>NC_046184.1:161970038-163200038 GCF_011004875.1 Balearica regulorum gibbericeps | reverse complement strand
CCTTTGCTTTCATGTGTCATCCAGGCACAGTCTGGGAGGGAAATTCTAGCAGAGATTATACTAAATTACTTTATGAAAAACTTTATTAAAGGCTTAAAGTGAACACACGGAATTACTGAATACATAAATCTTTGAATGACCAATAGTTTCCTGGTCCTTTGGTGTAAGGCACAGAATAATTGTACCAGTATTAGTGCATTAGTTTGGTTTGCTTTGGTTTTAATCTATGACTCATATAAATAAAAGAAAAAGAAAGCCATTTGAGAGAATTTCATTGAATTATCCCAATGATTGTGTTTAGTGATTTAAGGAGATTAAATGGTGGTTTATACAGCAGGATATAAAACATAGTGTTGATGAGCAGACAACTTCATTTCATTCTAATGAGAGAGCTTGATATATCACTGATATTTTTTTACCATTTTATTGTGACATACCATAACAACCATAAAAGCTCACTGAGCTGCTCATGTTAGTGAAATGGCACAGAAAGAAGAGTACCAGAAAGATTAATCCATGGCAAAAAATGCAGCACAAATATAGATATTTAAAACCACACACACAAACACACAGATGTATTTTTGCATATATATATATAGCTATACACACACACACACACATATATACACATGAGCATGAAAGACTGTAGTCTTAATGCTCATTGCATCTGAACTCTGCCTGAACTGTGTCTGTATGGTTCTTAGTGTTTGAGGACAAAGAAGGTAACTGCTCACAGCGTATTGGGTTTGCCTTTGAAATAATACCACAAAGCTATTGACAAAAGGCTCACCTAACAGCAGAGCTGAGATTAGGTGCTGAGGGTTATTGTCTTCCTCTAGTCTCAAAGCTATGTGAAATGTCGGTTAATTGAAAATGGTAATTGTTCCACATAACAACATCAACTGTTTCATTCCAGGAAATGTGCTGCTTTTAAATTAATAGCCATCGATCCAGAGGTATTTCATGATTCTTCTCCATCCTTTTCTCAAATTATCCAGCTATCAGTCCTTGGGAGAAAACCTATTTCACCATTTTTATTGACCATTCTTTACTGAGTGACCTGGCTTCCTGTTCAGATAGACTAAAATAGGTCTATCCATCTGAATGTATGTCAAGCAGACTGAGCCACCTAACTTTCAAAACACTTGCTGCTTCTTACTATAAATACTCAAAATGAAAACAGTTAAGTAATAGTACAGAGCAGTTATGTGGTTATTACTGATTAATACGATGAACTAGTCTCTCATGCTGGTAAATTGCTTTTGTGATAGTAAAAATTGTTAAAGTTTCTTTCAGTAGTGCACTTCAGTCAAACTTAAATCTCAGTTTGATTTCTTATGAAGGAATGTAGTATATCTGCGTTTTCTGTTTGCCAAAGTAACATATTATTTTACAATCTATTTCAGTAACAAATGACAACAGATCTTCACGATTACAGAGAGAACAATTGCAAAAGTTTTTTGCATTACTTTTAGCTGTTATTTTGAAAGCTTGATAGAGCAATTAAGTGGTGCAGAGGTATTCTTTTGTTCCATTTTAGAGACAGTTTTCCTTCCTTGTGTATTGATAAAGTGGTTATTAAAAAAAATCCAAATATACCATTTACACAAGCTGTTGAAAACATTTATAGAGAAACAACTCATAATATTTTTTGTGGTTCTAGTTCCGTAAATTATCTGTTTAATCAATTTAACATTTAATTTTACCATCAATTATAAATTCTATCAATCTAATCAGATTTTGGAATCAAATTATCTTTGGTAGTACTGAATAAGAAGGCTTATATTTTTTTCAAAGCTTACTTTTCCATTCTAACTTGGAACAGCTTCACTTTCACTGACATATTAAAAAATGTTGTCTATTTATTCATAATGTTTAAATTCCAGAGTGAAATTTATATGGGAAAAAGGATAATGAAAAAAGCAGACAGAAATATAAAGCTTTTAAATAAATGTATATTAATATTTGGTTGTGCAGTGGCCTAGAAAATGACTCCTTTAATCTCAGAAGAAAACACTCTACATTTCTGTGTTCAAGGGCTTTTACTTACAGGGGGTTGCAATTTAATGTAAACTCCAACAATTGCCAGCAGGAAAGAAAAAGAAGTCTTGTATAATATAAGATACATTTCTATTCTTTCAAAAATAATATGTTGGTTGCAAAGAGCTTCCATGTGTGATCTTAAGTTGCTGTATTTTTGTCTTCTCTTATTTATTAATAGACAGCTTTGTATTAGAAATGGAAGAGAGAAATCTGATTAAAGTTTCTAGGACAGCTACAGTATAAAATCAATTGAAATTACATTGCAACATAACATACATAATGAATTCAGTTGTTATATACCAAGTTTAATGCTCAATCTGGTTTATAGTTAATCTAATCAAAAGGTAAGGGAGCCAGGGAATATTTTAAGAAAAAATTTACAGCAGCTCAGAGGGGATGGAAAAGATCCCCAGGCATATGGTGCTAAGTAAATGAAAGTGAAAATGACTGTTGTGAGAAATCATAAAGGAGTCAAAAGACCTAGTCGCAAAAGTTTGGACACCTTTTTGCATCATTTATGCCTGTGGCAGTAAGCATGTGCACAGTTCATCCCATTTCTTGCCAAAGTATACATACTTTCTCCTTGAGGAAATTTCAGCTGCATAGTTACAAAGTAAGTAAGAATCAGATATAATTGAATGAAGAAAGTGGTTTGGTGGTTATGTGAAGCAGGGCAATTTTGAACTGGTTATGGAGGTAACAGTTCTTTTTCAAAATAAAATGTTATCTTTTCTAATTTTTTTTGCAGATCTTGTGTCAGATCTCCATGCTCTGTTTTACTCTGTTTCAAAATCTAAGCTTGCCCATGTTTCATTCATTTTATTGGTTAAAAAAATTAAAAATTGTTGTTTCAAATTATTAAAATATCAGCATCATCCCTCATGTGTTACTTTAAGTTCAAATTATTCCATCAGCTTGCCAGTTTATTGAGAGCTTTTGGAAATTTGAACCATTTATGCAAATTTGTACAGCCTTGGGACTTGATTCAGATTATCTGAAAATATTTGAAGATGTAAGCACAGCTCTAAGTGTGTTGCTCTCCTTAATAAGCCTTGAAGATCAAAGCTATTTCACTCCGTTGGAGCTTTATCTCTTTAAAGCTTATATTAGCAGCTAAAGGATGTCTTTCTCAAACTGATTTCACATTAAAATAACAATGAAATAACATTAATTATAGAGATGAAGATTACAGATGTAGATAACAGCTAAACATTGAAAGTGCTAAGCAAATCTACAAGATAACAGTAATGACTTAATTAAAATAAAATGCATCTGTATTGGAGCACAGCAATAAAGAAAATGTGGCAATCCACAGCAAATAGTAAGAAAAACATGAACCATTCAGCTGAAGTATGTAACATTAGCATGTAATAGATTGGCTTAGGTAAGTATAATTTATGCCAACCTTAAACATTAGCATCTAACGGCTGCCAGAAATCTAGAATATGCTGTGTTTTGAGTGCCAGGTAGTTTAGAGGGTAACTACCAATTACCCAAAAACTGAGTCATATCAGAAATGACTTAATGTTTTATTTCCTCCTATGGCCAAGCTGGCTCTGATACCTTTGCAATAGATTTCATTAACTCTGCTCCCTGATTTGAAGGGAAGCTGCCCTTTCCCAGTTATCAAATGGACTGAAATGACCTCAGCAGGGATCATTGCAAAGGTGGTGCCAAGAAGCAGAGTTACACGGAGCCCTGCTCACACCGGGTGATATTCTACCTGGTGCATATAGCCCACACTTGGCCCATGCACAACTTACCTCCTGTTCATGTCTATTTTGAAGAAACCCCTTTATGTCTTATTCTGTACGCTCTGAAAATTCAGCCATTGGTAACTCATATGCAACGGTATTAGTGTTTCAAAAAATACACTAAATTCCTGTAACAAAGGTGAAAGTGAGCGAGCAGCATTTTCTCTCCCTGGTGTGGAGGGGATAAAAACCAGTATCCTCTTGTGTTAACTATTTCTAGGTAGTATTTAGATGGAAAAATGGCACAGAATAACTCTCACTGGAGATACAAGCAACAATGCATGCAGTTATTGTGATGATCATAACTACCACTTTCGCTGCCCAAGTCTTGTCACAAACCATGAGATCTCATTCAAGAAAGTACGTAATAATCCTAAACCCGATCTTTTTTTCTTGAAAACATCACATAGCACTTGTTTAATTTTACATATGCACTTAGTTTCCTGTTAGTGTCAAAGAGAAGGTGTAATAGCCTGACTCTCTGAATCATGGTACCAGGAGGCTTGTGTTGCATCAGCCCACACTGTGTGTTGTCTTGTAAGCAAACTGAGTATCTCTTTCATGTCTCGTGTTGATGTTGGTCAAGTAGAATGGCTGTACTGTAAAAACATCCAAAATGTCTGATTCTGTGTGCATATACATTATTTTCATATAAACATTACTGTAATCACTTGAAATCTTAGCAATTCAATTAAGATTCAGGTTTTACTGTTGGTGGAACTTCCATCACTTTGATGGTACTCCATAGTTGTTTAATAATGAGAGATGAAAGAGAGGCTTTAATTTACATGTAGTGTGCATGTTACATTTATTTGCATTAATTAGGAGACCCATACTGAATATTACTATTAATATAGAAATCTGTATCGACTAATATTTTTTTTAAGTGAAAAACTACACACTGTATCCAACTCACTCACAAATTATCACTATAATGCTAATTAATACCTTTCCTTCACTGAAATATTTCGGTATCTTCATCTGAGAAAACAAAAAAAACCCCAAAAAACCCAACTGTCTTTGCTTACATATGTGTCTGCCTAGTCAGGTTCTCCTAGTGTGTTCTGATATTATTAAAAATTATCTTTATGTGGGAAATATCTAATTACCTTTAAAAAAGATAATGTAATTTGCTTCCCTGCTATAAAAATCTTCACATTTCTATTTACAAAATTCTGGTCTGGAAAACGTCAGTTTAAAATCACAGAAAATTTGTTTCATGTAATACAGGAGTTATCTTAAAAAAAAAAAAAAAGAGAGAGAGAGAAACCCAGGAACATTTAAATAAAAAGGCTTTTTTTTATTTTTATATAAAAGTTATTTTTTATAGAGGTTAATCCTGCAGTCATTATCTAGAGTCATACACAGTTACTTGTAAATTCAGAGAAAAACTCCTTATGACTTCACAGGGTGAATGAAAAGGAAGTTAAGATCACAATCTAGTGGAAACAGTGCAAACACAGCCTGGACAACTAGGTCTGAGTTTAGAAAAATAAAAGAACAAATTATAAGGAAATACAAAAACCAAGAAGAATATTTTGAATTCTGTCTACAGATGGATAAGAAGGCAATGAAATGAACTCTGTTGAACATGTGCCAAAAACTAATGAAAATTAATGGTAACACCCATAAATTCTGAGAGACACTGAACATGCAAAACATGAAGCATCACCACCGCCACTGTGAGCACCCTCTCTGGAAGCCACCTACTCTCAAGTAAACTTTAGTTTTGCATCAGTCTTTATTGTTCAGCACACTTGCTTTGCCAGGGTATCTGAACTGCGTGTTCTTTTTCATACTAAGTAAAAAGATTCAATTTTCCTACCTTTTTATATTCAGAGAGTCATCTTATTGAGAAAATTAGGTTTATGTTGCAGTATACTCTGACGGAATATTAAGTAGATTCCACTCAATGCCTACTTCAGAGTTACTTAATTTTGAAAATATCACCATGGTATAAGTTAATTAAATTATATAAATTTCAGTCAGTGATGGAAGAAGTAATATTTGATATAAATAGCTCTTTTTAGTGAAATCTCCATTAGGGAAAAAAAAAAAAAAAAAAAGTGTGATGATATATATCATCAATATAATTAGCAGTGTTTTTATAAGTTTAGGGGGAAGACACATCAAAAGTAGGTTAGCTGTTCCTGGGTTGGTAAGCAGGATCATTGTTGTTTCTTCTTTCCACGCCTGTAGGGCAGAAGTGATTCATAAACCAGACAGGAAAATTTAATGATGTACAATCTGATATTAATTGTGCATATATTCATGGGTCAGAGTAAAGAGTTTGTCAGAGGTGGCAGTTTGCCACATGTGTTTAATGTCACATGACTCATAGTAATGACTTTAAGCTCCCAAGTATCTGCAGCCAAAATTAATTCTACACCGTGCAAGTGCCCTCCAGAGCAGCATGGCTATCTGTTAGCACAAGACAGTGGGCAGCAATTGACTCTAGTTAGCACCATCTATGAGCCATTTCTCAAGGATAAAGAAGTGATAATGGCCAACTTCATCATTAGAAACCATGTTCTTTACACTGGGTTAATTTTTAATATTTTCCCTTACTAGCAATATAAAAAACTAGCAACTATTTTTATCATAAAATTGCAAAAGACCTCGTAGTCCAGACTTTAAAAACTGTAGCAATTTTTTTAAGCTTCTTTGGTCATATTTTCAAAGACAGAAGCTCCCTTTTTTCCCATTTATTCCCTTAACTGAAACTGGAAGCTTTTCCGTGGGCTTCAATACACATCATGCCCAAAGAAAATGATGGCATGAGGTACACCAGAGATTTTGTCTAGTTGACAGTGGTAAGCACATTTGAAAATCCATTCCTTTGAGGTTTCACAGTTGACCTAAAACCCTCATGACAACTGTCTTGCTTGCAAAATTTCTAGTGCAACTTCTTGCTTCCAGTCCTGCTTAGAAGTGAGAATATCTCTAACACAAAGCTAAAAAAAAAAAAAAAAAAAAAAGTAGAAAGAGGTTAAATATTTACTAACTTGAAAAATATTGATCCTTTGCTACTTTATTTTTTTAATAGGAACTATAGAAAACATATTTTTATTTCACTTGAGCTACCTTGCTCAGCCCAGCACAGAGCACAGAATAACTTACTGAATGTATTCTAAGATCTCATTTTCAAATTTATCTTTTTAAATTTAAAAAATACTTTTGAGCATACAATAAATTTGAAATCATAACTTTCTATTCAGAAACAACACAACTAAGTTTTAAAACATGTCAAATGACAGAAGGTTTTTTAGTGTGAGAGTTTCTAAAGCACAGTAATGGTTAACAAGATTTCAGTGATATATCTAAGGCAAACAAGGAAGCCTTGGTGTTAAAAACATACAAAGAGGATATCTTCCAGCACCTACGCCTGTCCTGTCAACACTGGCAAGTGGAAACACAGTAGAACTGGTGCATCTCGTGACAGGATGAGAGGAAATGACCTCAAGATGTGTCAGGGGAGGTTTAGATTGGATATTAGGAAACATTTCTTCACTGAAAGAGTGGTGAAGGATTGGAGTAGGCTGCCCAGAGAGGCAGTGGAGTCACCATCCCTGGAGGTGTTCAAAAAAACGTGTAGACATGGCACTTCGGGACATGCTTTAGTAAGCATGATGGTGTTGGGTTGACAGTTGGACTTGATGATCTTAGAGGTCTTTTCCAACCTTAATGATTATATGATCTTTGGCAATCAGAACCCCAGAAGACTTTATAGCAGGACTGCATATCATATTTGCAGTGAGGTTGCATGTCAGTGTCCCTGAAGCACATGAGGTACCTTGTCCAGTTGTGCACCGTGTCCATTCACTTGAAGTTATTGGAAACCTGCTTGCCTCATTTCCAATGGAAACTGAGATATCTGGACACCCTCTGGATGTCTGGAAATCTGGAAGGTCTCTGCCCAAGATCAATGCATAAAGCCAACATTCTGTTAAGACAGGCAAGGTAGTCAGGGCTAGATTCAGACACTCAAACTTAGGTGTCAGAAGCTAAATCTCACTGCAGGTGTCTCAGTCACAAGATTTGCATATGTAGGCTCCAGTCAATGGGAATGGAAGGTGGCACCACTAGAAGGTGATTGGAAGTCTAGCTTAAATACCCTGAATTGCTCTCTTCTGACTCTCTTGAGCAATGTTTTAGCAGTTACTATAGTAAGAATAAAGAGAAATATTATTGACAATGGGAAGCTGCCTTTCTCCATCTGGGAAGGAAAAATATAAGTTGAACATTGTACCACAAAGCTCTTTCAAGCAGAACAGACAAACAGATTCATGTTTTCCTTTTAATATTAAAGCATGACTTCATGCTACTCCTGGTACAGTACATGTAATTTAGAAAAGTTTCCTCTTTCAGCTACCTAAATAGTTAATTGGAAGTGATAAACCACTCCAGAGATTTTAGACATGCTAAATTATTCCCTGGAGGGGTGACTGGCTATAGAGGAAAACCTTGGTAATTAAGATTCTTAATTAGACACTTCAGTTAAGAAGATTGCACACAAGCTAAGGAGATTTTTTTTTTAAAAAAAAGGTATAAAACATTGCAGCTAAGAGAAGGTATTAATACTGTATATGAATAACTACACATCAATTGGAAATTTTTTCATCCTGTTGGAAAATCTTTTTCCTAATATAAGCATAATGCTTATATTTTAGAGAGATCTCAATCTGCCAAAAGTTTAGAAATTATATCTGTATGTGAACCTAATTTTTCATCTGATTTGTAAAATACTTGTTACAGGTTATTCTAGGCATTCTTTCCTACCACTGTGAGTTGGGTCACACATACCATGAAATCAGTCTTAAAAGGGTTATGATGTGAGAGAGAGTGTAAATAAAAACTGCTTGGTCTTTGCTAGTGAAGTTGATGACATGAAACATGTTACTTACAGATTTTGACAATTTTTTTATATGTAAATATATATATATATTTAAGAAAGGGTCTTTTTTTGATGTGAAACCAATGTGACCTTTAAAAAAAAAATGAGGGGAGGTGGGAGAAATGATTAATGGTCTTAATGAATATGTAGAACAGGAGAGCTGGAAAGGTTACAAGTTAAATCATTTTTCTGCCTGTAAATGCAAATAGTTCCTCATACAGTTGGTTATGCAACAGTGATGAAGGAATATTTGCAAATATTTTCACAAATCCTGTCCAAAACCCACAAAATGCCAACACATACTGTTGGTCAGTAAACAGATTAGAAAACACAGAGGGCAGTGTGCAATTACAAGCTAAGGAAAGAACCAGAAGGCAGCTGAACTCTCTTAGCTGCTGTTAGGGTAGAAAGGAGGCAGAAGAGAGCCAAAAAACTGAAGAAAAAGGATAGGCTAACATATTAGAGATCTTTGGATAAAAATCTTGACAAAGTCTACTTTCACAGCTTCTACGTGATAAAATGTGCCCCAGTCACAGGACCGCTAGTCTGTTGCTCTTGGAGAACTTGTTCCTTCTTATAAATTCTCGGAAATTATGTGAAGGTAAAAGCCTTCTTTGTTCAATGAAACACTTAAAGTAGTTTTTGATACGAACAATCTAGCGAAATGAACTAACATATTTTGCCTGGATCTATTTTTGTTCTAACACTGTTTGTAATGTTTATAGACAGGCTTTGCAGATGTGCCAGTAATCTAATATCAAAACAGAAGCAAAAAGTTGTATAGACCAGCTGTACCATATAAATGTATATAAAACAGTAGTGGTTACATTAGTATCTGGAGAACTGTATGACAATATCAGAAATATACTGAAGAATGGAGGCAGGAAATAGTCTGTTAAGTTACATTGTAGATGCTGGGATCTTGTTGTAGTCTTCTGCAAGCACAAAATATGAAAAAAAGATTCAAAGATCATTTTGTAGATTGTCTTTAAGGGTGGATTAATTTGAATAATTTAATTTGGGAGATACTGGATATACAATTTTCTTCACTAGCAATGAGCTATATCTGCCATTAACATACTGATTATTTTAATAATGAATTTAATCTGCATGTATAGTTCTAGCTACAACTGTAGTTCAGTGTACCTGCATTTAATAGCTGAATGAAAAAGCAGATCGTTCTAGAAAATCATTCATACTGCCTAAGTGTAGTGTTTAACCTGACCATAACTGTTCTCAGAAGTCTTGCAGGCAGTTTTTCTGTGGAAGAAGAGGTTCTACAGTCACCTATTCTGTCAAAGTGTTGGAAGGAAGTATGCAAGCCTACTCTGGGTGCAGCAAAGTCAACTGGGAGCAGGTGCCTACTGGTAGGAAAATTAAAGACAGAAAACAGAAGGCACCATAATCTAGACTTCTAACAGATGCTTGTAACAGATCCATTCACGGCTTTGATCATGTTTGGTAGGTTCTTACCCACCTCACTTCTTTGAGTGGTCAGACTACTATTTCATTCTTTTACATTTGCCTAAAACAATCAGGTTAGGTCTCACTAATAATCCTAATAAAAATTGAATAGAAAACTTACATGTTCAAATAATTTTTCTTGTTTCTAAAAATTTGCATTCCGTTTCCCTCGTGGTGAATTTTTCCACATGACCAAAGCAAAGTAATGTGAATTCTTCATTGAATCAAGCTGTCCCTTCATGTTTAAAGGGCAAATAAATATTCACAGGCAATTTATAGTGTTATGAAACTCTTTTCTGCACATCAAAATGAGAGAGCTGTATGAATAATAATCACCTCAAACTTGATATTCCTACTTGATAATAGTTTTGACTTCAAAGTTACTGACCATGGCTTTGAGTGTCAATCTTCAAACCCCACATTTCTAGAGATAAGTGAAAGCTGCTTCATGGAATAGCATTGTCGTGGTTTAACCCCAGCCATCAGCTAAGCCCCACATAGCTGCTTGCTCACTCCACTCATGGCAGGATGGGGAAGGAATCAGAAGAGTGAAAATGAGAAAACTCCTGGGTTGAGATAAAGACAGTTTAATATACAAAGTAAAAGCTGTGCACACAAGCAAAGGAAACAAGGAATTCATTCACCACTTCCCATGGGCAGGCAGGTTGTTCAGCCATCTCCAGGAAAGCAGGGCTCCATCACGTGTAACAGTTACTTGGGAAGACAAACACCATCACTCCAAATGTCCCCACTTCCTTCTCCTTCCCTCCAGCTTTATTATATGCTCAACATGATGTCATATGGGATGGAATATCCCTTTGGTCAGTTTGTGTCAGCTGTCCTGGCTGTGTCCCCTCCGAACTCCTTCTGCACCCCCAGCCTACTGGCTGGTGAGGTGAGAAGCAGAAAAGGCCTTGGCTCTGTGTAAGTACTGTTCAGCAGTTACTAAAAAAAAAGGGTGTGTTGTCAACACTGTTTTGGTCACAAATCCAAAACATAGAACCATAACTCTATCCCAGCCAAAACCAGCACAAGCATGCACGTTTAGTCTTTGGATGTCCTGGTAAGTCCTTTATTTAAAGCCTTTACCCCTTGTTCTATTGCTACAGGCCCTATTAAAAAGTCTGTCTCCATCTTTCTTATAAGCCCACTTTAAATATTGAAAGGCTGCAACAAGGTCTCCCTGGAGCCTTTTCTTCTCCGGGCTGAACAACCCCAACTCTCTCAGCCTGTCCTCATATTAGAAGAGTTCCAGCCCTCTGATCAGCCTTGTGGCCCTCCTCTGGACTCTCTCTAACAGCTCCACGTCTTTTCTGTACTAAGGACTCTGGAGCTGGATGCAGTACTCCAGGTGGGGTCTCACAAGAGCAGAGCAGAGGAGCAGAATCACCTCCCTCAAGCTGCTGGTCATGCTTCTTTTGATACAGCTCAGGATACAGTTGGCTTTCTGGGCTCTGAGTGCACATTGCCAGCTCATGTTGAGCTTTTCATCCATCAATACCCCCAAGTCCTTCTCCTCAGGGCTGCACTCAATCCCTTCATCTCTCAGCCTGTATTGATACCGAGGGTTGCCCCAACCCATGTGCAGTACCTTGCACTTGGCCTTGTTGAACCTCATGAGATTTACATGGGCCCACCTCTTGAGCTTGTCCAGGTCCCTCTGGATGGCATCTCAGCCCTCAGTAGCGTGAACCGCACCACTCAACTTGGTGTCGTCAGCAGACTTGCTGAGGGTGCATTGATCCTACTGTCTATGATGTCATTGATGTAGATATTAAACAGTACTGGTCCCAATGTGGTGCAGTGGCTTTTGGAACCACTTCACCTCTTAATAATTTTTAAGAAGAAATAGATGGTTAAAACATTATACTTATAGTACCTACCTACACTTCATTAATTATTGTATTACGTGTTCTTAATTTACCCTGCAGATAGAGCACTTAACTTGGCAATTCATAATGGCTATGTGGAGGAGTTTTAGAAATCACAATTATATGACATAAGAACTAAATGAGGAATAACATTTTCTGTTATTATTTCTCCTTACATAAACACACAGTAAAGTCTCAAATGTAATTCATGGAGAGCATCCTAAAGGGAAACACTGATTTTTACAGCTGAGGGAAAGTTACAGAAAGGAAAAAAAAAAAAAAGTTTTTTTGTAATATAATCTGTGCGTTATGGCTTAAGGTAACAGTTTACTAACGGTTGAAAAAAATCTTGGAAATGCTAGTTTAGTAAAAAAAGTTTTACAGACTGTGGACAATGCTGAAAAACATTATTCTGAGAGCTTAGAAAACTGTCCATTATAATTCTTTAAAATAATTTTCTAGTCAGTTAACAGAACTGGAACAGATTTTAGTGGATGTTAGATATTTAACTTAATAGAATCAAATCGTACTGTTTTAAAAATTCTCTACCCATTGCAGACATTGTAACTTACTATAAGCTGTTCATCTTGTCATTAAGCATCCAGAGGTTTGACTAGAATGCATTTGCGAAGTCTTCAAGAAAATGAATCTGTGATGATCCTCTGTTATGATGACAAGTAGCAATATTATTCTTCTCACTAAAGTGAGCTTATGCATGCTTTTACAGTTTGTGAAGGATTTATTATGCTTGGCTGAACTTACATGGATAAAGTAGGAATCAGTCTGAATTTTAGCTGATACCTGAACTGGATCTTCTGCTTTTCTTTCACAGATTAACTCAGATAAGATTTTCTACTCTGCATATATTGTTAAAGGTCTATATTGTGGAATCTATGCTTTCGTGCTTGCTACCATTATGTTTTAAATGGCTACTCAGCAGATTTGCCAGTTGCAGTCTGATGTTTCAAATTTGCTGACACTGTAGTTTAAAAAAATATTGGATAAGCCCTCCTGTGTGTAGCAGGGCACTAATAGGAAATCTTAGAATATGTAAGTCTTTCCACTCTGGATCTGTATAGCAATGTCTGTTCTAGGGCACAAGTAACAGGAAATCCCTTGAACGCTGGCAGATTTCCTACGCGTTCTACATTGTGCCAAACAGATGGAGAGCAAACTCACTGCATTTCCTTCCTGAAAGAGGCAGAGAGGAAGGGTCTAGTAATGATCATGTAAATGAATGGCATTTCTGCTTGAAACACTTTCTAGAGAGCACTATAGACAAGCAACAAACTAGTACCACTGAGTGCAGTCTGTAATTTAAAGAAATTAATACATCATAAAGTAGACCTGTCTTCCTTTCTAAAACTGAATAAGGAGGTCACTGATTTAATTTTCTCTAGTGAAGCCTATGGCAGGTATTTCTGACAGAGAGCTAGTAATATCATCAAACCCAAATATTAACATTTAAGAGATTAGCCTAAATCACCATCTTTTTTTCTTTTCTTGAAGTAGGTATCTGTTTCTTGTACATTGTTTTGAAGCAATTGGGAGAAAAAGTAGTCTCTGAAGCTATAGGATCCACTACCATTTATGTTCCTTTTTAGCATGATAACTTCAAGGTAGGCATTTCACCAGTCAGCTCATCAGACCCCTTGCTTTTTCTCAGCAGTTTACAGAGTTCTTGTTTTCTCTACCATTCCTAGATACACTTTTCCAGCTTCATTTCATAGAATCATAGAATCATAGAATCATAGAATCATAGAACCATAGAACCATAGAACCATAGAATGGTTTGGGTTGGAAGGAACGTCAAAGATCATCTAGTTCCAACCCCCCTGCCATGGGCAGGGACACCCTCCACTAGACCACATTGCCCAAAGCCCCATCCAACCTGGCCTTGAACACTTCCAGGAATGGGGCATCCACAACCTCTCTGGGCAACCTGTTCCAGTGCTTCACCACTTTAATAGTGAAAAATTTCTTTCTAACATCTAATTTAAATCTACCCTCCTTTAGGTTAAACCCTTTACCCCTTGTTCTGTCACTATGCTCCCTGATAAACCGTCCCTCTCCAGTACACATTTGAACCAGTACACGTGTAGGGGGCTTCTGCTGTAACATGAATGAATCTAACCTTTCCCCCTCCAGATGATACACTTTAAATCACAATTACCTGATAGTGATTCACTGTAGAGCATGTTGTCACAAACAGTAGTGCCTGCTAAACTGAGGTGGCCTCTCAAGTGCAGTAATAGAAGAAACCAAATGTGAAACTATGGCTGCAATTTCTCAGTCCAGAGGTAACACACTTGCTTTTCAGTAATGATTTAGACCTAATGATGAAAATCTTTTTATATTCAGAGGTATTTTCATAAGATTATCAGAAACATTGTCAGATTTTGTGACATTCAAGTTGTTCTCTCTGTAATGAAAACTTGAAACAGCATCTATTTATTATTATTATTGTTATTGTTGGGTTTGTTGTTGTTGATGATGATGATGATTATTATTATTAAAATGAAAGCTGATAACAGTATTCCATACTCATGTAAATTCAGGAGCTGGAGCTTTTAAGAAAATGCAAATATTTCCATAGTTACATTATCATTGTCTAAGTTATAGACACTGGATAAGTGTTAAATGAGGCAAGGACACTGCTCAATGTGACCTTCCAGAATCTCTCAGCAGTCCTCTGGTCCATATTGCACCTTTCACACACAGTGGTTTTGGACACTGTGTTTGTGTTTTGCATCAGACCTTTAATGTAAAAAGAATGTGCTCTGAATTGTCTTCTCTGACAATTACAGCCTGCACAGTGTGCCAGTTTTGTTGTTCAGCTTGTGTCAGTCTGTGTAAGACTTAGCTAATGGGTCAGTGACTGCAGCCAGTTACTCTTAGAGCTGATCGTCATAATTCCAGAGTAATATTTCGCCAGAATGTTCCATAAGCAATTAATATTTTTTAATTTATTTTCTATGCCATAATGTACTTCCTTAGAACACATCTGCTTACTCCAGAAATCCCTTCTGTGACTTGCAATCTTCTATTAAGAATATGCAGCCCCTTTTAGAATCACGAGGCATGTAGGACAGTGCTTATTTCAGGACTAAACTCACGGATGAATGGATTAATGCTGGGCAAGTAGTGCTGAGCATCTCAATGCCTTTTGTCAATTGGGACCTCATTACCTTTTCTGAAGATGCAGGACCTGTTTCAGAGTTCTGATCTATTTGTTATTTTTATTCCTGATTTAACATACAATTTGCCTATCTTGACCTTTTCATATGTGTGTGTGTGTTCCTACTGACTTTGAGCATTCCATATTTGGGACAAGTCCTGTCACATTAAAGGGCACAGGAAATTGACATAATAGGGTAAACATGCCTGATACATATATCATACATCTGCATACATATACATAGACTTATCTGCTATGTATCACATGACTGGGAGGTATAAGGCTTCATGATGATTTCCATAACAAACAGAACTAAATGGAGATTTTCTGAGACAGCTTTCAGCAGAAAATCTATTTGCTGAGCCCAAAGCATCATATTTTTATTTCTACGTTTAGTTACCATATTTACTTCTGTGTATTTTGTAATAATCCTCTGAAGTCTTTCTTGGTTACATTCTTGCCTCGCTACCCTAGAGCCAGAGACTCACCACTTTTCTAGACTTCAGCAATGTCTGGTTACTACAAGTCCCTGATTTGTGCAACCCCAAAATTTTGGACCTGTGACTTCAGGGAAGACTACTCAGCAACGTAATTTTGGATAAATATGCCAGATAAATTGCTTATAAGATGCCAGAAGCAAATAGGTCTCACACAGCCAGGAATACCAGAGCATTTTTTTGTCATGGAGATGGGAACTTGAAGTGCCTGACAGACTTTGGTTCTGGGTTCTGTCACAGGGAGCCTGGACATCAAGAATTTTCTTTGATTTTCAGCATTTTATGGAAGGTGTTTTGCATGCTCTCCACATGCTTGTATATATATACAACAATAAGGAAACTGGCTGTGAATTATACAGCAAATGCACTAGTCAAGTAATGCTAATGCTCCAATCAATAAGTGTTAGGTCTGTGTACAACCATGTGTGTATGATTATGACCAAAAATCACTGAAAAGGGAGAAAGAAAGTACCAAGAACTTTGGTTTGACCTACATGGTCTGTATATAATGCAATTGTTGCAGTGAAGAAGCAGAATGCCTTCACTAAATTGAGCAAGATTAGAGGATGGACAGCTCTTTGTAAAAACAGATTAACAGGGCAGTAGCAAACATCTTCACATTATCAGGATTGTCTTGACAATGGAAAAGAACAAATAGCACTCTGTGAATTTGAAATTACTTTCCTAACGTTACTTTCCAAATGTACCTGTTTATCTCTTGACTGTAGGAATTAATGCCACACTACCTAATAACAAAGGCTGACCTGTTGATTTATTTGGGTCATTAAGGCCATGTCTTTTGCCATAAAAAAGAAGAGGTGAGGAAGTAGAGGAAAGACTTGCCATCTTCAAAGTCATAACAAAGTAATCGTAAAAGGTACTGTAGTTATTGCCACAATAGTTGTGGTCCAAGTTAAAGGAAAAAATTATCTTTCCAGGATGGGTAGTGCGTTAAGAATTCAGGACTTGTTCCCTTTTCTAATTTTGATTACCAGGTTATCTAGTTTATTTGCTCTAAGGTGGTTTATTTAGAAGAATTTTCAGTGTATAAAGAGGTGCAAACTTGATCTTATGTACGTGGTCTCAGCAAAAATCTCTAATTCTCAGTGTGATCAGGGAAAATGCCTCTTTTATGTCATAAGAAAATGAGCCTCTGAGGGTTTATGTATAGCAAAATAGTGTACCCACATGTAGTATTTAGGATCCTGGAGTGGAATCCATGAAACCAGACAAGTTTCCCAAAATCCTTGCCCAGGAAGATGCATAGTAACTAGTTAACTCTGGCATCTAATGATGTGTTAATTCAGAGAGGCACAGGCATGACACATGGTCTCCACCTACACTTTGAAGAGGCAGGATATAAGACAAATCCAGTCCAAAAATAGGTATATGCATTATTCCAAGCCTGTGCCTGCACATAGATCAATCAGACTGACCTTAATAGGTCACTATTTTGGCTATCACCTGCAAGAGTGCAACTACAGGGTTTTCAGACTGAAGCTACCTTATCTTCTACCAGTTTGGGCAGCTATCATCTTAACTTAGTTTGACCCATACTGATGTACTTCAGATCGTCCCTTCAGATGTTGACAGCTGGTTCTCTACACTCATTATATGGCCACAGAGGAGGAGGACCTTGTGCACAAGGCAAACTGCCTCCACTGCTCACCTTCTCTATTACCATCCTTTCTGAGGGATTGAAAGGTTAGGGTCCAATGCTGCCTTTGACCCAAACACATGCAATTCTTACCTCTCTGGTTGGAACACAGGCTGGGGCAGATGCACGGCTCAGGTTGAAACTGGGCCATATTGCACAACCAAGAATGACAGGAAGGCCTGGACTAGGGAGAAAAGTAAGAAAGCATAAATATAACATAATAGACAGGTCTTGAGGGCATACCAGGAGCAGGAAAAGATCCTGTGTTGTGACTGGTTCTTTTAATCCTTTTATTAATTTTATCTAGTGGCTCTTTTGTGCAAACTATGTAAGTAATTTGACACAGTAGGATTTGAGACACCTGCAAAAACTCAGACAAAGTGTAAGGTGAAGGAGTCTGGATCACATTTTTAAGTGTTAAATTTCACAGAAGTTGCACTTCATGATTATAACACGCTTTTGAATTTAGCCCTAAAATTTTTCTGAACAAAATTGTGCTCAGAAATTATTTTTAAGTTATTTATGACTTTCTGAGTAGTATTCCCCTCTGTTTTTCCTCCCTCCACCACTTAAGCTTCTTAATTAGGGCTCTTCCTTCTATAAATTACAAGCTCCATTTGGTTTGGCCTAGAGTTTGGACTTTTAAAGGAAAAAGTAAATGTCCAAAGTTATTATTCAGTAATATATACAGAAGTGTTTTGTAATTTGGTGCTGCTGCATTTTTTAAATAAAAATTCATATCATTCCTTGACAGTTACTATAATACTTTTGATACATATAATTTAAAGGCCTCGAGTCTCCAAAGATTTATTGTCATGATTAATTTTAAACATCTGCTTAGCTCATTGATTTTTATGAGGTTACTTGTGCTCAAAGTTAAGCATGTGAATATTTTATGTAAGAAAAAGGCCATGACTTACTATAGCCTAACAGAGTTAAATAAAAAAAAAAAATTTAAAATACAACAAAGGCTGTAAGAGCTACGTTACAAGAGCCACAATACATTAGGTTACTATAATATTTGAAGTGATTGGAAATAAAATTACTTTTTTAGAAGTGAAAAAGCTATATTTTCACTATTTACAAAATAAAATAAGAAATTAAAATGTAAGTATAAATTTATAAACTAAGTGTTAAAATGTTGAAGATAATGCAAACAAACAAATGAGGCTATCATATGATCCTATGAACTCAAGAATTTCTCCAACATTCTTTAGACCAAAATAAGGTTTGTTGTAATATATACACATATATATATGTGCATACATAGACATGTCATAAAAGTGAATATTTTGTTTACTTTTATTGCCTGGGTTTTTTCATTACACTTGTGGGTGAAACCTCATAGTCAGCTAACCCTCACAGAGCCACACCCTCACTTCCCCTGTGGTGGGATGGGAGAGAGAATCAGAAGAGTGAAAATGAGAAAACTTGTGGGTTGAGATAGAGACAGTTTAATAGGTAAAGCAAAAGCTGCGCACACAAGCAAAGCAAAGCAAGGAATTCATTCACCACTTCCCATGGGCAGGCAGATGTTCAGCCATCTCCAGGAAAGCAGGGCTCCATCACGTGTAACGGTTACTTGGGAAGACAAACACCATCACTCCAAATGTCCTCCTCTTCCTTCTTCTCCCAGCTTTATATGCTGAACATGATGTCATATGGGATGGAATATCCCTTTGGTCAGATGGGGTCAGCTGTGTCCCCTCTGAACTCCTTCTGCACCCCCAGCCTACTCACTGGTGGGGTGAGGTGAGAAGCAGAAAAGGCCTTGGCTCTGTGTAAGCACTGCTCAGCAGTAACTAAAACATCTCTATATTATCAACACTGTTTTGGTCACAAATCCAAAACACAGCCCCATACCAGATACTATGAATAAAATTAACTTTATATCTCAGCCAGAACTACTACAATACTAAATCTGGGAATCTGTCAGTGCATACTACTTTATGAGAGCAAGCATGCTTATACTAAAATTATGCCGTAAAATATAAAGTCTCAATAGGACAATGATGCACTAAGAGGGGTGATTCCATTAACACAAATTTACCTCTCAATTACCCAATCCTGGTTCTTCTCTTCGATAGCATTTTAATTTGAAGCTCATTTCGTGTTTCTGCAACTTTGGATGGGGACATCCAAAGAGACATCAGAGGGGGACCATGAGAGCTGGTGCCTGTCCCACGCATCCCAGTGGCACAGCCCCAGCTGGGGCTGGACGTAGCTCTCCACAACACATGGACAGGCAATCCCATTGTCCCCAAGCACCATGATAGCACAGCATATACCCAGATGTGTGCCCGTGTCCCATAGACTGCCTTCAGCAGCCAGCAGCCTGTCCATGCAGCAGTTGGGTGTTGGAGACAGCATCAGGGAATGCTTGCCTTACTAGTCGCTTGTGGCATTTCTCTGTGAAGACGGCACAAAGTCAGGGTGATCCATGAAATGGTCCCAACTTGAGCTTTGCGGCCAGGAGAACCAGCTATGTCCACAAGTAGCGTATGTCCTCAGCACCATGGGGACCCCAAGGATGGCCAGGCCTTCCCCAGTGAGCACCATCTCACAGGGCCTGAGCTCAGCGAGCAAAGCTGGGGCCAGTAACAGGGCCACCAACAGGGCCACTGACAGCTCCTAACACTGGCCCGCCATGGGGGGAGACAGTGCCAGAGATGATGCTGGAGATGAGCTGTGGTGTGGGCCCAAGATGGAGATGAGCTCCCCATAGCATCAGGCCTAGGCCCAGATGGAGGCAACACAGAGGGGAGGCTGAGCACAGGCACCCCTGTGGGCCGGGATGGGGCCCAGCAGAACAAAAATGGGGTCTGTGGATGCTCGTCAAGGGGTCCCAGGTGAGGCCTGTCAGGGACAGCGAGTCTGGGTGGTGCCCTCGGGGCCCTGAGACTACATGTGTCCTCAGTGTGTTTCTACAGAGCTCCCCAGGCACCAGAACCAGAGAGGAACGAGGGAGAGAGATGCCTGCCCCTGGAGGGAGAGTTCTCGTGTCCTCCCACCTGCCATCACACAGCTCAGCTGCATGCTGAAATGAAATGCAAACATGTAATAAGAGTGTGACACTGCCAAGGGCTTGCAGTTCACAAAAGTGACACAAAGAGTGCAAGAAAGGAGTGATAGTGCATGGTTAGTGGCAGGTAACTAATGGTGTGTTGCTTCCATCCCCTCACTCACATTATTTCTTTCATTGTTGGCTGGATGAGCTTACCTAAGAGCGGGTTTTCATTTCCATAGGTAATCTGTTGAACTTTTAGGGGGATGAATAGTCTAGTACATTGCTGGGGACTATTAAAGGGTGTTTACATAGTTGCTGTCTGTTGGATTCACATTTGTTGCCGTATTATTTGGTATACATAAATTTCTCTTTGATCCTAGAAATACGGGATCAGCACAGCTGATTATTTTGTACTGTATCAGGGTATGGTTTTGGTAGCAGAACTACAACCTTTCAGACTTTTTGTCAAGCTCACAATTTCTTTTGGCATGGTTGTGTGACAGCATGTGGTGTCAGCCAAGTACTGCCCTTCTCCCTTTTCTAACTGAAGTATCAAAAGATGTTGTTGCCAAATTACATTTGCCTTTATTTGAGTGGGGGAAGACTTTCAAAAATGAGTCGTTGAAAGCACAGGAAAATAAATAATTTAGACAACAAGCTGAAGCTTTAAGATGAAAGACTTTCTTTTTTTCAAAAAAACACTATATTTTCCAAAAACGATGATGATTTTTTTTTTTAATGAAATGTTTAAAGACAACTTAAAATGTCCTCTAGAGCATTGCTAAAAGATTTATTCTTGTTTTTAGCAATAGCTCACATGTGAAAGTTCTTTGGAGAAGGAATCTTGTCTTCTTCATTGCCCATTATAGCACAATATTGGTGGAAGTGTTTAACTAAACTATAATAAAAACTGCAATTTTATCTGCAAGTTTTAGATTTGTCAGTTGCACAGATACTCATTGACAGAATGTTTGCTGAAAGAAAATTAATTTATTGGGATATTTTACAGAAAATAATGTTCATATGGGTAATCTAATCTCACAAACAGGACATTCAGCTGCTGTCTGGATGTGACAGCAGTCTTCATTGCAAGGGTCTCTGTAACCAGATTTTTAACTTGACTGAATGTGATTCCCCAAACCTGTGTTTTGCTGAATTCTTATAGTCCAGCTGGTCAGAGGTCCTACATGATCACTCCAGGATATACATGATCCATTTCTATTGAATATCTTAAACTACATTAAAAAAATATATCAATTATCTCAGCTACATACCAAAGACTGTCCTAAAAGAGTACTTCTGTATCTGCAAGAAAAAAATTCTGACTGTTTAGAAATATCTTAGCCATATGCAGCTGGATCTGTCTGGGAGAGTCCCTGTGACTGCCTGACATTGTACCCCAGATGTTTATCTGTACATCTGTCCATACAAATGGTGCCTATCAGTTAGTCCAGCTCCAGCAGGAGCTTCCTAGAGGAAGGAAATAATGCCAGGACTGTCTGAAATTCCCACCTGAAGAAGTCCTGTGACAATGACTCAAACGTGTTGTTTTGAAACCATATAGTAGCTCAGTTAACCACCTTTTCTCACGTCAGTCCATTGTCTCATCTTTGTTGATGATTACCGTGAAGTTCCTGGACCACTCATGGAACTGATGACTGAGTGTGCTGGGTACGTACACACAAACAGCCCTGACATCCTGCTACTCCACAAATATAACTTGAATTTCCTCATTATACAACAATTATAACTTTCATTCCATAAATTTTGCTAGACGGTCAGCCTGTTTACAAGTAGCAATTTCCTTTCAAAGAGGCTGATTTTTTAATGTAAATGAGATAAATATCTTATCCCCATGTAAATGTCTTCTTTCTCTTTTGTGAAAGCTAAATGTCTGGCAGTATTTAAGCATTACTGTCTTAACACCATTTTTTTTCCATTGGTTAATAGGCATGTGCAATCTACTCCCAGGTGAAATAATGAGCTACAGTCAGAGTTACAGCAGTTGGAGGAGTATCCTTCCACTTCATTGAGTTAATCTTTATCAACTCTAGGAAGGTCATTCCTGACAGATTTTGTTAAATCTGTTCTTAACGGCTGCCAGTCTTGAGTCTCTACAATTTAGCTCAATAACCTATTTAATTCTTAGAAGCCCTTCTGATAGAAAATCTTTCCTGAAGTCTAGCCTAAATTTTTCTTGCTTTATTTTAAGTCTGATACTTTTTGTCTTCTCCACTGTGGACACTGAGAACCGAAGCTTTTTACATACAGTAAGTACATACAGCAGTAAGACTGCTACCACGTTTTCAGTTTTCTCTTCAGGCTATAACATCTCTGCTTACTAAATCTATCTCACTAAACCATAGGAGCTAGAACTCTATCACTCTTATGTTTGCAGTTTTTTTCTGGATTTTCCCAAATTGTACCACATCTTGGATCTGCAAATATCATGAACATGCTATCTTTACGATAAAGGCACGTATTTTGAGAACAGAAAGCAGGTTTCTACTTGCAACATGGTTAAATTGCTAATATGAAATCAAGTGAAAAATTTATGGAGTTTTGCATGCAGAATTATCATAAAACATATGGATAGAAATAGTCTTAATTGTGTGGGTTCTGTCAAATCTAGCTTTGAGTTTGAATGTCATTCAGCATGACAGAAAATCAGGGAGTATCATCCTGTAGTAATGAATTCAGCGCAGTTGTGTAATCAAGTACATCAAAAGTACTGTGGGAAAGAGGCTTATTTTTCATTAAGCAATTGGACTCATGAACTGGTTCAGAAAAAAATAGGTCATTGGCTCCTGGGTTCCATATTCTCATGGATCCCAAGATAATTGGTTTCTTCTCATATCTTCACCATCCTTGCCAGTACGAAACTTGCACATCACCTTTGATGTTCTCCCACAGCCAGCTGCTGGTTGCACCTTCTGATTTAGAATTGAGCTCCTACATGGCAGATATAGAAGGGATGAAAGTTAGAGGAAAAGATTTGCATTGTCCCCTTTTCCTGCTTCCTGTCTCCCCATTGTTTAGGATCACAAAAGCAGCAGCATCTTGCACAGCAATGATGTCAGGCATATAGTTTATTGTATGAAACTCTTACACATACTTATTCTTCCACCTAGCAAGTTCTTAAACTACCATTTCTTAGATTTTGAGAGACAGTCTAGGGAAAGGTCAATTTATACTTGCCCTGTGTAGTATATTCTTTACCTATATATCTGCAACTGATCAAAGATTTTTGTTCTGATCCAGTATCATGGTTCTTGTATTGTTTATGTTATACATTAGGTTTAATGATCACTTTATTCCTTATATGAGCTAAAATAATTCATTTTGTCTCATTGATTTCTCCATGGCAAAAATCAGAACCTTGATCTATTGCATTCCTTAACATCTGGTCTTCCCTTCTATCACTAAATCCTTTTCCTTGTTCTTTGCTATTTTTTGTCTTTTCCCTACCAACTGATCATATTCTGCAATTTCCCTTTTCCCTGTTACCTCTCCTCTGTTTTGTTTCACAGGTAAAGAAAAATAAAGACAAGGATACAGAAAACCATTTCTACTTTTTGTTTGGGCTGCTGTGTTTATGTAATATTCTTACTGTCCTTATTTTTCATCTGTTTATATTTCTGATGTGGTTTTAGGACAGTGACTGTGCTTGGTTTGCTAATGCTGTTAATATTTATAACAACACGCTCAAAGTTTTACGTTCCATATTGCAATTTCTATATTAGAAAAACCGCACTAATAAACCCCCCACACTTGTATTGCCCTTTCTATATCTGGCATGTCACTGAGATTCCACTCAGATGACTCTAAGAAAAAGCATTGTCACAATGCATAAAATTCAGCAGGAACCAGTAATAATGAGGTTAATATTCTTCGCTTCTCTGATTATGGTACCTTTACTATTGTGCTGTCAGTGTTGAGATTATTTCTTGTTCATGTGTTCAGCCTCTCTGTTAAGATGATTTTGAGTAACTGAGAGAACATTTTGTGAATGTATAAAATTAGATGGGAACATGTGCTCTTTATGGCTTTTTATAATTAGCCACTACCAGTAATGTCCCTCATTTTATCTAAAAGTTTGTCCTTGAACAAATTCCAGGCATCTTCTGTTTTCATTGTGCTTTGTGATGATCTTTGCCTTTTCATTGATTCAGCACTTACCTTTGAGCCTTACTTTTCAAATATGTTGAATTTGCCTTTTATCAGCTTAAAAATGTGTATCTCATGCATATTTACAGTGCAAGCTGTGACAGCTCTGGAAGAGGTCAGTTGTGTCAACTGTTCTATACATCCACAAGAAACTCTATTATCTGTTGAACAGACACAGCTTTACAATGTGTAAAACTAAGCATATTTTTTAATAATATTGCCTCCTTATTTTGAAACTAATAGTTTGGGAGTTTACTTACACAGTTTTAAATAAGACTGGTCTCAAATTAATACTGAAAATAAATAAAAGTAAAGTTTGAACAACAAACGTTGTTTCACTATAGTATAACTTCATTAGTTTTAAAATGATAGTTGTGACTTCCTTGTCATTGTATATCAGTTTTTCTGATTATGGCATGAGAAGGGCAAATAATTTTGACAAAAAATGACACATTTCCAGTGTTGGTTGATAATGCCATTGAATCATATATTTCATAGAGTAGAACCTCATTCTGTTGTTCACAGTACAAAGAGGATGTAAAACATTTGCTCATATTTACTTTGAAATTTATTTCTCCTTTTACGTACCAGGACTAAGTCTGATCTCATTTAAAAAAAAAAAAAATAAATCTGTTGACAATGATCAACACTGGTTTCAGTTATTGGTGAGGCTGGATTTTGGCTTGAACTGGATTTAAAGCTGATGGGGAGAGGAAAAGGAAAAGGAAAGGAAAAATTACACTAGTATGGTAGGTAAACCCAGCCCTGATCTTTGACATGTCAGAGTTGCATGAAAAAGGAAGAGATGAGACTATGAGAACTGAAAAGCTACAAAGAGGAGAAATAAGGCAAGGTGTTACAAAACTGAATAGCAAAACTAGCTTCTGGTGGTAACCGTTTACATTGTTTTAGATGGACTTTAACCTATCAAATAGAGATGTTCTTAAAGCGACTGCAGAGTAGTGCCTGCACTGCTTCCTTTGACTTGACGTAAAACTTAGTTCTTGAAAAATCAAAGATGATTAAGGGACTTGAGCATCTATCTTGTGAGGAAAGGCTGAGAGAGCTGGGTCTGTTTAGCCTGGAGAAGAGAACACTGAGAGGGGATCTTATTAGTACTTATAAATATCTAAAGGGTGGATGTCTAGAGGAAGGGACCAGACTCTTCTCTGTGGTGCCCAGTGACTGCACAAGGGGCAATGGGCACAAACTGGAACACAGAAAGTTCCATCTGAAAATGAGGAAAAACTTCTTTACTGTGAGGGTGACCGAGCACTAGAACAGGCTGCCCAGAGAGGTTGTGCAGTCTCCTTCTCTGGAGATATTCAAAACCCTCCTGGATGTGATCCTGTACAACCTGCTCTGGGTGATCCTGCTTTAGCAGGGGAGTTGGACTAGATGATCTCTACAGGTCCCTTCCACCCCCTAGCAATGTGTGAGTCTGTGAGTCTGAAATTTAGATTTGCATTGGTACTACCGTTGCTGTTACTTTGCTGGTTCCTGTGATCACTCTGGGTGATATCAGTCTCTTACTCTAATATGTACAATTCTATCTCTTTTACAGGAGCAGGATCATTATTATATTACAAGGGAAGTCATACAGCAAAATATTTGGAGCCTTATTGGGTCTGATGGTGACAGGCTGAAATTACCCAGAAGGAGGCTCTAACATCCAATGAAACAGAAGCTCCAGCTCTTCCCAATGCTGAAAAAAATGTTTAGAAAGTAGTAATAACTGTAATTTATGACTTATGCCAGCATCTGGCAAACACTTTAAACCCTGTTGTGTAGCTTTAAATTCCATAAGTCAGTAATAAAAAGTAGAAGTTACTGCCTTAAGAAAGAGGATAAATGGAGATATTTTAATGCAAAAACATAGAAAAAGCATTCAAAAGGAAAGAAGGCAGTGCTTGACATTTTTTCGTTGTGTTAGAATAGACTTGTGACAATTTCATGCAATATTTTGATAGAAAGAGGTACACTTTCATCAGAATGTTTTATTTTTTTGAGTTCTTATTAATACATACCTCAGTCTCTAGTTAGACTATGGAATGCATTGTTCCATAGTCTAATACAGTAAGAAATAATTCAGAAAGGATTTCTGTGGACTGTTACAATTCATGTAACACTTATTTTATAAGGGAGTGTAACATTTATAATAATGTTGCTCTTATTTTATAAGGCGGTATATGAATTTCATGTTTTGGGGAATTTACCCACATTTAACTATTAAAACCTATAATGTTCTCTAGTATAGGAAGGAAATTATCATTCTTCTTCAAAAGGAGATGCTTGAAAGGACAGCATAGGAATCATTAGATACTATTTCTTGTGTCACAGAACCTACATTTTTTAGCAAATTCTCCGTTTTATGTCTTCCAATTCTCCAGCCAAAAAAAAAAAAAAAAAAAAAGAGAGAGAAGAGAAAAGGGATTTTACCAATGCTTTAGACTAAAAAGATTATTGTGTTTTGAAATGCATTTTCTCTCCTCAGATATCCTTTCAGAACTTTCTCATTGCAGGAGATGCTGGGAAACACAGTAACTAGGTCTGAATTTAAGCTGTTTACCCAGGACTTGTCACAGCACTGGGTCACCTCTTCTGTGATCATTCATATTCTCACAGTTTTATCAGATATTCTTACAGTGACAGAGAAAGCATTCAAACTGATACAAAACCCAGCAAGAAATACATCAGTTTATTGTTCCAGTTACATGTCATCCAAGATTTCTTCCTGTCATGTTCTTTTTGGCTTGCTTAAATTAATAAAAAGTAACTAGTCTTGTTTTTTGTTTCCTATCATTATGTTAATTCCTACTAAACCATAGGGTGTAGGTTTTAATATGTATAGGAAAAAACAGATGTACTGAAAACAAACCAACCAAACAAAAACTATTCCAAATATCCCTCATAATTCTGTATATTTTAGAAAAAAAATATTTTCACACATTTACAGACACATTTGAGGCACTTTTAACAATTTTTCATATTAAGTAGCATCACCCTTGGTAAAGAGTGTCAGTGAAACAACCACTGAAGTAAAGATGGTTTTCACTATCAGAAAGAGAATAAAAACCTGGTTCTTACATATCTGGCATTTGTTTTTAAATTACTCGGTACCCTTAATTAACATAACAAAAGATAAAACTTTAACCCTTTTTGTAACCTTTTTATTTTCAAAGAAGTGATTCTAAATGGTCAGAAAGCATAAGGGATGCTTTCATTGCCGATCACGTATGCGCACTGCACCATAAAAATGACATAAAAAATGAGCCAAGCTAAAGAAGGACAGCTACTTGAAAGTCACTTCTTTAGTTCTTCAATGTTTATAAACACTTCCACTAAACTACATGCTTTATGAAAAAAAACAAAAGTCATCTTTTTTGTTTCTGTGTTAGGTGGAAAGTGGAAATGGTACTGAGAACTTGGTAGGGCTCTAGTAAGGGCACCATTTGGCCATTGCATCTTTTCACTCCGTTTCTACATTTGTCATTTGTATTTTTTAAATTTTTCTAGGCACTGTGAAATTAATACTTCAATGTGAATTATTCCTCTGTTGGAGTTTCCACATTATGACTGCAGTGAATATTGTTTTTTGTAGCAAAGGCTCTATCACAAGGCAAAGGAGTTTTATTTCTTTTTGTGTGTGTCAATTGAAACAATTTATTTGAAGACTTTGAAAGTGAATGAAAAAGCTAAAAGCAAAAAGAAGCTAATAAAAGTCAATATCTCTCCTTTGAGCAGTGTCAATCAATTTGAATGAAATAGATTCCCTGTTTGTTCGATAAGAAAAGTACTTTGTGTCACAAATGACCTGGAGAATTCTTGGGTGTCCTCATTATCAAGAAATACCTGGTGTATTGGTCTTGTATTACCTATTTAATTGGTAATGGTAAATTCGTATTAAGCTATCTGTTTCTGATAGACAATTTAGAAGAAAAAATCATTTTATTAAATTATGTTATACTGCAAGATAAGTAGAAGTTCCCATGATAAAAAGTGCTATGGTAAGTCTGGAATTTGACATGAAAACAGCATGGTAAATTTAAAGTGTATAGTGGATGCTTAATCAACTCAGCAAAGATATAGGACTAAAATTTCTATAATTCTTTGTTATATCCAAAGATAGATTCTATTATATTCTTATTCTCTCTTATCTGGCTCATAGTTTAGTGCTAATTGTAGTAGTAAAAAATAAATAGGGAAATGTAAATTTACTTTAAAGATCTTTTTCATTTAAACAGTATCAAACATTTAGCTTATATATTGAATCCAGCATTCTTGAAAATATTCATCATGTAAGTCACACTAAGCCTTTAAAAAAGTAGAAATATCAGGTTTAATAAACTATGCTAATGGTATTTTATATTTAGGTAACTAATCTGCATCTAGGTACCTAACAAAATTCTTTTTTTTTAACATAACATAACATAACATAACATAACATAACATAACATAACATAACATAACATAACTTAACTTAACTTAACATAACATAAATATAGCTAGCACATCATGCTACAATGGGCTTAAATTGGGGAATGCTAAGGACTACTTTGCCTGAACTTTCATTAGCAGGCTTGTTTTATCTGGCTTTTGACTTAATATTTTTTCATTGTTTTTTGTTTTCAATTTCCAGTATTTAAATTTAGGCTTAGTTTTTCCCTCTTTACTTTGCTGATCAATAAAAACATACAACCTCTATGAAAAATAGTGTTAGAAAGGATTCCTCTGAGGCATCTAATGAGATTTTTTGTTTGTTTTTAAGGATATTTAGAATTATTTGTAGTCCTTATTCATATCAAGCTTCTTGAGGGAGTCAGATCTTAAAACCCCACACCTTCTTTTTCACCCCACCAGGAATATCGTACAATACATACACTACAATACACAGCTTGACTATAATTGGGTCCCTTGTTGATGACAAGCTCCAAACAACTTGCTTCTGCCTACAACCCTTTGGCAAACTATCCTCTTCCTACATAGTCAACTGCTGTGCTAAATATTGTATTACTAATACTGGGGTGGGGGTAGAGAGGAAATAAATGTCTGGTAAAATTTCCTTATAGAATGCTGAAATATGATAGAATGCCTGCTGTCAGGATTTAATAACTTTTAGATATGGGCAATTGCAGACAAAACTTGAATTATCAAAAGGTATCTATGCCTGTTGGTGAAACACTTAGAAATGTATTCTTAGATGACTTGGCACTTTATCTTCCCTTCTTGTGGTGCTGCATGAAGGATGTTGTGTTCTGGACTGCTTAATTACTGTTGGCCTTCTGCTTTATTATTCCTACACATTAAAAATAGGGAAAGACAATTGACCTACACAAACTTTTTTCTACAGACCAAAAGTAGATTAAATATCTCCAACTTCAATGTGTTATTGGAAAGCTTGGCATTCTTAATCCACAAGGCTCCAGCTGCTCTTCTTATGGCCACACCTATAAACAATAGAAGTAGATCAGTGAGAAATTCCTATTTTCTCAAGCACTCCACATTTAAGGAAAACACCAAGGTGACATTTCTAACTCATCTTTCTCTTTACCATTTACAATGCCTTACAAAAAGCTCTATTCTGTCATTAGCTTCTTCACTGAGAAATATGGATGTAGTTTGCCACATATGTGCTATAAGTTTTAATTTGTATACTTCTCCATAAGTGGTAACTGAAAATGGTATTTGATTCCTCCTTAGGTTAAACAAACATTCTAGAATTTACCTTCTTTTGATTCAGCTGAAATATCCTATAGTCAGTTCAATACCTGTAGAAAATTAGTGTCCAGCCACTATTAATTCATTTAGCACATCTTGTGATAACATTACTTGTGATGAGTTCATTCGGTATTACTGTAATTGTGGCAAGTACTTTGGTAGGATTTCCAGAGTAATTAAGTATTAATTAGGTGGATCCATGTTGTTGAGAAACCCCCGATACACTATTTCAGTATATTGGAAAATATAACAATCTTCATCAGAGTGAAAAAATGCCTTATTGTCCAGAAAAATAACGATGCAGAAAGGGAAATAAAGAAGTCAGCGCAGAGTAAGCCTTTCTCTCTTCTGTGTTCTGCTTCAGACTCTCAGGCAGTTCTTTGGAGCAGGCATTACGTTCTTTACTTGTGGTGACAATAAGGTGGTCTTCACGGCTGAATTATAGAAAGTGCATCTAGTTCAGTGCTGTTGCCATAGGGTGTGGTAGTAATACTACTAGGTCTTACTGTCAGATAAAAGACCTTTCAATGAAACTGGGAATAGCAGGATCAGGTCTTTTATTCAGTAAATTGTACAAATGACTATTCTTTTCTCATGTTTATATGTAAAACACAGGAAATATATTTTTCTTTTCAAGTTGTTGAATTATATGATAATGCACCCCATGCTTTTCATAACCAGAATGACAGAAGTTTACTGGCAGTCAAGAAAAAGTTAGGTCAGAATTAAACTTGAAATAATTCAACCGTTGTTTGAAAAATGGTGACATGCAACTGAGTAGACAAATAAGGAATCATTAATGGGAGAGGGATAGGGGAGGGCTACTCTTGCACTGTTATTGTGAGTTAGATGAGTATTTCAAGGAGCTATTAATATGCAGAACCGAAGTTCTGTCTTTTTTCAGGTTTTCTTTAGGGAAAAACCCAAACCAAACAAACAAAATGCAGCCATTCTGTGCAGAACTGTAGAGGAGAGAGAAGGTGCCTTTCCAATAGTCTGCATCTACATTTCCCAGGGAACTGAGACATGTTTTGCTTGAAGAGAAAAATCTCTTTAAGTAAGTTTATTGTGGATATTGTACTAGCATGTCTCAAACATTCTTCCAAATCAACAACAAAATATAGCTCACCATCGAACTTAAATTTCTATTTTAATATTTATTATTGGGTTTTTTTAACTGTATGCTTTCCTTCAGTACTCTAACTTTTGTAACGAGGGAATAATAACATGTTGCTCTGTTACATTGACTCCATTTCACAATATAAGATGATGAGCAATTGATTATATAAAATGAAGTGATTCAGTTACTATTAGAAATTGAAGGATGACCCTGAAACCTGCCCTAAAAAATAAAATACCTTTGTTCTGTTCGTTAAGACTCTTTTGACATGGCTTCTAAAAGAATGAGTTGCAAGATAATATTTACAATCTCTCTAGCTGAAGCTTGAGAATGAAGTAGGAATTATGATTTCAAAATGTCTGAGGATACCATTACTTTCTGCTTAAAGAAAATAAGTAAACTACTTGACAAAGAAGAGATGGTATAGTGCAAAAGAATGTGGACAGAAGTCATGGATTTTCCAGGAACTGGAAATTAAGAAATTGATAAGAAATCAAGAAAAGGTTCCAGGAAGCAAGTCACGCTTCTGAATGCACTTGAGATGCATGGCAATAATGACAAAAATTTTGAGGGCGACTGTAGTGAAGACAAATGTGGGTGGATGATGATATACCCTTATCAGGCTGATAACAGAGATGGAAGAGAAAATATTGGAAGATGAGGGAAAGATTGTAGAAAAAGTAAATCACAAAAATAAAGTGTGCTTTCTGGGCAAAGAGAGCATTACTAATACTGAAGAGAATAGGGGATAATGGCAAATGGACTCAGGAGCTGAGAGTTCACAGAGTGAAAGTAAGCAGAAATAATAAGAATTTGAACATTTTACAAGTACTTGAAGAGATTGCATGCTAGGCAGCTGGGTTAGTATTTGTTTTTTCTTTTTCTTAAAGGGACATTTCTATAATCACACAATTACAATTTAGTGAAGAATGCTGGCGAGGAGTAGCTACTTATTCTTTGCTGAGTTGGCTTCCACCCAGCAAGTCTAAAAAAGACACATGGTGAAGCCTCTCCATTTGATTGAGTTTAAAGCCTCCCTTTGCCACTATTACACTGTATTTTTCTTCTCTCTCTCCTTTAGAAAGCATTGCACAACCCTGGGTGGTATATAAGAGTACTATAAATCATGGAGGTGCACGAAGAATATTATCACTATATCACACAATATGAGAACCTGGAAGGATCTAAAGAAATTCTAGGTTTAAAATAAGAAAATTTAATACTTTTTCACTCAGCACAAGATATTACACCTTCCAAAAAAAGTCAAGAAAAGGTTCAACAAGTTAATGGAGAAATAGTCTATCTGTGGCCATCAGACATCACATTTCAGGTACAAGTTCCAGCTATAGAAGTCCCACACTGTTGATTTCTGGAAGTGGAAGAGCAAGGCCAGCCCTATACGCATCCTGGTTTATATTCTTCCATACATATAAGTTATGGCCTGCTATTAGAGGTGCTGTACTTTGCTGTGCTTGCTCTTATGGCTTTATACACTTAACTTGGTAAAGCTTAGGTAGTCCAGAATCTGAGAAATAATTTATTTTGGAAATAACCTATCTTTTTTTTCCAGATGACATTTTTCTGGTACAACTTTTTTTTTTCTACTACAGGATGTTTTTCTCATTAATTTCTGATTTAATTCTGTTCCTGTTTTGACTTAAAATGAGCTCTGTTTCAGCAGTGACTGATCTTATTTTTAAACCCTTTTTATTAATAGTCGTGTTTGTATGTCTGGAATGATTCTCAGCGCATGGTTTTAGGAAGGAAAAGCCTAATGTCTTCCACAGCTAATATCTGAAATCTCTAAAAGAAGAGCCAAATCAGGGCAAGCTATAAAACACAGGCAGAAGCAGGCTTCATAAAGCAGTATTTATAGTTCTAGTATTAGAGGAATTTATAGCATAGAGTTCCTATCATTCCTAGGAAGATTTAAATGTACATTTGCAAATATTCCAAGGACTGTGCAATACTTTGCTACTCGATAGAGGTTATTCCTGTCTTATGAGTTACCATGTAGTGATTTAAATTTATAAAAATGTTTCTGAAGGATTCATGTTAAGGGTAATAATGATTTTTTTTTTATCTAGATCTCTTCTGGAAATAAGGATGAATGGCTTTCTTAAACAACAGCAACAACAAAACAAAACAAAAGCTCACCACATACATTATATTTTCTGGGTCCAGATTGTCTTTATGTAACAAGTAAATAAAATGAGTTTCCCCTGGTATCAAAGAACAAATTTATGTACTCTGCAAGTGCCTGGACTATATATCCTATAATATAAATGAAAAATTAGATAAGGCTCAGCAAAAAGTTTCTCACACTAAACCCATGGTCGCGCAAAGCGAAAGTCAAGAGAGCAAAAAAGCAGTCTAACTGAGCATTTAGTTTTACAGCTGTATTGCTAAACTGATACAGAGAGAATATTTTCCATCTAAAAGAATAGCTCATTGTTTTAGGTCATCCTTTCATTATCTTGTAGAAAGATCAGTTTCAACATAAATCTTAGCAGGAAAATAAGGCACTTGACCGTACATTTTCAAATTACTTTAAAAGAACTACATGTTCCCAAGCAACATCTATTATTTCCCTAAACTTTTTACATTAAACAGCTCCTCATTATGCCAAAAAGATTAATCATTATCTTAATAGCAATAATTCAAGGAGCAAAAAAAAAAAAATAATAAAATACAGCAGCATTCTATGAAAGGTGAAGCCAAATGATACAGAATATGATTGGGAATGGTATTGTAATTTATGCACATACAAACTCTTGAATTTTTGGATGATTTTTACTTCTGTTACTGCATTGTCATTGAGAGGTAAAAGCCAGCATTTTTTTTATTATGTTATGTTTGTAAATGTCTGGCAAGATAACAACACACTTTGAGTTCTTTTCTGAATTCAAAAGAGCCTTAGATATCTGAACACAAAAAAAGTATTTAGGTAGGGAACAGACATAAAATTTACATTAACTTTCTCTTCACCGTCTCATGATGAGGAGTATTACAAGCTTCTGGCTGAATTATATTTGTTCTGTTTTTTCTTCATAACAATAACCAGTAAAATACAAAATCCTTACTAGCAGTATTGGATAGAGAGATTCTCTGGTATCTCAAGTTGTGGACTTGAATCATACATTGAGTTCAGGAATGTTTTTGGGTCCTGATGCATTATGTAACTGAGAAACACGGGTTAAAATCTATCTGTAGATTTCTTTCAGTAGACCAGTCCTTACTTTTTAGGAAAAATTACGTACATTTGCATGACCAGCATTTAAACAAATAGTGCTGGGAACACCACAAATGTCAGTGTTTGCCTTCCTTGGAACACTGTCTACCCATATGTAAGGCAGGATCCGGAATGTATATTGTGAGAAACATAGGTCTGAGAAGCCATTAGACTTTGAAACACTGTGGTACGCTTTCAAAGGGATGGGCTTCACAAGGTGACTTCCTCTGACCTGTAGAGTATGATCTGAAAAGAAATAAAGCTTGTTTAGATAGATCTTTAAAAATTAATACTTGGACAATAGTCCAGGCTGGTTACCCCACTTCATATAGCTTTGTATTGGGTATGGGTGGCAAGGTTTTAGTAGTGGGTGGGCTACAGAGTAGTCTCTGTGAGACCAGAGGCTGCCCCATGCCAGACACAGTTGGTTCCAGCTGGCTCCATACCAGACCCACTGCAGGACACAGCTGAGGCTGTCAGCAAGTGTGTGGTGCCTCTGATAACATATTTAAGAAAGGGAAACATGCCAGACAGAGAAGGCGGGGGGGGGGGGAGATGAAGTGAGAAACTATGAACAGCAAGGTCAGGGAAGGAGCAGGGAAGGAGGTGCTCCAGGTGCCAGAGCAGAGATTCCCATGCAGCCCATGGAGGACAACACAGTGAAGCAGGTTGTCCCCCTGTGACCCCTGGAGAACCACGTTGGAGTAGATATCCACACTGTGGCCAGTGAAAGACCCCACACCATAACACATGGGTATTTCCTGAAGGATTTTAGCTCCTGGAGAGCCCACTCAGGAGTTGGGGAAACACGAGGAAGGAGAAGCAGAGAGGAGCTGCTATGAGGAGATCGCAATCCCCCATTCCCCATCTCCTTGTGCCACTTCAGGCAAGGAGACGTAAAAGACCTGGGAATGAAGGAGTGAAGTTGAATCTGGGAAAAAGGTGGGGAAAAGGTGTTGTTTAAAATTTTCTGTTTAATTCTCACTATCCAAATCTATTTTAATTGGCAATAAATTCCATTAATTTTCATAAAATCATAGAATGGTTTGGGTTAGAAGGGACCTTTAAAGATCATCTAGTCCGACCCTCCTGCCATGGGCAGGGATATATTTCACTAGATCAGGTCACTCAAAGCCCCATCCAGCCTGGCCTTGAACACTTCCAATGATGGGGCATCCACCAGTTCCAGTGTTCCACCATCCTCATTGTAAAAAACATCTTCCTTAAGTTCAAAGTAAATCTGTCCTCTCTCAGTTTAAAACCATTGTTCCTTGTCCTGTCACTACAGGCCTTGGTGAAAGTGTCTCTCCATCTTTCTTATAAGCTTCTTTTTAAGTACCAAAAGGCCGCAATTATGTCTCCCCGGAGCCTTCTCTTCTCCAGGCTGAACAACCCCAACTCTCTCAGCCTGTCCTCATAGGAGAGGTGCTCCAGCCCTCTCATCATTTGCATAGACCTTTCCTCAAGACAGTAATTGGTAAGTTATCATCTCCCTTTGTTTATCTCAACCCACAAGCTTTTTCTTCCTATTTTCTCCCCCTGTCCTGTTGAGGAGGGGGAATGACAGAGCCTCTGGGTGAGCATCTGGCATGTTTCTATGTATCAGGACACTGAAGCTAACAAACTTCCAGTGCTGAGTTCCCTCACTTTTCCATTTATTATGTGTAACATAGCCTTATTATTTATAAGCACAGATGAATCACTATAGTAACTGCAGCCCCAGTCTCAAATAAAGCTGGACATTACAAGCAAAAAAATGGAAAGCAAAACCCCCTAACAATAAAAAGGTTAAAATCCCCATTGTAAGGTAAATTTTAAACATTGTTCCCTCTGGATGAGATCTACACGTTTTCTGACAGTGCTCTTTCCAGGTTCTTCCACCACCACCCCTGCAGTTAATACAGACTAGCATTATATTTCTGCCAGCAAAGGATTAGGTTTGTAAATCAACATGTTTTATTTGAAAGTAGAGGCCATCCAGGGACAGAGAGACTGATAACAGAACCTATTTTTTATTAGGGCACTTTTAGGTTTAGCCTTCAGTAAGAATCTTATTTAAATAGAAAGATTTTTGGTTGCTCTCTATGGGAGTTGTAAGCCGCCTGTAAATGGATGGAGTTTTACAAATGAGAATACGTGGGAACTTCAACTGAAGGAGTTTTCTAAAAAAGGTTCAGAATATTCCTTTCATACTTTTTCTGAAGTTAAAAACTGCAAATTAAACATTAAACATTAATAAAACTCACACTGTAAGAAAAATGATGGTAAGTGAAACATAAAATTTCATTCTAGTTTAAATAATTTGATTGCTAGTTTAATAAAATGTTCTTCCTCCCTCACTGACTGTGTTTCAACCAACATGAATTAGACAGCCTGGTAAGTTACACTATAACCTGTATTTCTTTCTGCTTGTAGGCTTTTTTTTTTTTTTTTTTTGCTTTACTGTGTATATGTCAGTGGTAGGAGGATGCGAAGGGGAAGGAGGTATGGGCAAAGGCTAAAGGCAAAGACATTAGCTAGCCTGCCAAATGATCAGCAGCAAAGCTAATACCTGGGACCACAGGCAGGTCAACATATGCCTGAGAGCCTCAAAGCACTATTTCAAGTCCGTCCATTTTCTGTCTTCTCTACCCTGTAAGCACAGCACATTCTTTCTGCAGTGTTGACTTCATTTCAGACGTCAAGAAGATGGCAACCTTCAGGAAGAATTAACCTCGTCCCTTCCGTGCTCCCCTCTCCCCTTCACCTGCTCCATGCTGTATCACTGAATTTCTTTTCATGTTGTCACAGCAGCTAGCATGTGCCCACATCTTTTCTAGTCCTATCTTCGATATTTTGCCAGTAGTGTTCTACATTAAACATTAAAGCATTCCTACATGATTTAGAGGAGGATTTCCATGTTATGGATCTTGTCTAATGTTAGAAAGGCTATAGGTGGCTGTTACTACGGTTTCACACTCTCCTTTCACTGCCAGCATGCAGTACTGCATTGCACTGATTTTTACCCATCTGTCTCTTCCTATAATACGCTCAAGAATTACTACTCACCTAAAGCTGTAATAATTCTGACTACATATCACCAAAAAGGCAAGACTGATTTTCTTGGTTGCCACTTTTCATATACAAGGTTACATCTTTTATGTGCAGAAGGATCAAAGGGAAAGCCTAGTGCTAAAAGACACTCAAAACCAGATCCCAACTGCCCATCCCTCTTAACTACAAATAAATAAACAAAATAAAGTGTCTTCCAAACACTGAGAAAATTAGTTTCTTGATCTGAAACTGAAATGTGAGACTTAAGTCCATCTCACCCTGTTCTAACTGTTAGGAGTGGGGGAGATAGGCTTCTTGTTTATTGGAGGGGGTATTTGGGAAATTCTTTCAATTTTGTCAGGAGTACTAAATTCTATCTGAATTGGCTGCATTTGTGAAAAGAAATCTAAAGAAGAAAATCTATACCGTATCACCCTTTTTATATTGCTTAATTACATCCTATAGCCATACAAGTATTTCAGCTACACAAGTCTTCAAAAATACCCTTTGTTAGGTAGACATTAGTCAGCCAACAATTTTCTATTTCTCCTCATTTCTGTCTCCGCTGTCCATTTCCAGCCTATTAGAACATCAGTAGATGTATTCATTGATATGCTATTTGAATTGCTATTCCTAGGCAACATCTATGATTATGAGGAAAGGCCAGATTAGTAATGTGATTTTCTAGTTGCTATGTGAAAAGCAACCACTTAGAATCAGGTGGATATTTTTGGCTGCAGCTCAGTCCTTATTAATGTATGCTTCCTTTTAAGTATAGTTAAATTACTAACCCTGGAATCTATAATAATGAGCAAAATGTTGTGAAATATGGAATTTTTACATAATTAATGTCTCATCTAGCAGCTCCGTAACACATTAATCTCTGAATAACCTTCAATTCATACCATAGCATGGATGTTAAAGGTAGAAATTAGAGCTGAAAATACCTATTTGGTCTTCTGTGTCATGTAGTCACTTGATTGTTCCCTAAAGAATATTTTCCAGTTCTTTGTCTCATCTAGATTTAAATGTGCTTGGCAATAAAGCTTCTACTCCTTCCCTTTGGAGACTGTGTCACCATGTAATAGATTTCACTATTGGGAATCTTTACCCTATTCAATCGTGGTAAGATATTTCACCTTCTCAGAAATAGAAAAGAGGAAAAACAACAAAAGCAAAAATATTTATTGGTTACAAGCTAGCAGGAGAGTTCACTACAAACCAGGGATGTTACTTCTCTTAAAAGCTCATTCCTTCTATGAAGCAGTTTTAATTTCCTGTAGTGTGAAATCTGCTGTTGCATTTTTCATCACATTTTCCTGAGGTAAAGGCAAATCCTAGCTGCTCCCTTTGACTGTGTCATTTAGTTCTCATTTAAGATTTCTTCTCTGTAGTTACAAAATTGTCTTGCCCTTGAAAATTAACTGCTGAAATATCCACAAAACCATCAAATTTCTTTAAGTCAGATTTATTAAAAACAGAGAAAATGGATTTAAGACAAATAAAGAGACTTGTTAAGCAGATGAAGATGTCATAACCTTAATAAGGCATTATCTTCTTGGCCCCCAAGGAGGGAACAAACCTCCAGAAGCAGCAGAACAAGTGACTGACCTGTGACTTGTAAAGGAGGGCTTATGAAGATGGGCTGTTTTTCAAATTAGTAGGTCAGGGAAAAACATGAGGTTACACACATTACTAGACCACTGGCTAGAAGATACCAAACTGACTGACAGATAAACAGTCACCCATTCCTAACATGTTTCTGGCATACAGTGTGTATAATATTTTGACTGGTGCTAGGATTCAAGAAAATATGTATTCCAGGATGTAAAATAGCCTAGTCACTACCAAACTATATAATATAAGGCTACATGAAGAGAACAGAGTCAGATAAAGGACAATGGAGGAAACAATAAAACTGTATTTGGGGTTATATGTAGTAAGGATTTTCTATCAAGTTAGAGTGTTACAGAGAAGAAATACATAGCATTTGCAGGGAAGCATAGACACACATGCACACCCATACACAGCCCTCGGTGCACAATCCTGGACAATCCCCTTAGCAGGTCAAAAAGTTCTTGAGGAATGATGGGCTCCCAGAGCAGATGGACAGCAGGAGAGCTGCTGCTCTTGGAGCAGGCAGGGAAAGCAGACAGCTCCCTCACTACTCCAGTGATCTCGCACCAATTTTGCAGAAACAGTTCCTGTGATTCCTACCTCTTCTACCTCCCCACCCCCATTCCAAATCCTGTAATTTTATATAATGTTTGTGCTTCTAGGTATTTTAGCCTTTAGCCTCTGCACCCTAGGCTGTGCACTGCACAATCAGGGTGTTGCTTTCCCAGGCAGGTGCCTTATCCTCGTGCTCAGCTGTTTTTTCTTGCTTACCTGCTTCTTTTCCTTAGTATGCTGAAAGCAGTCTTTTCCCCATTGTCAAGGTTGTACTTCTTCAATGACCATCTGTGGGTTGTTTATAGGTCTAGGTCCTCTGTTTGCGACTGTATTTTCAAGGCACTTGCTATTATTCCATGCTTAAACTCTACATCAGAACAAGAGACACCTGGTACCAAGCTCAAGTTCACGCATCAAGTTCTCATAGCAAGTTGATAAGAAGCTTAAAAGGTCAGGACAGAGCCTTTGGATAGTTGTCATAAGCTTCAGTTTCCATTTTTACTGGGCCACTGTGTAGTGTCCCTGTTCTCTAAACTAGCACTTCTTTTTTGTTGGATACATAGATGGCACGAGGTGGGGGGAAAATGGAGAAAAAAAATTAAGTTACCTTTACTATCAATGAGTGCATACCCATTTGTAAAATTTAAGCACATGCTGCATCAACTTGTCTAATCAGGTCAAAATATTTCTGGTCAAAAAAACTTTACCTCTCGTCTTGGAGAACACAGTTTTTTCAGGGTGAAGTTTTTCTAACCTACACAAGTCTTGCACCTTGATTAAGAAAGAGAAACTGGTGTTTCAAAAACATGTATGGTTTGCATTTTCAGCATTCAAAAAATTAATGGATAGCCCTTTGTTCTCCCATTGTAGAGAAATTTTGCATTTAAGTGCAGATCAGACTATGATCTGTAAGTGCAGATCAGACTATGGAACAGAAACTTTCTGTGATTTATACTTTTTCATAAAGCTAATGTATTTCTTTTTCTTGCTTGATGGTTAAATAGAAAATAAACTTGCAGAATCACAGTTGTATTCTAGCCTTGATATTTTTGTAGTTATCCATCCAAACTCTTTGGCATAATGCTATGCACATTGGTGAAGTTACAGCTAAGGTAAATGTGCATGTTTTCTTTTCCTACTTAACAATGATGTGGTTGTGGGTAGATACAAAATATATAAACATGTCTATGAAATATAATTCTAAAAGCATCAGTTTCTTTATTTTATACTTGAGAAAAGTTTCCTCTAGAAATCTGATTATAGCTAGTTCTAGTAATTTCAGCTGCTTCAGTGTGCTGCCGAATGCAGCACGAAAAATTTCATTTTTTCCAATATAGCCAAAATGCTAATATAGATTCTGAAAATGTGATAAACATGATTTGCCTTTTCAAATATTCTTTATTAGGCCTAAATAAGTGTATTATTATTTTTTAATAGCTATCTAAGTATTTCTTCAAATTGATTCCCTATATATGGTTACTTTTAAAATCCAGACAAGCTGGTTAGAAGCAACCAGACCCGGCTTGTACCAGCTGGTGACTTTTTCTTTTTTCCAGGAGACAGAATTAAATAAGTATGATGTAGAATTAAATAAATATAGAAGAATCAGGTGCTTCTTTGAATGGACATATTTGCTATAAGTTTTAGGGAAATTTCATTTTTTAAAAAATGTAGGCTGCCGTCAAAGCAAAGAAGAATTTGTCATGTGGTTGGATATGGCATCTCTCTGTTATCTGAGGAAGACTTTTATAATCGATACTGTACAAAACAGTATAGATAGCGATAATTTCGTTTTGGCCTTGAATGCCTAACACTGTTTGCAAATCAAAAAAGAATTATTTAACACATTCACCTAGTAGCTGTGCAGGATTGCTAGAAGATATCATACTCTGAGGGTACCAAGCATATCAGATTTTAATAGAGTGTTAGACGTGGATAGGACAAGGTTCCATGGGAATGAGATAGACTGTGCTTTTTAAGCAGAGTGAAATTGTGCTGTGCCTGCAGAGGCACAATCTCTAGGATTTATGATCATGTATAAACTAACTGCTCAATTCTAGGCTGTTCTGGCAAAATTTGATGCGTTAGATGATAACCAGAACAAGAACAATCTTTGGAGTAGAGCTTCTAATTTTCTCTCTGATTCAAAGCACCAAAACAGTTTGAGGATATTTTGTTACTGAGTAGCTTTTACAGTGAGTAAGAATGATACAACACTAAGACTGATGCCCTCTGGTTTCCAAGAACTACTTCTAGGCCTTCAAAATACATGGTACGCCTTCATGCCATATCTCCAGTATATCATTCATGTCCACTCTTTCATATTGTAAAAGCCAGCTTGGCAGGCTTCAGCACACAGAGTAACAGGGCATTTGGTGAAGTACACAAAATAATTATTATATCTTGAGCCTACAAGAGACCCAGGAGAAGTGCTGCGCAACAGAGAAATGGTTAGTCCTGAGCAGGGTGATAAGGTGCTTTCTGCAAGGTTAAGATGGCATACTGACAACTACTTGTAGCATAGATGAGGTGCAGAAGTTGCAGCCATCCAGAGGAGTGCTCCAGTGAGCATGTAGTTTGGCATACTGTGGCCCTGCTTCATCTTTCTTCATCCTTTAAAGCAGGTCACAAGAGCAGAGGCTCTCTAGAACTTCATGGATATGTTTCATAATGTAGCAAGGGACTAAATCATCTTGAACTATTACTTATAAAAACATCCTTCTGATTTACTTGTTAGTATAAAAAATGAAAACAATAGAAACTTGACTCTTGTGTTTTAAGAACAAATCACAGTGTGGATACTAAATGGACTTCAATACCAAAATGCTTTAATCACAGACATATACAGTTTTATTAATTACACTGTGTCCCTGCTCCATGGGAGAGATGATGCAGCTGGGAGGTCAGCGCAGCAGTCCCAGCCATGTGATGTACATTTCTGGGGTTGGGCCACAGGGTCTGCTGGGGTGTTGGAGAGATGGTCACAAATCCTGGTGCAGGGTCATGGGTTCCCAACAGAGTCTCACAAGTTGTCCTTTTTCTGAGTCTCCTCTGGAGTCTCTTCAGGCATCTCTGAGTATTCTTAAGTGTCCTCATTTACAGGGTTCGGTAGAGAATCTCTCATTGATTATTAGTCTGATCAAATCATGCTCCCTTTTCCCAATTTGCTGTCACTGTTGTTGGCACTTGCAGTCTGCTTGTTCTGGACACTCCAGGACATGTTTGCACATGATTATCAGCAGGTTGTTTTTATAGTTTGGCTATCTATCTCCTTGAGCTCACAAAATTCTGTTGTTTGGGACAGATGGTTGATCATATTTTGTTTACTTCTGCTACACCAAAAAGTTGGTTAAGTTTCAGGGCCCTTACACTAACAGTAAGCTAACTAGGCTAAATTCATGCTGACTGCTACACCATTTCACTCCACTATGAAATCTGAGGTGTAATGCTGGGTAGAAGGGGAAAAGGGACATTGTTTCTGTACGAAGAATTTTGACGAAGACATTTTTATTATTTTCTTTTTCTGTAGCAGATATATGATATGTGTGTCTTTCCATGATTTGTGTTCCCAGTTTGTCTTCTGCCCACAAAACATTGACAGTTCTCTCAATAAATAGAAAGTTTTGCTGTAAATAAATCTGTCCATGAAATACTCACCGAATGCAAAGCTTCCTGACATTCAGAGCTCTTTTTAATTATGGAATGTATTATTGAAGGAACCATTGCATATTGCAATAAGAAATGTTCCCAGTTCTTTAATACTCCAGCTGTTAATGCACTTTATGATCAAATGTCAATAAAATGTGAAATTGAACAGCTTTTCTCTTAATGTTTAAAGAATTAACCTTTATAACCCATGCTTCTTCACTAGTTCCGCAGAATTTGAAATGTACTTATCTTCGACTTTAATCAGGCAAGACATCGCTTTGGACTCTTTTCCATTTAGTTGTGTAGCACATCTAGCATGGAAGCCTCATATCCTGGTCTCAGAAAGTTTGTATGCACTAACGTTAAAAATAGAGAGAAATTTATGAAACTGTGTAAGAAAGTATACCTTTCCCATTGACTTAAATGAATTGTCAAAATTAAAAAGAGTATGCTGATATTAACTCATATTAAATTGAAAACAGAAATTTTCTCACAGAACTAGTGTTTAGCAATTATAAGAAAGATATTTACCAGTTTTGAACAACAATTATCATCTAATGCATTTGCTTTTAATAGCAAGGAATTGAACTTGGGTATGTAGGAGGCCTTTTCTATGCACCTAGATACCTTTAATATAAATGGTTTTTCCGCAACTGTTCAATTTGCTTTAAAGTTTCTATAAAAATATATATAATATTAGTTAAACTGATCAGGTAAATCTTGCACTTTTTTTTACCATTTGCACTCTCTGAAACCACTTTATGATCTAAACTGTGATGCTTCAGTGGGAAATGTTCTCATTCTGCATTATACTAAATCCAATATGATTTTTATCAAAGTATAAACAGACTCTTTGACTGTTAATCTACAACTTTGATGGTATCTCTTCTTTTTCCTCACTTAAACACATGGTACATGATGTCTTCTTTTCAGAGTTCAAGATATGTAAAACTCTATGGAAAAATAATAGAAGCACAGAAAAAAAAATTCAGTGTGATCTGTGTATGGTTTGTGAAAAATGTAGTACCCACCAATCCCAAGCAGAAAACATTTCTGCAAATACACTCCATATTCAATTTCATCCCAATTGTATGAGGTATCCCATCTGGACTATTGGCAGTTAATAAAATGTAGCCATTAGCGTGAAATAGCTGGAACTAAAGAACAGTCCAAGTAGAGTTATGATTTAATCTTCCTGAATGCTAGAAGATCTTCTATTCATCATTTCCATACTTATATGAAATTTGACAACATTACTTGCTAAATCAATGGGAATTACAGTACCAGGGCAAAAGTGGTATAGCTGGACTGAGCAGTAAATATTTTGTTTCTTTCAGTTTTTTGTGAGATGAAAGTCCAGTTATTGATTCTAAAAACAAAAACACAGCAAAACACATAAGAATCCACACTTGCCCAAGCACTAGTTTTAATACATTTCAATATTATTTCTATTCAAAGACTGATTTCCAGAGAACACCACTCACCCAAGATTAAAGATAAATATTAAATGAACTTTTATATCCTAGATTTTTCCCATTCAGAATAATTTTTTTTTTAAAAAAAAAAAAAAAAAGAGGAAAACTTCAGAACAAATTTTGAATGCCTGAAGATGAGCAGAAAGGAAACAGTAAAGATTGTTTCTTCTCTCTGAAAAAAGATGAAGAAAGGCAGTTTTATCACAATAATAGACCTCATACTTAATGTAAATCTCAGCAGTTATGATTTTTTTTTTTCCCAGAAGAAAGTGTCTTGATGTAAAACCACAAATTATATCATATGATGGAAACAGTGACAAGTGGTGCCCCTCAGGGGTCCATATTAGGACCATTATTATTTAACATCTTTGTCAGGGAAATGGACAGTGGGATTAAGTGCACCCCAGCAAGTTTGTGGATGACAACAAGATGAATGGTGTGGTTCGTACTCTAGAGGGATGGGATGCCATCCAGAGGGACCTTGACTGGCTAGAGAGGTGGGCCCATGTAAACCTCACAAAGTTGAACAAGGCAAGTGCAAGGTCCTGCACATGGGTCAGGGCAACTGCTAGTATCATTACAGGCTGGGCCATGAGTGGATTGAGTGCAGCCCTGAGGAGAAGGACTTGGGGGTGTTGGCTGATGAAAAACTGAATATGAGCCAGCAATGTGCACTTGCAGCCCAGAAAGCCAACTGTATCCTGGGCTGCATCAAAAGAAGTGTGGCCAGATCAAGGGACATGATTCTCCCCTCTACTCTGCTCTTGTAAGACCCCACCTGGAGTACCATATCCAGCTCTGGGGCCCCCAACATAAGGATATGGAGCTGTTGGAGCGAGTCCAGAGGAGGGCCACGAAGCTGATGAGAGCGCTGGAGCACCCCTCCTATGAGGACAGGCTGGGAGAGTTGGGGTTGTTCAGCCTGGAGAAGAGAAGGCTCCAGGGACACCTTATTGCAGCCTTCCAGTACCTAAAGGGGCCTACAGGAAGTCTGGAGAGGGACTGTTTACAAAGGCATGTCATGATAGGACAAGGGATAGTGGTTTTAAACTGAAACAGAGTAGATTTAGATTGGACATAAGGAAGATATTTTTTACAATGAGGGTGGTGGGATACTGGAATGGGTGGATGCCCCATCACTGGAAGTGTTCAAGGCCAGGTTGGATCGAGCTTTGAGCAACCTGGTCTAGTGGAGGGTGTCCCTGCTCATGGCAGGCGTGTTGGAACTAGATGATCTTTAAGGTCCCTTCCAACCCAAACCATTCTACGATCTATGTTCTAGGCACATTTCCACTGTAAAATGGCCCACTATCTTGGAAGTAGATGGAGCATGGCAATTAGGGATGTCATCTTACAGGCTCAAACAGCCATGTTAAGCAGCACAGGCTATGTAACCAGAGGTGAATTCTCAGCTGTTATTTTTCAGAAGCTCTGGTGCTGATGTTTCTAACTGGTCAGGCTTGGAACAGTCTCTAAGCGTTAAATGAGGTTGAACCATTTCTGACACAGATATTACCAAGGATGCCATTACCTGAAAAGTCCACCATTTGTCAGGGGAAAACAGAGGAATAATATTAGATATAGAGCTCTTGGAGAACCCAGTGAAATACCTCTATAATTTCAACACTGAGCAATACTGATACCATCTGTCTTCACAAAGGTAATGCTTTCATGGCTGAAACGGGCCATTGTGCCTAATGATAGGACGATCTGTTTTATGTTATACCTACCTTATCTTTTTTCTTCTGTCATCCCTCCATCTGTAAAGACAGTAATACACTTCAAAAACAAGGTCAGGAATAGATCACAACCCATTGCATCTGTACAAATTTACCATCACTTTGTTACAATATTCACAGGAAATTTAAAGTAGTGAGGAAGAATAAAGAACGTACTGTAATATGGATGAAGATACATATCATCTACTTAGTGTATTCATTCTAAGTAGTAGCTACTCCTCCTTCAGAATTCTGAATGCTTTGTCATTTAGGTGCTCATGGAAGAATACAAAAGGAAATAGCAGCAGTTGGTTATTATAGTACATACACAAGAAAATAAGGGTTTTTTTTCTGTTGTTTTGTGGGTTTTTTTCAAAAACTATTCAACGTTTAATCTCATCAAGTCACATTCCATGGTTTTAATTCAGATGTTCATCTTTCTTTTCAACAAATATCTTTTAATTCCATTTTATCTCTATATAGTCTGAAAACTTTGAAAGTTTCTTCCATGAAAGCTTGTACTGCGAAGAGCTCAATACCATTTGTGTGCAAAACCTTAACCAAAACTCAACATATATTGGAGTAAATGTTTTCTCAGTATGTAACTGAATAGAATGCATTATTACAGTGGCTATTCCAAAGTGATCATACCCTGCACTATTGCCATCTAAAATTGCCTTTAAACCCAATAGGCAGGAATGTCCTTTGAGCTAGTAGTCTTCATTATTTATCTTGACTAAACATTTAGATAAAGATTTTAAACAATTGCAGTTCATTTTCTTCTGTATTTTAAGACCTCTAGTGATTTCTCGACAATTTTTCTGTGCACTCTCTGAAGGTTTTTTTCAGATCCTGAATTAGCTTCTGAAATTATAACGTGCATTTTAAATTAAATTATATGGCATATAATTTATTGCAGATACATAGCGAATATTGTACATAAATGGGTAGCTTTTATAACCTTGACATAACAGTACATTTCATGCTGGGTTTTTCACTTATCATTTACAGGCAGTTTGGGGTTTTTAATATAAACATTCAAACAGCATCCTGATAACCTTTGTGTTGATAATGCTTATCTGATAGGGTCTAAATTTTATTAGTGTAATCTTTCTGCTGAGTTTAAGATTGACTCTGAGTTTCATATCATATTTATTTTGTGTACTTGTTGATTCTATAAATAGCATTAGAATCCCTATAGCCATGCAAGGTGTGAGTTTCAGATTTGTTAAAAATGTGGCAAAGTTTACTTCTGTCACAGTGTAGGGAAATAACACTAAGGACCAAATGCATTTTCATAATAGTAGATGTATACATTTATGTACAAAAGTACACAATGAGAAGAAACTTTTAAACTTTGCAGAAAATTAAGACTATGAAACAATGCAGGACACACAAACTCTTCAGATTTCATGTTCTGTATTAATAACTGCTTAAAAGAACTTCAATCACATTGTGTTGCTGCTCACGCACTATTCAGGAGGCATATTTTTAAAAATGCCTTTGTGTGTTCTTGGTGATGAAAATAGTTTGTCTGATTCTTGCAAAAAGGAATTACCTACTGGATTGTATTAATTTATCTGCAGACATGTCAGAAGCTGAATATTTATAATGGATTTCAACATATTTCCCTGAGGAAAAACCGCCTTGCAAAGCATCAGGCTGAATATGCATGTAAGGTAGATTTTCTATTCCTTAAAAAGTCTGTTCTGATACATAAAATTCCCTGGCTGTGAGGAATATGTCACAGGTTTATCAACAAGTGAGCTTTTCCTCTCATCTTCAGTCATTAGCATGCTCATTCTAAGGTTCGAGTACTATTTTAACTCACCAAGCAGCTAACTAAGGTCATCAGCAAATCAGTTGAAATATCTTGGCTTTAGCCTTGTGTATGCATCTTTTGGGGAAATCCTTGTCCGCAGTATCATGTTTTCCTCCAGATTCTTTATTTGCCAATGTACTTAGGGGTAGTGTGAGCTACAACACTGTTTGTTTTTTGAGTTTTGTTGGTTTGGGGTTTTGGGGGTTTTTTTTGTTGTTGTTGTTGGTTGTTTTCCCCCCACCCCACCCCAGTAAGTTGTGAAAGTCCTTGTCCAGCTATTTGAATGGATTACTGGAAGTGCATGAGAGGGCAGTGATCAGATATATATTTGCCTTTGTTTATATTGAACAGAGCATAAACTGCAACACAACTGAGATGTAATCGAAAGAATTCCCTAAATTTAAAACACTTCTGAAACCAAGCCAGCAATTTTCTGTGTGAATAAAGGGAAAAGGAAAAAGGCTGGAGGGAAAGCAGGAGGTTCTTGCCCTGGTAGGGTTCCTGATTTAGAAAGAGCTTTAGGATGCCCGAGAAGTACACAATAGGGCAGAAGTCACTGAGGCCTCTAAGACCAATGATTTGCTTTCCACGCTTGCTCCTCACCTGTACTGTAAGCTGCACCCTGTCTAAAAGGGCATTTGTTCCTCTGGGAAAAGACTGGGTGGCCTTTAAGCTGCATACATTATTGTTTTCTGAAGGTTACAGAAATGATGTGATTTACAGGCCAACGGGGCTTAGGCAAACCTTTAGCCTTAAAAACCTTTAATCATAATGCTTCAGTATTTTGTGGCCAGGACATATTTCCACACCTTCCTCCCGTTTTCCTGGCACTAGGGAAGGAGGATGGTAAAAGGGGTTATATATCATCTTCTGTGCCTCATTCGTGAATGGGAATGCTTTTCCTGAACCTGCCTGTTACAACTCGACAGCCCAAAAGTGTTCTGGCCACATGGTTCAGACTAATCATGCTAAGACTTGGTCCTAGGAGCCTCTGGTAGAAAAAATATGCCATTTTGCTAATTAGCAAAATACTTGGCAATTGAACTTGTAGGTGTTTTTAACAATGAAAAAGAAATACAGTTTATAGACTCATTGCATTCTTGGACGTATTAGGGTCTTTTTTTTAATCTGAAATTATTTTTGCTCAACTGAATCTCAAGACAACATGCATAGAATGAACTAAATTCACATTGAGACTAAGAGCAACAATACGTGTCCCACATGGATCTCCTAAATTATTGAACACAAAGAAGAATGTTTTGCAACTTTGATTAGGGAATTGTTAATCAGGCCCATAATAGTATGTAGGTCAAAAACCAATTAAGAGTCTGACTAGAATTTATGATTAGTCAACCATTAAAAACACTACTTATTAAAGAAAATAAAAAGATGTAATAGATCCATAAATATGAATTCTTTTTTCTTCTGTGCTCTGGAAACAGTATGACAGCTTGAGCAGCAATAAAGCAGTTAAGTTTGCGATCAAGTACTAACTTCAGGAACAGAGAAATAGTTTGGCTGATGAAAAGCTTATTCAGCCCTTGACAAATACTTGGCTGTCACAATAGTTTATTTGAAATACCATTGAAGCAACCCCAGCTCTGGCTTTTATTTTTGTATCTTCCAAACAAATAAACTATGCATGTTGTTTTTAGTCAGACTTTGAAGTTCAATCTGTTCTGGCAAGGCAATGGTACTTCACAAAGAGTAAAAATACAATTCCTGCTGTTACTTATCCTGCAGAACCATTTTCTTATCAGAAAGGCTTGCAAAAGAAATGAGCAGTTGGATCTCTGCTAACTGTAAAGTTTTGTAAAACTACCATTGTGACAATAAAGGAACATAGCAACAACTCCAACACTTAAAAATGAACAAAAATTCCAAAGAAGAAATTACATGTCTTACATGATTTTTGATCAACAAAGAAAAGTGAATAGCATATCTCTTCATCCCATCTTCACTTTTATCTCCAGTAAGGATAAACATAATTTCACTTTATTAGCAAAATGGCATATTTTTTCTACTGATTAAAGAAGAAAGAGTTCAGAACTTTTACAATAGCTTTCTATTTTGAATCTCCAGAAGTGTCTGTCTTTCTCCATTGACTGTAAGGAACAGCATTTGCACATATTTTTCCACCTCTCTGAAGTGGCCTCAAGATATATGTAAATAATAAATGTAAAAAGCAAAACTATGATATTAACAAACTTAATTTAACTTTGCAGTAGCAATCAGATGAGATAGGTAGGTTTTATAATATCCACTGTTTTACCATGTAGGGCCATATTTATACTTTCGGCTAATTCAGCCATCACAACTAGCAGGCTAAAGTTCAAGGAAACAGTTAATGGCTTATACCATGTTTCAGATACCCTGCCTGTATTGTCACTACAGCTGTGATGCCTAGGACAATTCTGAATAGGAGATGGCCCGAGTTGCTAGGCGTGGTCTTGAATTTGGGTGTGATGATTCCAGCATTTTATGTAAATCCAAGTAAGACATGTAGAAATAGAATATGCTACACACAATTTAAAGATGATAGATATCTGTGTGTATGTGAGAACCTGTTGGTATTTAGTTTCTTTTTTAAAACATTAAATAATACTATATAAGCTTCAAAACAGGCAATTTTCATTTTAATGTCCCCCTGTGGTGACTATGAACTTTCCTTTTATGTCCTTCCAGATACACAGTTAGAGGCCATGTGGACACCCTAGGGCATCTAAAATGGCACTCAAAACCTATTCTTAGGCAACTGAACCCTCTCTTGGATTAATTTTATTCACAATTAGAATTTTACAGGGGTACCAAACAGACTACAGCAAGCACCAGCTCAGAAAATGAGCTACACATTGATCTTTTTTCATGTACATGCATTTTCCAAGGGAAATGTTTTGGTTGCAACCTCTTGGCCATGTATGTAACTTTCCAAATCAGATTTTGGTTGCCTTTGGCCTCGTAATAAAATGAGAGCTGTCAAATCACACAGAACTCTATTGTTTATCATTTTATAATATTAACAGCAGAAATATTTTTGATCCCTGAATTCTTTACCATACCATTAATTTCTGCCTTAACTTAGTTTATTCTTTTTACTATTTCCTCCTCCAGCTTTCTCAACAACTGCATTTTTTTGGTCATTAGCTATGGCTCTTTACCTGTAGGAATCCACAAATTGCCTTTCTGCTTTTACTAACCAGTTTTAAAAGTCAGCTTGAAGCTTTGCTACAACAGTCATGGAAAATATGTGTAACTATTTCAGAAATAATTGTACTCCTTTTTGTAGGTATTATACTCCCTATTTAGACAGCATAGTCTGAATAGATAATCAGGTAGTGTGACCTCTAACTGTCACAATATGCATAGACTAAAGGGAAGGACATAGAGAATAGATCACCTGATTCAGTGGGACTGAATTTTTTTAGTTCTCAGAAAAAATAGATGCCTGTTGATTCAGCAAGCTATTAGTCAGAAAAAATACCAAGCTAATGCACAAGTTATTCAACTTCACATGTCTTCAGTGAAGTACGCAATGAGAAAATTTCTGATTCATTACCACACGCTTATTCTTAAGGAAGAAACTTATGATTAAAAACGAACCTTTATAAATCAATAGGTTTAATTCCTTTTATATTAAAAATATAGGATATAATCCCTACAAAATTTCTGTTGCAACAAATTAGATGCAGAAAAATTTGATTTAAGATTTTATTATCTATAGCTATTTCTGCTTTAATCTTCAGAGATAGATGTTACTATAGAGACAAACCCACTCTTTAAAAGTCATTTAATTTACAGATCATAGTCATATCTCTTCTGAAGCCTACCTGCAGAAAGACTGCATGCTCAGTCAGCTCCGTCAAATGGTGCACACTGAACCCATCTTATGCTGCTATATTCCTCATCTAGAAAGAGAGGAGTGAGATGGGCCCTTTCACTTCTTAGGCCAATATGTATGGTGATATCTGGATTTGTTAATGTAGAAAGGCTGGAACTGAGCCAGAAAATTTCTCTGGTGCCCATGAGTGAGCCCAGAGAAACACTGCCTATTACTCTTGCCTCTGGTACTTGCTTAGAAAATTCATATTTTTGAATGTAGCATATGCACATATACAAACCCAAAAGGTCAAGTATGCATCTGGCAAATGGCAATAATGTAAATTTAGCAGCTTGGGTTCATCTAAATAATATGTATCTTGGGGATACTCTGTAAAAAAAATCCTTTCTGCTCAGTGTTATGCAAACTCCCAAGTCATAGTATGGTACTATTCTATGGACTTTTAAGCCTTGAATTTTCTGAGTTAGAAAAGCGGGTAGGCACCTGTAAGGCTTGAAATAAATGCAGAGGTATTATGACATCAAATTTTGTTTTAATAATAATGAAAGAAGCACATGGTAAAAGCAAGTCACAGTGCTACCTATCTGCTTTAATGCAGTTATTTATACCTACCCAAAAGCTGCTATTTGTCATACTATACTTAAAACCAACATGCTGTTAAAATAATGATTCCGAGTCTGGTGGACGCATGGTATGCTTTATATGTGTTTTAATAATACACACACTGGAGCAAACTATAGTGCTACAAATATACAATGGACAGTTCTGATCCTTGTCTGAAGTTGGTAGGAACTGGCACAAATCCCAGCTGCAGGCAGCCCATGTGGAACCAGGATTTTAACCATTTAAACAAGAGTAAGAACTAATTCCTGTTTGTAGCATTGCAGAGTTAATACAGATATTCAATTGGCTATTACGTGACTACACTCACATCTTCATCCATACTGAGTCACCTTCATGTGTTCTTTGTTTCTGGATATGAGGTATACATCCTTGCAGCATTGTTATGCCATCCACACCCATAAATACATATATTTATACTTTTTTTTCCCCTGTGCAATTTTAAATAGATATAGCTACCCCCATGCACACTAAGAAATACAAGAGTGCTTATGCGCCACAGAACATACATTTACGTGGTGTGAATGGAAAAACTATGAAGCCACATATCCTTAGAAAAATTGTAGTGTGTAAGACCAGAGAAATCAAGTGGAAATTGTTTTGTAGATGTAATTTTGCACACCATCTCATAGATTGCTTAACTAACTAATAATTTTTACTTTTCAAAACATATTAAAAATCCAGTAATTATTGTCTAAATAAAATAAAATAGTAATGCTTAGGATAATTAGCTTGAAGCTCTCAGGTTTTTAAGCGCTGAAGATGTGGTAATGCTATTCTCGTATTCTGTTTCTTGCCTTTTTTTTTTAACAAGAAAAATGCCACCACTTGCATATAATAACCATAGGATTTTATTTCTGTATCATGTACCTCAGACCAAAAAGCAGAATATCCCGCTCACTGTAGCCTGAAGTACACACACATTTGATCTCTCACCAGTCATAGCTGTCAATGGCAGGTTATGTCTATCTGGTTTAGATGCAGTTGCGTAAATTCATTCATGTTTTTAGAATCTGTGGGCTAGGTCTCTAGCTGCAGTGTCAGCAGACTGAGACCCGGCCATAAGACCTGTGTGATATTTGCCAGCTTTGGGCAGATTTTTGGGTACCATGGGGTTAGCTGCATGTGTTTAGATGCATAAATCCCACCTCTGTCATCAAAACTGTTGCCCTGTTTAGCCAGAAACCAAAAGAGCCTGTGTCCAAAGAATTTAATAGAAGTCAGCTACAGTGTCCCCAGTTTGTTAATTTACACATAAACACAGTTTTTCTTCAGAAAGAATCAAGCTTATGACCCTGAGCCTGTAGGCATATTTTACTTACTTTTAAGTGTTCTTCAATGAAATATCTTACTGTCTTGAAAGGTTTTCTCTGGCAACTTAGTCTTTATTTCTGAAAGATTCTCTTATAAAGCTTTGTTGCTTTCTTGGAAAGCAAAAAGGAAGAATATTTTCATCTCAAGCGATCTTTATGCATATTAGACTGACAGGAACTCATCTTTGCTTTAATAAAATGCTAGATCAAGACCGTTCAATGCCCAGCCCTCACGTAGCCACATCCAATCTGCACAGTGTTTCCAAGGGACCCACTAATAGCAAGACGAGAATCCCACACTGATGTGCTTGAGAAGCAGAGGAGGGGCAGCATATTGTTGAGAAAAAGGGAATATTGTTTAGTCCAGGAAAGTCCACAAAGTCTGCCAATGCACAGCCCCTGCAGAGGCAGGAGTCCCAGGATTCCAGGCTTCATGACAGCTAAATGCCTTCCTGAGAGAGTGCTCCTGGACATCCAGCCTTCAGACACTCCCTTCTCTTGCTGCAAATTTAGCTCTGAACAACCATATTTTAAGAGTTTGTGATTATATTTTTTAGAACATGAAACTTATTTGATTTTCAAAGAGAGAGGGAAATCAGATGATCTTTTCTTTTGTCATTGTATCTCATATCACAGCAGACTGTTCCACTTGCTTGCTTAAAAATCACAGAATGGTTGAGGTTGGAAAGAAACTCTGGAGTTCATGTGGACCAACCCTCCTGCTCAAGCAGGGCCACCTAGAGATGGTTGCACAGGACCATGTCCAGAAAGGTTTTGAATATCTCTAAGGAGGGATTTCACAACCTCTCCAGGCAACCTGTGCCAGTGCTTGGTGACCCTCACAATCAAAAAGTGTTTCCTGATGTTCACAGGGAATCTCCTGTATTTCAATTTGTGCCCATTGCCTCTGGTCCTCTGGGCCCAGTCATTAAGCTGGTTTTCAATCCATCTCACTGTCTGCTCATGCAGCCTGTACATGAATAGCTTTTTTATGAGGATCTTACAGGATACAGTGTCAAAGGCCTAACTGAAGTCCTGGTAGACAATATCCACTGCTCTCCCCTCATCTGCCAGGCCAATCACTTCATCATACAAGTTTATTAAGTTGGTCAAGCATGACTTCCCCTTGGTGAATCCATGCTGACTGTTCCTTATGATTAGCTGTTCTCAGTAAGCCTGAAAATGTTTTCCAGGATTAGCTGCTTCATCACCTTCCCCAGGATCAAGGTGAGGCTGACTAGCCTGTAGTTCCCTGAGTCCTCCTTCTTGCCCTTCTTGAAGACAAGGGGTAATATTTTCTTTCCACCAGTCTGTGGACAAAATATACTGTTGGATCTGGGCCTAAAGAAATATGTGCTTGGTATGGCTTTAAACAAATAGAATATAATTCTGAGTGCAGTACACTCAGACATTAAAATACTACAAAGCTTAATGTTTTGTAGGCATCACTTTATCATAAGTGAATTTTTTTGTTTGTGTGCTAATCTGCATTTCAATGCTTCTCTCGTCCCTATATTTCCAAATTATTATTAGATTTCTTTTGCAAGCAGCTCTGTGTGTCACTGGATGCATTACCAGAAATCCTGAAAATAAATACAGTTACAGAGTGCTGTAGTGTCTTAGTATCTATTAAAAGTATACAGTATTTAAGTATTTTTGTGTTTAAAACCATATAAATAACAGAGCAAATATATGGTCCTTGCACAGCACAAGCCAAGACTTTTTTTTGCAAATGTCTGCAGATGTCTTTAACAATACTTGCATGAGAACAAATATTTATCAACTACTCAGGATTAATTTTAAGGGTAAATTAGAAGAATCCTTTCTAAAAAAGTAGGTTCTGAAACAGCCTTCTCATCAAATTAGCAGAGACGACAAAGGCAGTTGGTTTTAAAAAGAGCTTAGGTGCTTTTCAGATTGACTAATGTAATTTCACAGGCATGTGTAAAGTACAGAACTCAATGATTCAGGACATGTCCTCTGCTCTTATTTACCTAGACTTATGCACATAAATGGCAAATAGATTTATCTTTGGATGTCACCCTTTGCAGGATCAGAGATCAAATAGTTATTGGATAGTTCATTTTATAGGAAGCCTGTTGTCTTAACTTCAGGAATAAATTGACAAATTTGTCCTTGCTTGTGTATGTAGAGATTCTCTCTCATTACATTTTATAAAATACTTTTCAAGCTGCTTCCAAAAAGAAAGTATATAAAAGGTTAATACAATACTTATTTTTAGCTTCACTTTCCTATGAAAAAATGGCGATTTGACTGTATTCATTCTGATTTGAAACCAGATAAATAATGAATAGTTCAAGTGATAATTACCTTATTTCAATATTTACAGAAAACTGGCACTTCATCATCATCAAAGCACATTGAGAATTGTCTTATTATCTACACAAGTGCCTGGTTTCTATAAATATTGAAATTTGGTAATTATCTCTAGCACTATTTCTTCCTTATCTAATTTTCAGAATTGAGCAAATAGAAATATCATTTAGTCATTAACATTTTCCAAATACATATCTGGTTTCTTTTTAATGAGAGTGCATAAGTAAGGAAAGTAAGTTGCAAAATAAGGTCAATGAAATGGAATGAAATATCTTTGTATCAGAGGCATCCAAAAGAATGAGTTAAGACCATGTTATTAAAATATCTGGATTTAGCCTGAATCCATTCCTAAAAGGACAGGCCACTTCACTAACTATGAGTCTAACTGCCAAAAACGAGCCATTGGCATATATGCACCATGAAACGAAAATCTCTGTTTTTTTTCTTTTTGAGCCAGGCTGTGCTGTGCCATACAGTCTTCTTGAATGGGTCAGGAAACAATACGACATTTCCCCAGGTTGTTATCCCCTGTTAGTCTATTTGGGAAATGGTAGGCAGGACCAGACTGAATCTGTCTGTATGTTGCAATTGTGTTTTTCCTGACGTTAGTCTATGATCACACTGATCTGTACTTCAGATAAAAAGAATTAATCCGTAATAGAAAATCTATGGAGATCTTTTAAACTCTCATCCTCCATAACATGGGACATTGTGAAGGGAATATTGTATGGACTTCAGGGAACTGTTCAAACTCTGGAGATAGGGAAAAGGTTACTCCACATCGGTATTAGCTGCAGTTTGTTGCATTCAAAGAAAAGAAGTATCAATAGATACATTCAGTGTCCTAACCTCAAAATCTCTTGTTTTGTCAATGTATTTGGGCATGCTATGGAGCCTGGCTCTAGTTTGCAGGAACCCTTAGCTATGTCTGTGCTACTATATAAATCAGGGTCTCTGAACAGGCTCAAGCACTGCCCAGTGATTATCCATAGAATTTGTTTGCCTGCTCCCCAACAGGTTTGGCCCATGCCAGCTTGCATGTTCCCAGACATGCTGAGGCAAACATGTAGACAATGCTCCTGAGAGTAATTTAGATTATTTTCTTATCTTATTTACTGTTTTACTTATTCTCCACATTCACTTGACTTCCTCTTAAACTAGATGCATTGACCACTAAAATTTTTAATGAGACTCGTTGGGTGGGATTCATGTCATCCAGCACTGACATGTCAAAAGACTTTATTATCTTAGTGTGGTATGAACTGTGACCAGAAGTGTTTCTTTCACTGAATACAGATGGAATCAAAACAATAAATTCATATGTAGATGTCAATGATGTATATTATGTCTATAATATATATTTTGAGAGTGGATGAGATGAATCCCACCCTTCACTGTTTTCTTAGCTTCTCTTTTTATACTCTAATTCTCATTATGGTACATACAGTCCTTAGAGATTAACACCCTGCACATGCTTCAAATAATTCCTGATCATCTGCATTAAAGAGGAGCTCAGTCAATCTGAACTTTTCAAATGCTTCCTTCCCTAAAAAAGGATCACTTGAAATAAAAGAAGTATCTAAATTTTTTTACCACTTCCACCACACAGATTTCATAAAAGGGCTGTAATGTAGTCACAGTAGTGCCTGATGCTATAGGAGTTCAGCATGAAATCATGCCATAATTAAGACCCCACAGTTAATTCCCCTCCTTCTCTAGGATTCAAGTAGCTACAGATCTAGCTAAGACAAATGTGCATTTTTGGTATTTATTATATATTCCTATTGGAAAGAGCAATTTAAGTAAAAACCCCATTATTCATAACTCAGAGATACACAGCCAGTCCAAGCTGTCTAAAGAGATACAAAAGTATGGAATTATTTTCCCAAATTGCTGTCAGAGTGAAAATAAATGAGAACTCCTTATGCAAATATTGTATTGGTGAAACTGGTAATAATATTCTTGGGTACCCCTTTGCTGTCATTTAATTTTCAGTTTTCTATTGAGGGAAGGCTGAAAGGAAAGTTACTTCCCTGATTATTCAATATATTACAGAAGATAAATACTAGTGTTAGTCCCTGTGCACTTTTCAGAGGGCAACAGGAACACTATGAACTCCCTCCATTTTCTTCAGTGGCCTTTGAGGTAGGAAGAGGAAATCAGGAAGAAATAATTTTGACCAAATATATGGAAAACAAGATCAGAGGTGCAATTTATTAAAGGAAACTAGAAGTGCAGAACACAAAGGGTGCTAAACCTATGAGTAAATCCTGTTATTAAAAATGACTTAAATATATAAAAACAGTAATATACTAGGTCTAGGTTATGACAGTTTAACAAAGAATAGGACTGAAAGTACCAGCACTGTGAAAAAAAATACATTTAATATTTGTGGGGGTTTTTTGGTTTTGTTTATGTTTTTTTTTCTTTTTTCCCCAAATAGGTCTGTGACTGTTATTCTATAAAACAGAAACAACACCCTTCTCAAAATGTACAAATTTCCCTTCCATTTTGCTCAGTATTGTTTGCCTTATTGTGGCCTTTATCTCACAGTCCCAGAGACAAGCATAAAAAGGACTCTAGAAAGAAATTAGAAGATGGAAAATAACAGGAAAAACAACTCACTAGGTAATGTTATGTCTTACATACAACAACCATAAGGTATGCTACCTTCTGGTAGCATAATATATAATGGTTGTCCATCCCTATACTCCAAGTTCCTTGGTCTTAATTCTGAGATGCTGTGTCAGTTAGAGGCAAGTAGCCACTCTGGCAGGCAAGCCTCTTGTTCTGCAGAGCCTCTTAAGCGGGGCCTCACAAACAATATTTCAACACTTCAAGGACTTGTTCAGAAAAAAGATCTGTCTCCAGCGGCAGGCAACCATATCATAGAAATTTAGTCCTGAACCACTTACATAGCATCCAGTTCCTGAAATTCTGTATCCACAGTAATCCACAAAACTCTGCTCCAGTCCTGCTCATATACAATATCTATAGTAAAGAAGCGTAAAAGCCATTAATTATAATGTGCCATAAAAAGAGACAGGAACTTGGGCGTATATTCAGCAAAGTCACCTAATAAAATGTGACCTATTCCAGATTTCTCTATAATTTTCCAAGGTTCTCAAGGCAGCTTTACAAATATTGTGGGCTTATTACTTTGGCAACGGAAGGCGGTATGTCCAAATAAAGAACATTGCAAACATTCCGTATTTTTATAAGAAATCAGAAGGAGATATTCCATAGTATCTTGAGATCGGAATCTCAAAATTTATCATCATTCTATGTATCCTTCAGAAGTGGAAAATTGGATTAATACCATGAAAATTATGACAGAAAAATTATTTGTTTTCAAATTACAACTGCATTATCTTCCTTGTTATAAATAATTCAAAAAGTGTTCTAAGTTTCATATTTCATAGATTCTTAAAATAAGGAGTGTTAGTTCCAAGTAATTGTGCTATTTTAAAATGTTATACAAGAAACAATCATGCTTTAACTGCAGAAGATAATAGACTTAAATCAGAAATACATTTTTCAAAGTGTGTTAAAGGATTTTCTGTCAATGACTTGTGAAAAGTTAATACATTTATAAACATGCATAACATAACAGATTTACAGAAAGGAATAATTTTAACATATTAACTACTGCTAATGAATTCTCTTTATTTAAAAGATGCCTATTTCATTATAAATGGCTTACTGAATTATGAAATGGCTTTTATATCTGTCTTTATTTCATTTTGAATGTGTTATGGTTTATTCTAACCTATCAGCAATCTCTACAACTCTCCTTACTTCATTTTCAGAAAATACCATTTTAATTACACATAGCTTCTAAATACATTTAAAGTATTTAGAATTAATTTTGAAATATGAAAATAAATTTTATGTTATCACAGGGGAAATTTGTGTCAACCATAACTGCATTTTAGATGTTTAGAATTACAGTTTTTAGGTTTTTGTCTATTTTTATATTTATTTGCAAATGTTTACATGTTACTAAAACTGTAACTGCTGTGTGAAGAACTGGCTGAAGAGCAGGGCTCCGAGGGTTGTAGTGAATGGAGCTATATCTGGCTGGCGACCGGTCACCAGCGGTGTTCCTCAGGCCTCAATTCTCGGGCCAGTTCTGTTCAGTATATTTATCAATGATCAGGATGCAGGAGTTGAACACACCATTAGCAAGTTTGCTGATGATACCAAAGTGGGAGGTGCTGTTGAGGCTTTTAAGGGACAGGAGGTCTTGCGGAGGAATCAAGATAGATGGCAGCATTGGGCAGTGATTAATGGGATGACATTTAACAAGTCCCAATGCTGGATTCTGCACCTGGGATGGAGTAACACTGGGCACGAGTATGATTTGGGAGAGGAGTGGCTGGAGAGCAGCCCTGCAGAAAGGGACCTGGGGGTGCTGGTTGGCAGCAGCTTAACATGAGCCAGCCACGTGCCCTGGCAGCCAAGAGGGCAAACCGCACCCTGGGGAGCATCAAACATGGCATAACCAGCCGGTCAAGAGAGTTGATTATCCCCCTGTACTCAGCGTTGGTGCGGCCTCACCTGGAGTGCTGCGTGCAGTTCTGGGCCCCACAGTTTAAGAAGGTGTGAAGGTCCTTGAGTGCATCCAGAGGAGGGCAACAGAGCTGGTGACAGGGCTGAAGGCATGTCCCATGAGGTGTGGCTGAGGACTTTGGGCTTGTCTAGTTTGGAGAAAAGGAGGCTGAGGGGTGACCTCATCGCTCTCTGCAGCGTCCTGAGGAGGGGCAGTGGAGAGGGAGGTGCTGAGCTCTTCTCCGTGGTGTCCAGTGCCAGGACACATGGGAATGGTTCAAAGCTGCACTGGGGAGGCTTAGACTGGACATTAGGAAACATTTCTTTACTGAGAGGGTTGTCAAACCCTGGAACAGGCTTCCTAGAGAGGTGGTCAATGCCCCAAGCCTGTCAGTGTTTAAGAGGCATTTGGACAATGCCCTTAATGACATGCTTTAACTTTTGGTCATCCCTGAATTGCTGCGGCAGTTGGACGAGGTGATTGTTATAGGTCCCTTCCCACTGGAACTATTCCATTCCATTCCATTCCATTCCATTTTTAACGAATGAGAGTATAGTTGGTATTGTTGATGGAATGTAGAGACTGATCACTTCATCATCAGGGAAACACAAAGGATGTGATTAAGTTGCTTAAACATTTGAGATACTTTCATGCTTGCTGCCAGGCCTCCAGCTGTGATTTCAGGAGAACACAGTTCTGTTGTAGGTCTAGTATAATATCTGTCATCTCTGAGCAAATGCTTTTGGGCACTTCAAATGGCATGAGACACTTTTGCTTATGTATCTGAAGAAAACTCCCATTGGTTGAATCATTTCCTTACTCTTCATGGAGGTATTCATTGAGTCCCTGTTGACTATAATGGTAATTTAGACAAGTATAGCTCACATGTAAACATCTGCACTTTTAGTCTTATGGCAGGTTGAACCTCATGCCTGCTGTTTGCTGCTGAGTCATTTTTCTAGGATTGTACTCTTCCATGTCACCTACAATTGAAGTTAGAAGATGCTTGATTTCTTTGTCCCATGGATACTATGTTATCATTAATCTCCCAAATTCCTAAATAACAATGTAGTTGATGGAAAAATTGGCTGGCTAACAGTAATTACCTACATTAGACTACAAACTTTAAAGGAATCCTGTACGAATAAAGTGATTCGAAGATAACCTTAGGTGAAACACTTCTCTGAAGATAGTTCAGAAGGGAGAGAAAGGATGAGTTTTACTATTTTGTTTTTGATAAATACCTTCATTGTCTTCATTCTTTGTTGGTAGCTGTCTTGTTAGATTTTGTAGATTTTGGCATCACTGGGGCAATTGATACTAGGACATCAAACAAGATTAACCAAAAGTTAAGCTAGCAGAAGATCTTGTTTCCAACTAAAAGCAAATGTCCAGAGAAAAACACAAAAGCATATGGTAATACTACTTCTAGCCTACAAGACTACCTGAGGCAGAAATGGTTTGTATGGATTTTTCTGACATGAATTTGTCTAGTGTTCCTACAAGCCCATTTACATTTTTATCATCCACAACAGTCTGTGTTAAGGTGATGCGTAGTCTATCTGTAACTGTGTTTTGAACCTGACAGCTGACAGCTTCATTTGATGCCTACTAGTTCCTTTGCTGTCAAGGGGCAGAGAACAATAGATCAGTTCTCTACATGCTCTACCATTTCCCCCTCAGTCATTTCTTTTTCAAGCAGAATAGTCCCAGACTACTTATTTATTCCTTGTACAGACACTGTTTCATACTTTTCACATTCTTTGTTGCCCTTCTTTTAACCTCATCCAGTTCTTCTATATCCTTTTGTTTTCTGGGGATCTGTACCACACACAGTAGGCAAAATGATTTATATAGCTTTATAATGACATTCTCCATTTTATTCTGTGTTTCATTTCTAATAACTCAGTAGTTATTGTTACTGAGATTCACCTAATATCTTCATGATTTTCTCTGTTATAACTTCAAGATCTTTCATCTGATTGATAGTGGTTGACTCAGAGCTCAGAGTGGAAGATGATTTTTTGCCATGAAAATCATTTTATATTTATCTACACTCCACCTACACTGCACAGAAGTTATTTTCTTTCCCAATTCCATAAGATTCTTTGGTGTATCCTTCATAGTTGGCCCTGGTCTTTGCTACTTCAGATGGCATCAGCCACATTTTCACTTCACTTTTCACCTTTTTCTACGTCATACTCACCCTCTTTTCTAGGTCATTTATAAATACGTTGAATGACGTGGGACCCAGCACAAAATTTTATGGAACTTCATTGATGGCCTCCATCCACAGTGAAAACTGGCAATTCATGGCCGCTTTCTGATTATCTTTAATAACCATCTTTAAATACTTGCAAAGACCTGTTACTCTGTAGTTAATCTAATAACCTTTGGTGGTAGACATAGTCAACCAGATCTTCTTCAGGACTTGCTTATTATTACTACAGAAAGTTAGTCAGTCATGAAACTATAGGAGTGAAACTGTGTGGGTATCCACCTCCAAGAAATGAAGCTGGGTTATATTAGGGCCTCCTTGGCCCAGAACTCTGTGAAACTCTGAAGACAGCTGCCATCTGAGAATTAAGAGTGCGAAGGGCATGAATGTAAGAGATTTAGCCACTGAGGCTTGAGAAAGGGAGGATCATATTTATAAAATAACAAGCTCATAAAAGTATTACAACTAGTACATTTTATTATTAAAATGCAATAAAATCATACTGAATCTTCACATTTTTCCCCACATGTCCCAGTAGGCATTCTACAGAATGAATACAAGAACAGCTATGAATCAAGGATAATTCTGGCTGCAATAAATAAGATCAACAAGCAGCCCTAAGGGTAGCTCCAGCACAGCAGTTTACCATCTTTTTTATTAGTTACATAAACAGCCTCAAGATATTTTGTCATATGATATCCCCATGGCATCTTTAAAAAAACCCAAAACCTTTTAATCTGCCTGTAAAAGCTTGTAATGTGTAGCTCAGACTTGTAGCCTTTCGCCTTATCTCCATGTACAGCAAAGGCTAATTTGTCCTCTTTAAGCCTTTCACTGCAACCTGATGCTCTCTTAATCACCCCCTGAAACTCTGTTCTGTTTATCCTCTTTTACAGAGACAGGTGCAAGGGATTTTATTAGTGCAATACCTTCTTAAGTGGTTTAGTTTTATACTTTACTATTGATCCAATGGTTTAAATCCATTAAGAGGGTGCGAACAGACACTTTATTCTTTGCCTAATAGAATCCACTCTAGAAAAGATAGGTCATAGTATTCTGTCCTCTTCTACACCTTTATTTTGTTCTTTAAAACCTGAGACCAATAGCAGATTACAAAACATCTAGCTGCTATGTAATTTTTGTTGACACGTTTGTCTGCTAATCTTAAGGTGATCTATTCAGATTTTTAAAATTCATATATTACATTTTTGTAATAATTTCAATATTCTGAATATGACTACATACTCAAAACCTACTGAACTTTTCATATGGGTTATATGTTGCATTGGATCCTTATGTTTCCAGACAATAATGCAACAGTGATAACATTTAGAGTAATCTTATGATAATGCTTTTCTAATACATAGCAAGTTCTATATAAGGATATTAAGGATAACCTGAATGATGGGTCAGAGGGTACCTTCAGAAAGCTTGCTGATGGCATCAGACTGAGGGGCGTGGCTGATACACCAGAGGGCTGTGCTGCCAGCCAGAAGGACCTTGGCATGCTGGAGAAATAAGCTGACAGGAACCTCATGCAGTTCAAAGAGAAGTGCAAAGTCCTGCACCTGGGGAGGCACCAGGACAGGCTAGGGGCTGACCAGCTGGAAAACAACTTGGCAGAAAAGGACCTAGGCATCCTGGTTGGACACCAAGTTGAACATGAGCCAGTAATGTGCCCTTGTCACAAAGAAGGCTAATGATATCTTGGGCTGCATTAGGAAGAGTGTTGCCAGCAGGTCAAGGGAGGTGATCCTTCCCCTCTACTCAGCACTGGTGAGGCCACACCTGGAGTTCTGTTTCCAGTTCTGGGCTCCCCAGTACAGGAAAGACATGGACGTACTGCAGAGGCTTCAGTGAAGGGCCACAAAGGTGATTAAGGGTCAGAAGCATCTCTCCTGTGAAGAAAGACTGAGAGAGCTGGGACCGTTCAGCCTGGAGAAGAGAAGGCTCAGGAGGATCTCATCAATGTATATAAAAACCTGTACGGAAGGCACAAAAAGGATGGAGCCAGGCTCTTCTCAGTGGTGCTCAGTGAGAGGACCACAGGCAACAGGCACAAACTGAAACACAGGAGGTTCCCTCTGAACATCAAAAAACACTTTTTGACTGTGAAGGTGACCAAGCACTGGCACAGGTTGCCCAGGGGGGTTGTGGAATCTCCATCCTTGGAGATATTCAAAAGCTGTCTGGGCGTGGTCCTGAGCAACCAGCTCTAAGTGGACCTGCTTGAGCCACAGGGGTTGGACCAGGTGACCTCCAGAGCTCCTTTCCAACCTTAACTTTTTTTTGACTCTGTGATTCTCTGAAAGACAATGAAAATTCAGTCTTAGGTAGTCTGAACCATGTATTATTAATCACTTTTTGGAGAAAGCTCAGAGGTCCCATTCCTTCAAGATAATACTGATTTTTGTCAGTCTTGGGAAGTCTTTAATACATACTTTCCACATGAGTTATGATACATAGCAGAGTCAATCCAAACTTAGAGTGTGTACTGCCCGAGAAAGAAATGCAATGATAGCTTCCTGCCACGAGCATTTTAGCAGCTAAAGTAAACAAGCATAGTAAGAGATGGCAGTAAACAAGACAGGAGTAATTTTTCTTTGACTCTTTAATACCAATAAATAAAAGTAATGAGGTTTTGAGTAGTATCTAAGCACTTACATGTTTAGCCATGGAAAACACCAACTCTTTATGACAATGGCAGTGGAACCAGCAAAGCACACTGTCACCATTAGCATGACCTCAGGGAGGCAGGCTAGTTCACTTCCTTCCTTGACGATTTTTTAAATGCTTGTTCCAGCATGACTGTCAAAGAATGATGCACATTTATGTGTAAAGGAAGAGTTTTTAGAACAGTCCAGGTTGTTCTAATGAAAAGCAATATTCAATAGCGGCAAAGAAAAATACTAGTGTGCTATTTACACATTCAGTGGAGATGTATGGGGCTGTGTGGTTGTTTGCATAACAGAGATACATCAATTAAAGTTAAAACAGTCTGCACATATAGTAGTAGAGAAATAGTTCCACCATGAAACATCTATGGTTTGAAAGCTATCTATTTCTTTTAAGATATAAACTCACTGTGTAGAGGGGAAAATCCTGTTCTTTATCCAAGTTGCATATTTATCTAAGTTTTCCAGGAGTTTTAAAATTCTGTTTGTTCAATAAGGAATTTAATATCCTCCAGGCTACATTACTCAGGAAAAAAAAAAATGTAGTTTTTCTACTGAAAGAGTAGTACTCCCTTCCTGTAAGACAAGAGGAAGTTTGCAGTCTCTTGCATTTTAGCACATGCTTTCAATGAGGTTATTATGCTGCTATTGGCTCTGAGACAGACTGAAACCTGGATAAGCATGAAGTAGTCCACTTCAGCTTGGGTTGTGGAGCTAGATTTCTGAAAGATAATTTGGTGGTATTTTACATCTCTGCTGTCTGCAGGAGCCCTGTACTTTCTTTAAAATCCTCTCAACATCTTACAGATGAAATAGCCATATATTTATACAGGTGTTCTCAATACCAGAGTATAGAATGGCCTATGAGTACAGACAGAAGAAGCTGAGTAAGATGCCAGACAGAGGTATTATAGATGTGTTCTTCTCCCCCCTTCCATCTTCTCACCTTGCAGTCTGGTTAATGTCAGTGTGAGCTGACAGCACACAAGTGACACATACAAACTGCCATGGAGTCTATCACATACCAGCTGACTGCAGCTCTTGCCAGCTCTCACTGAAGACTCCTTCCAGCCTTTTTCTCTTTAGAGTCTGGGGTTTCTGTCCTCAGAGGATTCATGTACTTTAAGCGAATTCCAAAAAGTTCCAAAAGAATGTCTTACGAGGACACTGAAAATGTGAGTCATTAATAGACACAGAATATGGTATGTAGAGCTTTAGGCATAGACCAGCTAGTGAAAAGGATTAAGGAGGAACTGCAGCTTTTTTTTTTTTTTTTTCCCTCAATGTACTTCTCCGATTTCTACTTTTTACTCCTGCAGGATTTTTGTAGGGTGCTGACAATGCAGTACCGGTGCAACTATATGAAATCTTTTTTAGCTAATGCAGAAACCAAACATTGTATCAGCTCTTTTTTATCAGGTGTCAAGGGTATTTTGTTATGCTCCCAACTGTTGGAATCGAAGGGGTTACTGCCTAGTGTAATTGCAGCCTTCCTCCATTCTGTTATTGCTGCCAGTTTCCACAGAGCCAAATCAATCCTGACAGCTGGCCAGATGCTTCTTGTGCCAGTCAGCAGGACTCTGGTCTCAAAAGAGCATCTGGTTATAAGGAAATTTTGCAGCAAACTATACAGCCAATCTTGTTTTCTAAAAATACCATCATAAACACTGAAGAAAAGGTATTTAGTGACTTCAGTAATGCACCTTTTTTTTTTTTTTTTAAAAGGTGGGGTGAGCACTTTATTTTTTCACTACAAATTCAGTTTATATTGAGTTAATGGCAACTTAAAAGCTTTTTTAGTAGATGAACTGTATGTATCATGTCTTTATTACAGCCTGTGCAGTCCACAGACTCAAGAGCAGCTGCTTAGAGCATAAGCCAACAGCACAGAATACATTTAATGGATTTAAACATGGTGTAACAGAAACTAGCAGTCAGTTGCCAAGGGGAGCTGCCCTGGAGCAGGCCCGGCCCACAGCGAGTGGCAGATCTCAGCGTACAGGGGGGTTTCTTGAGGCAGGGAGACGCCCGGGGCGGGGCGGGGGGGGGAACAGGGAGACCTACCAGGAGTCAGCAGCTCTGGTGGGAGAGGCTGACATGGCCTGGGTGATGCCAGAGGAATGGCAGCCACCCCCATGCCTACACAAGGCAGCCCAGGGAGGGCGAGCCACCAGGAGTGCCATGGCCAGAGCGGCAGAACGGGGCATGGCCTGTCAGCCAGGGCGTGGCGCAGCAGTTGACACGGCAGTTGGCACGGGAGGGTGCACAGGGAGGGCACCCTTCAAAGGAGGGGCATTCCAGAGGCCGAGTGGGAGACTTGAAGTTCACGTAACGAGCAACCAGGCACTGCTCTGTGACCAGCCAAGGCCAGCCATCCTACCTGACCCTTAAGGCAGAATGGTGGGCACTCATCTGAGAGCAAACGCTGCAGCTCCGGCTGTGGGATCTGCACCATCTACCCAGTGGTGGCAGATGCCTCCACCCAGACAGAGCTGCTGAAGGGAGAGGCTGCAGTGCAGACCTCAGGCTGCAGGGAGTGCCCAGACCTTTCTCTTGGGGCAGGGACAGGAGACAGACCTGCCTGCACAAGGTGTGCCCAGGTGTATGACCTTCTGCAGCAGGCGGCTGAGCTGCAGGAGGAGGTGAGAAGGCTGCGCAACATCATGGAGGCTGAGAAGGAGTTAGATAGCTGGTTCCAAGTGCAGTCTGCAGTGGACCCACAACCCACAGCCAAACAGCTAAAACCTGCTCCACCAATGCAAACAAAAGGGAGGGGGGGCAATAATGCAGAAGAATGGAAGCTTGTGATGGCAAAGACTGGCAGGAGGAAGAGACTTCCCCTGAAGCCTGAGGTGCCCTTGCAGTACTTCATCACTCTGCAGACTGAAGAGAAAAAATCAGCTGAGTAAGGCAGCCTGATCTGCTCCCCATATAACAATCAGCACAACTAAGAGAAGGCAAAGGGCAATAGTAGTAGGCGACTCTCTTCTGAGAGGTACAAAGGCACCCACGTGCCAACCTGACATGCTATCTAGAGAGGTGTGCTGCTTAGCGGGGGCTCCGATCAGGGATGTCACCGAGAAACTAATAAGCCTCATGCAGTCTGCTGGTATCTGCTGCTGCTGTTTCACATGGGCACCAGTGATACAGGCAGGAGCAGTCTGAGGAGTATCAAGAAGGATTACAGAGCCCTGGGAGTGGTGGTAAGGGACTCTGGAGTACAGGTAGTTTTTTCATCGATCCTCCTGGTCAAAGTGAAGGGGTTTGAAAGGGCCATTCAAATGTGTCAAGTCAACAGGACTGGTGCCACAGCTAGGGGTCTGGCTAGTTAGACGATGGGACCCACTTTGAGAAACCTAGTCTACTGGGGGCTGATGGGGTCCATCTGTCAGAGAAGGGGGAGAGCATCTTCAGTCATAGCCTTGCCAAGCTGGTGAGGAGAGCTTTCAACTAAAGTTGCTGTGGGGAAGGGAACCTCAATCCATCTCACTCCTACCAGTTTGATGCCAGTGCCAGCCATAGATGCCCAGAGCTTGGAGCAGAATCACAGGTCAGCAGGAGAGCACCTGAAGTGCAGCACAAAGGAATTCCAGCCACTCCAGCCAGTCAGCTAGCTTCATCCCGGGCACAACTTAAATGCCTCTATGCAAATACACGTAGCCTGGGGAATAAACAAGAGGAGTTAGAGATGTACGCATACCTGCAGGGCTATGATCTTATTGGCATCACAGAGACGTGGTGGGATGGCTCCTATGACTAGAGTGTTGGAATGGAAGGATACAAGGTTTTTAGGAAGGACAGGCAGCGGAGACAGGGAAGGGGTATTGCCCTCTATGTCAGTGACCGGCGCTGTTTAACATCTTTGTCGGCAACATGGACAGTGGGATTGAGTGCACCTTCAGCAAGTTTGCCAACAGCACCAAGCTATATGGTTCAGGTGATATGCTGGAGGGAAGGGATGCCATCCAGAGGAACCTTGACAGGCCTGAGAGGTGGGCCTGTGCAAACCACATGAAGTTTTACAAGGCCAAGTGCAAGGTCCTGCATATGGGTCGGGACAATCCCAAGCACAACTACAGGCTGAACCCCCTGTCTTCTACTCTTGTTAGACCCCATCTGGAGTACTGCGTCCAACTTTGGGGTCCCCAGTACGAGAAAGACATGGAACTGTTGGAGTGAGTCCAGAGAAGAGCCATGAAAATGATCAGAGGGCTGGAGCACCTCTTCTATGAAGACAGGCTGAGAGACTTGGGGCGGTTCAGCCTGGAGAAGAGAAGTCTCCAGGAAGACCTGTACTTGAAGGGGCCTACAGGAAAGCTGGAGAGGGACTGTTTACAAGGGCATGGAGTGATAGGACAAGGGGTAATGGTTTTAAACTGAAAGAGGGTAGATTTAGATTAGATATTAGGAAGAAAATTTTTACGATGAGGGTAGTGAGGCACTGGAACAGTTTGCCCAGAGAAGCTGTTGGTACCCCATCCCTGGAAATGTTCAAGGCCAGGTTGGATGAGGCTTTGAGCAACCTGGTCTAGTGGAGGGTGTCCCTAGCCCTGGCAGGGGTATTGGAACTAGGTGATCTTTAAGGTCTCTTCCAACCCAAACCATTCTATGGTTCTGTGATTCCATGATTTTTCCTAGAATTTGTTTACTGAGATCACAACATTCCTTTTAATTTGGAAGGCCTTGGAGTCTTTAGCTACCTTTAAGGTTTTTTTTTTACTACAATTTATTTAGCAAATAATAGAGTTTCTTGGTTTTTACTGATCAAAGCAGTTGGAATAGTAACCACTTCCTATAGTAGATATCACTGTTCTTACGCTGTTTCATTAGATAAATCTGGACTTGGTTTCTTACAGCTTACTTTCACTTTGCTCAGAAAACATTTTAAAGGAACCATGAAAAACAGGTCAGAAAAAAGAAATTCTCCTTTTTCAATACTACCTTCACTGCTTCTGCTTGATGAAGTAGAGTGCTTATATATTTCTGAACACAGTAAAAGTGCTATGTATGGATAGGCTGCTGTTTTTCATTTAATCTTTTTCTTTCCTCAACTGGAAGGATTGGGATTATGATCTGAAAATATCTCTATTCATCCAAAGAGTGAAGAAGAGGGAATAAAAGTTCCATACTTGACATAGGGTACTTTGTAGTCACAATCAAAGCTATTTAGTGTTTTTATATTATATTGGCCTATATGTAAGTATATATACTTTGGATGCTTTCATATTCTGAAAGATATTCACATGTGTTTCTTTCAAAACTGGAAAGCAGGTACAAATAGTGAAACCCTACTAAGCCCTCAAAGAGGCCTCCCACTGCCTGCTTGTGTTCAATTGTTCTAACAATACCATATAAAATGACTTGTTCTGTTGTCATTTTCTGTCATGAAAACAAGCTGATATTGTCTATATATAAATTCCAGCATCTGAACTCCACATGCTGGATGTAGTTATTTCTTCTTTGCTGAGAACATTTCTATGGGGGAAAAATGATGCCACAAAGTCAGAGTATTTTTGGTACAATTTGTTTATTGAATTAACAAGCTACTTCTTTCAACGAAGGTATTTACAAATTGCAGCCTCCTTCCTATGGGAACTTCAGGTTTTCAGCTTTTTCCTCTGTTGGACTTTCTCATTTTGGCAATATAAAAATGTCCTTTAGAGTCATTATACTAAAGAAACTCCCATACAGTTCGTACATATCATGCACTTCGGGTCAAAGTACTGAGGAGAGAAAAGGGGTAACACAGGGAATTAAAGCTCCTGACTTCTCACTGTTCTTAGAAATAAGTGCAAGTGCCACTGGATAAAAATAGGACTTTTGTCATCACAGAATGGTAGGGGTTGGAAGGGACCTCTGGAGATCATCTAGTCTAACCTCCCTCCTCTAGCAGGATAACCTAGAGCAGGTTGCACAGGATTGCATCCAGGTATGTTTTGAATATCTCCAGAGAAGGAGACTCCACAGCCTCTCTGAGCAGCCTGTTCCAGTGCTCGGTCACCCTCAAAGTGAAGTTTTTCTCATGTTTGGATGGAACTTCCTGTGTTCCAGTTTGTGCCCATTGCCCTTTGTCCTGTCACTGGGCACCATAGGTAAGAGTCTGGCCCCATCCTCTAAGACATCCACCCTTTAGATATTTATAAGCACTAATAAGATCCCCTCTCAGTCTTCTCTTCAGGCTAAACAGACCCAGCTCTCTCAGCCTTTCCTTATACGAGAGATGCTCCAGTCCCCTAATCATCTTTGTAGCCCTCCGCTGGACTCTCTCCAGTAGTTCCCTGTCTTTCTTGAACTGGGGAGCCCAGAACTGGACACAATATTCCAGATGTGGCTTTACCAGGGCAGAGTAGAGGGGCAGGATAACCTCCCTTGACCTGCTGGCCACATTCTTCTTAATGCACCCCAGGATACCATTGGCCTTCTTGGCCATGAGGGCACATTGCTGACTCATGGAGAGCTTGTTCTCCACCAGGACTCCCAGGTCCTTCTTGGCAGAGCTGCTTCCCAGCAGGTCCACCCTGAATCTGTACTGGTGCCTGGGGTTATTCCTCCCTAGGTGCAGGACCCTACACTTGCCCTTGCTGAACTTCACTAGGTTCCTCTCTGACCAACTCTCCAGCCTGTCCAGGTCAAAAATTTAGTACTAAATTTTCTCAACTTATTTTTACCTATTCAAAAAGCAGTTGACATATGTCCTACCCCCCCCCCGCCCCCGCCCCTTTTGTCACAAGGCTTATACTGAGAGCTTATGTGAAGTGAAAATTTTTGAGGTTTGTATTGGTTAAAAGTGCTGTCTGGCATTAAATTTTATGTCCCTATACAGTAGGTTCCCCACAGTCATTGTTTTTTTCCAATTAATGGAGTGTCTTGATTTGCAAAGTTTAAATATATCTTGCATTTACATCACTTCAGAAATAGGGGCATGGGAGTAAAGTTCCTATTCACTTAACTTCATCTTTATTTCTCCATTTTCATTTTCCAACTGAAAGGCTGAAAATTTTACATCTGTTTACCAATGGTCACACACCATTTAACATGATAACACCAGCCAAACGAATCTCTCTTAAGTGTAATGCTGTTACGTATGCCAGAACTGAACAGCAGTTATTATTACCCTTAGTTTAAAGGTAGCGAAATTAGTTCCTGGGGATAAATTCCTGTTAAGCACCAATTAGTGTATAGCTCTTTTCTTTGCCATTGCCAGCGCAATCTAGTGTGACCGGTGGACAGTGATTCAGAAGACCTAAACATCAGCCCAGCCCTTCTACCTATTATATTGGGAAATAGTAATTAACCTCTTTGCATTCCTTCTCCTTTTCAGCAATGTGATTCTGAACTTTTATCCAAAAAAGCTCTATATGAGCTGTGTATCCTTGTTATTAATTTACCAGGAACTATTTGTCTTTAAATATTTTGCACACAATGTGTATTTTTGTTTGTTTATTCTATACCCCTACTCTGTGCTACCTTTTCTGTTTCACAGACAGGTTCCCTGCCTATCCCAGGAGTTATCTGTCCATGTTTATTAGGTCAGGGCCAGCAGCGCCAAGAGCAGCACCAACTGATTGAAAAGGCTGGAATTTGCTGCTATGGAGACCCGGTTGAGGAAAAAGTACTAGTAGTACTTGGAGCTGGAGGAAGATCTATGTGAATAGACTAATAGGCAAATCATCACAGGGAAGAAGAGCACCTGTGACTTGATCCTTCACTTGAGGAGGCTAGGAAGTATGGACAGACTGCTAAGAATGCTATGCCAGTACCCGCGAAAGCAAGCAGTGTTTGGGAGGACAGCTTGTAGCCTTGAAGAAATCTGAGGGATCCTGAGTAAGACAATGAGCAGAAAGTTTCAGTACTATTGTAACCAGCTGAGTATGACTGACATTTCCTTCCACCTTCTTAACCATTTTCCTGCTCTCTTCTCATGATCTCCACTAATCTTAGCCATTTTTCAGAGTGTGCTCAGTGAGGTAGCTGGGCTTTCTGCCTGTATTTCTTTCTGTTTTCCCCAGGGCTGTCTGATTCTGGCACAGCAACACACTTTCTCCTTCCCTTGTTCCACCGACTGTCCTGAGCGTGGAGGCAGCTTTCTCTGCAGCTGTCACAAACGCTTTGTACAGCAGCAGACTGGCCTGCTAATTTTGTTTCTACTTGTGCCTTTGTCTGCTTTCTAGAAGTTCAGTAACAATCTCTGCTCCATGTAGCATTGTCAACAATAAAGTAGCATGCACAGAGTGTCACTGAGGATTTTAACATCTGTTAGTACTGTGGACTTTTAGCATCTGTGTAAAACTTCCTGCCTATGGATATCACCTATATTTTGTATGAGAAGACAAATTTAAGTGACTTACAGAAAGACCTAGAACAATTCTCTGACAAATCACAGTAAAAAAAAAAAAAAAACAAAACCCACCACCAAAAAACATGTTTTCCTTTTTGCTGGGCAAAGGACTTTCCTGGATAGCATAAAATGATGTATAAATTGCCAGTATACTGTGTCTTGAGGTCATAGAATCGTTTTGTTTGGAAAAGACCTTTAAGATCATCAGTCCAACTATTAACCTAGCACTGCCAAGTCCACCACTAAACCATGTCCCTAAGCAACACATCTACACGTCTTTTAAATACCTCCAGGGATGGTGACTCAGTCACTTCCCTGGGCAGCCTGTTCTAATGCTTGACAACCCTTTCAGTGAAGACATTTTTCCTAACATCCAATCTAAACCTCCCCTGGCACAACTTGAGGCCATTTCCTCTTAATCCTATCACTTGTTATTTGGGAGAAGAGACCAACACCCACCTGGCTATGACCTCCTTTCAGGTAGCTGTAGAGAGCGAGAAGGTCTCCTCTTAGCCTCCTCTTCTCCAGACTAAACAATCTCAGTTCCTTCAGCTGCTCCTCATCAGACTTGTGCTCTAGAGCCTTCACCAGCTTCGTTGCCGTTCTCTGGACACGCTCCAGCACCTCAATGTCCTTCTTGTAGTGAGGGGCCCAAAACTGAACACAGCACTCGAGGTGCGGCCTCATCAGTGCCCAGTACAGGGGGACGATCACTTCCCTAGTCCTGTGGCCACACTATTGCTGATACAAGCCAGGATGCTGTTGGCCTTCTTGGCCACCTGGGCATACTACTGGCTCATATTCAGCCGGCTGTCCACCAGCACCTTCAGCCCTTTTTCTGCTGAGTGGCTTTCCAGCCACTCTTCCCCAAGCCTGTCCTGTTGCATGGGGTTGTTGTGACCCAAGTGCAGGAGCTGGCCCTGAGCCTTGTTGAACCTCATACAGTTGGCCTCAGCCCATCAATCCAGCCTGTCCAAATCCCTCTGTAGAGCCTTCCTACCCTCAAGCAGTTCAACACTCCCACTCAACTTGGTGTTGCCTAAAAACTCACTGAGGGTACAGTCCATCCCCTTGTCCAGATCATTGATAAAGATAAACAGAACTGTCCCCAGTACTGAGCCCTGGGGAACACCACTTGTGACTGGCCGCCAACTGGATTTAACTCCATTCACCACAACTCTTTGGGCCTGGCCATCCAGCCAGTTTTTTACCCAGTGAAGCACACGCCTGTCCAAGCCATGAGCAGCCAGTTTCTCCAGCAGAATGCTGTGGGAAACGGCATCAAAGACTTTACTAAAGTCCAGGTAGACAACACCCACAGCTTTTTCGTCATCTACTGAGCAAGTCACCTTGTGATAGAAGAAGATCAGGTTAGTCAAGCAGGACCTGCCTTTCATAAACCCATGCTGTCTGGGCCTGATCACCTGGTTGTCCTGTGTAATGCAAACTTTAACTTATTCATCTTGGTGTTCATTTCCCTAAAAGTAAGGTTCATTTAGAAAATCAGCTTGTTTCAACTCAGCTACCAGTTGAATGGCTGGTGAAAATATAGAAATCTTGAAACAGGCATGTTTGCAAACACTAAGTTTTATTTTAGTTTTTTTTTTTTTTTTCAAAGGCCAATCCAAATTCTATTAAGTGATTGTTGGCATATCATGATCTTTATTTGTGCATTCTTGTTTTGAGTTAAACTCATAAGAGAGTTTAAAAGGACAGAACAATAAAGATATTTATTTATTGGTAAATATAGCATTTAAAAGCAGCTGTCTGTTCAGCTGACAAGTGAAATATTTCTGAAATACATGATTTCATATAGAAAAGTTTTTTGCTTATACATCCTGAATGATTTTTATATTCATTCCTTATGTTATTTAATTATCTTTATGCTATATATACAGTCATTAATTAACCCCCAATATTAATTTTCATTCTGCCTGAAGATGAAAGAAATCTTGTGGAAAATATAGCTAAAACATAGATGAATAGGCAGAAGCTAAATGTGTATCAATATTTTTTTAAAATAAATTAACTGTTTCCAGTTGATTTCTGTGCTTAATAAACTTGTAAAATTTAAACACATGGTTTATAAAACTAATTAGTTACAGTCCTACTTACTTCTGTATGTATCATTTTGTATTAGCATAAAATTCTTGCTTGTTTTTAATCTCTAAATTTAATTTAGCTTTAAAATGAATTAAGATTTGTTGGCCAAAATAAAAAGTTATAAGAAAATAAAACTAGATGACTCAAAGTCTCACCTCCAATCTACTCAAAATATTCCATTGAAATTAATGTTGATTGACTGCCACAGATGAGAAGGTTTGGCTTTCTGTAACTGAGGGAAAGAAAATGCTGGACATGGAGAGGATTGCTGGTGGGCATCCAAATCCTTGTTACTGAATCTCTCTCCTCTATGTCTTGCTGGTTTATGTCCACCTCTCATCTTTTTTTTTTTTACTGAATATTTTCTTAGGATGTGGCTTCTTAGCAAGGTATTCAGTTGTGGGACTGAAAAAAAAAAAAATCAACCCTGAAACTGTCAACACAATCCTATGACTGTAATCAGACTGCTGAATTGACTCATTAAGCATCATTGCCCCCATAAATTGCAGGATCTAGGACAGCACAGGGATGCAAAGCTGTTATTGTGATACGATTAATGCAGAGAAATAGGCACCTCTAAAAAGTGGTTCGCTTGTGTATGGCCACCATGAGTTTACCAACAGAGAACAGTAAGAACAGGAGCATGTCTGACTGGGGGCTGGCTTGGGGTCTTCACCATGCCTACAGCCATCTCTCTGGGGCCCAGGGAGTTGAAGACAAGGCTTCAGCTTATCTGATGGAGACAGAAGTGAAAACCTCTCCTCATGCCAAACTTCTGTGGTGAGGGCATTGATTCAGGAAGAGGAGACTGGATATTAGAGTTCCCCAGAGGGATGCTGCAACCACTGGCTGGGCAGCAGCTGAGTTGCATGTAGTGAAGAATTCAAAAGGTATGGAGGCAAAAAGGGAGAATAAGAGCAGTGGTCAGCACCTACAAGTCAAGCTTTGTTTCTTTCCATGATACTATACCTATTCTGAACCATAGCTTTTTTCTCTTTTTGCTACTTTTTTGTGAGGTATGTAAGGCAAAATAGCTTCAGCCCAGCTGACAGAAGCAATTTCAAAAGCAGGAATGCTCTGAATTTTATGTCTCTCTTTTTCAGACATGTTTCTGCCAATGACCTATTTCATATAAATCAAGCAAGAAGTGAGTTTCCAATTCATATTCAGATATGTTAACACATCAGATCTCAGGATTTATATTCATCTCATCAGAGAACAGAAATATTCCACGAGATCTATCTAATCTATCCAAAATAACTTAGAAACTTGCTGAAATTCCCACAAATAACAGCAAGAATTATATTCTAAACTATTTAGGTAATGATTTCTGATAATTTATACCTTAAAAAATTACAGATGATTCATGTAGCAAAATGGTGACATTTGCTGAATATGTTTTGGGAATTACTCATCTGTGCTAACTTAATATGCCATTTGATTGAAGTCATATGTTCTCATACTGCTAAAACAAGAACTTTATTGTTGGGAAAAGGAAATATAGCAAACCACATATTTTTAATACAATCTCTTGCTAATTTTTTTCTGTAAGTATATTTTGCTTTTAAGAATAAAATTTTACTTATTTCCAGAGGTTGTTGATTTATGTTGCAATTCATTTCCCCTAAGTTTAGATGTCTAGGTTCATCACCCTAAGCTTCTATAGCCAGTGGAAAGGGCAATTCCAAAGCATTTCATGCATACTTCTCGAGATGAATTGTCTTGGGAGACACTTATCTCTACATTGAGATAAAGGCCTCTATGAGCCTAGATGAAATGGCTCAGATATCTAACTTGTAGACATCTGAGTTAAATTTGATTCTCAGCTGCAGTTTAAGTGCATTCCTGTGAAATTAATGAAAGATCTTTTCTTCTGTTCTGCAGAAAGGCTTAACATGGTCTCAGTTGTTTGAGAAGGCAAGACTAGGATGGGTAATATCCATGCTCTGTTTGATTCTCCTTCCCTTTCCCAGTACTCGTAATAGATAAGATGATAAACTTATTTTCCTTGCCCACTCTTCTAGGAGAATTCATCTACATTCAAATATAAGATCAGTTTTCATACTGCTGCAATAGAGATAGCTCCTACAGTGTGGCTTTCATGAAGCTTAGAAAGAAGCTGAGCCATTCAGCATTGCCAGGTAGGAGGACAAATGTATAGTCCAAAGGCTACATATATTCATCCCTAAATCAGAGGAGAGAGATAGCTTCAGGAAACTATATGAGAGAAAAAAGTAGTCTTTCACTCCTTAATGTAGACCTGATCTAAAGCCTTATGACACTATAGTGAATCTTTTAATATGAGTTTAATGACAATCCAGACTTAATGGAAGAAAACTCATTGAAATGGAACTCCGCTTCCATTTTCCTGCACAGCAAGAACTCACAGACACGATAAAGGGTCTGAAGTATAAATTTATCTTAACTAAAAACATTGTTTGCCTTTATTAGTGTTTAGTCCTCATTTTATTTGTTATAACGTTTTCCACTATAATTGAAAAAGTAATGAACATTAAGAAAAAAATTTAAGTGGTTGACTCCTTTTCTCATGGAAAAGGGATGGAGCTTTTCTTCAAGGATCTCCTGCTGCCTTTGAACACTGAGTACTATCACTACTGAGCTTCTAACAGTTGTTGAAATAACCGTGATCTCTGAATTGAAACAAATCAGCCTCCAAGCAATTGGAACTCCTTGTTCATGTCGATATTATATCTATTTATTGCAAATTCAATTAAGAGACAAAATTAGAAAAGACCATACCCAATTTCCTGTTTTCCAAAAGTTAATATATTGCAAGATCATAAGAGTAAATGGCAACCTTTAATTCCAGAGCATGTTTTCCAATGTTTCTGCTGCTGCACACCTACTGTAGATAGATTTATGTTCCAATTTGAAATAGTGACAGAGGCTGATTTTTTATAGAGATAATTAAACTGTTCACTAAGGTTTGTAAATCCAGAGACACTTCACAGTATATAACTTTATTTTTTTCAACAGTAGCTAACCCAAATTATCCAACGCTATTTTGTGGAACAGGCTCTGTTGACCCACACTGGACTTAGATTTTATGAAAAGTGCAGCAATGGGTGTCATGAGATTTTACAAAGTAGTCATTATGTTCTGTAATATTAAATTGTCTTTCTGGATGTGATTCTTCCATTGTTCTGTTTTCTACACCTGAACCAGTGGCTATATAGCTAGCTACATTGCTAGTAAAATGAACAACATAATACTGCATTACTCCAGGTTTATGCAGATGTATCCTTGCTGCTGTCACTGAAATTACATCAATATAAATCTGGTTTATCACCAGCATGAATTATGCTCACATTTGTAATTTAGATCTTATGGGATAGTATTCAGGGTTTAAAATGCATTATCTCCTATTAATGGTAAGCTGTTGTGTATATGTATTGAACTGATTTGAGTTCTGGCTAGCAATACTTAAGATTCACTGAATACTCTCTAAAGTTTTGTTTGTCTGCTTGTTTTAAATTTTAATATTTAACATCACTAGACTTATTTTTATAGACTCATTATAGTGGGATATTAATTGTTCGTGCTGAGGAGTATATGAAAAGATTAATGGGTTGTGACTCAGTACCTGCTGAGGCTTCAAACAAAATCATTTATGCATTCTTAACACATTTATCTTTGAATTTACTCCCCAGCAAAAAATATTATCTAAGGTGAAAGTATTCATTGACTTGTAATGGTAATAATGCTATCTGGATTTCCAGGTAATATTATGCATATTATTGGTGTTGAGGATAAGATAAAGGCAGAAAAAAAATCCAAATGTGTTGAGGCTAACCATAGAGGTCAATGTGAAAGAGACAGTCTTATACAAATATATCAGTGGCAAATGAATTACTGGGGAGAAAGTAGATCTATTAAAAGGATAAAATAGTTCAGGCAATGAAACAAATGGCAATTTAAAAATAGCTGACATGTTATTTTCATTTGAAAATTCTCTTCAGAAAAGAAGTAATATGAATAATTAGCAAGGAAAAAAACCCTATAAAGGTAAGGTTGAACATGTGCAAATCAGCCAGCTGAGATGCTGTACTTCCCAAGATGTAAAAGAGCCTGTTTAATAGGTAGAAGAGATTTTCAAAGGTGTGAAGGACAAACGGTGTCCTACTCTCTGCAAGTCAGCGATAGTCAAGAGCTCAATGACTGCATATTTTGGTATACTTAGTAAACAGAGACACCAGTTAGGTCTTTTCACCCTAGAGAAGAGAAAGCTCGGGAGGATCTCACCACGGTTTTCCAGTACTTAAAGGGTAGCTACAAAGAGGATGGAAGCTCTCCCTTCACAAGAAGCTATGTGGAGAGCACATGGGGTAATGAGAGAGGTTTCACCTTGATATAATATGGAAATGTTTTACAATGACAAAAATTAATCACTGGAACAACTTCCCCAGACATGTAGTGAAGTCTCCATCACTGAGGTTTTCAAGACACAACTGGTCAGGATGCTAAATAATCTCTCATCTAGGCCCCCTTTTCCATGAAAGGTTGGAACAGATGTTCTTTCAAGGTCCCTTCCTACTTGAGCAGTTCTATGATTCTATGATTCTATTTCTGAGGACTCTTGGATAATGAGGAGCAGTAGCAGCAAACTAATTGCAAACCTATGTAGTTGTTCTTTTTTCCTTTTTCTTTTTAAAAAGAGGAAGAAGTGAATATGGTGGGAAGGGTCCCACACATGTGACTTCCATTCCAGCAATACTAGAACCAATGCTGTAGGGCAAGAATCACAAACAGTTCCAAGATAGTAAAATCCTGGTAAGCAAACAGCGTGGAATTATAAAGTCATTTCACTTTTTGCAAACTGTATTCATTTCTTACACAGCATTTGTAGATAAAGCCTTCTTATTTTATGAAATTATGGTGACCAGCAAAGGTCATAGCTGAAACAAAACAAAAATTTCAATCACACAAGAAGGAAGAGGTGTGAGGTGAGAAATAAGTCTTCTTTTACGTATGGCATATTAAAGAGCTTGTTTTCATGTATCTTTTAATAAATTAGCTTTCATCAGTTGAATATGTGTGACCAGCATCTTATCACTGATAGGTAGGTATACACATCTTGCTCTCAAGAGAGTATTCACCTGTCCCTCCCATGCCTTGTGGTAGCAGTGTGCACACACCACATTTATAACACTGCTCTGGATGTGAGTCTAGCAGGGGATGTTTCTGAGGGGAGAAGATGAATTGTCACACAAATCATCTTCTATCACACCCAGAGGGCTCATTCCAAATGGATCCAGAAACTAACGCAACCCTCAAGATACCTTAATGATGTATTGTCATCTTATTCTCAGGCTGTTCACAACCTCTCCCCTGAAACAGTTCTGCTAGCAATCAGGATCTGGGTCCAAATGACACTGCTGAGAACAAGACAAATGCTCTTAGCAGCCTGTTCTGAAAAGCAAGATTTCAGTCCATGTCAATCCACCCTCCTGCAGCTCTCTGGAGCGCATGCTTCCAGAAAGAATCTATAGAAATATTTAGAAAGATACAAAAGATTCCAAGGGAGAAAATATTTGGACTGTTTAACTTAGGATAAGCAGAAAAACTGTGAACTACACAGAAGGTACATTTTAGGTTATATGACAGTCTTTGCTGTATGATCCTTTCTCATGGCAGTAAAACAATACCTGGTAATGTCCTATCTAACTGGGGAGAGAGTGTTTTAACATGGGTGTAATTACATCAAATTATATTAGATGCGTCTCTTCCATTTCTGCTTTCAGGAAAGCTGGGAGTATGTGATGTACAAGGCACATACAGTTAGCCTGAAACATTGGGATGCACTTGAGCAATTGCCCATGAGTTGCACAGACGGCCAGCATTTATACAGTATGCTTTACATGTTCTGGATGCATTGCACTGACTGCGTATGCTCAGTGGTCTGTTATTCAGAACATTTAAATACTTGGCCACTGATCAAAGTTGCAGCTACTGCTTAGACCAGGTCACTGGTGTTGAGAAATCCTGGCAAAGTGTTCTGCTCTCATTGGTCTTGAAGCGTTAAGCCAAGCTGCCTGCCTTTCCCTCACAGGTAGCATGGCATGGTTTTGCACAATAAGAACCTGTGAATCCGTCACTTCAAGTCGTAAGGGTATGGAAACCAAGTGCTTTTGAAGATTCAAAACAAATTTATGTGTTAACCATTGTCACATGGACTCATTTCACTTTATTTTACGTACAAGGCACTGACATTGTTATATCAGTATCTCTATGGGGCAATGCAAGAGGATATGACAAATTGTGCCCTAGAGATACATATCTATCTCAGTGACCACAAGAGTACTCTAAGACACCTCTAGACTCCAAATGTCATTCCCTTAGCTAAGTACTGACAGTGATGATGGTGAATCTGATAAGATATAAATAATAAAATCCTCCGTAGTTAAGTATAAAAGATTGAATTTTGAAACAGGAATATTGACCAAAGAAAGGTCCTTTGTTCTCTGTTCTCTGTGTAATACAGGAATAAACAGAGAATATTCCACATGCATGCACCTGTGTTTCTCTTTTATGTTGCTTTAAAGCTGTTAGAAATGGCCTCAGTTGGACATGACTTATCTAGGTGTATCACTCCTATCCCTGTAGAAGTTTGGGGGTTAATGTAGTCTAAAATAGTGAATATTGTTTGTCAGTTGACTCAGTAAATTTGTTCCTGATTTATTTACAGCAAATAGAGAATGTGGATTAAAGTACCTAACACTGTAATTGAACTCAAGTCCTTTTCAAAATCCCAGTGAGAAAAGCACCACTGTACCTTTTATCTATTGTGATATAATCTTTTATTGTATCCGTGCTCCACTTCACAGTCCTTTATTAACTCCCTGTACAACTATTTACTGTTCAGAATTACTTCAGATGCCTTTCTGAATACAAGTATCCTGGCCCTAAGGAAAAAAAAATTAAAAAAATCAAAGAACGTTGTCATTTGTGTAAGGCACTTTAAAGAAAGATACTGAATCAACCAACACATCAAACATATTGTTACAGAGATATAAATCACTCAAAACAAGCATTTAAATATTCCTAAATGAATAATGAGGCTGACTCCTAAAATAAGGAAAGTGAGGAAAAAAAATATTGAAAACATTTTCATTACTTGTGATTGTCCCCATTTTGAGTTCATTAGCATTTTAATAATAAACCTGCATTTCAACTATTATTTTTTTCCTTCTGAAGTCTAAAGAACGTTATTGATTTTGAAGACTAGCGATTAAAGGAATTATGAGTTTTGTCATAAGGGCCAATTCTTCAACTGCTCCTGTAATTACAAGACTGAAGGCTTGGCCATGGTAATTTTCATAAAGGTCAGAGTAATTCGCAGCCTAAGAGCACCAGCATTACACTAATGCTTTACTGGATATCTTCACTGATGCTTCTTGAAATCAGCATTGTTCCAAAAGTCACTGGTCCTCGTTGCCTCTCTGATGTACCATGCAGAGTGCTTACAAAGGGCAAATTAAAGGACTGATTTAAAAAGCTAAGGATATAATAAAAGTAGACTTTTCTTCTGCCGCCTTCTGAGACAGATTTTGCCTCATTTAGCCTTAATTTAAAAGCTGGTCATCTGTTCTAACATGATATGTGATTCCCATTGTCTATCCTAGACATCTTATTTAACACTTTACAGTCATTCAGCTATATTTTAAGAAATGAAAGGATTTGGTATTTTGAGCACCTTCTTTTGCTGAATCACTTATCCCATGCTAGCTTGATCAAATACATTTTTGACCAGTTCTCCCCTTCTACCCAGCTCCCTGCTTAAGGGTGTTCCAGATCTGAATTTTTGTGGCAGTACCAGCACTTCTGTCTTTTGCCCACATATAGAGGAACAGTAAAATTATTTTCCTCGGTTGTTTCTTTGTGTGCTGTCAGGTATAATTTGAAACCTGAGAAGGTTATTCTTTGTATCTAGGATCCAATCCCTTACAAACTGATTATTCCTTTAACTCCTATTGGCAGTGGTGCTTAGGGTGTTTGACATCTGATAAGAAACACTTAACTTTTTACAGATGGGGACGAAGGCTGCATATAATAATATCCCATAGGACACTTCTTAATTGCTATCTCTACTTTTATGTCTTTACTGAATATATATAAATCCCTGTGCATAGATAAACCTATTAAAAGGTGACCTGCTAAGTTTTTAATTTAAAAAATAAAATTCTGCTGTCCCCCACTCTCCCCTTTTTATGATCCTGAACTAAGAGAAAATAATGCACCTGGGATTAGGAATATCATAATTACCTTTTAAATACAAAATTAACACCTGAATAGATTGAAAACCAACAGCTCCTTATAAAAGCTCAAGTGAATGACTGCATAAATGTCTCAGTCTAACACCAGCACTGGGAAAAAGAACATAAAATCATGTGTTTATATATTTAGAACACCAAAATTATCAATTTATCTATCTATACTGCAGTATCTTGTGATCTCAACACTGAGAATCATACAATATCTGAGATTATAAATTCACAGAATCTGAATCCTTTTTGGGGAGTCTTGCTCAAGATCTCAGAAAACAAACAGTGGAAAAAAGATTTCTTGACATCAGTAGTCTTTTGATCTGTCTTTGCAATATATTTCTATTCTTTACATGCTGTTCTGTGCTGTAAGTACTGTTTATGTGTTTATTATTTGATACCAAATAAAACAGAGACCTTTTGGGACATCGACCAGAAAATAGATACTTTTTTAAACTGGGACATAGAAGCAAATCTGCACTTATTTATTATATCCCTGGATTTGTGCATATGGCATTTATTTTTGTACAGTCTTTCAGCTTTAGTGAAAGGCTTAAGAATCATCTCATTTGAGTCTTAATCTTGGCCTAGACTTGTTCATACCAAAGAGTAGGGGACTTGAACCTGCTTAAGATGAGAAAGACCTGCAGCACAGTTTTTCCCACTTGTAGATTAGTGCTAAACATTACTACTCTGTGTTTCTTCTCCTCCTCAGACACATTTATTATGCCTCTTTAATAACTGATAAAGCATCTTAAAGACCTGTCTTTAGTGATCTGAACTAGTCAGGCCAGTCAAATACAGGTATTGTGTAGCTTGAATGGCTGTGTTGAAGCAGATGCTGAAAGCTAGCTTGAAATGCTTTTGCTTACTGTCACATAGACAACTGAACAAACAGTTCTCAAAGCTCAGATAAGTATCAGCAGAAAAGGGAAAACTTTGTTATTTAATCCCCTTGTCTTTATATTCCATATGGCTCACTGTATTTTGTCTCTTTGCCAGTGAAATGTTAGAGTCTCTTTCTCTGCCTTCCTTTTTTTTTTTTTTTTTTTTTTTCCCACTGTATACAACATGAAACCAAACTTATCTCCAGCCAAATGAGAAGAGACAATATTTCTAGATAGTAGAATTTGGGTGGAATCTTCCAGTTTACTTGGCAAATAGATTATGTTAGTGGAAGTATGAGTGACAGTGAGCTGCTGGGTATGTGTGTGCATGTTTTACGAGGGAGGAAAGGGAGGTGGCCAAGTAGCAGGATCCTGGCTTGCTTCCATGGTAAAGCAGGAGGTAATTCTGGTACTGTCCAATTGATTTGCTCAAGGTGTTTGCTGGAAATGGCTGCTGTCTTACCCATATATTGCATAGCGTGAACATTTACTGTGTGTATTTGTCAGAAAGATTATTCTGGGTTTTCACAGTGCAGCATGAGTTCTTTCCTAAAACAACTGTCCTAGGTCTCCAAGGCAGATGGTGCCATTTTATTCAAAGTTTTGTTTGTGGACTCTCACTAATTTTGTTTTGTGTTAAGTAATATATATTTCAAAACAGAAGTTTGAAAAAGGGAGGTAAAAAAATCCTCGTCAAAATGTTATAAGTCAGTATAACTAAAATACTTCGTGCCAAGAAAGTGATCAGATAAAAAAATCAGCAGTATTGTCGGCATAATTTGATCCTCTTCTAGGATCCGAAAGAATTGAGAGCAAATTCAGTTAATGTTCTCATTCTCTCTTTTGCTTTCTTAATGTAATTCAAAGAATTCATCCTAAAACCACAAGTGATGAGGTGGCCTGTTTTGAATGTCATGCAAATTAGGTAGGGGTTGGATATGTATTAGTAAGTTTCTGTAGAGGAAATTCCCTAGTTCCATTTCTAGTGGAAGCAATGATTGCTTAAAAGAAGTAAAATGAATTTTGAAGAAGAACCATGATTTGGTTAAGAGTTTGAAAGAAATTAATGTAGAACAAATATGTATAATACAGGTATTTGAAACAACGGAAAGTACAGTTCTACAACAGTTTAAGATGATTTAAAGTGGTGCTGCTGCAATGGCTTCTTCCCTCCTGTCCTTGTTTGTGCACTTCTGACTCTCCTTTGCAGTAGCTGACGCTCTTCTGTCCTTAGTTCTGGTTATTGCAGAGAACTAAAGCAGAAGAAAGGTAATCTCTTCTGGGTGGCAAAAGAACACACTCTGAAAGGCCAGAATGATAAACAAAGTGTTAGGAAGGAGGAAGATCATCTTGAAATAATCTAGTGAAATAATTATGGTTTAGTTTTCATTTTTAAACACCTAGGATTAAGTAATGATGCAGATTATCTTCAGGAAGTCTCCTCATCTAGGGTATGTTAAACTTTAACAAGAGAAAGTAAACATGATATATAGAGAAATCCCACAGTGGTGATGAAAAAAAAATTATGCTTTTTCACCATTTTATTAACTTTTATTATTTGAAAAGATGAAAAATAGTAAGCAAATTTTAGATATTTCCCACCACTAGAAAACAGGTGGAGGAATTGAAAGTGGGACTATCATTCATTTCTAAAAATTGTCATTAATTTTAACTTTTTTGTTAGTAATAAAGAATTTTTTTTAAATAAAAGCCTGAGGGAAAAAATCTTAAAAAGCATCCCGCAATATATCCACCACAGAGTGAGTTGCATCGATTATTATTTGTTAAAACTTGTATTATTTACCTTCACATAGACACATTTAATTACGTCTTCACAATTCCATGCATTAATATATTTATTTTGTGTGAACAGCTTACACCTTTTTTTTATTATTAGAAATGTAATACAGCATTGAGTATTTAAAGTATTCAGTGACAACTAGTCAAGGAGTTGAATGAAGCTATTCTGGATATATATTGATATAATGGATTGCCAATGAACACAAAGAGCTTGGAATTCAGCCACTAAAATCTATCTGCAGAGCATTAATTTAGTTCCTAAAGGGGAAACCTGGGAAATCATACCAAGGGGAATCAGATGATTCTGTGTGAATGAGGACAACTGAAAAATGATTGATTAAGCTGTCCTTGAAAGGAAGGACTTACAGCTTTATTATACAGCTTTGAGATAGCAAGAATTAAGACTTTTTCTTGTGAATGAAATTTGAACAATTCTTTAGCTGCAGTTGCATGCAGGGAACAACTGGCAAGCTCAGATAATTTAGATGTTTGTAAATAAAAGACTTGCCATTTCTAGCTGTTCTTTTTCTGTCTCTATTCCTTTGGCTATCTAAGTACCTTCAGGGCTGTGCCACTGCTGACTTCTCCATGCTGCTCTGCACCAGGCACCTTCAAGTGTACCTCGGGCAGGGCTTCAACGCCAATCTCCTGGTAGATTCCCAGTGGGAGTTGTTTGGGATGGTGGCATGTGTGTATTATAGACTAGAGTAGTGCTTGAGCAAAACCCTTATTTTTCTTAAGACTCAGGAAATTGGATGCGAATAAGCCATTAATATAAGAGAAGTCATTCATATCACTTTCCCAGAACCTCCAGGCACCATTTGTTTTATTCCAGATACCTTCACTTGCCTACTGTTTGCATGACAGAGGGAAGTGTCTATTTTTTTTCCTTTTAGCTCTTTCTTTTGGTCTCTAAGATTTAGTATTTTATTTAGGCTACATCAACAGCCTCAGAAAACAATCCAGTAAGAAACAAAGTATATCACATGTTGAGTAAATATTTTCTTCAATAGCCTTCAGGCAGCTCTGTCGAGAATACATGCTTAACTCATTCTGCACAGAATTTTAGCTACCCAGAATTCATCAGCAGTGATGAAGAGCACCTAGATACCATGAAGTCTGATCAAAACATGGTTTGATATGATCAAACGCAGATTCGTAGTTGTGGCTTGTGAATATTCCACTGTACTGCTACTGAGAGGTATGAATCATTAGTCATCACGACTGATGCAGAGAATAGTGAATAAATTTTGTAAGTTAGAATATTCACAGATTTTCCACATTATTATCCTCATTTTGAGAGAGTGACTAGGTTTTATTAACAATAAATTAGCTTGAGGTGTTATTAAATAGGTCTCTTGGGCACAACACTGATAATGCCATATGTTATTTCTTTGTGCCCCTCTCTCTTTCAGTATTTTTAATTAAGGGTGCATGGGTGAAAACAGTGAAGTCTCATTAATTTAATTAATGGATTGAAAAGCCACATGACCATGAATTGACATCAATTACTCTGTGGAGACAACATTATTTTTTTGAGGAGAGAAACATTTCAATGACCTCTAGTCACCTAAATAAAATGAGCAGAGATAGTCAACAACCAGGACTCACTAATTAACAGATTAGGAAATTTAAATACACTGTAAAACAATGCTTAAACCTGAATTTATTCTAAAGTAGATACTTCAGGGTATGGAGATTTGAAGACATCTGTCATTTCATTTCAGTCATCATTTGCTATTCACCAATGTATTTGCAAAGGAGAAAGAAAGATTGATTTTTAGTTGCATTAGGAGAACAGAAATCAAGGTATCTATAGGAATTTTTGTTTTACTTTTGCTACTAATAAGATGAGACTTGAAGAGAGATTTTTCTGTGCTTTAGGTTTCTCATCTGAAAAACAAAGACATTCATTCATAAGCAGGTTTATTAAGCACATACTAATGAAGAATGCTATACATATGGAAAAACAAGCACTTTTTAGCATATAAACAAGGACTAGAGCCAAAAAGTTGCATTTTTTAAAGGAAGTACTTGAAGGATTTTCAGAAACTCCGAGGCACCTCTTTCTAGTGCACTAGTTGATACCAGCATTTGACCACCTAAAGAATAGCTAGTTTCATTTATTTTTTTTAATAAAATTTAGATGTTGTGTAAAAATACGGCTTCAGAAGAAAAGACTTTTTTTGTAACAGATGAATAGACGCTAAACAGTAAAGTGGATTTTTTAAATACTTATTTAAAAAGAAGAATTTTTTGCAGCTAATCAGCAGTAAGTTATAATAATATTTAGGATATACAAAGTCTTGAAGGATGAGTTATGTATTTGCCTTCTGTTTGTATGATTTTTTAAATAAATAGTTTTATGGGATTTAAGCTGTTTTCTTGTATATGTGTGACATTTGTCATGGATTTTTAGAGAGGTGAATGGATACACTATCTAAATATTTGCACATCAGATTTTTCTGTGCATCCGGTCACTCGTTACTACATGAGAATATGTCTGAAGTAATACAAATGCAACAGACATGAGATTTATATGGATATAATAGATATCCCTGGGGTTTATCCTAGAAACAAAGAGCCGTCATATGTCTAATTACACAACAATAGGAAAGTGTCTTTTCGGAAGTGTGTTAAAGTAATTCTTCTCAATTTATCTTATTACTTGGAGTACCTTCAATGTTTGAATGAGCTTTTATCAGAAGGCACATGGTCTTGATGCAAGTAGGTGTTGGGGTTTTTTTGTTTACAAAATGCTATGGGAGTCACTTATAGACACATACAACTGAAGTTAAATCTGCATCTGAAAACCATGCAGAAAGTATATTTATGAAAAAAATGCACTTGCTCTGCTATTAGAAGTGTTTTACTTGCAAAGAACTGTTGCACTAGTCCTGCGATATTTTCTGTGTCTTCCCTTTTTTTTCCAAGAACAGTTCAAGGTACTGTAATTTGGCCGTAAAACCTTTTAACGTTTGACTCCTAAGTATCTTAGAGACCTGTTCTGTCTCTTTGCTTCATATCAGTAGTTGAGATCAGCTGGGACATTTAAACTGACAGCTTCTATATTTAATTTAAATGCCATGGGGCTGGTGACAGATTCTCCTTCGAGCAAAGCTATAGATTTCTACAATTCACTTCTGTTGTTACATTAGAATTAATTTTAGGCAGATTTCATTCACTAGCTATATTCAAATAGAGCAGTTTGCTTAGGAAGATTTCTAATGAACTAGGGAATTCTTTTGCATCATTTTCCTTTCTCACTGTCAATCTATATTGTTATGAGACATGTCTTCAAGAATTGTTGCTGTATTTGTGCCTACATGTTTTTTTCCCCTCCATTGAGAAAAAAGCAGCTATACTGGGAACTTGCCAGGATAGCAAGAATGGCCTCCGGAGTGGGTACACGGAGCATTTTTTTTGAGACCTTTGCTGAATGGAAAACAGTAGTAAAATGCACTTTATGATTTTAAATTTATAGAAACTCAAAATATTTTCTGCAGTAGGCACAGAGTATGCCTCACAAAAATGAACCCGTCACTTCTATTTTGATCAGACTTCCTTATCTATAATACATTTTATCCTTTCTTGTACCTTCCATTAGACTTTGGAATATATGAAGCTCACCAGTGTGTGAAATGTTCTTCATGATATCCACTGAGCTATTTTAGTTATCCTGTTTGTCTTTCAGCTAAAATAATACAAGAAGTAGACACGTTACAAATGATTTTGGAAATTCTCTATGCAATCCACCTCTTACCTCTGCCTGCAGGACGTCTGTTACTGCCCATATCCCATTAAAGGAAATGAGGATGGTGTGATCAAAACCTCACAAATTTAAAAGTTTACCTGTGGCTGTATTTCTGACCTGCAGTTTAGGGCATGACTATATACTTTATGAGTAAGGCATTAAAACAAACAGCAATTGTCTTATCTGTCCAATTGTGTAAAAGTCAACTTAGTTCCACTTGGTGCTATTTAATATAACAAATCCCTACATGAGCTCTGATTTTTATTGCTAAACAAAGTCAAATTTATTAATATTAATTTCCTCCAAGTCATTTCCTCTTAGCATTTAAAAGACTTTGATACTCTAACTCTTTAACATTTAAATGGGAACAAAATTGGGTTGGGCCAAAATGGAAGTTTATAAATCTGTCTGAAGATCTAGCAAGTCATTGGAGACACATAGTATCAACAAATGATTCAAAAACATCAGCTACTAACTAATTTGGCTGATTTTTTTTTTTTTTAAATTAATTTTTGGTTGCTTTTGACAGAATTGATTCTGTCCCTTCATTTTAACTGTTACATTGGTTGCCTACATTGTAAACTTTCACCTTTGGCCCCTCAGAGAAGATTACAAATTCCTGCTGATTCATGAAAAAAGTAGAATTCCTTCAGATTTCCTTTCAAGTTAAACTGTGTCTTCCCTCTTAAGTATCATCTTCTGCTCTCCAATAATGAGTTTTTCCAGCTGTTCTGGTATAGTTTGGTAGGCAACATAAGAGGCAGAACAGCAGGGAAAGAAATAATGATGATTTTTTTCTGTGCTACTGGTATGGTCTAAAATTATGGAAACTAAAATCAGGATGGTTTAGGGGTTATGTAAAAAATAAGTCTACATATCTGTATGTGTGTATAGATATGTATGTGTATACGTGATCCTCTAAAAAATTCTGGAGAGTATGTTTTCTAACATTTCAGGAAAAATTTATATATACTATATAAAACCACATATGTTTCTTTCATATGATAATTTTAAAATGAATAATATATAATTCATAACATGTAAAATGCAGTTAATAAAAGATACACATATATAGCCTAATGACTATATTTTAAATGACAAATTAATTTGCCAGTGGAAAAAAATATGATTATTCATTTTGTTAAATATCCAGTGTAACACAAAATGTTGTTATTTTGGATTATAGGGCAGATAGTACTGAAATTGTGCCACAATAATACATATGTGGCTTCAAATACAGTTACATGAATATCTGCGTGTATTTCTGTTCTGAAAGACAGTAGAAGGCTTACTGGAAAGTTGTCACAGTACTGTAGTGGTTAAAAAGCTTTTCCTAATTTCTTATTTAAATATATCTTATGCAAAGTCCAGTTTTCCTTATGTTCTTCAACCAAAGTAAGCCTTATCTGAAGTGTTTACCTCTTTTGCATTCCAAAATATCTATATATACCTCATCTTCTTTTGTTAATCTAGATAAAGCAAATTATTTTAGTCTGTCTAAAGGTACTCCTCATTCAGACATCAAGTCTTCTGGATCATCTATGTCGTCTTTCTCTGTACCTGTACTAGTCTAAAGGTATTTGTTGATCGCACAGTGTATTAGCATAGCTGTAAAGTGCATATAAACTCTACATACAGCATTGTGATTTTCACTTGAAATAGTAACATCTCCTTCTGCAGCCAATGGAGAGAAACAATCCAAATAAGTTCTAAACCACTCAGAGCTGCTTGTCTCTCTACTGTGACAATAGAGGGATCCTAGAGTAAATACAGTGCTAAATTAGGCACATTCATTACATTTATAAAGCTAGGAAATTCAGGAAATGAGTACTTACACTTTGGGTACTGAAAACTGACTCTTGCAGGTCTAATCAGGCAAGCTTCTCAAAACTCAGGTTTTAGTGAGGTTGCAGATGGACCAAAAGCATCTTGCTCGTATTTCAGGCTGCAAATTGCATCTTAGATGCAAAAAAATGCCAGAAAAAGCACTGTACATCTTTTAAGATTAATTTTGCTATTTCCCACCCAGCCCTACATTTGTTTGATTTAAAAAAAAAAAAATAAATTTGCTACATGTGACATTTTAAATTTGTTGTTACTCTGAACATTAAGGTAGGACACAAAATTTCCCAAAATGGAGGAAAAAACATCATTAATTATAATGCAAAATCTAACCAAACATATTTCTATGCTGGAATAATATGCTTATTTTCTCTTCAGGGCTTCAACTTTCTTTTGAAAGAAAGTGTTGGTATATCAAGCACAATGCTAGAAGTTATGATTCCCAGGATAACATCTTTGCTTTTCATTTATTGTGTAAAATGTAGCAAAGTTTCTAAGCTGTTTCCTTCTTAGACTCAATTCTAATACAAATTATTGTATTCCAATTAACCATATTTTTCATGCAATCATAGAATCATAGAATCATTTTAGTTGGAGAAGACTTTTAAGATCATCAAGTCCAACCATTGCCTAACAAAGTAAGAAAAAGTGTGGTATTTCGGTATTTTGCTGGAGAGTAGAATAGAGACAGCAGGATTTGTCACCAAATAAATTCTGAGATTCTATAGTTTATAATAGTGTAAGTCAACTTGCAAATAAATTATTTTGGAAACCTCCAAAGCAGTTCCAGCCCTAAATCATTAGATGTACTGTCATGAAGTACATTTCATTCATCATAGTTCGTAAAACAAGAAGATAGCAGACCTGAGCTAGCTCAGCAGCATTCTGATGATAATCACTAATGGGTTGAATAGCTCAGAAAGGGGTTGACTTCTGGAAGATAAATGAGTCTCCAGAAAGAAAAAATGAGCATCAGTGATACTCCCTAAACCAATATGATTGTCTGACCTATGCAACACAATAAGAATTGTTCTTCAAGAAAATTTGCTGTCCACTGCCACCTGCCGGAGTAGAAAGCTTTAGAGAATAATAATGAAATGTATTTTAGGACGCAATTCTTAAATCTACCAGCAGAATTCATTAGCAGCAACATAAAAATCAGACAACTGAAATGGGTTTAAAACTGTGGAAGAAGAGTAAAGCTGTCTTGAGCATTACCATTGAACCTCAATGTTGTCTGAACTTGATGATGATAGGTATTCTACAAGAACTTTAATCTGATGTTTCCAAGTGTCTACTGCTAAGCCTGTTCTGAGTATCGTGGGGAAAAAAAAAACACAAAAGAAACATAGTACAATTTTGTATTCATTAAAAGTGACTACACAGTCTAGTTAACATATATTTAGCATCATAAAAACGTTAGGCCCTCTGAAACTGGTACAGAATCACAGAATCACAGATTGGTAGGGGTTGGAAGGGACCTCTGGAGCTCATCTAGTCCAACCCCCCTGCTAAAGCAGGATCACCTAGGGTATGTTGCATGTTACCACCCAAGCTGCTTACACACACACACACACACACACACAAAGTGTTGCCCTTGTGGCAGGGACAACCAAACTGCAGATGAAAATGGAATCTCACAGCAGCCTATGTAAACTTGCATCAGGTTTTGTCCTTGTTACAGGATTTCCTACTTCCCGGAGAGAAGAGAAACCGTCATGCCTTGGAGCTACCACTGCTGATGCCCCAGTTCAGTCTGATGTAAATGACTATTAAACACCCAAAGTCTCACACCTTCTCGAATACAAGGAAATATAACCATTTTACTCAAGAGAAATCAGCACAATAGGCACATATCCACATACCCAAAATGGAAAGATTGACCTCAAGTTGCTTTCCCAAGGTTATGTACAAAACCTATGCCAGAATCTGGGACAGAACAAAGGAGTGAAAACCTGACTAGTTTTAAAACAATGGCAAAGATCAACCATCTTTAACAGGATTGTTATTAGTATTTCATAATAGGTCTCCTTCAGTTCAGTCCTGGGCCTTGGTTTTAGACTGTATATGACATAATATATAAAATCATTATGCAAAAAGGAAAAGGCAGTATACCCAGACATAAAATGAAATTACCAGTCTGGAATTCCTCCCAAAGCCAATGTGGAAATGCCAAGGTTGTCAAAATCTGCTGATGGGATATTAAGAAATCTTTCATCTTATATTTCCATGGTAGCATTACTGAGTATCTTCTTAGTATCTAGGGAAACCTTAAACACATGCAGTACAATTCCATATACCATAAGAGTGACAAAGAGTACCTACTGCATTAAATTAACTGTGAAAGCATGTTTTTCTACATTTTCTAGATGTTACCAAGTACAACCTTGAATGTCAGTATCTTAGAAATCATTAATTATGCCCTATGCTAAATTACCATCTAATGCCAAGAAAAAAATGTTAAATTGGACTGCATGAATTATTCATCATCTCCAATTCAATGTGAACACTGTTCTAGTTGAGTATTAAGCACTTTTGAATAGTATCATAGAAGGTGAACACTTTTCTGACAATAGAATACCAGAAACTATGACCCGACATTTATAAAATACAAGTCCCAAAGAATCAAGAAGATATACTTCAGGAGAAGAAACAAATGTGCAACTAAAGATAGACTTTGTTAATAGGGTCTTATAAATATTTGCATAACACATTTCAGATCAAATCCGTTCATAAAGGATTAAGACTCTCAAAAATAATGTTAGAAATCTCTTAATATATAATGTCTCTCCACTCTTCCAACAATAATTTTTTCAACTGTGTCTTCAGAGATAATGTACGCAGCCTGTTTGACATGTGCCCTTTAGAATACTAATCTCTTCCTTCTGTGAATACTCCTAGAGCAGTTGTTGCTACTGCTCTGGTTCGGTAGCATTGTGCCTGTACTTTGCTGAGGATGCATACGCTGGGGGAGAAAAATGCTGAAGTGGGCTGCTGCTCATTATGTTTGTGCATAGTTACAGTAGCTACATTTCCCAAAGTTAAATGTTTAATGTCACATAATGAAGGTGCTAATTGGATAAAACATTATTGTCAGGTGACTACTCTATAAACTTTCGTATTTCATACTGCACACTTCATAAGCTCCTTTGCTGATTCAAATACATTCAGGTCTCAAGATTTCACTTTCCATGCTAATAATGTAATAATAAGTGTTGGCATGGGAGGAAAAGTAAAAAAATCCCCACAACTTAAAAAAAAAAAAAAAAAGGAAGGTAAGTCACTGTTGTTAAAATGCTTCTCACTAAGTGAGAAATGGAATGTAAAAAGCCCATGGTGACCTGATGACCCAATGACCTGAAAAACTCATGATGACCTGATGACCTGAAGGCTTGCAATTTCCTGTGCAAACTAAGGTTATGTAACTTGCTCTCTTAAACATAGATTAATATGTTTAGTTTATCTTTATTTTAGCTTATATTTGAAATTAATATTAATTAATGTGTAGGAAATTAATGTATACTATTATTGTATAGGAAAATCATTAGCTGTCCTTAACTCACCGTAGTAAATTCTGTTCCACGTAAGCTGCCTTACATACTGTTTAGAAAGTGATAGCCTCCAGCTGACCTTCAAGTCTGCCAGCTGGGAGGAAAAACTATGGAGAAATGGAAGGTTACACAACAACCATATGAAGTAAGGCAAGAATCTTTACTTCAGGAAAAAGTAACAATATCCCCCTAATGCTTGTGTTCTTTCAGTGTGGTACTATGCATTACTCCAGTTCTGAAGTTTTCAACATTTTTTCTACTAGTTATTAGTTCCCTTTTAATTCTCTATTAGTTTCTTATAAATTGATCGTAAGTATTAGTGTGAGAGAGTTTTTTCTTTGTGTATCCAGATACCATGTCCAGCACATGGTCACTGCTTAATACTAAGTGACGAAAATTTGTTGTGAACCTTAAATTTAAAATAATATCTTCATATAGGTTAGGAGTAGGCAGAAAACCAAGAGGTCCCCTAAATCATCACTTTTCACAAAAAGATCAACAATCAGCTATTCCCAGCTGCTAATTTTCTAGTAGAAAAATTTGGAGAGATATATATAGAAATAAATTTATTTATTTCCTTCAAAGTACAAATCTGTGGTGCCTTCAGCTTCCTCATGGATGCACACACCTATACTGCTAAGTAAAAGAGAGTCAGGGAGTAAACTTGACCACTGGATGCTTGATTGTACTTACTGCTTAACTCTTACCTCCCTCTCCGTCTATATTTTGGACCACTCTGACCTAGCTCTTGGAAGAAAAAATTGTTATAGAAGAAAGTATATCTAAGCAATGTAGGTAGAAGATAGACGTATGGATGGGTCAAACCTGTTCCACTTGACTCCAAGCCCCAGGACTGATGTCTTTTTTATTTAGTGGGCCAGGTATAATCACCCTCTCTACCTAGATTTCTAAGTAAGTGCGGTATCAACTTGAAACCAGCACTTTGAAGGCTAGATTATCTTAGTCACTTATTCATCTTACAGAGACAAGCATCTGTAGAAGGCAATATATTCACTTACTGAGGAATCTTACCTGAAGACAGATCTGTGGTTAAAAGACCTCTAGCTCTAATTTAGTGCCTAAAACAAAATGGGACAAATTTAATGCCTAAAATGAGATGAGACAGCCATACAATTTATACATTTATGCTCCAAATTTAATGGTAGTGCTAATGGTTTAAAGATGCTGTTTGTAAGGGAGAGAAGAAAGGAGTCAAACTGGCTAGGTCTTTAAAATAAAGGGTTTTTTTAAAAATAAATAAAAAATAAATTAGTTCAAAATTATGATAATGAAGATTCACTTGTTTCTAATTTATCATAATTTTTCCATTGTCTGCTTAATGGAATTGTAGTTTGTGTAAAGCTTCCTAAAATATTTTGAATGAATCAAGAAACAGACACATAAAATGAGGGACTGTCATTCAGATGATAACCAGGCACTTCTTGATGCATACTGGCAAGTTACTGAATCTGGTTTAGGTGATTGTCTGAGACCAGCATAGATTAATAGCACATCTGCTATGGTTTATAGCTATACGGATAAATATTTATCTAAGAACTAAGTTCTGGTACACTCTGAAACTTGAACAGTGTGGAAGTAGGAGTTTTATGTTAAAAGGGATGTGCCAGAAGATACATTAATGAGTAAATTTATAGTTATTTTTTGCTTAAAAATGTCAAGGGTTTAAAAGAACAGACATATATGAAACAAAAACATTATGGTATTTCAAGTGTATCCTGAAAATAGAAATATGTATACACCAGTCTTTACACAATAATACAACAGTTCTCGTTGTCCTGGTAGAATTTCTGTACAAAAGGTTAATAAAACCATTCAGTTAAGAAGGAATCTGGAAGTTCCAGAATTGTGGGAAATTAGTGCAATATCCTGCACCTACCATTATGCAAAAGTAGTTCAGAATGGTAGAGAGCATCTTCTTATCCAATATTGAAAACATTTACCTGTATCTGCGCAATGTTTACTTTCTTTATGGAGGACAGTTTATTGATAGGTATACACAGAAGCTTGATGCAGTTGTCCATACATGAGCATCTGGTATTATCTGAGATGCTCTAGATAAGATGAGAGAGCTGTATAAGTTTATAAGCTGTGACATAGGATCTGTAGGGGAACCTACTGTCACCAGAGGACCATTTAGGGCCAGGCAGGCTGTCACCAGGAACTTCACTTTTAACCGTCACCTCTAAGCGAGTACCTGAATTGAGCCCAGGGTTATGCCATTAAGTAACAATAAAATAATGAAAAGCAGAACGGGGGCAATTGAGTTTCCTGAATATATGTCTGATACATTTTTAATTTTTGAGAGTTCTCTCACCTAGTTTCCATCTCTAGAAGAACATAGGTCTTATATAGCTCTCATCTCAGACCTGTAGTAAATATCTACACAGTCTTCTCAGATGCCCTAAGTCAGTAGGCGCTTGTACTAGCACGGCAGAATACAACCTTTAAAAGCCTGTAGTCATAGTATGGTTTGATGCCAAATCATCTCTGATGGCTCTTATTTCCATGCCCTCTTTGTTTCAGGTGGTCAGTTACAAGAAGAACTGGAGGTGATGCATAAATATCCCAACCACTAAAAGGTTTTAAATCTTCTGTAATTCAAGAATAAAAGTAATTGTATCAACGACAACAAAAATTAGACAAGTGAAAAAAAAAGTGCCAAATTTATCTAGAGAGATTTTCTATTTCATTATCCAAAGTATGCTGATAAGAAAAAGACAGAGAGATGTGTGTTTCCCATATCAAATAGTGCTTGTTATTCTGTTCTTGAGGCTGACCCAGCAACCAGTGACGTGCGTGAGAACCTGTGCTGACAAGCTCCACAGGTATCCAAGCTTAATGTAGCTCTAGACTGCTTTTAATAGATAAGCATACTCTATCTGCTCTGGCAAAGAAAAATAGGGCAGGCAATCAGACAGCCATCTTCCCTAACCTGAGCGGAATACTTAACATAAGTCAAGGGTAAAGAAAACGGTCTTCCCAGAACAATGCCTTGAAATGCCGTTGAAAGAAGATCATCTGTGTTTATACACATATGTGTATACATATGCATACATTCATGCATTTATAGCAATAGGAATACAAAAATGAGAGATTGCTCCTTTGCTTAAATATATTACTTGACAATGCAGAAGCCCTTTCTACTTTATAGCCTAGATATTGTATGTAATAAAATGGCTGGAAAATTTCATATAAAACCAGAAAAATGTAATGACAAAAATGTGTTGACCCATGAGAAAATAAAGTTTGCCTTAGCCATTCTAGTTGTCTAAAAATGAAAATTCTAATGCTACTGGATGAAATAGCAGAAAAAAAATACTCATAAGGTTTTATTTTTTTACCACATTTTCCCTTTTATTGAGTTTTATTCCTTTTTTATTGCCAATAACAATCTATAGTGAGATGATTCTGGTGTAATACTGTGTATTGCAAATTCCTTGCTACCGAATTGCTTTTTTCTTTCTGTTGATTTATACACAGACACATCTGAGAAAAGAGTACAACAGATTTTTTTCTTAATTTGTTAGACTTTTTATTATTGTAAGATTTAAGACCTGAGTTCTAAAGAGCTACCTGTTCATCTTTAAAATTTCTCATGTAGGTTTCAAACAAGTAAGAAATAAAGTCTACTACCATGACTTTAAAAGACCCCAAGGCAGTTATTAGCTTATTGGTTACAGAAGCTTTAATTGCTTTTGAAGTACAAGACATCCTGTGAATTAGAAAAAATATGTCCTTGGACCAATGGAGTTGGAGTACCAATAAGCTGATAAAAAGACAGAGAGGGACGAGAAGTTATTTGGGTGTTCCCATTCTCTCTGAACTGTCATCTCACATGATATGATCCATATCTTAGTAACATCAGCGTGAATGTAAGATAAATAATTCTGTGGAAGTGGATACTGGCACCCAGTCAAGTTTTTGAAGTGTTACTAAAGGAAAAATGTAGAGAGAGAAAAAATAATGAATTATTAGCAGAGAAAAAAGGCATCCACGAAAGAATTAAGTCAGAGTCCTACTCAAATAGACCTTATAACATTCAGCATTCCTGATCCCAAATGTCTAAAAATCATGAGATTAGAGACCCAGCAAAAAGCTCTAATTCTTCCTTGCGAGGTGCGGCCTACTTAGGTCTTCAGAGCTGTAAAGATTAGACACTAGACATGTTTCTTCTCTTTAATGAAATCTGAAATATTTACATAATCATCTCAAGAGCTAGATATTTATGTAAAGTGTTAGCTATTGAGAGATTTATGACAACAACATGAGAGCTGACAATGCTGTCTATGCAAATTTGTTAAAAACAATGAACAAAAGGAAGATTATAGGTTTGAGTTGCTAGGCTCCCTTTGCTGCTGTAATATGGAAACCAAGTGGTATGGAATAGTGTTCCTTAAACTCACTGTCACTCACAGTTATTTATTACCACTTAGGAAGCTATGTATGCTACCAGAGATGGGAAAAAAATCTGAATAGCACTTTGTTAATTTTTTTTTATTTATTTAAATATTACGTTTCTCTCTGGTGTTTGTTTTTATGATACACCCAATATTTTAGACTCTTTTTTAGTGCTACATTCAGTGAAATATATTCTGAGATGATAAAGCAAGGATTGGTTAAATAGTGATAAGTAAAAGCGAGTCTGAAGCTTGCATCTGTGAAGAGCAAAAGATGTGTTTGATGTAATGCTCTTTAGTTGTCTCATTAAAGCAGTGATGAAAATCACACTCTGCTGAAATCAGACAGAGTTTTGTCATTCTTTTCCATGATGCCAGCATTTCACTTACAGATTCAACATCCACTGTACTTCAGAGAGTGTTGGCTCAACTTTTCCCTTTACTCTCTGTCCCATCTCCTAGAGACCGCTATCCTTATAACGGGATAAAGCTGATCCTGAACTACTAGAGTTTCCAGTCTAATGTATAACATACAGTGGTCATAAATTCAGATTATCCTTGTATACTTTTAGTTTTTTGAAAGATACGGGCTTAAGACCTTTTTGTATTTCTAAAGACATTCTAGCACCACACCACATGAGATGGAAAACATGGGAGGTCTAGTATAACTTTACTGAAAAAATAAGATGCAGTATAAACCAGGAATAAAAAATTACTAGAAATAAAACATGAAAAGAATTATTTTCTTTAAACCAGAGAATTCTTTTTCTGTTTTTTTCTTTACCAGCATCGTTTTCTGTTCCTTTTTCATTGACAAAAAGAAAAGAAACAGAAGAAGAAACATAAAAGAAGAGCAGGAATCTAGGAGGAAAAATGATAAAAAGAAAAAAAAAGAGGTGAAAATATTCAAAATAAATAGATAAGTAAAGAAATAATTCAAACTTTGAAAAAATTAAATTTTAAAAAGGAAAAAGAAAAACCTGAACCACAAGCAAACTCTCTTATTTGCCTTAAGCTATAACTCTGAGGTACATCTGGACACTCAGACACCACTCTATTGTCCAACAAATTGTGCTGGTACACGATTTGTTATACACTAAAATACAACAGTAAAAATATTCTCGTAATGGTTTTCTTTCCATGACATATATTTCAAGCATAGAGATCCTGAAATGTAATCATTGTTCTTCGGTGAGACTTTCAAGGAGTTGTCCTGTCTTCCTACTCACTTGTCACTGGAAGCAAGGTCTGGTAGCGAATCCCATGCTGTTACTGTGCTGTTTTCCAGGAGAGTGGCCGCATCGTGTTTAAAACAGAGTGTATATACTCTGGGTAAATATCCTACAAAGTTTCTATCAGTAAAAACCCTGAAACATTTCAAGACCTCATATGCTTATGAGCACAATGTCTGTAGGAATTATGAAAGTTTACGTGGTTTGTTGTAAAGGGAGGGAAAGGTGCCGTGAGTTTGCTCCACAAGAGCTTCATTCTTCTGCCTATTTCCATGGCTTGTGTTACCAGGCTCTCCATCTCCCTGCCTGGAGTATGGTTAGTTTTAAGCTGTCCCTTGTTACCTATCTTCTCCTATCACAGTTTAATCTTAGGTCATCCAGAGGTGAAACTAATGTATATGTTACTAAGATAAGGGTATAAGCTGTCTGGATGAAACAATATGCTAGTACATGATTATGGAAAAGCACAGTATACTTTCTTCCTCTTATTCTTTCTTTCAGCTTTAATGATGGTGAGTGAGCCAGATTGATAAGAGTTACATTTTAGGCTTCTCCTTGGGGAAACAAGTGGAAAAGTGATATTTTATGCATGAACAAAGGGATTCATCTAAAATCAACTAAGCAAAATTTTTCCCTGGCTTACATGGCCGTCAAATATTAATGTTTAAGTGTGATGTGTCAGTGTTTTCATAGCATATGATCTTAAGAATTTAAGATTCTCGATGTTAAAAATGTGTAAAATTATTAACAAACACCATAGTATATGAAAAAAAAAGAGAAAAAAAAGAAAAAAAAGAAAATATTATGGCATGATTTTGTTAGATGATTCTGTAAACTATAGGTAAACAAAGAGACAATATCATTTTATTTCCATGTGAATTTAAAGTTATTGATGTAAACTGTGGGGCAGAAGTGATCCTGGATTTAGATCCTCTTTTGATGTGTCTTTTCTTAATAGTCAAGCAACTTTATTCTGACATGACGTAAAAAAGAAGCTGGCTGCCACTATCAATTTATCTTTCAACTAAATTGTATAGCACCTTTGAATTCTTTTTTGAAGTTCTTACTCTGCTGGGCCATAGTTGAACAGGTATTGTCATTCATCTTGCTGACATTAGTGTCCTTTTTGATAAAATCCTGTGCATCTTACTTGGGACAGTGGAAACAATATAAAACACATTTTGCCACCTGCTGTGGTTTAACCCCAGTCAGCAACTAAGCCTCACGCAGCCGCTTGCTCACTACCCCCTCAGCAGGATGGGGGACAGAACTGGAAGGGTAAAAGTGCGAAAACTTGTGGGTTGAGATAAAGACAGTTTAATAGGTAAGGCAAAAGCCGCACACGCAAGCAAAGCAAAACACGGAATACATTCACCACTTCCCATGGGCAGGCAGGTGTTCAGCCATTTCCAGGAAAGCAGGGCTCCATCACGTGTAACAGTTACTTGGGAAGACAAATGCCATCACTCCAAACATCCCTCCTTTCCTTCTTCTTCCCCCAGCTTTATATGCTTTATATGCTGAGCATGACATCATATGGTATGGAATATCCCTTTGGTCAGTTGGGGTCAGCTGTCCCAGCTGTGTCCCCTCCCAACTCCTTGTGCACCCCCAGCCTACTGGCTGGTGGGGTGGTGTGAGGAGCAGAAAAGGCCTTGGCTCTGTGTAAGCACTGCTCAGCAGTAAGAAAAACATCCCTGAATTATCAACACTGTTTTCAGCACAAATCCAAAAAAAAAAGCCTCATACTAGCCACTACGAAGAAAATTAACTCTCTGCCAGCCAAAAACATCACATCATCATTGCATCTTGAGATTGGAAATTACACATTCCAAGTCACATTGTGTAAGACCATTACGTTCAGAAATGGATTTTTTTTTCTCTCCAAAGGAACTATCCAGAAACTGATTAGATCACATGCACTGCTCAGTTAGTTCATTCTTAACCATAATAGCAACATTTACTTCCTTGTCAATAAACTCCTTGCAAACAGTCAAGTCACTCACTTGGAATAAATGATTGGTTGACCTCTGATAGTTGTGGAAGAAAAGTCTATCAACACAGATATCACTTATGCCTGAGGAAGTCCCTGAACTGTAGGTTGTTTAAAGTTGGGAAAATAGCCTGAGAAGTATCACACTTTCCATACTTTCCCCTAACCATAATCTACAAGCCATTATTAGATGAAAGGTGCCATGCTGCATGAACTTTGGTCTGACCTGTTTCACTGATGTTGTTTGCTTAGTGATTTGTTCTATTTTCAAGCCTCTGGTCCTTTGTTATTTAATTAGTATCGGCATGTGGGGCAAAAAAATTTAGAGCCAGTCCAGGAAGAGTAAATTCAAGTTCTTTATGATAAAAGACTAAGAATTACAAACTTAAATGGTACATATTAAAATGTACAATGATCAATGAAGGTGTCAATACACTTGACCACACACAGGAATCTGGTGCTATTTGACATTCCTTAAGGTATCCAAGACCTCGCAAGGGGCTGGCAGATATGATATAGCAAGCCTATTTCCTTCTGGAGTTGCAGTCCAGGGTGAGAGAGGATAGCCCAGAGTAGCCTAAAGAGCACTGACCATCTTTGGTTAGGCAATGCAGCTGAGCCTGTAGTATCTTCATACCGGTACGACACTTCCTTTTGCTCATTTATCATAATGAACTTGGAGCTTTGCTCTGCAATCTGGCACTAAGTAGTTTCTACATGAGCCAGGTCTTGCAACTTTAAATGTTTTTCTGGAGTTTTTTTTGTCTTGGTTTTTGTTTTTATCTTCATTAGTTTCCTATTACTTGTCCCTATAAACTTCACCTCACTTGTATCCTTCTATTATCATATCCACAGGTTATTTCAACAAGAGTACTGCATGTTGCTATTTTATTTTCCATCACAAGTGCAATATCCTGCAGTCCTGAAAACAGATTCATATTTGTCGTAGGCATTTCACAGAAGGACCATCTTTGCTGGAGTTGTGTAGTTGTGTTAGATGAGACCGCACTGATCATGGAATCAATAATAAATTTTTACTGACTATTTTTGCATCTGTTAAAAGATGAGAACTCTGACATTATTATCCTGCCAAAGCTAACCATATTTTTAGAGACTTTTGATAGCCTTAAATATTTCTATACTGAATAAGACATGTATCTTCACAGAGAGGAACTTCAGCACATTGTGCAAATGTTTTGTATAGCTAACTTTATTCCCCTGAAGAGATAGCAAACTCCATTACAAATCTGATATGCAGGATTCTGCATTGCTTTTTACTTGCATGTTAAATTTCCCCATGGTTTCCTTTACTACTTTATTGGTTTTAATTGTCTTTTTGCTTAGCTCAAAGCACCATGAGCTTTACAACAGATAGCATCTTTTAGTGACAATGTTGTTTTCCGTTTTGCTTGAATAAAAGGTGGCATTTATGTTGTATTGAAAGAAAAAGGCCAAAGGATAAAAGGAGATTTTGTTTGCTTGTTTGCTTTGTGTACATTTGCAGAGTCCATTCTGTGATCCAAAATACAGAACACAGTGGTAGAGACTGCACTAACACTATGTGGTGCATTATGAAAACCTTTTATCACATTGAGAAATAAAGAAAGGAGATTGTGTCGCAGTTTAACAGACATAAAACAGCCAGGCATCTCACTGTGATTGAGGAAATACAGTTTATAAGAGCAAGTTCTTCCAGGTCTGTGTGCCATGCTCTCTGCTGGAATGCCTTGAGCACTGGGAAGGAGAATTCATCCTGCAGAGAAGCCTGACACCCTTTTGTGACTCTCCTGTGGACTAAGGAAAAATATTGCATCATGAGCCAATTTCCTTTTCCCTTTACCTTCTTTAACAGAATCTTCTTTTATTCCCTCAAACAAGCAATAATATATTGTGCTAAGACATTGCCATTTGAAATATCTGCTGCACAACCAAACAGAGTGGGAGGATATAATTATATTTACTCACCCTCTGCTGCTCATATATGAGTAAGGTCAATGATGAGTCAGAGCTGGGCACAGCTCTGTTTAAATCCTGTTTTCTAATGCCAGCTTACTTAATTCTTGGTTGAAAGACAAACCAAAATTCCGTCTTTTCAGGGCTTATCAGAAGCATTACATGAAGTTAACCTCCAGAGCTATTCTCCCTAAAACTCTAATAAGCATGTTTTAATAGTTCACAGCCAACTAGAGTAAGACAGTCACAGTTTCTCAATAAAATAATGTTCACTGTTAATCAATAGCATTGAAAAATACTAAAAAAGACTAGTATATGGAATTCACTAGTTGCACTTTAAAAGGAGTTATAGTTCTCTGAGAAAGAATTAGACACAAAGTTTATTGGTATTTTTATTCAAACTCTACCTGCTTTTACTGGTCAAGTATAGTGTACCACTGCATACTGTCAAATGTTTAAACAGAGTACAGCTGTATACATTTACATCTGTACTGATTTTGGCTGAGATAGAGTTAATTTTCTTACTAGCAGCTGGTATAGTACTGTGGTTTGGATTTAGGATGAGAATAATCTTGATAACACACTGATGTTTTTAGTTGTTGCCAAGCAGTCAAGGACTTTTCAGCTTCTCATACTGGCCTGACAATGAGAAAGCGGGGGGCATCCAGCAAGCTGGGAGAGCACAGCCAGGACAGCTGACCCAGTCTGGCCAAAGGGATATTCCCTACCACATGACATCATGCTCAGAACGTGGCGTGGCTCAGGAACTAACTGAGCATCGGTTCCAGGTGGTGAGCAATTGTGCTGTGCATCACTTGTTTTGTATATTCTTATTCTTATTCTTATCATTGTTGTTGCTGTTATTATTATTATCACCATCTTCCTTTTCTGTCCTATTAAACTGTCTTTATCTGAATCCATGAGTTTTACCTCTTTCTTTTTAATTCTTTCCCCCATCCCACTGGGGCGGGGGGGAGTGAGCGAATGGCTGTGTTGTCGTTTAACCTGCCTGGCCAGGTTAAATCACAACAATACGTTGCTCAAAAGATCTGCTCTTCTTTTGATGCATTATTTTCTAAAAATTCTATTTTCCAGTTATCACTATTCTGAGAAGAAGGGATATCTTTTGTTTTCAAATGTTTTGAAAAGCTTTGCTAGAGAGTTTGACAAGTCATAGACATATGCCATCTACTCCATATTTGATTCAAAGTCACGTTAAAACAGCAGCAAGTTATTTGTATGAGTTTTAGTGCTTTTTTAACAGAGAATGTCCAATTTATTTTTTTTCCTTCTTTTTTATATGAAGAATGTCCTACTCTTTTTCTTGCTAGGTTTGAATTAATAGTTATCTGATTATTCAGGAGCTTCATGAACCACTGGAATATATGCTGTTTTATGGGACCAGTAGTTCATTGACTAGGAGTTTTCCATTTTATTAATTTAAATTATCTTTGTCACAAGATTATCCTTTTCTTTTTCAGTTATTGCAAGTTTTGTTATGAATGTACCATTCTATTTTATCTAGAAATTACTATTTGAGAGCTTTGCAAGCAACTCAGCTGTAAAATTTCTCTTGAGACAAAATTTGGCTTCCAAAGACTGTATCAGCACAGGGGGTTGTATTCAAATTAAAGCACAGCAGTAGCTTTAGTTTCTAATGACTAATGACAAACTAAAAAGCTAAATAGAGAACAATGGGAACATACAGGCACTGTTAACCTGACAGCATACAATAACCAGGTTCTCACAAACTTTGAGAATTAAAACAAACCTCATTAAAGAATCCTTCTGATATTAGAGATGCTGTGTCATATGAAAGTTAGGTATTTAATTTAATGAAAGGTGAGATTGTCATGATTATGGAATCTGGATCATTAAAGACATAGCAAATATCAGCCTCTTGATATTTGGACATTGCTATCCCTAGGAGAGGGGTTCTACGCGATTATGTTCCTCATCCTACCTTTAGGTGTACCAACTTGCTCATTTCAGAGTGAAAGTAGTTGTGAAATATGAGGTGTAAAGGATAAGAATTTATACACCTCCCTGAGCTTAATTTTTTTTGGTCATGAATCTGTAATATTACCCAAATCATTGAAATATTATAGAAGAACAGAGATAAATGGTTAACTACATAAAGTATTGCTTTCCTCTAATAATTGGCTTTTAGTGTTGAAGCTATATTGATTTTCTTCTTAATATTTAAGTAGTAAGTCCCGGGTTTTTTTCTGTGATATGATATAAACATTTCTCTGCAGCATCTGTTTGACACAGTATTTTTGTGTTATAGAGTGTAGTTTGGTACTGCCATATCAGTACAGAAGATTCAGTTACAGAAATATTGCATGCATAGCTGAACTAAGAGTATATTAAGTATAGAATATCTGACTCAGTTTCACATTGTAACATTAAAAAAATTAAAAAAAAAAATAAACCCCTTTGCTATTACATGGGCATTGTCAATGATGTATAAACACGGAATTTGGAGCATAAAAATGGTTCATAACACGAACAGGGTTTATGGTAGTACATAAAGTAGGAACATAAACATAAATGCAAGATGGTGCAAAAACTAAGGATGTGAAAGTACATTACCTTTGATTTTAAAAACAAGTAATTCTTGTTTGTTGGGAAAAACCATCAGCCATGCTTACCCTGCATAACAGAGCACAGTACAACAGCAGCTGAGCTAACACAGACCTGACTGAAGTTGTTAGGTGCAGCGTTACACCAGGTAGACCTAGCAGCATGCACCTTAAATGTGCACTGGCTGTACTAGCCTGTTGCTGCACCCTGGCAAAAATGCTGAATTCATTATTACTTGGGCACTACACCAGGCTACTACCACGTTAATGAGCATGTTGAATGTACAGCTTATATTTGGATGAAAACTGGCTCACATAGCAACAGTTTGGGTTTTACACAGCCAGTTTTATACTTCCAGTCTGGGGAGTTTCTCTCTCTACTTTTTGCCAGTAAGACTACAAACAGATTGGTCCAAACTGAAATGTCATGTTAAGGCTTTGCACCAGGCCTCAGTGCAAAATTAGTGTGAGGTCAGAGAATCTTGTCCTTAAGGAACTGTTTGTCCCAAAAGGACATAAATCCTAAGTTGTGGCAGATGTTTTCAGCTACCAAAGTAGATGAAGTCCAAAGAAAGGGATTTTTTAGGTACTTTCCTAGCAATTGCCATCTGTGAAGTAGACAAGTAATAGAATTTAGTCTCCAAATTCATCTCAGCCAAAAAACCAACCCTCTACCACAGCTCTGTTGCAGAAGTACTCCAAAGTAGAGCATTTATATAATACAAGCATGGATTCACTATCTGGACTTTCATTTGCTTATGTTTCACTTTTTATATCCATGTATTTATTTCAACAATCAAACATATGTAGAAAAAAAATCCTAAAATGGAAAAGTAGGAAAATGGAACATCATTAATGTTGAAGTAAAGCAGTGTTTGTATAATAAACATAACAAAATTGAGTCAGTGAAATAGAGGAATTAACTGGTAGATTTAAAACAGAAGGAAAAGTAAGGCTTCCTGCTCTGGTTTCTGCTTGTAATAAGAACAGTTAAAGCAATTTTGAATTGAGATATTTCTCCAGTTTAAATTCAGGCAGAAAAGAAGAGCCATCAGTTGTTCTCATAAAGCAAAAAAGACTGCTTTTGTCTCCCTGTTCCTGGGCTGTAGTGTTGCTGTATGTACCACCTCCTGGTTAATAATGTGAGAGGACTCACTCTTTCTGAAAGGAAATTGGCTTTTCGTTGAAAGAACCAGCACTGCAAATTCAAGCAGCTTCTCACTATGTTTGCAGTCTGCTTTCTGTTGTGTTTGCTCCAAAATCATTGCTCCCATAATTTGAGAGGCTTCCACTGGGCAGGCTGTTATTGACTGCTTTCTGCAAACCCTGTCATCCTCCAAAGATGGAAGAAGAGGTCATTGCATCCAATCTCTAACATGCGTTCTGATATCTTTCCGAAAAGGAGGACACTATGCTAGCCAAAACACCTTGGTCTTTTTCTTTGTGTTCATAAAGAGGGCTAGTGAAGCCCTCTAATGGGGGCTCAGCTCCCATAGCACACGGCCAGCAATGTGAGGCTACACAACACTCCGAGCCTCAGCACTGGCACGGATGTTGGAGGACATCCTAATGCTCTACAGCTGCCCTCAGATGTGCTAGATATGCTTTCAGACCAGTGTACCAGGATATAAAGGCAGCTTAAAAATCAATTGTGCGCTGAAATGAAAAAGGGATGAGGATCAAGCAATGGAAAGCATAAAATAGGCAGGTCGAGTGTGACACCAAGCAGAGCTGCCTTTCACTCCCCTAAGGCCTTCAGGGTGCTGGATCTGCCCAGAAATGTGACAAAACGCATGAACTAAACATGGCTTTCATCACCAGCATCTTCTTCCTCCCCAGAAACTTATTCTTCAAAGACAGGATGTTGTGGTGGACAGATCTTTGGTCTAACCCCACTATTGCCATCATTTAATTATCTTCTGAATGCAGATATGAGAATATAAGAGCTTCTACAGCAGTTCCACCAAGTTCATAGCCTTGCCCACCTAATCCTGTAACTCATCTCTTAAGAAGGTTTCCTATGCAAAGTTTAAGTAGATGTAAAGGTGCAGAACATACAGTGATGCTTGCCTGCATGAAACAGTCCCCACTCCTGGTGATCTGCAGCAGAGTCCAATGTTGTATCTTAGTATTTAATAGCTGCTCATGTATTTTTCTTCCATGAGTTTAATCATTTCTTAACATCCTGGATTGATGAGTACAATGGTTTAATTATGCATACTTTAAAAAAAAAAGTCCACTACCCCAATAATATCACATTGAACCCACTTCTTGCACTGTAAGAAGCTGAATAAGCATTTCAAATTTAATTTCTCATACAGGTGATTCTATTTCATTTTCTTCATCTCTCTCAATGACTTCTAGTGTATTTAATTTCTCCTTACACAGAAATCATTGTATAGAAATCTTCAGTAAAACTGGTTTACTTTCTCTGTATCTCTTCTAGTTCTACTGTACTTTTTTCACAAAGGGAAAATAAAAGTCCATACATTCAAGATTCAGCACGTTATGATATAAGGATGCTTTCAGCTCTTTTTTTCCATTCATGTTCTAATAGTTCTTAAAATCTGCTTTTTTTTAAACACTGAACATTGAATCAAAATGTTCATAGAACTATCTTTAGTAAATCGTATCTCTCATCCCTCTGTGGCAATAGCTGCTTAGAATCAGTCATTGTATATAGTTTGGCTTGTTTTCCTATGTGTACTAATTTGCAGTAATCAACACTGAATTTCATTTGCCACTTTATTGCCTAGTCAGTCAATATTTTGACATCCTTCTGCACATCTTCACAGTATTTTTTTTTCTTTTATTATCCTGAATAATTTAAGATTATCAGCAAATTTTATTCTCACTACTTACCCTCTCTTTCAGATAATTAATAAGTATGCTGAACAACACATACTAGGAGAAAGAGGGACCTAATTTGAACACCTTCTATTGGGAAAAAAAGACTGCTTATTTTATGGTTTGTTTCCTAATATTTTATCTGCTGTGACTCACATACTAAGGTTTTTTAGTGTTTGTTTTGTTTTTTAAATAACCTTTCTAGGATATCCTGAAATTTCTTTTTTGAGAATTTAAAATATATGATGCCAATCTTTACTTATATGATTTTTATGCAAGATCTCCTCGTTCTAGAAAAGCTTTGTTGACTTATCCCTGTTCAACCATAATTTTTCCTGTGATTTTACATCAAAACTAAGAAGTGGGGTCTGGAGCCACATCTCCGGTTAAAAAAAGTGCAGTTACATTTATCACCTTCTATGACCTCCCAATGGTCATCTAAAGGTTTAGGTTACACATTGCAATCAGTAAGTGGATTAACATTCTGATGTCCTGGCTAGTTATTAGTGTTAATTTTGTCAATTTTTCCTAATTTTTTTCTCCTGATTCTCCAGTTTGGCCAACTTCTTCTGTGATTACTCATAAAAAAGATGGAAGTGTGGGCGTTTGCCTTATTTCTGTCATGTTGAACATCAATGTAATGTGTTCACTTAGCTTCTCAGCTACTGCCTTCTTTTCTCTGAGCATTACTTTTACATCTGAATCATCTATTGTGGCTCCAGACCCCACTTCCTAGTTTTGATGTTCTTTAAAGGATTAATTACTGTATGTGGAAAATTCAAATTCTAAGCTTCAGGTGTTTAACAAGGTATTCCTCAAAGTAATTTTTAGCTTGCCTTACTTTGTGGGTTTTTTTTTTTTTTTAACTTGTCATAGTTTTCTTTATATAATTATTTCTATGAACTCCATGAAGAATCTAGCAACCAGCTCAGATGTACATAACCACCCTCTAGAGTTCAGATGCAGCTTCAAATTGTGGGCAACTAAGTGTAGGTTTCTACCTGTGAGTGAGATAACTAAAAGCCCTTGTAGTTAATGGTTGTCTAACTAATAAAAGCACTAGTACCTGGCGAGTTAGTCAGCTTACCAAATTCCCCCAGATATGGGGAAGCTGAAGAGCCTTTGAAATGCCCAGCTTGATTCAGTAGCTCACATAACATCCACTGTGGAGCTAAATCCCACCACAGATACTTGGCTCCAAACAATACCGTATGTTCTGGGATAATACTGTTTTGTCCATGCAATGTTCTGCTGTTACAGCAATCTTTCGAGACAGCTGAACCTTCAATTTTCAACTCAAAATGTTGGACAATAATAGTTAATAATTATGTGGCATTCAAGGCTTCATTCCAACGGGTCTCAACTGGTTTAAAATTGAATTATCCGTTTTCAAGACTACTATTTTCTAAAATAATACAGCAATCCTGTATGTATAGGTATTTTTTTCAAAATTTCCTCATCAAATTTGAAGGATGGTAACTTGAGCAAAGGCCATTTAATGTAGATATCCACTGGTACAACTATTGAATACAAGAAACCTGTGTCACAAGATTGTATGAAGTTATGATTTACTTACTGACAAAATAATTCTGAACACCATTAATAGGTATAGGTGGTCATACACCCTAGGAGAGTACTACTACTAAATTTCTGTGTACCTGTACTAGTTGTCTCATAGCCTTAAGAGGTGGAATGTGTTCAATGTCTGCAGTAAAGAGAAGACTGAATTGGTGTAGATACAGTCAGTGTACTTCTAAGCAAATGGTAAGCTTTGCCTGATAAACTCAGGTTGCTTAGTAAGCACTAAACTATTGGGAAAAAATCCTCATCTCAATAACGAGGGAACAAGCGAAGTGGGAGAGAATATTCTATTCTCATATAACGGGCAAATCAAACAGAAAAGAAGAAAGATATGTTAGGAAAAACAACCAAACATATTTTTGAATTGTAAGACCAGTGAATAGGTGGTCTGTGGTCTGGAAGGTTGCATAGCCTCCATCTTTATGAAGCAGGCTAGGCAAGTCTGTCAGGAACAATTTAAGCATATCTGAGCTTACTGTGGGGAGAGGGAATAGATTATATGTTTACTTACATTTCCTGCCAACTCAGTTTTTTCTGATACTAGTATAACTTTTAGTCACCACCAGTGAGGTCTATTTTTTGATGTTAAAAGCAGAATTATCGCCTTAGGATAAACAATTTAGTATCATGTTTACAGGGGCCACGTGCGTGTCACTGCTTCTGGTTTTATCTGTAAGAAAGATGTGATTATGTCGGATCTCCTACTTGTTTTGAAGTTTCATTTTTTAGCATTTGTTTCAAACTGCATACACCAAGCTTTTAGAGATTCTTGTTCTGTGCATGTATTAAGCAAACCAAACAAGAGTTTTATCACACAGCTGGAAATGCATAGACTCATTTTAGTTTTGCACGTTTTGCAGTATTTGCTCACAATAATAGACTGTAGACTCCTGGACTGTTTCCACAGAAAAGATAATCCAAAATCTGGTCCAGGTCATTTTGCTGAGGGCTGAGTCATCACTCAGATAAAACAGTTACCAAAGTTAAACCCTTGCCAGGATCAGAAGTCCGGAAGTCTTTTACTTTGCATTTCTCCCTAATGGTTCCATCTATTATTTCTCCCTTGAAGAGGCATATGGCTGGAATTCAGCTCAGACACCTAAATTCAGTTACCTAAACAAATATGCCGTGTACCACTTTAGACATCGTAGTGTTTCTAAGCTATGTACACAAGGGAGGCAAAAATGACACATGAGCCATGGGAGTTCTGCACCCTTTGGAAGCAGCAGCTGAAAAGCGAGGGAGGACATCTTAGGGCATCTCAAATCATTAGACATCTGTGGCTAGATATCAGTTACCTGATGATAAGTGAGACATGCCCTTCGGGTCTTCATTTACCATAAAGTTGATAAACAGCAGTCAAATGGCAAATTCAACAGCCAATAAAAGATCCCTCACTGATTTTTGCTTTTCTTGCTTCACGCTATCACACTTCTTGTGCTAAAAGTTTTTGCCTTGTTGGAAGTGCTTTTGCATTTTTTTTATAAACAAATATTTTTTCTCTGCCACTTAGACTCTTCTTCCTTGACTTGTTCATTATTTGTGGCCAGATGCATTTTACTACAGAAGCTGTCCTTAAGTATCTAAATATCCATAGTCATTTGCAAGGTGCAATCCACTTTCACAATAGGTCTGTGGTGATTTGCTTATTAATTATATGCAGATATAAATTCATATTCCCTTTAACTAGCCCACTCACTAAGAGTTTATAGGACTTCTCAGTATGTCAGGGCACAAGCAGAAATACTCTTACGCCTCTAGCTGAAATAGTTTATGAAATTATCCCTCACAGCTGCTTGTTACCAGCCTCACAGCTGAGATGCCATAACTGATCATGTTAATTTCCAGTCCGTTTCTGTGCAAAGTGAAATAGATTAGTTTAATCTACCACTGAAGCTGTTTTAAATAGAGTCACTTCTTTGCATTGAAATGGAGGAGGTTTTTCCAGTGAAACAGCTGTGACTCAAATCATTATTGTTACATGGAAAGGAGTAAAACAAAGAGGAGAGGAGACATTTGGGTAAACGGTATGCTTTAAAATGAGATTTAATCAAAAAAAGTAATGAAAGTTTTACTTTTGGAAAAAAACTCTCTGATTTCTTATATTGTTTGCCACACACTCTGTATTGTCTAAACCGTCTTTTCTGTTTGATTAAATAAATTGTTTATTTTATTAAGTCAAAATTAACTATGATTAGTTCTCTGAAATGCTCCTAACCCCAGCAGTTCCTTAACACAACTGATATTTGCGAAGTCACAGAATAATTACACCAGAAACTTCTTCAGAGCTGTAAAAAATTGCCAGTAGGTGGCCTGAACAACTAGCCATCAATTGCCTTGAAAACATGTAGTAAAACAAATAAATCCTCAGGGAAGAAGCTGATCGCTATTGTTCCACATTTCTCTTATTTTTCCTTTCCCTCAGGCTGGTTTGAATCACGTTTCCTATGCTGAGGCTATATATTCAATTGCTAAACTTCTCCATCTAAGATCAAGGAGGTTAAGGCAACTATTTCCCTGCTTTCCTTCTTCCCAGCCTATTTCATATGCTCAGCAGCTTCCCTTTGGAAGCTGAAATTCAAATGTTTTCTGTGGAGGAGGCAGCAGGGGTTGCATATATCCTTCATCATCTTAAAGACTCTCTGTACCTGCGTGCATTTATATTCACAAGCATGTACACACACAGCATGGCAGCAGAGATAGCACCGTTGGGCACTGAGTGGGGCTGGATCTATATAACATCTAACATAATTTGTATTGTGAACTACTATGGACTCCAGTGCGACCATCTCTCATGCACTATAGATATTCATCTGTCTATTCTTCACCAAACGTAACCAACACCACTAAAATAAACCAGTCCTTCCCAGTTACCAGCTCCCAGATGCAAAAGTCAAGGCAAACAGGGCAGAGGTTAAGTCAAATGCAAAAAATACTTGGATGTGCTTGCAGCTACAGCTGGATGCTTCATGGCCACTACTGATTAGGTTGGGAGGGCTTCTGGATTGCTTTCTGAAAGACATGAGCAGTTATAAGAATGCACTACATCCAGTTGCTCGAAGCCTAGCAGGCTATGACCTGCTCTCAGATATACGTGTTTTACCATCTGGGCTAAGAAAATGCAACATACCCGGGCATGAAACCATCAACCTGTAGAAAACTCCAGCTGCTTCAATATTTATGGCACCACCTCTTACCAAATGAATCGGCAACTGCAAACACACCCAGTTCTCTCATCTATCTTTGCTTTCTCAGAATACTGAAACATGATGGAGGGTGAGTTTTGCAAGCAGTAACTCCTAGAGCTCCAGGGGAGACACTGAACCTGATGAACTAGTTTTTAGGGAGCCTACTGTGACTGACCGTGGATAGAGCTTAAGTGACAAAGTTGTCTTTGTGGATGCGAAGTTGTGGGGTTTAGTCTCTGTGTTAGTGATTGAGAGTATTTCTGAGAAGCTGGGAATTTGAAAAGAGCACTGGGTTCAATAGGCTGTGATTTGCATAATTATATGGCATGTATATGCTTGGGATCTTGAGCATTTCTTTCTCTGAAATTTTATTTCTCGATTTCATTTTTATATGAAGGAAAGAATTTTTTTCATGTTCACTAGAACTGTCTAAGAAGGGAATAATAGCAGTAAAAGTGAGTGGTTAAGGTTATCTAAACACTGATTTAATCATGATATGGATCAGCTAGGTGAAAAGGGCTTATTGGAGCTCCCTTACCTTTTCACTTTTTTACTTTTCTAAAGCCATGGAATAGAAAATAAAGATGTTAGACTGAGACTGAGACTAATAAAATGCCTTTTTTTTTTTTTTTTCCTGGAACTGCTTTGAGCATTGCTGGGCCTTGCCTCCTAATGACCCTTGGCAGAGAGATTACAAAGACAACACTAATATATTAAAGTATAAGGGATATAAATACCTTCCTTTGAAGTTTACATCAATGACCTCAGGAATGGGCAAGCAAAAGGTTTTTCTGAACACAGCTATTTTTCTCCTCTAATCTAGTTTTTTTTGACTTCTAGGTTGCATCCACTCTATGCTAGCCCAAGAATAAAGACAAACTGTCTCTAAAATCAAGCATCCACTTTTGATACACCTTTGAATAAAAGCACCATAACCATTGTATTCTGTTTCTCAGGCTTGTAAAAGATTCTGTGATGGAGCTTTGATGTTGAAATTTTACTTTCCCAATTTGTCTGTCAACTTTCATTCTAAAATCAAATGCAGTTATCAGGCAAGTCCAAGGCTGCTTTTCATCTTGGATATAGAAAAGAGCTCAATCTGCATCTAAAAGCATGCTCAAACCATACAGTTTGTTCCCATTATAGAGACAGATACTGAATTATGCAACAAGTTCCCAGTGAGCAATTACATTTTAATCACTGTAAAGATTTTTTCTGCAAAGACACTCCTATAGATGATTTATTTCAAAAGATAGGAATTGTGCCCATATAGCTTAACTGGGAAAGTATTCAGCTTCCCCAGACAAATTTCCTGGCAGGCAGAATGTTTGAAGAGACCAGTAACTAATATTTAAACCACTGGGGGTTTATTTCCTTTTTTTTTTTTTTTTTTTTTTTTTTTTTTACAGTAAATCTTTAACACAGCATGACCTATAGTAGCTAAGTCTCGATCTGCAGTTCCATTTGGTCACTCACAGCTCTCTTTCTTGGATTAGAAACTCCGTGAATTATTTTTACTTTTCTTAAATGGATTGTGGTGTTTACAGTAGTTGCCTTCTGTGCTGTTAAATTGAATAACCATATAGTACTTCAAAGAATGGCTGAAAATAGAAGTATATTATAGAAGAATGTTCCACTGCAGTTAATGTTAAAATAAAGGTTTTATTCTAGGTAAATAGATGTGATATTGTTCAGAATTAGTGATTTACTTACCAACATGTATAAGATATAAATTGTGTAAGCTAAGATTTAAATTAAAAAATACTTTAAAGATGCTTGTAAACTACATCCATTCATTTAGGTTCTCGCTTCAGATAAATTTCAAACTGTGCTACCACAGTGCTACCAGGAACATTCAGTACATTCAACATGGAAAAACATGAGACATGAGTACATTAAAAAAGAGATGAGAACACTTCTTCTGTTGGTCTTTCCTCTGAGAATTGGAGCATAGTTTATAATAGTTACTTGTGTTTCCCTAGTAAACAGAAACCCCCATGTTCAGTTGCCTACACAGTCACTGAAACTCGAAAGCTTTTTTTTTTTTTGGTTTTGGTTGGAAAAAAAATACAGATCATGGTAAGAAACATTCCAGATGAAGCAGTCCTTTGCATAGACCATGTTTCTACAGCAAGTAGAATCAAGCTTGGCTGTGATATTGTTTAATCCATCTCTGGCATTTTCACCAGCACAAAGGAGCAAGTTCTGAAACGGCAAATGTCAATCCACTTAGGGATTTACAGAGCAAACTCAAAAATTTCAGCTCCACTCAGGAAACCACCAGCCAGAGGGTGTCGTTCATGGAATGCAGATTTCTGCCAGGCTGCTGCAGCCTGCACCAGCCCGAAGCTTCTGTGAAGTACTTCTTAGCTACCATAGGTTGTATAACTAGTTGCCTGAATCCATGCGTATAGCCATTTAAATAAATAAATAAATGCTTAACGTGGATCACTGTTGTGTATTGCATAACTATGCGGTTTTCACCGCAAGAGGATTCAGGACTTACATTTTACAACCTGCAACCAATTTTATTAAACTCTATAAAATGTAAATGGATGAAGAAATTTTATAACCTGGACTGCAGGATGTCTCCTGATCTTGTCTAAAAGCTCAGTATTTCTAGTGTTTTTGTACGAGGCGGGGGGGGGGAGAAGGAAAAAAAAAAAAAGAAAGGAAAAAAAGAAGAAAAAAAGCTTTGATTGTTGCAATGCCTAGCTGTAAACAAAATGCACAGTAGGACGTTGGGGAAATCACTAAATCACTTAGCACAGCTTGTTCCAATTCTTTTGTATTCTGGAAGAGGTAGTTAGTGTAACATAACAGATATTATTTTGGTATTTCTTTCTAAAATAATCAATCTCTATATCATTTTTAAGAATACTATATTAATATTCAGTAATAACTAGAATTTAATATACAGGACAAGATACTTTTAGGAGTACATGTTGACCTTGGTCCTTTCAAACCAATGTGCTTGTCCAGCTGTTAGCCAAAGTCTTCATATTTTCTTGATCTTTAAAACCCTTCAATATCTTCAAAAGCTACCCAGGATTAAAGATAATTCTTTCAGTAATCTATGTTATCCACAGTCACAATTTTAATGTGTCAATAAAATTAACTATTTTTCTTCAAACCCCAGCTTCTGACACAGCATTCTGAGAATCTCATCCTTTATCTGTTTGTTTATATTTCAAATACACTAACAGTTCTCATGATTATGAAAAAAAGCCTAATGTATAAAGCAAGTGTAATCTAACAGCTCAGCAATGAGATGGCAGCCTACGCAGAGACCTCAAATTTATTTATGTCATTTCTTGACTATTTAAAGACAATGTTATGATTTTTGTGCCAGATTCCCTATTTTTGGGAGCTTGAGTTTTTCATTATGAAGCTTCAATAAAGCTCTGATTAAAGATTTTCCTAACGAGACCCATGACATTTGATGTGCCAAATAAAAATAAACAAAACAAACAAACATTAGGAGCTAGAAGTGTAAACGAAGCAGGGAATTGAAGCCAATGCACTCAGATGTTTAGCAGGGTTTGTTATGAACAGAAGAGTTGAAATTCTCAGTAGTACTTTTTTTCTCCTCTTTGCTCAAACTGCTTCTCTCACCCTTATTTATCCACTCATTTTTTACTGTTTAAAATCACAAAGTCTATGCTAGCTGAAAAGCATAATCTTCTTGTTTGGAATTTTTTTCTTTCCTCTTCTATAGTCAACTCCTCCATCTCACTATTTGAGAGCCTCCATTTTTGACCCTTATACGTAACTCACACTACCATAGCAATTTTCCTTCCTAGTCCTTGCCAGAAAAACTATTCCTTCACTTCATGCAAATTTATCAGCATACCTAGCATACTTAGTCAGTGTTTTCTCAAGAGTTTGAAGACAGAAAGTGGTATGTAAAGGCTTAACATAACATGTTATACAGTCAGATTCTCTTTACATCATGTACCCACTGTATTTATAGATTAATTAAAAGATGCTTGAGTCCTTGAAATAACAGAAGCATGTTTCATTTTCCACCATTCTAATTAGAATATGTTATGTTATTTTCAGTGGAATATTATATTTCACTGAAATGCGAGGAAACCTGGAGAGTGAAGTCAACAAAAAGCTTTGTATTAGCATAAAGTTCTGATACAGGCTTATATTGCTAATGGTACAGGTATACCAGCTTCTCATTACACTTTCTTAATATGAGACTTTTAAACGATCAGTAAGAAAGGATAAAATACTAGCTGTGTTATGATTAAAGGATTTTTTAATGTTGGATATATAGGGGCATGATTCAATCCCAAATGTCTTGCTGTAGGAAATGAACCAATGAAGATACTGAAAAGTTCATTTTATTTGTAAAATACATTTCCATTACAAGTGTGCATAGATTAGTAAATATGAGGGTTGTAATCAGAAGGACAACCCTAACAGGTACTACAATGATATTACTTTGTTGTATGAAGAGTAAGAGGATTTTGCTTCAGAAGTTACAAATTTCAGTCAGCCTCCTTAGTTTTGTTTTTCCATAGATACTTGCCTGTATTAAGAAACAATCTAAGGAAAGGGATATTTAAATAGATTTTCTTCTAAAATTAAAAGTTGAATACTTATTATTTTCACCTTAGATTATTTATTCTTTTTGTCCTGTCAGCTTGTGAAGCCATAGTCACCCACCAGCAAACTTGCCCTTGCTGTGGATTGCCTTTTTCATCATAGAATCATAGAACCAAAGAATGGTTTGGGTTGGAAGGGGCCTCAAAGATCATCTAGTTCGAACCCCTCTACCATGGGCAGGGACACCCTCCACTAGACCACGTTGCCCAAAGCCCCATCCAACCTGGCCCTGAACACTGCCAGGGAGGGGGCATCCACAACCTCTCTGGGCAACCTGTTCCAGTGCCTCACCACCCTCACAGTAAAGAATTTCTTTCTAACATCTAGTCTAAATCTAGCCTCTTTCAGTTTAAAACCATTACCCCTTGTCCAATCACTCCATGCCCTTGTAAACAGTCTCCCTCCACCATTCAAGTCCTGCTGTATTTATTATAGTCCTGGCTAGTGAGACCTTTAAAATTTTATTCACAGGCACATAACAAAGCAACTAGGAAATCTCTTTGTCTTTTCCCCTACTTCCATTGTGATCTTGTAAATACATCTAAGAGATATTTGAATAACATCACTACTTTGATAGCAACTTTTCTGAATCCGTACTTTTCCTAAGCATTTTAGCATTTCAATAGATAGCATCCTTTCACTCGCAAAGATTGGTTAGAATGATGTGTTTATGTCACTAGACACAGCAGTTTTTGCTTAACACTTAAAACTCATGAGAATGACTGTATGGATGTCATTTAACACACACACACACGCCTCCCAACAGTCAAAACTCCAAGGTACATATAAAAATGTCTTTTGAATCCCATAGAAAGATGTAAAACTGGTGTGGGAATAACTTGTAATAAGATATAAAGTAACATTAAAATTAATTTACTTACAAAATTCCATTGTGAATTTCCCTCTTTATGTTAAAGTTAAGTGCCTTTAGCCTTTGGTCATCATCATAGAATGAAGCAGAACACAGCATAATTTTCTCAACCACTGCCAAGACTTTGGATGAAGCTCTTTGCTGAAGACAAGGTGTAGGGATTATGCATTCAAAATTCAAAAACTGTGTATGGAAAGGTAATTAAAATAAATGTAGCCATAAATAGTTGCTATTCTTTTTTAAAAATTGTAAGGGACATTTTTTTCAAATTAATTTTCCAACTATTCCAAGCCCTGAAAATAATAGAAAGAAAGAAATCTGTCAATTAATTTATCCACCTACCTTAAAATTCTAAAGCATAATTTTCTCATAACTGGAGAGGTTTAAAAAACGCACACTTTTAAAAACCTTTGTCAGAGGACTTCTGCTGGGCCAGCATTTTGGCACCTTGATAACACAGAATTATTTTCCAACACTGAATATTGTTTGAAGGTTTACGAGATGGCTTATTTCTTGCACGTTTTCCTTTTTTTAATATTGGTGTTTGCAAGAAGTTTGGATTTCAGGGCCCCTCTCTAAATTCTGAAATTTGCTTCTGTGCTTTCATTATGAGATTAGCAAGAAATTTATAGATTGCTAATGATGCAACTACACATCACAAATAATATTAAGGTAACGAATCATCGAGTTTACAGTGATGTTTGTTTTCTGATACTCTTGCGATTTTGTTTCTTTCACTTAATCAGGAAGTAATCTGCTCAGGTCACCCAGAATCAACCATATTTTCTATCAATCAGAGCAAGGAGAATGAATATCATGTTTCCCATTCCTGTTCGAAATCTCTTTTACATACTAATAGCAATGGGAAATGCACAACAGTACCTGGAGCAAGGGCCAGGACCTGGTGCTATGCTCTTCCAAATAGCACGTCTTAATCATCAGGTGACAGCATCAGGCTCCTTATATAAGGTCACCCACTTGTCCTGGGCTGAAGTGGTGCCTGGCTGGAATAAGAAAAGGAAAGCATTCGGGCTCTGCGCAGGCAGTTCAATGCACTCTAGTGACCACGAATACAAAATTTTCTCAAGCTAAAAGAAGGCGGGGCAGAACACAGATTTTCTGTTTCTAGAGCGCTCACCTGAACAGATTTGTCTGAGGATACATGTAACAACTGATTTAGGTATTTTTAATGGTGATGTTTAAGTAGTCTGAATTGCCTTCTGCAGCTCTGAATTTACTTTTCTATTTTCCAAGCTGGCTGAACTTAACCCGTGTCTGGTTTATGCTCCACACACACTAACAGCATGCTGTAACAGGGTGGGTATTCTTTACTGAGAGGTGATGCGTTAGCTGAGGGGCAGGATAAATGCAACTGTGTGACTTCTGGGCTGGGCCGTGGTTCTTCAGCTCAAACTGCATAAAAAGAAGCTTGTGTCCATCCTAACCCATCTGTAGCTGAGGCAAACGTGTCCAAAGTCTGCCTGTGCTAGTCTTGGGCAGAATATGATAGTCTAAATGTCACCTCTAGAGTTTTGGGGTAAAACTCATCCCTTTATGGGAATTAATATGCAATATTCATGGCCTCAGTTAAACTTTTAAAAATATCGGATTTGGGAAAGGATAAATGGGATTCATGTCAAATAGTGTGAATAATTTCACTCAGAAATCATGAGAGTTGAACTTTAAAATGGGGAAAAAAGTACTGAAATAGATCAGATTTACCTGCAGTGTGAAAAACTAGGTATGTGTAACGGACATAAGGCAGAATCACGCAGATAATTATTGTTACATAAAAATTGTCGAGCCAGAAAGTGCTGTGCTATAACCCAGCACAGAAGTCCGCTTTGGGTCCAGTACCATTTTCATTAACAGCTTCTTGGGGTGAAACATAGACGAGAGTAATCTAATTTGAAGATTAAAAAGCTGAGAGAAAATGCAAATACTTTTGAAGCAAATGCTTTTGATGACAGAAATTTAGAAAAGTATTATCTTGGTAAGCTGGAGGAATTGCTAATGTGGTTCAACCTAGATTTAATTACAATTTTATAATATTCACTCTTCTTGTAAAGGAAAAACAAAACCAGGAAAACTTCATTGCAGAGTAACTCATGAAGTAAAGAATGGTTATAAATAAGATGATTTTTTCCTTCTTCACTCACATTTAATAAACACTTGCTGTAACTGTGAACACGATTTCATTTTTTGAATAGCACTTTATAGTGAAGTAGTATGTAGGCAATGTATACCACAAGAGCAAAACCAGGGTCTGAGAAATTGTATGTAATACTCACCATTTCTAAAGCAAGCACTTGTTTTACACTGTTGCTCTGTTTAAAATAAAACATGCATGCACATGTAACAATATCATAGATGTTGCCTATAAGATAGATCATTTTTTTTTTTTTCACCTTTCAAACACTAAAAGTCTGCTGTAAAATTTGAGGTACTATAACTATAATGACACCTCTAAACCTAATCTTGCTTAATTGTGTTGAAGTAGTAAAATACTCTATATTTTAATGGAACATCCTACTTAACTTATAGAAATTTCATATATGTTGTTTCGAAACAGAAAAAAAGAGTAAAGTTTGTACACTTAGTACTATACTAGAGAAGGATATATTAATAGCTAATAACATAACCCTTTTTATAAACTGGTGGCAAAACCTTTGCATTACAATGTCAGTGATTACAAACTCTTAACTATGGCATTGCAAACATTCCTTTAATTTACTGTAGCAGTAAACACCTAATCAATAAAAGCTCATTAAAAAAACCCAACCAAACAACACAACAACAATAAAAACCCAACAAAAAAAGATCAGTTTAATCAGGGAAATGTGCATGTTTTAAATAGCCAGTTGGAGGTCTTGTCCATGAATGTCTTTTTCAATTCTGAGGTCACCACTGACAACAGCTGCATGCTCCACTAAGAGACACTGGTGTGTGAACTGATTTGGAGGTCACCTGTCATTTTAAAAACACGATCAATACAGTCCTGCAACGGTCCTCAGATTCATTTAATAAGTGAGAAAGGAATAGGTCAGTGATGCCCCAGTGAGTTGCCTGTTATTTTCTGAAAGGCTTTATTTTTTTTTATCGGTGTAAATCAGGTTCTCTTTGTGCTTTTAAAAATAATGGCATTTACATATTTTCACACTGAGAAATTCCCTAAAGAAGATGTATTAACACATTCATTAATAAAATATGGATGAGACTTCCCACATTTTCACATTCATGAAGTTGCTTTTACTTCTAAAGTAAAACCAAGCCCTTTTACTGATTGCTAAACAGTTTGTCAATCTTACACCAGAGAAAATAACATGAAATGAATATGAGGAGGCAATGAGAACTTCAGTGGTATTTCTGGTTTTATGTTTGAAACCACTAACTTCTATAGGTAATAGTTGGGGTTTAAAATAAAGAAGAAAATATCTTGCTTGACCTATTGTTAAAAAAAATCTTTTCTGTTAAATGTACGTGATAAAAATAATATTTTTTTCAGCTGAAAAAGTTAATTGAAGGTCTTTGCAATAAAATATTTTTATTGCTGCTTTGTGACAGGAGGAAATAGAAGTTGGCACAATACTGATGAAAAGTGGCTTTCCACCCGTGACGCCTAACCATTAAGTTGATTGCTCCATGTATTTTTGTCTACAGGTGGAGATTTTAAAATTGCATGTTTTCTTGGAAACACTGAAACTATTTTGGGGAGTACTGTTAGAAAATAGCAACAGCAGTGCCTAAATCAGGGTCACCAGGCCTCACAGGGGACAGCAGCCTTGAGCAGTGGCATCGGTAGCACAGGTGGTCCCAGGTGAGGAGAAGTGAGAGTCCTCCCTCCCCGCTGGCTCTGGGTGGCTCAGGCAGGATACAGGCATAAGGGAGTAAGGAATAAGGGCAGAAACCAAAAGAAAGGGGGAGCCCAGCCTGTGCAGCTCCAAAATTCAGAGCGCTCTGGACTACTGGAAGATGCTCTTAGTAGCTGGGCACGGTATGGACTCCTTCCTTCTTCCTCACCTTGCCCCTCTCAAATATGAATGAACCAAAGCTCCTATGCCCATAATCTTGGCAGATGCCAAAACACCTCACTCACAGCTAGCTGTTAGAAACAGCCTGCCTTCCACTTGAAATGCAGCTGTCTCCTCTTGAATCTGATGAGATTTCTCCTCAGCAGTCTGATCTTGTACACATCCATCATCCCTCATCTTGTGGCACTTGCTCCCAGCCGTTTGACCAGCCCTGAACTCCTGCTTCCTAGATGCTTTGCTGGCTTGCCTGCTGCGTATCAAAGGTGGGAATTTACCATAGCACGCTGTCAGAACTCCCCCTTGTTCTGCGGAGACAGCAGTTTAATGCTGTGGAAGAAATGACGGTGCGCGCAGTGTGTCTGCCACCAGCGCTGACTTTCCTGGCCTCTGTCCCTCAGACTGTAGGTCTTCAGTCCCAGTGACAAGCATTGGAGCAGCTCGCATGCCCTCAGCAGTGGCGTCATCCTGATATTTTCTACGGGCTTTTGCTCAGCCTGCTCTGCGATGCAGAGCCTATGGAGGGACTGGTGGAGTCACTGCCGTTCAGAGTGCCCAGCACATGGCCACCTGGGCTGGTGAAGATATCCTGTGTACATGGGAGATAACTGACCCAAATGCTAAGGGCTACTGACTTTGACTCAGGACTGCTTTTACGCTTCTTTCTAAGCCACATCGTGGTGTCTAGGGAGGGATGTAAGATTTTAGGACTGGTACTTTCCCTCTGATTTCCTTAGCTTTTTCAAATACATCTTTTTGTTTGTCTTTTCTGTATTACAGCAGCATGTGCTAGCTGACTCAGGGGTTGCTTCAGATGTGCATGTATGTGTTGGTTTTGCGTGGCAAGGTTTTGGTAGTGGGGGGGCTACAGGGGTGGCTTCTGTGAGAAGCTGCTAGAAGCTTCCCCTGTGTCTGACAGAGCCAATGCCAGCCGGCTCCAAGACGGACCCACCGCTGGCCAAGGCCAAGCCAATCAGCGCCTCTGTGATAACATATTTAAGAAAAAGAAAAAACAGTTAGAGAGAGCTTTTGCAGCCAGAGAGAGGAGTGAGAAGATGTAAGAACATCTGCAGACACCAAGGTCAGTGCAGAAGGAGGGGCAGGAGGTGCTCCAGGCGCCGGAGCAAGATCCCCCTGCAGCCCATGGTGAAGACCATGGTGAAGCAGGCTGTCCCCCTGCAGCCCATGGAGGGAGGATGAGGGGGTGTAGAGATTCCACCTGCAGCCCGTGGAGGACCCCACGCCGGAGCAGGTGGAGGCACCTGAAGGAGGCTGTGACCCAATGGGAAGCCCGCGCTGGAGCAAGTTCCTGGCAGGACCTGTGGATCCGTGGAGAGAGGAGCCCACGCCAGAGCAGGTTTGCTGACAGGACTTGTGACCCCGTGGGGGACCCACGCTGGAGCAGTCTGCTCCTGAAGGTCTGCACCCCGTGGGAGAGACTCACGTTGGAGAAGGCCGTGAAGGACTGTCTCCCGTGAGAGGGACCCCACGCTGGAGCAGGGGAACGATGAGAGGAGTCCTCCCCCTGAGGATGAAGAAGCGGCAGAAACACCGCGTGATGAACTGACCGTAACCCCCATTCCCCGTCCCCCTGTGCCACTGAGGGGGGGGGGGCGGAGGTTGAAGCCGGGAGTGAAGTTGAGCCCGGGAAGATGGGAGGGGTGGGGGGAGGTGTTTTTAAGATTTGGTTTTATTTCTCATTCCTCTACTCTGTTTTGCTTAGTAATAAATAAGATGAATTCCCTCTCTAAGTTCGGTCTGTTTTGCTCGTGATGATAATTAGAGAATGATCTCTCCCTGTCCTTATCTCGACCCGTAAGTTTTCTTTCATTGTACCTTTTCTCCCCTGTCTAATGAAAGAGGGGAGTGATAGAGCGGCTCTGGTGGGCACCCGGCCCTCAGCCATGGTCAACCCACCACAATGTAGAATAGCTTGGCATCCTTGTAACTCATTGGGTTCTCTTCATATCCCATAGGCTTTGCTGTTCCTTTGCTGTTTGTGTAAACCAGAACTTCCCTACTATGTAACATTAATGAGCATTTGTCCTAAATGTGATCAGAGACTAAGTCTTCAATAGCTGATAATGAAACAGCACCTCTTACTCATTGTTCTACAGAGTGATCTTGAATCTGTGCGCATCTTTTGATCACATGTGAAGTTTCAGACCCTTTCTAGGCTTCCAAGTACACTTTGATAATTTTAAATGGGTGAAGTAGTGTTTCTTCTTACATTTCCCAGATAATCATCTACAAAGATGGCAAGAGGAGCCATGGGACACTTCTCCTGGCCTATGCCTAACTCTTCTCTCTTGAAGCCTATGCTCCTTTTAATGATTTCCATTGAAGCTGCAATCCAAATAAAATAAAAACAAACCTTCATATTTACAGAAAATTCTTTTATTTTAAAAATTTTAGTAAGTCAGTCACCTATCCGTACACTCTTGCAAGTATTTCCACTAGGAAAGCAGCCTGTTGTTGCCTTGTGAGAAGAAGCTGGTGCTCTGACCCCAATACCCAGGCCTCAGGACTTGGGACAGGACACAAACAGTTGCCCCATGGGGTACCTTTGCCTTGCTACTCCAACTCATTCGGGACCACAGACCAAGATAAGGTAGACTCATGGCCAGGGACTAAAACTGTGCAGTGTCAAATAAAAAAAGAACAACTCAAATCAAGGCGTTGTATTGTGGATGCGGTAGTATTTCTTCTTTTATGTCCATGTCAGTAAATATGTGAGACTCCATACAGCAACCCACACACTGATTCACTGGTCTCATTTAATACTGAGCCATATTGCAAGCAGATGCTGGTGCTCAAAACTTCTGTCCACATGCAGAAGTACATGGTTTGGTTAGACTATTCAATGGTACCTGTACTTCAAAATTCTGCCATATTTTAAAATCTTGTTTGTGTGTCTAAGTTTTGTTCCCTTCTACTTTCACATAAATTAACCTACTACTTTAGCAGGAAGAAATGAAAATCAATCTAGCAGGGGTTTTTAAAGTTGCTTCTGAAACTACTGAGACTAGCAGTAATTTGGCTTTCACAAGGAGAAAAAGGAATAGAATATGTAAACTGGCAGTTCAAGTGAGAGTTTTTGATTCTCACAGCATTGGCAAGAATATATTGCTTTATGCTTGCAGATCGCTGCAGATTGTGTAGTTCTTTTTCTTTGTTTACTAGATAGGCAAAGCTGAAAGCCATATTCATTTTCTGAATAGATGGATTTCTTCCAGGTTCAGCAGGAAACTCTTATCTTGGAAAGCCTTTATCAATTTCAAGAGCTGTTCATATTGCTAAAGTAGGGATCTTTCTTTAAGTGACTAAAATGGCAATATTCTGTTTGTTATTAAGGAAATGAGTGTGATTTATATTGACATTTTTGTACTAGCTACATTTCTATGTTATAAAAATACATGTATTTTAACTGGCAAAATAGCTGTAGCCATTTGCTCTTTCTGTATAAAATAAAAATCTATAGACACATTTTCACCACAGAAATCTTCTCTTCTCAGCTAGTGGTTTTCCCAGATGAAAAGGCAGGACGAAAAAGAGTAAGTGTTCCCTAAGGAGGGGGCAATTGCACTAGGAGCAGCATAGCAATACCTCAACCTCAGACCTATCTATTTAAATGAACTTGAGCCAGACAGAATCCTAAAGATATAGTAAAGCTGTGTGACAGCCAAAATAGCTGTTCAGGCGGGCAGAAGTGAGAGGGAGGAAAGGGAGTAAAAACTCCCTGAATGTCATTGTTGTGGATTTCTCTGCAGTAGTAGTTCTTGTGACTTTTACCCACAATATTAGCATTCTAAAATAGTCAGGAAGACCCACTTCTGTAATGCTCTCACACCCATCTCGGCCTCATTTTTTTCTCCTTTTCCCAGCATCCAAAATATACTGACAAATTACACAGTTAATAGTGCTTTCTGGATAGCTGATGAGCCTTCCTCAGAGCACTTGCAAATCTATTCATGAATTCCTTATCCATGATTCATGAAAGTAAACCCTTGCTCAAAATCTGAATACTTTATTCATAAATAAAATGATACGAGATGGAGAGAAAATAATTTGTTTTGGTTTATTAAAACTCCAGGTGGCACAGTGTAGCCGTCTACACATACATTTCAGAAGTTTGTCACACAGCGTAATGTGTGCTGTATGCATGAGAGAGAGATTGTTATTCTAAAAACAGCATGTGTTAATTCAGCGTGGATGTTCTGGTGTGAAGCATTGGGGGGGTTTATTATTGTTATGGAAACCTGGAGCTTCTTCATCCAGCCGTAGACCTAGCTAGACTCATCCTTGCTTTGGCTGCATCTAGACTACACCAGGATCGTATCTGAGTTAAGTGCCACGGTGTCTCACGTCCCATATAGCTGTTTATCAGGAGAGGATGGCAGCACCCAAACTGCTATCAGGAACAGCTAACTGGAGCTTTCCCTGTGTCTAGCCATTCCTGAGAGACAGCTAGTTCCATGGACCAAAACTATGCCAGGGGGTCTACCAATAATTAACAGAAGATCTATTAATAATTTATAATTTACCAGTAATTAGCGATTTACCAGTAAATAATGATGACCATGGACAGTCCCTCACCCATACTCAAGCCCCCACACTGGTTCTGCTCTCTGCGCTGGTGCAAGGCAGGAGGAGCAGGACCTGCGTGCACTTGCCCCCACAGAGAAGCTGGGGCTGCAGGTCTGTAAGGAGCAGAAGACTAGTTGCTCTGAAACGAGCAGAAGCTACGGCAAGCTCCAAGAGGACCAGCAGGTCATCTTGTGTGCCTTCCAGCCAGTGCCCCCAGCACCTCCGCTGCAGAGCTGCAACCCCCAGCAACCCCTTTTGCCCGGGCTCTTAACAGCTAAAAGCAATGCTGAATTGGTGAAGTTGCACCACTGCCAGTCATTTTCTGCTGCCTAAATAGCATACAACAGGGAGGATCTGAATAACTTCCTTGGCACAATAATATTTTCTAATAGCACTGTTGTTTTAGCTGTGATAATATAAACATAAATGCTAGAAAAGCTGTAGGGGGAATATCTATTATTATGCCAGCTGCTACAGTTGAAAAAAAAAAAAAAAATAGCCAGCACACAGAAGCTGCCCTCGATCAGTGGGGTTTAGTTATTTCACAGGATTCTAGTGAATCTGGACATGCAAACGTCACCTGTCCATTATATTAATTTTAAGTTATTATAACTAATGCAAAAGGAAAAATGTTCAAAATTTTTCCTAGTCAAAAAAGAGGCCTTTAAATTATATTCTTTGGTTTGAAAACCCTACTGAAACACCCTACTTCCCAAAATAAACAAAGCAGAAAACACCTGTCTTGAAATAAGCCCAATATGAGTAATACCAGATTAAAATGCTTCTTTTGTTGTTTGTTTTGAAAAAGGTCAAAGGGGCTGGTAACCAAAAGCAATATTGAAAATGGAAAAAGATCTTGCAGTTACCAAGTAAAATATCTTTTTCAGGGCCTTTCAGTGTTTTTTTTCCCCCACACTCTTCTAATACTGTGCTCACTTTAACTCTGCTCTTGACCCATTGTGTCTTTTTAAACTGTGTTGTGCTTTGCATCTCATGTGTGATATGCAGCACTATGTGAACATTTCCCAGCTTCCCAAAGCAATTTCCACTTTAAGCATATTTCATGAACATTAATGTTATTTTACAAAACTACTTTAATGTTTTCTCTTTGATTTTCAAGGCAAGGTTTTTTTCTTTTGCAGTTTTTTCTCCGCTGCTTTTAAGCTCTAATGAAGTATCACCCTGGTATTTTTTCTTTTTTTTAATTGGAGAATTAATAGATTGGCAAAAGGATCAGAAGTGCTCATTTTATACATTTTTTAAAAAGCTTACTCCTTTGTGGTGCTGACTTACTAATTAAACTGGGATTGTTCTCTACTTTTTTGGAAGCTCATTTGAAGGGTAGCGAGAAACAAACAATCTTAGCACAAGTAAAATGGGTCACCAGACCATTGCAAATTTCTCCATTTTAGCTTTATCTGTTATGTGTTGAATATTTCTAGTGATCTGCTGAGTAACTTGATTTTCCACTGCATTCAAAAGGAACTGAAGGTGCTCCACATTTTGCTGGACTGATCATATATTTGTGAGTCTCTGCCACTGTCACTGAACAGTATTAATGACATTCTGGGTACGTATTTGAACTCACATTTGCCAATTATTCTCTACTAACAAGATATTTCTAGGCTGTCTATAACTTGCCAAACATACCTGTTTAGAAAAGAAAGAAAGAGCTAAGTTCCTAAGTCTAACAGTCTAAGATGATTCATACACTTCCTGAATATAAATCAATGCTTTGGATAAGAGAAGATGGGCTTCAACACGCACTGGCAGTCAGGCAATGAAACAAAGCAGATGTCCAATGGCACTTTGCATTTAGCCTGGCAGTTTATGGTAGTTATCTTGCTTATGGTAGCTATCTTGCTTTTAGCAAAATAAAATATAAATTTGTAAATCGAATTAAAAAAAGGAACTGGACCAAAGAGTATCCCTATGCAAACATATGCATTTATTCCTAAGTTTCTGTAGATTATAGAAAATAAGTCTTTCTGTGGATATGAACTAGGGAACTCATTTTCCTCTTCTATTTGTCCAGCCTCATTGATTTGAAAAACAATGGCATTACATATTATTAAATACATTTCAGACACTTAAGTGACTGAGTATTCACACACGATCAAAATATAGTAATATGGTGAGATTGCTGCAGAACATATATATTCAGGAAAATTCTTCCAGAAGTGTTCAAGAAGATATAGTTTCATCAAAATCTCTACTAAGGATATTGTATAAACTATTGTGACTTTCATATCTGGCTTTAATGTACCTGAAAATGTTATACTTTAGATTGAATCAGCTTCTGCTAAAAGACATTTGTCATGCAAAAATATAATATGAATCCATGATAGATGTTTACTTTTCTCCTGTTATGTAACAATATAAAAATCCCATGTTCTTAATTTTTTAATGCTAAGACAAATTAGGGATTCAAATACCAACACTCATGCAAGTAAAGTAGGAACAAGTAATACGTATGTGAATATATTATTATGCATGTTATATGGTATTCTTAGTATTCATATACTGATGGCTCAAGCAAGGCCTGATATACTTGCAGTATTTTTTGGCATATGGGATGACATCTGCAAAGAAAATCCCTGACAACCAAATAAGCATAGTCCTCCCTTATGGATATAGCTTAGATCTGGGAAAATAAAGCTCTTTCCTCATTATATGAAGATAAATCAGAAGAAAAAACAAATTTAGCAGTACCTAGTGCATTCATACCCCTTTACTATAAGGATTTCACTTAGGATCACAGTCACTTTAGGTTCTTGGATAGGCAGTGGAGAAACAAAATGCATTATTGCCTAAAACATTTTTTTCCCAGCATCCTAATTTGCTCTGGTGAGGTCTTTACTACCTCCCATTAACTATAAATGGGTGGGTGACTACATTCCTGCCTTAGGGATCTATGTTAAATGCCACAAATAGGCAGATGAATAAGATCAAAATAGTGAAGTACATGAAACAGGTAGCATGTGGTGAAATTTCTGAGAATATGACAAATATAAAGCACTTCTAGATCACTTTTTTGGGATCACCAAAAGCAGACAGTCAAGCAGATTAGTCCATGGGGTCATACGAGGTTTTGGCAAGTACTAGAGAATAAAGCAGAGACCAGAGCAGTAGGATGGAAGTGTACAAGGGTGAATTTGTGCAGTGAATACTGCCGTGCCAGAGCAAGTGTTAAAATGGTGGAATTGACGTCAATATGTGAGGAAGAGAAGCAAATATCAAAATGCTGCAGAACGTGCCTGAACACCTGAGGAAATGTTTAGTATGATTACTTTAGTTAATTTTGAAGTGGGCAGAAGTTATAAATTTGGAGAGGACACACAGCCCACATTGACAGAAGACAATCTGCAACAGAGGACTCCTTCACAACTGCAGGCAGGAAGGAGCTGGCGGGAAGCTTCAGAGGAGATGCCAGCAGTGACTGGCAAGCGATTGCATGCTCTAACCTTTCAGCACTGTCCTCAGTGATCAGTATATGTAAACACCAAAACCAGCTCTTCAAGTCCCATGTTAAGGAAATAATACCTAGGATTGAGCTTCCTACACAAGTAATATGTTTATAGAAATGAGGGGGGTTTATAACTACAATTTGAAGACTATATTATGTAAATCAATTAGGCAAACAGCATTATTTGCAATATAACATACCTACTTCAACATCTCCTCTTTGTGAATTAGCACATTATCTCTGGGACACACTGTGTAATTAAGGATACTGTGACTGGATTCATTTTGAGATTGTGAAGAGTTAACTCCTTCTGTTGACTTTGGGCATGATTTCTTCGTGCATATTCCTAGTATTGATTCTGTTGGTATTTGGTTTTTGAGCTTGCAGAAATTTTGCTGTTTGTATTAAAGCAGGTAATATTGCCCCCCTCCCCGCACACTCACCATCCTCCACCTCCACCCCCATCAAGAGGCTGATTAAGAAAGCACTGTTTACAGGGACCATAGGTATAAATCTTCTATTTTTAGGGAGGTATCCTCAGGAAAACAAGTAGAATACATTAAAGTGTTCTACCATAAATAAATGAGTCACCACTAAAAATAAGCTGTTAAACTTTTTTTTTTTTTTTAAGATGTTCTGAGTCCACTCTTTCCTGCTGCCAACCTCTATTTCAAATATGAGCATTGGAAACAACAATGTTTTTGAAGTGTTGGCTTTCCTCTAGTTACATTCATTTAGCTGATACCGAGACGTATGTGCTGTCAATAGCAGGAATCGTGCCCCAAAGCTGCCCTTTTTGCCCGTGCCAGAAGCTTGTTTTAGCACCGCACACTGCCTAAAGAACTGATCTCAATTTCCCATTGGCATGGTCCTTTGCTTTTACTGCTGCTGCCAATGGCAATACATGAGTGACTTGATGGGTGTCTTGGAGGACTGGAAGGATCAGGGGCCCAGGCTGAGCTTAAAGGAACCCTTTAAACTGAGCTTAAAGGACTCAGTGCCCTCCTTCCCTCCATCAGCATCCTCAGCCTTCACAGCAGCTTCCCAGCCTGGCCAAACACTTCTGAAATCTGCCTGATTCCTTTCAGCCATCCTTCACTGTTGCCCACTCCCTTCAAATCTGCGTCTGCTCTGCGGCCACGAATTTGTACTTTGTTTCCAAGAAGAGGAGAAAAAAGCTTATTTTGCCCTCATGTTAGGGAAAGCAAAACTCAATATTGTCTCAATGTGCTGAAAGAACCTTTGTACTGGCTTTGAAATTAAAAGTAATTGATCTGAATCGTGAGTAATCACTTCAGGGTTTAGTTTAAAATAAACAGTTTTCAGCAGACTAGACACAGGAGTAGAGGATGAAAGGTTAAAAAAAAAAAAAAAAGGATAATTCATCTTGATTGAAGAAAACCTCTATAATTTTTAAATAACTGGGGTAGACAGGTTAAAGCTCTTGGCTGTTTCAGATGTCATTTGACTGTGAAATGCTAAATACAAATTTCAGGGATATCAAAATTTTTAAAGGATCATTTGTTATTTAAAAATATGTAAGCAGTCTTTCCTGAAACATCAGGGTAAAGCTCTTCACATTCCAAATATTTTCCTGGAGCAAAAATGCTATATCACTGAAGGAAAATCTCAGCTTCCAAAATATATCTATGGTCTCACTTTTACAATACCCAGGTTTAATGATCCTAGATTAAATTAATCATTTTAAACAATCTGACCTAACAGTTCTTTTAAAGGTTTTGCCAGTGTGAAAAGGATATCCTGGGACTGAAATCCAAAGAAATCAATAGAGAAATGACAAATCATTTTGAAGGGGCAAACACTTCCTCTTAGGAGTCAATCTTTTTGTAAGGTTTTGTGACTTATTTTGTGGGAGCAAATATCAATTCCATAGGCAGTGCTAACCCACAGAGTTCTCTGTTATCTCAAAAATGTTGTATGATTTTGAGAGACACATGAGAGAAAGATGAAAATTCTGGTAGAGTAGGAGAACTAGCAGTATAATAGTGCTGGCTTAGTTCTCAGTAAATGTAGCCTGATTCAGCTAAATTGAGTTAACAGCAGCTGTGAACGTTTCTGGAATTATTCTGTGCTTACATTTGTATAATTGGGAGCAGGAATCAAACCTGAGTTGTGCAGCATCCTGAGTGTTAGCAACAATCGAGACTACTCACCTGGCATCTTTCTGCTGCATCTGCCTACAAGGAGGTTACATCTGTTTTTTAAATGGAACTAAGGGCAGGACTTACACTATATCCATCGGTCTGTTCTCCCCACCTCTCCACAAGTGAGGAAGCTTTTCCATGGTATTAAACCAGTTTATCCTGATATGTCATTGCCAATAATCCAACGTCCTTGCACTTTAAAGGTTTACTTTGCTAAGTAACCTCCTTCTTTAGTGTTGAGATATATATAGAAACTTAAGAGGGTGCTCGGTTTTTTTTATAAATACCACCAGATAAGCTTGTTTTTCCTATTCAATTTTAACAACTATTAGCTTTTTCACTCTTTCCTTTATTGTTCTTCCTTAGGTCTTTACTAGATACTGTTTCAAAACAGTTTCTTTCCTGTGAGCTTAGAATTATATGGGTGAATACAGTGTAACTCCAGTGGTAGGGAACTGCTGGAGGGATAACAGGATGCTGCTGTATTTCTGTATTTGCATCTGTGTTTTGTGTGCATGCCATGTTAAGTATATCTTTAAACAGAAATTAAAAACAATTCAGATTTTGCAAGTCATGATCTTAAAAAGGAAAAAGTCTGTACTATTTAAATCAAGTTTAATTGGATGGTTAAAACATTAACAGTTTAGGGTGAGATCCACAAAGAAAGGTTGGCCTTGTGATATTGATAAGAGATTAACCTCTCTCACCTTTAGTCTTCTAACATTAGTAACTTCAGTCGACAACGATAGCTCATTGATTATAGAAAAAATTGAGATGGAGCTGTAGGGTTATTCATGCCACTTTACTAACGTGTCATCTAAGGATGCTTCCTTCTTTCCTTGTCTGTCCTGGGTTATGCTCATGACTCATGCTTACTCAGCCGAAAGTGAGCTGAGGGCTGTTCTAAACATGAGGCCTTTTATCATCTGGTTTCTCTTAGGTCCATTTTAGGCACTGGTGTTCCTAATAAAAGGACTGGGAGGAATTATGTATCTTGTAGTAGACTTGCAGCAGCTAGGTTGCTGCAAGATGAACTCCAAATGACAGCAGCAAGAACAATGAGGACAGGGATGTGTTTCCTAATACAGGCACCAGAGCTTAAGTCACATGTGTGTTTACTGCCAAAAGCTTTCACCCCTTCAGCTGTATTGGGGCTTCTGTTTAAAAGGTCGGCAATGGCAAGGTCTTAAAAGCATTAGTAGCAGTACCTTTATACACTAACCTGGAGGGATGAGCACTGAATGGAGTCCAGGAGGCCATTCTCTCTTCTACCTGTGGGACTCAAAAAGACATGCCCTTGAAGTTTTTTGGCACTTAATCTCCTGAAGCTATATGTTATAGTTTAACCCCAGCCAGCAGCTAAGCCCCACGCAGTTGCTCGCTCACTCCCCGCCAAGCGGGATGGGGGAGAGAATCAGAAGAGTGAAAATCAGAAAATTTGTCGGTTGAGATAAAGACAGTTTAATAGGTAAAGCAAAAGTCACACTTGCAAGCACCGCAACAGAAGGAATTCATTCCCCACTTCCCATGGGCAGGCAGGTGTTTAGCCACCTCCGGGAAAGCAGGGCTCCATCACACATAACAGTTACCTGGGAAGACAAACACCATCACTCGAAATGTCCCTCCCTTCCTTCTTCTTCACTCGACTTTATATTCTGAGCGTGACATCATATGGTATGGAATATCCCTTTGAACAGTTGAGGTCAGCTTTCCTGCCTGTGTCCCCTCCCAACTCCTTGTGCACCCCCAGCCTACTCACTGGTGGGGTGAGGTGAGAAGCAGAAAAGGCCTTGGCTCTGTGTAAGGACTACTTAACAATAATGAAAACATCTCTATATTATCAACACTGTTTTCAGCACAAATCCAAAACACAGTCCCATACTAGCTGCTACAAAGAAAATTAACTCTATCATCTCAGCCAATACTAGCACACTATATAAGAATGCACAGAGGGAAATGACTCAGAGGAGCAGATGGAGAGGTGAGGGATTGGCAGTAAGGACAATAAGCTAGTGTAGGAAGACTTCTTTTCTGCCATTGCAATATTAGCATTTTATCCAATGGCTACTGGAAACAGAGTCTGGCTTACATGCCCTTTTTCCCACATGTAACTGACATTAGAATCCAGGAGAATGCTTATTTCTTATTGCATTCTTGGAGCATGTCTATGACATCATGTTTATAGAATCAGAATTAAATCGTTTGGGTTGAAAGAAAATTTTTAAGGTCAACTAGTCCGATCCCCTTGCCATGGCAGGAACATCTTGCACTAGACCAAGTTGTTCAAAACCCCATCCAACCTGACCTTGAACACTGCCAGTGATGGGGCATCCACAACTTCTCTGGGCAACCTGTTCCATCCTCTCACCACCCTCATCATAAAAAAATTCATCCTTATGTCCAATTTAAATCTACCTTCTTTCAGTTTAAAACCATTTCCTCTTGTCCTATCACTATAGACCTTTGTAAAAAGTCTCTCTTCATCTTTCTTATAAGCCCCCTTTATGTATTGAAAGGCCACAATAAGTTGTCCCCAGAGCCTTCTCCTCTTCAGGCTGAACAACCCCAACTCTTTCAGTCTTTCTTATAGAAGTGTTCCAGCGCTCTGATCATTTTGGTGACTCTCTTCTGGATCCAGTAGAAAAGGTCTGGATGCAGTAAGCATTTAAGGTCAAATTAAACCTTACTTTTGGGTCAGTTTCCCTGCCTATACCTGATGTGAGTCAATTAGGTCTTTTGGTAAAGACACTGAGATATGGGATGGACTGTCTAATGCTTTTTCTCTAAATGTTGTCAGGACACAACTGTATTGCACAAGCTGGCTCTGAAAATTCAAGCCTGGATTTAAAAACAGTTACCAAAAATACTCTGTGGTGCTATACAGTGACACAGCTTTAGTGTTTTTCTGCTGTGGAACTTTCCTTCCCTGTCCTATGAGGCAGGAAGACAATACACAGACCTCAGAGCTGCATCTTGCCTGTGAATGAGGGTCCTATGGAAGGAATGCACAGAAGCACCTGACCACTGGGTGGATGGATCTGATTTCAGATCTTGACATGGATTTCAGAGGTTTTCCCTTTACTGATGTGTCAGAAATAGAGCAAGGACTGGGATGGGAGGAGAATAAGGGGATAAGGATCTTCACTGTGGTCTCCCAAACAGCTAAGGAAAATTCAGTGGTGTGCTTTTTCATGTCCTCACCTTCTCAAATAGGTTTGCAGAAAAAATTAAATGGTTCTGACTGATTCTTTCCAAGTTACCCTATCAAATGCTTACAGCTGTTGCAGCTGATCAGTAAAGTCCTAACAAAAATGAAACGACAGCATTCTCCATTTTCTTGTTAATAGGGAAACTGAACAATACAAAGGAGATCTATATCTTAAGCTCATTTTTTCTTTTTCTTTTTCTTTTTCCTTTACAAAGAGAACAGGCTGGTAATATTAATTCTCCCTTTGTTTATTGAGAATATCATTGTCTCTTACCAGTGAGAAGATTTTTTTAAAAGCCCACATCATTAACTGAATTCCTATAGGTGTCAGCACCCTGTGATGTGTGAATGCTGAGCTGCAAAATGCATCCCATGAGCACCAGAAAAGTACATTCTTTCAGGTACCTTTGCCCTTGTTACCCACCTTGTTCACATTCATGTTTCTTGCACTGTGAGATTGGGCTCCCTAGGGCAGGCATTGACCTCTTCCTAGCAAAGTATAAGCAAGCCATTCATTGAAAATCAAGTGAAAGGAGCATCTTTTTTCTTTCTTGTGGGATCACTTTTACTTAGGAAGAAGTAAACACAGAAGTAACTGCATTCTTTGAATCAAAAAAATAATTGTAGTTCTGTGCTTGCCAACTCTTAAATAGCAACAGACTGAAAACAAGAAGAAAAATTAAACTGTTCTCATATGTTTTTTTAACAATCTCCCAAAATAAGCCATTCATTTTGGTATTTTGGAACAGAACTCCCAGCATTCTTCTAAAAAAGCTTATGTTTAGGGTGCAGCTTCTCACATTTTTTTCGTTACCGCAGAGACAATTCTACTCTCCATGCAAAGTCTGGGAAATTCTGTGTTATCAGACAAGGTAGGTTATCACCAGTTGCAAAGTGTAACATTTTCTTCCTGTTCTTTCTGTGATGGCAGTTTTCCCCAGAAAGCCTTTATGAAAGCATTAAATTCGCATTTGGATATGCCTAGGCAGGAAGGTAAGGAATTTTACCTTACCTGCCAGTATTCTTTCCCAGTCTGTGCAGCATTTGAAACTAGCAAAATAGGGTAGGACACAGCTCTGGTTAGCTGCAGATGGCTCCAGCAGAGCTGGAGCTCTGGGCAAACATCCTAGCAACGTTGCTGGCTGATGAGGGTCAGCTCATTGTAGCATCTTTATCTGGGAGCGTAGCACTGGGCAGTAAGCATGATGCCCTTAGATCCGTACCAAAATGGCGTGGGACAGGCTGGGGAATCAGGGGAATAAAGATCAGGGAATAATCAGGTTCTGTTCCTTCTGCCTTTTGTTTTAATCCAATGGCAAACAGTTTCCTTGTGCTTTTCCCTGTGCCAAAGTTTGAGTGGGGGGAAAAAAAAAAAGCTTCAGGAAAATGTCCCTGAACTATAGGTGCATCAGTAGTGATGCAGTTTTACTCACTACCATGGCTCTGCTTAAAGTCAACACCTAGCTTTACAGCATCTTTTGTGTGTTCTTTAAAAATTATGGATTTTTTTTTTTTTTTAGTAAAATGTTTTGAGTTGCAACCAGCTTCCCTTTCTCTGCTACCACTGACGTTAACTTCAGTATTGCATGAATAGTTAAGTAAAAGACTGAAGGCACACTCCTGCTCTTCCTTCCAGCTCTTCCTTCTGAGCACTAACTAGCATTGCAGCTAATGGTCTACATGGACATCAAGTGCTATGACATGTGATGTCTTCAAATCTTCAGGAATCTTAATGCAGCTGGGAAAAATGACACATAGGACCTCATCATTGACAGAATATGACATTGCATTGTATGATAAAATAATTCGGACTTTACTGTAATAGAAGGAAGTTATTTCAGGCCTTTAGCCAAAGATTCTGCAGTTAAATGAGTTTATGGGAAGCGTGTCTTTTGTATTTTTACTTTTGTTAGAGTGTCTCTAATATAAATGGTAGTTTATTCTTGGGTGCTAATTTCAGTGTAGTTTCACTAGAAATTATTGTTATTCTTTACCTCCAGTACTCTGCACAACCAAACTTTTTCACTAAGAAAAGCACATCATAGCAAAAATATCACTTACTTCAAGTTACATCTCAGTACTGATTCATGCAATATGTTAAACTGAAAATATTTTATAGAGAAAAATCCAGTTAGTTGCAAGTGAAAACTGAACATGAAGTGATTAAAGTGGTGTCAGCACTCCATACTACTAAATTGCTTTTAATTCAAACAGACAGGCAGTACTTTCAACTAATCTTTACCATATCAAATAATGGCAAAATTTAGAATTCCATTAAATACCTCCAGAAAGCATGAGTTTCCAGAAATACTGAACTCTGCCACTCTGTAATTGGCAACAGTATAGATATGGGCAGAAACCAGAACTATCCAATTAAACATCCATCACATTTTAATACATCCTGTGGATAGAGGAAGAGTGGTGTTGTCGTACATCTTTATTTTAGAAGGGCTTTGGAAGTTATCACATGACAGTCTTATAAACAATCAAGGGAAATACTGTCCAGATTAAACAACTGTAATATGGACAGAAAACTGGTGGAAAAATACTTTAGGAAAGAATTAACTGTGGTTCATTGTCAGAGTAAAAAGATGTTTATTGTGTGATATCACAAAAGTCTATCCAATACTCGGCAATATTTTTCACTCATGACAGTGGAAGAAAGAGCATCTTTATTAAATTTTCAGATGTTATGAAACTCTAGGTCTGCAAATATTTTGGAAGATAAGATAAAATTTCAAAAAGAAATTGACCTGTTTTAGTAATATGCCTAGGTAAAATATAACTCAGTAGGAAGAAAGGGTTGTACTTAGGCAGGGACAAGCTAGATAGATAGATACAAATGTAAAATGCGAAATAGCAGGTTCTGCAGAAAAGGACCTGAGGGTCAACATTTGCCAACATTTATTACAGTATTGTGAAGAAAGAGCTTCTCTGTTGCGACACACAAACCACAATGGCATACAAATTATTTTTAAAAGAGTTTTCACCTTATTTCTTTCCCTTCCAAGTCTTTACTTTGAGCGCTGAGCCAAAGAAACACAGAATAATTCAGACTGGAGAGGATCTTCGGTCAAACCTCCTGCCCAAAGCATGGTCTCTGCGTTACTCCACTTCTTACCAGCCTCCAGGTAGGGTGTGACCCATCAGCCCAATCATCCAGATGATTGGTTTTTTATCCACCTGACCTTCCACTATTCTGAGTCCAGTATGGTGTGATTTTAGGAATGGGCATGAGCCGGACAGGACATGGGCATATTGATAATTGTCCAAAAGAAACCAACAAGCGCTAGAAAACATGGCCTATGGAAAAAAAAAAAAATATATATATATTTGGGCTGTAGAGTAATAGAAGGAAAGCCTGGAAGGTGCTGTGATAACGACCTTCAAATATGGTATGGTAACTCATAGAGCAATTGTAGCAAAATATTAGTGTGATCAAATTCAAAGCAAGCTCTTCTAGAAAAGGAAGGTGATGATTGTATTTTCCCCACAAACTATGTAAATAGGTTGATTTTTCACACCCATACTCTCATAGATTTCATTCACTCACCATACGTGCTCTAAGTGGTCTCTTCAGGATCACTTATGTGCAAGACGGAGAACAAGGGACAAGTCCCTGTCCCATTTCTGTTTTTCTCTGATTGGTGGGAACAATTTTTGACAAATCTTTCATACACTCTAGGAGTCAGCAGCTGGGTGGTTGGTTGTCCCAGAATCATGTTTAACTCAGCTGCCCTAAATCTTAGGCCACTTTGCTGCCCATTGTAGGTTTTTTCTTCATTGATGTACTGAGTTTTTTCTGATGGGCTAAAGAGAAAAGGACTGATATATATGATATGCTGCAACCTTGTTGGCATCCTCCTGGTGTTTGTATGTAAGTTCTCCACTGACAAGACATCTGTTATCAATACAGACCACTCTGATAGCCCTGTGTGCAGTTTCTTTTGGTTCTTTCAAACGCATATTTCCATTCATACTTCATTCATAACAACCTTCAGATTTCTCTGCAAAAAACTCTACAGCAGGTAATAATGAAGTTGCAGTCATGCTCACTGTGGACAGGGCAAAAGTTGTTGGGCTTTAAGTTGCAGTAGGAAGAGTTAAACTATACATCAGGCAAAAAAAACCCCAAAACCTTTCTAAAAAGCCAGCCCTAATCTAGATTGCTAGTGAGGTTGTACTCCATCACTGGAAGGTCCAATAAACAGTTATTATGGGTTGACCCTGGCTGGCAGCTAAGCCCCCACCCAGTTGCTCACTCACTCCCCCCGCAGTGGGATACAGGAGAGAGTCAGAAGAAGTCAGAAGTGCAAAAATGAGAATAACTTGTGAGTCAAGGTAAAGGCAGTTTAATAAGTGAAGGAAAAAGAAAGGAAAAGAAAAACCAACAAACAAACAGAACACTTCACAAACCAACAAGTGATGCAAGGGCGATCAGTCAACACTTCCCGCCAGCAGACCAAGGCCCAGCCGGTCTCTGAGCAATGGCTACTTTGGAAATACTCCCTGCCCTCTGTCATTGCTGAGTACCAAGTCATATGGTATGGAGTATCCCTTTGGTCAGTTGGGGTCAGCTGTCCCGGCTGTGTCCCCTCCCAACTCCTTGTGCACCCCCAGCCTACTCACTGGTGGGACAGAGTGAGAAACAGGGAAAGCATTGGTGCTGTGCAGGCACTTTTTGGCAATTATCTAAAACACTGGTGTATTATCAACCCTGTTTTGGTCACGAATTTAAAGCATGGCAACATACAGGCTGCTATGCAGGAAGTTAACTTCATCCCAGCCAGCCAGACTCAGTACATGAGTTTATACAAATATATTTAAGAGATAATTTAGATTTAGCTGTTCTTTCTTTGGAGTGCGAAGATGGCTGAGACCATCCCTCTGGCTGTTTATGCTGTAAGTTGAAACGGACTAAGAGCAACGCATAAAGTCACAGGTACAGTTTGGCTCACATCCACACAGCTAAACTCCATGACTAAACCAACTGTTGCTTTACACTGATATGGGAGACAAAGTATAAGTAATTTTATATGTCCCTGAGAAAGTTTGCACAGAAGCAAACAGTACAGCCCAGAATTCCTTCTAATGGCATGTCTGTCCCTCTGTACATTGTGCAGGTAATATTGACATTTATCTGGGAAAGTCCCCTCTGTGCATCTGATATGAGATGATAATTTCCCAAAGCTTTTTTTAAAATGTACTTTCTTTTTTTTTTTCTCTTTCAGGTTTAGTTATTTTTTTGAAACTTTTTTGGGGGGGGAATTAAATTTAAATCTGTTCTAAATATTTTATCCATTGTGCGTGTTTATTTTCAGACAGTTCTATTTGATGAGAGAGTTCAGACTGTTAATGTTTCTAAAATGTCCAAACTCCACATACTGAATAGGACAATCAATACAACATACAGAAAAAAATAATATGCAGTAAAATCTAAAATTAGATCTTTCCTCCTTTAGCAAATTAAGTAAATCTATTTTTAAATTGGGAACATTTAGACTATTTAAATATTTCTGACACATATCGAAGAAAAATAAGTTTACCACCCTTTGTATTAATTTGGCACATATGTACATGCTGTCAGTTTTCACTGGTTACTTTCATGTCCAAAATCTGTTTTCTATGATTAAAATCCAGATCTTTATGTAAACTAACATATGACAGATTAATTAATGTAATTTCATCTGTAACTTGCTGTATTTTGCCTATTTATATTTTACAGTGAAAAAAATTAAAACAATTTTATTCTGCTAAGCCTTGCTGTGAATTAAAGCTTTCTATTTCCTTTGGAATTCATGTCTAGCTCATATTAGGTCCACTCATCTATTGACTTAATAGGTGGTCTGTTACCAGGAACCAGCACACAAAGGAATTAAATCACTAGATAGCATTATTTAAATACAACTTACTTATTTTAAAGGGCAAACGACTATGTACTGTAGCCTACCTGCCAGCTATGCCAATAATACAATTGAATGTTAGGAACAATGCTTCTTGACTCTAAATTTCCTGTTATTTTATTTTGGATTTGATATTGTCTAGAGGAAATACCATTTAGCTACTTTTCTACACTGTTTCTCCTTTTTTTTGAAATTTTTTCCATAACTTGACTTTCACGAAGAAAGAAATGTTAAGCCTATCTGAAAATGTTTGATCCCTTGAAAGCAAAAGTAACCCAAATTCCCTGTGGATCTCAAAGTGCACTTAATTAGTCTGACCACATAATTTCTCAGAAAAAAACCCAAAAACCCAAAACATTATTCCAGTAGTGTAAATGAAGGTCAACTTGCAATTCACTAAGATTTTCTATCTATCTCAGAATTTCAGTTATATCTGCTTGCAATTGTTTCTTTGCATGGGCTTGTAGACCTTGCTGAATTAAAAACTGCATGTAGCTTAAATAACTATTGGCAAAAATATACAAGAAAAGGATTGTGACTTCCTTTGCGTACAATACTTTCTAAAATATTTGCTACGTGCAGTCGTGTGAGATATAGTTCAAATCACTTAGCATGCCATGTCAATCACAGACTCTGTAAACATTTCTTCTTTAGGACACAGAACGCCATAGAAACCATTGCATATAGTTGGAACTTTTGAAAAATAGTTATGAAAAAATGAAATTATCATGTAATAGGCCCAGTAGTCTAAATTTAAATACAGTTGTCTTATAACTCCCAATCACAAATTCCCAACTTTCTTGAGTGAACAACCTGTGGCTTATGAGAGTGTTCTTAGTAGCAGTCTGAGAAATTACTTCCATTATGTCAGATTTTTAAGATTTTAACTCATTCTTTGTACTTTAACACTTGTTGGAAATGTAAATTTTTTTTTGTTACTATCAAATATGCCCATGATGATTGCAAAAATGTAAGTATTCACAGGCAATGGCAGTCTATTTAACAGATTAATCATCAGATTTATCACTGTAGCATACATATTAGTACACAGAACCCAGTGTACATATTGGTGTTGTAATACAGTAACTGCATTGATTTGTTTCATCTCCATTCCAGTGGACATCAGTGGGTTAGGCAATTCATGAGAAAAGAATAAAAATATGTTGTTTCCCCAAAGAGTGTTCTTTATACTTCTAGAGATCAAGTTGTAACTTTTCTTGGTGCACACTTTTCTGAGAATCCATGCATTATTTACAGGAAATACCTTGACTTTGTACTGCATCATGATGCAGCTGTTATTAAAAATCATCTACCCTTGTGGGGAGAGAGGATTACAACACCAGAATTCATAGGATCTACATCTGAACTAGTTGCTTCACAGAAAACACAGTGGGGTTTTGTATGACCTAACCACCTGAAGTTCATGGTAGGATTAGCCATGGAGGACAGTTAAAACACAAATGTGAAAATAAGCACAAGGAAAACACAAAAATAAGAGAGAAAAAGATAATAAATCTGTGGTATGTTCTGGTATCGGGGGGTTGCTTGGAGCTTTTCTTAGGAGTGGTTTAAACATTTTCTGGGGAAAAAACTCCATTCAGTTACATCTGTCTTAGTAAATAAAACATGATAGGTCCTGATTAGAAGAGGAATTTCAAGGAATTTTAGTCAGATGGGTAAACTCCTCCTTTTTACCCCGAGAAGAAAAAGGTATTATTCATCCTGCCTGTTGAGAACAGCCCGTGGTGTATTCTCCTCTTCAAATGACTCCTAGGTTCCGTCTGGAAAAGTGGATCAAAATCATGCCAAGGAGTGTGCTAGCCATTACTGAGAACGGATAGCCCTACGTCAGTGATCAAACCTGTGCTCTTGGGCTGTGTAAATTGTTGCTATAAATGGAGCTTGAGGAAACATGTAAACAAAGTGTTGGAAATAGTTGTGAAATAAAGACATAAAGGTTTTCAGTACAGAGGTAACTTATGAGACAGAATGGGGAAAATAATGTTTCAGATATGTAGTCAGATATGTGGACTTAGTAGTACCTTGATAATTTGCATATCTTCATGCCTTCGTATAAAGTAGATCAAACAATTCAAGGCACTACCTGGAGCAAGTAGGTCCTTTATTTTAACAAACCTCCAACCTTTTCAGAAGGAATTTTGTTTCATACAGAACATATTTAAAAACTTTTCATTTCTTGTGATATCACCTGAATTTCATTGGATTGCTTGACATTTTTTTTTTTTTTTTTTTTTTTTTTTCTATGCTGACTTGATCTTAGCTCCCAACAATACCCAGCACACTATATTCCCAGAGAACAACATAAGGGCTCTATGTTGCTATACAGAGACAGGTCAGGGTCCATCAATCTCATCTACTTTACCTATTATCTGTCTCCACTGACTAATATTAGCTGCTTAGGTAAGGATTTACAAAAACAACAAGAATACAATGATCATTGATCATTTCCTGGAATATTTCCCCAGTTCTTGTCAGTCTGCAACTCAGGGATTTCTTGAGCCAGAAGGAGTTGCTTTTGATATTTAGCAAAACATTAATACACTTTCATTTGGATGTCTCCATGCAACTGCTAGATGTGAGCTAGATGTCTAAGCTTTAATTATAGTAAATGGACTGACATATACTTAATGAACTGTCTAGTCAAGACAGTCAATAGAACCTCAAGAGACATTCAGTTCATGCTAAAGTAAACATCCAGGGTTCAGATGCATAAGCATGAATGACTGGTGTCATTTGAAGTATCTAGGTTTATCTCACCAGCTCTAGTCAAGAAAGGACAGGTCTCTTTCAGATTTAACACCCACCTGCAAGTTTCTAGCGTGTCTGAAATGACACTAAATGCCAAAGTTAAAGCAAATAAGCTGAGCCTTTTGTATTTAATAGTGCCTTTTGTACCTAATAGTTCATTTTGTATTTAATAGAGCTGGACTCCGCTGCAGCAGGCTTACCCAGCTGCTTCTTGGACTTCAGTAATACAAGTCCACAAGAACTTGTGGCAAAGTGTTTCACACAGCCCATGTGTGTTTTGTGTGAGGACACTTCCTTTTCCTTTTTTTTTTTTCTTTTTTTCTTTGTTTCTGTTTTGTCTTACTGTGTTTTGCATCTAACAATTGCTCATTTCATTTCATTCTCTCTGATTCTTTTTTAGCAGGAAGATTGAGCAATCATTTTCTATTCAATTAATCACAATTTTGTAGACTGCTTTATTATCTAGTGACCTTTCCAGCTACTAGGACTCCACACTGATGACCACATTGAAAATATCCCAGACATAATTTTGATCAACGTTGAAACATATCTTGCAGGTTCAATTACAACTTTCCAAACAAGTTAGTTGCCCAGAAACTCTGCTCAGTCAGTTTTGGCCAATTTTCATCCGCTTGATTTTTGAGTCTTTATTCTCTTGCCAAATTCTAACTGTCTTGGGATCTTTTTGAGACAGTCTTCTACATTGTCTCATGCACTGTCTACTGTCTGTCTTGAATGAAGTTACTTTCCTTTTTAGCACACATTTAAGTGCTTTTCTGAAATGATGCCCAAACTGCTAGTGTTCTCAACCAACCTGCTATCTTTTTCTCATTTTATTCTAATAGTTTAATAATTTCAATAAAATCACAAATATTCAAGCTAGAAAGACATTTTAAATGAAACTGGAAATAATTTAAAAGTCAGTTTTGACTGAGATATGGGCTAGCTATTGGGCAGAGTTTAAACAAAAAATTTGGAACCAATGCATCATTTGTGGGAAATCAAACTAAGCAAAATATTTGTTCTGCCTCTTTAAAGGAGGATGTATTTTGAAAACAAGACATTGACTATCTTAAAAAAAAATAAAAATCTGGCCAGCAAAACTTAATAAAATTAACTCAGGCAAACCATTAGGCAGTCTCATGAAGGCTTATATTCAGATAGTTAGAAAACTTAAAAGCAAAAGTTGAACTTTAAAACCATATCACCTGTGACTAGGAGGGAAAAGACAGGTTTAAAACTCAGAAAATCACACTTGCCAAGTTTTGTACAAATCTAGTAAGAATTCTTGCTGATGGTCCTTTGGATGCCTATAGCTCAAACTCCAAAAATATTTTTAGAATAGATTATTTCAGTTGGAAGGGATTTGTAACAATCACCTAGTCCAGCTGCCGCACCAATTCAGGGCCAACCAAAAGTTGTTAAGGGCATTGTCCAAACGCCCCTTAAACACTGACAGGCTTGGGGCATTGACCACCTCTCTAGGAAGCCTGTTCCAGGCTTTGACCCCTCCTTTGCAGTAAAGAAATGCTTCCTCGTGTCCAGTCTGAATCTCCCCTGGCGCAGTTATGAACCATTCCCACGTGTCCTGGCACTGGACACCAGGGAGAAGAGCTCAGCACCTCCCTCTCCATGTCCCCTCCTCAGGAAGCTACAGAGAGCAGTGAGGTCACCCCTCAGCCTCCTTTTCTCCAAACTAGACAAGCCCAAAGTCCTCAGCCACTCCTCACAGGACATGCCTTCAGCCCTGTCACCAGCTCTGTTGCCCTCCTCCGGACACATTCAAGGACCTTCACATCCTTCTTAAACTGTGGGGCCCAGAACTGCACGCAGCACTCCAGGTGAGGCCGCACCAACGCTGAGTACAGCAGGACAATCAACTCTCTTGACCGGCTGGTTATGCCGTGTTTGATGCTCCCTCAGGGTGCAGTTTGCCCTCTTGGCTGCCAGGACACAAGTTTTCTATTCTGTGTCAGCCTGAGTAAATATCTGAAATATTGCAATGAGAACAGGGCCGTTGTATTCACGTTCTTGTACACAGATTTAAACAAATATTTAAAGAAATACATAAGAATAAAATATTTTTCAAATTAAGAATACCTTATGAAATTATGAAACAGTGTGTTGCCTAAAGCAAAAAACAAATGAAACATACAGAGTAAATGCCTTATATATACACATAGGTATATTTGTGTATACATACATGTGCATACACATATATACACATATGTGCGTATATACATACATACTTATATACCTATAGATAGATAAGCAGGTAGGCAGGCAGGTAGGTAGGTAGGTAGATACAAAAAAACCCTCATTGCCAAGAGAGACAGAGAGGCTTTGTTTATTAAATCTGGGTATTTTTTCATTGACCTTCCTCTGTAGGACAAAAATTTGGAGAATTCTAAGGGCCATTCCCAAGAAGTAGTGTTTACCGTGAAGAGGGAGAAAACACAGCTATACCTAACTCCTTGGAGATGTATCTTGGTTGGCATTTTGTACCAAAACATTTCAGACAAAAAGTACAGCAAAGTGTAATGAATAGGTCCTCTAGTTTGAAATGAGATATTCTCTTGACCGATGCTGAATATATTTCTCACCTAACATTCTGTTTGTTGTAGTACTGAAATCAATAGAAGCATTTTTCTTTCACATAAATGTCTAAATTTACCTGGAGAAATATACTTGTCTTGAACTGCAAACATTTTGCTTTAAATTTTGACATGCAAATTGGATTCTTCCTGATGAGTAAAATTAATTGACAGTAAATGTAGTTTTCATATGTCTAACAAAAGATAAAAAAAAAATAAATCATAGAAGCTTTGCACAGTTGCAAAATATCCATCACTGTGTATAAAAACCTGTCTTCAATGTTCATTTAGAATATTTTTTTTTTAGATGACAGAGAATTGTGATTAGCCGTACTTTTGAAGAGTGCCTTCAGTAAATGAGCAGATAAAGTTGAAAGCAACAGCTTGAAATATTTCATAAATAATAGAGGTTCCTTCATTCAAGAATATGACTGGGGCAGAATAAGAAGTATTATGAGACTCTCAGAACAGAAAAGATTGATTAAAAAATAATGTACTTTTCCAAAACACCAACCAAATATTGTAGCCATAGAGCACATAAAAATCTTAAATTAGAAGTTCTTCAGCCTCCTATTTCTCCTATAGCCTCCTATTTAATCTCCTGAATAATAAAACAATAACAAGAAAACCCATACAAACTTAAGGAAGCTTTCATTATAAGTACACAACTTTCCTTTCATGAAAGCGTTGTATGCTTTTCATTCTCACCAGAGATGAAGTTATATTATTGAGAACAATGCATCAAATTACACTAAATCTTTGAACACTTATTGTTACTGTTCCATGAAGGTGGACTAGAGTATAGAAAAAGAAGTTTTGTGCAGCATTATTTTTTTTCCAATTCCCCATCTGGGACAATTTTTGTCTTTTTTCATTCCTGCAGCCTTAGAGATAGGGTAAAGCATGACTCCATCATTCTAAAAGCAATGGAAAAGAAAGCTGCCTTGATTAACTCACCTCAGTGGCCAATAATGAAAGAAGATGCTTTCGTGATTCTGGGGTTTGTGCTGAGGGTCTAAGCTTGTGAATGTTATCATCACATCTATCTACTGCTGCTGTGTGGTTTGTTCTTGGGGTTTTTTTAAATCTCTGCATTAAAATATGTTTCAGATTCCAGCATATCTACTTACATTTAATATCTTTGTTTAAAAAGTCATCAATTTTTACTGGATTTTTGTCAGATTATGAACCTGCTCTGAAACAGTGAGACAATGAAAATTAGTCCCTGCTATTTCACTATGAATTTTAAGATTTCATCGCCATGGTATTCTGTTGCTCTATGGGGTTTAGCTGCAACAGTATTGCTCATGTTGACTGTTTTACCACTTTGTTCCTGAGGGAAATGCAATCGTAATCTGGTTTCCTCGAAACGTGCTGATGTTTCAGCCTGTGACTTGCTTACAGGACAGGCTGACCAGTTAGGAAGATGAAAAATTATTACTTCTCCTTCTGGAAAAATATCATTCAGTATGACAGGGGAAATGATAGTTTGCACATGAGAAGTTATTTTTTTCTATATTAAGGCACGTGTAACAACACGACTTTTGAAGAGCAATGTAAAAACAATACAATTAAAATGGGCATGAAAAACATTCCTTAATTTTCTGAAATATACACATTAAATATTTTTATTTATTTATTTAAGAAATTAAATATTCCTCAAGCTATAATGAATGACAGAAACAAGGTGATTTATTTATAGAAACCTGTTATCAGTGATCATTTTATGGGAGACTCAGGCCTATCATCCCTCTTACTTTCTGAGAAAAGTAGTTTAAGGTTTTCAGTGTTGCCTTGGTTGTGACAGAGATATTCTCCCTGGTAAATGCTATTGTTATGAATGAAAAAATTATAGAAACTGTATTACTGGAGTTTTGATAATGGTTTAAAAGAGAGACAGAAATTGGAAGAACAATAGCCTACAAATTAGGGCTCTGTATGGGCTGATGGAAGCTAAGCTTCAAGTTCCTGTTGTATTTGGGGGAGATAATTGAACCTGAGTTTCCCTCTTTTCAAGTAATCTACCTGCTGATATTTATCCTGATTTATGCTTTTTTTATATTTTGTGGGGAAAAAAAACAAACCTCACAACAAAAAAATCAAAGCATGGAATGATAGAATGATTTATGTTGGAAAAGATCTTAAGATCATTGAGTTCAACCATTAACCTATCACTGCCAAGTCCACCACTAAACCATGTCCCTAAGCAACACATCTACACGTCTTTTAAATACCTCCAGGGATGGTGACTCCCCCACTTCCCCGGGCAGCCTGTTCCAATGCTTGACAATCCTTTCAGTGAAGAAATTTTTCCTATTATCCAATCTAAACCTCCCCTGGCACAACTTGAGGCTGTTTCCTCTTGTCCTATCACTTGTTATAAGGGAGAAGAGACCAACACCCAGCTGGCTACAACCTCCTTTCAGGTAGCTGTAGACAGCAATAAGGTCTCCCCTCAGCCTCCTCTTCTCCAGGCTAAACAACCCCAGTTCTCTCAGCTACTCCTCATCAGACTTGCTCTCTACACCCTTTACCAGCTTCGTTGACCTTCTTTGGACACGCTCCAGCACCTCAATGTCCTTCTTGTAGTGAGGGGCCCAAAACTCAGCACAGCACTCAAGGTGTGGCCTCACCAGTGCCCAGTACAGGGGGACGATCACTTCCCTAGTCCTGCTGGCCACACTATTGCTGATACAAGCCAGGATGCTGTTGGCCTTCTTGGCCACCTGGGCACACTGCTGGCTCACATTTAGCCGACTGTCGACCAACACCCCCAGGTCCTTTTCTGCTGGGCAGTTTTCCAGCCACTCTGCCCCAAACCTGTAGCAGCATTGCATGGGGTTGTTGTGACCCAAGTGCAGGACCCAGCACTGAGCCTTATTGAACCTCATACAGTTGGCTTTGGCCCATCGATCCAGCCTGTCCAGATCCCCAAACCGTTTATACTTCTTTCCTAGCACAGTAAGAAAACAATGTTAAACTTGGATATTTTTTTTTTAAACAAAAGAATATTCTTTTTGTAGCGACTGCTCTACATTTTTTGTCTACCTTGAGCGTATAGCCGGATTTTTAAAGGCATTTAGATGACTAAATTCTTATGCCTGTAGGAGAGAGTTACTGTGAATTTTATAAAACTATTTTTAGATTTCTTTTCTCCTAAAGTAACAGACTCGGTTGGATAGCTATGAGTAATTATTCCTCACTGAGCTTAGAAAAAGGCTCTCATCCAATTTCTGCAGTTTGCAGAGTGTCCAGTCCATGCTTTCTGTTACTGTTACAGTCATATTCAAACTGGGTGCAGTTTTTTCAGGCAGATTGGTGTCATTGATTGTCACCTTGTAATGGTATACAGGGGACTGTTACAAAAGGCACATAACAGAGGAGTAGATTTATTCTAAGTGCTATAAAAGAACTTTCAAATTCCATATCTGGTCCGACATCTAAGTTTTAGGATTCTTCATACTTGTCATCCACATCTGACAAACTAGTCTGATCAGTACTACTGCAAATATACTTTTCCATGTTTTTCTGAGCATGTTTCATGATTAAAAATAAACTTGAATTAGTTTGTTAACAATGAAAACTAGAAGCACTTTTGTGGTAAGCTGTATATAAAACTGATTACTTATTCAGTATAGGTAACATTATTTATCTTTGCAATAACGGATAATTGCAACTGAATTTAGTCAGAGAGAAAAAATAGTAGGATGTGAATTTGAACCTAAAAAACTCTGGGTAAATAATGAGGCTTTGTCTGTACCCATAAACTAAATGTGTACAGGACTCTTGTACTAAGGCTTACTGGCATGGGAAATTTAAACCCTTTTGCCCTCCAAGACAGGGTTGCCATAGCCAAAATGACTGTTTACGTGTGTCTGCATCATACTACCTTACAGCCTGTGACTAGAAGTGAGTTTGGAGAGTTCTGGTCAGTTCAGGTCAAAAATTGTGAAGGACCATTCTAACAATATAGAATTGCAAATGATCTCTTTTCAGCAGCTCAGAACACTCTCTCACAGTGTTTAATTAGTGACAAAGACATAAATGATCCAAATCAATTCTGTAGAGGCAACTTCAATTCTTACATTTCATTTTTTTAACAGGCTGACTTTTCACTCAGACAATAATGCCCTAACACACTTTTGCTCTTATATTTTTGCAATTATTTTGTCTAAAACAATAAGTAGAAGAAACCACCCTAGAATAAGAAGAAATCCCATAGTTTTTTCCCTCATTTTTCATACAGCTACTTACGCTGACTATCAGTGGGTCTTGAAGTTTCAGATCTACTGCAAAAACTATGCTGTTTGAACTAAGAGATAACAACATGAGAAGGAAATCAACAAATTCTCTACGGCAGTAGTTAGACAATCCCACTCTCTCTCCAATTCCAGAAGATAATTCTCCTTTCTAGTGCTGATTTTGGTACTCATTTAACCCGATGGTAATTGATTTTTTTGGATCTCTCTTTTCAATCATTTCCAGTCGGTTTCAAAATTAACACTTTTAATGTATTTCTCTTTCATTTTCCACCTTGTTCCCACTCTTTCACCTTTTTCTTTCTAGCTGCATGTCAAATTCTATTTGCCCCACCAGATGATCTACTTCCTTTCATCAGATTCCGCTCTATCACTGTTTGCTCAGCTGCTTTCTTCATTCACAAGTCTGATTTTCCTGTCAGTCCCACCACCTTCTTTGTCACTTTCTTCTTTTGATTCAAATGTGCTTTTCCAAGCAGTTTCCAGTCTTCCCTGTATTTCCTTCACGTTCCAAGTTCTTCCTTCCCCTTCCCTAGTCTTAGTATCAGTTAATGTCTTTAGCCAGTGAATTACCTTCTCAATAAGATATTTGTTTCCACTGCATTTGTATCAGATTATTTCTCTGCCACAAATCTATGCTGTCTGATGCCACCACTGTTACAGAGGGAAGACCATACTTGTTTTCACTGATGGTGCTCAGATTGTGGTACAAATTCCAGCTCAGGAAAGGACATTGAAGAATAGTAGTTTTGGAAAAAAGTGCAGAGGGAGGTTTTGAACTTGCACCCATGTTAAGCATGAAGCATGGTTAGTTACCTGACTGAAATGGTGCAGGCAGACTTTAGTCATAACAAGGAGAACCTTGCATTCTTCAGAAATGTTAAGTGACAAAATCAACTTTCTAATACATAAGCATACTCAAAATTATGTAATTCAGCATAGTTATAGATTTGCAGTGGGGAAAAAAAAGACATTGCAAGTCACTAAAAGTTCAGGTTTTCAACCAGTGGAACCCCTTCATAACAAAACTTAAATGATGATCCCACCAGAGAAGATGTAAATACAAAAGATGTAAATGTTTGGGAATTAATATGTATTTTCTTTAGTCTCTCTTTCAGAAATAGTTGAATCATTATGATTGAACATTTCCAAATAAATTCTACATTCTACATTCTACAGCCGATACTCAGAGACTTTTGAGTCTAAATAACTGAACTTTGGCAAGAATGAAGCTTGTCATCATTAATGGAAGGTCCAGAAAGCCTTAATTACAGGGGATATCACCAATACCAGTGAACAACTGATGGCAGAACATATTGAACTCCTTTCAAGACTTATATTACTATTCAGGAATTATTCAGGATACGTAGTCTTATTCAATATGTATTCAAGAAAGATACTTTTATTCAGTTTTAATAGCTATGTGAAATTTGATATCTCAATAAAGGAGTTCTGTTAAACTTGAGATGTCATATACACTTAAAATCAGCACATGATTATAGAAAAATAGTGTGCAAGACAGTGGAAAATGAAATAACTTTTACCCCCTGCAGAGATTAAATTTACAGGAAATATTGAAGAAAATACTATAAACACAGGTTTGACCTGTATGTAGAAGCAATTGGAGCAGAAATAAAATGACACCCTCAGATGCTCACTTTGCTCTTAGTAGTCCTACTATGCACTGTTCTTGATGCACACAATATTTTTGCATGCACTATAGGGGGAGAAAACAGAAAGTAAATCAGTTACTGTAATATATGCATTACAATGTACTTCAAAAAAAAAAGAAAGAAGAAACAGATGTTTCTTGTGCAGGTATAAAATTCAAAAGGATTATAAAACTATCAAAGAACGTATAATGAAGTGTAGATTAAAGAGCGCAGTCTTGTCGTTACAACATATGTTCTGAACTTTCATGAGATAGGATTGTATAACACTAGACATGTACTCATGAAAACAAGGAGATTGAAAGCACCTACAAAAGAAGTGTTCTCTTTATGTTCTGAAAGGAGCAACCTGCAGAAGGGGGGATGAAAGTATCATTGCTTATGTGCCATATGAGTTGTGGAGTTGGACTGATGCATAAGGATCCATTACCTAGTTCTCTGCAACTGAAAGTCACTTTGACTGAAGGTCATTATAACCAAGATATAGGTCTCAACATTCTTAGAATTTCTTTTGGGAGAAATAGTGCCAGTTCTGTCATATATCAGTTTATTTTGATTAGCACTTAAAGGAAAGGACTCATTTCAGATATCTCATTCTTTTCCAGACCTTTTGGGAAGGATTAATTTCAATTACAGATGGCAGGATCTGCTAGTCCTTGATTATTTTGCCTAAACACATGCCTTCATGTATTTCTGTGCCAACTAGACATAACATAGCTGTCTAGGAAAAAATAGAGTTACTTAGCAGGTTATGGACATTGGGATAAAATCGAGGTGTCAGTAACATTTGTACATCAGAATGTCATTTTTCATTTTATCATCATCACACATCACTTAGGAAGATGCAACAAAACCTGAGTTTCTAACTAATGTCAGTGTTTTGTCCAAACTTACATGATCATAATTATAACCATGCGATGTGTGATTTACAGCAACTGATCATAATAAACTATAGACATAGAAAAATTTTATAGAAATACATTACAGTCCAAGAATCAGAAAAATATGAGCTAAAAAGATATGAAAGTTAATAGCTTTGTTATGTATGAAACATTAGAAATTCAGAGTCCTCTTGTACACACTTCCATATGGATACAAGTGAATATCTTCAAATTATTGCACAATCTGTGAAATGAAGACAAATAGGAACCCACCTTAACTCTTTCAGATGATCAGTCTATTATTTTCTCTCATGACTTCACAAGTGTTTCATCAACATTCATCATCATCCCATTTATGAAAGCCAAAGAGAGCAGGCAGTCAGATAGTCAACAGAACTGCACATTCTCCCAGACAGATACTGAGTCTGATAGTCAGAATTGGAAGAAATTAAGAAACATTTTGCTTCTGATAAATGTTCACTTGGATATTCATCTGGATGAGACATCTCTTTATTTCAACTTAATTGTCATTCATTGAAATTTCTTTGTCCACAGGCAAAGAGCAAGCCCAATTATAAAATAATCATGTCAAAGAGCAGGAATATCTATGATACCCATAAACATTGGTAACCAGAGATGGACCATGCAGAAAATGCATGTTATATACAAACTTTGTCATGATGCCAATTCAAACCAATTTTGGTTAACATTGGAGTGGAAGGCATAGCCCTTAGCATCTATATGTAGGCAACTGAATCACATATTGTGTGTCTGCGTTCAGATGACTGCTGCTGCTATTTTACCAGATGAGTGATTCCACAGCTGGGATGCACAGAACATCAGAAAGGCCTTAGGCACTTGTTCATTCCTCTGCGGGATTCATCCCTTACCCTAGTTTCACCCCCTGTCTGTGGTTCAACATGCTGGGTACTTTCTACCGTATTATGCAAAAGACATCCCTCTGAAGCTTGCTGGTCTGTACATGAAGGCCTCTATGGAAAAAGTGTAACAAGGAATGTGGGAATCCATATTCTGCTTGGTTCCATTCTGAGCTCCGTTCAGAATCCATGTCCCATCAGCACCACTACCATTCCTTCTAACTGCAATAGGTTGTTTGGAAAATTTAAGGTTCTGCTTATGAAATTAGAATACTCAGTTGGGAAATGGCAGAGAGTGAGTGCACAAGCAGATGTACTAGAAAAACCAAAAAAAAAACAAAAAAAAAAAAGCAAAAACAAATTAAAAAACCTCTAGCAATGAATAGCAGGGAAACTAAGTATAGCTGGAGCAGATATAAAAGCATGAATAAATCTAAAGTATGTATCATGTCCAGGTTTAAATGGATGAATCACCAAGAGGATTGCTTAAAAGCCCTAAATCTTCTATCTTTGTTCAGGAGCTTCAAGAGCTGAAAGCTTCCACTGCTAGAGAGGTCTGGTAGAAAGGTACGTGGTACTGTTTGGCATCGAGGTATGAGAACAGCCCAGGGTCTCTAGGCACAATTGATCCCATCATTCAGGATATCTTTGAAGGTCTGAAGTTTTGAACCTCTCGGCTGCTCAGCTGTTTCTCTAGTTTGTACAATTTTTGTAGTGTGGATGGACTCCTGTCCCCATTACCAACCCGGCATGGGCAGCAGGCAGCACTGGGCATGTTCCTGCTCTTCCTGGCGACCCAGCTCCCAGCAGGCTGCTCTGACTCTATCTGAACAGAGCTGATCAGCAGCTTATCAGTTTCTGTCAGTAAGTGTTTGAAAGCATATCTTTCTATCTCAAGAAAAGAAAAAATCAAAAACAAAAACAAAAAACCCAAACCCAAAACACAAAAAACTCAACCAAACAAAAACAAAGGAGTTTTTTAAGTTGAAAAATTATGACATTTTTATTTCAGTTGGAGAGGGGTTTATATTCAGTTTCACTTAGTATTGAAACAAATGTAAAAAACTTTCCCCAAATATATTTATGTTTCAGCCAGGTATATAATTTACCTAATATACATGTATACTCCCAGAAGGCAAGGTATACATAGATATACACAATTATCTGGATTAAATATTAGAAATGCCTCTTGCCCCCAGAATTTTTCTCCAGATGCTCTGATATAATTACATTCAGCTGAAAGTATCCATAGTTGTTCTGTTGGCTAAATTGGTTTATTGCGTACTTTGAAATCATGGACTATTATTCCTGTTTCTTCCTCTATGTGAATCCTTGATCTTATACTACTCCGTGCCAGAAACAAATTGAAATAGATGTGCTGAACACATGGATATGAAGCAGTTTGCCCAGTAATAATTGCTTCATGACAGTTTTCTATTCTTCCAGTTCTTCTCCCTTTGGGATATTTTAGTGGTTTGGATAGCATTAGTAAGAGAGAGACAAAGTACTGTCTCAAGCTAGATATTATTACTGCAGACCTGATAAAATCTAAATATTTTTGAAACAATAGTTCTCTGAATAATTAAGTGGATTCTGAAAACCTCCAAACATTAGTGATTTTTGCTTCTAAAAGATCACAAAAGAATTCCAGTCTTGGAGAGAAGTCAGCTTCAGAGTGCAATTGAAAATATTTCGAGAGCAGCAAATATTCAGAGCAATAATTCTTTTTAATGCACTACTTTTCAAGATTGTCAGTTCCTAAATATTACATAAATATAACATATAAATAAAAGTTTTCTTAAAAGTAACTTCTCAGCTTTTATTGGCATCTAACAGAAATATCATAGTCAGGAAATTCTCTTGTTTAGATTTCAATACAAGACAAAAAACAATCACTCAGTCTCTAAATAAATAAATAAATAAATAAATACCAGCTGTTAATAATTCTTGCACATCAGCTAGTCATTGTTGTGTAAACCAAAAATAAAAATCTGGCAGGGAACCATGAAATCTATTTAATACAGAAGTTTTTAAAAACTTACTTGAAAAAAAAAAGTTTTCTGTTTCACTAAGCTGTATTTTGGCAGCTTCATAGCAAGTCTGTCTGTCTAGAAAGCTGAAGAGAATTCTTCAAATGTCATGTTTGCTCTAGATTTAGGTCTTGATATTAATCTCATTCTCTAGATGAAGGGGTCATTTAAAAAAAAAAGTCTTTACAAATAACACTGAAATACTTGTGCTGTAAAGTTTCCATCAGCAGTATTTGTCTTACAATTCGGCATCAAAAGGAGAACTTGGTTCAAGTTTGATCAGGTAATGTGAGAAATTCATTATCTTTAATAGATTTAAATTACTCAGATTTAATACAATGGAGAGTTATATGTTACATTATGGCATTTCTTAATTACAGTGAATGTGCAATGAAAGGATTTAATTTTAACATTACTTTGGTTTACTAAAAATTCTTTCCAAACAAAAAAATACTTCAAGAAAAGTGTCCATCTCATTATATTCTGTGATACCTTACACCTATTTTTTTTTAATCAAACTATTTCTCTTAGTAGCTTTTTCAGTGTCTGTTAAGAGCTGGCACAGAACACTACTTCTGTAACACTGAAATACAGCAACACATGCATAGAGATGTCTCAGGCTGAGACCTATAACAACACTGTGCACATATTGTTATGTGTATTAGAAGAACATAAATCAAAATAGATCTTATAACGTTTTGCAGTACAATATTTTTAAAGTAGAGACTATTTCTATGAATAAAGAAAGAGTGAAAATAGTAAAATATTTCATACTTAAATAATTTATAACAACAATATAGAGATGTTGACTTTCTAGCTTGCTTTATGGTGAAAAGATCATATATTTCTGTTTTTTCTTTGTTTACAGAGCTTATAATAAAGTTGATCCAGTAAAAACAGACACATAGAAATCTGTACTGTGCACAGAAAGAGCTCATTCAACAAAACTTTTAAATTTTAATGTTAATATTCCAATAGTTACAGAAGGGTAGATATTGAAAGTATATATCCTGGCACAAAAATATATCTGTTACCGATATATCTTTGACTAAATGTGTGTTTTAAAAAAATTGTAAATTTACTATATTTCTGCCCCATGGCAAATTTCCAATTTTGCTTAGGGAAGGAATGTTAGTGCACCTCACCAGAGAGTAATTATATATTTCTTTTAAGAGTAAGCTTTACTAAAGTATCAGCATTTTCATACTTAATTCTCGGAGGCAGCCAGTATATCACTGAACTTGTAAATTCAGTCTTGCTGTCACTGGTAGACTCGAAAGCGTATATAATGAATCTTATGGTAGACTTGCTGGCACAGTCTCTGCTTTCCTTGACTTTCTGTGGACGCAGAGTTACCACTGGGCTAGGTTTTCTGGGTTTTCAGTCTCTTGAATGTCATGCAAAATTTTAGAGGCAGTATGCCTGTAAATGCCTGTACTGTTTCTCTATGGGGGCACAATGTTGTAGGGGGTAGCCATAATTAAACCAAATGATGTGAACATGAGAAAACTAGGTAATCATGCAGATCTTGCACCTTTCCAACATATACCATCCTTAATATTAATCTTGACTTTTTATAAACATGCCTAACCTGATAATTATAGGTGGGGTTTTTTGTTTGTTTGTTTAATAAGGAAGATGGTTGCTTCTTTCTCTTGCAAAATATCTGGAAATATGTGTGGGAATTCTAAAATAATTACATATTTAGAAAAATTAAACTCCTTAAGCCAAATGATCACCTCTAGTTGTCTTTCAATTTGAGCAAATATTTCAGAAAACCTGGGCCAGATTCTAAATCACACTGTTATGCTGAGACCACAGTATAATGGAAAAGATATTAAAAAAAAAAATAAAAAATCACATCCCTTTTGTTATACAAGCTGAAAGTTTGGTCTAGGAGACATGGATTTGGGTAGACTTTTTTTTTTCCTACATACTTCACAGAGCAAAAATGCTGAGCACATCCTAGGTCTAGTTTTAATACTGTTATTAGACCACAAACTATTTTAAAATACTCCTTTAAAAATAGAAAGATATAGAACAGTTACACAATAGGCATGGAGGAAGGCTACTCATTTAATCATCTGTTTCTCAGGTTCTTAGCACCAATAAAGAACACACAGAAATCACCTACACTCCCAGAGGTACAATACCTTTCTGGGGAAAGTATTTGCGCAGAGGAACACTTTGAAAAATATCATCTGAATACAAAGCATTGGGAAGAGACTAGGTACAGAATTTCTAGTGCCTAGGTCGTGCTTGGGGACTTGGCTATGACAGTGCTTCAGGTAAGTGTCTGTCAGCATTCAGCTAGTAAAGCTCTATTTTCAGCAATTTATCTCTTTAGAACTTAAGAATCCATTCTGACACAAAAGTGTTCCTGACATAAATACTATCTCATTATAGAAATTATTTTAACTTGTTTTTTAATTTTGCATGGCTATGAAAGATTATTGTCATTTGGAAATTATAAAAGTTCTAAAAAATATGGCAAAGTGAGTAAACGTAAGAAATTTGTGGTAAATATTGAGTATTTAAAATGTCTGCAGTGCTTTCAATTTAAAAAAAAAAAAATAATAATTTTTTCAAAGTGCTCCAAGAATTAAAAATCAGCTCCATGACTGTTCAAGACAAGCTCATCAGGTCAGGCTATCCCATTTGTGAGCACTTATATCTGATTTCACATACTTAGAGAGTTTTCAATGGGGGAGATAATGTGGAAGTCTGGCTAATAAATATTAATTCCAGTTCAAGAGGATTTCAGTCTGCACATAGATTAGCAGGCCTACAGCCAAAAGGATTCCATTTTGTCACTTAGTCTGGTGTTGTGCATAACACAGACCACTGAATTTCACCAGCTTCATGCTGTATTAAGATATCCACACATATTCCAGATGTGTCATCTAAAAACATGCTTGGGAATGTATAATTATTTAGGTCTGTGTGTCTTCATTTTCCTGTTTACAATTTCTTTTCATGTCAGACAAAAATTTGAATGAGATTGACTAACTGTCCCTAGTGTGCTATTTTGGGTATTGCAGTTCAAGCATAAAACAATAGGCAGCTTTAAATATCACACAGTCAAAATAGAATGCATCTATAATACTTTTTTCTTTAATTTTCTATGTGCCAGATTAAAAAAAAAAAATCTTTTACTGATGCATTTTAAAAGAATACTGATTGCAATTCACTGAATATAGAAGTGAAACTTTTTTTTTTTACATTCAGAACTAAATCAGTCAGTCCCCAAAGTCCCAATTTTGTAACAATGTCTAATCATAATTCCTTAGGATTTCAATTGATAAAAGGTGTAAAATGTATTAGTTATCCACTGCCTATTTATAAATCACACCACCTGTGTGGAGAAAACTGTTGTACCATCTCCTTTATTTATGCTTTCACAGTCCATATGCAGAGAAAGCCACTAAAATTAGTTTGCATCTGGCGGGTTGATCACTGTGACAATAAAAGGATTAAACAGTAAGATATCTCTCTGCTTTCAGTAATGTCTAGCAATACAGAGGATCTATTTTGTTCGTTATGTGTACATCATTCAACGTTTTCAAGTATTATGACTGCCACACCTTTCTTTTTTTGCCCTTGAAAAGCAACTCTATCATTACTAAATTTGTGACAGATAATGTTTTATGGGAAGCTAAAAACATCACTGAGAATGCAGAAAACTTACATAATATGCTTAAAATAGTGTGTTGGGTTTGCATGGCAAGGATTTGGTAGCGGGGGGGGGGGGGGGGGCTACAGGGGTGGCTTCTGTGAGAAGCTGCTAGAAGCTTCCCCTGTGTCTGACAGAGCCAATGCCAGCCGGCTCCAAGACGGACCCACTGCTGGCCAAGGCCAAGCCAATCAGCGCCTCTGTGATAACATATTTAAGAAGCAAAAAAGAGCTTTTGCATCCGGAGAGAGGAGTGAGAAGATGTAAGAAACCCTGCAGACATCAAGGTCAGTGCAGAAGGAGGGGCAGGAGGTGCTCCAGGCGCTGGAGCAAGATTCCCCTGCAGCCCGTGGTGAAGACCATGGTGAAGCAGGCTGTCCCCCTGCAGCCCATGGAGGAAGGATGAGGGGGTGTAGAGATTCCACCTGCAGCCCGTGGAGGACCCCACGCCGGAGCAGGTGGAGGCACCTGAAGGAGGCTGTGACCCCGTGGGAAGCCCACGCTCGAGCAAGCTCCTGGCAGGACCTGTGGATCCGTGGAGAGAGGAGCCCACGCCAGAGCAGGTTTGCTGGCAGGACTTGTGACCCCGTGGGGGACCCACGCTGGAGCAGTTTGCTCCTGAAGGTCTGCACCCCGTGGAGGAGACTCACGTTGGAGAAGTTTGTGAAGGATTGTCCTGTGAGAGGGACCCCACGCTGGAGCAGGGGAACGATGAGAGGAGTCCTCCCCCTGAGGATGAAGAAGCGGCAGAAACACCGCGTGATGAACTGACCGTAACCCCCACTCCTCCTCCCCCTGTGCCGCTGGTTGAAGCCAGGAGTGAAATTGAGCCTGGGAAGATGGGAGGGGTTGGGGGTGGTGTTTTAAGAGTTGATTTTATTTCTCATTCCTCTACTTTGTTTTGCCTAGTAATAAATTAGATGAATTCGCTCTCTAGGTTCAGTCTGTTTTGCTCGTGACGATAATTAATGAGTGATCTCTCCCTGTCCTTATCTCGACCCACAAGCTTTTCGTTATACTTTTTTCTCCCCTGTCTAGTGAATGAGGGGAGTGACAGAGCGGCTCTGGTGGGCACCTGGCCCCCAGCCAGGGTCAACCCACCACAAATAGTCAATCTTTCAGACATGATTTTTTACAATAAATTTCTTTTTAAAGCCATTTAGTACATATTTTTTTTCTATCATATTGTTAAGAATTATTTTTTTTATAAACAAAAATTGTAACAGGAATGTAATTCTTGATTATCCTGAAAATAATCATGAGATTTTTTATTTTCTGCTGTTTACAACAACTTTCTGCCTGATAGCAGTATATACAAAACAATGTTTGGAGGAGCCTACATAGTCTTGGCTGATCTCAGTTCCTTATATTTTAGTATGAAATTGAAGGTTTAGATTGAACAAAGGAATACAGTCCCATGGAAAAGACTGGGATTAATCAAGCAAGAAGCATTATATTATTTGCAATATTTTCATCTGCCTTTAATCTCAACCAAAGATATATTACACTATAAATCAGACCTAGACTGTAGTTTAAAGAAAGACTTGGGGCATGTAAAGACTACAGCATGGGATGATTGGATCAAGTAGCAGGTACGCATTTCAGTGACAATATCAAATACGCATTTGGCTAAACAGTCAGGATATTGAAATCAGCTTTTGTTATGCATAAATCTGAGGAATTTCAGTCATTTTGCTCAAATGGATTAGCATCTTCTGATAGGATTGTGTTCTCCTGACCATTTGGTGGAATCAGCAAGTCAGTGTAAGACTCTGGAAGACAGAGGGTCATGCCCAGGTCGCTGTCAGAGGAGCTGGCTGCATTCACTTGCTACATTCCTACACTCAGGTCATCTCCAGATATGGTTCTGTCTAATAGCTAACACCGTTTTTCCCACACACCCAGTCTATGTAGCAGGGAACAGAGCCACACAGAAAATGCTCCACTCTGTTCCCATAGAGGAAGAGATTTATCCCTGAAATTCCTGGCATGTTTTGTATATGCAATGAATTATTTAGAACTGAAAATAAAAACCTGGGCATCCACTCTAAAATAAAGGCCTTGACTAGTCCCTTTTCCTCTTTCAAAGCTGTGTAGTCCCATCACAGCCACCCTGCTGTGAGGTTGACACCTAGAACGGTGAGAGGGAACACTTGGGCTTCACTGCCTCATGAGAACATGGACAGGAGATATTTGGGGGCAAGGAAGAGGAGAGAGAGACCCACCGACAAGTTCTTAGGAAGAGTTCATAGAGAATAGCTTTCAGAAGGATGGCTGGAAATTGTTCTTAGTCTCCGTTCTCCCACCCCCAGACTTTCCTGGAAAGAGATACTCACCGCATATTGGCAGCAGGCAAGTATCTCAAAGGCCCCCATTTCTTTGGGAGGACTGTGTTCCTCAGACTCTTCTGTTGAATGTTGGCTAGGAACATAGATGCAGTCCAGGAACAGCTGGATACAGGATCTCTTCTTCATGTATATTTGAAGAATTAAAACCAGCATGTAAATCCTTCACAATGACTGACTACTGTATTTCTGTCACAGATGCTTTCTCACTTTCCTGCCAATATGTTTGTCCGGAGGATGAAGTTCACAGCAATATATATAGATGAGTGGACCACAGTCATTTACAGACAGATTGTATTCTAGAAAAACAGGTTGGAGAAAATCCCCAGAGAGTGCCCTACCAGCTACCGGCATGTACCCCCAATGCCAGCAGGAACTCCACGGGGCTGGCTCTAACAACCTGCCTGTCTCTTCTAGAGCCTGTAGCTGGTACTGGAGCAGGACAGGGCTGAGATGGGTGCATGCAACAGGAGGGAGACTTGTGCTGTATGAGGGACACTCTACCAATCACTCGTTGAAACTGCATGCCTGTGTCATACTCAGAGGAACAAGTGGAACAAGAACCTTTCACAGCGTTAGATACCCCTCTGGAAAGTGGATGAGGTCTTGGAGTGTTCCTTGGGAGCTGGGGCTACTGAGAAACTTACACAAAAAAGAATTATTTTCAGATAGTTGCTACAGAGGTATAACCGTGTTCCCTATTCTAAGCCTTAATGGCCCTGACTAGCTTCACCTGTGGTTTCCACTCATGCCTTCTTGGCCATGGATCCAAGAGCCCCATTTCAGCTCAGTTCTGCACACCTAGGCCTTCCCTGAGCTGTGGATTTAATTATCTCCCATCCTGTCTCCTGGATGGCCCCAGACCAATGTTGAAGGAAACCTCTTCTCCAGTCCTGTCTCTGGCCCCATTTCCTACTGTTGTTCCTGACCAGTCTTCCTGGATGGACCAGGGTCTGATTCAACACCTCACCTAGCCTGGGAATCACTGTACAGTTGACAGAAACTGTTACTGTCACCATCCCAGACCTCCTCAGGTGCTGCAGGACTGCACCCCGCCAGCGCAAGCATGCCTGTGCTAGGGTCACCCTCAGTGCCCAGATAGACATAGCAGCAACCCCTGGGAGAATTCATCTCACCTCTCAACCTTCTGTAACCCTGCTCCCAAACTCAGAGCTGTGTTTCTTGACAGCTTTGTTGCTGAAGTGAGGAGACACTATCTTGATCTGGTGTCTGGGAGGATCTTGTAGTTTGATACTCTTCTGCTACACACATTGAGCATCTCTGCTGCTCCCTAATTCCCTGCTGACTGTGAAAACTGCTGGAGCATGACCAGAGTGTACTGAACATGTCCTGGGACTGTGTGGAGGAGAAGCATGACATGATATGACTCATCCATGAGCCTGAAGGAAAGAGAGGGCACACAGGAAGAGGGCACACCACAAGGGAGGAAAGAGATGTCAAGACTACCACTTAATCTTACATGACATTCCCAGACTTACAGTTTTATTGACTTATTAAAAACCTAGACTCTCTCTTTTCAGTAGTTTAGTTCATCTGCTCATTCTGCTGAACTATTTTTGGAGAACTTCCTTTGTCGTTGAACTTACATTAGCTTTTGAATGCATTCATTCATTCTACTCCAATTCTGCCTCTTTAGTTGTATAATAATTTCCATCTTTTCGTTCCCAATTTCTAGTTTGTGTAACTTCATTCTTGGTCTCCTTGCACTAGTTGTAGATTTTGATGGTACTGGTTCGGTAGTTTACTTTTCTTCATGTCTCCATTGCTGCCTTAACTTAAAGTGTGACCTCGTCTGCCAATTTTGCCGTAAGCCTTTAAAAATATATATACCAGTGGTAAAATAAAAATAAACCCAACCTGAATATAGTTCCCAAAATCAAATGCTTTAAAGTACACAAGAAGTTATTTTTAATATTGGGTGTGTAAGAGAAGATCTAAGTAAATTACTCACTTTTTCCTAAGATGTAGGCTTTTTTCACTGTATAGTGAACTTTTTTTTTACTTTAGGACCCAGGCACTCTAATCCTTTGTCCTATACACATGTTAATTTCCTTCAGAGCTCCCATCTGGAATCCCTCAAAAGGGAAAGGTCCAACTGTCCTTGATTCAGGAGTGACTGTATTGCTAGAAATAGATATAATTCGCACCAGGTTTTGCTTTCTCCATCTTGAACAATCACTCAAACATATGCCAGTGACTTCATGACCTCTAGTCTCTCCATAAAATCACAAATCCCTGGTATCAGGCTGAAAAACAAACCTCTGGTAGTCTGTGAAGCACTCCTCTCATTTTCAGCTGTCATTTTACGGAAGAGGACTATTTAAAAACAAAAAACAATTTCAGGGCACCAAGAGCTATCATATGCTTTAAACTGTCTCATATCCGGGCTATACACCACTGGAAGGGTTCCCCTCTCTACTAATTCCCAAAATATTACAACTGTGCTAGGGTAGGCACCTCAATTAAAAAAAAAAAATCTAGGAAACATATGCAAAGGACAGGGATATGAATTATCGTTCTCATGTTGTCTGGCATACATTCATAAGCTTTTGGGTACAGGCTTCTTGCAAAACTTTCTCTGCTGCACTGCCTGTGGGACCTGTGTCCAACCTTCCTACTTTACACCTAAAAGAAAAAAACAGTGAATAGTGTTTGCCAAGGTCACTCTGTTATCATCTCCCCTTCTGCCAAATGCCGATGCTTCAACAGAGAACAGCAGTGTGGTGGAGGAGGTGGTCTTGGTCTGTTGATACTTAGTGAGGCTCAAGAAGAACATTTATGCTTAAAGGGCAGTGAATGGTCAGGATAAGAACTCGCTAGCTTAAAATGAAAAGAAAGCTAACAGAATGACTCCACAGTGTATCCCCTCAGTTCCCATGACTCACCCATGCATGAAAAACTAGCGTCTTTAACATTTTCACATGCCTCTTCATTAACAATGGTACAGCTCAACTTACCATGCCCCACTGGAAGTAGCTCTAAAGCCAAAATTGGTGCCTCCCAACCAAAAAAAAAAAAAAAAAAAAAAAAAAAAAAGGTGCAAATTTATGGTGTCTTTAACTTACAGGTCCACACAGAGTCACTTTAAATAGAGGTCACCTTTCTCTCTTCTCTTCTCTTCTCTTTGCTTTTCAACCCTTATTCATTGTTTACTCAGTTCTTTCTCTCTTGGATCAATATCTTCAGGCTAAAAACCTAAACTGTGAAAGTTCAGCTATTTCTCATCCATCTGTACTCCTCTTATCTCTGAAGAGATGCATTATGCCTAAAAACCTGTTTTGAAAATATCTCTAAATTACCAAATTAACCAGATATAGCAGTTCAGTTTCTTTATGCTTAAGTTAGTTGAGTAAGTTGTGGTAGATGGGCCTTCCCCTTCAATTAGAAGAAAGGAGCAGACACAGCTTATGTATTTTTAAGAAGAAACTCTTGAAACCATACAGGTTTTATTTTTATTTTGGCTTCCCTCGTATCCACACTACCTATCTGGAAAACAAATAATCTTTTTTTCCTCAATCTTTCTTTTCCTTATTCCCACATGTTATCTTGAGACCTGTTTATTACATTACTTGCTTTTTTCATTACAAGCCTGGAGAGTGATATCTTGCTTTTGTTAGAAACTACTTTCCCCCAGTCAGTCGACCAGAGCCAATCAAGTCAATGGTCAGCCTTGTTAGGCTGTGGGAGCACAAGGGGAAAGCAGGTTTTTTTATTCAGGGACAGATGCTTGGGAGCCAAACAGAAGCAGCACTATTTGTATGTTGCTGAATGGAAACCGTATGTTTATGTGAAACCTGCATATTGATATGAATTCTGCAAGCCAACTTTCCTAGGGAGAGGTAAAACTGCTACAGGTACCAGGTTTAGTCTTTGAACTGCCTGACGGTTATCTGTAAACTTAAAGAATGCACTTGTTTTGATGTTTGAACTGTCAGTTTTTAGTGACTTCGGATCAAAGATCTTGTACTTGTGGGATACACTGAGACACGAGACTTCCTATGGCATTTAATAACACTAAACACACTGAAGGATGCAGATCAATATTTATCAGCAAGCACTGCAGTATTTATCACAGACATTTATCTAGACTGAAAGAAATTGAAATGCTCTGCCAGAAAGGACTGTCTCTGAAATGAAAATCAGACCAAAAATTTCTATGAAAAATTGTAGTTTTTAAACCTCGTAATCTGATTAGAAAATGCATTTCTAAGAAGACATCGGGAACTAGATTCTTTTGAGTCATGCTTTTGATACATTTTCAACATAATAGCTGAGCTAAAATTTGGGGAATGAAAAGTTATCCCAAAAAGGCAGAGAAATCAGCAACTGAGGAGAATCTCTGTATTCCATTCTTATAAATAAGAAGAAAAGCTGGGCTTTTGTTTACAGGGAAGGAATGGAGACAAGGACATCTACCTTCTTTACTGCTCCACACTTCCTTTTTTGTCAGTAATCCAGTCTTTGATGTGGGTTCAGGTCAGATATCAACAGTGGATTATATGTTTTACTCAGTCTGTTTCTGTGTGCTTTACAATGTTATGGTTAGCTGACAGCTTAAGTCCTTTCCCAGATTATAACAGCATGATCTTTCTTCCTCTTGCCAGCACTTATCTGATCCCACTGTGGGGTGATTCTAAAAGTAAGCTCAAGCAGCAGTAAAACTACCTCAGCAAGAAAAATCACAGATCTGATCGCTCACCTCTGGGAACAGGTTCACTACAGGAATCTTGCACATGCCAGTGCGTGACCACAGGTGGGTTATAGCCCCTACCTGGCAGGCATGGTGAGGAAATGACTGCAAGCAGTCCTGCTTTAAATCAGCTTAAATTGTGGAAGTATGTCATTAAATATGCTTTAAAGCAAAAATTAAGAAGGATAGTTTAATGTATCAGTGTTTCAGGGGATTAAGCTAATCTACAGGCTATTTTTCTTTTAAGAGAAAGTGGAATAACTGGAATTCCAGGTGGACTTACCTGAAAAACTTACCAAAGTTACTTCATCATCTTAACAATGGAAACTGGTTCAGTTCAGATTTATCTTCTGGAAAAGACTGATTTTATACCTTCATTTTAAAAACAAGATCCAGACAAACAGTAAAACAATGAACTGCTACAGTTAAACTGGGCAACAAATCTTGGGAATCCAAATGATTTTTAAAAAATTGAAAAATATTTCATTTTCTTAATGGGCCTAATTGGTAACATTCTGCCTTAACCCAAGTTCACATATTACTTTCAGGAGTTTCAGTTCAAATTCATCTTTCTCTTCTAGATGGTAGTTTTGTATAAACCAGAATTGTTAATTATAAATATGCTACAGTAAATTGAAAAAACAAAATTAAAAAAAATCACATGGATAAATTGTTTCGAAGGACAGTAATTTATATGGGACATACAGGAATTCATAGGAAGGAAATTAGTACTGATCAGATGAAAATTCAAAGAATGAAGAATTTGCTTACTATTACCCAGTCTGAAATATGGGACTTTAGTCCTATTATAATTTTGTATTGATTACAAAGCCTTTGCATAGGTTAATGATAAATGTTAAAAGTTCTTCAGTAGTGAAAAGGATTGAAAAGATGGATTTTTTCATTTAAAACAGACATTATTGACAATGCTGATTCTAGCACCCTTGAGCATTGAAGTTATAATGAACATTTTTTATAATGAACATGGATTTAGAAGCTATTGCATGAGAAAGCAATAGAAATAGATCTAATGAAGGTTACTGTGGTCCTCTCTACCTCAGATGAAAAATACAGTTATGTTTTAGTCTCTGTATGCAAAATAAAACTATGTCCTTTACACATCTAATACTTCTCTATATGCAAAAACTGACTTGAAAGTGAAAAAAACTATACATTAACCATTTCAACAAATAATGTTATCTCTTTCTGATTCTTAAGAATGTGAAATAAATGGAAATGTTTTGGTTTGTGACACCATTTGTTTGTGTTACATTAACTCATAAAAGCTTTGTTTTCTAAATGGAAATACTGAGTTCATTAATGTATAATGTGAAACAAATGCCACTGTCAACTTTTAAAGAAAACTTTCAAATACTAGACTAGAGACTTAATGTCTGCTGTTCTTGTAGTTAAAATGACTTGCCAGACTTATGTTAAGATCATTGGTTACACTCTATTTCTCAAATGTACAGATTTCATGAAATATGTGTAGTTAAACATGATATGTTGGATTCGTTTCCTAATATATGGTTAACCATGCAGAATTCTCTTAGCTAATGCCATTAGGCAGACTTCTTAATTGCTTTCTAACAATAACAGTAATAGTACTCCTTTGTTTGTAGGTGAGATTACATGCATCTTGATATTCCCTGTTCGTTTATAATTGCTATTTGTGTTGACTTGTGTATTATTACAGTGATCATTAGAATATATGAAGTCAAAAAGGAGGATTTTAGATTTAATTATTTCATCCAAATAAGTACCAATTACCTACTCCAGAAACTTTCTTCATAACAGTATCTATGTTTAGTGTATAAAGAGCAAAAACTGACAATGATTCAGTACAATGTGTTTCAAATACTTCTTACCTGCATCGTGCTATGGCATACTACATCATATGGACAGTGACATAGTTTTCCTGGGGAAACTGGTGAAAAATCTGTCACTCGAGAATAGATTGGATAAAGCACAAGAAAATTACTCTGAGACATAAAGAAATCTGATAGTGGCTTGATTATCACATACAGACACAAAAATCCCAGTCATTGATTATATCTCCCTTAGTGGAGGCAAGCTAAATGTTGCAGTTGGCTTGGCTCCTAAGTGAGCATCATCTCCCTGTTCCACATCACCTCGTGGCATATAGGTCAGGTTCAGTCCTTCGGTACTCATACTGAAGGTCCTGCCTGGGATCCGATGCAGGTTTCCTGAGCTACTCTTCTTAGGAACAGCCATGAAACCCACATGATTGCATTTCACTGAAAGAAATGACTGGTCAATTGCAGAGGTGAGACTCATGAGGACATCAAGAATTTGCTACTAGAATTTATATCACAGTACAGAACCTTCCTATGATACTAAGCAATTCTCCAAATTTCAGTGATTTTACTGGCTATGTCTACACTGTCAAATAACTTAGCTTGTGAGTTGTCTCCTGGTTTCAGTTCTCGTTGTCCACATTGCATAAATGTTAGTTCACTCCATGGCTCAGCGTAAAGGGAAACCATCTCTGACCCTCCAAAACAAACCTCAAGTTCTGTGGATAATTCATTCCAAGGACTGGTTCCAAAAGGCAACACAAACCAGACGGCTGAAGGCTTGGATTTCTCTGCCCTACAAAGTCCCTCAACAGCAGGCCTTTTATTTTCAAAACACTTTCCCATGCCTGGATATCATATCCCAGAGCCTGTAATGCACTCCTTCAGTTTCATGTTATAAAAACACCACCTGGTGCGTTGCAGCACAGCCCTCATGTTTTTTTCGGGCACTTTGAACTCAAAGCAAGCAAACAAAAGGACAACTGGGTCTTTGAGCCAAGGAGACCTCTGCGTGTGGCTTGAAAGAGATGCGAGGCATTGTATTGTGTAGTGGAGATTTGTTTAGCAGTTTCTTCCAGGTATTGCTATCTCTGAGCATGGTAGACATAAGCCACTCAACACCACTTTGCCTGAAGGATTGCCTTCTGGCATGTGTATTTAGCTATGTAAATATAGCTGCAATGACGCTTTCTGTACTTTAGCAGGAAACACTTTCATGAAGTACTGGCTTTTCAGAAATGTTTGCACACATCAGACATTCACTATTTTGATGGCAATGTGGCAGCCCTTCATCCTGCCCTTCAACAGCAGATGCTGAAACCAAAAATATTTAAAGGCAGAGGTTTAGGTATGAAAGTGAAAATATAGGACTACAGGTGAAACAAATATGAGCTCAATTAATACCCCACTTTTTTGTTTTAGTTTTCCTACCTATAATTTCTAAAATGTATTCCATTTGCCAGAGCTACATGATTCAATATTTAGTTTTGGTTTTCCATCATAAAGCATAATGACAGGGAATATGTCAGAAAATATTCACTGGACGCTCAATGGTGAAACTATTATGTGATTAAGTGTAGGATTCATCTGTCCAAATCCAGACTCAATATGTACATCTCCTTCTTCTGCATTTACTTATTCTCTACATTCACTATAATAGGAGCTGCAGCAGCTAACTTTGATGCAGGGCAGGATCCAGTTGTCTAAACATAAGTGCCAAAAGCCACTGGAGATGCTCTAGGACGTCCAAAACACCCTTAAAGGGTTTTATAAGAATCAGGCTTCTTTTGGAAAGGTAGCTGTATGCCAAATGCGACACCTCCCTCCCCTGTATCTAAAATGTCTGTAGACAGCTATGTTTAACCAACTGAACCATAGCTGTAGATGTAGACTTTAAAGATACGAAAAGCTAAGTGGAATTAATCACGCCTCACATATCATATGTTATTATCTTCTTAAGCTCACCACTTCAGCATCAGCATAATGCTACTTTATGCTGCATTCGGGATGGTGCTCGCACTCAAGCTTATCATTTCTGACACAAACTGACCCATATAACTGCTATAGCAAAGCAGATGAAATTCCATTCTGCCAAAATATGAGCTCATCTGTGATTTTTAAAAAGCTGCACTGAATTGTTTTTAATGGATGTATTTTAAGGACTCTAGCCTTCATAGTTAAAAATGATCTCATACAACTGAGAAGATGTAAGCATACTTTCAGTTTGTTGGGTTTTTTTATTTTGGCTTTTCATTGCTTTTGGTTTGGTTTCTTCTTGCACAATGTGGTTGTAGAAAAAGTAGCATGAATTTATGAGAACTATGAGAATCAATCACTCTGCTTTACAAGGATAATAAATATGTATCTCTATGCTCCAAGGCACACATTAATCACTGAATGCCAGAAGTTAGGGGTCCCAATGGACTGATTATTTAAATTTTTCACGATATCTTATTGTTTCTCCCACCTCAAAAGCATCAGGCAATGGTCACAGGCAGACTTAAATAGTAAAACAGACACATTACTGTTTTGGCAAAATCTACTAATGTTGGTTTTGAACCTTCTTTTTTCTTTCATCTTACCTTTACTGACAAGCTATTGGACTTGACACAATCAAACACAAAAATTTATTGCACCCAAATTAAGATTTTAGACCTCACAGAAAGACACAAAGGGATAGGAATCAAATCCATTTTACAACATACAGTTTTAGTGTCAATGAAGGCTGTTTTCTGTGCTAATTCATTAATTTTATTGATAGGGCAACATTATATGTGTGTTTGTGTAACAATAGGTTCCATAATCCAAAACCCTTCACTCATTCTAAATGAATAATGTTGACTCTTTTGTTCTTTTCTCATGAACCTTGTAGCAAACAGAGCTTCACTGAAAGACAACAAGTTTGAAGTATTAAGAAATTCAGCTGAGTAAACTGATTTATAATTCAGATATGGCAAACCAATGTGCAGTGCTAGATAATTTATTCTTTAAAATTAAAGCCTAAAAATCCCCAAAGCTTCATTGGAAAAATGCTTGAAAATTTTGACATTTCTTTACTCTCTGTAGGTTAGCTGTTAATTTCTCCTTCATTAAATGAAAACTAAACAAAATAAAGCAGAGAAACAGTTTTCACTCGATTGATTCCTGACTTAATTCTCAGCAGAGATACCTCTCATACCACTGTTCGCATCTTCAAAAGCAATGTAGTCAAAGAATGGTAAAGCAATGTAGGTTCCTTTCCTGTGTACTACTTGTTAGTGAAATCCAACAGGGTGGTTTTTTTGTTTGCTTGTTTGTTCATGACTAGTGGTGAATTGTGAAACATTTAATACTTATAGAATCACAGAATTGTTGAGTTTGGAAGGGACCTCTGAGATCATCCATTCCAATCCTCCTGCTCTTTTCCATTGCACTTACTGTGCAATGGAGAGGGCAAAAGTTACTCTACATCATAAAAACACACAGATTTCCTGGAGTGAGTACATGCACTGCTATATGTGTACCATAAGAAGGGCATATGTTCAAGCATAATATAGCATATGCTTTCCTTTTAGGGACACCCTTAGCTTTTCTAAGTATAGATGCAGTTATAAAAACATGAAAATGGCCTCAAGAAATTAGTCCTTTGCCAGGTACCCTTCAAAGTGTAGTTCTTCTCAGAGATCTTCTTCTCCCCTCATTGAGACATCATGGCCAACATCACATGACCTTCACGTGGAAAACTCTTCAAATAATAGTAGAGGTAGTCCATTGTTTCTACTTTTGTTTCTAAGCATTGGATACTCATAAGTATTTTGTGATGTTTTTAAGATTAATGGCTTAAACACACTAGCTGGGGAATGATCTGACATATACTGAATATTTTTTTCTCACATATAGCTACTGTTCAGTAAAGGAATCTAAATATCATTTAAAGTAGGAAATGCAAGTTTTCACAACAATCACTACATATAAACTGAAGCATGTCTGAGGTATTTCAACACAGCTCTGTGATCTAGTTAATACAACTATGTTTTGAAACATTTTCATGATATGTAGTTCAGAATAAAACCTGGGGAAAACAAAACAAAACAAAACAAAACCCAACCAAAAACAAACAGTAAAGAAAGGGAGGAGATATTCTTTAAAAGCTGTAAAATTTCCAGATGGCAAAAGATTGGCCAATCAAAAAAACCCCAGATTTAGTAACTAATATTAATTTATGGAAAGACAATGCAAAGTAAACACTTTTTTTCTCCTTTTTGTTAAAATCGATTTATGCATTTTTTTTTTAAGTTTTACTGCATAAAGTCATTATTGAGACCTCATTATTGTGAAATGCAGGAATCAAACTAATATTATGTCTTCCTTCATAATAGAAAAATATGTCAATATTAGTCAGTGTTGGTGTTTACTTGACACAATAAAGAGATTGTCCTATCTCTTGTAAAGCTGAAAATTCCTGAACCAATTGCTCTGATATCACTGTCCCTTCATTCCCCTTAATCAACATGCTATTCTTCTTTTTGCCTTTGCCCACAAATTCTTCGGTTTACTTTATCAATTGCATCCAAATTTATCTTCTACTTCCCCAAAATATTATTTTTCCTTACTGACTTCTATAAATTCATGACCAAGATGCCTACATGTCATCTTTTTCCAGGCATCTCATTATTGTAAATTACATTTCCAACTTCATATTTAAACATTAATCTACAACACATCAGGTTTTTGGTCTATTCATCTGACCTTTATGCATGTCTTTAACCTCTCATAAAGCTTCTTCATGATCTTTCTTACGAATTTTGGGACAGAACTTCAACTAGTTATCAAAGTTTTTCTTTACAGCTCATGTGTTAGAAGATCCCAAAATTTAGCTTACATATAATGATTGAGATAATTATATGTCCCTCTAAGAAGTATTTCGCTTACAACTTCATAGGAATTTTGTTTTGTAAAAACCACATGCCACAATTTTTTCCTACCTGAAACATTGTCCCATCCTTACTCAAATTGTTCCTCATATTTGAGGCTCACAGAAAATGCTTGTGCCACAAAAGCTGTATTTTGAATCTTTCAGAACATCATAAGAATGATACAGAGAGAGAAATCCAGTTCTTCCTCCTCTCTAAAACTTTGACAGGGTTTGTATCCAACAGGATTCCCACAGTAGCTCATTTGGCAACTTCACGTTCCCTGGAAGAACCATGTTAGTTCTGATATATGTTACTCAGCAGATAGAAGATAATACAGCATGGTGTTTGAGGTTAGACTACAGTTACACAAACACCTTCTGGTTTGGTTTTAAACTAGGCCATTATTACAAGATGATCCATTTAACATGTTTAAAATGCTTAAAAGTCCCAGCATGGCCCCTGGTAGGCAAGCATCTTGTGCTCAAAAGTCAGAGCCCATTTTTGTAAAATTTTCACAAATCTCAGTAGAAAAGGTCTATTTCAAATAAAAATCTTCCATGACTTTAGGTTTGATTTTTCAAATCAAGGTTAAAGGCTCTTGCTGAATATTGGAAAGAAGTTTTATTGTTGCTGTAGCTATTCTGGAGAACATAACAGGTCAGCTCTCAAGGCTGCCAGTGCCATTAACTCTCACAATCACAGAATCATAGAATGGTTTGGGTTGGAAGGGACCTCAAAGATCATCTAGTTCCAACCCCCCTGCCATGGGCAGGGACACCCTCCACTAGATCGCGTTGCCCAAAGCCCCATCCAATCTGGCTTTGAACACTTCCAGGGATGGGGCATCCACGACCTCTCTGGGCAACCTGTTCCAGTGCCTCACCACTCTCACAGTAAAGAATTTCTTTCTAACATCTAATCTAAATGGACCCTCCTTCAGCTTAAACCCATTACCCCTTGTCCTGTCACTACACTCCCTGATAAACAGTCCCTCACCATCTTTCCTGTAGGCCCCTTCAGGTACTGGTAAGCCGCAATTAGGTCTCCCCGGAGCCTTCTCTTCTCCAGGCTGAACAATCCCAACTCTCTCAGCCTGTCCTCATAGGAGAGGTGCTCCAGCCCTCTCATCAGCTTCGTGGCCCTCCTCTGGACTCTCTCCAACAGCTCCATGTCTCTCTTGTACTGGGGCCCTCAGAGCTGGATGCAGTACTCCAGGTGGGGTCTCACAACAGCGGAGTAGAGAAGCAGGACCTCGACCTGCTGGACATGCTTCTTTTGATGCAGCCCAGGACACGGTTGGCTTTCTGGGCTGCAAGCGCACAATGCCGGCTTATGTTGAGCTTCTTATCAATCAATATCCCCAAGTCCTCCTCAGGGCATCTCTCAATCCATTCCTTGCCCAGCCTGTAGATGTGCTTGGGATTGCGCCAACCCACGTGCAGGACCTTGCACTTGGCCTTGTTGAACTTCACGCGGTTTGCACGGGTCCACCTCTGCAGCCTGTCAAGGTCCCTCTGGATGGCATCCCTTCCCTCCAGCATGTCGATCACACCACACAGCTTGGTGTCATCGGCAAACTTGCTGAGGGTGTTCTCGATCCCATTGTCCATGTTGCCAACAAAGATGTTGAACAGTGCCGGTCCCAGTACCGACCCCTGAGGAACACCACTCATCACCGTTCTCCACTTGGACATTGAGCCATTGACCACAACAAGCTTTAAATATCTTTATAAGATGTTAAAGACAGTTCGAAATACTCTGCAGCTGTTATACTATAATGAGACACTGCAATATTTATCACAATGTTTGGTAAAATTCTTTTATTGATTAATTTTTTCTAAACCACAGCAGGACAATACTTTAAATTGCAGCCACTAACTGAGTTTCACAGCTGATGATGGAGACAGGAATGTGATACTTGACAGCTTTGCTTTATATAGGTTCATGCAAATGTTATATTTGCATTTTAGTTTCCAAGACATCTATCTTCTGCTCTGCTGCAATTCTAGCTTTTCTTCAGAACAAAACTCTGAATCTCAGCTGAAACATCTGAATTTTACCATTTTCCAATCAAAATATTAGCTCTAGTATGAGTTTGATATTAAACTGCACATTTATATTTAGGAAACTTAAATGCATCTTCTATAACATAATTTTAGCTTCTAGTATGTAAGGAAACTAAAATCAAATAAGTTTGCTTTTGGTTTTAGTCTCTTTTGCTATAAATGTTTGGATAGCTCTCATTGCGAGTTTACCGTGAACTGCAAAAATTAAATTCATTTAGAGGAAAGGATCACTACCATTAGTGATAATGACAAATGAAAGGTGACATATATGTTTAAATCCTGATGCATAATGGGCAACAGAACCTACTTATTTAAATAGAAAGTATAGCCTAGGTATAGGAATTTATGTTTATACTTATTAGAACTAGCTTTAAAAAAATAAAACTAAAATAAAATAAAAAACCACATAGCATTTTGTGGGAAAAAAGCACAGTTCTGTTAAAATAGGCTATTTTTAGAAGTGTTCTTCTGTTCAGTGATTTTTTCACAAGAGCACGTCTAAGTATATTTTTTGAACTTCTCATTTCAATAAAGTCAAAGTTGTGACATAGACATATGGGGTTGATTGAATAGGTGAAATGTTTGCTATATGTTTACACTGCTATCCTAACAGTATACTCATGTAACATCAGAGATTATATTCAATACTTTACAGCATTTTGAATGATCAAAGGAAAATGTATTGGTAGGTTTGAACATTTTTTTAAAACACTCTTTTCATGGGAACTTCTAAAGTCTGCAGTTTTCATTTGAGTCTGGAGGAAAAAAAAAAAAAGAAAAAAGAGATAACATTTCCCATAAAATGAAATCTATTGTTTTCATATTTTCCATAATATTGTCAATATAATTTTCAGTGGAAATTAAACCCGACTCTCCAGTCAGTATTTAATATTGCCTTCAGGTTAAGATCACATACTCTAACTGAAACCAGTTATTTCTTTAACTGCAAGATCTAGGAATATTTTTCTTTTTATTATAATTATCTTTTATAATAAGTGATATCCTGGATATTTAGGATAAGGTCATATCTTTCACTACTGTAACAGTGTATCTGTAAATACACTGGGAAAAATCTGCTTCGTTATACCTACAGCACTTGGTGAACTGCTTTGTTGTGTAGGTGAGAGTTAAATTTTTCACTATCTGTTGAAATTAATCTTTTTCAATATGAGAAATCCTCACTAATGCTCTGGAGAAATCACCCAAACCATTTTGTTGTTGTTATAGTTCCAAAACTTCCTTGAAAAAAGCACTTTGACACACTCTCTTTGATGATCCACCAAACATCCATTCAGTGAAGTGTTGAGTGACTGCTCTTTTTCTGGACACGTTACTGAATGTGCATGATAAGGAGAAGTTGTACTCCCTCCTTCTCAACATCTATTGTCACTCTTCCTCCTTGTATGTCCACTTGCATTCTACTCATAGAGCTAATTTTCACAAATTCCAGGCAAAAGCAGTGGATCAATAAATCCACACAAAATGTAAGTATATTCTGCTAAGTAAAGCAGGAAAGAAGACATTCATTCTAGCAGGTTTTTCAGACAACATGATTGACTTTTGCTGACTCTTCCCTTAATGCATTTTTTTCGAGCTACAGGAAGAAGATTTGAGTACATACAGCAAGTTCACAAAGAGCAGCTTTCAAGCTGCTTTTAGAGAAAAGAGTATTTTTAACACAAGTACAAAAAAAAATTCTGCCTTTTAAAAATGAGGATTGTCTGTAGCTTCCATTAATCAGCTTAACAAAGATGATAACACCATGACTAAGATATTTATACTTCATCACAGTCCCTCTGAATAATGATGATGATGATAATAATAATAATAATAATAATAAAATCACTAGTTTACTCTTCTTTCCTAGTGATACAGAGAGGAAAGAAGTATCTAAACAACAAATAATAATGCTGAAGCTCAGACTGTAAAATCAATATGTCAGCTCAGTAGAGCTGAGCTTCTTTCTAATGCTGCTGTTCCAACAGTGGAGCTTACCTTCTGAATTATATATGTATTGACCTAATTACATAAATATTGACTTTGCTTTATATGAAGCCTTTTTCAGTCTCAGTGTAATTACAATGTCAATATTTGTTGCATGTAATAACACTGAATTTAGACTTGTTAATTTTGATTGATAGTGGCATGCCACAAGTTATTATATGGGATAAGACAGTTAGTCTAGAACTATTCACAGCAAATACAAGCAGCTGACAATGCTACCAAATCTGAATGTGTCTCCAAGACCTTCTGTTTCTGATTGTTTAACCAGGCGGAGGAAATATAATGGGTAATTACATCCTTGTTCCATACAAATCACTGTTTTGAGATGGACAAATATTTACCCTGGTCAAAAAAAGTACAAATATTCAGTCGGGACTTCAGTAAGAGAGTTCCTGTTTAAAGTTAGCTTTACAATTTTGCCTTGCAGTGTTGTAAAGTCGGTTTAAATTGTGCCAAAATGAAGGTTTTATATAGCAACAAGTATACTTTGCTGCATACCTTCCATCAGGTGTACATTATTTTGGAATAATATTGGGACCCAGACACATGCAATTTCACATTAAATTATTTCCCTTTTCCTTCAAATCCAAGAAAGATGTGAGCAGTGGACTTTTATGTACTACTGGGACTTGCAAAACTGTTCACTTCAGTCTGCAAATGTTTGTCGAGATATATTTCTACAAGAACAACTTTGTTCAGAGCTGGCAGACCTCTGAACTGTTTTCAACGATGAATAACCATATAGTACAGTGTATATTTCTAGATGCAATTATAAAGGATTTTGAATTTGGCAGTAACATGAGAATCAGAAAGCAAACTGTGACAGTCTGTGTACTGAGGATATTTAAATTTATTCTAGCTATAACATGTTGCCAGTAGTGACAAGGCATGCATCATACTATATTTTCTTATTTGTCTCAGCAGGGATGCCAGACAAGACGAGCATCAGTGACGTAAAGCAAATCCATCAAACCAACGATGGCAGCACTTTAGACACAACTGGATCAGGATGTACAACAATGGCTGATTATATGACATTTATGCTGATTAGTTTGGTAACACTATTTCGCAGTCTTTGGTAACTGTTTAGCTCTAGCTTGATATATGTGTCTCTTTGTCATCTGTTTATCCCCACTCATAAGCCTGGAATAAGGGATTTGGTGGGTATAGCAGTATTTATGATAGCTTGTGTAATATCAGCCTCTCTGATCTTAGGCTTGAATATTAACAAAGTTGTTTGCGTAATATTTTTCCTGTGTTTTTTTTTTTTTTTAACACCTGTATAGTCATGCAAAATCATGTTTCCTTTTATAATATTTTACGTTAAAAATAAGTTGACTATGATAATCTTTCTTTTAAAAGCAATTTTTAAAAAAGAGATTACAGAATCACCAAGTCCTGGAATGGAGTCCTGGAGATCACCTAGACCAACCCTGTGCAGAGCAGAGTCAACCAGAGCAAGCTGCCCAAGGCCAAGTCCAGTTGGCATTTCAATGTCTCCAAAGATTGAGACTCTACAGCCTTTTGGGGCAACCTGTTCCAGTCCTCAAACACACGTAGCAAAAAAAAGTTTTTTCTTACATTTAAATGTTATCTATTGTATTTCAATTTGTGCCCATTGCCTATTGTCCTGTCACTGGACACCACTGAGATGAGTTTGATTCTGTCTTCTTTACTCCCCTTATCAGGTATTTATACACACTGATAAGATGCCTCCTGAATCTTCTCTTCTCCAGGCTGAACAGTCTCAGCTCTCTCAGCCTCTCCTTGTATGAGACATGTTCCTGTTCATTAAAAATCTTCATAACCCTTTGTAGAACTCTATCTGGTATGTCTACATCTCTCTTGTCCTTGGGAGCCCAGACCTGGATACAGCACTGCAGATATGGTCTCACCAGTGCTGAGCAGAGATGGAGGATCACTTCCTTCCTCCTGCTGGCAAAATTTTTCCTAATTCAGTCCAGGAGCCTGTTGGTTGTCTTTGCTGCCAGGGCTCATTGTTGACTTATGTCCAACTTGGTGTTCATCAGGATCCCGCAGGTCCTTCCCTGCAAATCTGTTTTCCAGCTAGTTGTCACCAGCATGCACTGGTGCATGGGGTTATTCCTCCCCAGATGTAGGACTCGGCATTTTCCTTTCTTGAACTTCATGAAGTTCCTATCAGGCCATTTCTCTGGCTTGTCAGGGTGTCTCTGAATGGCAGAACAACTATCTAGTGTATCAGCCACTCCTCCCATTTTTGTATCTTCTGTGAGAACTAACTGAGAGGGCAATCTGTTGCATCTCCCAGGTCATTAATGAATACATCAAACAGTATCAATCCCTATGGTAAACCAAGAGTAACTGGTCTCCATGTGGACTTCGTGTTGCTATTCACAACCCTACATACAACTGACAGCAACTGATGAAACAGTTGCTCAGCACTTTATGAGTTTTGTACTAAAGCCCTGCCTTCTGGGACGTGATCCCTGTGAAACAGAAAATGTTGAATTTGCCCTTCTCTCTTTCTCCAAAAAAGAAAAAAATTCCATATTGTAAACTCATCTAATTTTAGAAGGAATTACTTTTCATAATTCAGAAAAACTACATGTTAAATACTGTGTGTGTATGTATACACAGATATACATATAACTGCATTTTATCTAGAGGTAACAGCAAGGTTAGGATTCAATGGTGGATTAAGATGTCTCAATCTATATGTCTACATACAGATATTTACATATGTGCTATATGTCTATTACATATGTGTTATATATCTAAGCTGTCACGGCAGTCAGTGAAAACACAGGGTAACATTCAATTGGTAAAATACCAGCAACAAGTGCCAGTTGAGGTGCTGTAAGAAAACCCACCTGGTGTCCAACTACTGCTCTGAAGGGGCTCAGGCCTTTCTGTGGCAAGTGACCTCATCACAGTGGATGAAGCCCAGTGAGTTATTCAGCTCATATGAAGATAGACACCTAAGAAAGTAACTCAGTTGCCCAAAAGCAAGTGTCTGGTGCCACCTAAGATTTCTTGGCATATCGAAGACATCCTCATGGGACTGGTATATATGACACAGGACTTATGTGAAATTCCAGAGGCTTCCTTAAATGGGAGCCATCCGGAGTGGCAGCTGGTTGCTAAGTACGATATCTTTGTGTATCTCACTTAGATCTAGACATGCATATGTGGGCCTGTGAATCATACGCCAGGTCTCCATCAGTAACATTGGGAGCTTAGATAACTAGCTGAGGTGGTGACACATGAATGCAAATCTGAACCACAACATGAATCCCAGCTCAAGTTCTTATGCTCTACACAATGAGGTAAGCTAAAGTATTCCACAGTACTAATGGTACATTATATATTACTGTTATAAGATTTGATTATCCTGCCATGACTAATTCCCATGTCATTTTAACCAGAAAGTATTTAAGAATATTTTGTAGTTATTTCTCCTTTACAGTTCTTTACAAGAGAAAACAAAAAAAAAGGTACAATATTTTATGCATTCATACTGTATCTAGAACTCTTCCTAGACTGTAAAAAAAAAAAATTATATGAGACTAATATAAAGAAACATATGTAAATATTTTTATTCCCAAATGCATTCATTAATCATTAGTGCACGTAATATAACATAGAGGTAAACAGATATAAAATTTTAAAAAGCAAGTGAACATTCCTAAGAGTAATTCCATGCCCAGATAAACATCATTAGTAGGCATGTGTGCTAGCATGTACATTTTACTTGACCTCTTTTTTATTTTGCAGGTTTTGTAAACCTGTCCATCAAATTCACTTGTCTTGTTGTCTCAGCATACACTGCAATTACAACATCGGTAATTCAGGGAAAGGAAATCTGATTTAGTTCTTTTCTTTTTTTCATACGAGCTCAAACCATCAGTCAATCTAATCTAGCAATGTATTTTTGAACAATGACCAGTACCAGTCACTTCAAGAAAAACAGAATAAAGCTTTGAATAGGAGATTCAGAAATGGAGAAAAAAATCTACCAATATCCATTACTTATAATTTTATTTATATCCTAAAGCACTTTGTTTTCATTCCTCCCTTTTGTGTGTAGTTCAAGACCTTACTCATGGCACCAGGTAGCCAAGGAGATAAGAGTTTATTCTATAGCACCTTGGAAACACAAGCCCCATTTTCAAATAATGATAGTAATTAGGTCCTAGGGCCCCTTCAGATATATGTTAATTAGTCTGTGTTACTCCTCAGTTTTTCCATGTCCTGTTCCCCTTATATTCTACACCACACCTATGCAAAATAATTTCTAAGATTTCTTCTGGAGTGGAAAATCAGGTCTTTTTCTCCCAGGCACGTATGAACAATCTAGGTTTTAGGGCCTTTCCCACAGGCAACATGAATACAATAGTGACAAGTCTGGAGTTCCCTCACTCACCCCTCAGCCTCAAGACCTCATTCTCCCTCCTGTCCCATCCGTCTCTGGGCACCACCACAGACTCCCCATCGTTGCCTACACTCGTACGTCTGCCTGGCTGCATCATGGTTCTTTTATCATATCTAACACACTATACATAAATATTCTCATTTCTTAAAGAACTATAAAAATATCATTAAAATGTGTCAGAGCAAGGAGAAGACATTTGTGTCATAGGAAGGCAAGGCTGTTTGGCCATTTGTCTCAAGGTTACTTTGCAAGGGAAGTACCCTTGCAAGAAACTGCAGGAACATGGCAGGATGTGGAAGTGTAGCTCCAAATCTGGGAACTGAAAAAATTCCAAAACCTTAAACATTGCCTGTGTTAAAGATAGCAATTAAATGAGGAATAGCACTGAGCAGAAAAATGCAGAATATGTTAGAGAAGCCAGGAGGAGAAAAAGAAAAAAAAAAAAGCTAAAAAGAAAGAAAAAAAGACTAAACTTGAGATCATGACAGTACAGTGTAATAATGCCTGTATCCACATAAAATGGTGGACCGTACGCAGCGTGTGTGTCAGCCACTCTGGGTCAGTTGCCTTGGGATGCAGAGGCTTTTCCCAACAGCAGGTGACAGAGGCAGCACAGGGCTGCCACTGAGCTCCCTGCATGAACGGAGAAATGGCACCTGGCTCCAGGTTGCTCTGAGTGCTTTCATTTGTTTTTACTCACACATGTTTAGCAGTCTAAAACTTCTCTGTATCTCACAAAACCTTTGTTAAATGAGATTTTTGTTTTGTTTTGCTTTCTTTTAAATAGGTTTTTTTTATGTATTATAGCTGATATGGTTTAAAGTAGGAATGCTTTACTCAAAGTGTACCATTTCTCAGACAGACACTCATTCAAATGCTGTTTACACTAAAATTGCAATGGATATCACTATTAAAGTCATGCAACTGCTCTCAGTGCAATTAAAAAAAAAGCAGCAAGCATAAGGTGAGAGAGATTTGTAGGGAATAATTTATTAGAGGACAGTGTAGTTACTTGAAAAACAATATTTGAGAAAAAGAATAATTCTAAAAATATAACATTTTAAAAATCCATGATATTTATATTTGGTAAGATCGAGCTGTTCTTCTTGAATGTCCATTTTTTATTTTCTTTATATGTACTGGTATGTTCAAATGTACCATGTACCCCCCAGGAAAAAAAGTACTGAAGTACTTTTTCTCATAACTAATGTCCTAGCACTTTAAATAATTACTTTAGGGTGACAACTTATCTGAGTGTAGCTAGTGCAAGAGAACAAAAAGCACTTATTTCCTTTGGAAGCAAATATCATTGTTCCTTTCAGGACTAATAAAGGATGAAGCATAACTACAGCCCTGTAACAGGTTATCTTCGTCTTTCTTTCTGTAGCTAGGTAGATACACATACACATTGTTTATTTCTCTATACCTGTATTTTTATATGCTTGCTAAAATAATATTCTTGTTCACCTTATAACAGGGTTTAGATTAACCTATCAAAGATTTCACATTAACCTTAATATTTCCATAGCATCTTCTCAGGAGCATGAACAAAAATAAGGGGTTGAAGCTATCTCTGCTTAGGTTTTTTTTTAAGTTCAGTTCTACTCTGAAATAATTGTGTAAACATGAGTTTTATTGAGCAAATGATGCCTTTTTCTATGTGCTCTGAGTCACAACTGATTATAATAGGAATATGTTGTTTCTAACTACATTAGACTAAAAATCTAGTGTAGCTCTAGTAAAACCCAGATTCTACTCTTGCAGATGTCAGCAAGTTATTAATAAAGTTCTAGATCCTGATTCTTTCTTCCTGGTGATGTATGAACAAAAAATCTGGCTTGACAGATTTTACCAGACAAAATTTCCATGTGTGGCAGTTGGAAACTTTATCTTTTATTTTATTTGGAACTTGTAAATGTGAAAGGCTAGAGACAATTTACCTGGTACCCCGTGAAGCTCTTTTACCAGCTCACATTGAAGAGGAATAGCATGCTGAGCTTCTGTGGTTGGGAGGACTCAGTCGATGCATCTCATCACCCCTCACAGCGCAGAGGGCTGTGCTAAGATTACCTGCTGTGCATGCCTAATTTAGGTGTCACAACTATGTCTCTCCAGGTTTGTCTGGCAGTCTAAATCAATTGTTACTCTCTTGAATTTAAGTCACGTGGAGGTTTTTCTCAGTGGCAGTTTCTGATTTTCCTGCTTCTTTCAACGTCACTGTCTCTCTCATTTGTGCTGGTACAAGGGTTTACAGGACCATGCAGTGAAACTGCTCGGGGTGTTTCTGACCTGAAGCATCTCCTTGATCCGCTTCACCTTGCATCTCCACAGACACCGGTACTGATACAATGGATGGTGTGGCCATAGTGCTCCTGACAGTTTAGTCTACATTTATAGCAAGTGGATACAATGTTAGGTACAACAAAACATTTTAATAGCATAAACATATAATGCAAAAAATTGTTTTCACAGTTGCACCTTGTGCAAGGATTCATACTTCAGTATCTAAAGTAGGATATGGCCATTAAAAAAATAATTATATCAAAGTCTGATTTTATCTATGCATGTCACACATGAAAAACTATAACAGATCTCTTTTGCCAATGGGCAAAAACATAATGCCCAATACATACACCAGTATAATTTACCCTGAGCCATTTCCCTTTCTTTGTCCCCTATAGCTGTGTCTGTAGGGAACTGGTATTGGAGGAGAATATAGGAGGAGAGTGTGCTTTCCTGTTTGCTTGTAGTTTAATTATATGTATAGCTAACACCTTTGTGCTAGCTGTTCATGTCTGTTCACATTCCTGTTTTTTGGCAGAGGTGTTCATGAAATCCTTGTCTTTCACTTTTTTCTTTTTAGAAAGATCAGAGGTTTATCAAGTAAAATAAAATACAGGATACCAGGCCTTCAAAAGGGTAAAAAGCAACATGATCCTGAAGAATAAATGTTGCTTATCATGTACATCTTTAGTAAGCTATAGAAAATACTGTATTTGTAATTTCAGAGCATTGGTAAGACTGGTAATAAGTGCATGGGCCAGGTTCTTCTTTTAAACATTTGTGATACTACTGAATTCCATGGATATAACTGCAATCATAGCTTGACTTTGTATTATCTACGTGCAAAACTGAACTGATATATTTAATACAATAAGATTGTTTTCAGAAAGGCATTCCAACATTACAGGTAATAGCAATGTGTATTTCTCTGCTCTATACTGGTTATATATATACCTTGACAAATAAAAACTGAATTTAGAGAACAAAAATTTATATTGTCAACTCTTACCTGTATGGCTCTAAGGAAAAAATAATGTATTTTCATATGAAATATGTAACAATGTTAAAATTTTCAGAATTTTAGTAATTTAAACAGCAAAGGTAAGAGGAAACTGCTTGTGTTCAAAAATGTAAGTAGACTTCCGCACTAATAGCTGGTTAAACAAATATTTTGAAATACTGTTTTAATTTCTTTTATTTCAGTCTTTTGCCCTGAAAATCCTGTTTCTCTATAACACTTCAGAAAATGACTAAGGCTGAGGACAGATATTGACAATGGAATTTCTATGAGAAATGTTGAGGTATACTCTTCATAGGCAAAAAGGTTTCTAAATTATATCACATTAGTTATGGTGTTCTATGAATAGAAAGACAAAAGATTAGTTTTATGAAAGACTGTAAGCATCCATGCAATTTCAATTCCTAGGAAACACCGCAAACCCACTGATTAAAATAAACAAGATAAAGCAGAATTGCTTTAGACCAATCTATTTCTTTAGGCAGAGGGGAAAAGTAGTCTAAACTCATGCATCCAGAACTTAAACTCTCACTGACTGATCCTTTTCCGCACTCTGGACTAGTCCAGTTGCTGAAACATAGGTGCCTACTTTTACAGGTAAAGTTTTGTTCATGGACAAAAAGGAAACACACCATACATACAAAGCCAAGAATTTACTGTAAATATAATTAAAATCTTAAAAATCTAATTCAAGAATCATTATTAGTCTAGATCTAATTACTACAGAAAAAGAAAGAAGGAATAGTTACCTGGTTAGAATATTTCTACACAGAAAATGTGTTACAAGAGCTAAATCTCACTTTTAGCATGGGATTCCATCCAGCTAATTCCTTCCAGCTTCTCCTAGAAGAAAAACTCCTTCTGAAGTGTTACCTCTCTTCATTAGCTGCACAGGGAATTTGGATACTTACCCCAGCAGGACTGGTCTTCTATACCACCTGATATTTAGGCACCGACTGGATCTACCATCTAGTCTTCTACTGCTACAGTAGCACACAACAGGCATGATGTGAAGAGCCTCTTGACTAAAACTGTGTAACCTATAGCCTTGAATCTGAGTAAAAAGACTTATGGGAGTGTTTATTTCTTTTTAATTTTGGGGGGAAAGTCAGGGAGAGACAAAATTTTTTGTAAGTAAAGCATTCTTTCTAAAAGAAGAATGGAGCATGCACAGTATTGAGAGGGCTGAGCGGCACTGGGAGAGACAGGTAGAGAAGCTGCTGTGGGAGCAAGCAGAGGTGAAGGCAGCACAGGGCTTGCTAGCCAAACGTGGCCTTGAAGAGTCCTGGGCCAGAGAGGAACTGAGTGAGTTAGGTGGAAAGACTGCTACAGAATTTACTTACTGACAATATCTCACATCTAATGAGCAGTTAACACTGACCATGCTAGCAAAAGAGCGTACAAGCAGTTCAGGCTGTTACCACCCACAAGACTTCTGCCCAGTGGGAAGACAGGCACTGTTGAAGCTGAGAATGGTAGGAGAGCCCTGTAAACCACCTCTTTCAGTGGCAGCAATTGCACCCCTTTGCTTCATGGATGGACTTTGCTAAGAGGAACAGTTGGAGCACTAAGCTGGTCAGTAAACTGGGAATAGGACAGATATGGATTGAGAGAGTAGTGGCTGCCTTCCTTAGCCACCACGCATGACTTTGCAAGCATACTTTGAAGAACAGTACCTTTGCCTTTCAGAGATTTCTGAGGCTTGCCAAACTGATAGATTATTTACACTTCGTTTCTACCTTGACCTCGTTAATCTCCTACTTAAGTATACTCGTTTATGTCACTTATTCCTCTCTAGCAGGCAAATGTTTTTCACTGGGCACACAGACAGTGCAAATGAGTTTTCCATTCTCCCGCATACTTTTTTAGCCACACTTGCCTATGAATTTAAGGAAGAGTACTATTGATTCTGGACCTTTTTGCTTGGAATCTGTTTCTGCCAGGATTAATATTGCTGTAAACAACATAAGTGCTAAAATAATTTTCTCCTATTTCACCACTAAATTTCATCCTCATCCAGTTTCCTAAGTATCCTCCTCAGCTAGTTTTGCATTTTGATGACCATTTTCACATCTTTTGCTCATGAAATCTCAAATATGACAGCTTTTGGTGTGCAAATCACAGTTCAGTACTCACACAAATGTTCTCTGATGCTTTTTTTCTTAGACATCTTTTCCTCCTTCCAGCAATCATAGAATCATAGAATCATAGAATCATAGAATCATAGAATGGTTTGGGTTGGAAGGGACCTCAAAGATCATCTAGTTCCAACCCCCCTGCCATAGGCAGGGACACCCTCCACTAGATCGCGTTGCCCAAAGCCCCATCCAACCTGGCCTTGAACACTTCCAGGGATGGAGCATCTACAACCTCTCTGGGGAACCTGTTCCAGTGCCTCACCACCCTCACCAAAAAGAATTTCTTTCTAACATCTAATCTAAATCGACCCTCCTTCAGCTTAAGGCCATTACCCCTTGTCCTGTCACTACACTCCCTGATAAACAATCCCTCTCCACCTTTCCTGTAGGCCCCTTTAGGTGCTGGAAGGCCACAATTAGATCTCTCCAGAGCCACCTTTTCTCCAGGCTGAACAACCCCAGCTCTCTCAGCCTGTCCTCATAGGAGACGTGCTCCAGCCCTCTGATGAAATTCGTGGCTCTCCTCTGGACTCCCTCCAACAGCTCCATGTCTCTCCTGTACGGGGGTCCCCAGAGCTGGACGCAGTACTCCAGGTGGGGTCTCACAAGAGCGGAGTAGAGGGGCAGGATCACCTCCCTCCACCTGCTGGTCACCCCTCTTTTGATGCAGCCCAGGACACGGTTGGCTTTCTGGGCTGCAAGCGCACACTGCTGGCTCATGTGGAGCTTCTCGTCCACCAGCACCCCCAAGTCCTTCTCCTCTCCTCGTCCACCTTGTTCCCCCAAGCCTTTCTTCCTCTTGAAATGGCTGCTTTCAATCCATTCCTTGCCCAGACTATAGTCGTGCTTGGGATTGCGCCAACCCACGTGCAGGACCTTGCACTTGGCCTTGTTGAACTTCACGCGGTTCGCACGGGCCCACCTCTCCAGCCTGCCAAGGTCCCTCTGGATGGCATCCCTTCCCTCCAGCATGTCGGACCCCACCACACAGCTTGGTGTTGTCGACAGACATGCTGAGGGTGCACATGATCCCACTGTCCATGTCGCTGACAAAGATGTTAAACAGTCCTGGTCCCAGTACTGACCCCTCAGGAGCACCACTCATCACTGATCTCCACCTGGACATTGAGCCATTGATGGACACCACACATCATACAGATAAAACACATCTAATCCCAGGGATTTACTGTGTTAAGAATGAAGCTTTTCATACAACACATGCATGACAGTAGGAGGCACAAAGGCTAACAACCTTATCGATAAAGATCAAGAGAAAGAATTCCAGATTATTTTTTCTTTTTTCACTCCAAATTTTAAAATTAAAATGAAGATAAGAAATGTTTGGAAAATACGTATACTGTATTGAGCAAATTGTGGTTTAAGTCTACAAAATCTTTTCTATTTTTTAGAAAATTTGAGTGTGAAAACAAGGCTCCTCTGATAACAAACTTGTTCAAGGTATTTGTGACAAAGATGTAAATCACACAAAAGCCACCTACTAGGTTTCTGGAAAATTACTGGAATTTCAGATCATATTATTTGAGAGTTTATAATCCCATGAACATACTTGCTAATTTGAGAAATGATAATTCCTGTTTCAAATTTAGATAGTGTAATAACGAAGAAAATACACCATGTCAAATTCGCGATTTACCAAGGAAATGCAAATGAAATCTGCTTGTGTCTACTGAGATTTTCTCTTCAGTCTTCTGTTAATATAATACAAAAGCTTGAAGCCAAATTCACTGATTGTCACTCAATAAAATCAAATACAAAACAAAAACGAGGGGAAAAAAAAAGAAAAAAAAAAGAAAAAATAAAGAAGGAGAACATGGCATTAGTCCAATAGTTAGAAATCTGTAATGGAAGTCCTGAGAAATTTCATTTCTGTTCTCTAAGTGCTTTATGCATTTTAAATGTAGTTGTTCCCAGATAAAATACTGACACAGTCCAGAGAGAAGACAGTAAGATTTCAGACTGTCTGTGAGTAAAGCTCACTGTCTGTGATCTCTGATGGTGGAGCAGCATTATTGTTATGTGCCTCTAAAAGATGTTGTCCACCTAGAAGATATCATGTCTGTTCCTGAGTTGCCACAGCTTACAGCCTAGCAATTTGTGGAAACGCATTAGGGTCTAAATTGCTACAGCAAGGACAAACATTCATATCACTGCTGAAAAAGCAATAATCTCCAGGAGAGAAAAGCCAAGAACAGTGACAGTATCCCTGGTCCTAGTGGAAACTCTCTGCTAATGGGAGTCGGAATTCTGAGTGCTGAAACTCTAGCCAAGTAGAAATGAGAAAAGGAAAATTGTGTGCTAACTTACATTAGTATATACAAACATGAATCTATACATAAACAGACATGTGCTAATATATTAGCTAAGGATCACTAGTACTCTCTTTTCTTTTCTTTTCTTTTCTTTTTTAATTTTTTTTTTTTTTTAAAGATGTGATTTCTTTTATGTCATAAGAGGATTTTGGAAGAGTATCTTTCTATATTAAAAAAAAAGGCAACATGTAACTGACTGAACACTCAGGAAAGAAAGACAACATAAACATTCACTTTTGCATTTTGATCTCTAAAGAAATAACCATACTTCATAGCTATCTCTATCAGGTGTCCACGAGAAACATTGGTTATCTGTGCACTAAAACATCTGGTTTCCAAGACCATAATTTGACTATGAAAAAGATCCAATGTCATCAATATCCATTGTCCTTATTTTTCCTGGTTAAACTTAAACCACACTGGGCCAAAGTAGTAATTAACATGCAAAACAATATTACCATAAATGTTTTCTAAATCCCTGCATAACTATAAACTCTGTCTAGTTCTCTGGCAATACAGATTAAAGCACAGATGTATAACCACTGACTAATATGGATATAGTTCATCCCCACAACTGCATAATCATATTGTTGTCTCTCTAACATTATACCCTACCGCTCCTTTTCATGTTGATTTTATTTAATATTTTATATATATCTTGATTTTAACATTATATTTCTAATCTGACTGTTGATTTGCAGAGATCTGTTTCTTTGTAGGTTTGTTCATGGCTTACTGAAGGGGAATCCCAATATTACTCAGGTCTGTAGAACCTACTTCAAAATTTATACTTAAAAAATTATTAATATGAGGGAAAGCCAATCAAGATGTTAGATACTGGATATTATTGCTGATATGCAAAATTCAGCCTTTGTTTCCAGACACATATTTTTCATTTGGCATCTGTTGGTGATTTTAACAGACTTCAGACCAAAAATTAGAAGAATCCTCTAAATTCATAAAACTGTTAATTTCTTCATCAGATTTCCTGATGAGGCAAGTGGGAAAAACAACAAAACCCAAACTCCAAACTTCTTACTTTTCAGATAGGTCTGAATATGTTTAGGGAAGTAATTATGATGTGATTTGTATTGCCTGAGATAGTGGGAAATTACATTTCATGAATCAAGAAGTCCCTCCCAGTCCTCTGTTCACAACTGCTTTTCACTCCATGATGCAGCATGCATTTTGCAATTTCTGATTCCTCTACAATGACTGTCACAAGATATTTTATTACACTTCAGTTCTAAAAACACTCATTATTAAATAAGCATCGAACCCTCAAGGGCAGATCAAGTAAAGCTGAGAATTCCAATGAGTTCAAACACTTTTCAGTCTCAGAAGGAAAAATAACATTTATTCATCCACTGCTAAGTAGATAGATAGGTTACACTCTCCATATATCCATCACACATATCTTTGTAGGCAGTAATGTTTAGCATTTCTGTTTATATACACTATCATCTTCTTTGTCACAGCTGTCTTTTCCACTTTCCCGCTACTTTCATTTATTAAGGTGATAAGATATATTTTATCATAGACCCTAACATCCAGAAGGACACATTTACTTCTATGTCATGCCAGGGAATTTAGCCCAATTATCACAGGAGCTGGATAAGCCAAGGAACTGATAAGGTGCTTATGAGATGTTTCAGTTTTACACTGGTTGTACAATTTTAGGCAAATTAGCAGCAACACCGTTTGCTTTATTTGCTAGGTATTTGCTGCACTATATTGAAGAACACTGCAGTTTAGGCATGTTGCAGTGAGTACATTTGATTGGCAGTTTCAGCAAAGAGGCTGAGGATTGAACAAGCAGAAGCTGAACTGCACCAACCTCTATCACTGATTCTTCCAAAATGGAGCTGAAGACGATGCTTTGACAGGGCAATGTCAGGAAGCCTGCAGTGCTGCTGCGGGTGTTGTTTGTTCAGTGTCTAGACAAAAGACGTTAGATTCTTGCACTGTCACTTTGACACATTTCAGAAACACAAAAATAGTTTGTAGGAAAGACCCATAAAGCTATCAAATGTTAAGGCAAAATTAAATCTACATTTCATGAAAGTTAGTAATTATCATTTCTCAAACATTGCTAGCTGGCTTAAATAAAATGTTCTTGAGGATTTGTAATCTACGGTGCATTGTATTGAAATAGCTTTACATCAAAGCCTGACACTGGCTTTTCACCAAATTATATCTTTGCTACATGATGTATATGTATGGAAAGCGTCTCAAATTGTAAGGTTAAAAACAAAACTCTTGCTTGCAGACAGAGCTCTGCCCTTTATTTCTCTATCTTTCAACCTGTATCTCATTTATTCAAAAATCTTCAGAACAACGAGTCTCTGAATGAGATTGAATTTGCCAAATTCAAATATGTCATCTAAATATTGCCCTGCCCTTTATAACACAGTAAGTACGTTGTGAGATCTTATATTTCTTTCACAGCGAGAATCAAACACCTCAAAATAGAAAATCCACAGCACTGTGTAAGCAATGGTGAGTTTCTTGTGCAGAGAACCTCTAGCAGATAAAAATTCCTAAAAGACTCCATTTTATATCCCCCTAATATAAAAAAAAACTACCAGAGATTCACTCCTTGATGCTCTACAGGTAAATGGTCCAGGTTTAGATGATGAAAAGACTTATTTAGGAAATTACTCCAATCAAGCATTCAGGAAGCCACACAGAATGTTATAGCAGACTTTTTTACACAGATTGAAAACGGTTGTACCAATAACTTGCAACTCCTTGTATAAGGGCCTATTAATTTCAGGAAGTATGAAGTTACTGAAATGTTATGTGTGGGATCTGGGATTTTACTTAACTGATCAAGTCTTTAGACATAAAAATGTAATAGTGGGTGTTTCCTCCCATGAAAAGATTGAAAATGTGTTATTTGTGCTTCTGAGTTGGAGACCATATTTAATCCTTAACACTGAGTGCATGTAGTCAGTAGTCAGGATTTGTACCATACCTCCTGACCTGTTTTATGTTTCTTGTTTTAATTAAAATTTTAAAAGTATGTTAAGGATTCTCTCTACCTTAGCATACAAATTTACATTTATGTTAGGACATTGTGAATGAATGTCCACTTTAGAATATCAGATTATTTCCCTATTCCCAGCTAAAATTAAAGGGCTTTTTTAAAATAAAAAATAATTTTTTAAACCCCTTTATTCACTACTTCCTTTGAAAATAACTTCATAAATAACTTAGAGTAACAGGATGAATGTAAAAAAATTCTGTTTTCCAGGCTGTTATGGTTTAACCCGGCAGGCAGCTAAAACAACCACACAGCTGTTTGATCACTCCCCACTCCCAGTGGAATGGGGAAGAGAATTGGAAAAAAAAAGGTAAAACTTGTGGGTTGAGACAAAGACAGTTTAGTAGGCCAGAAAAGGAAGAGAATGATGATGATGGTGATGACGACGAAGACGATGACGACGACGACAACAACATACAAATTAAGTGATGCACAGCACAATTGCTTACCCCCACTGACCGATTCCCAGCTAGTTCCCAAGCCACAGTCCAAAACCCCAGCCAGCTTCCCCCAAGTTATATACCGAGCATGATGTCATATGGTACAGAATATCCCTTTGGCCAGTTTGGGTCAGCTGTCCTGGCCGTGTCCCCTCCCAGCTTCTTGTGCACCCCCAACATTCTCACTGGTATGGCAGTATGAGAAGCTGAAAAGTCCTCAACTTGGTGTGAATGTTGCCTAGCCACAACCAAATCATCAGTGTGCTATTTCATGCTAAATCCAAACCACAGCACTATACCACTATAGGAAGAAAATTGACTCTATCCCAGCTGAAACCAGGACACAGGCCTATGTGCACTAGATCATACTACTGTAAATCTTTCTAGATATTATTAAATCCAGACTTCCTGCAATGCAAGGTGCATCACAAGGTGCAGCTCAGCTCACTCTGAACTTTCTGCCTGTTCTATCAGCAAGTGTGTACAAACTACACAAGGCATAAGAGGTTCCACCCAAAACACCTGAAATACGAATGAGTTAAAAGATACGTAGTCACAAATGAGAAATGTCAACTTAAAATATAGCTTTTTTCTGTCTTCTCTCTTTTTTCTCAAAGAGGGAGTAATGCCCTAGCAAAAAACTGAAGTTAAGATGACTCTTAATTTTGCATTCCTAGGAAAAAAAATAAAATCTCAGCCTCTAGTATTGAAAAAATGCCTCATTCAAGGATAATAAGCTCAAAAAAGATGGGGCAGGGGAATGAGGTAAGGGCTTTTAATTCTTCTGGCTAATCTTCATCCTAAATAATCTTCATTTCCTAAATGGAAATGGCCATGAATGAAAGAAAGTCTATGTATCTCCAACTCTGTGTAGTAGGAGACTGCTGTGAACCGGAACATGTCACATTCACAAGAAAATCCCTAAGACTATATCAGAAGAGGTAGGCATAGATATTCTTCTAATGTGTTTTCTTCAGTTGCTAAATCTTAATTTAAAAGATGCAATATAAAAGGAATTATCTAGTAACTGTAAGACACAAACCAGACAGATATCGATATTCTGCTGTAACTTTAAGGACTCACCTGTTGCACTTCTGTAGGTGCTGACAGCTATAAGTTCCCACATAAAGGAAATAATGATTTATTTTCAATTACACTTTATCCCCAAGACTGTACAGGAAAAGTAGCATCATCTGAGATCAAATTACATATTTTGTCATTAATTCTAGAAGTAACAACAATCCCTGCTTCCCTTGCAGGGAACTTCTGGTGTGGAGACTCCAGCCTTTGACATCTGTCTTGTCAAAAAACATCCGCAAAAAAACCAGATCTGATTAAATCCAATGAGGTTTTCATCAAAGAACCTTAGCAGTATACAGAAATCTGTTAGTATCTTGGAAGATGAGTACCATTGCCTGGGAAAAAACCTTTGAGCTATTGAGCAAAAACTTTCCAAAGTCTAGAGACTAAATAAAAAGCAGAGCCTTACCTGCATCAATACAGTTATTTTTCCAATGTGTTTATTCCAACCAACCAGCACTGCAGCTATATCAGCCCCATGGCAGGAATGAACTGGCAAAAGGACTTTGCATTGGCTATAGTCACAGGGCCATGATTAGACCAGGCAAAAAATCTCAACACTCTTAGACAGCGGAAAGTATCATAACCTGGCCTTCCATCTAACAATTAGCATTGCTACAAACTCAATTTGGCAGGAGCACACATAAATTCAGCTTTCTGCTACTGGCTGTAAACTTCAAAAACAACAAAGTCATTTCCAAGGGATGTTAATGAAGATGGTCTGGATCTAAAAGGAAAGGTTAGTGTGTTTTAGATCTTTGCTAATGAAATTAATGAACAAAACCATAATGTCTAATGGATTAAATATTACATTAGCAGCCCATTTCCAAAGAATTGATGAGTGTCTTGCTTGTTTCAGATGGTATTTAAAACTGACAAGTAAGACTGACTAGCAATCTGAAGATCTGAACATCTCTGATTTTGTTTACCAAAATGCAATATAAAAAGCACCAAACCCACCACAACCAACAACAACAAAACAGCAATAAGAAAAGGCTTTTGTTGGTAAAGCTCTGCTTGAAGGCAAGAGTAGAGAGTAATGTTGCCTCAGGATATGACTTAGTGTCACAGATGCCTTACACAAAGGCTAATGAGCCTGTTGCCAGTACTGAAAACACTATTTGCCGGTGGCAAAACTAACAGTAAGTCTATATTAACACTAATTTGCTGGCTATTTTTCTTCATTCACTAGCTTATAAATTCCAACAGTGTTGCTTCTAGGGAAATATCAATTGCTATGGAAAAGGCATGTAAATATGTCATAACTCTAAGTGCTTTCATGACAGGATTATTAATATTTGCAATTCACATATATCACTGAGGAGATGAAAGTTAAACTTTTCTAAAACATCAAGTCAAGGAAATCTGTTTCCTTGGATTTAGAAATGAACAATAAAGAGGACTAAATGGCAATAAACATTCCAAGGCTGTCATAATATCTTCAAGTGGTTTCTGGTTTAGTTGCTTGAGAGGAAGAAAAGCTAATGTCTTGCCAACTTGTAAACACAAGAGTTTTCCTGAAAATACTGCTATACAAATATCCTCTAATAATACTCAAAAGGTAAATAAAATATTTCTTTCTGTAGGACATATTTTTGCCAACTATTAGTATCTTTATTGATGGAGAAGCCCTCTTAAGAAATAATATAAATGTTAATGGCAGGACGTTTTGACTATATCGAACAATAGTTATTTTACTATGAGGGAGTAGAAATGAGCAAAGGGAGCCTTGTAGTTATTTGCATTAGCTTGTGTTTTGTCTCCAAAAACTTTTCCCTGAAAACAGTCAAGATCAGCTTGGATAAAAAACATGATGTGAATTTAATGATACCTGGTCAGGTATAGTTTTTCTATCGAAACAGCTTGTTTTAGAGAAACATCTCTGCCAAAGAGTACACTTGACAATGTGATTTCTTCCTTACCATAAAAGTTACCATATCTCCAGGGAAATTTTCTTTGTAACATGTATTAACAGCTGTTGACAAATGGGAGGAGGGAGGAGGGAGAGGAGGGAAGGAGAGAGGGAGCGAGAAGGAGAGAGGGAAAGATTGAGAGAAAGGCTGGGCGAGACAAGGAAAGAGGGAAAGGGAGAGATGGAGCGAAGAGAGGGAGGAATGAAGGGAGGAAAAGAGGAAGAAAAAAGGAAAGGGAAAGGAAAAAGAGAAAGAGAGAAAAGAAGAAAGAGAGAAAGAGAAAGAGAGAGGAAGGGAGGAAAGAAGGGAGAAGGAAAGAAGGAAAGAAAGAAGGAAAGGAATGAAAGAAGGAAGGAAGGAAGGAAGGAGAAAGAAAGAAAGAAAGAAAGAAAGAAAGAAAGAAAGAAGGAAAGGAATGAAAGAAGGAAGGAAGGAAGGAAGGCGAAAGAAAGAAAGAAAGAAAGAAAAAAAAACATTTCTTTTCTCTTGACTATCTATTTCAGAACTCTGAATGCTATTGTTCATATAAATGTCCCGCGCTCTTTCTGGATTTGCTAAGATTTTGCCTTGGTGGTATTAAGGACAATAAATTCCATTGGTTGATAGTGCATTTGATTAAAATAATTATTTCCACGAGTTTAAAGCTAATGAAATTTTATAGGCAATAGTAACTTTTCTTTTCTTTACATTTTTGCATTGCCTGAGAAGGTAGTTAAACCTCCGTTTCCCTTCTGCTGCTGACTTCACAGGCAGGATAAGCCTGTTAATGAGCACGTGCTGGCATCTTTTAAATATTTCCCTTTTGTATCTTCACTGGCTGGCTAATGTTACAAGATGTCAAGTAATATGGCATTGAGAGAAAATGTCATAATAAAAAAGGCATTTAAATAATACAAAATAAAGTCTACCAGTTTATAGAGAGAGGATAAGACTATATTTAATATTTCTGAGGATGCATTTAGCATGTGTATTAGAGATCATATTCCAAACTCCTTTAAAAAGCAACTATAAAATCCTGTAGTTCCCTAATGAAAGGGAAGCACAAAGCTCTGCCAGAAATCACTGCAATAAAAGCATTTATCCCTGGATGACAGAAAACTTTAACAGGCAAAGCCCAACTATATTCACTTATTTTCAGCTAAAAGAAAAATTTCTGTTGAGTTGCCCAACACTTTAAACAGTGTGTGCTTTGCCTATTTTCCATTTACTTGAATAATGGCTTTTAAAACCTTTGTAAATCCTTTTGTTTGGATTTTCTGCATGAAATATTCTGATACAAGCAAGCTGTGTTAGATAACATGATGAATCTTATAAATGCCCTCCATTTCTTTTAACCAAGATGTCTAGAGATTTCTCTAAACAGCAGGCTAAATGGAGATCAGTGGTTTGATTGAAAGCATACTGGGGCAAAACGGGCTACCTGGAAATGCATCACAAGTGACACTAGTGAAAAATACTGCTGAAAGCACTTCTTTCCCCCGGGTGGCATCAATTTTTCCACTAGTGCTGGTCAGCACACTTCACTACATTCATCCACAGATCTGTGCTTCTTGGAAGAGTCAAGCCGCCATATGGCACATTAAAGATCTTACTTAATAAATCTAGCTAAGGAGATCTTTCCTTCAAGCTGTTTGTTTGTTTATTTGTTTTATAAAAGAGTTTCCTGGTTTTGCAAACATCTGAGTCTGACAATGAGGACAGCGTACATTTTGCAAAGAGATTCTGAATCTCTGTTATCTGCGTCATTGACTTTCACTGTCAGAAACTATATTTTTTGTGGATACACATCTGTCTTTATGAGATCCTGAAAAAATGAAACATAAACCAAAATGTGGTATTGGCAAGCAATGAAGGTATGTAGTGTATGTTTGGTTTTCTTCCTTTTTTGTTTTAATTTTTTTTGTCTTTTAAGAGTCATTCAGAAGGAAAATTTACATTCTGATTATAAAGCAAGAAGTTAAAAGCAAGTGGCAAATTAAAAAGAAAAGGATTATTAGATAGGATATACACTAAGTCTTCCATCAAAACTAAACCGATATTATACTTAGGATTTCCAGGACACCTGCCCTTTCATATAACATCTGAAAAATCTTTTTTTTTTTTTTTTATGTGTCTTCCAATTTGTCATATATTCAAATGATGTGCATGCACCTGTTTCATAAAAACTAAATGGCCTCTAGGCAGCCATGTAATGTCCTTCTTTAGTGGAAAAACTATAGCTCAACACCTTTGTTGCTACAAGTAAACCTTTATTTCTTTGGGATTTCAAAAATAAATGCTATCAATACAATATGCAAAATGAACACTATGTGATTTTATTCTTTAATAAAAGACACAAATCAAGCACAGTAAATCAAATAAAATTTATTTTCAAATAATAATGAAACACAAGGATCTCAGGTAGTAAGACTTCATGGGTCTGGTACAATTACTGCCACATACTTGCGTATCTTCATATTCATAATTTCCCTACACTCTGGTTCTGGGTGTCTCTGTTACACTGTAACTGAGAATCTCTGTTCTCTGGCCTTTTTTTTTTATTACTCGCATATCAGAATGCAGCAAGATATATATTTCTGCAGATATTTTTCAATTTTTGATGCACAAACAGAAAAACCTGTAGTTTTTCTCTGTAAGGCTTCCTTACTGAAACATATCAAGCTATGTGACACTATCTTTTGTGCTTACCAGTTGTTCCTGGTAACTATCCACTCATCCCGCATGTGCTCCCTCATGTGGTCCTGTTGTTAAATAAAATTTAAAAACAAAATTTATTTTCAAGTCATTTTCAAATAATAATGAAACACAAGGGTCTCAGGTAGTGAGAGTTCATGGGTCTGGTACAAATTTCAATAAAGCATGACACAAAATATTTTTGTTAAATATGTTGTTCAAAATACACCAACTTCTAGCATTTGCTTTGTTGTTTTATTTCTGGTTTACCATTTACCTCATTTGTTCTTTTCTCATTTGCTTTCCCTACTTGTTCAACATGATGAAATGTGACCTGATCTCTCCCTGTCCCCACTGGCGCTGAGGCTTCCTGACTGCCTGAAGCCCATGTGGGACAGTGCTATGCTGAGAGTGCCAACCTCCTCCCGTGTCGGTAACTGCACATTCCCATTGCCTCCTGCATTTCAGCTAATTATGCAGTGAGGCAGATCAATTTGTCGATCCTGCTGGAAATTTATCCAGCAAAAATCAACATTTGTTTTCAGTCTCGGTGCCACTTGCTCTAGCAGCTACTGCTTGAAGGAACACCACTTCAGATCAAGAAATGCACGGTATCTCCATTTAGAAGTGGCTGTAGCCTGAAAATTAGGGTGATGAGGACACTCTCCCAGATCTTAAAAGATGTGAAATTGAACACTCTTGGCCTGTAAAGGTAGGGATCCCTCACCAACCACTCATTCTAACCACTTCACTGTCACATGAGAGCAAACAGGTCTGCCACTACCACAGGCTGTTTAGCCAGGTGATGCCCAAAATGGACCTATCATCTGTGGCTCGTGAAGAGATAAAAGAGAGATAAAAGTACACACAGACACATAAACACGTACACCTACAGCCCTACAGGGTACTGGGGTTTCTGATATATCTCTAGCCGCATCATTCCTACCAGGCAGTTCCCTGCAGTGAGGTCTTCATGTATATTGCATGGGGAAAGTAGCTACTCAACAAAACCTGCAGCCTTAAATGTCAAGCCTTATAGAGAACTTTTAAATCCTTAATTGAATATTTTACTCACAGACTCAAGAAGTTGGTGTTATCTTTGACTCTCTTCATTTATTATTCTTCATATCAATCCCTTACTAGAATGTGATACAATTTTCTTTTAGAGTTCCTTCAAAACCTGAGGGAGGAAAATGCATCACAGCTAAAGCTTTTGATGCTGTAGCTATTTTCTGTCTTAAGAATTGCCATCTTTTCATCAGTGTCTGTCTTTTGAGGTCTGACATGCTGACAATAAAATTATCTTCTGTTTTATCATTCGGAACTTGTTTTCTACCTTTCTGCAATCTGGTCACTGACTCCCCTAATTTAATTTCATATTCACCCTCTCTAAAGCACACTATAGCTCCACCTTCTCTGCTAGCTCTCATTTTGTTTCTTTCTATTAACAGTAGAGAATCTTCCTCCTGACACAAACCACCATGCGCTTTCTATTAAATAATCCTCTGTGTTGCAAGAGCGAGCTGATAATCATCTGCTATATAACCTTCTCCGTTGTCAAATTGCTCCCTCAACCCCACTTACACTGTGAGAACTGTTCTCGCCGCTAAGTACATTGTTACAGATTTCCATTGTCCATTACTTGCATTCATTGCAATGAATGTACCTTAATGTTGTATACAGCAGTACTATAATTAACATTTTTTTTTGCATTTCTTGGCTTTCTCTGTGGTCACTGAAATCAGTAGGTTTTCTTTCTTTTTTTTTTTTTTTTTTTTTTTCCTCCAGGTATTTCAGTGCTTCAATGGGCTTTGAACTAGGATTATATTGAGTTTTCATGAATAACGACTTTGTCTTTTGGATATGACATTTGCATTCAATGTCCTTTTAAACACTGGGCATGTCACCAATGTAGTAGAGGTAGGTCATTTCAATGGAAAAGAAGGAAAGGGAATGATTCTTTCCACATTTTGAATTAAACCCTGTTAAAGAAATGACTGAACTTGGAGGAATTTTGTAAAGGTCTTGGAATATAAAAAAGTGCTGCATGTTTAGTAAGAATGATTGATGATAAAGTTTGATATCAGACAAGTTAACAGCAGCCACTTTAGAAGAGAACAGTTTCTGTAAAAGTTAAGCATCTTCTTGATATACCAGCCCAGTACCACTGGGTCTTTTCAGTTGCTCATTGAAGCGATGCTATTAATTTAAGTGCCGGTACTGATAGTATTAATTACTTAAATAAGTGATTTAATCATCATCATGATTTTAGATATGACAGTTTCTGCTTACGTCATCTAGAATTGTCTACAAAATACAAAGGAGTTGTACCTGGTATCTATTCCTAGCATATGCCCATCAATTTTTAATATTTATAAATTCTTTTAAGTGTACTTTTGGGAAAGATTTATTTTATATTATGGTCTTCCTTGTTTTCATACACACAATTTAACAAGGCTTGGACTGGCATCTGGTAAACCTTCCTTCCTTGAAATCTTTCTTACTAGAATGAGTGACTTTATTTGATGTTTTGTAGGAATACAATTTAAAGTAAACCCCAAAGTAAACTGTACTTAACTTCAGAACAATTAAGGTTCAGGCTTCAGCATTAGGTCAGTACCATAACACAGTTTCTTCTTCATTTACAACAGCAAACATTTATTTAGCTTGAGTGTAAAGTAAAATTTCTTGTACCATGTGTGCCTATAAGCAATCTCTAGTGAATATGATTCTTTATCCAAATCACTGTGTTTCCCTTGTCCATTTTATTTTACACTCTTTTGGAACAATTTTCCTGGAGAGAGATCTAGTTAACATTTTATGAGACAGACAACTTCCAGAATTCGTTTTGAGCTTTGCTAAATTGAACATGTGAAAATAAAGCTGTCAGGTGTAAGAGCAGTGGAACATTTTACTACTCTGGTTTGGAGGATGAAATCACATGGAGCTGTCCTAGGAACACTGATTTTAGTCACTTTGAAGTGCATCATTATTATTCAGTCTGATTGATCAAGGAAAGTATTCACTTCATTTAGATCAAGCAAAGCCACAACCAAATGTCACCACTTGATTATTCTGTAGACAGTCAGGTGCATGCCATCTATCTCATCTAAATGAATCTAACACATTTTTCCATTTTGTTACAAAAAGTAGACTGGTTCCAGCAACTGAGAAGTAGTAAGTGGATGATAAATAAGTCAATGATTGTCAGGCTATATGAGCAGAAAAGAATGAAATAATAAAAAAGGAAGACAACTTTTAAATCTTGCAAGTTACATGGAAGGAAGGATACATTTCAGTTGATTTTATTTGAAATAGTGTTGGTATCAGATAAATTAGATATACCTTCTGCCAAACTGTTCACTCAATTTTGGAAGCAGATGGAATATTTTTATATTGTCAGACCGACTAGTTGAGAAATAGTCCACTCCAGCCATTTGTAAACAACTCTAATTCATTCCATTATTTTATTGGACAACTGTCAAGAGACTTAACATGTCATGTGATTTGGTTTTGGATGTGAAGAAGAAATTTCTGAGCTCCTGGAATGCTGAAACAAGAGACAGTGGAACTTACAAATGTGCTATTACAAAATTTTTTTTGATATGCTCTTTAGATTCATTGGCAAGAAAAATACATGTATTCTGAGATCTATAATGCTTTATCTTTCACGTTTCACAACAAAGCGTAATTTTTTAAAACAAGGGTGAAATGCAATGATGCCAGTGAGAAAACTTCATCTGTGTGGCACTGCACATGTATTTTCTGAACTCTGTTTAAAACTCTAGTTTTAAGCTAAAAGGGTAGAACGTAAATAAAACATGATCATTTGTTACATATTGACTCTGTCCTTAGCTATGTGTGAAAGAGAGCATGATTCATGCCCTAAGCAGCTTGCAATCAATGAGCTAAACCAGGTAATGACCAGAGCCAGTTTCAGAAGAAAGAACTCCTCGTAAGATCAATGTGAGATTTGACCCCAGACTTTCATCCACCTATAGCAAGAACAGTATTTCGACCATTTTTTTTTTTTTAGATTATGCAGCTTTAGCTTTTCGGCATCAGTAACTGATATTGCTACATAGTACAAGGGAGCAGGAACACAACCTCATTTCTTGCACCTCTTTAGGGTTCATCATGGATATTCAACATAAAGAGACAATGCTGACCCTCAGCCAGTGTTTTTTAGCTCTGCATTTTGAGACAGAGATCATAATATCCCAACTGACAGACTAATAATAAAACAACCACAGAAATAAATTCTACCAGAAAGTAATTATCTTGTTTTTAGAAAAAGGTTTAAATAAGTATAATGAGGTATAGTGCACACCTTGAAGAACAGTGAGAGTAAGAAAAATTATGAAATGGTTATTAGAGTTCTGTGGAAGGTTTGTTGCTGTTGCAGTTATACAATATTATTATGACTATGACAGCTGATAAGAAGTGCCAAGGTGAAACCTTTGTAAGTGCTTATCCATAGTACTGGCATAAACACCTTTGTAAAAATTAGTTTTCTAGCCTAATTCGTTATTTTTTTTCTGAATATATGGCAAATAAAGAAGAATTAAGGGATAGTGATGATCTTTTATAATTGGAGAAGTGATTCAAGAAGTTTGAGGACATTACTCTTTCTCCCAAGCTTCAGTTTTATTCCATGTCATCTGCCATTTTTACTACTGAAGTCAAGCCGTGGTGGAGTTAGGACTGCAAAATTTATGAGTACAGAATAAAATCCAGATCCGTAAAGCAACTGATTCTCACTGAGTATCTTGGTCCTGTCCCCAAAATTGCTACATATTTTATAGTAGACAGTCACTGAATACAATACGGTTATACCTCTGAAGCAAAGACCCAACCTGTGCCTACCATGCATGTTCAAGCTCATAAGCACATTTTCCCAAAAAATTTCAAGATCTACTACCTGAACATAACGATTTGAGGATTTTTAGTGGGATTTTGGATTGTAATTTAAGTATTCAATTCCAGATTTAAATTCCTATATTTCACCTTAAGTATCTTTGTGAGCAGTAAATTTTCTGATTAATGGAAGACTCCTTGTTTGATCCAGCAGTTAAAGTATATACCTCAATTTAGAAGACCAAATGATGACCTACAAGCAGCATTAATTCTAACCATTTGTATCTTCTTGAGTTCTTGGGTTTGTAACTTCAGCATTCTTTTAACACAAACATGTAAAATATTTAAAATAAGTATTTTTGAGTTGTACATAAAATGACTAGAATTAAAAAAAAAAAAAAAAATCATTACAGGAACTAAATCCAAGAGGGATTTATTTGATAATCCCATTTTATAAATAAAGGATGGGTCTCTTTTATTCATCCATCATTTTATTGGTTTTCTCATTAGATAGGAATATAAGACAGGGATATTCCACTCCCCTGCTATTGCAGACAATTTGCTAGCATGGTGGCTCAAAAGGAAACTTCCTAAATAGGTTATTTCTTCACAAAGATTAAGGAAAGTGTACTCAATGAAGCAGAGAGATATGGCGAACACTGAAAAGAAGGAAGCGATTTAGACCTTGTAAGAGAGCTTAAAGTGAAAATGCCTGGGAGATTTCTGATGGTGGTTATGCTTATAGGTGAAATTAGTAACATAACTTGCATCTATGAAAGCATGTGGGAATAAACATACACTTTTTCATGTATATTTAATGAAGGGAGGGCTTATTTATGCTCCCCTGCTTGTTCTGGAATATTGAGAAAAGAGTTCTTCTGTTTCCACTGTGAGGAAGATGATGTGGGTTTGACAGGGAATGAATGGGAAGGTGCCAGGAACCAACCTTATAAATGCTAGAAGGTGTAGCTGGTACAATGTTCAAAGAAAGTTATCTAATCCAGGAAAGGACAACCTCATTTATTTCTACCCGAAACTTGTGGGAAAACTTGGAAGAACAATGAATGGTACTTAATTCCATGGTACTTAATTTGTTAAAATCTATAAACAAAAGGCCTACTTAAATATTAAGAGAATGATTAGTCAAGATTAGGAAAGAATAACTGGGTGACTGATTTTATTTAGTTGTGATATAGACACTACCGTCTTCCAACATCGACTGCTGGTGGTGATCCATACACATAATTAACTTGTTTCATGTAAGGGTGTTCTTTAGTATACCTCATCCCCTACCATTTATCTTAAAGAAACCAACACAAAACCACAAAACAAACAAATGACCAAAAAAACCAACACAAAAGCAAGTTTATATAACCTGTGCAAAAATAATCCAAAATAAGTAGGTCTACAAAAACTAACCAAAGACAGACATGGCTTATAACAGATATTGTTTAAAGATTGTCAGTCTTTCCACATTTAACATTTAATTTAATCAGGATGAATACATAAATGACTTCTTGTATTACTTATGTTTTCTGGGTCTTCTAGCGTGACATGACTATTGTTAGATATAGAGCTTGTATTAAAGGACTTTTTCATCAGGTTTATCGTTCTCAACTTGCTACTGCAACTGCTAGCACTACCAGTGAACAGCGAAATTGAGAACGATACAGCTGATAGGTTTTACTCTTTATCAGCTTTATGCTAATTTAATGCAACACAGAATATTATTTGCATTACTTTGAAAGTAAAAAGATGCTTCCTGTGGGATTACATCACTATTAGACATTTCTTACTCTATTATGTGTGAGTCAACACAGCATTCAAAACAGGGATTGTACAAACTTCATTTGTGATAATAAACTTAATGAGCAGCTCTGAGAAATGTCTAAAGAACTGAATTATGATGACATAGTATTTTCCAAATATAGCTTTGTATTTTTTTGTGGATTGTTTCATTAAAGACACACTAGCGTTTTTGGCACACAACTGAAAATGAAAATAGCAATGTACATTTTAAACATCTGCCATGCTGGGCAATCACTAGAAGGGAAACAATCTCCAAAACAGATACAAGATGTACAATTAGAACACTCAAACTTGTTCCTTGTGAAATAAAATAGTTGGGGGGTTGGGGGGGGGGGGATATGTTATCAGTTGCTGAAGTAGTAAAATTCCCCAGTTTTAGTGTGTATCAGTGACAGGGAAAGGGAGGAGGCATCAATATACAAGACCTATTTCATTAAAAGATGTAATTATAACAGCCCAGTTTAGTATCAGAGGGAATGGCTGAAAATAGTGGTACACCAACCAAAGTGAATGGCATCTAACTCGGTCATTATGTGTAACCATAGAAGAAAATAAAGAAAAACTTTTACAAGGCTTCATACCTACAGACTGGGTTTTGCCTTGTATTCAATAACCACTCTGGACCCAAAACTGAGGGAGATCCTTCTTATTCACTAGCTTCCATGCCTGAGAAATTTGGCATGTGGAAGACAACATTCTGAAGAGTTACTCTAAAAAAAACTTACCCCAGGAAAGAAACACAACACAAACTTAAAAATTCAACCAAAGACTTCATAGGAAAAAGATTTGCCTGAAAAGAAATATTTCACCTTTTGCCCTAAGGGTATCTAGACTTCTGTACGGGTCTAACAGTTATGAGAAGAGTTGTACAGAAGACTCTCATCCTTCCAAAGTGGCATTGAAAGAGTAGGGAGATACTCCAGAGAATTACAAAAAATTGAACTAAACTCTTAAATGTAAAATTATACAAAGAGGGGGGTAAAAAGACACAGAGACAAGCTATATTAATTCTGCTATGGACTACAAGAGTTTTTATAATCTCTCTGGAAAATAATAATGGATGTCAGGAACATGCGAAAAAAATAGGATAATGCCCCAGATTTCAGAATTCATATTGAAACTATCTGAAGTTGAAAATTTCAAAATATTTCTCTTCTATTTTTCATAAATTGAAACTTTTTTTAAAAAAATCCATTTAATGATTGGATTGCAACATACTTTTTTTTTTTTTTTTGCTTACCATGTCTGAGAGTCTTTCTTCCATTATTTCATTTTCTGTTTTGATATTTATGACCATACTGTCACAGTCCTCCTGCTTTTGTTCCCATTTCTGTCAATCTGCTCTCTATACACATAAGCACATCATCACCTATTTACTCTGAATGAAATAGCCAGCATGGTGGGCCTTGGGCATGTCAATAATTCATATTGCACAGCAAAGAGGATTTGAGAAATACTTGCAATCTCTGTACATCACTTTGAAAACTGATTATATCTAGGATGATAGAGATCAAAATGACCTGTGAAACACTGCATCTGGGGACAGAAAGGTGAGAAGACAGTTTTCCTAGTATGAAGGACAAATATATACCTATTTATTTATTTTGTAGAAATGCTGTTGCAACTTCACCTGGTATGGCTTTTTTTCAATCACTTCCCATGACCAATATTCTACTATTTCTAAAATAAATTATCTAGTTTAAAAAAACAAACAAGCAAGCAAACAAAAAGGATAATATGAAGGACAATTTTACACTACATTTTTCACCTGGGATTTTGTTGCTTGATAGGTACCTTTTCATTTTTTCTATTTATGCTAGCTTTGTTCCAGAGAACTTTGACAAGTCTGTATATGAAGAATCAACGTCTCCTGTTCAATGCCAGACGTTTCTGAAACCAACTTATTTGTTTTCTTTCATTGTTAAATCCTTTAGGCAATTTGCTTAAAACAAATTGGTCAGTGTCATGTAGAATGTGCTGAAGATAAAGAATCCTTGAGTGGGATGCACACAAGGTAATCCTCTTCTACTGAAATGTAACAAAAGGTTGTGGCAGGTATTAGATGGGGAAAACAGTAAAGAAGCAGAAGTTGTGAGTTAATAGAGCTGTGATCTGTGTGATCTATAATGGTGTTCTACAAAAGCCAGAAAGAATATGTGTTATAAAGTAACAAACACAATTGACACTATTGATGGTAATCACAAAAGGGAAGCTAAAAGCTAAACTGAATGATGGAATAATTTGGTAAGTTTGCTTCTCTGATTCAAGGTTGAGATAACTTGGCAAATGTCCCTTGTTATTTATATTGCAAATACCTCTGCCCCTGTTATAGCGATAAAGGCCTTGAACTACAATTTTTTCATTTATTCAATCACCAAATCCCATCTATGTCAAGCAAATAGAAGTCATGTCTATGCTGCTGTACAAGACAGCTTTTCTGCGGTTCCAACATCTTGGTGAATGCCCAAGCCACATCCCAGCCACACATTAGGACAAGTTATCACTATGTAATAGCCCTTTCCTGTACTCCCAGTTACACAAAAGTGGGCCTTTGGAGCACAGGAGCCATCACTGTTGTTAAATTAGTACAGGTCTGGATGTCTAGGATACAAGGCTCAGGAACGCATCATCAACAAGGCTAGTGACAACCACAGAAAGCTAAAGATAAGGACAACTGCTGAAAAACACAAAGCTTCCTTTTTTTTTTTTTTTTTTTTTTTTCCCAGGATTCCTACATAGACTCTTTGAGTCTAACGTAAGACAGAGTGAGAGCAGGAGCTCTTCAGATCTCCAGATTTAATTAGCTTCAGTCTGAAAATAAACAAGGAATGGATATAGGGTGACAAAGAGCAAAAGTTAATCTACGCTACAATGCAGTCAACAACTGTCGGCCAAAGGTTGTCTAGCTAATAAACTGATAGTTTAGACAGACTGTGTCAAGAATTTTTGTGGTATTTGTGCAGTGCAGATTTCTCTAGTGAAGGGCTCCCAGATGCATGAAAGTGGAAAATATTCAGATGCTTTTTGTCAAGTAAGAAGCCATTTCAAAGAGAATTCACAAAGACAAATATACTGTCATACACCTATATCACTAATTTTGCTATAATGTGGTTAGCTGAAAAATAAATGTGTTCTAGTCCAAATTTGTCCTATTCAATGAAGTACAATAGTCACACTTTTTAACCTAATATTTATCAGCTGTTTAACAAACATCAGCTGCCAAAACACTGGTGTTACTTTTTTTGTTCTCATATTTCTGGATTTTATATTATTTATATGGAAAAAATTATAATTTCTCACCACTGTAGGAATCATGGAAGGAAGTTCCTGCTTGTGTCTAACTTATTCTAGATTATTTTGGGACTCTCATTTTATCCTTAAAAATAATCATGGTATTCTAAATACCACTTGTTGTGGTTTAACCCTTCTAGGCAGCTAAGTCCCACAGAGCTGCTCACCTATAGCAGGATGGGGGTGAGAATCGGAAAGGTAAAAGTGAGAAAATTTGTGGGTTGAGATAAAGACAGTTTAACAGAGAAAGCAAAAGCTGTATGCACAAGAAATGCAAAATAAAGAATTCCCTCACTTCTGCCCATCATCAGGGAGATGTTTAGCTGTTTCCAGGAAAGCAAGGCTCCAACACACATAACAGTTACTTGGGAAGACAAATGCCATAACTAAGAACATAGCCCCTTCCTCTTTCTTCCCCTAGCTTTTATTGCTGGGCATGACATCTTATGATACAGGACATTCCTTTGGTCAGTTGGAGTCAGCTGTCCTGGCTGTGTCCTCTCCCACATTCTTGTGCACCCCCAGCCTGCTCACTGGTGGGTAGTGTGAGGAGAATAAAAGGCCTTCACTCTGTGTAAGCACTGCTCAGCAATAACGAAAGTACTGGGTTTGCGTGGCAATGTTTTGGTAGCAGGGGGGCTACAGGGGTGGCTTCTGTGAGAAGCTGCCAGAAGCTTCCCCCATGTCCGACACAGCAAATGCCAGCCAGCTCCAAGATGGACCCGCCACTGGCCAAGGCCGAGCCCATTAGCGATGGTGGTAGTGCCTCTGCAATAACATTGTTAAGAAGGGGGAAAAAAACCTAGGCAACACCAAGAGCAACTGCAGCCAGAGAGAGGAGTGAGAAGATGTGAGAGGAACAACTCTGCAGACACCAAGGTCAGTGAAGAAGAAGGGGGAGGAGGTGCTCCAGGCGCCGCAGCGGAGAAGATCATGGTGGGGCAGGCTGTCCCCCTGCAGCCCACGGAGGATGATGGTGGAGCAGATATCCACCTTCAGCCCGTGGAGGACCCCATGCTGGAGCAGGTGGAGGCACCTGAAGGAGGCTGTGGCCCATGGGAAGCCCAGGCTGGAGCAAGCTCCTGGCAGGACCTGTGGCCCCATGGAGAGAGGAGCCCACGCCAGAGCAGGTTTGCTGGCAGGACTTGTGACCCCGTGGGGAACCCACACTGGAGCAGTCTGTTCCTGAAGGTCTGCACCCTGTGGAAGGCACCCACACTGGAGTTAGTGAAGAACTGCAGCCTGTGGGAAGGACTCATGTTGGAGAGGTTAGTGGAGGACTGTATCCCATGGGAGGGACCCCAGGCTGGAGCAGGGGCAGAGTATGAGGAGTCCTCCACCTGAGGAGGAAGGAGCGGCAGAGACAACGTGTGATGAACTGACCACAACCCCCATTCCCCATCCCCCTGTGCTGCTGCGGGGGGAGATGGAGAGAAAAATCAGGACTGAAGTTAAGACGAGGAAGAAAGGAGGAGTGGGGTAAAGGGTTTTTAAAGATTCTTATTACTCAACTCTGATTTAATTGGTAATAAATTAAATTAATTTTTCTAAGTTGAATGTTTTGCCCGTGACAGTAATTGGTGAGTGATCTCTCCCTGTCCTTATCTCGACCCACGAGCCTTTCGTTATATTTTCTCTTCCCTGTCTGAGGACGGGAGTGATAGAGCAGCTTTGGGGGGCACCTGGCCTCCAGCCAGGGTCAACCCACCATAGTACAGCATTTAATGGTAAGCCCTCACTCTTCAATAGGGACCATTGCAACGCTGCATTAGCAGAATACAATTTTTGCAATCTATACTATGCTTAGGGACTGTTGCTATAGTCTACCAGGAGCTAAGTATTTCAGACCATATACAACATATTAACTTCTTGGTCCACCTTCAAACATAGTTAGGAGAAATGTTTACAAGAATATGTTGTATTGCTCTGCTGCAGTCCACAGAGTTGTTTTGAAAGAGCTATTGCCTGTTTTGATGCTGCATTATGCTGCTAGGAAAGGTGAAAGAGGAAGATGAAAACAAGCAAGTAGTTATAAATCACTTCTAATTGAGCCTGATCTTTGAAAATGACATGTAAAAAGGTTGTGAACATACAGAAAGTTTAAATCTTGTTTGAAAAAAATGGTAATGAAAAAAATTTTAAAGGGTGACGATCTATTTCAAACTATTTTAAAAGATTATGTCAATAAATCTTGACAAGGTAAGTGAAAGAATCTTACTGAAATGGTACAAGAAGCTTCATAACAGAAATTTATTTTTCAAAAAATATAATATCAGAGTTTTTATAAGGAGTGTGTCCCCAACAAAACATATAATCTTATTTTCTGTTATGAATAAACATACTTTTGCTGCTATACATCTCATAATCTAAGGGAGTTTTCCATGTCATTAACATATGTAGAAGTATTTAGATACTCCTGACATGAATTTTGCAGCCAAAAGTAATTAAGCTGGTTTTTTTCATTCTTGGCTTTTGTCGAACTAATAATAAAAATTATACCCACAATCTTAATACCTCAATTTATAAGTTTTTTCTTTCCAGCACATCAACCTATTTTTTGGCCCACATAAGTGTATGAAAACTGAGCTACACTGTCTCAGTATAATGCAATTCTGGGAAGTCATCCAAATCTGGGAATGCTGTTTTATGATCAGCACATCAAAAATGGATTAACTCATCTCATAGTCAACTAAGAAAAGCGTACAACCAAGGAGTTTGAAGCTGAGATTTTGTATTTTATAAAATTATGCAAGAGACTTTCCTGTTTCCTTACTAAGAGTCCTACAGTTTGTACTCTTTGAAAGACCCTTTTCCATTTATAGTTGTTTTATTAACAGGCAATATAGTTCAAATAGTCTTTTATGTAGCCAAGATTTCTTCTATGTAAATATTAAAGATTTGCAGACAGAACCACAACACAAAGTGGTGTTGTCTACTGTTTAAAATCTACCATAGCAAAGCTGCAATTAAACAGTGTCTCATTACTTGCAAAATCTTTCCAGTCTAACAGTCTTTCTGCTTCAGTAGTTTACTGGTTTCCTCACCCTGGAATGTGAAGGTTATTTGAAAAGAAACAGACAGACAATTTGTCTTTGCAGGAGGAGCAGATTAGGGAAACAGTTTAGAAAGGATGAACTCTGGAAGTAGCAGAGCTGAGTGTCTAAAATAATATTGGAAATTGCTTTCCAGTGCTGTTTATGTTCTCTGGCTTCAAGAACATGCAGTGCAAGATGATGAGTGTCAGCTAATAAACATGACAACTCCAAGAGGGAGTCATGAAATGACAGCAAAAACACCTGGTAAGTACAGCAGTACCCAGAAATCCCAGAACTTCAAAATCACAGATTTGTAACGGCTGAGGAAGGTAGCAAGATATTAAATGTGCAGCCATTCTTTCACAGGTCTGTAGCAGGTTACTTGCCATGGGAAATAATCTGCAAGTCAGGTTTTCTTGCTGTTGGGCTTTCTGCCTTTGTGATTTTGGGGCTCGTAGAATACCCAGAACACAGTCCCACATTTCAGGTTTGCTATATATAACCCAAAGCATGTAACTAAGCACCACATGGCTGCTCTTTCACACACACCTGCCCCCACCCCCCGCAGGGATGGGGAGGAGAATGGAAAAGGAAAACTCATGGGTTGACATAAAGACAGTTTAATAGGATAACAAAAGACTATAATAATAATAATAATAATGATAATGATAATGATAATGATAATGATAATAATATAATACAAGTGATGCACAAATGCAGTTGCTCACCTCATGCATAAAAACCAAAAAAAAACCAAAGCAAAACAAAAAAACCCCAACCAAACAAAAAACCCCACAACAACCCGATGCCCAGTCTGTTTCCAAGCAGCGATCCCACCTCCCGGCTAGCCTCCCCAGTTCCATCCGGAGCATGACGCTCTGTGGTAGGGAACGTCCCTTTGGCCAGCCTGGGTCAGCTGTCCTGGCTGTGCTCTCCCAGCTTCTTGTGCACCTGGCAGGGCGTGAGAAGCTGAAAAGTCCTTGGCTTAGTGTAGGCACTACAACTACCTAGCAACAACTAAAAACATCAGTGTGTTATCAACATTATTCTGATACTAAATCCAAACCACAGCACTATACTGGCTACTAGAAAGGAAATTAACTCTATCCCAGCCAAAACCAGGACAAGGTTACATTACTATTTATAGAGCTTTTATCAATGAATCACCTTAAATAATATCCTTAGTTTTAGGTACAATGCACACTGATTGGGAATGCTTTTCTTAAAATCTTCTCTTTAACCTTTAAGTTATTTCTTGCAACTAAATAGAACATTTCAAGAGCAATGTTCATTATTATATCAGGTGGAAGAAAATGCTCATTTAATCTCCTCAAGTACAATGTGCTCAGTGCAGATCACCCCAAATGCTGTCAAAAGCGGAAATGCACCACACAATTTTTATTTTTTTTTTTCTAGAGATTCAATGGAAAAGTCTAGGCTTAATTACAGAAAATAAAGTTCTCCGGAACGGTAAAGGAACAAAAGTCACAGGTTGTCTATACCCAAATATTTTTGAACAATAGGTTGAGCATAATAAGCACACACACAAATAATCGCTAAACCAATGACCTCCAATAAAGATAAAATCTGAAGTCTTTCTTTGAAGAAGTTTAATAGACTAGAAAAGAACAAACCAGTTGGATGAACTTGATTCAAAACATCCTTCACTCCTTGTCATGGAGTATAAATTAAATTCAAATAAATTTCTGATCTCATCAACCCATCACATTCTGTGTGGACATTTTGAACCTCAGGCTAAAATTAATGAAACCAATAGTTTGTAGAACAACTTGCCTTACCTTTAAGAAGGCTCATGCATATCAAAATAAAAAGACATAGGGCTAAGGCCAGAGGAAGACAGGAGAAAAGAGGCAGCTGTGCAAAAAGCTGTGTACTTTGCTGTTCTTCAGAAATGCTGTTTTTAAATTAAATTTCATCTCCCAGAAATAAATGTCATGCAAAATATTGAAATGATGGACAGGTAATGAGAAACTGTGCCAGCTGAAGGGGCAATATGAGTAAAGAAAAAGAGGTGAGGTGGGGCAAGGCAGGGAAAGAAGGGAAAGGTAAAGAAGGGAGAGGGAGACGGAGAGGAAGAGGGAGAGGAGGAAAGGGAAAGGAAGGCAAGGGAAGGCAAGGCAAGTAAAAGTTATCTTTTCTGAGTGAGAACATCTATTGCTTTCTTATTCTGCTTCGGCTGAATTCTGCACATAAGGTACATCTAATGAAGTCATTTCATGTACTATTTGAGACTCTACAAGACACTCTGACCTCATTAGAGAGAAAAAATCATGAATTAGACATCTGTATGGTGAATTACAAGGTTGAAGAAAACTGTGGCAGATGCTATAGAGCAAAACACACATGGAATATAATTTCAGCAATATAATTAAAACTGCAGATATTATAGCCAAATGGAAAGTTAAGTATGCCAGTTACAATTTGAAAGGGATGGAAAGAAGCTGAACCTGAAGACTTTATTTGCACATTAATTTCTGAGTAGTTATGTGTGTACTGCAGGGGGTATGCATGAATACAGGATTCTGAATCCTGTATTATGAATCATTGCGTGTCCTGACAAGCAAGGTAGAGATGGTGATTAATTATTATATATAAATGCATATGTCTTTTTTAGTAATGACAGAAGTAATAAAATGCATATCTTAGTGAAAATATAGGTTGTCATGTGGAAGATGCATACATCACTAAAGATAAAAGTCAATTAAAGTTACACTACAGAAGGAAAACATGACAAGGTATGTGTATCAGAAATACACTGCAGAATGAAATAAGCAAGATAGCAAGTGAACTATGTTAATGGTAAAGACTATAAGTGATGTCACAGCTGTTATTTTACATCAAAACTACTTCTTCTCTCCAAACTTGTCTTTCTCAAACACTCATATGTACAGTTTCAAGATGCTGAAATAGGAGTTTAAAACTTTTCTTCTGGGAAGAATTTCAAGTTGTAATTACAGTAGTCCAGACTATTAATCTGTGTAAATTAGTCAATGTTCCTGAAAAAACGAAAACCGTTTTGTTGTACACTGTGTACTTTGCTGTTCTTTGGGAATGTTGGGGGGTTTATGTATATATTAAATTTTGTCTCTCAGAAATAAATGTCATTCAAAATATTGAAATGATGGACAGGTAATGAGAAACTGTTCCATTCAATAGAGCAATATGACTAAAGCAAAAGAGATAAGGCCTCTTTTGGCAATTTTGTTGATTTACAGTACCTGAGAATCTGATCCAATATAGAAATTTTTGTTTGCCTTTGTTTTCATTTCCATGTGCTACAAAGAAGAAAGCATGGCAAGCATATGGAAAAGAAAAATTACAAGCCATCCAGACTCCTGTTTTCTCCAGATGTTGCTCAGGAATGCAGAAGAAAAAAAGGATGAAATGGTTTGTTAGCAATGAGGAAATAATTTACAAACAAAGGAGCCTTAACTGCCATTCTTATGTAACCCTGCTGCAGAAGTTTGGCCCAGATACAAACTTCTGGGTAATCTGAGATTGAACAGTAACTTCAGAAATACAGAAATAAACATCAAAGTATACTGGAGGCCATAGCGTTAATAATGATACCAATCTTAGTTATATTTGTCTGTTGAAAAGCTTTAATGGGACTGAAGTTGTTATATTCTAAGAGACATATTTTAGGGAGTAGATACAAAAGCAGCTGAGCTTACTAAAAATTACTACAAAAATGTTTTTTCTTTTTTTCTGAAAGCAGTTGGATTCAATGGGTATACTGTTCCCATGCCTTGCAAAGCATTACAATAACTAGTGCTAGCAGACAGAAAGAAAGGTGGCTACGGGCAGAGAAGAAGGCTGAGTCACTTCTCTCAGTAGGAACACTGTCCTGGTTCAGCATAAGCTAGTTGTGAAACCAAACCCTAGGACAAACAGGGAGAACTGTCTTCTGAAAGTGCTTACATCAGTCTATCAGCTATGGAATGTATGTAAATGTCTAGGTCAAAATGATCTAATTCAGGTTTCACACAAGATTACCTGAGCAAAATTTGGTTTTCAACCTCAAAATCAAGGCTTAAATGGTTCACAACTCAATTGCATTTTTCCCCTTTCTGCCCTGTTTGTCTTCTCCTCCATGCCGTGATAACAGTTGAGAGAGCATTCACAGCCCTGCAAAGAGAAGGGTTTAAGACATATTCGCCTCCATATTTCCTATTAATTAGTTTGTGCTATACATTTAGCACTCTGGCTGCTGTAAATTTCAATGCAGGTCATTGGTAGAAATGATCCTTATTTAAAAGTTTTCTTTCTGCTTTTAAGAATGGGCTATGGTGACAGAAACTTCATGCAGTCCATTTTATGTTCCTACATTAGGTACTATCATACTTGAAAAGCAGATGTTAGGGTGATTCCGACAGTCTAACTCTGCTGCCTGTGTTCCCCATAGAGTCAATATGCAAAATATATTGTTTTGTTCATTGATTGGTTTGGGAAGCTAAGCACCTAAGTCAGATTGCTCAAATGCAATGACCTGCGTAAACACCTCTAATAAATTAAAACTCAGAAATCATAAAGGTGATTAAAATCACAAAATGAAACAAGGCATTTTGGTAAAAATGGTTTGCTCACTTCTTTATGGGTGGAAAAAAGATTCTTTCATATTACTCAGTAGTTAAAGCATCAGTGAGGGACATGATACTCCTTCATCGAAGGACTGCATCTTACTCTCTTCCTAATACTGAAAGTTTTATATTTTGAGACATACAGTTATGTTGTTTCAATGCATGGCATGTAAGAAATACTCTGTTGATTCTGTTGCTCTACAGACTGCTAGTCATGTCATCACCTGAGAAAACCCACCCTGCAGTTGACTTGCACACTTCTTACAATGCCCTGCAGCAACAAGAGAATTTTAAGGCAGACCAGGCTATGTTTGAAGAGGAGACAGTGTGTGTTGTTACCTAGGGCTTAACCTTCTACATTTGACCTCAGTGCAGCCAGAATTAAATTGCCTGGATCTAGCCTACTGGAATTAATCCTTTTCATGCTGAAGCAATTGACAGTTCAGAATTCCTCTGCTAATCTGGACCTTTTTTAAGATCTCCAGCAATTTACAGGGAATCTGATTTGTATTATTTATCTCTTGAGAAACTGGAAGGATGGGAAAAGGAGTAGTCAGTGTCTCATTTTGGTTTGATATTTCTACATTTTATTCTTTTCCTTACTTATTCAGTGCAACAGGAAAGGAAATAAAATTAAAGTCTTTCATGTCTCTGAAGGATTCTCCTTATAGTGAAGATAGAATCACAGACTCCTATAGGTCAGAGAAGACCTCCATAGGTCATCTAGTTCAACCTCCTGTTCAGAGCACATCCAGCAGGTTGCTCAAGGCCATGTCCGGTTGATTTTTAAATATCTCTGAAGGTTCCACAGTGTGTCTGGGCAGCCTGTTAAAGTGTTTAACCATAATATGGCTTCTTTTTTTTTTTTTTTCCCTGAAATTTTATTTCATTTCCTTTTCCTGTGTTCCAGCTTATGTCTATTTTACCTCTCACTTTCCACTCTGCACCTCTGAGAAGCCTCGCTCTGCCTTCTCTATTTTCTTGCATTAGGGGCTTGTAGATAGCAATAAGATCCCCGTTACCCTCTCTTCTCTAGGCTAAGCAAGCCTCATTATTTCAACATTTCCCCACAGGGCATGTGGATCAGTGCCTGCTGATCTTATTCCAAAAGGTCTTTCCTTAGCATTGGCCCACTCTGTGTATGCATCTCCAGTTCTCTTTTCTCAATTCAAGTAGAAAAAAAAATTTCATTCTTTTCATTTGTGTCCTGGATTGTTTACCAGAAAGATACTCTGCTCACCACTCCCTCTAACAGAACAGAGGTCACACATGCTTGATTAATATACAATTAACAAATCACAGAAATATACAATCAATAAATGTCACAGAAAACAGGAACAATCACCTCACAAAGTATTTTGAACAAATTGTGATGAATTAGTAACTTCTCTTAATATTGTATATTCTTAATCCTATGGTTGCTAGGTATATAGAACAGAATATATTATTCTCTACATACATCTGTATATGGACAACTTTAATTTGCATTTTCCTTTATTTCCAGTGCAAGTAAGCTAGAATAGCTCAGACTTCTTGGAGCCAGAGTTTAATGAAGGGCTATAGCTTAGGCTACTTTGTTCATTAATTCTAAATTTAGCCCTGGTATTCAGCTAAACACTGAAGCAATGGCGGTTCTTTATAACATCACATCTTAACGCTTACAAAATAAATTATTGTACTAGTCTACTCAGAATACAAAACAGAGAACAACTAAAAAAGGCTCCTTTTTACAAGTCAGAATTTATTTTAATGACTACATTTCTTTAAATCAAGAGACTACTCCCATTTTGTAAGATTTCTGTATTGCAAATGCTTGACATATTTCATGAGTTATGACACTTCCTAAATAATAGAATGCAATTATACAATCACAGAATGATTTAGCGTGGAAGGGACCTTAAAGATCATCTAGTCCAATCCCCCTGCCATGGGCAGGAACATCTTGCACTAGATCAGATTACTTAAAGCCCCATCCAACCTGGCCTTGAATGCTCCCAGGGATAAGGCATCTACAATTTCTCTGGGCAACCTGTTCCAGTGTCTCACCACCCTCATTGTAAAAAATGTCTTCTTTTTATCCAACCTAAATCTACCTTCTTTCAGTTTAAAACCATTGCCCCTTGTCCTGTCACTACAGATTCTGGTAAAAAAGTCTCTGTCTGTCTGTCTTATAAGCCCTCTTTACATACTGAAAGGTTGCAATAAGGTTTCATGGGACTCTTCTCCAGGCTGAATAACCCCAAGTCTCCACCTTTTTTCACAGGAGAAGCGTTCCAGCCCTCTGATCATTTTTGTGGCCCTCCTCTGGACCTGCTCTAACAGGTCCATGCCTTTCTTGTACTGGGAACCCCAGGGCTGGATGCAGTACTCCAGGTGGGGTCTCATGACAGCAGAGTAGGATGGGGAGAATCATCTACTGGCCATGCTTCCTTTATGCAGCCCAGGATACAATTGGCTTTCTGGGCTGCAAGTGGACATTGCTAGCTCATATCCAATTTTTTTGTCCACCATTATCCCTAAATTCTTTTCTGCAGGGTTGTTCTCAATCAATTAATCTCCCAGTCTCTATTGATACCGGCAGTTGCCCCGACCTAGGTGCAGGATCTTGCACTTGGCCTTGTTGTATAGGCCCACTCCTTGACCCTGTCAAAGTTCCTGGGGATGGCACTCCTTCCCTCAAGCATATCAGCTGCACCACTCAGCTTGCTGTCATCTGCAAACTTGTTAAGGATGCACTCAATCCTAATATCTATGTCATTGATGAAAATATTAAATAGTATTGGTCCCAGTATCAAACCTTGAGGGACACCATTCACTGCTGGTTTCCACTTGGACATCAAACCATTGAGCCATTGACTGTAACACTTTGGACACGGTCATCCAGCCATCTTTATCCATCTAACAGTCCACCCATTAAACCCATATCTCTCCAGTTTAGCAGCAAGAATGTTGTGTGGGACCATATCAAAGGCCCTACAGAATTCCAGGTAGGTGACATCTGTAGCTCTTCCTTTGTCCACTGATGCAGTCACCCTATTGTAGAAGGCCACCAGATTAGTCAGACAGCACTGACTGTCTCTAATCACCTTCCTGTCTTCCATATGTTTCCATATGTCTTCCAGGAGGATCTGCTCCATGGTCTTACTGGGAACAGAGGTGAGGCTGACTGGTTGGTACTTCCCATGGTCCTCCTTTTCACCCTTTTAAAAAATGAGTGCAATATTGCCTTTTCTCCAGTCACTAGGGACTTCTCCTGACTGCCATGACTTTTGAAATAAGACAGAGAGTTGCTTGGCAACTACTTTCGGCCCATTCCCTCAGAACCCTGGAATCCATCTTGTTGGACCACATGGCCCCATGTATGTTCAGATTCCTCAAGTGGTCTCGAACCTAATCTTTTCCTATGATGGGAGGAACTTCATTTTCCCAGTCCCTACCTTAAGAGATACGGGAAGAGTGGTTACCAGTGAAAACAGAGGCAAAATTTGTTGAGTACCTCAGCCTTCTTCATGTCAGTTGTCACTAGTTCCACTAGTTCTCCTGTCCTATTTACTGGGGTGGGGTGGGGGGGTGGGGTGGACGGGGTGGGGGGGGTGGTATGTGTATTTTCTTTAATCTTTCTTTTCTGAGCAATGTACCATGTAGAAGCCCTTATTATTATACTTCACATTCATTGACAAATTCAGCTCCAGCTGTGTCTTACCTTTCCTAATCCAATCCCTATACATCTGGGCAGCACGCCTATATTCTCAGGAGACATGTCCCTGGTTCTACTGCCTGTGCATTTCCTTCTTATTCTATAGTTTGACCAGGAGGTCCTTACTCAGCCACGCTGGTCTCCTGCCTTCCTTGCCTGATGATAAGCATATCTGTTATATCGCAAGAGAGCAACCAGACATTATTCAAAGGAGGAAAGCTCATAGGAAAAGAAATTCAACAAAAAAAGATTCACCAATAGAGTTAAAACAGTCATCTGTTGGACTGTGATTTCAAATATCAAAACAGGTAGTATGCCTAAAATAGTCTTATGTTTTAAATGGTGGATTATTAATGGAAGGACAAAGATTGCATCAAGCTCAGGAGACTATACTTAAATTTATTGTATTTCAATATTTTTACAGGAATAATAAACTGACCTGTTAGGAACTTAGAGAAAATTTTTAATAGTTTTTATGAGGCCACAAGTTACATAAAAATCCCTCTAGGTATTCATGAGATTTTTTGTAAAGAAAAAAATAGAATATGGTAAATTTTTATTCTGATGACTAAGAATTTGGTTTGCACAGAACACTGTATTTCTACTCTAGTGGCAATTCTGGGTTGGTTACAGTTGCTTAAACATAAGCACCTAATGCCATCTGAGGTGCCACAGGTATCTAAGTTCTGCGAGCAGGACTGGTTCCTGGACTTCCCAGAGATCTATGCCTTGCTGGAAGAGCTGCTGGAGACCAGGTAGGGTGCCTCAAGCCCCTAAAATAAGAGGAGACAGCTAGATGACTAAAACCCATCTCCAATCTTGTTTTCTACTTGCTCTCTCTTAAATATTTTATGCCTTCTTGGAATATATAAAATAAATTAAATTCATTAGCATAATGCATGGAAGCTCAAGTAATAATGTAAATTGCATTAAAAGTCACTCAGATGTTTAATACATGTAGTGATACAGTCTTCTAATACAGTTACTTCAGTTAAAGACCTTAAATTAAGTGCAACAAATCTGACTCCTGTGTTTCTGTCTTTGACACATCTCTCTGTTCACTCCTCTTTCTCATCATCTATTGTTCTTGTGACAATTTAAGTGAGCCATATACTTACGCACACAACCCTAAACAATCAGGCCTATGATATAGGCCTCCTGCAGAATTTGTATGACTTTCCTACGAACAATATCACAGTAATCCATTACTCCAGTAAAATGCAGCAGGAAATTGAGGTCTTTATAAAATATACTTACTGGGATTTTTTTAGACATAGTGAGACTTTAGAGTCTCATATTTATAATACTTTATTTTACTTCTACTGTGCAGTTGAAGCTTTTATCTACTATCTGTTGTGATCAACGTGTTATTGTCTCTAAAGTGATGCTTAAAATTTGTTCTGAATTTGCAAGTCTGGTTGTTTATGTCTTTTTATTAATTGACTGACTTTACTTCTGTAACTGTTACCTGCATGAAAGTTTAAAAAAAGAAAAAAAGAAGCATTTTGTTAAAATCTCTTAGCTTCCTTTCAATGTATTAGACACTGTATCAGGCAATGAGGTGGTACCATCTCCCCATGAGACTTTCATTGCAGTTCTGTATTCTAGACGATACTCCAGTTTGATCATTGGTTATAATGTAAACCTCTAAGTATAGACTATGAATTAAAAACTGTATTGATAATACTAAACATATCATCTATCATAACAGAAGATCTTCAAAGTGTTCAGACAACCATAGAAAATATGAAAGTTTTATTTAGATCTTAATATTAGTTGAGGATGGGTATAAGGTTTTACTCCTCAGAAATAGGGAACACAAATGATTCATCAGCAAAATGAAATATTAAATAAAAAAGTTAACAATGCTGAAAACATTGTTTACAGACTACAAAAAAAAGGTGTATCTTCCTACTTGATCAAGCTTTCAATAATCTATAATGGCAATATCTTTTTTTTTTTTTTTTTTTTTCTCTATGTTGTGTTCTTCACTGGACAAAAATCTGAAGCACTGCCAAGCGATAACTTCATCATTTTGTGCAAATGAAGAATCTATCCAGTCATTCCAGATGGTAGGCTGGGATACAACCCATCTAATTTTGGGCAGATAATCAAGGTGCTCGCTCTTTGGTTGATGATGATTGTTTTCATGACTATACATGAAGGGAACACAAATCTGATGCTAACAGAAAATGTTAACTACCTTTGGCTCTTCTTCAGTGGACAAAGAGGTGGAGCCCAGAACACTAAACCCACAACAGTATGATTTCTAGAGAGCACTTGGCCAAGAGAGCTCAAGAGAGTTCAGTTGCTAGGAAGTTAATTTAGAAAAAAAATATGAAAAGCAAAACTAAATGCAATAGAACTTTAAGGACCTGGTACAAGAGCTTGATGGTCTTGGATATCAAAGGACATCTCAAATCAACTTCTTCAAAAAATTCTTTCAAGAGCATAGTTCATATAATAAAAACATGCATCTTCAAATGTTCTACTTGCTCTTAAGGTCAAAATGAAAAATTTCTAATTCAAAGACAAACCCAGTATTTCATGAGACGAAGACATGAAAGAAGGCATCATAATAAATAACAGAATCATTTGGATACACAGCAGTTTCAAAGTAGTAATTCTCAGCCATGAGTTAGAAATCCCTTTGAGAGAAGCAAATCTCTCATTCTTTTTACCACCTGTTTCTTCATCTCAGATTTAGAAAGGACGGGTCATCAAGTGCAGAAGGAAGACATTAGATTGCAGCTACTCCAGAGATTAGATTGCAGCTACTCCCACTGGAGAAATATCTAAAGTTAGTTGCATAGTACTAAAGCCCAGTATTTAATCTTTGAAAACCTTAGTTAACTGAAGTCAATGAGGAAGCTGAATGCTTGATATAGCTAAATATTAGGTCACTGAGTCATGGTTGAGAATTTATATTTAATTAAATAAATATTGTGCACTATATATTATACCTATTAAAACTATGATAACTGTTGTTATGAAGTGGCTTAAATAATTCATATTCATACTGAAATGATCATTTATATATTTAATTACTGGTAAAGGATGGCAAAAAAAAATCTAAATTAATCAGACTGTTGTATTTATGAATAAACTCTGTGCCATTTTTTTTTGAGCTCTATTTCAGACATTTCATAGAATTTCAATGCTTTTTGCTTTATTGAGAGATGTATTTTGTGATATAAAAGTAAAAAAAAGGAATTTAAGATTACTGGTATTTCATGGAATATTGATTTGATTTTAATATAATTATTTCTATTTTATTTAGATTTTTTTATTATTCTGCAGAAATTACCATCATAATTTTGAGGGAAAACATCAGTAAAGAGAGATTAGCACAAAGAAGGAAATTTATAAAAAATTATTAGACAGTTGAAGTAGCTGGTTTTTTTCTTTCCATCTGTGTTTCTAGAAATATCTATGCCTTTCATAGCAATCTATCTCACTACACTACCTGCTTGCTCTTATTTTGCTCAGTCTTGCAGTGAAGTAATCATATAGGACTGAAATCTTATGTATAAACTGTTTATCATGGAACTTATTGTAGACAGCAAATAACACTGGTTAAAAATCAGTTTTGAGGGAGGAACAAGAAGGCAGCTTCCTTAAGTATCATATAAACATGCCATCTTCCCATTTTCAGGTTCTGTGTGAGGCTCCCTAAGCAAATAAGTGTTTCCTACTTGAATATTGAAAACTTGCAAAATAAATCTCTCTGGAACTTAACATAGTATCAATTGAAAGTTCGTAATTTCAAATTAAGTTAATTCAAATAACTTGTAGGCTAATTCAGTAAACAGGCGTTAGCCTGTAGATTCCATTTGAACAGGGCTGTTTAAGACTTTGATCCTCACTGACTAAGTTTTGACAGGGGTCATTAAGAGAATTTTTTTCCGCTCAAATGAACACAAGTAATTCATATAATATTGCTTCCTTTCATCCATTGTAATACCTATACTAATCTCAGTTTTATGATTAGGTACAACTGTAGATGTTGAGATTAGTCCTATTGATTGCAACGTATTCTGTTTAGAGCATATGACTTAAGTATGAGTAAATACATGCAGCAACATTTTTTTTTTACACAAAAATTCAGTTACAAGTTTAATTCAAAAGTTTTCTTTAATAAAAATCTTCCTACCTACAGCTGTTTCCAGGAAATATATATGAAGATGACTGGAAGACATCTGATAAGGAGACAAGAGGTCAATACAGAACAAGCAATTTGATTAAATGATTAAAAAATGAATATATGCACGATGTGCTCTTGTGCTGGTTTTGGCTGGGATACAGTTAGTTTTCTCCATAGTAACTAGTACGAGGCTATGTTTTGGGTTTGTGCTGAAAACAGTGTTGATAATATAGAGATAATATTGCTGAGCAGTGCTTACACAGAGCCAAGGCCTTTTCTGCTCCTCACACCACCCCACCAGCCAGTAGGCTGGGGGTGCACAAGGAGTTGGGAGGGGACACAGCCGGGACAGCTGACCCCAACTGACCAAAGGGATATTCCATATCATATGATGTCATGCTCAGCATATAAGGAGCTAGGGGAAGAAGAAGGAAGGGAGGGACGTTGGGAGTGATGGTGCTTGTCTTCCCAAGTAACCGTCACACGTGACAGAGCCCTGCTTTCCTGGAGATGGCTGAACACCTGCCTGCCCATGGGAAGTGGGGAATGAATTCCTTGTCTTGCTTTGCTTGCGTGCACAGCTTTTGCTTTACCTATTAAACTGTCTTTATCTCAACCCATGAGTTTTCTCACTTTCACTCTTCTGATTCTCTCCCCCATCTCAACAGGGGGAAGTGAGCAAGCGGCTGTGGGGGCTTAGTTGCTGACCAGGGCTAAACCACGACAGTTCCTCATGCATTTTCCCAGCTTCTATACTCTAAGCATCCAAGAATATTAATCATTCAAATTCAGTATTTTAAAACATTATTGTTATAGCTACCTTTGTTCTTGTTGTATGTTTCTGTCTGTTCAATTATTGGCAGCTCTTCAATTACAGTGTTTCTTTAAATGAGTGAACTTTTGATCATAACTCCGATTACTCTTCTTACAAGATATTGTTATTGCATCTATAGTAAAAGACTTACCGTTTCATGCAAAAGCTGCCTAAAACACTGATGTATTTTTTAAAAGAGCAAAGTTTTTAAAATCTAAGGGAATCAATATCAGGAGTAATCTGTTTTTTAAGTAGAATGTCACACATTTTCATATTATTAATATTTCTGTATGGGATTAACCAGGTGAAGAGCAGAGGAAATGAAACAAAATATGACAAATAACTGATAATTGGCTGAAATACCAAGGAAATTTTTAAAAAAAACATACCACAGTAACTTAGATAACTTTTAAAAGCAGGATATATTATAAATTTCCCCCTAATTTGCAATTCCCTTTTCTAACCTATCATTTGCAACTATCCAGATCCCCCAGCTAAGAAATAAATTTAATACTTGTTGCAGAAGTCTTTAATTAGCAAGCAAAACTGATATTAATATCCAAGTTAAAAAATAATGGGCTTCAAAAAATTACAAAATATATTTACAGAGATCAACAAAAGTTACTAAATATCTTTATACAGAATGTTTTATTTCTGTTCAATAAATTTTTATTCTATCATTATTTAATTCATATAATTATAAATATTAGAATTCTATATGTTATCATATAAGTTAAACAGGTTTATATATAATTTTTTTTAAAAAAAACTTTTTTAGTCTGTGCTTTGATTAAATTTCTTTAATTAGCTCTAGGGAAAGAAAATATGTTCTCCGTCATGAGACTTTTTCCCCCAACAGTTTCAGAGGAACTGTTGTTTTCACGAAGAGGCTGTTGCCGCTGTGCCAGGATGCTGAAGATCCTTTGCCTGATTTTCCATTGGGCAAACAAAAGCGGGTGCCTCAGCACTGTGGGCAGGGCAGAGGGTACCCAATTATGATTGGCTCAGGGCCCCGCCAGTGCCTGCCAATTGGCTGTTGCCATGGCTGCTCACCGCCTGCTCCTTGGAAGACTTCCACACGGCCATTTTGAGCTTTGTTACAGGGGAATGGTTGGAGGTACAGGGTTGTAACTGGTCCTGGCCCTGCCAAACAGCTGCATAGGCATGGTTTGCTCTTGGTAAAGCTATATGGGCTGTTCCTGATGCCTTCTTGTCCTTCACATGCCTGGGCAAGGTTTCCTAGAGAATTTAGTCCATAACCTTCCCAGGGATTGAGGTGAGGCTGCTGGCATCCTTCTAACCCATCTTAAAAAGAAGTGTGAGTGATGTCAGCCTTTTTTGAATCACCAGAGACCTCCCCTAGTTACCACTTACCCTTGAAAATTATGACAGCCACCTTGCGATAGCAATCGGGTCCCTGATTTGCCATAATGGTCCTTAACTGGATCATCCTCCACTGTGAGCAACCACATACTGGTGTCCTGGTTTTGGCTGGGATAGAGTTAATTTTCTTTCTATGTATGTACAAGAATAATGTTGATAGCACACTGATGTTTTTAGTTGTTGCTAGGTAGGTGTAGTGCCTGCACTAAGCCAAGGACTTTTCAGCTTCTCGTGCCCTGCCAGGGGCACAAGAAGCTGGGAGAGCACAGCCAGGACAGCTGACCCAGACTGGCCAAAGGGATATTCCCTGCAACAGAACGTCATGCTCCGGATAGAACTGGGGAGGCTAGCTGGGAGGTGGGATCGCTGCTTGGAAACAGACTGGACATCAGTTGGGTTTTTTTCCGCAGGTGGTGAGCAACTGCATTTGTGCATCACTTTTTAATATTTTTATTATTATTATTATTGTTATTACTATTATTATTTTTATTCTCTTCCTTTGTTATCATATGAAACAGTCTTTATCTCAACCCACAAAGACTTTTTTTCCATTCTCCTCCCCATCCCATTGGGGGAAGGAGGAGTGAGCGAGAAGCTGTGTGGTGCTGAGTTACCAGCTGGGGTTAAACCACAACATCTGGTAACACCATAGCTATGATAGAACAAAACATTGTTTTGTGTGATTTATTCTGCCTTCTCTCTGCAGCAATATCTGTTAAAAGATCAGGGTTTTCAGATCCCCAGAAAATTTGAGGTTTGCAATTCTACTTAAAGATCCTGTGACTGGCAGGTAGAAAACTTGTGAATATAAAAGGCAGAATAAAGACAACAAATACTTCTGACTGAGTAAGCAGTCTAGTCATTAAAGCAGCTTATATTGAAGTAAAAGAGAAAATACAAATTTGATTTGAAAGCTTATATTTCTGGTTTACAAGGCCCAGTAACCACAGAGGTCATATGTGAGCTATCTAGGAACGTGTATGGGAAGCCCCCAATGCCTTGTATTGATCACTGCTCTGATGTTATAAAGTTCTCCTTCATTAAAACCTTCTAAAAGTTCAGAAGTCATTTCAGATTCTGCAAGAACAAAGCCCTGTCAAAAACTGTTTCCAAGCTAAAAAATCTTAAAATAAAAGGCTTGATTACCCTCTCTTTTTTCCCTGCTGTGGATAGTAAAGGTGAAAGGAAAGCCTCTCTTTTGTCTGCCTGATGTTACAAAATCTCCTACAGTATACTAATCTTGATGAAACCCTTTTATGCAGAAACATTTTTTGGAAAAGTGCAAAAGAAAATCCCATTCCTCATCTTTCAAGATTAAATGCGGATTTGAACTAGAATTAAAAATGGAGATAATTCTTAGCAATGAACATAAATGAATTCTTGATTTCAGCGTTAGAGCGGTGGTCTCTAGGTTTCACAACAGCAGGAATTCCTAATACATTTTGCCTGATCTTCAGAGCTACTGCAAAAGCAAAACCAGTGTTTCAGAAAGTTCTACTTTGTTCTGTGAATGAACCTTTTCTGGTAACTTAGGAACACGTGAATAAAACACAATGAAATTAAATTCTGTCCATTGTATGCCATGGATAATTTAAAAAACAAACAAACAAACAAACAAACAAACAAAAAAGTACTGTTAAGGAAAGATAGTCTTGTCCTACAAATAATTTTTCTAATGGACTTGTGGAATAAAAGCATCAGTAACAATTTGGACATCTGCAGATGCGTCAGTACATCAGCTCATTTCAGTGACCTTCTCACCTCCAAAATGATGCAGTCTCAGAGAAATCTCTATTCTACATTTTTACTTTTTAAGGAACTGCACTAAAATGTATGTACTTATGTAATAATTTATTATATTTTATATAGAATTTGCATGATGTATAAAAGGAAACCGAATGCTTTTAAATCATATGCATCTCAGTGATGCATTCATTTATAGACCTAAATTTTTAAGAAAGTGTCATTACATACATACTATGTCTTTTAGCTATATACTTGATTTTTAAAGTATTTATTCATCTAAGTGCCAAGAATATTTAGCTTGATTGAACACCTCAGTGTATTTCAGATATCAAAAAAATTATGTCTCATAGTAACTCCACTGGTAAGTTTTTCATTCTGCACATTTGTTAGGTTGTAAAATAAAGTTGATTTACTTCAGATAGACACATCTCAAATTGGACTTTGAAGGCAAATTAGTATCTAAAGGTTTGTTGTGTCTCATAGATTTCTACAGGTTGTTCCCTGGCTCTCGACTCTTCTCTGTACACAGTTGTCTTTACAGATGACACATTCCTCTCTGACACCTCTTGATGTAGTTCCACTTCAGCAGCACACTCTGATGAGAACTGTTAGCATTTTCATCAATTTAGAGATAAGTCTGCATTTACCTACCCATCTATGGTAATGGGGTATTATGTTCAGTCATTTTTCAAAAGGCTTGATTCAGCAAAATCTTGAATAATATGCATAACTGCAAATAATCATCAATTCCAATTCTGGAGCTTGTTTTTTTAAGGTTTCTCAACTTTTTTTTTTTTTATTGAAATGTATTTTGTTTAAAAAATGCATGCTATCCAAGTCACAAACTTGGATAAGTTTACAGCTATATTGATAGAAGCCCATTTGCCAAAGAGAGCAAAATAAAAGTTGTAGCTCCCTGAAAAGAAGATCATCTAGAATGTATTGATATTTTTGGCTACAGACTAAACTGACATTGCTTGATTTCTTTTTTCTTTTACTTGATCTAATTTCATTTATGAACCATGATTGCAGCAGAAGAAAACATGGATAATGAAGATAAGAAGATAAGAAGCAGGAAAAAGCAGCAAAGAAGAAAGCGAAGAGGAACAGACATTTGAGTTTTCTTTTTCCTAAAGACACAGAGTCCGGGTGAAAACTGAGAGAATAGAAAAAAGAAACATACTTATGATGCAAGACGAAACTTAAAAAATCCCAAACCATATTTCTCATTGATCCTATTGACTGCTAATGTAAGCAGTGCAGAGACACAGTATCAGTCCTGGATTAGACTGTAAAGGGATTGTGATTATTAGACTGATGACTGTTTTTTTGCTGCCTGACACACCACAGAGTGGAAGGAACTCACTGAAAAATTTCTGTAAGATTTCTAATTGTCTTATCCCCAAGGAGTTTAAATTTTGAAGAATGTGGAGCATAGATACTTAGCACACCATAAATCATTTCTTCTTCTCTGTTTCTTTAAAAATAAATAAAATTTCACCAGATTCTTAATTTGTTTATATGCTTTCTACAGCATACCAGAAATGTGAACTACTGAAGAACAATTCCCCAGTTCAAGGTCTAAATTAAAGAACCCTTTAAAATTTGACTGTTACAGGCTAAAGGACAGTGTATTTGAAAGCTTGAAGCACTTGTATTTGGCAAGTATTGTGCATAAACCCCAATAAACATTGAAATACATCATTGTGCCATGATATGGAAGTTACTGTGTTTCTAAACTATTTATCTTCTTAAATCAAAGGCTGTCAATTTGAATTCCACCTCATTCCATTACCAAACTACATTTTTATATGTCAAACTCCCAATCAAAAAAACCCTGGGGAAGAAAATGGGAATTGTATTTAATCTTACTATGAACATTGTGTCTTTTCTTATGCATTTTCACTTCTAATTCTTCACTTTTTTGCCCTTTACAGGAAAAGAATTTCAGCTCTGTGTCAGAATTTTCTAACTTTGAACAAAAATTCTCCATTTATTCAAACTAAATTTTTTAAAGGATCAGCTCTTAAAGGTCTCTCCCTTTTAAAGTCATCAATGTTCTAAAATCATCTCAGTTTTACTCTTGACTTTTTCTATGACACATTTAATTTTCTGATAAAATTTAATTTTTCATTTAAAAAATTAATTTTGTTTTGAACACAAAAAATTACAAATCCAAAGCAAGTTTACAAATCCCAAAGACATAAAAGAATGATGCAGCCACTTTTTGGGTTGGAGGTTTATCAACAATTTGAGATTTTGACATTCCACCTTTCACGTCAACCGTAAGAGTTGTGGTAACGGACACAGATGGATCAGAGAAGAACACTGAGTTCAGCTCTAAGATTTGACACTGAAAATGTGATTCATTCACCTAAATACAAATATCTAATTGAGTCCATTAGGTCTTACATGTTTATACACCTCCATGTGAGGTACTTCGGCAGATAGCGCACACATTCAGTATCAGAGTATAAAAAATGAAGCAGACAGTGATGTGAAATAGTATTGTCATTATCTTGGGCACCTCATAAGGCAATATTATTCACTGAAGAACCTGAAACTGAAGTTACCAGAGGAAAGTGGATTCCTCAGTCACCTGCAGGGGAGCTGCTACATGGTGAGTAGTTTGAACATGACTGTTCAGGCTTGCTGAATTCGGCAGCCTACAGACTTGGCTGCTTGTCATGGTTTAACCCCAGGCAGTAGCCACGCACCATGCAGCCACTCACTCGTCCCTCCCCCCCCTCAGTGGGATGGGGAGGACAATGGAAAAAAAACTCGTGGGTTGAGATAAAGACAATTTAATATGATAACAAAGGAAGAGAATAATAATCGTAGTAATAATAATAACAGCAACAATTGTTGTTACACTTGTTGCTGCTGCTGTTGCTGTTATTGTTATTTTTGATATCGTTGGTTTTGTTAATATTGTTATTAAACAAGTGATGCACAAATGAAATCACACACCATTTTTTGCAGAAAAAAACAACCAATGCCCAGCCTGTTTCCAAGCAGCGATCCCACCTCCCAGCTAGCCTCCCCAGTTCTATCTATCTGGAGCATGACGCTCTGTGGCAGGGAATATCCCTTTGGCCAGCCTGGGGCCAGCTGTCCTGGCTGTGCTCTCCCAGCTTCTTGTGCACCTGGCAGGGCGTGAGAAGCTGAAAAGTCCTTGGCTTAGTGTAGGCACTACAACTACCTAGCAACAACTGAAACTATCAGTGTATTATCAACATTATTCTCGTACTAAATCCAAACCACAGCACTATACCGGCTACTAGAAAGGAAATTAACTCTATCATCTCAGCTGAAACCAGAACACTGCTGCAGCTCCCAACCACTAGTGAGGCTGAGCATCAGTTCTCAACAGGTGTGCACAGATGGACACACACACTCACACACAAAATTCACACACACATGGCCAGTCACCCCATGCTAACTTGGATGGAAAATAGTGCCTTCACCAGCACTCACATAAACTCAAACAAATATGAATAGCACAGAAAGCCCGATCCTATGCCACTTCTCCAGCTGATTGGGATTGAAGTTCAATAGTGGACTACACACACAGACACACACAAAACCATATATACCTATATATACATACATGTGCAAAACAAAGCATGGATCAGTCCAGCAGCTGGCCTTAGGCACTGTCTATCCAGTGGCTGGCCCATGGATTCCCTGGTCTTCCCATTTGCTGGCACTTGAGCCTATAAGCCCGCATGGGTTTTGTCTCACCTCTTATACACTTGTTGGCTAATCTACCTTGAAATTGGCTAGTGTTCACATATATATGCAGTCAGAATAGAGAGCACGCCCACACAGAACATAGTTAAAAAGAAGATTTAATGAGAATATGGGCTAGACTGCAGTGACGAAGTGCAGGGCGCAGATGACCTGTTTATACTCTTACCTTTTACATCCAATTCTTTGTTTACCCAGGCTTGTTCTAGTCCTTTCCCTGCCTTTGATCCTTCCAATAAAAGTTCTACGATAAGCCTTGCACATTCTCACAGTCTCCTGAATACATTCCACAATAAGTTTTAGACAGTCGTAAAATGCTCTTTTCCCTGATCCTATAATTAATCCTATAGCCCCCTTCAGCAATACTCCCATTCACTACACAAGGCATTTGAGGAGGAAGCTTCTTTCCTTGACTTATCTTGGGGGATGAATAGCCAGACACTGGGCTCGTTCTTCTTGGCCAGCCCTGGGACAAGCAAACCCTTCGTGCACTCATGGAGTTACTGGGGTCCTTGGCATGTCGTTCTTCCTCTGCTCCTCACCAGGCCTTACACACTCCGAGTAGTATTCAAAATACTAAAAATTGAAAGATTATTTGGTCACATTGAAAGCACAGGGCACTCAGGGTGTGAGCAATATGCTTGGGAGGCATGGGAACAGGAAGGTCAGCAAGGGCCACTGCTTTAGATGTGAGCTAGGAGCCCTTCCCATGAAGAAATGGCTAGCTCATTTTAAATAGGGCCTAAGAGGAAAAGACTTGAAACAAGGTACTCTGAACCTAATAGATCAGGGAATGAGGATGGCTCCCTGGGGCACATGATGAAGGTGACTTGTCACAGCTGGTACCACTGTCTGAAAGGAGCCACTTTCCTCCCCTTGTCCCAGTCCTTTGAAAAATGGGACCAGTAATATTGCCCTGTCTTAAAGGATGGAATCCTTTAATTCTGAGAATCTGATAAATACTCAGAAATCATGCCACCACTGTAACAAAAGAAGCCGCCATTTCTAATGGTGAACAGTGTTTCCTTATCCAGGTTGTAAAGGCTGTTTAGGTCTTGTACACCAAATCATTAGAAGTCCCGTGAGTCCTTCTCTGTCTGCATCTTTGGTTTCCATCTGAAGAACAGCATGGGACAGTGCACTTTCTCCATTGTTATTCCAATATACAGTTGGTATATATATATGACCATTGACAACGTCAAAGGATTTGGAACTGGGAAACACTCCCCACACCAAGAACTTATGATGTACTCTTCAGGAACTTAAAACTCTCTTGTACATGTAGTAAACAATCATATGGCTCAGCTTTGAGAAAATGACAGCAGTAAGGTTGGGCTCCACTATTTACTTTTTTCCCCAGCTACAGAAAGAGAAAGCATAGGAGGCAAAATAATCTTTCTTTAAACCACAACCTTGAGACACCAAGACTTTCAAAGGAATGATGATAATTGTGATGTGTACTGTGAATATATGTTTAAAGACTTGTTTAAATGACTTACTTTCTGGTATGCTGAAAAAAAATATTTCCTGTCAAGAAAGATCAAACAACTTGTTATAGAGAACTACAGAAGACAAATATAAGAAATTGCCTTGCAAACTAGCATATCAGGGAGTTCTTCTGCCCACAGTGGTTAGAAAAGCACAGCAGGAAGCCAGTAAGCAAGCACCTGTTTTTAGGAGAAAATTAATTCTCTTTGGATAATTAAATAATGAAATTAAGTAACAATAATTGCACCATTAGAAAAATATTATGTTAGCAGTGTATATTTCACACATACTACACTGATATTTATGAGAAGCAGCTGATGTCCAGGTTAAAACAGCATATGCCAACTCAATGAGATAAAAGTTCCTTCTTTGCATCTCATAGAAGTACTGTATATTGTGACATCTGAAAGAAATATCATAAATGGAAATACAAATTTTCATGTTGAATTTTTCAATTTAAAAAGTCATGATTTATTGAAACAATCTCTTAGAAAGAGTGTCACTGAATTTTCTGGGTAAAAATAAATTTCTAACTGTCAAAGCTTTTATAGATTTTTAAAATCTATTTTCTGTTCTTCAGAAGAAAAAGACTTCTAATATTAAAGTACAAGTACATTTATAAACTGAAAAATAAAAGCAAAAACTGAGATGAAATGTTTTAGAAATTACTGCAGCAGAATGTTCTGATTAATCTTTACAGATGTTTTTCTTTCTTGCATTTTCATTAAGATATATTTCTCATATATTCAGTGTCTATTTCCAACTCAGAAAGAAGCAATTTAGTTGCTTAAAAATGGGCAACTAGTGCCATGATATGTGTTTTTTCAGACAGTTGCATGGAGCTAGCATGTCTGACCAAGGATCACAGCAGGTGATGGGCAGCAGATGGGTACCTCAAGGAGCTATACACGTCTACATTTAGGAAACTGAGTCCTAAAATTATTTGGTGAACGTATGTAAACACATCTTCATATTCAATTATGCCACTTCTTTTTTTTTTTCTTTTGATTGCTTCTTGCCAGAAACCAAGTGAAAAACTTCACTCTCCTTAAGTCTAATGCAAAATAAACAAGGCAATAATAAACAAAAAGAATACCTACTTCTACTCTGATCCTATAAGTTACAAGAATGTTTCAGCTATTTGTTTGGTTTTAATAAGTTCATTTTATTGATCCCAGATTTTGATGGGTAGAACTTGCAAATGGAAACTTTAACATGTCACAGTATTTTTCTTTATAAAGTAAGAGTGTAAACAGGAATTAAGGAGAAAAAAGAAGCTAAACTCTTCTGAGGAGTGTTGCTCTGATTTTCCATTTCGTATTTATCCATAATGTGATATTATTAAATACAAGGTTTGAATGTGCAAGGAAATCAGCTATTGGACCTTTCTTTGGTGTTTATAGGGATAAAAAGCAGTAGAAATATTTGTTTCAAATCAAGTTAAACAAAAAAACAAGCAAACTGGCATTTTTGGGTTTTGTGGTTAGTGGTCTGATCCTTGGTTCATAAACCATATTTTCCTTATGAGTATCTGAAACAAGAATTGGGAAATTTAAAAAAGTTTTGATTTTATGCTTACATTCATACTTGCTACAACTCAAGATTGCCTGAGACCAATACTCATATTTCAGCCATAGCAAAGTAGAACATAAACCAAATACAACATAACTGTAGAAACTTGTTTTCATTTTATCCTTAAAGCTACTTTGTTTCTAGTAGCTTATCTTTTTAAGGCTTTATCTAAATCTAATTCTAAACATATTCTTTCTTTCTTCTTGGATATATATACAGACATGGAAACACATATACTGCCCCAGTAAAACATTTACAGCCAGTGCAATTAGAAAGAGTTACAAGAGTATCCCTAGAGTATCTGGATAACTCAGCAGAATAATGTAGTTGCAGAAACCAGTGTTATAGCGCCTTAGAGCTAGAGAAAGTATGAAAAACATGGATAAAACCTCAAGAATTTGTTAACTTTTTTCTTCTCACTCCTTGGAAAAAAAACACAACCAACCAAACGAACAAAAAACCCTAATTTTTCGAACATTTATTCATTTTTTTTCCTGAACAGGTTGAGGAGGTCCAGTGAATTATGTACTAAAAAATAAGTGCTTTCTCTAGATTTCTTTCATTCAAATTAATCATTGCTCTGAATCAAAATCACAGATCTTAATATATATTTACTTTCACTTTACATAGCTTTGCAACTTGACAACATAGTTTCTAATCTCCATCATGGTCCAAGCCACAGTTCTGTTTCTCAGCTTTTACCAGCTTTGGACAAACGAGACCACAGCACAACTTTGTAGGTCTGACTCCCTTTGCAAACTTTACAATATTGATGTATTTAGAGATCTTCACTAGTTTTGAATTAACAACAAAAATAAACGTGTGTTTTCCAAACAAATACACTATTTTGTAAATAAATATAGCCCCTCTTCTAGTCAGAAGAACGTAGTTTCAACAGTACTAGCATTTGTGACAGGTTTTATATATTAAGTAAAATAATGAAAAATATTGACTGTGAACAATAAAAGGGTAAATGCTTGACAATATGCACAGTTATGTCTGTAATGACAAACAAACGCTCCTAAAAATGTACTGTAACTGAACTTGTTGAAGGACTTGACAGTCAGTTGGAGACAAGGGACTCGGCAAATGGAAGAAGTCATGTTGCCCACAGAGGTGCCCTGTCACACGACACACTTGCTTCCAGAACTGATTCAAAGACACTTCCTTTCCAACAGAGTGCATTCTTGATTTTTCAGGAATATGACATGCTCTATTAAAAGTGGATACTGGTAAGTGTCTTCCCAGAGCAAGTTCTGCTGAGCAGCCTGCAGAAGTGTCACATTTTGTTAGAGCTGCTACCCTGTCCTCATGTCTCATTATGCATGGACAACTACACTGGAGGGCATCAGCTAATGAAATTAATGTTAAAAATGAAACAAAACCCAAAATGACTGCATGACAATGCCACAATACATTTGCCCACTTTAGAACACGTTACAAAATAAAGGTACAGTTCTCACTGTTTCAACTGGCTTCATTATAATTGTTTTTGATGTACTTGCAAATCACTTTTAAGGGCTGCGGAAGGAGCGTATTACTTGCATTGTTTAATTTATGCAAACATCTCTGAATTTACTGTTCTCTTTTCCCTCTCCCTTACATTACTCTATCTTTTTAACCTCCTGTTATGACTTGTTAGACAAAGATTTCTTCTAGTGTTTGCCTTAACTTGTCTATGCTGGCTTGAATAATCTGACTCTAAGATGCATTGGAACCCACAGGCACTGTTCACAACATATGTAATAGATAACGACAGATAGCAACTGAGAAAATAATGCAAAATATAGGGATTAGGAGTCCATCATACAGTTCTAGTGACACCAACATTGTTTTATTTGATTATTCTACATGCCTGTTATGGAGTTTCTTTGTGTGACCAGCAGGTCAAGGGAGGTGATCCTGCCCCTCTACTCCGCTCTTGTGAGACCCCACCTGGAGTACTGTGTCCAGCTCTGGGGGCCCCAGTACAGGAGAGACATGGAGCTGTTGGAGCGAGTCCAGAGGAGGGCCACGAAGCTGATCAGAGGGCTGGAGCACCTCTCCTATGAGGACAGGCTGAGAGAGTTGCAATCGTTCAGCCTGGAGAAGAGAAGGCTCCAGGGACACTTTATAGAAGCCTTCCAGTACCTGAAGGGGCCTACAGAAAAGATGGTGGGGGACTGTTTATCAGGGAGTATAGTGACAGGACAAGGGGTAGTGGATTTAAGCTGAAGGAGGGTCAATTTAGATCAGATGTTAGAAAGAAATTCTTTTTGGTGAGGGTGGTGAGGCACTGGAACAGGTTGCCCAGAGAGGTTGTGGAGGCCCCATCCCTGGAAGTGTTCAAGGCCAGGTTGGATGGGGCTTTGGGCAACGTGGTCTAGTGGAGGGTGTCCCTGCCTATGGCAGGGGGGTTGGAACTAGATGATCTTTAAGGTCCCTTCCAACCCAAACCATTCTATGATTCTATGATTCTATGATTCTTTAAAGAAGGATCTGTCACTGAGGCATCCGCTAATTCATATCTAAGACAACATTCATGCTGTCTTTGGTAAGTAATGCCAGAGTGTTACCAGAGTTCCTGAACGAAGCGGCTGGCATTCATCAGCAATAGGTACTCTTTGGAGCATTTAGGCAAGCATGTGTCCTCCAGCATCTCTAATAATACAGCAGGATCCCGGAGGAGTATAAGGGAGCCCACTGCTTGCACAAAATGAGTTGGTTGGTACAGTCTTCCTAAATGGCACTTGCTACTGCTCTTGGAGAAAAACACTGGGCAAGATGAACCATTGGTTTGACTTGGGGGACATTTCTTGTGTTCTTGTGATAGGGCCAAACCCAAATCCCCCCAAATAACTTCCTGTTTCCTCTACCCCGCTTTCCATTTGGAAGGTTATATGGGAAGGGAAAGACAAGCATACAGAAGAGTTGCCTGTTGAAAACTCAGCATTCAACTACTAAGTAGAAGAGATTTACAAGATAAAGGAGATCTTGACTTCATAGTCTAGTGCTTAAAGCACTCCATCAGGCTGCGGAGTCCTGGATTATGTTCCCTGTTTTGTGTTTTACATTTGAGAATCATTGATTTTAAAACATCCATAGCAGTATAAAGGACTGATTCCCATCTGGGTTTCCTAGCCACTAGGATAGTTAATAATGCTTTAGACTTTTAGCTGTGAAGAGAGCCAATGAAGTATTCTGGGACTGTTGTTAAATAATAATATAGAATCTTTAAGTTTTAAACTTGGATCCTACATGGCTCAGTCCTACAGAGATAATAATTTATGATAGTCATAATCTTTGTTATCATCATGCAATTCATTTCATTTTCCCCTTAGCTCAGCACTCATGATTATAACTTTTATAAAGTAATTTCAGTCAATATTCTTCAGGACCTTGATTCACAAGGGCATACAGAGTTGGGGAAGAGGATGTAATGTATCACATAAAAAAATCCAGATATGTCTTTATTGGTATTGTTTAGCTCACTCCCTTTTCTACTCAGTCAAGATATGTATTCTGCTGGATTTTTTTTTTTTTCTCTCACTGTGTCAGGTAAAATGGAACGAAAGTCATTTCACAGTGTACGACATATTTTCACCTGTTGTTTCTCAGGTAATGAATAAAGTTATACACATTTGGCATTTATTTAGTTTGCTCATACGTTAGATTGTACTTTCTTTAATAATTCATTATGCTCCTTACACTCATGTAGACAAATTAGGATAGGTAAGGGAGTCTGGGAAAGAGACATGAAACCATTGAGGAGTTGCTATCATCTGTGCAGAGGTTATGAAACAAATCTGAATATCTAGTAAACTAAATATGTAGAAATGGTGTATAAATGCAAGACTTTTCCTATAAAAGCTATACATTGAGGAATTCATAATATAAAACTTTCAGGATGCAATTCTGTTAACAGAAAGGTAATAAGAGATTAAAAGATGGCACTACAGAAACACTACACTAGAATTGTTAGACCAGTGCCTCACAACCACAGCCCTTTTTAATCAGAAAGCAATGTACTCTTCTAAAAATACAAAGGTTGTCTTGTGCAATGTTGGCAGGATTGGTTTTCATCTACATCCTATTAAAAAATAAACTAAGCATGGAATGCTCAGTTATTATTGTTTTATTTTCCCATTTTGATTGTTTTCTTGCCTGTATGTGAACAGGTATCATTTCATGAACCACTGGCTCTGATCCTACAGTTCACTGATAATTCAGAGATCATGAGTTGAGAAACAGCCTTGATTTGGGTTCTCCAAGAGCTCCTTTGATTAGCCCTTCTACTCAGATGAAGTGTTAGGAGTAACACTAGCTGCTCTAAACCTTTAGCAGGAGTTAATCTGTTTTTTGCTAAAAGATGTCCGATAAAGCAAGGGACCAAGATCAGTGTTCTGTTACATTGTTAATGCACACTGTCCATCTTCACACACATACAGAAATAGACATGCACACATGCACATATTTTACAATGTTTTCTCTTGAGGTTTGATTGAAGTTGGTTATTTAAAAAGGTGTTCTCTGTGGCTTGATCCTAAGATATTAATAGTTTCTCTAAGGGCTTAAAATTTGTAAGACACATTCGTATCACATGATACCTGATCCTGTGTCTAGACGTGTATTTCTGCAGCCATGAAATCTGTGATTTTTCCCGCTGACTTCATTGGAAACTGAACTGTACCTTTATATCGAAGTAAACAGTGTTAGGAGAAAGACTGACATTCAGCTGAATTCATAGATGACTAGAAACTAATAATTATTTCATTCTATACTCAATATATTATGATATGGGGTTTTGTACAGTTTTAACTAGTATGAAAGAAATGGCGCGAGATGAGGGAAATATTCACTGTTAAAATCCCCATGGAACTCATTATAAAGATGAATTGATTACAATACTAGGAAAAGATGAAAAATTAGACTGAAAATAAAAGTGAATATCATATGGGTTTTGGCCTTATGTTTTAGGGCTTTTTTTAATATGCTCTTGTTTCATTGCATTTTGACATTTTTGTTACTTGGCCATCATGGAAAATTTATTTGCGGTGCCAGAGAGGATTCAGAAAACAGCAGAAAGGCTGAGAGAAGTGTAATAGAACTCAATGAGTTGAACTGATATTTTTGAAAAAAAAAAAAAAAGGATTTTCTTGTCACTCTTCAGCAAAACTTTCATTCAGTATTTCTACAAAAATATGATCCTTATTGCAGCCACAATGTCAAAATATGAGGAAAAAAATGAGAAAAAGAAAATAAAGGTCCTACAGAATTTTCCAAGCACAAAAGTAACTCTCAGGTGTTAAGGCTGAAGTATTTATAAGCTTTTTTTTTCTGTTTGCAATTTTGGTTACAAATTCTTGGGAAACTGGTTCTAGGTGACCTTGCTTGAGCAGAGGAGTTGGACAAGATGACCTTCAGAGGCCCCTTCCAACCTCAACTATTTTGTGATTCTGTTAAAAACTTTACCATCTGTGTTTGACACAAGTCAATGAACTATAGAATAATATTTTTTATATATATTTCTCTTTAACTGTAAGGACAATTCAGAGGGATTTGTTTCATTCACTTTGTTTCCTCAGAAAGAAGTGAGTACCTAAGCAGTGCAGCTGAGCTTATTTTGAAGATGCCTGTCAACTCCGTAAGAGACAGAGTTTGGTAGGGTACGAGCATAGAGTTTTCACTATGGAGCAGTGAAGTGTTGTTCAGCAAGGTGAAATGGTTTATGAATGCCGGAATCTCCCTGCCCCATTCCCTTGCCTCAAGCCCTTATAATCACTTTACATAAAGAGATTCCTGAATTGCAGCACAGCAGGAGAGATGAAAATCAATCTTACAATGCATCTATATAATCTTTGGAAGGCAAGCATAACCCTCTTCTGTCTTCCTCTAAATTGGTGTCAACTTTTGTAGGCTCAACCAATCCACACACTGTGTTGCTGTTGTTAATATAATGATTTCTCAAGCTAATGTGATAGTGAATATTTATATTATATATATATAAGCATTTAATCAACATGTGAAAAAAGTAAAAAAATGTTTTGACTCAAATGATGGGTTTTCTTCTTATGCAGATTGCTTTTTCAAATCAGCTATGGGAATATTTTGCTTAATTTAAAATTATTTATTCATTGCATATAAAATTGCATTTATTCATTGCATTACAGTTACCTGGTTATGAATGGAGATTTTAATATGCTTAGCCATATCTAAGTGTACTTTTTCCTTTTTATTTCCTATCAAAATTAATTCCCTATAATCACTAAGGGATTCAATGGTAAATAAGATCGGTTCATACTAACATACTAAGAATGTATTCTGTCTAATGTAGTAGAGTATTAACTCTTGTTCTAAATCCAGGTGTTGAAAGATTTTGTGTAAGTACAAATGCGAACACTTAGGGTCAGATCCAGTTGACCAAACATAGATCTCAAGCGCCATTTGAGCTGATTTGGGACATTCGTCCTGGTCTACAGACACTTCTTTAAAGGCGCATGGGCTATCCATAGATCTCAAATTAACTAGCCCTGTACAGATAGCTGAAATGTCTATGAGTATCCAAAATGGTACTTGGCACCCATGTACAGATACTCAGTTCTTACTCCAAAGTTATTATTCACCTAAGTAAGTGCCCACCTTCCCATTACAGTCAAATGAGAGCTGGTATAATTTTGTCAGTTATATCACTCTGTAGACTCTACTGACTACAAAGCAGTTGGTAAGACATTGGTAACTGGCACCATTTGAAATACCATACGTTACTTTATTCAGCCCATACTCTTCCAGAAGGACATCGGACTTGCATAGATCTTGTGTGAGATCTGTCAATGTGTGGCATCTCAAAAGGCACCAAAAGCCTTTGAGTGGGCACCTCAACCAAGTCTACAAACTTCTACAAATACAGTGGCATCTTGGATACTAGCTCACAAGTGGACACCTAAATGTAGGTGTCTAAACCTGCTTTGCAACTTGTCCACATTAGCAATTGTCTTACTTTCATTATAAAGGAGACCACACACAACAGCTGTTTTAAAATAGAGGATATTACATTTAATTTCCCTACAGTGCATGGTGCTTGTGTTACTTTTGTGCGGTCATTCACTAGAAGACCCTATGAATTGAAAACAGAGCATCAGCTGACATTGCATGAAATTATCTAAAGGACAAAAATTATAGTAGTATCAAAAAGAAAAGATAATCAAAACTGTTAATATAAGTATCTCTTTTGCAGAAGAAAGTTTCCTTGTAATGCAGTCTAAATTGACATACTGTTGATTACAGAACCAAGATTACAAGAAGTATTAAACATAGAGACCTTCTCAATTACTTTGCCTTGAAGTCCCTACTGGTAGCTCATGGCATTTGTGCTTAACAATATCTTGTATCTGTTGGATTAAAGGCAAAAATACTTGTTTCATTTTTTATTTTAAATAATTAGATTATGAAATACATCAATTCACATTTTAAATTTCTTGTGTAATTGGAAATAGACAGGAATTTGAATTCTTTTATTCATTATGCTAGACAGTCACCATGTTATATGCACGACAAAAGCTTAAGTATAGTAAGTACCTACAGCTGTTTTGGAGCAGATGGCTACAGTCAGTGTCTTTTTTTTTTTTTTTTTTTTACTGCTATGGAGTGCACAGCACTGATCCAATGGCCCAATTAAAAAACAAAACAAAACAAAACAAAACAAAAAAAAAACCCAAAACAAAAAAACCACCAAAAAAACCCAAAAGCTCACTGACCATTTTAAAAGATATAATTTGTCTTTTCTCTCCTTTTGCCTTACAATTGTCATACTGCTTCATCATACTATTTCCTCAGCTTAGTTAAGACTTTTTGGGTTTGGTATTTTTCAAGACTCCTGCTTGACAGTTTTTGAATTAGCATTGTATGTACCCCTTTCAGACATGCTCTCCTCTCAAGGAAACTTATGCTGATAGTGTTAAGATTTCATTTCACTGCTTCAAAATCTTACAAACATTTCAATTGTGTTTGGAAAAGGGGGGTAATAATCAGGTGAGATTTTTCCACACTATAAACTAAAAATTATTCACTTGGTCTGAAACACCAGAAAATGAGACAAATTAGTCCAAGGTACCTTAGGCAAGTTCTAGCCTAAGGAGGAGGGACCCAGAGATTATGAGGGGTTGCTTTACAGGTTTCTTAAGCTATAGTCTGTAGTCCATTACTGATGACATTAGCAATGACATTTGAAGCAGATCAGAACAATATTGTCCTCCTAATTACTTTTGCTTTTTCTTTTTTTCCAATGAAGTTTGATGCAGAACTGCCTATAAAAGTGTATATATGTATGCACACATATGCAAGTCATTAGGAATCTTTAATTGGGCAATAAATAACCCTCCCATTAGACTGTATTTATTAATTTCTAGTTTCATAATGACCCTGATTTTTTATGCTAAAGCTATAGAGAACTATCTTTTTGCTGAAGTCCCTTTACTGTTCCTTGCACAGTTTTAGTAGGCTTTTCATGGAGAAAACTGGTCAGGTCTGGCATTTTGAATTTCTAAAGCCTTGCTGAAGGTCAGTAATTTCTGCACTGTGCTGAAGAAGCAGCTGTTGGAGGCTTTGCATTCAGGAGTCATATGAAGTACAAGGAAACAACTATTTCTAAAAAGCTAAGTTCTGTCTCTGTAAATTTTAGGACCTTCGTAAGAGTAAAGTCAGTATATCCCAAGGTGACATTTTAGTAAAGTCTTCATGGTTATTTGATTAACATATAGTTTCTGTTAATCAGAGTTTAGTTAATCAGCTGTCCACTTGATTCTAGAATAATTCATTCTAGGATAAATTGAGAATTATCTAAGAAGTGTCTTAGAAGTATCTGAGAAACCACTCATAGTTTGCAGGTTGATTAGCAGATGCATCTTAGGCTTGTTGTTGCCACCCTTGCAAACAGTATTTTCCCTTTCTTATTCATACTTTACTTTACAACTTGTTCTAATGCAGTCTAAGCTAGTGTGAGCATCGTGAGAAAGGATAACGAAGGGAGCAACTCCAAATGAAAATTTTGCAGCTGTTTTATTCTAGTTTGTAGCATACAGAAGTAGAGGGTCTGGTAAACACACAATTAAAAGTGGAAGAAAATCGTAAAGGAGAGGAAGTCATAAGATCTATAAACCATACTAAATAAAATATCAAGTGAAGTGCTTGTTTTAATACCAGTTCTCCCATGCAGACTATTAAATAGAATAATATCTTGACAGCTGGAACCCAAGGTATCTTAATTCTATCTCTCTAGTTTCAACAGCATCTTTTATAGTCATTTTAAAGTTGTTTGGAGAACTGAATTATTCCTCCCCCTCCCACCCAGCAGATGAACTAATCTAACATATGAAGAAATCAAGATCAGGACTCAATTATGAAAGGTGCTGTAACATAATTTGGGAAGAGCTACTTTACAAGACAGCAGTCATACTATCACTTGGGAAAACTTGGCCCGGCTTTGAGTGGGTTTTTGGAGAAAATGACCTCCAGAGGTTCCTTCCTAGGAAATAATCCTACAAATCTGTGATTCTAAAAATCTGTTCTATCTTTCAAGGAGTTTGTGGGTTAAATGAAGACAGATCACAACAGCCCATCCTGTAAAGAAAGTTAGACTCAGAGCAAAAGACAAACTACCATACTACTCTATCATGCAATGGTTCTCACATGCAAATCAGGAAGAATGATTACAAGGAGAGTGAGTGATTTGTCCAACTGGAAAATTATGTCCATAACTATTCTCTACTTAATTCAGGGCTTATGCATAGTTGAAAGAAGGGCAGATTTCAGTTCAGCATCCTGTGCCAGGACTATTGAGAGCTGCCAGGCTTGTTACTTCACTGATAAATCCAGCCGAACACAAGACTACTGCTTCCAAGTATGTAAGTACCCTGGTAGACATCACTGTACTGGCTTGGTACAGGTTTTTAGTGCTTTCTTTACTGTTGTGTGGGTTAGAAACTGAGTATGGTAAAGGGAGATTTTCCCTTCTCTTCATAACTTTCTTTTGTCTTCTTTAATCAAAGGTAGACAGTTCAAAAATCCTTCAGACCCAGAAAGTAAGGCCTAAGCTTAGGTTTTAATCTGCCCTTGGAATTTCAAAACATGATGAATGTAATAGAAATATTTTTTCATTAAAGTACCTATCATAGTTATGCTGTTCTAATGTAAAGTGCATAGGTTACTCTCTTGCACAACAGCACTAAACCACATTGATCTGCTTGCACTGTATCTCCCCATCACTGTCTAGTTAAGAGCACACCGAATAATTTCATTCTGTAGGAACAGACTGTTATTTGAACATGCTTCTCTGAAATTGTTATGGGTGCTTGAGTGATAACTGATTGGATGACCTACCTACACTCCAATAATGAACAGAATATAGAAAGTAATACAGCATATTAAACTCAGGATATAAATCTCTTTCTATTACTACTGTCTTCCACAACACTAATGGAAAGTTCAGCTTTTTATGGCAGCTTAAATAAGAACTGGAAAATGATGAAGCGGGCAGGATTAATTGAAAGCCCAGGAGACATCACTGTTGCTGGTCTGCCTCCTTTGTGTTGGTATCCTGCACTCACCCTACAGTACATCTACGCATTCACCTTCCATTTAAATTGCATATTTGTGGCAGATTGAGTTTAAGGGTTTTTTGCTTTGTTTGATAGATTAATTTTCTGCAAACTACAGGGGCCATTCTTGTGTTGATGTTACATGTTTGTGCATAAAACTCAAAATTTCCAGTTAGGATACTTGTCCACTCTGTAACTACGATAAATCAGCAGTGCCAGACCAAAAGGCATGTTGCTAAAAACAAAAACGTTGTGCTGGTTCCATGTCCAGTAGAAAAGTGTGTTTCAATCATTTCCCTTAACCTCAGATGCATAAACTCTCTTTGAAACATAATGTTCTTGGGTTTACCCTGCATAATGTCCCACCTGATGTGCATATGAATTAAATTAAATTAACTCTGTGAAGAAAAAGTCAACTTATGAAGTTTAAAAAAACCAACTATATCTAATGCTGACTGTTTACTATTTTGTAGAAGTCTTGCAGACCTGGGTTGGGGTTTTTTCTCAGAGTGAATTTGGCTTTGGTAATAAGAAAGAGAGTTTTTTGTTGACGTATTAAACTCTTTTGTTGATGTGTATTGACTTAGGCTTTAACACCAATAGTCAAGATAGAAGTTAATTACTATTCCGTACCTTTAATTGCAAGTTACAGTTCAAATACTTCAGGACAAGGTAAAGCAAGTAACACTTGTCACCAGTAATTACAGCCAGTTTTCACCACCCTGCCTTGAAGGCACCGAGCTGCTGTTTTCTTAAGAGGTCACAAAAGATAAATGAGTGAAAAGGAGATCACACTTCTAAAACATCTGAACAACACTTTGAGAATTCCTTTCTTTATCCTTAAATACTGCTTGTCATTCACCTTTAACATTGTTTAGACCCAAAAAGTTAATTTAATTTCTATTCTTTTGTTGCTAGGCTTTCCAGGAAGTCTACATATCATTTACTTTTGCTTACTGTGTAATACTCAAAGTCTGAGGTTAGAAATGAGTTGGTAGTTGTGCTTTATTTTTTTTTTAACAAACACCTAGAAAGACCTAGCAGGCAAAGTACACTCTTGTAAGCAAAATGTGCAACAGAAAAATAAACAGAAAGCTCTATAAAAATGAAATGGTCAAAGGGAGACTGTGGTTGCTTCTAAAACTCAGATACCTCTTTTTCTCCTATGCAGCATGTGTGGAAAACATAAACAAGTAAATGGAAGAAGAAAATTTGCATCAAACTGTTTCTTAATTGAGCTCTAATGGATCGCCTTTGAGACCCATCATAACAGAGAAATTCATATGTAGTCTGATTTGCATCTGTGCATTGAGCTGGCTCACAGGTGTTTACCTTTGCTATCTAGCAATAACAGCCAGTTTTTAGGACTGGCATATGATCTAAATCCTCTTCTCATCTCTTCTAAGCAGCACAGCCCAGAGCCTCAAAAATAAGTGTGCTGATAACTCTCTGTGAAACTGTATTTCCCTTAAATATCTGCACCTAAGAAGGACTATTTTTAACCTTTCCTCACAAAGTTTCTACGATGTATAGGTGAGTTGGATAGTTAAGAGTAGAAGACAGAAAGCATAAAAACAAAAAATGTCTCTTTAGCTGCTTTCTAGTGAGTATAAATTGTCACTGACAGAAGTGAGGTGAGTGTGTAGTTTCAAGACAATGTCTAGTGAATTAGCAAGTATACCACAAAATTCCCATTTACAATGTATTCATAATTTTCCTGCATATGTAGGTGTGCATTCACTGCACACACAGTAAACAGTTTTCTGAAATGGATTGATCTGGAAAATGTTCAGTCTGTTGAGAGATGAAATACTGTAAAGAGATGAGTAGAGCTTATACTGCCACTGAAACCTCTTTGTGCCTAAAAAAGAACACTTTTGTTTTGAGTGCGCTGTGCTTCACCCACTTAGTGACCACAAATTATGTTGAACTGCCTGGAATTAGCAGCACCTTCCTAGGAGGTTCTTTGCTGACTTTATTCAGATCACTCAAGTAAGTTATGGTCTGCTACGATAGGCTCTAAACTGCTGCTTTACATAAAAGGAATCCTAGCTTTTGGACTGGTTAATGCTCATTTTCCTGGGTCATTTTTTCCTCTAACTTTATTTGTGAGGAAAACATGCCCTCAAAATTCTTGCAGATGCCTGTGGGTCAACTCACCACAGTAAGCAAACCAGTGATGAAGACATCAGCTCAGGTTTGTTGATGTCTGTCATCTACTCACATTTGATGCGCTGCCACTGCCACCCCGACTTTTTACCCTGCTGTGGGTGCTGAGGAGTGTCACACAGCTAAGGTGATGCACAGAAACTTACAGGGTGTAAAAACTGATACAAGAGAAGGAAGGCATAGTCCTGGTCTAGTTCGCCATCTTAAATCCCTTTATTTTTCAAGGATTTCTTCATTCTCTTAATCTTTGTCCAGATCTTGACAATTATCTATGATTGTCTCTAAATATAAAGTCAGGAAAATGGAAAGGACGCAAGACACCTTTAGGTCTCTAAAGATGTTCGTGGTACATATTACTGAAGGTGAAAGTTGTCTTTTTTATATAATTTATTTACTCACTGAGAAAATAATGAATCTGATAGCCTTTATCTAAGTAGTTAATTGGCAGAGACATTATAATACATCCTCAGCAGTATCTAAAATACCTTTACTTTGATTACTACCAGAATTTTGGGTTAGCACCTTCAACTCCATGGGCTGCAGGTGGATATCTGCTCCACCGTTACCCTCCATGGGCTGCAGGGAGACAGCCTGCTTCACCATGGTCTTCACCACGGGCTGCAGGGGGATCTCTGCTGAGGCGCCTGGAGCACCTCCTGCCCTTCCTTCTTCACTGACCTGGGTGTCTGCAGAGTTTTTTACATCTTCTCACTCCTCTCTCTGGCTGCAAAAGCGCTCCCTAACTGGTTTTTTTTCCTTCTTTTATGTTATCACAGAGGCGCTGATTGGCTTGGCCTTGGCCAGCAGTGGGTCCATCTTGGAGCCAGTTGGCATTGGCTCTATCAGACACAGGGGAAGCTTCTAGCAGCTTCTCACAGAAGCCACCCCTGTAGCCCCCCCACTACCAAAACCTTGCCAGGCAAAACCAATACAGTTGCACCCAGTGCTCTGTCAGCAGAGCCCCTAGTGTATATGCAGAGCATGGCAGCAGAAAGTGCTTTTCTGCCATCATAGTCTCACTAATTCTCTGAATGACATAAACGAAGTCTGACAAAGACTCTTCTCTATCAGCGTAAATGTCTCTGCATAAGATATTTTTCTAACATAACAACATCAGTAAGGGGTGAGATTTTTTTCACACCCTCAGTTATGAGAGGTCTACTGATAAAAATATGGTTTTTTAGTTTAGACTAAGACTGCAAGACTAAGAAATTAACATTAAAACCCCTAAGAACCCTCTCTCCTTTGCATCTGTGTTGAGGAAAAGCTGAGATGGCAAGAGCAGGATTTGTGAGCCACAGAAGGATAAAATCAGGATGAGTTTGATGTGGGGCTGTAAAATTAAATGTTCATGTCACCCTCCTTCAAAGATGATGTCAAGGAGTTTGGGGAGAACTAAGTAGTGTTTGGGGACCGACCGTAGTGATGTTAATCTGTGATGTGGTTATCAAGATGCCACTTTCTGTACAGTGATATACTGGAAAGTTGTTTCTAGGAAATAGTTCACATAATGGAGGCTGTTTTCCTTTCCTTTCTATAGGATGCTGCTGGGCCTGCTGCCATTGCTCTTAGTCCAATGTCATTCACAGTGCTCTGTGACATAAACTGAATTTATCATGAATAATATGTCAGTTATTATGTATGAAATAATTATAATATTTCATACCTTTCCCAATTACCAAAAATGTGCTACTCTAATGGATACATAATACAGGCAAATAATGTGCCTTATATACCAATCATACAGGTACATACATACCTAGATATAGTTTATACCACTATATTATATATAGTAATGTAAACATATACATATGTATTCATATTGTATCTAACCCACGCCTTGACACGCTAAGTTTTAGCTGATTGTCTACACTCATTTAGTGAAGCACAAAATGCACTTTTACTGGAAAAGCCTTGATATTCCAGTCCACCCAGTGACAGATTCTGACACCATTAGAGATACTCTAAGGTCTGATCCACAAATTTGTGCATGTCAGTTTGTGAAATGTTCTTTTATCATTACCACTATACACAGATATACGGTCTTGTACCAGCATACTCAAGATAGTACAATTTCTTTATGAAGGCAAGGCCTCAGTTCAGGACAGCTTATGCTCATCTAATTGTTACATTTAATTTTAAACCTATAAAGTATCCCTGGAATAATTCTAGCACAGTTCAAGAATTTTGCCCTCATTGTTTGCAATTATAGTTCATAATTAATGGTACTATTATAAGGCATGTCTTTATTCATAGCATTCATTCCAAATTTCAATTCTCTCCAGTGTTTGCTTTTGACTTCAGGTGCCTCCTATTAACTATTTGTATTTATTTAATTTGGCACGGCTGCTTCATCTGCAATTCATATAGACTTTATTACTGCAACTAGGTAACTGAACTTATGAACTTGAACTTACCACATCAGCAGTAAGTAACAGAGATTTTCTGTCTTTAATAGTTTTCTGTTTGAATGTTTTCTTCTGGACTGCATATTTTTTGCCTGACTAGTTGTTATCTTAATTGCAATTCTCTTAAGAGTCTTCTGACACTACTGGCAAAGGTTCACTCACATGCAGATCTCACTTCTGATTCCTGTTCACCAAGCACTCCTCACTTCACACAGTGCCCAGTTGTACAGAAGCCATTTTTACTAGTTCTGTTTGAATACCGCACTCAGATCATATAACCAGGTCTTCTCTCCTTGCCGTCCGTCCCTATGGTTCAATGTCTCTTGTATCGCTGGTTACAGAGGGAAACACATGTTTTCAAAAGTGGAAAAGGAAAGTTCTTTTTCCAAAATACTCCAATACTTAGAGTACTGCCTTAGGAGATGAAAGAAGAGATCAAGACTCCTCTAGGGTGTGTTGGTTTTGCATGGCAAGGTTTTGGTAGTGGGAGGGGCTACAGGGGTGGCTTCTGTGAGAAGCTGCTAGAAGCCTCCCCTGTGTCTGATAGAGCCAATGCCACCACATAGGGAAACCTTTATTCAAAAGGTGGGAACTTAAAAGCTTTGTGAGAGTTATTTCAGAAACTTACTTTTATGGGCAGGCCTAATTCTCTAAAGCATGAATGGTGTTTAATAGACATGTCTGACCCGAGATACTGAATCTCGGACAAGCCTGTGCTCCACCAGTCCTGTCTGGTGGGTGTGGGAGGTCCTTCCTTAGATAGAGTAGATTCAGCATCCTCCAAGGGTGGCTCCCTTATCTCTCCCTGGCCTGTAGATAAGAGTCTAAATACCGAACATCTGAGGTCTGAATCATCACCTAGTGACAGATTCCTCATGCTTGTGTCTGGTTAGAAAAATTAATCTTACCTTTGGCTGATAGAATATAACATATAGTGTCATATAATTAGATTTAACTGTAGTATTCATCCAGTTAAATTAATATATTGTTGTCAAGAAATTATTCCTTTCAGGAAAAATGTACAGTGTTGAATACAATATCTAGAAGTCTTGGGTAAAATTTTGATTTTACTGTACCAACTATTCAATCTGTAATGTTCCTTACTTTTTTTTTTTTTCATTGTATTCCTAGACTTTTTTGCCTCATTCTTCACTGACAAGTAATCTAGCCACACCACCCAAGCCTCAAAAGGCAAAGGCAGGGACTGGGAGAATGCAGAACTGCCCACTGTAGGAGAAGATCAGGTTTAAGACCATCTAAGGAACCTGAATGTGCACAAGTCCATGGGATCTGATGAGAGGCATTCACAGGTCCTGAGGGGACTGGCGGATGAAGTTGCTAAGCCACTTTCCATCATATCTGAGAAGTCCTGGCAGTCCGGCGAAGTTCCCACCAACTGGAAGAGGGGAAATATAACCCCCATTTTTAAAAAGGAAAAAAAGGAAGATGGGGGGAATTACAGGCCGGTCAGTCTCACCTCTGTGCCCAGCAAGACCATGGAGCAGACCCTCCTGGAGACTATGGTCAGGCACATGGAAGATAAGGAGGTGACTGGTGACAGCCAACACGGCTTCACGAGGGGCAAATTGTGCCTCACAAATTTGGTAGCCTTCTGTGATGGGGTTACAGCGTCGGTGGATGAGGGAAGGGCAGCTGACATCATCTACCTGGATTTGTGCAAGGTATTTGACACTGTCCTGCACGACATCCTTGTCTCTAAACTGGAGAGACATGGATTTGAGGGATAGATCACTCAGTGGATGAGGAATTGGCTGGATGGTCACACTCAAAGAGTTGTGATCAACGGCTCAATGTCCAAGTGGAGAACAGTAACGGGTGGCATTCCTCAGAGGTCAGTACTGGGACTGGCACTGTTTAACATCTTTGTCGGTGACATGGACAGTGGGATCGACAACACCCTCAGCAAGTTTGCCGATGACACCAAGCTGTGTGGTGTGATCGACATGCTGGAGGGAAGGGATGCCATCCAGAGGCACCTTGACAGGCTGGAGAGGTGGGCCCGTGCAAACCGCATGAAGTCCAACAAGGCCAAGTGCAAGGTCCTGCATGTGGGTTGGCGCAATCCCAAGCACACCTACAGGCTGGGCAGGGAATGGATTGAGAGCAGCCCTGAGGAGAAGGACTTGGGGGTATTGATTGATGAGAAGCTCAACATGAGCCAGCAATTTGTGTTTGCAGCCCAGAAAGCCAACCGTCTCCTGGGCTGCATCAAAAGAAGCATGGCCAGCAGGTCGAGGTCCTGTCCCTCTACTCTGCTCTTGTGAGACCCCATCTGGAGTACTGCATCCAGCTCGGGGGGCCCCAATACAAGAGAGACATGGAGCTGTTGGAGGGAGTCCAGAGGACGGCCACGAAGCTGATGAAAGGGCTGGAGCACGTCTCCTATGAGGACAGGCTGAGAGAGTTGGGATTGTTCAGCCTGGAGAAGAGAAGGCTCCGGGGAGATCTAATTGTGGCCTTCCAGTACCTGAAGGAGGCGTACAGGAAAGATGGTGAGAGACTGTTTATCAGGGAGTGTAATGGTTACAAGGGGTAATGGTTTTAAACTGAAAGAAGGTCGATTTAGATTAGATATTATGAAGAAATTCTTGACTGTGAGAGTGGTGAGGCGCTGGAACAGGTTGCCCAGAGAGGTTGAGGATGTGGAACACTTCCCTCCCTGGAAGTGTTCAAGGCCAGGTTGGATGGGGCTTTGGGCAACGTGGTCTAGTGGAGGGTGTCCCTGCCCATGGCAGGGGGGTTCGAACTAGATGATCTTTGAGGTCCCTTCCAACCCAAACCGTTCTATGATTCTATGATTCTATGATTCTATGATTCTATGATTAAAAGACATGACTTTATTTTTTTAGTTCTCATCCATAATTAATTAGTGTAGTAGTTTAGATAATACTGCTTTTTTAATTATATAATTATTTTAATGAAATGCTTATCAAAACTAATTATTTTAGCAAAGCCTCAGCACTTGCACAGCTCAGATCTTCTTCAGGGATGTATAGATTTTTTTCTTTTTATTAGGTTTATCAATGATTTTAACATCAAAAAAATCTCAGGTGCACCAGAAATAGCATTAAGTTGCTGTAACCTGCATTCTGGGTCTAGTTTTGAAGTTACAGAAAAAGAAGAGAAGGGTTGAGCTAATCTTTTCAAAACCTGGGGACTGAAAGCATATAGGGATGGTCCTTAGATCAGAGGCTCCTGGTGTTTGAAGACTGTAGACACTGCTGTTACAGCTTTTAAGTACATAAGAACAAAGGGTGTATATTATATATATTACTCATCCTCTGAAACAGAGCTGAACAGGAGGGTCCTCCTGAAGACCCCCCAACATGTGAGAATTTGTAAGGGTATTTGGACAGAGCAGCATAGCACAATGCCAGGCAAAGGCTGCGTCCCAGGTAGTTCTGAAACTGGAGACACCCTCATGCTGTACCTGTACTGCCAGGGGTTACCTTAGCATGCTCATATTGCTTCCAAGGTCTAACGGAGTATAAATCTGCAACTGTGGTATGATACTGCACTGTGCAGCCACATTGAATCATTTAGAGCTAGCTGAAGTGTCTCTAACAGACTGTGGTATGACTTCTTGTAAGCATGTCCTTAAAGCCCTAAGAGCTTCAACTGAAATCAATTCATCTGATATACTTGATGCCTCTATTGGTTACAATGACAATATTATGCTATAGTGGTTATGGTATTGCTGAATGCAATTTCTTCCTAGAAAGCAGAAGTGTCAGTTCTGTGGATGGACATTGCTCTTCGGTTCCCAAAGCAACATGTGCCACAATAAGATGAATCTTCAAAATCAAGGACAGTCAGTGCAAGAGTGGTTTCTAGACCGTGCAATGAGGATTTGCAAAACAAAACTCAGTTAACAGCTTCCCCATGACTGAGATCAGGCACATTTTAAATTCCATTCCAGTATTTTCTCAAGAATACGTAGACTATCTCCTCTTTTTCATGTTCTTGCAGCTCTGAGATGTACATTCTATCAACGTCTTTTCTATTCTTAAATTTTATAACTTTATTAGACTCAGTTATCTATCTGTTCTGGCCAGTTACAATCTCAGTATTGCAAGAGTGTTTTGATTTGTTTCTTCAAATCACAGTTTTCTGGATGGTATCCTTGTTACCATCTCTGTATACGAGACAGTCAATATTGTCTTTAATTGCAACAATAAAATTTCAGATAGTTCACTTTCAATACTCTCTCCCAGGCATAATTTCTTATAAGAATTACTTAAACAAATTTAATTTTCTGTTTCTAGAGTTATCTGTGGGTTTTTATTTATTTTCACCCTGATGGACTTGTTACACCAGTATTGGAAACATACTTCATAGCTTTAGCTCCAGCAGCTGGAATTTCTACATATAATCTAAGAATGTGATACCAATGAGCATGTAATAGATTTTTGTATGCATAATTTCAGACAGTAAATAGCTTAGCAGCTACTAAAACTTTTATTAAAATTTCCCATTTGTTTCTTAGAATGCCATGCAGTACCATTTTTTTAAATTCATGGTTTCCAGGAAGCTGAATCTTTCATTATGTCTAAATGTTGACATCACTGCCATTTGATAATAGGTGAAATATTTGCACAGAGTTGGCAGAGAGAAGGATGGGAAGGTAGAGGATGTATGGCAGACCTTTGCTTCTCTGGAGTGGTAATAACAGGCTGGGCAGCATGCTCTAGGATTATAAAAATGGCTCCAGACACCTATCTTTAAGCACCTGAATCAGTCCCTAGTTTAAGTTTTGTCATGCACATAAAATATTTGAATAACTGCAGTTTCAAAACAAGATTTAAAAGTTTAAATCTCTCACAATATCTCATACATTCTAAAGCATTACTATAAAAGACATTTTATGGGCATTTTTTATGCACTTAACACTTATTTTTCCTACAGATTTTATTCAAATATCCAGGGTGATGTGTAGTAGGGTCTCATGTGAGTATATGTGTTAGCCACTTCCTGGAAAAACATGCACAGACTGTTTCTGCAGAAAAAAAATTACACATCTGAAAGGACACAGAACTGAGGCTGTTATTATCTATCTGAAAATTAGAAATAAAAATAATATATCAAACTTAGTAACCATTTATGTCTGTGCAATTGCACTTGTACAGGGACAACTGAGAATAAAGTCTTTCCTGTGAATATTAGTTGGAAGGTGATGAGATGCATTATGGATTTAATAATTACAAATAATTTTTTCCACCAATTAAAAAGAAGCCTCCAGAACAAAGCAAAAAAACCCTAAAACACTGAACAACAGCAACAACAAAAAAAGGGATCCTTTTTGCCTTTGCTGGCATAGAAGTACAGCTCTCAGCTCCAACAGGAAGAGATTCCTTGCCACAATAACTTCAGTATTTGATCTTGCTGTGCCAATACTAAACGGAATTAAACTTATGGATCATTTAGCACTTCTGAAATGAACACCACTTACACCTGCAACAACAGTATCTAATTAAACTATTCCATGATCTCTATTATGTGCCTTACAGAAAGGTTCAGGATAGTAATTAACAGTCTGTACTACAGCAAAAAGAGTTATTAACCAACACTAAAATAAACACATGGAAACAATTGTAAATCAATGGGTTTGTAAATTAATAGGTTTGCAATGTGAAGATTGGTAAAGTTTATCATCCATTTGAGAACTTACTGTAAAAGCATTGCAGTATTTTTACATTCCTAACAGCAAAGGTGAACTATGTCTATCTTGTCTTAGGTAGATAGATAAACACTTCCAACCTAAAATCTTCAACACAGAGATGAACATCAGTTCAAAATTGCCATCTGATTTGATAGCATTATCTCAGCTGTTTTATTTGCTAATACAGAGGATGATTTTTGAACGGTTCTTACCCCTCTGGTGTCACGTGGGATTTATAATAATTTTAAACGAACATTTATGTATAACTAAGTATAATGAATGTATCAGAGAGTTCAACTTCTGACTTGACATGTTTAATTTCTATTATAAAGTTCAATTTTTCAAAATTTTTTAATAAAATCATAGCATTTTTAATCTACAGATTTTTTTCCTGAGTTTTTTTCCTTGGCTTTTCTTGGAGATTTCATAGAATGAGGCCAGAAGGTACCTACTGGCCACTTGCTGGTGCTAAGTGCCCTTCCTGTGCTGTAATGCTACCCTGAGCCCACTGCCCCTTACAGAAATATGTCCCATTATTTCATTCATGACATTATTGAGAAAGGCCAAGGTTGGCATCATGGGCCTGAATTTGCCCAGGGGCTCTACAGCCCCCCTCCCTCCTGTACTCAAAGCCAGTGTTGATGTGGCACAGCCACCTAACTTTGCAACAAACTGCTGCGAGAACAGCTTGGGTAGCAGAAGGACCTCTTGGAGGCCTTGTTGGAGGCCTCTGCCCCATCATCCTGAAGCTGCACTTGTGCTCGGACCCACAGCCCTGGCCCTTTCCTGAGCTGTGCTGTAGGTATGACCATGATTGACCTGATCCAAACCTGCTGACTCGACTTCTTGGCTCCAACTCAGACTTGATTGGCTACTGCAGACTTGCCCAGTGATCACAGAGCTCTTGGCTGACTGTGGTGACCATCACTGGTCCTGCTTCCCCCATCTCTATGTCATATTGTTAACATTATGAACAAAATCCTGAGAAACCTTCCAAAATTTTCTTTTAAGTACTTGGCTCTTCTACACACTGGCATTAAACTCACACAACACGTGGTGTGGCAAATGATTCCTTATGTCTGTGCAATTTGGTCTGAAGCAAAATCAGTTGAGTATACCACATTCATGTAGACCACCTGATGATGTTGGGACAAGGGAACTTACTTTTGCTTTCAACCTCACCTCATACATGAGGTAGCAGCACCTCTGCCAGCCAATACAAATGTCTTGGAAGAGACTGTAAAACTGGCAGGTTTTACAACAAAAGTTGCCTTAAAAATGTCCTTCTGTAAGCAAGAAAAGATACACACAGAAATGAGATGTTAAATAGCTGCCATTACATTTCTTTGAACATACAATGTATCAGTTTTATCTCCCTGGAGCAGTATAAAAGGAAAACACAAAATGGTTTTAAGACTCAGACAAACACTGTAGATATAATTACTCGATTTTGCGAACACTATTATTATCCATTATGAACATGTCATCCTGAACAAAGGATTCACCCCTCTTTTTCATTTTTACAATAAAGGCATATATACAATGGAAAGGTTCATGTTTTCCTAATTGTGTTTGTATGATTGAATAAATAGTTAAACTTTTACTTGATCATGAAAGACTGGGAAAATTAATAGGGAAAACAGCATGTCTCCCACAACATCTAGAAACTTCGTTATCCTAAAAATGCCCGGCAAAAGCATCAGCAACTTTGCTCTCTTATATTTTATTTTTACCAGTAACAGTAAGCCAGCATCCTTGACTGCTTTGGGAGAGCTGGGTTCAAACACTGAAGCCACACAGGGGACTCGGAGTTCCACACCAACTCGACGCTGAGCAGGGACTGAGAGGAGAACAGAGGCGCTTCCCGTTACGATGCGCTGGTGCACCCATTTTCTGCAATGCCATGATGGCCCGTGGCTGCAGGAACGTGCTCCTCTTTTCTCGCCCCTGCATTTAGATCAAGGCTGTATCTGCCTATGTACTGTTGCATACCAGAAATCAACGCCATACGGCAGGTCCCGAAGGACCCATCATTGAGATTTACTGCTGAAAGGGCATAAATGCATGCAGAAAACAAAACAAAACAAAACAAAAGTCAGTGACTAATATCCTAAAAAGCAAAGCCTTACATATTCATCTGTGCATATCATAAGGATGAAAACAATGTGTGATGACTTAAAATAAAGTATTTAGATTGCTGTGTATTCTTTCCATGAATTTTTATCACTGCAATCTTCTCCAGGCAATACCAAATTTCCACACACTGCTCCAGATTGTAGAATTTCCTAACTGGGGTGTTCTGTTGGAGTTTTTTTAAATGAGAAATTTAAGTCTCCTAGCTGGCTGTTTATTTACCATTTTCTGAGGTGCAAAACATATTCCTGCAAAAGCTTGCATTTGCTTTGTTTTCTTTTTTTTTTTAATCTTTATAGAGCTTTTTGATTGGGGCGGGGGAGGTTGGTTTGTTTCTTGGGGGTGGGTGGGTGGGTGTTAAATTATCCAGAATAGCTGAATATCAGGGTTCCTTATGAAGTACTATCTTTTGGTTTTCTTTACAGGAGAATTTTCCATTTTCTACAGGACTGTTTTATACAGTATTTTAAACTTTATTTCTTCTTCTGTAGTAATTACCTAAAAGCAATATAATACTAATGTGGAAGTACAATTGAGAACGGATTAGAAAATTTATTTCATATGATTAATGTTTGAACTCTTTTTTCCTTAATACAAGTAAAGCCAATGGTAAGACTCCTAATGAATGTAAATCTGATTTAAATATGAACCAGAAAGTTTCTGACTCTGTAATGTTTAAAAATATAACCTGTATGACCAATATTTCTAGTTTTCTTTGATCTCTTAAATTTGTTTTTATTACCAGAGAGGTTGCTTTGATACAATCAAAAGTTTAGGGATAATTTAATCTCTTATTTTACCTGGAAATCTTTAATGAATGTCTCAATTTACTTCCCTACAAATCAGTTGATGACAGTAGATACAAATTAAAATCGTTAATCTCTGTATAATGCATTCTGAGTTTGGACTGTATCCAGGAAGTATATTATTTAAATATACTGGTCAAGACAAAAATCTTTGAAAATTATTCTGACTGCAGTTTGGATACAATAAAATAAGAAGCAGCTGTCCCATTTCTACAAGCTAACAGTAAAGATGTATCTTTCCAAAATCGTCATGTCTAAGTTTAACTATAAGCTTTATATGATTTCAGTGTCTTTCCACTTTGCCCTAAAAATCCCACTTTTATATAAAAGAGATGGGTAAACAGTTAAAATAAGTACCAACATAGACCAAAACATGTACGGCAGATGCAATAATGCTCATTGTTGCAAATAATCATCATCTGGATGACTGTATTCATACTTCTCCATTTCCTGCCATGCTACTTAAGTCAGTTGAATAGGCCTGCACTTGACTAGGGTTTTTTTCTTTTTTTTCTTTTTTTAGATTTTTTGAAAAAAATTTTTTTTCAGGAATGTCTCTTTTAACTCTGTAGATCCATGTAAGATACCTGTTTCCAGATCTGGGATTTCCAGGGTCCTGTGACAGAAATGATCAAGTGTTTCTGACCTCAGACATTGCATCTTTGAGTTTTACTTTCCCTTTGTGTACAGACACGCTCACATTTCCATATGCTGTTCCCCATGTGTTTTGAACCATCTTCCTGAGAGCAAATGGAGGAGGACAGTATATCGGCTTTGGCAGAGTACAGTGCTAATGCAGTTGAACTGCTTCTTACGTATGAGATGATAGTTCTTTCAAGTTGCATTTTTTTCTTGACTCACAGATTTTTCTAAAGCTAAAATGGCGTTTGGGTTTTGTTCTTATTGCACTTGCAGCAGTCTAACTAGGACTTACTTTAGGAAATTTATACTTGCACTTATGATTTTTCTTTCCTAACTAGTATTTTCTTTCTTTCTCCCTCCAAGTTTACTCCTAATAACCTTACAGTTGATTTTTCAGTCAGGAAAGGCCACGATGCCTTTCCACAAGATTTTTCCAGGATACCGATCATTCTTTTGAATGCAAAGAAGTCCTGGAATATATGTGAATCAATACCCTTAGCTCCTCTGTGCAGCATCACTAATTCCCTAAATTGACTGAAATCCGACCACTTCAAACCAAGAACATTTGTTACACAACTCTTTTTTTTTCCTCCACATAGTTAATTTAAATTGAATGATTTAAGGTTATTTTCTATTAAATCCTCACATGGATATCCAGATCAATATAAACTTAGCATCACTTTTTGTTGATTCATAATGACTTAGCAAAGAAATCTGCCAGCTGTCATAAATCTAAATAGCCGAGGCTATTCAGTATTAATACCATTATTAGTCGCATTTGTTCTCCAACACTGTATTTAAGAAGTTAAATACTTCCGTAATGATACCGTTCCCAATTCACCATCTGTTGAATGATGATTGGTCTTTATACAACACTTACAGAAAAATTAATATTGAAGTCTTCTATGGTGATTAAAAAAGTACTATTTCTTGAGACATCAGCTATACAGTTTCACAAATGTGTCTTCAGAAAGATAAGAGTGAGAAAACAGCCTAAAGCCATTAAGAAGATTGTAAACAAATTAAAGACTACAGCAGAAAATGTAAATTGGGAAATGCTGGTGAAAAAAGCTGAAATATGCAGCACAAAAAACCCAAGAAACTGAGTAGGATTATCCAAAAGCCCAATCATAGATAACTAGGAATCAAATTCCTATAACAGCATGTTGAAGACTTTAGCTGAAATATGTTAGAAAGAAAAAAGAGAGACAGCCAGCTTCCTAAACTAGCTAAGAGATACAAAGGCATTTCAGGAAGTACTTTAAGGATGATCTGCATTTGTATTTTCTTGCCCTAGGGTTTCTTTTGTACTTTTTTCCTTTACATAATTATATTGTTTAGTTTTAATCTCTGTCAGGCAGAGAGCAATTTTGGGGAGATTTGGCAACGATAACTAGGTAAATGAAGAATGGTGGCTGAGTAAGCAGTGAACCCATTTTGCAGTAGGTGGACTGACACATTGCTCAAGAGTGTCTTCCTAATTCATTTCTTTGTGTGCTTGCAGGATTACATGAGAAAGGGAGGTTCTAGAGACCTGGCACATCTGCATCCAGCTGCAAAGGGTCAGTTTGGGGTGGGACCTACCAAATGTCTAAGTTGTGGAGGGTTCTTACTGCTGTTGCAACAGACAAAAAGAGTATCACAATGACTGTAGCATGCGTGATTGTCACGTTGGTCATCATATCCAGATCTGGCTCAAGGAATAAGAGATAACTCCCCCCAAAAAAACAGTCAAATATCCATTATTCTTTCTGTTTTGTCCCCAAAAAGATTGACCACTACCCACACCTTCTGTGTGCTCATGTTTCTATGGAAAGTAGGATTCCTACAGGAGAGTTTCTCATAAAAGGAAAAGAAATATTTAACAGAAACATCAGTTGGAATGAGTGATAAAGGATCATCCATATTTTCCAGAGCTAAATATTTCAAGATCAAAATTGCTGAAGCAAGCTAATTTATGTTCAAAAGATGCATAAAACATAAGCCTGTACTTATTTCAGGACTCAACCTCTGTGTCAGACATAGATTTCCTAACCTCCTGTGATAAAGCAATTACCTCAAGTTTTGAAGTCAGCTATAAGAGAAAATATTTAAAGATTCCATAGTCTGGTGGAGACATCTGGCTGGAAGACAGAAATTAGTGCAATTTTATTGCACTAAGCTAAGATACATTCCAGCCAACAGACTCAACAAGGCACTTGATGCTTTTTAAGGTTGAAAATATATTTTAGAAAACAGAAAGTCTGTAAATACAGTAGATGTTTAGGCTCTAAAAATAAATGAAACTATCCACTTCTTCTGAATGGTCTAAACTGTCCTATACTAAGCAACAAAGCCACTGAGATGAACTGTTTAGTAGAATGTAAACATTATTTTTTCATTTTAATTATCTTTTACCTGTAATTGTTTTGTCCTTCACATTTATTTAAAGCAGACCAAATTCTATTTGTAACATAGGTGAAAATCCTTATGAAGTATTCAATGATTTTCAGATCCCATAAATGGGATACATCATTCTGGATGGCCTCTCTCTTTGCATCACTTATGAAAGTAAGCATTCATATATAGCTTAAAATAAATGCATCATTTTTAGCAGGTTAAAACTGAGTGAGATGGATTACACCTTTACTAATTAATCTGATATTTGTACATTTTGCCAGCTCTCCTTTTACATTTCAAGATGCTTAAAACAATATATCTTGATTTCTTTATTATTTCAAAGAAAATTAAGAGTCAAATGATGCCATCTGTAAAAAGTAGTTTTCAATTTAACCTGTAACTCCCTTACTTATTGAAATTAAATTTCAAACTGTGAAGAGGCACTAAAAAGAATAACAAACTACTAAATAAACACAAACAAAAAAAGCACAAAATTATATTTCAGAAGAGCAAGTTTATACACATTTTCTTAACCTGCAAACACACTTATATTGGAAACTGAAAGGTTTTCCTATATTGATGAACACAGACACAAGCCATTTTATCTGAGAAAATATATAGGAACGATGAGATTAGTAGATGTCACCTGCTAGATTTCCTCTTTACCTTCAGATTTTAAACCTTCTTCAATCCTTAGCATACTCATAGAATCACAGAATGGTTTGGGTTGGAAGGGACCTTAAAGATCATCTAGTTCCAACACCCCTGCCATGGGCAGGGACACCCTCCACTAGACCACGTTGCCCAAAGCCCCATCCAACCTGGCCTTGAACACTTCCAGGGAGGGGGCATCCACAGCTTCTCTGGGCAACCTGTTCCAGTGCCTCACCACCCTCACAGAAAAGAATTTCTTTCTAACATCTAGTCTAAATCTACCCTCTTTCAGTTTAAACCCATTACCCCTTGTCCTGTCATTCCATGCCCTTGTAAACAGTTTCCTGTAGGCCCTCTTTAGGTACAGGAAGGCTGCAATAAGGTTCTAAAATGACGTCCTTTTAACATTCACTTTCCATGTATTTTTAACTTGGCCCATTTTTTTTCCTATAATGAATGACTCATAAAATAAATGTTACTATTTTTTCCATTAAATTATCTAACTTGTTTCCCTTCTAAAGCTTCTACTGACACTCAGTGATTGTGACAGGACTGTACTAGACCATGCAAAGAGATTATTTCCTTTGGGTGGTTATCTCTTCAGAAGTAGAATACCTAAATCTTTACTTTTTAATTTAGTGATTAACCTTAGGGTTTTAGATAGCAGTTCTTTAAAAGGTTAATTCAAAGTCCTGGAGATTGTTCTATTTCCAATGCACAATAAATTATTCAATCATGCAGTTCTGACAATTTGGATGGAAATTATTTTTTCTTAAGGCAAAAAATCTATTAATTTAATTAAACATAATATTAATAAGGTGCTTTTTAAAAACTGTATTTGGTATTATATGTCAGCTAGGTGATATCGGTATGTTATAAGTATGCTTCTTTGTTTCTGATAACAAATTATTTAGTGAACTTTCCCACTGGAACTTTAGATCATCTATTTCTCCTTTGAGCTCAATTTACATAGTCTTTGCTGGCACAGAGCAGTTGACGCACAATTAGCTGTTCGCTTAGAGCACCTTTGAAATTATCACCTTGCTATCCTAACAAGACTTAAATGATAGAATAATAAAAACCTGTCATTTTTTTCATGGTATTCACAACACTGGCAGTAACAAGAGAGCTACATAGACTGACAACTGTGGAAGAATCCCTGTTTTCAGAAGTGGCTGTTTGTGTTGACATCATTGAATCATGATGAATGGGCTTGACTTCTAAAGAGCATTATAGCCATTTACAATAAATGTTAATCACTTCTGAAAATCTATGCCTTATTATGAAGAGTCTACTGTGCTTCCTTTAAATTAAAACTTTTAGCTCTCCATTACTTTAATTTTTAACTGTGTATGTATACCGTGACCTCTATTACTCCAAGTGATTCAGATGCTACTGCCAGGCTGAAAAATACAAATAATCTAATATAATTTGACCTTTTAAAAGCAACACTCATTTTTAGATTAAGAAGAGCTAGGTATTTTCATCAATTGTAGAGGCCACATATTATAAACTTCTGACCTTTTGTAACAAAATTGTGTTCCTCTGTTTATTGGGAAGACCAGAAATAAAGAGCAGTGGTAAGGTACTTAGGGGCTAGCAGATTGACATCTGGTTTAAACTAAAACTATAGGTTTGACTGCCCAGTAATTTCTAATGAGAAACTGTATCTAAACACTCTATATTGACACTGGTTTAGCATTTATATTTTCACTTCATCTGGCACCTAAAAGTTCTGCATACCTGCTTTGACAATACAAAAGTTGTGTATTTGTATTTCCGTAAAGCATGAAACCAGTAAAAAGATAAAAATCTTCCCTCAGTTAACTATTAGATATGACAAAAAAAGAAAAGAGATATAGAATATGGACAAGGAGATGAAACTAAGATGGTTTAGCAATATAAACTTGCTTACATGATTAGCTGATCTTACTGTATGAAAATCTTCTTACCAATACAAGACAGAAGGGGTTGTGAGGTCTAACATGGCTGACTGAAATTTCCCAGTATACACTGATTCTTTTTTTCCTTAAAATGTTTTTCCTCTTAACTTCCATAATTTTAAATGATACTCTCCAATGAAGAGTGAGTGCCTATTTATGCCAAAATGATGAATACATACAGTGATGATACAAGCGACTGTTACTGTCTACATAGAGGTAATATCTCACAGTGTAAGTAAGTGGTGAAAAGAGAAAAACTTAAAGTATACATAAAGACTGGAATCAGGGGAAGGTTCTGGACAAGCCTCTTACGTATTTTACGGTGTGTTCTCTTTTGTTAAAAGGCAAGTCTTCAGGGAGTATCTCAATAGCTCTAATAAAGTCCAGCCCCTTGTATAATTGATTGAGAAAAAGGCAGGATCCCGCTTTGAATCATTCTCTGGAAGAACCTAACTTTATGGACTAAATTAGTAGCTGAGAAGCCTTTGTCTCTCTCCATTGACTATTGAAGAAGAAATGAAGATATCTCTCTCTAAGCAGAAATTAAACCTTAAGAAGACCTTTCACTTAATTGAATCATGCCTCTAGATGATGTCACATCGCAGGATAGTTCTTCAATGGTTCCTTAATACAGGCAATCCTGTGTGACAGCCGGCTCTAGGGACAAAGCTGCAAAGGTGGGGTTATAAAGGGAACAGTTGGCAAGCTATATTATAGGTAGAAAGCAAAGGAAAAAGCTGGGATATTTCAGAGTGAGAACAACAACACAGTTCTGTTGGGACTCATTTATAAACACAGGAGTTTTCTTGCTCCAGGTTATCAAGTCTTTCTGCAATTTTGTTCCAGCTGTGTAGAGACAAGTAAGACTGTGAACATATTTTTTTCTAAATAGCCAGTAATGTACTGAAGAAATAGACAATTTCTATTTCCAGTGGATGCAATCAGATACAAATTAATTGCATAGGCTTATGGCCAATATTTTCAAGCTAGCTGATAATCTTAAATTTGTGTTCAATAACATTTTATGAACTTGAAACTGTGAGGAGGTTAGGTTTTGTTTTCCTACATATTTGGAAAGTTTAAAAAGCTCTGCTTTGGAGGTTGTTTTCTTCTGAGACAGCTGGAATCAAATGCATTTTTAGTCATTGATACAGATATTTGGAAATGAACTGAACATGCACTCTGCTGCACAGAGATGTGAAAGCTGCTTCCAGATGGAAGCATTTTTTCTCCAGTGGCACTCCTGCATTCATATGAAAATACAGGGGTAAATGCTTGATGACCATAACCAGTCTCCTTAATAATCTCTGTCTCTGAGATAGTTACAAAGGTTTTTATACATATTTTTCTCTCTTAGTGTATCCTGTCAAGACACTCACTGATGACTGACTTTCAGAAAATAGGCAAGGTCACTTGCATCGAATTGTCTATATTTAGTTAATCAAAGCTTCTATAGACAAGTTTTAAAGTAAAATAAATTCACCAAATTGTTGTATCCATGATTCACCAAACAAAATGTCCTGTGGAACTGTATCATTAGTGGCAAAATTTGGAAAGTTTCACTGGCCAAACAGATACTCCAGGCACTCAGGTTGTAGTTGGGTGTCCCACCGTATCAGACTACGGCTTCTAACCACCCACTGAGGGAAGCAGCAGCAAAATGTCAAGCTCGCAGCACTTGAGGATCCTGTTTTAGACTCGTGGTTCTGCATCAGCTGGGACTCCCTGCTGCCCAGAAGTGAGCTTCTCTTTCTGAGTGGGAACAGGGTTGCATCCTGATATTCTGAAGTGTTTCTACTGCTCTTTTTCTGCTCAGCTCTATTAGCAAGGTAATTTTGTGCCAAGAGAAAAAAACTCTCACAACACAAGTTGTATTCACAGCTATTTAGAACACATTTATACCTATTTAAACTCTTAATTGTATAGGAGATATATATGCTAAAGATTTAGATACTTTTGGCATTAATTATCTAGCAAAAGACCAAGTAAATCACACTTCAATCTTAAAATGTATAAATGATACAACTAATGGTGCTAAAACTTAATTATAATTATTTCTTTGGTGTGGGACTTTTTATATTATGCAGTTCTTTATGTTCCTCAATACATCTCTAATTTGCTTATAGTAGGATGTTTGTACCTTCACCAGTAGGAAAAACATTTTAGCAAACTAGAAAATAATGATTTTAAAATGAAAATTGTGGCTGGAATTCAAAACCAAACATCTTTCTGTTCTAACACTTCTTTAAATGGTGTGTTATTTAGCCCAACAGTAAAACATTGTCCTACAACAAATCTCAAGTGAAAATTTCAGTTATTAGTAATGCTTATGCTTATGGCAGTATTCTGAACTTTCCCTATTTGACTGGAGTTGATCAGTTCACTCGCATGTGTAACCATGGATAAAACAGGGAAGCCTTGCACATCAAAAAATAGTCTTCCTGTAAAGATTAAAGGGAGGGCTGGGGAAGGGGACATCATAGCGGGGGTCTGCTACAGGCCACCCGACCAGGGAGACCGAGCAGATGAAGCCCTCTATAGGCAGATAGGAGCAGCCTCACGCTCACAAGCCCTGGTCCTCATGGGGGACTTCAACCACCCTGACATCTGTCGGAGGGACAACGCAGCTGAGTGCAAGCAATCCAGGAAGTTCCTGGAATGTGTCGATGACAACTTTCTCCTCCAAGTGATAGAGGAGCCCACGAGGAGAGGTGCCATGCTGGACCTTATTCTCACCAATAAGGAGGGCCTGGAAGGGGACGTGAAGCTCAAGGGGAGACTTGGCTGCAGTTACCACGAAATGCTGGAATTCAGGATCCTCAGGGCAGCAAGGAGGGCGTGCAGCAAGCTCACTACCCTGGACTTCAGGAGAGCAGACTTTGGCCTCTTCAGGGATCTGCTTGGTAGAGTACCATGGGACAAAGCCCTGGAAGGAAGAGGGGCCCAAGACTGCTGGCTAATATTCAAGGGTCACCTCCTCCAAGCTCAGGAGCGATGCATCCCAACAAAGAGGAAGTCAAGCAAATCCACCAAGAGGCCCCCGTGGATGAACAAGGAGCTCCTGGGCAAAGACAAACAAAAAAAAGGAAGCCTACAGAAGGTGGAAGCAAGGGCAGGTAGCCTGGGAAGAATACAGAGAAACTGTCCGAGCAACCAGGGATCAGGTTAGGAAAGCCAAAGCCCTGATAGAGATTAGTCCGGCCAGGGATGTCAGGGACAACAAGAAAAGCTTCTATAGGTACGTTAGTGAGAAAAGGAGGACGAGGGAAAATGGGGGTCCCCTGTGGAATGAAATGTGTGACCTGGTTACCCAGGATATGGAGAAGGCTGGGGTACTCAATGACTTCTTTGCCTCAGTCTTCACTGGCAAATCCTTGAGCCACACTGCCCAGGTCACAGAAGGCAGGGACTGGGAGAATGCAGAAGCGCCCACTGTAGGAGAAGATCAGGTTCAAGAATATCTAAGGAACCTCAAGGTGCACAAGTCCATGGGATCTGATGAGAGGCATTCACAGGTCCTGAGGGGACTGGCGGATGAAGTTGCTAAGCCACTTTCCATCATATTTGAGAAGTCCTGGCAGTCCGGCGAAGTTCCCACCAACTGGAAGAGGGGGAACATAACCCCCATTTTTAAAAAGGGAAAAAAGGAAGACGGGGGGAATTACAGGCCAGTCAGTCTCACCTCTGTGCCCAGCAAGACCATGGAGCAGACCCTCCTGGAGACTATGCTCAGGCACATGGAAGATAAGGAGGTGACTGGTGACAGCCAACACGGCTTCACGAGGGGCAAATTGTGCCTCACAAATTTGGTAGCCTTCTGTGATGGGGTTACAGCGTCGGTGGATGAGGGAAGGGCAGCTGACATCATCTACCTGGATTTGTGCAAGGTATTTGACACTGTCCTGCACGACATCCTTGTCTCTAAACTGGAGAGACATGGATTTGAGGGATAGATCACTCAGTGGATGAGGAATTGGCTGGATGGTCACACTCAAAGAGTTGTGATCAACGGCTCAATGTCCAAGTGGAGAACAGTAACGGGTGGCATTCCTCAGAGGTCAGTACTGGGACCGGCACTGTTCAACATCTTTGTTGGCAACATGGACAATGGGATCGAGAACACCCTCAGCAAGTTTGCCGATGACACCAAGCTGTGTGGTGTGATCGACATGCTGGAGGGAAGGGATGCCATCCAGAGGGACCTTGACAGGCTGGAGAGGTGGGCCCGTGCAAACCACATGAAGTTCAGCAAGGCCAAGTGCAAGGTCCTGCACGTGGGCTGGTGCAATCCCAAGCACATCTACAGGCTGGGCGAGGAATGGATTGAGAGATGCCCTGAGGAGGACTTGGGGGTATTGATTGATGAGAAGCTCAACATGAGCCAGCAATTTGTGTTTGCAACCCAGAAAGCCAACCGTCTCCTGGGCTGCATCAAAAGAAGCATGGCCAGCAGGTCGAGGTCCTGTCCCTCTACTCTGCTCTTGTGAGACCCCATCTGGAGTACTGCGTCCAGCTCGGGGGGCCCCAATACAAGAGAGACATGGAGCTGTTGGAGGGAGTCCAGAGGAGGGCCACGAAGCTGATCAGAGGGCTGGAGCACCTCTCCTCTGAGGACAGGCTGAGAGAGTTGGGATTGTTCAGCCTGGAGAAGAGAAGGCTCCGGGGAGATCTAATTGTGGCCTTCCAGTACCTGAAGGAGGCGTACAGGAAAGATGGTGAGAGACTGTTTATCAGGGAGTGTAGTGACAGGACAAGCGGTAATGGGTTTAAGCTGAAGGAGGGTCCATTTAGATTAGATATTATGAAGAAATTCTTGACTGTGAGAGTGGTGAGGCGCTGGAACAGGTTGCCCAGAGAGGTTGTGGATGCCCCCTCCCTGGAAGTGTTCAAGGCCAGGTTGGATGGGGCTTTGGGCAACATGGTCTAGTGGAGGGTGTCCCTGCCCATGGTAGAGGGGTTCGAACTAGATGATCTTTTAAGTCCCTTCCAACCCAAACCATTCTATGATTCTGTGATTCCATGATTATGATTAACTGATTAACTATGATCAATTCATTGAAATTTAGCACAATGACAGTTTCTGAGTTTATTTATGGACATTGATTTGTTTATCTACTGCAAACATCTAAAGACCATTCAGTTTTTACGTAATTAAACAGCATTTGAATAAAGGAAGTAATTTTTAGACTATTAAAACAGTGGGCTAAATTCCCACTTCCCTGATACAGAAGATATTAATTGAAATCTGGATATGTTTGTATATGTGTAACTGATAAAAAAAATAAGATTATAAGGTTAGAAATGTATGTAGAAAGGAGGAATACAATGTGATATTTGATTCTTGGTTACTTTATCAGCTATATCCCTAAGCCAAAACAAGAGCTGTGACAATGGCCATATTAAAAGCAGCAGTCCGTGCCATTCGTAAATTCATATGTTAACATTTGTATTACAGACAATCACTTTATTTCTAAATATTATATATTTCATAGTATATATTTTACAAACTTTAAAAAGACTATATGTCAAAGCTTTTCCTGGACCATCTTCTTTTTTCACAGCAGCCACAAGCCACTTTTTAGGAATTTATGAGCACAAAAAAACCCACAAAGATAATAAAAACTGAGCATATCTCAGTGGAGTTAAGCTAATGCAACAAACATTGCATTGAACTAAGTACAAATTCAAGTGGTTGCATGCTGGAAACACTTGGAAATACACACAAGAAGTACTTCAGTCATATTTCAATCTCTGGTGAACTACTCGACAATGGCAGAAATACTCCTTTTGATACTACTCTAAGGTACCAATTCTCATACAACTGGAGTCAAAATAATCAGGGCTATTGCTGATGTGAATATAAACCATTTGTAATCAACCGTTCACACACATTAAGCAACAGGATTCTCATAAGGGAAGAAAATAATGGCATGAATCTCTCTATTCACATCTCTAAGCCATGATTCAACTCATTCTAATGCAAATGTCAAAACCAGGTGAAGTGAATTCATTCTAAAAATGTCCATCTTCTTGGACTTAGATATGCAAAATTAGGAAAGATATTTCTCATCCTATGTGTTTTTGAAACAATTTCTGTTTAGGCTCTTCCTGTTGCTGAGTATCTTCCAACAAGGAAGTTTTCTTCAGTAGTTTTCCTCAGAAATGTTTTGTCCTCATGGGTAGGATACATCTCATTCAACTTTAGACAACTACAATTGAGCTAGTTTGCAATGCTCCCTTTAGAGTTAATAGAGATAAATAGGCATCTTGAATCAGACCCATCGTCTATGAAGACAGTCCGGACAACTAATCAAATGTAGACATCCTAATTCACTTATTCGAATCCTAAAATACATTGCTAATTCTAGATACAATGTTTTCAGTGACAACCCAACACATCTCTCTTTTTTCCTCTTCTCTCCCTTCACAATTCTTAGTCCTCACTATATTATGAAGATACTTTGCAGTCCCATTAAGAGTGATTACATACTAGTTTAAGTAGATAATCAATGTCTGCTAAGACAGATCACCTTATTAAAGAGAAATTTAATTTTAGCCATCTCCAAAAACTGGGACATAGTATATAATAAAAACTCAGGGCAGTTCATCAAGGTCAGGTTCAGAAAGAAATGTATCAGATCAAGCAAGAGCAGAAATAACTGCACACAAACAGTCAAAGTAAAAATCACAGACATAGGGGTAATTTATGTCTCAGTGTAGGCAGAGCAGGACCATGCTTATGAATTTCTTGCTTAACCTTAAATGACCTCCTGACTCTGCACTTAAATTATCAAGAAAGAAAGAACATTTACTTCATTATAAGAGGGATTGGGGGGGGCTATGTTAATGATAAGGCCTGTACTGAGAAATAATCAGTTACTTCAGTTGTCTGCTTGAATTCCAAGTATTTTCTTTCTTTCTTACTAACAGAGGCTCCACTTTTCTTCCTTTTTTATGACTTCATATATCATCTGATCTATTTCTTTAATGATGCCAAATTGATGGGATGTTTTGCCACCTTGATGTACAGGTGGCTCCAGAAGAAAACTTTCTAATGATCCATAATCTGTATTTAAAAAGCATACAATAAATGATGGGCAAAAATTGGTGCAGTATGAAACTGGACAAAACCTGACATTCTCTTTGCTCATAATCCTTGTAGGCATAAATAATGCTACCAAGGGAGACCTTGAGCAGATTAAGGGTGGCTCTAGGGGCTAACATGAAAGGTGTAGCTGCCCAGACAATATCCTCCTTGATCCTAATGGTAGAAAGGAAAGGATTGGATCAGAGAGGATGCACCAGAAAGTCATCTCCCAGCTGCTCAGCTGGGGGTCACTGGCAGGTCTTTACTCTGACCATTGAGCTGTCTTCAAGGGATGAAATTTCTGCAGAGGTAAGAGACAAGATCCACCCAATGAAGGCAGGGGGCAAGATTATCTTTACCGGCAGGATTGCTGACCTAGTGAGAAGCACTTTAAACTAGGCTGATTGAGGACAATGGCCAAAACCCCAGAGAAATGGAAGAACAAGGATGAGGGGAAGCTCACTGGGGACGGCATGATGGAAAAGAGTCTCACACTCCCCTTGAGAGGGTAAGGTGGCTGCAAACTCATCTCAAGTGCCAGAAGCCTATGAAGTAAACAAAAGAAGTCAGAAGCCTGTACAGAGCCACTGAGCTCTGATACCACTGGAACATGAGAGATGTGTCAGGATAGCTCCATCACCTGGAGTGCGGCAATAAATGAACATGGGCAGGCTCTTACATGAACATAGGTGGAAAAGACATGCAGCGTGGACTGCTCCATAAAAGGGAGCAACTATGGAGCACTATGGAGCAGCCTATTGAGAGCTTATGGTTCAGGATCAGAGAAGAGCCTGTATTGGATCCGGCTGGGAAGGAGTTAACTGTCCCCATATTAGCCCTCATAGAGCTGAGCTTTGTATTTGCAGCTAGAATAGTGTTGATAACACACCAACATTTTGGCTACTGCTGAGCAGTGCTGCACAGCATCAAGGCTGTCTCTCCAACAGCCCCACCCCAAAGGCCAGTAGGCTGGGGGTGGGCATGTGGCAGGGAGAGGACACAGCCAGGACTGCTGACCCAAATTGACCTAAGAGATATTCCATACCATATGAAGTCATGGTCAGCAACAAAAGCTAAGAGAAGGGGTGGGAGGACACACACATGACATGGACACAGACACACAACACGGGTGGGGACAGACAACAATGACACATTCGTTATTCCAGTCTCCCAGAGCAACCACTATGCGTACTGAGGCCCTGCTTCCCAGGAAGTAGCTGGACATCACCTGCTGGTGGGAAGTAGAGAATAAATCTTTTTGCTTTCTTTGCTTCTCTGCATGACTTTTGCTCTTCTTTATTAAACTGTCTTTATCTTAACCCATGAGTTTTTCATCTTATTTTTTTCCTCCTGTCCTGTTTAGGAGGGTCAGTGATAGAGTGGCTTTGTGGGCACCTGGCAGCCAACCAAGGTTAATCCACCACAGACCCAAAGTCAAAACACTGTGGTGGGCGTCTCATATAGTGTAAGCAAATCAAGAAGAAAAGCTGGATAATGTCTTCTTAAACCAGCAGAAAAAGTGTCCCATCACAGGCCTTGGTTCTCACAAATGATGAAGAGTTGTCTGGGTATGGGGAAGCCTCGGCTGTGGTCACCATGAAATGGAGGAGTTTAAGATCCTGGGAAGAGTAAGGAAACCAAGTAGCTGACTGGAAAACTGGACTTCAGGTGAGCTGATCAACTTGTTCAGTTAACCGGTAGGCAGTGGTAGCAATTGGAGGGTATCTTGAAGGGCAAAGGACCTCCAGAGAGTTGCTTAGTCTTCAGGGACATCTTCCCCAAGACACAAGAATAGTTCACCTGTATTTGCAAGCAGAAAGGAAGGCAGAGCAGGAAGCCAGGTTGGCTTACTGGGGAGTTCCTGACTGAGTCCAAATCCTAGAGAACGGTTCTCTATCTATAGATACTATAGTTATCCCATGACATTTATAACCCTTCAATGATGACATTTATGCACAGAATTGAGTGTGCAAGTGAATGTAGATGGAAAAAAATGCAGTACTACCTATGTGTTCTTATGTGTACACTGATGGGGTGCAACTACCTTAGTGATTTAGCTCACAGCAAGAGTCCCTTTAGATGAAAACGCTTGTGGCCTTTCTTGCTGCATGTTCACAGCATTTACATGCACCTCAGTGTGCAGATGCTCATTTCCTTTGTGTGTAATAAAGTCAGAATGTGTGCATTTCAGAGCCATGTAGCCAGAAGTACTGCTGACAGGGACACAAGGTACAGAAAACTGAAATGGATTCTGTCAGAGCTGTCTGATGGCACATGATTTTGCTACTGTTCCATAGGACTTGAGATTTTCAAAAGGCCAGAAAGGAGATCAGTCTTTTGCCATTATTTTGGCATTTCGAGTGAGACAAAGCATTATATACATCTAATACAGGCACTTTCTCTGGTTGTACTTTTTTAATTCATCGTTACTCTGCATTCAGTACTGCCAAATTTCATTTCCCAAAATTTCTCCTGTGTACCTCAAAGCCTTGCAACTTCTACATCTGCAGTTAGATGTGGTAGCAAATGAAGAAATGAAAATCAAGAGAAGTATCTTTATGGTGCCACCCAGACACCATCTTAGATTCTCATGTCTGTAAACGTTTTCAAAGAGAGAGTGTTCAGGGGTAGCGGGAGAAGGAAACAGCTCACACAGCAGGATGCCAAAATACTAAACTGATGGCCATAGGCTACCTGGAGACCGATACTGCATAAAATTTAGAAACAAGAAGGCTGTTTTTCTAAAGACAAGGGATGGCATACACGACCAAAAATTTTAGTCCACAACTTTCCCACTTATTTTGGCATATATCACCACAGCCTCTGACACTTTCAAATGAACTGAGGCAAAGTTACAAAAAAGCCACCTTTTTGTCTCTGACCTTTGTATAATCAATGTTATCCTACAACATGGGTAGAAACTTTTAAAGGGTGAGAGGTGGAAGATAAATGTTTTTTTTGTACCTGACTACTGTTTCTTATTTCTATACTTACTACTTATACTTACTACTGCTATACTTATTTCTATAGGAAGACGTATTCTCCCTGTTCTTCTACCTGCTGAACTACCTTTACACAGATTTCTATGACACAGAGCTGTGTTAACTGGTGACCCATTTCCTTTCAATCTCATGTACATCTGGGACAGAAATTTTTACTTTGTAAATTTAATGTTTGGAATAGCAATATCTTATTTGAATCATACCAGAGTCACAGAATAATGTGGCCATATATGCACTAGAACACTGGCACCTCCTTGTCCCCCTCTCTCTGCCCCCAACATCTGCCTAATTTATCCCTTTATTTCTGTATACTTTACTTACGTTGTTACCAAGAAGCAGACTGTGTCTGCTTTTAGTAGGCAGAGGATGGGAGAGGCAGAAAAGACTCAATTTCTACAACAATCAGGCACACAGAATGATTTTTCATAAAGTTACCAAAAGGAAGTATTTGAACACATTTTAGTATCATTTATGAGTAGAACCATGTTGAGCAATAGACAACTATGGTCTGTTGTCCAACAAGTGAATAAAACAGAGGCAGATGGCAATACATTAACTCTAATGTGTTTATTCCAAGGCACCCAGTGCCAGCTGCGCTCACCAGAACTTCCCAATATTGACTTCCTTCTCCTTCATTGCCACATGCCACCTAGTGACTTAACGCTGAATCACAACTTAAAAGTTACTAAGAATGACTGGGAATTACAGCATATCACTAGGAGAGTCTTGTTTCTGCATGTTTAAGGACGTAAAACTGGCCATGGAAACAGCTAAAGGCACAGCATGAAGCATAGCTTTGCTTCTGAGTGCAATTTCTCCTGCAGACAGAGGACAAAGAAACAAAACAAAACAAAACAATAAAAAAAATCACATGTAATCTGAATGATTCAAATTTTGTCTTCCATTGTTTGTGCTCATGAAAACAAAATACTAAAACAGAGATCAGATCATTCAGAGGTTAAAATAAAAAAAATAAAATTGTTAGTATGTTTGCTAAAAGATTAATCAATAAATTCAGTTAATGTATAAAAATAACAGTCCCTTCTTCTGACTTAGACTTCTGAAACATTTTACTTATTTATCTCCTTACATTTTCAGCTTTTTAAAAGTCATGGTTTTATTCACATGAGTTCTGGGGGTTTATATTTTTGTTTTCTAAGAGAATACAGAAAGTGGAAGAAAGCGCCTCTTTCTGTCTGTGAACTAAGGCCATGTTATGGAGATATTTTGATATTTGAACACAGCATCATATTTCTTACATAAAACAGTGAGAGTATGGTCTTTGTTTCAGAAATTAGAGATCGGTAAGACATTATTTTAACTGTTTACCAGTAACAGCAGGCCTAGAAACTCACTAAATGATGTAATTAGTATAGCTTTAAAATCAAAACTTTTGTGCTTGAGCCGGCACTTCTAAGAAGAAGAGATGTGGTGATCTCTGAGGATTCTTCCTGCTTAGGAAACAAAAACCCAAACAAAACAAAACTATGAGGTACTCATGATGCTTATCAAAATACTGTGTCTGCTTTCTCTCAAGTGTATTTTGATTGAACACTGTCTGAGAGGTTCTTCATTACACAGGCAGTCCAGACATTAGAGATTCAGCATGACTTTATGTAATGCAGAGCAGAAAGCATTTGATGGCAACTTAATATTTGAAATGTAATGAATAATTCACTATGTGGATCCAGAACATCATTCTCTACCTTGCTACATTAATAAAATTAAACTGCAAAGAATCATCATCTCAAAACAAAACAGGATACCAGACCAAATCAAAATGACATTTATCACACAAGACTGTTAAAAGATCTTGTAAATGAATACTGCAATGTATTCTTCTTTGAGGGAGGGTTACTGTGTGACTGGTAACATAATAATTATGCCATGTTTGCCTGTAGTATTTTTTTCGTCTGGTAACTCTTGACCTGTTTCTCCGAAAGAAACTTACCCTAATCTGCATTGGGGAAGCTGAAGTCAAAAGAAACAAAGAATCTGTTAATGATTTATCTGTTGCCTTATTCACCTGCAACTGTACAATATTTGACACAGCCTATCTTTCAACAAGATTTAGGAATTAAAATCTGAAATATATTTCCTGCTCTGTGGAATTTTTTTTAAGGTTCATACATAGTGTGACTCCACAGTTTTAACCATACAAGGTATTCGCTTGCCCAGCAGTTGAACACTTATGGAGATTTCAGGCTGCATTCAATGAGCAGCAGTATCTATAATCCTATCCTGTGTTAAGATCAAGTGTAACTGCATCTGAGAATTTGATCACTTGGTCTGTTTGCATTGGATAGGATCAACCAAAATTTCTTTCATTATAGTATTTAAGTTCCAGTCATCCTCACTTATGAAGTCTAAGATTTACAGACAGAATTCAGTCATGCCATTCTGAGATTAACTGAAATAGTCCCAAACGTCTAAACAGGGAGCTTGTTTGTAATACTGATATTACATGAAAACAGACCTGGACTGGTGCTACAGACCTGGGCTGGGGCTTCATCAGTTATTGACAAAAGACAGAGGGGCAAGGCAGTTTTGGGTAGGCTTAGAAAACATAGCAAACATTCAAAATGCTCTTTTAATTCAAGGGCTAAGTATTCCTCTACGACTGTTGGTTCTCCTTCAGCCTGTCATGGATATCAGCTTTGATAAATGGGAGGATGGGAGTGATTCATCCTTCCTAATGCTGTGCACTACAGCTGACCTCAGTCTCTCCTGAGAGTTCCCAGAGTCTGCTGAATTTATTGATATAACCTATGGCTCATAACTAAAATTTTGAAATAATTTTTTACTGCAATTTAAATATATTATATACATGTCTGTCAGGGAAGTGATATCAGAGAATGTAATGAGGGCAACATATACTGTGTTGTGAAGGGAATCTGCCTTTGAACGGCTATTTGTTCACTTGGTGTTTAAAAACCATCTGTTTTACAGGGGAAGAAGGGAGCACACTGTAATAATCCACCACAGGCTGCCAGTGCTGTATTTACTAGACAAGGACAATGCCAGTCAAATTTTAATGATAACCTGTTCCAGTTGAAGTTAGACAGAACAGCCTCCTCCAGCTTCTTTGCAGGTGTGGCAGTTTGGAGAAAATCTCTCAGGGTTCGACAAAATAAGAAGTGAGTTGTTAATATTGTCTGCCAGAAACCTCACAGAGGCAAAGAGAGAGAGAGACAGGAGGAAGAGACAGAGGAAGAGTTAGACTTCGTGATTTAATGGCCAACTCTGGCAAGAGAGTAGGATCCTGAGCATCTTCAAGAACATTTGCCTAAACATTGGAGAGTTTTTCCAAATGGTAAAGAAACTGTGGCAACTGTTGCTTGGGATAGGTTATTTTTTTGTTCATGAGAGCAGCAATTTGCTGCACTAAATCTTCTGAGCAGTCCTTGTGTATCATGTCGCACTTAAACTCTCAGAGGGATGAATGGTAGAATTCCCTGTGGTAGTATGAAAGTGTATGCTAAAAGGGTTGCAGACCTGTTCACAAATGTGTAGTAGGTTAATAGCATGATTCAGGCCACCTGTATTCTCCCAAGTCCTATAGAAAAACTGCATGTTGAGCCTACATTGCAAAGCAAAAGAGGCTGAGGAGCAAACTCAAGTGCTGGCCCCAAATTATCACACCACATAATTGTAACTCCCCCACTAGCTCACTATTCAACCGTCCCAGCTAGCTTTTTCCAAGACTAAACCTGAGCTGGATGAGGGATATAGTCAATTCTCAAAAGCATAAGGACAAGACTATGCCAGGATTGCTTTTGTCCACTCTCCACATCCTCCAAGACAATCCAAGGACATCTTGCAGTCTCAAATGTACCTGCAGAGCCTTATCCCTTCCCTAAGGCATGCAGCTAACACCTTTAGTTTCACACTAAAACACCATTCTGGTGAGCTGCAACACAGCCCTACGTTATTTCAGACACTCCTAATGGAAACAGAAGCGGGGGCAGTGCAGACTGTATGTATAGACTGCAGGACCATATCATATAGGACAGTCCAGTCTTCCCTTTCACAACACTACCCATGTCTGGAGCACTTAATACAAACGAACTTGCCATCATGCTGCACTCGAGGAAAATGGCCTTGCTTGGGCTATGTTGCCGTTCAGTGTTGGAAGTGGAGGAGCCTGAACTACTCGCTAGTCTCTGGTAGGGTAAAACCAGCAGACCCAAAACATTCTCAGACCAAGTCTAGCGCAGCCAGGCAACACAAGAGGCACAAGTGACTCTGCCAGTCACTGAGTAAACAGGGTCAGAGCAGTGTGAGGAAGGCACATCCTAAAGATCTAAACTTTGTTCAGGCAGCAAGCTTGGAGTTCAGGAATAATTCGCTCTACCGCTAGTGACCTGCTACGTACAACTTCTACATAGAACATTATCAGGCTGTGCGCTAAAGAAAGAATAAATTGAAAATGCAGGTTGTGTACAATCTAAAGAGTATTAAATTAACTTCTTCTAACCTAACTCATTATTAATAATTAATATTATATCACTACTATGTATCATTCTACACACACATTAGTAATCTAATACTAAACAAAATCAATATTATAAATCAGTTAAGAACTTTAAGTGAAATCAACATAACTCAATCATAAGTGTGTTTTGGTTTTGGTTTTTTTTTTTTTAAATGCAGTAGTTTAATGCAGTTCAGCCAGAGGAAATTGAACAGTAAAAAGTAAGCAGAGAATTAGTCTACTAACTATGCACTTACAAGCTATGATGCTTACTATAACAAAATACAGTAGATTTCAAAGCACAGTGAAGGGCTTGTACAAATGAACAAGTCATTGTGGTGCAACAGCTTCACACACCTCAGTTGATTTGTGTCAGCTGCCTGTATACAGGCTCTTAGCTTGTGGTACAGTAATTTGAGCTAGCTTAGCCTTCTTTCATTAACTTCTTACCCTGTGAGAATTTTTTCATGTATTTAAACTTTCTGGCTGACACGTAACTTTCAGATTAATCCAGATTTGAAAATGTGCATGTCATTTTCTCCTACACTGATGAACAAGGACTTCATGGCATCACACGATTTTCTTTGCATCTGAAGAACATAATCAAGCCTTACGACAAAGTGAAACATGCAAAAGAAAGTGAAAAACATTCAGATGCATATATTACAGATATTTTACCAAACCAAGGGATAGCTTAGTAAAAGCAGCACTCCCTGCCACTGTTAAAACTCCTTCACCTTACGAAGCTCTCTTCAAAGACATATCAACTCTTAATCATTGTCTGGCTGACTGACCTATTGAAAACCCTTTCCTTCTGATGTCTCCATAGCCTTTTGTCAAAAATGACTGAAAACAATAATAATAAGCAAAATAATTACGTAAAAAAATATTCTTAAGCTTAGAAGGGGAAAAAACCCTTTCTCCAAATGAATCCAATACTTCTAGTCTTATTTGTATTAAATATTTTATAAATTTTTCTTTTTTAAAAAAATATTCTCTCAAAATAGCAGTTACTTCCTGCTCAGCTTATCCTATTTTCACAGATGACTTACCTATTTTTTCAAGTTCTACTCCATTTATCTGGTTCTTGGAAGAACTAGAAACTGTCTCTTCTGAGTCCCATTAAAGCTCTTTATTCACAGTTCTGCTCCTCTGTGCTTCATGGTGCAACCAGCTTTGGAAGGGTTCAAAGCAGATATGTGCTTGGTGAGGGAAAATATCCTAATTTGAAGAATGAGACAGGTGTGCGTACAAGTCTTTATTTTGTGAATAGGGGTGGGAGATGTGGAGGGAGGGGTACTACTTTCACTTGACTATAGGCATCTAAAATGTTATTTAGGTCTGTCATTATAAATTTTTATTGATGGCAGAAAGAAAGAGAACTTCAAAGAACAATTTAGCTGACCCTAACATAGATACCTAAGACAGGCCAGATTAATCTGAAGGTGCCTATTTCTTTCCATCATCACCAAAAAGAATTTAGGATGACTACTTCGACTTAGACACATAACTTTCAGACATCATAACTGTGAAAGAGGCAAATGTTGCCTTTAGAATTATTCAGCCTTACTGAACTGATTAATTTCATGCTGCTGAGGGTAATATGCAACCAAGTAAGAACGACTCCCTTTCATAAGCATTCTATCATGTACGTACTCCCAGTACTTTAACTAGCTCATTGTTTTCATAATTTATTTAGACAAGTCACTCAGTTACCTTTTAGACTGATTTCTGTAGCTTCCCTGTCTCGCCCCATAAATGCAGTCTCTTTTTTTCTACCAGACTATTACATCTGAAACAGTTTTCGATATATAGCACCATCCTTTTAGCATCCCTCAATTAAAATGCAAACTGTCTTCATATCCTATTTGAAAAGGGCATTCTCTCTGCAATAATCTTAAACTGGCATCTATCACCTACCCAAAGAAGTTTGGAATTTTCCAATCATAGCTAAACTACTAAAAGATGTCAATTAGTACTAAGTTAACTATATTTTAAATATGTATTTTTTTAACTACTTCCTCTTAGGATATCAAGAACTATTTTTTAAAGATAACAGTGCTTTAGTGTTACCTCTGTAGAACACTTGTGTAGCTATTCCTTTAAGTAAAATGGACACCGACCAAATGAAAATATTTATGTGTAAGCAGGACCTCACAAAAATATATTATATATGACTAGGAAAGGAAAAATGAGCAGGGCTTGGAAGAATAACAGCAACAAGAGATATCACTATCAGAAATAAAATTAAATGTAGACAGGAACATCAAACAAGAATGTTGTATTATAAATAGCCATGTCCCTAACTGAAACCATAAATCAGACTTTACTTATCTTTAATCTCTCTCTTGAGCATTGTAGATGCAGCTTCAGCCGCCTAACTACAGCCCTGACTGGCACTTGATCCCTGGGACAGTCCAGTCATCCTTGAAGCAATGCATTCTGCCTCACATTAATCCACACCCTGGACCAGATTTAGGCTTAATTTCTACTCTGAGCCATATCTCTTCCAGGCTGCTTTTAAATGACTTCCCCGGTTCACCTCAAGGAAAATTTTGAGAATATGCATTCTGTGCGATTCCTCGGCAATTGTCATGCAGCCAGTGCAGTGCGCCCTGGCACTGGCCCATTAAGGCTCCAGTCCTGCCTCCAAGGTCCGTCCCTGCCTGCACTTCATCTTCAGCTCCCTCTTCAGCCCAACTGCCTCTGCCGGTTCCATGAGCCTTGAAGGTCACCTGGTCAATAAAAAGATCAAAAGTGAATATTTTAAGACAGGTAAAACTCACGACATCTAAATGTACAAAACGGCAGTGGAAGAAAGCAATGCAATTGTACTACAGGAAATAATTTTTGCAAAAGAAGTAGGTATCATGTCAGTTACAGCTAATAAATAAATGACTGCCTTTATGACTTACAGATTTCTCATGCATAACGTTTCTAAGTTATGGCCTTTCCTATCCACCCTCAAAAGAAAATAAGTAAACAACTTGATTTCTTTTTTTTTTGTCTCTCATTTTGATTAATGATCATTTTACAGTCTTGAAAATTGCAATATTGGCTAAAAATATCCATTCAAAGTGTTCTTGCAAAGATCATTCTCCTTTTGCTCAGCTTGATCATAGTGTCTGCTTCTGAGTCCCTTATCTGACTGCCCATTCTTACCTCAACTATAAGCTATTTGTCTTTAAAAGAGTTATATATGCACACTCAACTGCATATTGTGCTCTCGAATACCTACCCATCAATACATTTGGGTGACTCAAACTAAACTTTTTTAAGAGATTTCTGTTTGTTTCCTAACATCATCTAGATTTCAAAACAGCAGTTAATTATTGTTGAAAGACAACCAATTGAAAAATTAATAATAAAAATAAAATGGGGGGAGGAGAGTTTAGAAGACAATAGAGCTGAGTAAGAGTCAAATCCAATGGTTTTAGCTCCTACAGTGCGCTACCTATTGTAAAAACAAATAACATTGACATGCCCTTTTTACATGAAAAAAATTGAATGCTGCACAACCTTTGGTATAAAATTATTTGTACTAATTGCACCACAATTTTAATAGTAACACACCCATAAGAAAACACATTGAAATTACACCAAAACAAATTAAATATTAAAAAAAAATTTCTGATTTATAAAGTCTTTAACTAATGAACTGCTATAAAGTCATAGAATTGAAATAGCAATCAAGCTAATAAATAAGAATGACATGTTAAAATTTAATACAGAGGAAATCAAGATGAAAAAAGGATTAGACGTACTACATCTAGGCTCATTAGTTTTTAATTTAAATTGATAAATATAATATGCATGAATTAAAAACAATAATTTTCCCCAGTAAAACAGCAAATAGTCAGCAAAATCTGGGTGCAAAATGTATCTCTATCCTTTTTCAATGACTCTTCTCCACTGTCGCAGCTAATTTGAAACATCGTTGTGATGAATGAGTCAACAAAAGGTAATATAACATCAAGGTGTTAGTTTTTGAGGAGTGTTGTAAGCAGAAGTCATATGAAGAGTGTGACGTTGATGGACGAATTTGAGAAACAAATGTAAAGAAGAGCGGCAGTATTCAGCATCTTCAAAGCTTAAAATGTTGGGGTTGAAGAAAACAGGATGTACACCAACACTTAAAATCTCTTACTTTTGTCAAGCCAAGTGCTAATGAGAAAAAGGTAAACCATGATAGATGCATACTTCAGCTTTATGTATCAAGAAAGAAACGTAGCAGGAGGATTCCCCTGTGGTTTAGCATGTGCTATGACCTTTGGGGATTTTATTTAATTTCATTCCAAAGTCAAGTTAGCCATTGGCTTTCCTAAATAAAGTTGTGCCTATCTTGTGCGTATCTTCCACACAACAGAAAATAAAGCTGCATTTTCTCAATGTGTTTGATTATTTAATAATATTTTTTATTATTATTAATAACAAACATTTATTCAGTGATCAGTTTTCTGTAATTGTTACTAAAGAGCCATAGTGAGAAAGGCTGCCAGCAATTAAAGTGTTTCATCATTAGTTGGTTTGAAATAAATAAATGCCGGAACAAGGCTTCCAGAACCAAAGCTGTTGATGCAATTGAATGCCTAGGGCTGGACATCATCTGAAAGTGAACTGAAAGAATTATTCCAGGAAATGAAGGGTCCATTAATGGCACAATGACAGCATATATGTGGACACTTGCTAAATCTGTAATTAAAATAAATCTTCACTTGTTGCACATTCTGTGGAGCAAATGACTTCGTGCTGAAAAACTAGAGATTATGTCAGTCAAAATAAAATGACTGCTCATCTGTCAGCTGTATGCCTATCTTCTGCTAAATATTTTTTTGCATAAAACACAAGTAGAAAAATTTATTTTTAGAATTTTATTAGTGCAAAGTCTAACACTGGTATTTGAGACAACAGACTTCAAGAACCTTTGAGCCAAGCAAATTGCCATGGAAGAGAAGTGAAAGAGAGTTTAATTCCTTCGTGGAAACAGTGTACGAAGAAATAAAGAAAGATTTGCACCAAGTTATTTGACAAGTGAACAGCAGTTCAGTCCTGAACTTGGAACTTGAGCATTGTTGTTGTTGTCTGGGCCTTAACATCCATGATTGCTGAGTGCTCGTTCAGTTCATTTCAGAAAATTCAGGACAAAAGACTAATTCAGTTCCCTTACAAGCACTTTTGACAGTTGAATAGGTTTTGTTCTAACACAGACATTAAAGTCAGCTTGGAAAATTGAAAAAAAGAATGCTTTTGACTGTCATACAGACAGTTGTTCTCTGATGGCTCCACTTCTAATTTGCAAATGTCCTTATTGCAGACATTTAGTTTATTTACCATTTTATTTTGAAGATTAATTAACAAACACATATAACAAATGCATAATTAATAAATGCAGTGGCTTTTATGTGAATATAGGTACAAAACTTCAGGACAAAACCATAAGTTTATTATAAATGTTATGGAACAAAAGGGTAAGCACATACTTAAATGTCAAAAATTATTCTCAGTGTGTCTCAAGGCAGTTTTAAATGCCTGCTTTTTGTTAATGTGATTAATGTGCTCCCTTTGAAAAGATATTCACAGAAGAAAAGTGTAGCAATAAATTTGGTTACAAATAACCAGAAATATTTCAGGTTTTGTTGTTGATTTTCATTAAAATAAATGGTAGTTTCTCTAAACTCTACCTATAATTCCTGACCAACATATGTCCTTTGAAATTTCCAGAATGGAGATTCTTATGTCTCTTTAATGTTTAAACTGGCACGTTTTCATAATACATAAAATAAATCTTCCCTTTCTGAAATTAAACCCCACATAGTCTGTGTATAACAAACATGGAGAATGTTTTTCCTCAGATGTAGCATTCACAACTGTACCTTACCATGTTTTCATTGCATTACAGGAGCATTTCATGACAGGAGCATTACAACTGCAACCTTCTGGACACTCTACGTAGTGTTTGTCTACCCTACATTGCAGATGAAAGTATTATTTCAGCCAAGATCATACAAGAAGGAACTCTACCAAACAAAGCAGAAAGGGGTATATCCTGTACCTTTGAGATAGTGTTCCTATTTTTATATCCTGATAATAATTATAATTACATTTTTTGCAATTGCATGACATTAATCACTGTGGTTTAGCTTTGATCGTGATCCTTTTTTGCATAATGCTACTAAGCCTATCATTCTTATCTTTGTGAAGTAGTACAGAACTTTGGAGAATTGCATTCTGTTTGGATTGAGGGTCTTTTTCCAGATTATTTATCCAGTTTATCAAGATAATTTTGAATTTTAATCTTCTGCTAGGTGATAAAGATATATTCTCTTCTATCATCAAGTGTTTCAAGGCATTCAAATTTAAATACTTAGGACTGAAAATTTATTTTTCCAAAACGAAATATGCAGAGAAGACTCTCAATAACAGAGGTAGAAATGAATTAAAAAGAACTTTGCTGAACTAATAGATTATTGTGTTGATGTATGATCCTTGTCAGTGCTAGATGACATTTTTTCAAAATATACTTAATTCAGCAAGAAGTGACATTTTGGAGTAATCAAAATAATTTGCAAATTTAGTGAAGAGTTTAAATAAAAATATTAAAAGATCTATTTTGAGAATGAGTTGTTCTGTCTTCAAAACAAAAAATAATTTCTTTGATATTTTTAAATTAAACATTTTAATATACTGTTTCTTTTGGATATTTATCTCCATTAAAACCAGAAAGGGCTCAACAACTTGAAAATGAAACCAATATTTTCACATGACAAAGTGTTTGACATTAATCAGATTGGCAGAGTTTTCATGTTTCAAAAAGAAAATGGAGGAGGTGTGGTAGTTTGACCCACAAGATGTGTATTTCCCACAGCTATTTGGGGGAAATATTTAGTATTAAACAGATTATTTTTTTCCTTATGTTATTCATGTTAGATACTCTACTTTCACTGTCAGATCATAGTGTTGAAATCAGAATATTTCCTTTCACATTTTTAAAATATTGATAATTGTAAAATCAGTCTTTTAATAGTTAGCTATATACTCATGTTAAAAACCATGTCAGATACTTTAAATAATATTTTAAATAATACAGTTAAATTCTAGGATCAATGATTAAGCCAGACACAACTAAGATAACCCTTCATAGTCTTCTCCTCGGTTCTCCCAATAAATATTCTACCAATGCTACTCTAGGATAAATGTCATTGTTAATCAAATAAATGTGTGAGCAATTGTATTGGAATACATTGAAAAAATATAGTAAAATCAGCCCAGTGTGCAAACACTGCTGCACCTGTCCTGGCAAGTCTTATTTAATTATGGGCAAACTATTCAACTCTGGACAGTGATAAACAACAGCCAATTCACCACAGCAATAGTTAATCTCTCCTCATTAGTTCTTTTCATTCCATTTCCTCTGATCTGAGAACTTAACTGCCTGAATACCTAAGCAACTACCTCTCCTTCCACTATTACTGTTAGAGCAGCCAAGGCAATTTGGGCTGACAAATGACAACGGTGCTTTTCCCTCACACAAGCACAGCCACACCAGTGACCCACTCACGTAGGCTACAATCCCGCCGTGAGACCCAGGGGTCCCAGCATCTTCCAACTGTGTGTCTGGGCAAGAGCTAGGCACGTTCATAGTCCCTGGTCACTACGATTGCCATTGGAGGACCATCTTTTGCAACTACAGGTGCAAAAAAGAGACTTCAGTGTGCTCTAACAGTTCTTTTGGAGAGAGGCCAGGACTGCAAAATGAACTGGGGAGCTACACTACCAAACTGCTCAAAAGCAATCGCAGACTTTGGACTTGGTCAATGTATTCATATGTATTTTAGTTTTATATTTTCAAGACAGCGTTTTGAAATTCCAGCCAAGTTTGTCTACGTGTAATAGGTTTCAGATGTTTGCAGGACGACTGCAACGTTTCTCTCTGGTGACAGTGAAGAGAGGAAGGCTGTAGGAGCACCAGCCAGTGCTACCACTATCGTCTAGAACTGAAAAAAGTACCACAATTCGTTTACAAGACCAGATGTTTACCAAAATTTTAGGGGACAAGTCCTCACTTTAAAGCTTGAGCAAAGGCCTTCAGCACAACAACACAGACTGAGACTTGACCTGGGACTGTACAATTACTGTATTATAGAGAGTAATAGATGGTTATTCCCAAGAGGAGCAGTCGGGGAGCTTGGAGACACACTGTACCACTGTGTAACAATAATTTATTCAGCTAGTGTCTTGTCTGAATTGATGTCGTGTTCTTTTTTGAGTACTGCTGATACTGACTGCTTTGGTTTGTTGTCAGGAAAAAGACAAAGGAACATTTATAGTTAACCAGTTATGGAAACAAGCATTGTGAAACCACAAAATTAATTGCTGAATTCCTAGATGTCACTTCTCAGATTTCAACAGCATCTTCTTTTGAAGCTACCATGAGCTATGTAAGAATTTGTAGCTACCATCAACAAATCTTATTCCCACATAAAAGGCAGAACTATCTCCCATTATGATTTCCTCCTGGAAATACTCCCTGCAGGAAGATAAACATATGGTAAATGTGAAAAAGTTAATTGGCTATATATTGGCTGTAAAAGTTAATTAGCTGCATAGTGTTCCATATATTGGTATTTTAACAATTTACCTTCAGATGTCAAAACCAGTCCTTTCATTTTCCTAGGTCTGTTATCTCAAAATTAGCTTTCAAAAAAGTTCTATGCAATAAACAGATCTTTCTGTCCAGACACTGCATGTACCTTCTGGAGAAGTGTTATACTCTTTTGTTAGTCATCACAGTGAAAAAGAAGATGGGATTCTTGCCATCTGAATTTGTGAATGGCCAGTCAATAGCTAACCTGGCAAAAACCTTAAGGTTTAAATTAAATCATCTCCCTGAATCAATTCGTTGTCTGGCCACACAAGCACAAGGGCTCAAGGAAAGAGGTAGGACGATAGTGTCAGACATGATTTGTGTGGCCTTAACATGCCAAGAAACCATAGTTTAATTCTTCTCATATTCTGTTGCTATGACTACTCCACTTTTTAGCCTCCTGTGCTCAAGCTTAAATTTGTCTTGTATTCAAGCTTTGAGCAAGCTTCAAAACATGATGCGTGGGGGAGAGAGGGGAGTTTGAGCTCCAAAGACTCCTTAGGACAGTGCATCAAGGACCTAACTGAGATATACAGACACATGGTAATGGCCACAGCCACACTCTATTTCTTTCTGCATTTCCCATACTGCCTATAGATGCAACATGTGGCTAATATCAGGCAGAAAACCAGTCACACTTCTTCATTAGAGGCCCAATAGGACAAACCAGAATTTTGAATTTCTGAGTAGTTGAACAAAAACTATCTGCACTACCATACCCTCTCAGAGTCCTGATTTTATGCTCCTGTGAAGAGCTGCTTATGTAGAAAGATGTGGATTCTACTGAAGATGCCAGATACTTGAAAATCAGGTGTCCAATTATCTAACACCAGGCTTTTTATTGGGTTTAGGACCTACCATACTCCAGAGTCTGAATTTTGGTATGAGGTTGGCACTTTGAAGTCTGATATCATGCTGAATGTCACATTGGTTAAAATTCTGGGCACTGCTAACAAACACTGTCAAGACAGATCTCAAGACTTGAACCCCTGACCATCCACAGTGCCTATATTTTAACTTACTTCTTTGTGTCTATTATGGACTGCTCCAGCTAGCTCTTTCCAAGGCAAAGCTGCTGTAGAGACAGATAGAGCCGAGCAGTCTGGAGGCAAGACAGTCTGCATCACTTGGCTTTGAGGTCCTTTTTAATTATTATAATAACTTATTACAATAGTATAATAATCACTTGTTTCTCTTTTACTTAGTAGAGACTTTGGACCTGACAGTGAAACAACTGAAATGTTCAGCTAGCAAGAACTGGACAGGCTTGAGTAAGCCTGGTAAAATGGGAAAGTTCTTTACTTCTCTCTCTTTTGGGCAAAGGAAAGGTAGAAAGGGACTTCCATTAAAAACTGAAAATATTTTTGCATTTACGTTGGGTTTTTTATACAAGAACCTTACAGTATTTATGAATTTCATGTACTCGTGCAACTTCCTCATAAAAGTTCACTTTTCCAGTTGGCTAAGGACTCAGAAGACAACTAGCTTGTCAGTGGCAGAATATGTGCTGCATCACCAAAGACACTCCCCCTGAAGCAAAAAAAAAACCACTGGAAGGTACAAGTTCTTAATTTCGACTGTGGTCCCAACTTTCATCAAAGCTGGAGCTACATTGGTAATAAAATTTGTAATATTCATTAGAAATTCCCCTCATTATGTCTTCAACTCTTCTTCAACTTCATGTGTAAGATTTCTTATACTATTGATAGATGCTTCGGCAGTTAGTTTTCAAATAAAAAACATCCTTTCATCAGAATCTGAATGCTCAAAGACTAAGAATCTTTTCCTTTTCATTAGATGTCTTAGTTGTCATGAAACTGAGACAAATAAATTACTATCAGTAAATGACTACCAATGTCTACCCAGCTCTTCTCACCACTGCCTCTAGTCTGACTTAATTGACTAGTAAATCCATGATGAATGCTTTTTTCAGATTTTAATTCCTTCTTTCGATACAGATTATTCTCAAAGAAACAGTAGGCTTTTCTAAAGCATGTTAACTGTTTATTTCTGCATATTTGAAACCATTCTCATTAGATTTTATACACAATTCCAGTAAGAATTTAAATCAGAATTCACATAGCCCAGAAAATCTGCCTTTTTACTGCTCCACCGGCAAAACTGGAGTAGTATAAAATGATCTTGTGATGGTCAAAGAAAACATTGAGCTGTTTGTTCAATCTGTGTTTGTCTTTGACAAAAACCTGAGGTGCTAGACTAGAAACAGATGAGTAAAAAGACAAATCTGGACCAGCTTCAAAAAAGGCTTATGCTTCTTAAGTCATTATGAGGCAAATTTTAAATGCCCAGGTGTAAAACTAACAGATGGCGATCTCTACGAGCATTTACAGCTGGGCACTTCTTTCTCTACATCAGACAATTTCACCATCAAGTTTGCTTTGCAGTACCAGCACCTTAGATCCCTGCAAGCCTGATAAAGTAGGTGTGCTTTAAACACATCTAGTACACAGGCCTTACTAAAGGCAAATTATTTTGTTTTTAAAATACTGAGGATGAATATGCCCGCTATCTTATCAAATAGATGTAGATGATCTAGATTCCTGTCCCTCTTCAGACTAAGGAGCCATAAATCCACATCTTAAGGCTACTATTAGAGCATCAAGACAGAAACTAGTTTCCTTTCCATGCAATCAGGCTGTGGCACTGTGTGTTGAAGAATATGAAGTTCCAGGGGCCAGAAAACAAGCAACCCAATGTGTCCACTGGGAGATTGAGGCTCCAATTTCATTCTAGCTGAGCAGGGAATAGAATACAGGCTTTTTATTTTGTGGTTGAATGCTTTACTAATTTTGTAAACAAGTGAAAAGTGTGACACTGCCATGTTCTCCTGATCCTTCATCAGCTCACGTGAGTCTTTCAGTGCATAGTCATCTACGTGGTTTCCAGGATCTGGATCCTAAGTGGCGAAGGCGTTTGTGGGGTTTTTTTCTCTTGATTTTAGTTTCCTAAGAAAACACTAATTCTAAAAGAGTTGGGATTTCAGGTGTGGGTAGCCATTGGCTACCTTTGGGCCTGCCACTGCATTAAACGTTAAATTTTTTCTTCTTATTTTTTTGATGGAGTGGACTTTCTCCTCTCAGCTGTGTTAGGATTCCTCTTTTGTGTTCTCTGTTCTGGCAGAGGAGAGAACAGGCCTCCATAGGGTTTGGCCTCCATCTCTGGGAATGATGAATTCAAGGAGTATTCAGTGGCAACACAGTACCTGAAAGTATGACTAATACTCCAGCTGAATGAAAGGGATCTTCCATTTAGCCTGTCTCTTTAACCAATATACATATTAAAATCAGCAGGTCACCACATGCACATCTGTCCCAGGCTGTGAGATTTGGAACCTCTTCCTAGTCCATCCCAGTTACACCCTGAGTTCATCTCAGACATGCATGTCATCTCCCTTCTCCACAGCCTGTTTGGTTTTTGGTTGGTTGGTTGGTTGGTTGGGGGGGGGGGGTGGTTGTTGTTTTGGTTTGGTTTTGTTTGTGTTGTGGGTGTTTTTTTTTAATGGGAAGGAGTTGCACTGCATTGAGGTGAGTCCCCTGATCTGGACAAAAGGATCAAAACTGTAACGTGGGCATCTGCCTCACCCTCCTGACACAGGGTCAAAGTCTGCCAACAAGGACCCTAGTTAGGACCTTTACAAAACACTGAATAAAAAGACCCAACAACCCCAAATGCAAGCTCCTATACCCTGAGAATGTATACAATGCTGTATGTAAACACAAACCCCCTAACTTTGAGTACAAGCTACCTACCCTATAGATGGACTGAGATATCCTATGCATCACTTTCCTGTGAATTGCTCCTCCTTGTGAATCACTCCTTTGGAGTCTCCAAAATGCTAAAAGCCACCCGCAATGTTTAGATATCCTGTATTTGTATGTGCCAATGTTCTCCTGAAGAACCAGGGGCTGGTTCTATCCTTCTGGTGAGTGATGTAAAAGGTCTTGAGGGTTTGCCAAATCAATCCGGCCATCTTCAACACAAAGGAAAGCTCTCCTTTTTCAGCCTGGATGAAATCCTCAGATACAGTTGCATAGATTTGTGACTGGTGCCAGGGACTGGAGACAAGCCTTTTAACCCACACGCGTTGTTAGATTTTATCAATCTCTCCGCAGCTGGTATACATTTACAGAGGGTAAGTGGCATCATTACCAAATCAGGCAGGCAGGGCAGGTAGCCTCAAGTCTAGCTAACAAGCCCACTATGAAAAATGATAAAGGATACTAGGCTGGGCAGTAAGGGCCCAGTAAGATGAGAAATGTTGCCCAAAGAGGCCAGAAGCCGTGTCATGAGGGAGCTATTAGTAGACATTTGCACACTGTTTTCCTGGAACATAACTGAAGTTAGTAAGGTTAGATACAGTTGGACTGGTGCTTGGAGACTTTGATACTGTGAACTTCAGAAAGCTGCCAGCAGACGCTGGGTCTGCTCTTTCTTTCCTTGCCTGTACGTCTGAGTATAAAGTAGCTATTGATCCTTGCTGGTTTTGCTTATTATGGATAAACACAATCTTCTTATAAACTGCAGCATGTTTGGCTTAGCTGTCTTTCTAGAACGGAAGCTGATCTTTGCTGTTTAATATCCTTTCACTGTTTATACTTTCATATGCGATGTGAGTTGGGCAATATAACCACATAGTACTTGAGTTATGGAAAAGCAGTCAAATAGACTCGTCCCAACTCATTCAGCTGTAAATCAGAAAATACAACTTGTATTTATCCTGAGAAACACTTGCATATTTTTACATCTGAGAACCTTAATTGCTGAAGTATCATTACTTTCCACATTGTCTTTTTAACTCCTATTTTGTTCTTTTATTGGTAGACAGTAGTGAATTAATTAACAGCATTGAACAGAGGTTCCTAACACATCTCATAATCACTCTAAGAAACATATTTAAATCTAATTCTCTCCTTTACTGTCTTTTTTGCCTATCATCTTCAAAGCAGACACATTTTCCAAAGACATATGTAAATATAATGGCAGCCATATTGATCCTCTGTTCCAAATGCTTAAATCCCATAATTGTTCTAAGAAACATGTTTAGATAGGAAAAAATCTCTTCCACCACCTGATTTGATTTGGGAGCAGGTAGTCTGGGATTTTTTCCCAGTTCAAGATGAAAAAAATAAATATCCGAAATATCATCATTTCATGGATGTCTAAATAAAACACTCTCATTCTAAAAAAAGAATGTGCATATGCAGACTGCACAAAAATGAAAGAAAAATATGATTTCAATTCTTGTTAGCTTGACAAACCAAAAATAAGTCACTCTCAAGCTGAAATTGTTTATGTATTAGTTAACGGTAAGATAAATGCAGAACTGTGAATCGAAAAAACCCAGAAGCTCGGAACCAATTTCCTTTCCAGAGTTGAGGAAAATGAAAAACTGAAATAAGGGGTAGCTTATCATAGGCACAAACTTGCTTTTACTTTTTTTTTTATTTTTCTTTTGCTGGAATACACAAGTCTTCCACTCTATTTTAAACCTGCTGACCTCAGAAGCTCACAGAATTATTTCATCAGACTACTTTTTTTATGCACAATTTTTGAAGTAACTTTTTGGACAAGAAAGTGATATCCACTTAAACTAGGGTTGTATTTGGAAACATAAAGCGGTCAGACATAGGACAGAACAACTTCATTGTTGGTATACTGGTTTATCCTTCCTTCTGTTTATAGCTAAGTGAAAATTTGTATTTGCTTCTACAAAATTTAAAACAAAATTCCTAGGTCACATCTATGAGCCTATACATCTGAGATGAAGGAAATCAAGCTGTATCTTGTCCTTTTCTTGTTTAAGGTTTTAGGAAGTTCTCAGAGTTGAGATCAATACTTTTTCAAAAAACACAGAACTTATACTGGAACTTGAACTGAATTTTGCAAGTAGTTGTGGCACGCTGCTGATGCAAGTTTGGGTAGCACAGTGATTGCTCACTGTATTACACATCCTTTTTCATGCTGATTTTGTTCCAAGCTCTTTCAAATCATGATGTGATGTACTTAGTCCTGTACATTTTTTCTTTTCTTTTCTTTTCTTTTCTTTTCTTTTCTTTTCTTTTCTTTTCTTTTCTTTTCTTTTCTTTTCTTTTCTTTTCTTTTCTTTTCTTTTCTTTTCTTTTCTTTTCTTTTCTTTTCTTTTCTTTTCTTTTCTTTTCTTTTCTTTTCTTTTCTTTTCTTTTCTTTTCTTTTTTCTTTTCTTTTTCTCTTTTCTTTTCTTTTTTCTCTTTTCTTTCTTTTCTTTTCTATTTTATTTTATTTTATTTTTTTTATAAATGAGGAATTTTATAAAGCTAAAACAATGGATACAAGGGAGTAAGACAGTAAGTTTGATTTTGAAGGTCAATCATATGATCATTTTAAGTTTCAGTAATATGTCTTATGTTGAGTTTTTCATCCAAATCTTCAAAGGAATGATACTTTCAAAATACTGATTTTGTACTTTTTGAAGTACAACAAAGAAATTTTCCTGATTTTTTTGCTTTGGCTCTTAAAAAGTTCAAGATTCAGCAACCAAAATTATTACTCTTTACAAAATTTAACACATATGCATGAAAATTAATATGTGATTAAATATGATGTCCTAGTTTTTCTGCACTTCCAACTAAAAGTAATGCATGACTTAATAAGCCTGACAAAATTCTGTGAATATTCCTTGATAATACGTTTATTCTGTTAAGCCAGAGAATTAATTCAATATAGCTATTTTTTTCATATTTTTCTTCAGGAAGGAAGACATCGTTACATACTGAACTCAGAATTCTGATGAGTTCTAGCTGCTCTAAAGATCAGGTTTATTTTATTTAAACAGTAAACTGTGCTCATCCCTTCAGAAGACAGGTTCTGTCAAAGAACTTGTATTAATTCAAAATCAGTTCCAAATGGGAGGAAAATGAAGATTTAAGGTGATGTTAAGATTCACTTTCTGTATATACTATTCCTGCACATTATAAAAGAAAAATAGGAAGTTTTCTCCTTTTTTTTTTTTTTAATGTAGAGTCAATGTTTTTAACGAGATTTTCTGCTTTCTGGAGATGGACTCAGGCTAATCATTTAGCTGAAGTTTAATTTATAATCTGGTTACATCCATTTTGCATATTTGGATACTATTTGCATAAACAATGCAGCTACTATTATCAGCTTTTCCCAAAAGATTACAAAAATACTAATTAATCTAATTTACATGAGGATAAAGATAGATACCTGGGTTAATTTTCTATTATTTTTTCTTTTTTTTTACCATAGTAAAATGCCATCATTTTTTTAAGATTCACACTGTACCCTTATAGAACTGTGTTCCTATAAATATTGTTGTTTGAAGTTTTCGAAGATAGGGCTCAGTTCCCACAAAATGGATTATTCTGTGATTATATTCCCTGGATATTAACTGATACCATGCACCCATTCAGCTGAAAATGAAATCTTGGAGTCCTCAGCACTCTCAGCTCTATAAATAGCCTCCTCTTTAGTCTTATATTCTCACATGCATGCTCATAAATGAGGAATTTGTGGAACAGGTTAACCCCACTGCTGTGTTTGCCTTTGAACACTGAATTCTTCTTTTTTTTTTTTTTTTTACCTTTGTACTTCTGGATATCTCTATATGAATGTTTTCTTCTCCAAAAAGGAGATGCAAGATTATTTTAAAATTTGTGTGAGTCAAAAAGCATTTGCTTAGTTGAGTGGCTAGCAGGGTTCAATAGATTTAAATCCCTAGATGATTGACAGGTACATTCTTCGCACTCAGCATCATTGTAGTCAGTGGGCTAAAGGGTTTCAGAGAGCGTGAAAACAAAGATCGTACCCAGGGGATTGCTTCTCCTAGTACCAGCAATAATAACCCTGAGTTTTATCCTTAGGCGACACACATGAAAAAAAAAGGTGTACATAAATAATTTACAAATATTAAACATTAAAACAGAAAAGTTTTTTTCAGAGGGTATGATGTGTCAATAAAATAAGACAAAAGGGAATAACAGCATACTTTGCTGTACTCTCCTATTGGTATCCAAACTGAAGGGAGAGTGGCAAGGACGTAGTTTCCAAAGACTGGCTATGAATAGTTACTTGAGTTGTAAGTGTGGGCATAAATTCGTATAACTCAACTCTTCTGTTATCTGTGGTGTGGTTTTTTTCATGTGGTACACAGGTCACATATTGTTTTTTGGGTTTATGTGATTTCTCATCACTTTCCTGGTATAATAAAATTACTATGGCTGAATAAGTAAATTTTTGTGATATTTTGCTTTTGCTGCATGTCATAGGTATGAAGTAGTCGTCGCATTTTATCACAATGTAGAGGCAAAACAGTTGCACAGGGCTAACTGCACATGGTACTATTTGTAGTGGCACCAGCTACACTTCCCTTGGTGTCAGGTTTCCTGGTTTTGCCTACCAGGACAAAATCTCCCAATTCCCGTACTTTTGGGTCAGACTTCATGTACTGTACATCCCCATGGATACCATGATGGTCTGGGTCCGGCACCTGGGGTTCTGCAAGGATGCTGAAGCAGACTGATGAGGCAACATTCCTAATGCCAGTAGGAACAAGGTTTCCTAAGGACATGAAAACCAGCAAAAAGCTTAAAATATCAAAGTGCATGGCCATCTTATCTTTCCTTAAAAGTGAACTTATTTCTTTAGCCAGTGATCTTCTTTGCCCAAAGTAGTTCATGTGGCTTTCTGGGTAATTAGGCATGACTCTCTTCAGTCTTTGGCTTTTCCTTTGACTTTAAATACATCAAATGTGTTTTCCTGAATGGCTTTCTTCAAGCTGCAGCTGATAATTCCTGCTGTTTTGCCAAACTTTCTGTGGACTCGCTCCAATACTGTGTGCATTTCAGTCTCAGTCCCTCAGAGATGCTGCATCCTTCTACCTTTTCCCTCACCCTCCTGCCCCAAATTGTCCCCAGACCCCTCCCTTTTGCTGGCATTTTTTTCAGAACGAAGGTGAAGAAATTAGTTTTCAGTGGGAACAGGTCCCTGAATAAGTAGGCATGCTGCATTATTCCTGATGGACTAATGCACAAAGAGGTAGGAGGTGATGGAAGAATAATCAGGTTTTGGCAATTATGTTGCAAACAAACTAGTTTTCTAGTTAATAATTTTTCCATATTGCATTGTGGAGTAGCTCCATGTTTATCAAGAAACTATTCTCTTCTCAGTAAAAATTACTAATGATTTTTCATTTAGTTTCATTTCAGTGAAAACAGCTAAAATTACTTTGTTTTAGAATAAATATAGATTATAGTATTAAAATAAAAATGTAGTAAGGATTTTGAGATTTTTTAAAATTGTCTTTATTTATACACAATGTATTTTCATGCAGCAGGTACATTTTAAGATTTCTGTGTTGTACAAAGACTTATCTCTGAAATATTATCTCAGCACGCTTATTGGTCTGCCATTTCTGTTTCTTGTTTTAAACGCTTCTGTGAAGTTTCATCCTGCACTACATGAAAAAGCTGCAGCATTTGAAGCCAAAACTTTCATAAAATATGAAGATGAATAATATATTGTCAAAAAACCAACAGGGCAGAATAAGATTCAGCTTCAATGAGATTCATTTTCTACTGTTCCTGTTAACCATGATTTTAGTCATGCTTTAATTGATTAGAAGTTTTAATTTTTGGTTCTTGTCTACAATATATGCTAAAATGAAAGAGCCAAAAGGAAGAACCTTATATTTAGCATGATTTAAAATGGGATTATTTGAAAAAACAAAACAAATCACCACAGATCCAAGATGCCTTGGAGAATATATGAATGTTGTAGTCATGGAGTTTTTTGGGGGGGTTTAATACTAAATTATAATGCTTTCAGAGTTTTGTCTTGTTTTGAGCCTTAAAGTTTCTTCAGGATACTACAGAGCAACACAATAACCAGGGAAGGCCAGACTTTCAGTCTCTAAGACACTTCCTGACAATCCTGATATTGTCAGACATTCCTGATAACTTATCGTAAAACCATAGAATGGTTTGGGTTGGAAGGGACCTAAAAGATCATCTAGTTCCAACCCCCCTGCCATAGGCAGGGACACCCTCCACTAGACCACGTTGCCCAAAGCCTCATCCAACCTGGCCTTGAACACTTCCAGGGAGGGGGCATCCACAGCTTCTCTGGGCAACCTGTTCCAGTGCCTCACCACCCTCACAGTAAAGAATTTCTTTCTAACATCTGATCTAAATCAGCCCTCCTTCAGCTTAAACCCATTACCCCTTGTCCTGTCACTACATTCCCTGATAAACAGTCCTTCTTCAGCTTTGCTGTAGGCCCTTTCAGGTACTGGAAGGCCACAGTTAGATCTCCCTGGAGCCTTCTTTTCTCCAGGCTGAACAATCCCAACTCTCTCAGCCTGTCCTCATAGGAGAGGTGCTCCAGCCCTCCGATCAGCTTCTTGACCCTCCTCTGGACTCGCTCCAACAGCTCCATGTCTCTCCTGTACTGGGGCCCCCAGAGCTGGACGCAGTACTCCAGGTGGGGTCTCACAACAGCGGAGTAGAGGGGCAGGATCACCTCCTTTGACCTGCTGGTCACACCTCTTTTGATGCAGCCCAGAACACGGTTGGCTTTCTGGGCTGCAAGCGCACACTGCCGGCTCATGTTGAGGTTCTCATCAATCAATACCCCCAAGTCCTTCTCCTCAGGGCTGCTCTCAATCCATTCCCTGCCCAGCCTGTAGTTGTGCTTGGGATTGCCCCCACCCACGTGCAGGACCTTGCACTTGGCCTTGTTGAACTTCATGCGGTTTGCACGGACCCACCTCTTCATCCAAGGTCCCTCTGGATGGTGTCCCTTCCCTCCTGCATGTTGACTGCACCACATGGCTTGGTGTTGTTGGCAAACTTGCTGAGGATGCACTCAATCCCACTGTCCATGTGTCTGACAATGGTGTTAAACAGTGCCGGTCCCAATACCAACCCCTGAGGAATGCCACTTGTCACTGGGACATTGAGCTGTTGACTCCAGCTCTTTGAGTGTGACCATCCAGCCAATTCCTCATCTGATGAGTGGTCCATCTGTCAAATCCATGTGTCTCCAATTTAGAGACAACGATGTCGTGTGGGACAGTGTCAAATGCTTTGCACAAGTCTAGGTAGATAATGTCAGTCACTCTTCCCTTGTTCACCAATGCTGTAACCCCATCATAGAAGGCCACCAAATTTGTCAGGCACGATTTGCCCTTAGTGAAGCCATGTTGGCTGTCACCAATCACCTCCTTATTTTCCATGTGCCTGAGCATAGTTTCCAGGAGGATCTGCTCCATGATCTTGTTGGGCACAGAGGTGAGACTGTGTCCCATTCCACTCAGAGGGTGAGGGTGAGGTTAACTTTTTAATTTTCTGCGTGGCAATCAGAAGTAACAACAATTACTTCAGAGGTTCAAACCAATCATAAATTTACTTAAAACTCAATAGAACTACACAAGATAGAGGCTTGGCAAAAGTCATAACAATGCTCAAAATTTAGCAGAACTATGAAAGGTAAGGGCTTAGCAAAACATGTGACGATATTACCCTAATGTGCCGAAAATTAAGTTACAAAGAGAGTGATAGAGAGGAAAAGAAAGAGAGAAAGAAGAGAGAGAGAGAGAAAGAGAAAAGATATCACCTCCCTTGGATCCAGCGATGTTCTCTGCTCGTACTTGTAGTCTTCAGGTGGTGGGCACACGCCGAAAACTTATGTTTCCACTTTTTATAACCCAATGTGCCCGCCCCATAGGCAGGGGTCTGTCACCACTGAGCAGGCGCAGTATGTGCTCAGGAATGTTCAGAAATCTTCTAGAAATGAGTCGGTGGGTTGTGGGGGTCCAGGGGACTCACTGCCCCCCCCCCCCCCCCCTTCAGGACTGACCAAGTGAGTGGTGATCTGTCACAGGCACATGGTGCACAGGGCACAGATGGTCATTGTTTACGTGTTTCAGGAATAGAGGAGTGGTCCCACAAGACGTTACCCTGCCTCTGCAGGCTCTGTTCTTGGTCAACACTCCCTGGTCATCATCAGCCCATCCCTGTCCATGTCAAGACGGGTGTTTGCGACATTCACTTGTTATCAGGGCCTTACAGACCAACTGGCCTGTAGTTCCCTGAGTCTTCCTTTTTTCCCTTCTTAAAAATGGGGGTTATGTTTCCCCTTTTCCAGTCAGTGGGAACTTCAACAGACTGCCATGACTTCTCAAATATGATGGAAAGTGGCTTAGCCACTTCATCCACCAGTGTCCTCAGGGCCTGTGAATGCATCTCATCAAGTCCCATGGACCTGTGCACATTCAGGTTCCTTAGATGGTCTCAAACCTGATCTTCTCCTACAATGGCTGGTTCTTCATTCTCCTAGTCCCTTCCTTTGCCTTCTGAGGCTTTGGCAGTGTGGCTAGAGCACTTGCCGGTGAAGACTGAGGCAAAAAATTCGTTGAGTACCTCAGCCTTCTCCAAATCCTCGTAAGTAGGTCTCCTGCTTCCTTCCAGAGGAGGCCCACATTAATTTGTCATTATCCATCTCAGTTGGGCTGCAAGTGGTCTCAAAAAAGCTAGCAAATAACCCTCTCTTTTTTGAATGTGGACAGTCCAGTCATGACTGTCCCTGAGCAGCAGCTGCAAGGAGAATGACTAAAAGGCTTTGAGATACTGAAATTCCTAGGCATGAAACAGCAACTATGTGGTCTGAAAGCCAGCAAAAATGGGCCTTGAATTAGAAGCATAGTCAAAACTAATAAAGCTATAACAACAATGTTAATTTTACATTTCATACTGCCTTCATTTCCATTTAATTTATTTATATGAAGAAAAAAGAACCAGTGAGAAAAGATCTGAAGATTTCAGATTCAAATGAATTATATAAATCTTGAAGGATGCTTAAACCATGAGAAATAAGGCATATGTAACCTTTTCAAATGTTTCTATTAAGTACTGTTTTAAGAAAGACAAAAGAAATACTGATAATTTTATTAATATCTTCTAGTCTTAAAGACATGAGGTACCCATTAGTGCCTCATTTGCTGATTTCAGTATGAGTATTTCATGCTTGCAATGTGTGACTTGTACACATACATTTGCTTGGAAATTAGGCAGAAACCGTGTTGTCAACTATTGTTGACAAGTTATTTCTTACAACTTGGTATATGCTGAGGTGGCTGCAAATTTGGCAACCAGAGTGAACCTTGAGCTGTAGAGCAAAATCATTTGGGTGTTTGATTTACAAAGTTTGAGAGGCTTTACTTGCTATAATGAGATGATTTAATAATGATTTAATAATGTATGTTTGCAATTATAAGCATGAAAAACATTGCTCGTGTTCCCAGATTTCCTACCTATCCCAATGAAAAATCAAGTCCTTGGTTTTACTCACTGCAGATCCTGTGTATCTTTACAGAATTTGCATTATGCAAGTAGGTCACCGATAACCTCAAAGTTGCTGTGCCTTTTTTCAGTGCTGTTGTGTGAATGCAAAATGGAATCTCATTTGAAGATTTGCAACTTGCTAAAGGGGTTTGGAGAAAATTATGAATTTATACTAAACTATTGTGCTGTACTGCATCTTTTTTTATATACTCCATTAGTGAAATAAGCTGGAATGGTCAGCATGGTAAATTATCTGAATCAGCTAATATTAAATTTCTGTTAATTAAACTAATTTATAACTTCACCTACTTATTTTTATTAAGGTCAGCTCATATTTTTAGTGTTGTTTGATTAATATTCCATATCTCCATTTACTAAATCAACTCTGAACTGTTAGTAAAAGGATGTATTTCAAAGTGTTCTATCTTTTAAATTCCCCTAGTCTGTTTAACTGAATCTACAATGTATTTTATGTCAACAAGTGACAATCTTTACAACCTCACAATACAGTCAAGGATAGCAAGTTGCATGGATATGGAGTAAATTGATTTAAAATATTGTTCTGTTATGGCAAGAATAAGTTACTGGTGTTTCTCTCAAGGGTTTGCTTCTGTACGTTGTCATATGCTAGTGATGTATTTTTACATTACGTACTGCCCAGTGAGTTGTTTTCTTTTCTGTTAGCTTTTTATTACTGACTGAAACATAGCAAGAGCTGAGTTAAAATTTTATCATGTCAGACTGGATCAGGTGGCTGAATAGTCTCTTTGTTGCTTTTGTTGTACTGGCCACATATTTGAACCCAAAATGGTAAGAAACAAGATAAGGAAATCCCAGTCTCAATATGGAATAAAGTCTCAATAAAGCGTGGCCTATAAAAGCAGAGAATCTGATGCTGACCAGGTGGTTCAAATCTGTCTCTTCTCTGCAGACAAAAGGGAAACAGTACTGTTTAGCATAATGAGGAGTAGGTGTGGAAAAAGTTTTCTGATTTAGGATTATTGGTCACTCTGAAAAATCTTTACTTTAAATTTTTTAATACACTGATTATCACACTTCTGTTCAGCTACTGGTTCTCTGTAAAACTGTATTCCATGTACTGATTAATCTGATTTAATCTGATTAATCTGTTTTTTAAAGGGTAAGTACTTGCTCTTTTAACCTATTATCTTTAACTCTGTAGAGGTTAGCACATTAATATGTGACACATTAATACAATCTGATTGTGCAAGCCGCAGCCACCGAGGTTACAGCAGGGACAGATGCTGCCCTGTGGGGAACAGGTTAGGGAGGTAGGACATCCGTGTCAGGAGCACGCTCCCTTCGCCAGACCACCTAGGGCAGGAGAGGGTAACGTGTGCTACAGAGCTTTGGATGGGAAAAGGAATTATCCCCTCTCCCATTATAACGGCTACTGTCTATCACGTTTTCCTTCCACTTTGCATTTGGTGACAAAAAAGGACCTGGGGCCGCTTGCTGGCTACATGTGGAAATCCAACCTACGTAAATTACGATGCAACCACTGCAGTGAGGTGTGTGCACGCCCACGTATTTTCATCCAACATTTCCTAGATACAAAAATGGGATGCAGACCCACCACCTGCTATCTTAATAGCCCTTTTCCTTGTTCCTGTGTTGTTGGGTTGCCACCACTTCTTTTGCCAAAGCACAGTCAAATTTTGTATCATTTTACATTTGCTTTGTGATATTACAGAATCACAAAATCACAGAATGGCAGGGGCTGGAAGGGACCTCTGGAGATCATCTAGTCCAACCCCTCTGCTAGAGCAAGGTCACCCAGAGCAGGTTGCACAGGATTGCATCCAGGCGGGTTTTGAATTTCTCCAGAGAAGGAGACTGCACAACCTCTCTGGGCAGCCTGTTCCAGTGCTCGGTCACCCTCACAGTAAAGAAGTTTGTCCTCATATTCAGATGGAACTTCCTCTGTTCCAGTTTGTGCCCATTGCCCCTTGTCCTGTCGCTGGGCACCACTGAAAAGGATCTGGCCCCATCCTCTTGACACCTGACCTTTAGATATTTACAGGTATTGATGAGGTCCCCTCTCAGTCTTCTCTTCCCCAGGCTAAACAGACCCAGCTCTCTCAGCCTTTCCTCATACGAGAGATGCTCCAGTCCCCTAATCATCCTCATAGCCCTCCGCTGGACTCTCTCCAGTAGTTCCCTGTCTTTCTTGAACTGGGGAGCCCAGAACTGGACACAGGACTCCACATGTGGCCTCACCAGGGCAGAGTAGACAGGAACTGGAGAGAGACATCAGTGGGCAGAGCAAGTCGTGCTGATCACACACTGAGTGGAAAGAGCATGAGAGCAAATGGGGTGGATGTAATGAAAACTCCCTCTGTTAATCTTTGCCTTGAGATAGAGCGAGCTGTACAATTACACCATCAGGAACGATGAAAAAGAGACACTTGCAAAAGATTTAAATGTATAGAAAGCCATATCTAGCAGAGTCGATCCAAGTTCTCTAAAGTGTACACAATATGACAAAAATAAAACCTGCCTCTTCTAAAATACACTAAAAAGTGGGACATCTCCCAGAATAAACCATGCTCTATCTTCCAGGCAAACTATGAGAAAGGACATAGAACTTTTTTTTTTTTTCCCCCCATAACAATCACTTTGCATCATGCTGGATTGAACAGGTAAAAAAAAAAATAATATCAAGTGCCATCTGCTGATGGTGGCATATTTCCAATCACTAATGCTCCCACCTGCTCACTGTGAGCACACCAGAAGACCTCACTGGTAGGTGGTAGATGCATCAGGGAGAGAGAATGGGCTTACATTCAACCTCATAAATCATAGAACCATAGAATCATTGAGGTTAGAAAAGACCTTTAAGATCATAGAGTCCAACTGTTAACCAAGCACTGCCAAGTCCACCACTAAACCATGTCCCTAAGCACCACATCTACACGTCTTTTAAATACCTCCAGGGATGGTGACTCAACCACTTCCCTGGGCAGCCTGTTCCAGTGCTTGACAAACCTTTTGGTGAAGAAATTTTTCCTAATATCCAATCTAAACTTCCTCTGGTGCAACTTGAGGCCATTTCCATATGTGTATGACGAATTGTGGTTTTTGCATGTCAAGAGAACTACTGGGTTCACCAACAGTTTCTGCCCCAGCTCGGTTATATGTAAATGAATGTTTAAAAACCGCATACATATTTAAATATCAACACCTTGACCCTGGCTTAACCTCATAACTGCATAAGATCCCACCTAATAATCTCCGTATCCAGTTTTTCCATCCTGTTTTTAAACATATACAACTGATTTAAGGATTTTCAGGTGATAAGGATTTGACCACCTCCCACTGTAAGCTTCCAAGGATTAAATAACCTTATTGTAAAAGAAAAATCTATGCCTTCTGTTTTAGATTCGTCCAACTTCAGTTCCCGAGCATTGCATCTTGTAATATCTTTGTCTCTTTGAGCAATCGATCTGAAAGCTGTTCCTATATGGGTATAGGTATATTGTAATCCAGCACTCTCTTAGGTAAACTGAAGAAATGGAGCTTCCTAATCTCTTATTATGAGAGTTTGGTTTTTTTTCATGTTCTGCCCAATCCCTTAATGATTCGATAGGTATCCTGATGGGTGAATACCAAAATTGCAAATGGTGTCCCAGCCAGAATAGTTTATTCCCAATAACAGCTTCACTGCTTAAAATATGTTTGTAAATGACTGGATCAAGCATTGTAATAAATTACCCTGCACGGTTAGAAAGCACCAAAGTTGTTACTGATGTTTAAAAATTGCAGTCTTGCAGTTCATTCATTTTATGGAAAGGGGCCTTAAAACTTGTGTTAACATACTTTGAGTATATTTCCATTTCCTTTATTATGTAATGTCTTTGGCATTGGTTTTTTTTTTTTCAATCCAACAATAGTAAGTAGGTACAGCAGGGCGGGCATAATGTAGCAAGTGTGGTTTTTGTTTAAATGAAGGATAAAGAATGGTTTTCCTGAATATAGGAATGTTAATTCATGCTTTTAGAATCATCATCTTTTCCTGTCCTCTGCTTTTTTCAGGGATGACATAGAAGACTTTTGCATAGTGGTGAAAGCAGGAAGAGTGATGCCGCTGTTAAATGTACTTACTGTATCTCCTGTATCACAGAGATGGGATGTAATCTTTGAGACTTGTTCCTGTGTTGGAATTCTAAATGCTTTGTAAGCTGGGAATCAGTACATTAAACCATCTCAGATAAGTAATAAAATTGAGATGATTAAATAGTATGTACTTTTGTTGGCTTTTTAAATAGGTAAATATTTGTCAGTAAAACTCTGTCCTTTTCCAGCATCTGGGGAATTATGCTGTGACTCAAATGGCATTATTCTACCACCCACAGAATGTTTTTGCTCAGAGTTCATAGAGAGATTGAGATGATAAAAACATATTTTAGCAATGATTGTGTTAGAGGAACATTTCTATTGCAAGAATGCTAAAAGTTGAATCAAAAGAACATCTACTTTAAGCATTTTTTTCAAAGAAGATTATTTCCTTCCTTGTTTTCTATAAAGCTCTAGTAAACAAAAGGATTTATGCATCCTGTATAGTATTATTGTTGTAGAATAAATATTCTTTTTCCCCATTTTCCTCTTGTTATCCAAGGTTTTGATCGCTTGCTGTGAATATTCATTCTATATATTTTCAATTGTAATATTAAAATGAATATTGTTATTACTCTGTCAACATTTCATTCCATCAGTATACTCCTTAGTGAGAAACAGTGTCTTGTGCAAATTCAAACCAGTTAGTTAGTTTTATAAGGGTTTTTTCTTCCTAAAAAGAGCAGCTAGCTTTGTTTTCTTTAAGTTAATGTGGATGAAATTTGTGTAGGTGTGCTCTGTACCTTATGGTTTGTGGCATTCACAGAATATTGTACATAGGAAAACCAGAAAGGAGAAAACACTAATATGATGAGGGGTGGCCCCCAGGAGGAATATTAGTTCCACATATATTATGTGCAGTCTTTTCCTTCCCAAAGTAGCAAATGGGATAACTGATACTGGGGGCTTCATGGATTGAAACAGTATTCAATTTTATATTTTTGTGGGATCTTTTAGCTGAAAATGTCTGGCTTCACTCATCAACTACAATCACTAACATTCTGGATTTGCCCTTTTGGAGATTAAGATGTATTTAGTGGCTAAACAGATAAGGTAAAGCCAAAATATATGGGGTCACTGAAAAGGTCACTAATGTTTTGTTAACAATCGTTTAAGCTGAGGTCACCCTCTTTCTATTTAGAGAATTTGTAAACATCATCCTCCCTTGCTGAGCTTAAATATTCTATTTTCTTTGGCAAGCAACTATCTTGTAAAATTCTGAGGTGCTAATGCTTTGGCTAAGATTTGCTAGGTTCAGAACATCTCACCTACCGCTAAACTAATACCTCCATAAATATGTCCCTGGTGCAGGTCTGACGGTTATTTTACACTGAGACTATTTTTACAGTGATCACTGTCAGGAGAGGTAGGGTCTGATTAACAGTGGTCACCTTTGCTAGCTGTATCTTTAATCACAGATGCTGCAATAAACAGAGAAATGTAATCAATAAAGTTGCAGATACAATGAAGAAATATAGGTGGGGACTAAAACTCTCTATTGATAAAATCTGCTGATTATTTCCCATCAAGACTTTAGGCTGTTATCTTCTTTACCTGTAACAGAAACCGGCAGAAGTGAGAGGCCAATTCTTGATAAATATTGCCAAAGAAAAAAAACACGGAAGAAGTTCCTCTCAGCTATGTTTCTTAAACCTTACTTTTATTTATTTACTTGATCTATTTTTTCTTTAAGTATTTTTAATGTCCCTTACTATGTGATTAATTGGTAGAAAAATCATTTATGCAGAGTAATTTGAAGTTTGCATCATTCCTCATTATAATTTTATTGTAACTTAACCTTTCAGGTAACCAAATAACTTAAAGCATTTCTTGAAAGTGATCAAATATTTTCATTTAAGAAAAGGATCACATCTCTGTTTTGCTTTCCAATAAATAGATGAAATTATTATTATGAAGAATGTTATTATTATGGATGTTACAGTATATAATCTTTTTTATAAAACCACAATCCAATTCCCTTATGTTAAGTAAAGTTTAAATTTTCTCTTTTTCACAGAATCATAGAATGGCTTGGGTTCGAAGGGACCTCAAAGGTCATCTAGTTCCAACCCCATGTTTTGTAAAGCTTGGAGAAAAAAACCCTCAAACCCCAAACAACAACAACAACAAAAAAAATCAAACAAAATCCCCAAGTATTAAATGTGATAAATGAGATTTTAAGTTACAACTTTTTTGTTTCTTTTTGTAGAAGTTGCATAGACCTGTCAAGGATCTTCAGGGAAAGAGAAAGGGTATTCGTCTTAAGTTTGACTTCATTAGCCATAAATTTAGTAGTAAATCTTTCTATGTAACAAATGCCTAAACTCAGGTCATTATCCAAAGTATATGTGCCTCATATATAGAATATCTGTTTGAAAACTCTAAACCTAAAGCATCATTTTAAAGAAGTAAGTTTATCATTCAAATCTCCTTTCAAAGGAAGGAATGGCAGCATTGCTCTTGGTGGTCAGGGAACAGGTCCAATATTTTCTTGATTTTTTCATGAAATAGGATAAAAGTCTGACAAATATGTCTACTATCCCATAAATTAATGATAAACTGTCATTCTTTTCCAAAAACAATTAATCATTGATAAATTTAAGCCAGCAACTTGAGTATAAAATTCTTGGGGATGAACATAGCTTCTATAAAGACACTTATATGCCTATTTGCAGCATTCAGTATCTTGCCATTAATTATCTTTAAAACAATATCCTATTTTTATGTTCAAAAAACTTACACTATGTCTGCTAGTGCAAAGCAGATTTCTTTCACGTTATCAGTGCTTACTTCCACATATACTTTCTAAAATATGATGTTGTGGTTTTCAAATTCAGATGATCTGCCACTTTTATGAGAGCACATCAACATATTTCTAGAAGCTTTGCAAAGGTATTCAAGAGCTGAATTCAAGATGACAATGGAGTTAGCGAGCAAAATCTTTCTTCCCACAACAGCCGAAAATGTACAGTGCACAGTATTCATCTGGCTCTCACTCCAGTAATCACACAGTATTTCAAAATGCCAGTGTAACTTTATTACAAACTGGCAAAAATTATAAGGTCATGTGATGTGCAGATTGCATATGGGGCATGTAAATCTGTTCTTCAGCTAAATATTTGCATGTGCCTTACATGATTCCTGCATTAGGACTAATATTATTGACTCTCATGCTTAATCCTTGCATTTTTGGAAGATGTGTGTGGTTTAGTATTCAAGTGATGTTCAGACTTGCAGATTACAGATATGATGCAGCAAAGCTCTGCCCCAAGCTTCTCTGATGAGATAGTATGAAGTTTTTAGCTTGCATGCAGATTAAGTCCTTGGGTAGATGCACAGAGAGGTACCACTAGTACGCAGACAGACACAACTTCAGGGGCTCCTCGAAGCTCTTGGGCTGTAGCACTGGGTGCTCGGGGCACGACTCTTCTTCTCTGCCAGAAACAAGGGCTACCTTTTGGATTGATTTGCAACAATAATCTTAAATAAACTGAAAGAGTGCACAGACGTGTTAGTGAGAGGAGTGTGAAAATTCTAGCAATAGCAAGGAATCTTTTTGGGTTTTCCTTCACTTTTTTTCTTCACATATTTTGTTCTACAGTCTGGTTGGATATCTAAGGTGCATTAGTCCATTCTGTATCTGTCAATTGTTCCAGTTGTTACTATCTATTGTTTGGCAATACACTTTTGTGTGTTATTAGTGACCTGAGTTGATTTCTCTGGCTATTGATCTGGAATTTTTCAGCAGCTAGAGTCATGAGACTCCAGTAAATCTAACCTAAAATCCAGACAAAAGGACTCTGCACGTGGATAGACTATGCATGTCTAAATGCAGACTACTGCACATGGCTAGACTGACTATACAACATTTAGCAAACCCATTGAAACAGATGCAATCTACATACATATAGTAAACTACAAGCAGGGACAGTAAGTGTGAAGAAATCAATTGCAATAGTTCTACTGAGATCAGAGTAATTGAATGCCTTTTTTTAAAAAAAAAACCACCTCATGTTTTTCGGAAGAGCTTTGCTTAGTTTTTTGAGCTTTGCATTTATAAATAAGTACATGCTGTAGGAAAAGCATCAAGAGGCTGTTTGGTAGCTCTTCCCTGGAAAAAAGGGAAATCGGATTTACAAAAGGATCTGCATAGAGTATGTGCCAAGATACCAAGGCTCACTGAAATTGACATTAAGATACCTGTGGTTTCTAAGATGATCTCCAAAGGCACTCTAAGAATTGTGAGTTTTCTCAGATGTGTATTTTGTAAATATTTATTGTGATAGGATTTATACATGTTTGAGCTTGAAAACAAGCAGCAGGAAGCCATTTTAGCTAGACAGAAGAACGTGCTAATTAAAGAAACATAGAAAGGGTATGAGCAACATAGAAAAGGTATGAGCTAATGCTTATTCTTGAGCCGAGATGAGTCCAGCCACTACACATGCACTGAAAGACAACAGGAGCCAATTAAAATGTCCAGGAAGAAAAGAATACAGAAGATTGCATTCTAGGCATAGACATCGCAGTTGCAGCTCTGCTCAGCCTCAAAGAAGTTCATCCAAGTTTCAGTCCTCCCAAGCCAGCTTCATTGTTCCATTTTGACAAGCAGCAAGAAAGGAGTTGTTGCTGTCAATAGAGTCACGGTCATGACTCCTGTAGCTGAGATCTGTCCTATGGAACCACAAAGAAAGATGGAGCTTGGTGCCATGTTCTTTTCAGAGATTTTTTTTTCTTTGTATAACTTTATTTCTCATGCAAAAATCAGCATATCACATTGAATTCACAGAGTCATAGAATAGTTTATGTTAGAAGGGACTTCAGAAAGTCATCTGGTCCCACCACTACTGAAAATAGTGATGCTATTGTGTAGGAATTCCAAGTTTTTTCCTAGTAATCACAGAGAACAGCACGGATGGGCTTATAAATGACCTTCTGCATATTCAGCGATCTTGGTATACAAAACTCCCACTGGAATCACAGATAACACAGAAAAATGTCTTTTACATTTCTTCTGTTTATTCTAAAGGAATTGATATCTGACTGGATATTCTGACTCTGCAGAGAAACTTATCTTCAAAGATTTGAGGCTTAAAGTGACTCCCCAGCCACTGATTTCCAGGCTCTCTCTGACCTCAGCACCTTCTCTCTTCTAGGGAAGGCAGGGCACAAGCCTGCTGTCTTCACAAAGACACCAGCCTAAGACCTTATCAGATAACAGATATGTTTTAGTCAATTATCTACTGCTTGTCAGGTTAGGCAAATGGTCTTTCAAAGGCTGCCTGGAGGCAGCTGGACACCTGCCATGCTGCGTTACATGCCCATGGGGTCATACACTCCTTAGGTATCACTGGGGACCAAGCCACGCATAAGGAGCAGGTAGACTGCCGGATCCTATAGAAATATGCACATTGTTATCTGCGGGGTTGCCACAGTCTCTCTGCTGTGTTTTATCTGCTGCGGAACTGATTTATTTTTAAGGGTCACAATTTTGTAGCTGCTGCAGAGGAAACTGCAAAGTACTTGGTGTGGGAAAAGAAAGTGTCCCGCTTATTTTCTTCTTGCATTCTGAAAATAAACTCCTGCCATTCCCCCTCGTAGCATTTCTTGAAGTACTAACATTGAGACTGAGCCTTGCAAATAAAAAAAGATGGTGATATGATTACACTAATGATAATTTTGCTGACAGAAGTAAAAAGTATCAAAGGAAGGTACACTGAAGCCTCTTGATGAAGGATTCATGTGGAGGTAATGAAAATAATCTCCAGAAGAAAGAGGCATTCTCCTGAAACCTGTGAGCCTGGAAATAAAAATAAAGCGTCTGAGCTACTTAATAAATCCACATTTTATAATTAAAGCAAGTTGATGTCTGAAGATTGGAGGGAGGCTGAATATGATACCGAACTTTCACAGAAGAGTTAAAGGCAATGCTGGGAACTACAAAGCAGTGCTGAAGCAGTACAGGAAAAGCTAGCTGTCACTGTATTAACCAACAAAGAATTGAATAAGGACAGATCAATACCCATATCTGATTTTTCTGTATCAAAATTGTAAATCAACACAACTCCCTGAACACGAGCATTGTTAAAAGAATACAGTACTTTCTTTCGTAATATCTGCAAAAAGTGTCCTGAAGGAAGTGGAGTAAACTTCTCATGAAAAAAAAAAAACAAACCCAGACTCAAAACTTCCCCCGCCCCAAGCTTAGATTTGTAGCTTGCTGAACATGAACATAAGGCTGTAGCAGACAGGTATTTATCTGAACAGTAGGCAGGTAAATATAGAAGAGAGGTTTTGTGGGCTTTCCCCTCCCTAGGAGGAGTGATCCTTTTATTCAATTAAATATGTGCAATTTAGTGTCCTGAGGATAAAAACCCCTAAGACTTTTACACTGATATTAATAAAATCTTAGCATTTTTGCCATTTAAAGGTCAAACGGACATGAGCTATGTTGAATCAAAGTAGAAACTACTGCTGGGACTGAAAAAAATTGGAATACCACTCAGCAGCAAGTCAGGGGGACTTGATGGGAGGGAGCGAGGGAGGGAGGGACTGTGCTTTCCTGTGAAGCAGAACATACGTTTAGAAGAAAGATACTGTATTTGTCCAGCCGGTCATCTTGTAGAATATGGTCATTCCTTTCAACTGCCCTGACTGTGGGAAGTGGAAAAAAAAGTCAGTTTTTGGCAATCCCTGTAACACGCGAAGGGTGCGGCTGGTAAACCGGAGGTTTATGAGGGATTTACAAGGCATGTACATTTGGGGGGGGTGGGGGTGTGTGTCTGCACTGCTTCCTGCTGGAGGTCTGAATTCATTCACTGCACTTTAGAAACTGGTATGTTTTTCCAGACCCAAAGAGATAAGCCTTTTCTTTATATTTAGGTTATCTTCTGTTCTAGGTACATAAGATCAAAACCAAATTAAGAATATGAATGGCTGTACTGGCTTTGACCAAAGGGTAGACCTAGCAGGCTGCTCATTCTCCTACAGTGGCCCAAAGCATGTGCCAATGGAAAGTATAGAAAAGGACAAATCTATAGAGATAACCCGTCATCTTGAGCAACTGGTTGCTCAAGTTATTCCTGAGCCAGAAGTCACCTCTGTGTATTTAGCAACTCTCAGCTAATTTCTTTTCCATTAGTTTGTCTGGTCTCTCCATGAACGCATATAAATCTGTATTAAACATCCATGGGAAAGAGACCAATTTATCCATTCTTTTACATTCTATACAATATTCTATATTGATTATCAGGCATGCCATGCTCACCCCAGGACAAGAAGGTGATGACATCATTCTATTAAAAGTGCCAAGAAAAATGAAATTATTTAACGGTGCCTGAGGTATCATTTCCTTTAATCCTCACAAGAGGTTTCTTGCCTATCTTTACCTAGGAACCTGGCCTTTCTTTTCCCACAGCCTCCCAGTTACGCATGCATGCACATGGGAATGAATGCACAATTACAACCTTCTCCTGCACCTCATTTGCTGATTTTCCTTGAAGATATTTTGTTTTAGAAAACTAAAACACCCAAGAAAGCTGACAAGGTGAGCATGCCGAGAAATAAAAAGAAAATTTACTCTCCAATAAAATCTCAACTGTTATCATAATGCACATTCCAAGTCAAGTCGAAGATGTCCCGTATTTTTGCTGAATATATAAGCTTGTGTGATTCGTTATGCTCCTATTCATTATGAAAATAGACCAGTAGATTATATCTTTTGCAAATGGCATCATTATAGCTGTAATTTACAAAATATATTAAGCCCTTTGATCTTTGTCAGAGAACATATATACTTTTAAACACATTGCTCGGAAATTGTAATTTAAAAACTATAAACCTTACATTCACAGCCGTAATGCATATATTAGACTGTACTTTTCTACCAAAAATAGCGTCCATGTTCTGTCTATTGCATAACATCGCCTCAACTTTCAGCTGAACAGGAAAAAAAAAATTATATTGCAAATCGATATGGACAAGAATTGTCACCAGTGGACACCTGTTGGCTTTTGCATTACTCAGGCCTATGATCTAAGTAAAGCTAGTCTTCCTAGCGATAATCTATTGCATATTGAATATTTTCGACTCTGTAATATTGCTACAATACACCCTGTAGTTTGGTATCTAATAAATGCATGTTTAAAACTAAGTAATGATTCTCAAAACTATTAATCTACAGTCTAAATGCTGTTCAGAAATTAACATTTTTCTTTGACTTTGTATATCAAGTGCTTTTTTGTTTTAGTTGTTACTTTCTAATGAAAGTAAGATGGTACAGGAAATCAAGAATAAAAAGATGCTTAGCCATTTTTAGGAATCTTTAAGGTAATCTTCTTGTACAGTTGAGAATCAGAACAGATGTTGCATATCTTATCTGTGGATTAACTAGAGAGGAGCAGATTCATAAAAGTATATGCTTGAAAATGAACCTGATTTTGTATATATTTGTTCTTATGAAAAATGGCATTTGTTCATGAAAGATCTAGTATAATGTCAAAATCCTGCCTGAGCTGGAGACCAGTCAGAAGTAAAGCATCATAAGAGCACAAAAGAAGAAGTACATAATATTTAAAATGCTATTTCTTCGTCAGTGTAAGATCTACACAAATATATAACTAGTTAGATTTTGGAACTTTGCCAACATTTATTCAAGCTTTAAAAATGTTTTGGACTTCAGTGAAATTGAGCATAAAACCGGAATTCATCTATATACGTGCACTTCAGTCTGATGGTTTCACTGTTTATTGTAATGAAAAGTTATGGTCTTAGAAAACATTTCATTTTCCCCCTTTTTTGGAACTGGCCTTTTCTAAGGAAATACAAACTGTAGGCATTTTATTTAAGAGAGAATACCACTGTGGTCCATTGTGTTTATTAAAAAATGGACAGGGTTAAATGGCACTACCTTAAATAAATAGATAGAAAAAAAATATTTTAAAAATTATTATTATTATGAACAACAGCCCTGGATTGTTTGCTGTAATTCTCACCTAAAAGGAGCAATGGTTCTGTCCAGCCTTCGCGTACTGTCGCTGCAAAGCCCAGGCGTCTCGGCTTACCCATTCAGTTGCTATGCATAAACTTCTAGCATTTGTTCACAAAAGGTTTCATAAAATGAACAGCTAAAATAAAATGCTGCTATTGCCCAAAATAGCATAGCCTGCAGATTTCAAGAGCAACCACTACTGCTTATAATTAATATGATATCACTGATTACCACTTATAAACCTTTTTTATGGGAGCCTAAGCCTCCTATATTATGCGTAACTGAGCATATGGAATCTTAGATCATTTTTTTACCTTCTGTCTCTGAAAATTTTCAGAGGAAAGAAAGCTAGTTGTATTTCATTATTCTGTATATTTAGCAGGTCTATTTTCTTGGCCATGAGTCTGAAAACCTTTTTCTAAGAGGACTTATCTAGCAGCTGTGTTGACAATTCTATTTTTGAGTGCAACTTCAAGAGCAAGATGAGTTCTTCACACCTGTGCCTCTAGAGCTTACTTTTTGGAAAGAACTGGGCTTTGCATTCATTTTGCAGCAAATACCATACAGTGCACAGGGAAAAAAAAAGTTTCCCTTTCTAGCACAGAGTGATAAGGAAGAGCTGTGTTGAGGAAGTTTCTCTACGACGGCTCTGGACACAACATGAAAAAACAGTTAAAAGGGACCTTTTGATGCTGCAATGTATGCCTTCATGGAGCTGGTCTTTGGAAAGGCTTATTGGGACAAACTTATAGCTCAATTTCATTCAGAGTGTTACCTCATCACCATACAATTAACGATTTCTGGGCTTTTAAAGAACCACGTCCACCTGGAGTATAGGAACACTTTCTTCATGTAATTTCTTCATATTCTTCCACACAGTGTTACAGAAAAAGGAGCGTGTTCAGATTTCCCTGTTGGGGCGTACAGCCTGGACTGTGGGTGACTTGGTCCTCAATATCAAGGATGTGTTCTGTACTCCAAAAAAATGCATTGGAAACCTGTGTGGGGATGGGTGTCCCCCTAAGATGAAGGCAGGATCTTACCAGCCCTCAGCTCCCAAAACTGCAGTTTCTGCAGTGCTTCAGACAGGGGGTAATTGCACAGCAGTAGTCCTCCACCCGCAGAAATAACTGGAACATCAGAGCCGCTTCACCAACAATAATTCTATTGGACATCTGAGAATCTCACCGATTATTGCCTCAACCCGTGAAACCTTCTTGCTAGAAATCCATTATGTGAAAGCTGCAAATCTACAGAGCACATAGATTTAATGGTGAATCGAGAAGTCAGCTGCTTTTTTTTTTTTTTTTGGTGAAGTTGAGTTATTGAGCATTTTGACATTTGCCAAAGCTTTATTGTCAAGTCAGGTGAAAGATGATTTTGTCTATACAGTCCCCTTAAAACCCATGACATCAATGAGAGTTTTTTGATAACACCTGATAATAAATCAGTGTATCTTTCAATGTAACACCATTTATCCTGTTTATAAAGTGAAATAACTCAAAAATATGAAAAAAAAATGAGCAAAGCTTCCTTGTACAATCTCAATCTCACGCCTATGTACCACACATTATAATGTTCAAACTCCATAATCATGTGTTTTTCCACCATGTCCTTGAATCATTCAGACCTCAAGATGATGGCTGCTTGGCAAATGATGCAGCAATTCAGTATTTATTTTTGTCCTTATTGTTTAGAGAGTCCATAGCTCCTTTACTGCACACCATAAAACTGTTTCAGCCATGTGGGGCAGAGTGTTCCAGTGGTTGGAGGAATTAATGCTGGCTGCTGCTCCACTTTGCATTGACGTTTTTATTATGATAGGGTGTGAATGATTACTTTTAATCCATTTTTTTAATAGAAGTATTTGGAAACAAAGGTTAAAAATAATTTGTCTTCCACATTTTTGGCACAACTTCAGGCAAAAGTTTGCAAAAAAATCAATCAGTAGAACTTGATATAAATGAACACCTTCTATTTGGAATAACTTGGGAAAAAAAGCCTGCTTGCGGTAAACTTGGCCAGTAAATGAGTTGCAAAATCTTCATTCTAAGAAATCATCTATGTTACTACATTGAATGTGTTTGGTGGAGGGGAGTCTCCAAAAGGGTAAATGATTGATTTTCAGTCCGACTGCCAAGCAAGCAAAAATATTAAAAATAAATTTTTTTAAGTGTTGTTATTTCTCTCCGCAGAAATGCAAAATAAGCAAAACCATTCCCCAATGATTAGAGTGTTCCATTTAACTAAGATAAAATATTTCATTTTGGTGCTTATGCAAATGAATTGAATGCGTTGCTTCCCAAAACTGATGTAGGAAAAGCCAGCCTTTTACCCAACAACTCAGAGGTTTGAGGACTCACTGATATGTGGCAACTCAGAATCAAGTCCATCTCTGCCAGAGCGCGCTTTAACCTGGAAGACACTAATCACAATGACAAGGAGGAGGAAGGAGAACTATTCACCATCTTCTATACATTAAATTGTTTCTAATTCAGCAACCAGTGGTTGCGTGTGCCTCCTTCTGAGAGAACAAATTCAAGAGGTATTTTCATGAGTTGTGAAACACACCAGTTATACGGGTTTTTATGATACAGCTGAAAATGGATGGGCATGGTATGACCACCTGAAATAGCCTAATAGCACGGGTCCTGAAATAGGAGAGCTTTTAGCTCATGCCTATGTTGTGCCTGGCAGAAGGTGTTACGTTTCTAAGGGATTGCTAAAGCCACTGCTTAGAGCACGTTCCGACCTGGGCTTTCTTTGGAGCTCTTCCACTTTGTACAAAATTAATTACACGTGTACTGAGCACACCCGATGATTCTCCCATGTGATGAGTAGGAGATTGGTTGAAGCGGTAGAAATACCTGTGTTTAAACGTGAGCTCTTGGGAGAGTAAGGTATTCCTTCAACGTGAAGGACTACAACCCAACTGGCTGTCTAGGCCATTTACGTCCAAGGCAGGATTCAAGGGTGGAAATGAGCCTGATTGTGGTGGGTTGACCCTGGCTGAGAGCCAGGTGCCCACCAGAGCCGCTCTATCACTCCCCTCTTTCATTAGACAGGGGAGAAAAGGTACAATGAAAAAAAAACTTACGGGTCGAGATAAGGACAGGGAGAGATCATTCTCTAATTATCATCACGAGCAAAACAGACCGAACTTAGAGAGGGAATTCATCTTATTTATTACTAAGCAAAACAGAGTAGAGGAATGAGAAATAAAACCAAATCTTAAAAACACCTCCCCCCACCCCTCCCATCTTCCCGGGCTCAACTTCACTCCCGGCTTCAACCTCCGCCCCCCCCCCCAGCGGCACAGGGGGACGGGGAGTGGGGGTTACGGTCAGTTCATCACGCGGTGTTTCTGCCGCTTCTTCATCCTCAGGGGGAGGACTCATTGTTCCCCCGCTCCAGCGTGGGGTCCCTCTCACGGGAGACAGTCCTTCACGGCCTTCTCCAACGTGAGTCTCCTCCACGGGGTGCAGACCTTCAGGAACAGACTGCTCCAGCGTGGGTCCCCCACGGGGTCACAAGTCCTGTCAGCAAACCTGCTCTGGCGTGGGCTCCTCTCTCCACGGATCCACAGGTCCTGCCAGGAGCTTGCTCCAGCGCGGGCTTCCCACGGGGCCACAGCCTCCTTCAGGTGTCTCCACCTGCTCCGGCGTGGGGTCCTCCACGGGCTGCAGGTGGAATCGCTACACCCCCTCATCCTCCCTCCATGGGCTGCAGGGGGACAGCCTGCTTCACCATGGTCTTCACCATGGGCTGCAGGGGAATCTTGCTCCGGCGCCTGGAGCACCTCCTCCCCCTCCTTCTTCACTGACCTTGGTGTCTGCAGATGTTCTTACATCTTCTCACTCCTCTCTCTGGCTGCAAAAAGCACTCTCTAACTGTTTTTCTCTTTCTTAAATATGTTATCACAGAGGCGCTGATTGGCTTGGCCTTGGCCAGCGGCGGGTCCGTCTTGGAGCCGGCTGGCATTGGCTCTGTCAGACCCAGGGGAAGCTTCTAGCAGCTTCTCACAGAAGCCACCCCTGTAGCCCCCCCGCTACCAAAACCTTGCCACGCAAAACCAACACACTGATTTTCCCATAGCAGGTTTTCCATGTTATATAAAGGTTATATCATGCTGTCACTGCCTTATATAAAAGTGCTATTATATTATCAATGGCATGAATTCAACTGGTATTTGCAAGAAATGCAGGGGTGAATAAGCCCCACTTTTTCTTGCAAATTTGCAATTTTCTTAAAAACCAATTACCTAGATGCACCCCTGAGTTAATCAGAGAATCTCTTTTGCTATTTTATGATGATTTCCGCACTTCAGTTTGCTGATTTTCTCATTTTTATCTTTGAATTTGTGTCAAATAACTTTCCTGTGGGTTGAAGAAATGTTGAAGAAGATTGGATTGTGGGGGAGTCTGTCATGCTTGATATGTGGTAAGACAATTCTCTGCTTTGACCACCATGTAGAGGAAAGTCAGAGCAGTCCAGAAGAAATCAGGTATGTGTCACAGTTGTAACACCCTCCTGATCCTATCTCGGGGTGAACTGTATGTATCTTACATACAGTGAGATCTTACAGATCTGTCACAACTTTTCCACACTGTAAATATACAGACCTTCCCTAACTTTTCATTAATATGGTGTCACTAATGCATACTAACAGCTTATTATTTGTAGTGGGCTGGTAACACATTGTGTTGTTAGGTTGTGTGTTTGCGGGTTGCCGAAGCAGTGACTTCCACCCTGTCCTCCAGGAGATGAGGCTGGGTGATAGCACTTGACACTGTTACAATACCTACTCACCAACTCCCCCAAAACAAGCGCTAGCAAGGATTGTGATATAGAGTTAAACCTTTCAAGCTAGCAAGTCCGTGGAGCTTTAAAGGTCTTATGGACTGGCAAAAAGGAAGGAAATCCCTCTCTTTCACCAACCTCGCCGTCCCAAGCCTTTGCCTCCCAACCTGATCTCACTGGGGTTTGTCACCTGTCCCCTAGAGACATCTCACCTTAGCGAGGGGATTGTAGGTGTAACCCCATCTTTCTGACCAGATTGCAGGACTCTAATAAAATCTACTGCTCCCCCATCACTTCCTGGCCCCCCGTGGCCCTGCACACGCAGGAACTTTGCTAGGAAGAGGGAGGACAAGGGCTGCGCACGCAGCTGCTGTTTCTCTGCTGTGTGCACAAGCAGTGTCAGAGCATCATCACCCCGCCGGTGGAGAAAAGGGGAGAGAAGAAACAGGAATGACAATGTGGGAGAGGGAAAATGGTAAGGGAGGCTAGGGGAACACCTAGGGGATCAGGCTGAGTACACTGGCCCAGCCTCAAGACTAACACTGCAGTTAATGTGATGCTGCAGCAGTATTGGCACCTAAAAATTTTGGTCTAATTTGAATGCATCCTGAATTATGATAATGTCATGATATTGCTCTATGCCTCCTCACTGATAAGTTGATGGTCTTTTATCTCTTCCATTGGCCGCCTTCATCCTGGGCCTGACATCTCTGTCTGTATACTTCTGATAAAATATCATACTTCTCTACAGTACTCATGAAAGGCACTGCCATAAATCCTTTAAAACAGTAACTTTGGATTTTACTATCAAATACTTAAGAACAGAATATTTATCTCTCTCCCTAAGCAGAGACTGAATTCACCTTGCAGGAATTTTCTTCACTTCTCCCATTCAGTTGTTTGCAGATGCTTATTTGCAGGAGAAAATTTATGGGTTTGTCTCCTGCTCTCCTCTCCTAGGGTGGCACGAATTACCTGGGTCAAGGACTGCCTTTCTTCTTTCCTCCTCATTCTTCTCTGTCTGATGCACAGAAACATCCTTCCTTCTCTCTTTTAGACTACGGACTCATCCTCGTTCTAGTTCTCCAGCTCGGGTGTTTATGTGAGCAACAAATAATAATGAAACAACAACAACAAAAAAGTATTTACGGGGTCTTCTCCAAACCTGGCATTACAGAGAGAAATACCGCCGAAGAGTATCTTTTTTGACTTGTCGCTAGCTGGCGATTTGCGATTTTGGGGCTAGGAGCGGCTGGATTCGCGGTGAGGAGGAAGTTTTCAGGGCTGCGGGTGCTTTTCCTTCCTTCCGCCAGCAAACAGCGATCCACGCCAGGATTTGCTTTCTGCTCCCGTATTTCGGCGATCCAATGTGTAGCACGTTTCCCTCTGCGCGCGCGTCTGTGTGTATGTGTGTGCGTGTGCGCGGGTGTGTGCGTGTGTGTGTGTGTGGTGTGCATGTGTGTGTGTGTGTGCGTGTGCGGCTCTCCCTCGCTCTGTCTGTCTCCAGCATTTCTCCCTGCCTGGCTCAGGAGGCTGCTCCAGCGCTACGCGGAGCAGAGGTTTCCCCGGATCCCGTAAATACAGGCACACGCATCCAGTGCACCACACGCATGCACACACACACACACACACACACACACGCACACACGCACACGCACACAGGCACGCACAGAGCCGCTGTCCAGTCCATCCCCACGCCGGCTGCTTTTCCCACCACCTCCAGCCTCGCAGAGGCGGCAGGCAGAGCTCCGCGGCGGATCGCGCTGCCGCTGGCCCGGGACTCCGCTCGCAGCAACGCGCCCGCGGTTTCAATCTTCACAACCTACAGCCAGATTCTTACCCCTCTTTTTTCCCTTTTCCTTTCTTTTTTTTTTTTTCTTTTTTTTTTTTTTTTTTTGGCGGGGAGCGAGAGCGCTTCGCATTTGGAGAAGGAGCCGGGGAGGGACGAGGCTGCTGCTCTCCTGCCCCCGCCGTGCGCGCATGTGTGTCTCTGCGCGCCCATCTCCCCCCCGCCTCGCAAAAGTTTGCCTCGGCGGCCGGGGGGCTCCCGGACCGCCGCCCCCGCAGCCGGGGGGCGCGGCGGCGGCGCGACGGTGCGGCGGCGGCGACGCGGGAGTTGCGCGCCGCGCCATGCCGGCGGCGCAGGGGGTTGCGCGGCGCTGCGCCCTGACGGGGCTGCTGCTGCCGCTGCTGCTGCTGCTGCCGCTGCTGCTGCCGGCCGCGGGGGCCGAGGGCAAGGCGCGGAGCTGCGGCGAGGTGCGGCAGGCGTACAGCGCCAAGGGCTTCAGCCTGGCCAGCGTGCCCTACCAGGAGATCGCAGGTAAGGGGCCGGGCGGAGCGGGGCGGGGGGCCGCGGAGCGGAGGGAGCGCCGCCGCCGCTCGGGTACGCGCACTCCCCGCGGAAGCGGGGCCGTGAGTCGCCGCGTTGTCTGCGCGGAGTGGAGCGGCTCTGCCGGCCCGGGTGGCACCCGGGGGCTCCCCGGCGGGGCGTGTGTGTGTGCAAATACACGATTAAATAAACGTAAAAACTAAGGAGGGGAATTAGGAAAAATAAGGGGGGCGCGGGCGAGCCTCAGCCGCGGTTCTGTTCGCCGGCAGAAACTTCTTGAGAGTTGCAGCCGGGCTGCGAGAGACAGCAAGCGGTTCCGCAGTGGCTGCCGCTCCCGCTGCCGCCCGGTGCGGGGGAATAACTTTGCCCGCTGCCAGCGGGGACGGGGCGTGAGGGAGGCGGAGGAGGAGGAGGAGGATGGGGAAGGCACCCCCCGAACCCCACCGCGGCCCCGGGGAGCGGCGCCCCACCCGAGGGGACCAGCCCAGCCGCGCATCGCCGGGCCGGGCAGCTCGTCCCTCGGAGGCGCAGGCGGGTGCCTCCGCTGCGGCCCAAATCGGGCAGAGGCATCGGCTGCTGGGGAGAGACACCCCCACACACATATACACCCCGCTCCGCCGCCGGAGACACCAGGCAGCCTGTTACTTAGCTCTTCCTTCTGCTGAAATATACCTACAACAGGTTATATCTCAATCTGCCTACGCAGGGGATGGGGTTGGGTTTTGTTGTAATTTTATTTTCCTGCTTTTCCCTACAACCGCAGCCGTATTGCATCTTTGGGACTGAATGAATAAAAATATATTCGGGACAGATAATGCTTTAGCAATCAGAGAGCATGACAAAAAGAAAGAAATGATATGGGAAGGCATGAGCTTGCGCTGCTTAAATTGGACTGCTCGAGCCCTCAGGAAAGATTTCTGCTTTGCCACTGGCACTTTGCTGTTAGGTTCTGCTGTTTGTAGTGTGAATTAGATGCCCCTCGGTTTGCTTGCTTCCTTTTTAAAGTTGGAAGCAGTAGATTTATCTTCCTTGAGGTGAAGTAAAGCCACAGTTACTCACTGTGCAGTGTTTAGCACTTTACATGAGGAATGATAGATGTGGAAAATCTCAGGACAGCGAGGGTGTAGTACATGAAAATATGGGGAAAGTTGTTCCATGTTGCCAACGCAGAACAGACCAGATCTCTGCGTGTTCCTTCGGACATATAGGTCTGACCCACTGACGTGCTTTAGTACAAGGCAGGAGAGTAAAGGGCCTGTGCACATAACTATTCCACAGGCACCTTTGTCACTCAGGCTCACCGATTCTCTGGTCTTTCTGTGCTCTTTTGTAAAAAAATTCTGTTTAGGTTGCTCATCAGTTATATGAAATTGTGAAATCTCTCCTGTGAGCCACAGACCCTTTCGCTGTGCAGTCATGCTTTCCCTTCGCATACCGTTACTCTGTCTGCTTTGAGACAGGGTGGTAGTCCCTGTCCCATTTAAAAAAAAAAAAAAAAAAAAAAAGAATAATATCAGTGAATTTCAGACTTCTAGTAACTTTTTGTAAGCACTTGTTGCTTTCAGCTCACAGAGATGTTTTATTGTCTTATTTATTTTTTGAAGGTACAGTGCAAAGTTGCCATGCATTTTTAAGGAATCCCAGTATTTGCAACTTTCTGCTACCATGTATCAGTACAGAAAGACTGATGATAGCTAAATATTTAACAGTAGTTAAATCCAAAGTTACTCTTCAGTTTCCTGATAAGCTTCATAAGTAATATCTACTTTTACGGTTAAAAAGTACATGCTTTATGCAGAGATGAGTTATTTTTTCTGAGCTTCCTATTACAAGTTGTTTGGTTTCTTTGTGGTTTATCTGCCTTGTTATTAGTTGGTGTATCAACTTTCCAGCAGTTCTGTGTGTAGCTACTCAAGCTACTCAGTTGCTGGAAGACGAGGATTGCTTTAAAGGGTGTTTCGGAGTGTGCTCTGCTGGTACGGTGCTGAGAGGTTGTGTAATAACTGCTCGTGCAGCATATGCTCTCGTTAACGTGAGAGTTACGTATTTGCAACCCGGTGCAATGCTGGAATTTTAATTAAAGCAATCAGCGTACAGGTTTCAGAATAGTTTTGTTTTGGGTTTTTTGTTTGGTTTTTTTTTTTTCATTCTGTCTTTTTCCACCATACTGACTTGGTTAAGGAAGCAATTTGTTACTGTTATGAAAGAAGTGTAGTCTGTCAAATACCTCATGTTTTAAGGACTTCAAAGAACTTTAATTACAGTCAAACATTGAACAAATGTGTTTTCAAAAGATTTTGCATCAGTGGCTTGATAATATGATGGAAAATAGTAATACGCAGTATGGTTTATGTGTTTTGATTTAACAGTAGTTGTATGTTTTCATTTGTCATTTGTTTAAAAGCTACTTTCTAGGTAGGACTGTTGAAACTTGATAAACTGGAGAGGTAGTGTGTACGTATTGATGCAAAGTGTGTGTGTTCTGATGGAAAGAGCTGAAGAATCTGTTTAAATTAGAGAGGCTACGGACATTCCCTGCTGAATGGAACTGCAAAGCCAGCTTGTTGGGTAACTTCTGTAAAATTATTTACGCTGGCACTCACTTCTGAATGGAGAAGGTAGAAGACATGAACCTAAAAAGCTGCCTGTTTTTGCACCACAATGCCAGGTTTTCCTACCGTATATTGTTGCAAGTGAAATGTGTTGAAGTTGGTAATAATGTGATTACGGTTGTCTGCTGTGCTTTTACAACAATGCTAAATTGTTCAATTTAATAGTATAGTACTTATTTGTAATCAGCGTGGTGTGCCTGATGTCTTGTCTGATCACCAAATTCTGGTGCTGTGACCTACATTGGAGTACAGCATATAAAGCTGGCTTCCCACATAGGTTGTCACAGTTAAGTCCTCAACAGAGGAACTTTGCCTGGGAGTAGGGGGAGGAGCAAAATTTGAAGTATACATAATATGCTGTTGCAGGCTCGATTCTGTGCCTCGCTCAGATGCAGGGTGGGTAGCAGTAGCTTGTGGTGCGCGCTGGGCTATCCTCCTAAAATCCGCCCTCTCATAGAACTGCTGAGGAGTACCCTGAAGAAGAGTTGAACTGTCAGACTCACGCTGCCGTGACCCAGCATGAGCACTGAGTGGAGCTCCTAAGGACTTTGCAGGAAATGTTTTGCTGTAGGAAAATCTGTCACTTGAAAGTCAATACAAAAAAGAGAAGTCACAGCACATATCTGTTAGCGTTACTTGGTTAACTCTAGCCATGATTTCAGTAACTTACAGCATCTTAGGGGAAGCCATGAAAATGAAACATCAAAGTTAAAGATGGAGTGTATCCTTGGCTCAAAGTTTTCTGAATGAAAGTGAATGTCTGTTGAAAAGTAATGGATGTGTCTGATTTGTGTCCTTCCACTTTCAGTTAATGTAGAGATTTTGAAAGGTGAAGGATGTGTGGGTTTTGTGGGTTGTGGTTTTGTTTGGGTTTGGCTTTTGGGTTTCTTTTGTGGGTTTTTTTGTTTGTTTGGGGTTTTTTTATTAAATTACATATTGAATAATAGTGTATTTGGAGAAAGACTAAAAGTGTTCTGGTAGAGCATCCAACTATAAAGACGTTGAATTCTAAATACTGCGTAAGAAGTTAGTGAGCTTTGTTCTCCTGTGCAGATGATGAACGAGGTGAGATTCTGGCAACACAGAGACACCGTCATGAAAGTAACTGAAATGAAAGCAGAAGCAACCCCTTCATTTTGAAGGTCAGGAGTCACTTGAAATTGTGCTTTGATGAGTGGGATTCATACTGGCATAATACAGAGGCGTTGATTGAAGAAAGCTAGCAAACGTAACACAGTTTCTTGTAGGTCTAAAGTGGTAATAACAATAAAAATAAACTCAGTAGTCACTCATGCAATTGAGCTATTAGTCCATGTCAGATGATCCCAAGATACTCTTTCTCAATGTTTTGCTTTCCTTTAAGTAGCTCTAAAATGTAATGATAGATTGACAGGAGAACAGCAGAAAATCCTCCTGTCCGAGTCTATACCAAAGCACTTGTTAATTAATGCCTTCTTTTACTGTTACCCTACTGCTGTCACTGAGAGTTGTGTGAATAAAGCGCCTGTAGACCAGGAGGCAAGTGGGGATTCACAGGCACCTTGTGCGGCTGTCTGAGGAGTGTAGAATAGGAATAGCCTTACTGAAATCAATAATATAATCAATGCAAATTTGTGAAATCTGAATTGGGCCATTAGAGATTAATTCATTCCTGATCTCAGTGATGACAGTGAAGATGGACGCAGAATTTCATGTAAACTTTGCACTTTTCTTGTTTTAGCGCTGTTGTAGTAGTGTCCCTCACACTGTGTATGACTGCTCCTCATTTCTGCTTGCAATTTCAGTAACAACAGCATCAAGAGACTCTCTGGTCACCCTCCCTTACGGCCTCCCTTATTTTCCCATCATGAGTGCACAGTGCACGCTAATAAACCGGTGTGTGCATTTAGCTAGGAGAAGTATAGCTTTTTTAAGACCTGGCTTTGCTCTCACTTTTGTATGTATTTATTGGTTTGTATGTGACTGATGCCATTAGAGGGAATACAACTCAGGTATGCACATCTAAAACTAAAGGTGCTGTTTGTAAGATCAGGGCTTTTGAGGAAAAATAGCTTGGTTTTAATGCTTATAAATAATTCATTTTTGACTGAGAATTTTAAATCTCAGCATCTGGGCTTTCCCGATGTGACTTTATGGCAGAGTATCTTGGAAAGAGGGACTTTAAAGTAGAAAAGGCGATGCTTTAATAATTAGTGTAATGATGAATTTCAGTGTATTGTACTCTAATCATCTTTTTTCTTTCTGTCGTCAGTCTGATTTATAATCAAAAAGCATACCTAAAGCTATAATATTTTCTACACTTCTAAGTGCTAATGTATTAAACTGTTCTAATGCTGTATTAGCACATCATATGCTATTGTGAAATACTCCTGAGATTAGGTGGTGTTCAGACACCAGAGAGGTCAAGCACTATGTTAAAAGCTCAGGCCATTCTTTTTATATTACTGCAATAAAGAATATATTCATTTCATTTATATTACCACTTGGCTCTCATAAAAGGTCAGTTTCAGCTGAATGTACAATTACTTGCAAATGGCAAATCTTATAACAAGTGATCAACAATAAAAGCTTTTCTGGGTAATTTGTCTTTAAAATTACCACCTGCCATTTCTTTTGAATGACTTGAGCATCCTGCAGTATCACTCGGAGATCTTTGTCTTATTCCCCACGATACATGTAAGAAAACTATGCATACTAATCTTCCTTTCTGCTTAGTAAAGTAAAAATGCATAATTACATTAAAGTTTCTAGTTGAAATAACAAGCTTGGTGCTTAAAACTCCATTACGGTATCAAAGTATCAGCACTCCCATTACTAGCAAAATGAAATTACGTTTTCAATGAACTATGACTGTATGCTCCCCTTCGTACCTGGTTAATGGGTGCTATCTCCCTGGGAAGGGAACCTTCACTCTGTGGTTTTGACTGTTCATACTACCAGGCATAATTATTTCAGCAGCTTAAATATGTGTAAAAGAATTAACACTTCTCCACAAATTCCTAAGAACAGCATATAAAGGTTGGTGTTTAAAGGCAGAGTATTTACTATGCTAAACAGAGAGAATACATTACGAGATGCAAAAGGAATTTAAAATGTGCTGCAGATGGCAGGAAAACATATGCCTGGTAAAATTCTTAGCACTTTATTCCCCTGTATGTAAAAACAGCCTAAACCCTACTGAAACTAAGGTCTGCTTTCTTCACTGCTTATTGCTCCAGAGCTCCCGCACACATCCAAAAAATAAGCTTCACTAATAAGAAATTTTTTAGCTCTGGTTATAGGAGGCCACCAGATCTCACTGATGAGCTTCTCTCGGCTAACGTGACCTTTTCCTTCCAGCAAAGTGAAACAATAGTCCTTTATTCTGCTGAGCGATCGCAAACCATGGAAGGCACGCAGCGTTTGAAGGCAGGCAGGTGCCGCAGCTCCGAATGGGAGAGAGGTGCCCGCGCTCCCCCTGACCGCGACGGCGACGGCAATTCGGGCCCTACCGCTCGCTACGCCCGGCCGGACGAGCAAATCTCTGGTGGGCGAAAGTCAGGAGTTATTCGTAGCGCCGGGAAGGTTCGCATCCTGCCGGCCCGCTGTAGAGACCCGGGTGCCCAGGAGGAGGCTCTACAGCGCAGCGCCAGCGCCGGGATGGAGACCCCCCGCACGCCCGTCCTGGCCTCGATTTTCAAGGCTCGGGATGGGAGCCGCTTTCGGACCGTCAAAAAGAAGCAGCGAGGGCTGATGCTCCTAATGCAAACAGCAAATTGCTCTCTGGCTCGCCTAGCCTGTGAGGTCTGTCACCTTGCGCTTCTAATGGCCTTTTAACCGCGTCTCCAGCTGAGCAGCAGATGTAAAGGGTACCGAGCATCCCGAGCTGTTTTTTTCTTTCCTCCTGAAAGAAGAGTTTCTACAGACCCTCGACTAACAATGGAGCCTCAGACCTGCTCGCTGACCTGTCGGGTTTAAAATAGCAGGGCAAATCTTCCGAAATAAGTGGAAGTCTCGACTGCTTTTAACAGGTGCCTTGCAGGGCTGTTTCATTAAATTAGGTACGCTAACGGAATAACACGGTCGTATCTGTGCATGCGTGTGCGTGTGTGTGCGTGGGGGGGTAAAATCACGGCCGTTACCTGGACTGGCCTCAAAGTCACATTTAAGCACAGAAAGAGCTAGAGAAGCTGCACATTACCAGGATAGGTATTTGCAAACCAGGCTGAAACTTTGTTTTATGGGCCCCATCTGAAAAACACATCTGCAAACACACATGAATGCAAACACGTGCACAGTAAAAGAATACACAGGGCTCGGTTCATGTATGTCAGAAAGATCAAAGGCTGAGTCAGCCACGCTAATCCCACTGTTTGGGGAGTCCAGTTAGTTCGGACCATGTCCTGATGCCTGACCAAGCAATAGGTAATGTAACCTGCCCTCTAAGTCAAAAGCTACACCTCTGTGTTTCCAGATTCTTTTGTCAATCTCTGTAGCTGTAGCTCTTGGCCATGTCTATGATGACAGCCACATATCTCTCTGACCTCTGTGTGTAATTTCTAACATGCTAGAGACTATGGGGACACCTATGGGTTTTGTCTGAGTTTGTCTTGGAAGTCAACACATGGGATGGAGCTGTTGCACATCTGAGTATCAGACGGTAGTATGGTATAGCGTGAGGATGCACATGGATACTGCCATGGTTTGGAGAACTATGAAGGTATGTAGAAGATCTGGCAAAATATAGGCTGTGAATGCCTTACTACAGTTCTCATGTCATATGTTTGCGGTTGGCTTTTGAGTTACAGTATCCCTTGTGACCTGGGAGTTTTCCTTTGAGAGCCCATCAGCAGTAATTAATACAGGAAACTAAAATGGCTTTCTTAAGCGGAATTACTTTTTAAGAAGTGAAACATAACATTAGGGAAAGGATCTTTATGCACAGTTATCCTACCAAAAGTCTGACAGTGCTGATTGATGGTCACGGCCAGGGAGGCTCCCATTCTGTGTACAATTCCTGTAGGTTCTTTTCAGTTCAGGATTCAGTGTCCTGTCTTCAGGAAGTGTTTCACTTTGAGCTGTTCTTGTCTAAATTTCATTTTTCATCAATCAAGTAGTAGAGGTAACATTTTGCATAAAGTGTTGGTATTTATGGTTGCAGCCTTTGAATCCAGAATGACGATTTCTCTTGCCCAGTAGATGCCACAGTGATCTGTGTTTTGGTTTTAGATAGTCTTTCATGAACGTAGCAATCTGTGGCTTTGGAGTTCAAATACACAGGTCTAAAACAGAGGTAGTGAGGCTAGCAAGAACCTGACTCAGAGAACCAGAGAGATAATACAGGGTAGGATGAATTGTTGGAGAAGTGACTGTTACTGGAAGATGAATGAACCGTGAATGGCAGTACTACTTTCTCTCATTGCGTGAGTCACTTTGCATTCATTGTGTTAGGTATTAAGACTTTTTTCATGCAGTTAAAGCCCTAGGAGAAGGGAAAAAGACTGGAAAAGTGCTTTCATGCTTTAATGCAAGGATTTGGGTGAATAGGATGTGAAGAAGGAGGGAGGGAGGGAGCAGAGGTGCTCTATTTTTTTTTATTTTTTTTTTTAATGCTCCATTTGGTCTTGTCTGTACAGTCTGTAGATTTCTCCTTTTTCTCACCATCTAAGTGGTTAAACATCTCATCTCAAACAGATTGTGGTAACCTGACCGATCATTCTCCAAAATGGAAAAAGTTCTACTCAAGATGTATTGGCATTTCTATTGTTGAACCATTCCTTCAGAGCTTGTTGCTCTGCTAAGTGGGCAGTTCTCAATAATTGAAGCCCAGTATTTCATTATGTAATTGTCTCGTTGCAGAGAGAACAATGCAGCTTTTGCACGGTTCTGCCTCTCGTCATAACTTGACATAACTGTGCTCCATAACCTAAGAGAACAGACTATGAGTTTCTGGCTTACCCTTCCTTTAAATCTAAAGGAAAGTTGTAAAAAGCTTGGGTCCAGACTACTGAAGTATGTTTTCATTGACACTTCACCCCACTGCGTGGAAGTTGGCTGTCAGCAACGTTGTGTGTTCCCTGTTTCTGCCTCTGACTGCTTCCCTTGTGTCATGTCTAGCGGTCCGACACGCTGACCTGGACCAGCAAGCCGATCTGATAGCTAACCCACCAAAAAAAGATCTTGAAGTTACTCAAGAGGGTATGTGGGAATGTGTGCCTGAAGTCATGATGAGAAAGCGGGGCTCACCATTTGATGGTGGCTTTCAGGTCGATGTCTTACAATTACCATGGAACTGCAAGAGGAAGACTGTCCATCTTTTCTCACATGGCAGCAAAATGCAATGCACCAGTAGTATAGTACTCCTGCGCTATAACTGAGAAGAAACTACCAGCAGCTGAGCGTTCTTGGGTATTATCCCCACTTTTGCACTTAACTTTCTAACTGCATCACCAAAATTTGAAAAGCCATGCTAGCAAAGTCGTCTGTTCTCCAAAACTGAAGGAGCTGAACATCTGCCTGGGATGAGGGATCATACTGAGAGTGCTTCACTACTGCTTCATGGTGACTCTCTGTTTGTTACCATGTTGGTGTGTGATCATTAATGTGGTCAGTTTAGTGAGTGTCTGCTGATTTTATTGCATGTTTAAATTTGGGGTTTATGAGGCAAATGGATTGGATTATTAGACTGCGGGTTTATATACTGCTATTTGTTGTTGTTTTCATGTTTTAAATCTTTTCTACACCTGAGGGTACCCATTCCCAGCTGTATGCAGCTTTCACATATAAAATAAAATTGTGTGTATAGTGGTGGTGAAATATTAAAAGCAGTGGCAGGATGCTTCTTTGCATGTCATAAGTATCCAGTTGTCAGTCAGCAGACTTCAGAAGCTGTTGCACAATTTTTAAATGTCTTTTAATTTCTGAGTACCATCATTTTTAAATATGTGCTAGTCCCTAAGAAGCTTAAACAAAGCAGTGACAAATCAAAGGCAAGAGGTGATGAGCACCCAGTGTCTAGTGGCTAAATCTGAAGTGGTTTCCATTTTTTTCTCTGACATAATGTTTCACAGAGAAAGGAGCTGTAAGTACAAACAGTGACTGCATCTTATTTAGTTATGCAAAATTGATTAACAGTATAAACACATAAACGTTTATTTCTCTGATAGTAGCTTTTGGCTTTACAACTTTAACATATAAGATAATACTGCATATGAGCAATTTAGATTCTCTAGATGAAAATAGCTATATATCATCTTGTCTGTCAGTATTATCTGTGTTGTAGAGAAATGGAAAATACCTCTTGAACAGTTTCAGACTCAGACCATATTCTCTTTAATCAGTTAAAGTCATTGCATTTACAGTATTCTTATCTGGTCTAAACTTTGCATTACATGCATGTATTTAAAGCAGTTTCAAAAATGTAGAAGAAGATACCAAGGCTAGCCCACAGTAAAAACTTCCTTAATAAAATAATCTCTTTTTTTGTTATTATTTTGTGAAGTAGTCTATCCTCTGCTAGCAGTCCAGCTGCAAAAAAAAACCCAGGAAGACAGATCATACTAATCAACAATGCAAAATTGGTTTTGTTGGCTCAACAGAGATTTTGGTGTTTCTGAGCAGAGAATCAAAATCTAATTTAAAAATGAAGGTATTTAAAAGAATGGCACAGCGGAGGTTTATTTATGGAATTGGTGAAAAGCCATGGGCGGTATTCCTTGACCACTGATGTTCCAAGATGGTCCGTCGTGCTGGCTATGGGCTGACAATGAGCACGGATAATTGAATACCTGGAACATAACTGACATGCATTGATTAAATACAAACACCTGTCTTTGCAGTGTAGCATGGCTGATGAAGTGAAAGGACTCCCAGAAACGGCTTCCTGAAATTGAACGCCGAAACAGTGATTAGCTTGTTCTCAAAGCTGATCTTCAGAAGTCCCATACCATTCTTTGAAGGAGAACTCTAAAGCGTCTTTCTTCTTTAATTACTGAGACAGCAGACTTAAAGCCATGCATAAATTGACTGTAATCAGATTGGTTGTGGGGCACGTGCACACTTCTGTTACAAGTTTTTTGAGTTAAAGACCTCCAAACCTGATTTCTGCCTATCTATCTCCACTGAATGCAGCTGAGGGCAGAATTTGATTGAGACTTAATTGCAGGTTTTTTTACAAAAGTAACTAAAGCAGTGAAGAAATACAAAGAAGGGACAGTCCTGTCTGCAAAGAGTTTCCATTTTATATGTATGCCAGTATTTCTTCATGAGACTTACACAATCGTAATGTCATAGTTATGTACATACTGTTTAAAACTTTTTCTATTACAAAAACAACAAATGTAGTACAAATAAATATGCTGCTTAATTTTTTAGTTGTCCTTTTAAAGGACACCAGCTTCATATCCTGCTGAGATTACTACAATAATTGATGGATCCTTTGTGGAAGCATCTTTGTACCTTGTTAATTAGTAATTTAGAGTCTGAGTTTGCTTTTTAAAGCAGCTCCAGCTGCACACTGTAAATCATTGTCTAGAGCACAATCTATGCTCAGTACAGAAACTGGCCAAACCACAAACTCTTTGCACCTTGTCTACCAAAATCTGGTTGCTGGCGAATACTTGAACACATAAATACAGATCTCTGCTTAAGTGGAGCTTTTCCATATCTGATGAATGGATTTAAATTGCTCTTCTCTCACGATGTGCCCAAGAGACTAATGCCTTCTCTTCAACTGGGAAGAATGCACAGAAGTATTATGTCCACAGTGTGTGGACATATGTACACACATTCCTATACCCACGTACCCACACAGCCCCTTATGTTCAAAGAATCTGCTGAAATTGTGTCATATACCAGACAGCTTTTTTCCAAGGTATATTATAACACTGTAGAAACTTTTGGATTATAAGTGAGGTCCAATTTTCCTTTTAATACTGGCATAGTTTTCCTTTCTCTGTTAGTTTTTACTTCTTCAAGTATTCCAGAGTAATTTCCATTTTTCTGGTGGCAGGATGGTCGCTGCCATTACCTTCATGCCTAATGGACCTCTCAAGCTAAATCTGCTTTTGACAAAAGAGGAACCTCTGCAGAATTTCCCTGTCCCTTTTAGCTGAAACATCAGCAAAAATCAAACTAAAGGTGAAGAATATTATATAGTTAAGAGCAGATTCATCTAGATTTTAGTCTGTAATGCTGAACAGGTCCGGTGCAGGTCCATAAACTCCAGTTGGGCTAAAGAATCATGCGTGTAACTTTGCTATTGATTTATATACTTTTAGGTTATTTTTTATAGTCCTTTCAACGTCATTATTACAGTTACTGTACAGCACAGACAATAAACCTTTCTAGAAAGACTAATGGAGTCGGCAAATTAGGATTATCATAATTTTAATGGCTGATACATAAGTGCTAATCTTTTTGTTCCATTCTGTGGCTTGCCTGATGTTGGGAGCTGATCAAACTGTTGCACGCAATGACTGTTCAGATGAGTCATGCGGAAAGGACTGATGTAGCAGAATAAAACTTCTCAAAACAGTACTTGGAGTTCCTATACCTTTGTGTTAATTCAATATAGAGATACAGAGATATAATCTTACTTAGTTTAAATTGGCAAAAATGAGATGAGTTATTCACAATTTTCCAAAAATGAGATGAGTTATTCACAATTTTCAACCATAAGCATCTTGGGAAGATGATGATAACAGCTAGCACATTTCTGATTAATAGAGATTTGTATTTTTGACACTCTCATATGAAAGGCAAATTTGTAAACATTACTAATACTTATTCCGCAAATATTTGTCTCATTTCTATTTCACCCTGCCCTGCTGTGATCTGCAAGTACTAATCATTTGGGCCCCTTTGGAGCAAAGGTACTTAGTTAAGTTGTGTTAGATATAGCAGGAACTCAATAGCCAAAGAAATTTTTGTTGATAAAATGTCTTGGCCTAATTTTACAAGAGAGCTGCATGCATGCCTTTCAACAGTGAGGAGTTCATTTGCAAAGGCAAGCTCCTGTCACCTCGTTATGATTTGTTGGTGGTGGTAGCAGGCCTTTTTTCTTTAAGTACTCTGAAGGAACAAACCACAGTGGAAAGGAGCATCTACGCCTTGAACTGTGAGGTCCTGTAGGGGCCAGTTTGGATTAACACGTTTCCCGGAGTAGGTGGCTGCTGCCCCTTTGGCTCGTGGATTCCCAGGTGACCCAATCCCTTTAGATACATCAGTTTTGCTCCAAGCAAGTGCACAGCCTCAGAAGTTACGTATTGCCTATTGCCACTGTGTAGCAGCCTCAAAAAATGATGCCAAGTTGGCGTGAGAGCCTACGCAGAAATATCTGCTGTTTTCTGCAAGAGTGAGTCTTTTGTGAAAAAGCAGTAGGTGTAACTACTGGAAGTGCACATGAATAATGTTAAAGGTGAGTTTTGGGTAGATTGTTGTTCCAAAAATGGGTTGATTCTTCCTCAAAGATGTGCATGAAACAGAAAGCATTCTTGGAAGATGTTTTTTATTTTCCTGTTAGTGGGAGTGGGAGTTGGTGCAGAGCATTTCCTCAGAGAAGGATAGCCCTCTGCTAAAGGGTTTAATGTTTTGCATCCTTTAAATATGTTTTTTAAGACTAAAACTATAAAAACAAACAAACAAAAATATTCCGTGGAGATTCAGCAGCAGCAATCTTAGTGTTCTCCGCTGAAGCTATTCTCCTTTTAAGGTGTTCCACTAAGGTTAAGGTAGAAGAGAGAGGTCTTGAACATCCTGTGGGTTCTATCTGTTTCCACTAAAAGTTTTATTTGCTTTCTGAGCCTAGATACAAACTCGGCAGTGGGAATAACAGCAGCTTTAAAATTTTCTCCAGGGAAAATTGCTTGACTTCAGAAGCACCTTAGAAGGTTGCAAAGGTATTGCTGGCCAACAGGCACAAAATAATTTGATATAAAACTGAGCTCTAAGTTGCTGTTGGAAACCACCAGGATAATGAGTCACTTTCAGAAAAAAAATAGGTTCATTATTTTTTAATTGGGCTGCTTTTCAAGAAATCCAAGGGCTGCTCATCAAAATGCAAGAGGTGTTCCAAATATCATAAAGTTTAAGGAAATTAAGTTCTGATGAATTCTATATACCCGACATAATGAATCTATCGATTGTACATTGCTGACCTTCACTAGTGAGTTTTCCTGCATCTTCAAATGTCTTTTCCTATGAAAAACAACACAAACATCAATTTAAGCAGTATATAAATATGAACTGAAGTAAGTACTTAAAATGAAACTTTAACAAGACCAAAAACATTTTGGCAAGATTATTTCAGGGAACAGTTAAAATAAATGAGAACAGCTTTCCTTTGTGATTAACACCGTTATATTCTCATTCATTCAGGACGTTATATTCATTCAGGACTTACACAGCAATTTTCGGAGGAGCTTTATAACAACAAAATGAGAAAAGCAATAAAAGACATAGAACTAATAATGTATTTGATTTTCAGAGAAAGCAGGATGGGCTGGGAGGACTGGGGTACGTCTACATAGAGCTTGCTGCAGAACTGTGATGTAGGCAGATGTGGGAACTAAAGAAGCATTTCTTGTGCAGTTACGTAGATCTAAGCGTGACTGAGGAGGTGGATGTTTGGTGCTGATGGGTGGACTTAAAAGGCTTTCTGAGTTTTTTATTTGGTTTTGGGTTTGTTTTTTTTTTTTTTGCTTTCACTTTAAGTATGAATTCCCTCCTTATTGCCATCCATCACCAAAATAAACTGGAATCAAACCTCCTTTACTAAGAATTCTGTAGTCAATTGGTAGGATCTTAGTTAACACTAAACTCAAAAACGAACATGACACAGTTATCACATATCTTTGACTATGTGTTCCTGTGTGACTAACAAGTGCATCAGTCCTGATCACATCAGTGATGTCTTTCTGAAAGTCCCTCCCCTTAGTGTCTTCCCTTTCCATTCCTTTGGTCCTTCCCTAAACATCCCGTAAGTTTTCAACATCCCCACAGCCCCCTTAGCACATCTCAAAAAATTTGACAGAGTCTCAAAATGCTTTGCCTCTGTGCCCGTCTTATAAGGAGTCATTGTAATTAGACAATTACCCTGTTTCACGTGCACAGCATTCTGGGGAGAGAGTTTCTCTCCTTGACTTATTTTTGGTTTCGTATTAGATAAAAAAGTCTCATCAACTGATCATTCTCTGGTTTTCACTGACTAGGGTTCCTCACAACTAGAGTTCCTCCACCTATATTGTGTCCCAGATCCTTGCAAGGAGCTAGTATTTAATTTGTGTTGCCTTTATTATAAAGGTAACCTGACAGTAAATATTCAGCAGCTTTATGCCATGCTGCTTTTTTTCAGTTGCTCAGTTTTTTACTATTTTTTTTCCTTTTTCGAATTATCTAAATATTTTGCTTCTGCAACTTCAAACTAGTTATATGTGCCAGTTACTCCAAAGAAGTAACATTTAGTGTTGCGTTCTTACATTGATTTAGCCTCCTTTCAGTGCATATTCTGTCAGTCTCTGTGGGGAGTACTTTTTTACCTTGTCAGAGACAAGCTTGGTTTTATCAGTATTTCAGAAGTCACTTCATATGCAGATATGGTCCATCATCGGAGCTTTTCCTGACCCTTTGATACACTGCTGGTTTTATCAAGGTCTACGTCAAAACTCTGTTGGATTCTAGTAGGACCAGGACTTCTTTCTTTGCCCAGAATTTTATTTCCTGAACTATTTGTTTTGGGAGATTTTAATTATGTGCTCAACAGTTAAACCAAAATGTAAGAAAATTTTTACCCTTGGGGATACGGAGAGGAGTCCATTTAGTCTTTGTGAGGGAACAATGTGTTGAGGGGCAAAAGCATGAGGCACACAAGTTTGCTTCTGCAGAGCTATGTGAAAGCAGAGGAACGCAGTCCAAGTCCAGCAATATCCACAGCAGCAAAAGAAGCAATAATTAAAGTCATCTTTTGTAACTTTGGCATATGTGTTGCTCCAGTAGTTTTGCTTAAATTCTTACAGTAACAGAATCTTGTTTCCAAAGGCTGATTTTATGACCCCATTATGCTTAGTCCCTGTATTTTATTCTTAGACCGTGACACTTAAAACCAGTAAGTTCCCATCCTTTGCCAAAAGGGATCTGAAAAGCCTTGCAGCCCACTCGCAAATGATGTGGCATGGCCCAGGTAGGGATGTCCCACCTGACCTGCAGCTCAGGAGCCCCAGGCTGGCTGACCTGGCATACATACATACATAAGTGTGTTTCTGAACTTCACAGAACGTCAGGAATTTAACCTTAAAAGCGCCCTTAACCACTCCTGTGCAAAATATATTTACTTCCGTTGAATAACAGCACCTCTCGCCTTATGCAGTAGTTTGATACTGTGTGGAGAATAATGCTGTGTGGAGTAGAAGAGGGTGTTAGGATCAGTCTGAATTTGGATAGGACATCAAATTAAGGTGTTAGGAATGAGAGGTTTACTAGTTTTTTTTTCCTCACATTTGAAGGAGGGAGAAGTATTAAAAGCAAACAGCAGTACAGATGTATTTTTACTTCTCAATCATCAGCACTTTGGGAAGAATGTAGACAAAGGACAAAACAAGAAAGCAGCAGCAAGAGAGAAGTGGCGGGATGTGTTGAAAAGGCACTGTCTTTGTCATCCTGCTGTAGTCAGAAAAGTCAAAATCCACTTCAGAATACAGGAATAAAAAATGACGTTCTGCTAGGCTGAAGCCTGACAAAATTGCTGTGAAAATAAGCTAGCTGCAAGCAAAACACTGCTCATCTACCGTTGACCATGATGTTGACTTTTAAAATAAGTGTGATACTGTATTTAGGGAGTGAAAAATTAATTTTTTCATTAGCATGGCAATTTTTAATAACATTATTTCATAATTATTCCACCAAGTTTGGAGCAGAGATATCTAGCATTGCCAATAGCTTTTTCATCCTGTTGAATAACACTAAAAAATAATCGGCATAATCAAATCCAAATGTAAAATTAATATGAAATTGCTGAAGCTTTGGCTTTTTTTTTTGTTTTAAACAGACACATAAGCTTTGAAAAAAGCTTCACTTAAAAAAAAAAAAAAAGTATAAATGCTCTCTTTTTATTACCAAAAGGAAAAAGTAGAGTTTTTGACCCAAAGGAGACAGTTTCTGAATAATGCATGCAATAAGCTGTTGCGGCCTAAAAGTGCAGAGCACCAAAGGCAGATGTAACCTCAGTCTAAATCAGGACTGTGCAAGCACATAGTGTGTGGCACCACAGGGGTTACTGATCTGCTTACTGCTCCTTTCATCTCCCCTCCTGGCCTGCACAGGGCCAACAGGCCTGAACTTTGTTTGTGCACATTTTTTATGATGTTAACTGTGTTTTTAGTAACAGTGAATAAAGTCAAATATTAGGAGAGAAACACCAAAAAAAATTAACATTCTAGCACATCGTGATTATAACCTGAACCCATGAGATTTGAAAAGTATTGCATCAGAAAAATTAATTTTATGTTATATTCCGGGGTTAACATTAAATCGTGGTGGTATTCCCCACCACCTTGTTTACCCATGACTAATTTGCTTTTGTAATCATGATATAAAGTCACAGGGTCAAGATACAACTATTTTACTAACTCTAGGTAAGCAGAACAGCCTGGAGTTCTGCTTTTTGGCATCATGCTATATATCTGTAGAGCAAGGAAACAGTTTGTTTAAAAATGAAAAATCTACTTACTCATTCCTTGCAGAAAGTTCACAGTTATTACCGATTCAGACTCTGGGCACAAATGATACATATACACATACTGAACCATGGTACTATGATCGCTATTGTTTAAAACTATTTCTTACACTACAACTCATGAGCAGATATTTGTAGGAAAAGCTTTACTGAGAACAGAAACAGAGCTGGAAAAAAAATAGAAGTGAGAAGTCTGTGAATTGGACTGAGATGATGGTTGAATTTGAAATTTTGTATGAAGCTAAGTAAAAGAGGCAGATCCAAAGAGAAATATACTTGGAAGCCCATTGGCAATAGGATCAAAAGGAAAGCAAATGGGAAATAAAAGAGGGCAGGGAAGGAGAAGAGGCTCTCCGGAACTATGTACAGCAGCACACGGAGGGAAGCAGAGGTGAAGGAAGTGGCATGTGGTACCTTCCCTTCGGGTGTGAGGCTTTAATATCTTTTTGCATGTTCTGCACATGAATTCTGTAGAATTGTATTTGCTTTCAAAATCTCATCAGGCACAAGTGCTTGTTAGAGTATTTCTGACAGTATTCCTAGTCTCTGAACTTCATAGTTGTGATTAGTTCCTTCAACAAATCTTCCATGCAGTTGCTTTGATTCTTATAATTAATCACTCTCAATCAAGTACATTTTTCAAAGACTGAAATTGTTAAATATAAATTGTTCATGATCCCATAAGGAAAAGGCAATTTTAAAGGTTTTGATTCTCAGTATATATTCCTGCTACGAAGAGAACGTGACTACTTGAAAAAGAACAAAGCCATGTTCCGAGATACTCTCCATTTAAGGAGAGGTTAGCAGACTTATTTTTTTTTAATACATTCTGAATGTGTTAAGATGCCAATCAGTTTCCAAATAATTGCAAAATCCTGGAATTGATTTATTAAAGATGGAATTCTGTACCATATTTCAGAGGTGCATATATATTTGTATAGCTCTGTATAAGTGATTGTAGCAAAGCTGTTCATTTGCCAACATTTGTGAAGCAACTTTTTTTGCTGTGAGTGTGAGATCAGAAGGTCTCAGCATATGAAGTGATGTGTGATACTAGCAAACAGAAAAGCAAGCAAATGAAAGGTGGTGTTCCACCTGGAAATGAAGGCTGGAGTGGAGTCTGTATTACAAGTGTTTTATTGCATGCAAATCCTGTAGTCCACTTAGCAGGAGTATATGCAGACCCCCTAAACTGGAACTTAACAGGACTCTATGCAGAATTGAGATACTAAAATCTCAGAGAGCAGTTCAGGCAGTTTCTTCTCAAGAACCCCATGATCTCTGTAAAAACATAAAAAACAGCCCCCCCCCAACAACAACAACAACAACAACAATTGCATTGTCTGTTTTGGGGCAGAAACTTCAACTTCCTAGTCATTAGGCTACCGAGACAGAGCACTATTCTCCTGTGTATGTTTATGACTCAAAAATAAGTTTGGCACTTTGAATCCCAACTGGATTTAGGCATCTGCTTAATCAGGTTTATGTGCACTCCTGTGCCTGGCGTTTTGGTGAATGGATATCTTGCAGTTTCCCTTGGAAGTATGTAGGTTTCAATGGTCTGTATGCTTCCTTTTTTTCTTTTTATAGTACATGAAAAGAAAATCTAAAATATATGTCTTTTTTTCTATTATAGTTATTTGTAGTCAATGGAGAAGGGGAAACTTCTAATTAAAATGTTCTGCATCATTCCCTGGAAGCATTTGGAGAATGTACCTGCATTAGCATTTTGGTATGAATTAGGAACGTGCTTTTGAAGTAAAGCTCCCCATTGTCTCTACTTGCTGTGCTTGGATTCACACCACAGCACCGTCTTGGAGAACACAAGATGCACTTTTTTTTTTTTTTTTTTTTTTTGGATAACCAGAAGATGTTCCAACCATTACCAGGCCCAGATCAGAAGAGGTCCAAAGCCTTTAATATATGTAGTGTGGATGTCAGGTTCTCACCACCAGTATTTTACCCTAAGGAATTGCTCCTGTTGCACTGTACTACTTGTTGATGTAGGTACAAGCACAGGTTTCTTCAAAGCTTTCTCTCTTCTAGCCACAGGGCGAGTCTAGCTCCTCAGCATAGGCGGTCTGAACTGCTCTGCTGCAGCGGGGCGCCTAAATTTGAGGCACTGAAACGTTCCCATTAGCTGTCTAGAAGTAGGTGATATAAATACAGTTCATAGTGTTCATATCATAAAATAGAGCAAGGCAGCGCAGGCAGCAGCTCTATATCACTTCTCACTTCAGTTCCCTTCAGTGAGTTATTCTTCCTGAGGGAGAATGCAGTGGGGATCGCGCCCTGTCTTTGCTAATCCAGTTCTTGACTCTCTGTTGTTTTAGAGAGATGTGATAATAAGGCAGAAAGTATGAACCAATAGAAAATAGGCAAAAAACCCCAACTATTTCTTTTGAGACATACCCTTTTCCACACTTGCATTGGTCTGTTTGCAATCACTTGGGTAGTGCAAAACAAATAGTTTGATCTTGGACTAGGACTATTAAGTAAAACATCGAAATTGTTACTAGCGTTAACTCCTGTTTCCTCGCTTGTTCTCTCGAAAGCTATTTGGTAAATCTTGTTTCACTGTCAGTTTAGATATTGTTCCTCCCTCCCAGAAAACACAGACCTTTCGATTCATTGAAAGAATAGTTTACCAGTACACATTTCTCATGTCAAGGCCATAATAAATCAAGTATGGAATGGTACAGGCTTTAGTGATGCACTTTTCTATAACTTAGTTATTCTCATAAGCATTTATAGCATATATTTCCACTTAAAACACTTAAAAATCTACATTAGCTCATATGTAGGACAAAAAGACAATATACTAGCGCATTATTAATTATTTAGAATTGTAACATAAAGCATTAAATATTTAGATAATTAAGATTGTTGCAGGAGCTTCAGATTAGCTCCCTTGTATGTATGAGTAAAGATAGTTCTAGCAGTATAATCATGCACAAATCCTTGTACCTGATCAATGGTGCTTATACAATTAATTATTTGTCTTATACCAGATTTATTCAAATTTTGTTCTGAAGACAAGACTGTAGATATTCTTATAGCCTCTTTTATAACTACCATATCTGGAAAGTTAATTAAACCCCTTTATTTTTACAATACTTTCTGAGATGTTATTTTCCTTTTACAGGTGAGAAAGAAACATATTTTTAAACTTTTAGATGTTCAGCTTGTGTTGTAAGAGTAGTTGCCACTTTATGTTTTCAGAGCATCACTAACACTGGTTTCGGCTGCAGTCTCCGAGTAGATCCTGCGTATCAGGCTCCACTGTGTCTGGTTTTGGACTCCAGAAAGTGATTAATGTAAATGGAGAATCATTTGTGAAAGTTTGGCCGAGATGCAGGAAACTATAGCAAGAAGAATGGTACAATGCAGTTCTCCATGGAAATGCTCTCGCCATCATACTCATGAGATTATCCTTTCTCTAGCTGCAATTCTCATCTCCATTCACTAAACACTTTCCAAGTTTGGCAAAGAAAAAAGACTTTTGTCCTGCACACTGAATAATACCCAATCATCTCGCTCATTCTAAAGCTAGTTCAGTTCTATAGCATTCACCATTGTGATGCATGTGCATGCAGCGCAGAAGGTATGGTTTTATTGTATGAATGTTTCATTTCCTAACTTTCAAATGATCTTTAAACAGGACTCCTTAGATGCATACAAAGGTTACAGTGAAGGTGCCTGAATTTAGACTTTCTTATTGCCATGTAATCTTTCTGTATAAAATTCACTCTGCATCTGTCTCCCTGAGGTCTTTGTTCCGCCTAAATCACATCTTGGTTCATTAAAAGAAAAGTCCTTTGTAGACCCTTTGTATTGTGATAAATTTCCCCGCTATTCACATAGCAGTAGCTGAGCAAGAATTGTATTAAAATAGACAGGGAATATGATGACATTCATTGAAAAATGTGAGATGAGCTGCACGTTTAAGTATTCCATGACTTTGACCAGTTGATAAAACTGGGAGATTTGCTTCAAATGATACTCAAAAAAGCATCACTGGATACAGTATGGTACTCTTGCTTTAAGAAGGTTAGGAGGAACCTTACAAGGACGTTTAGAAGGGAAAAAAGTAAACAGTGTACAATTTGATTCTTTTGAGCATCTGAGTGGGATTCAGGTCCATACATGCAGGAAGAGGGTGGTTTGGGATTGGACTCTCAGGTCCTCTTCTTTGTGAACCCTGTTCTGCTCCAGGGCTGTTTGTCACTGGGGGACCAAGAGACAACTAGTGAGAAAGCAGATTTTGCAAGTGGAGTGGACTTGTCTACAGAAAGGCTGGAGAAGGCACAGTTGAAGAACAAATGTTTTATTTACGCCCGAGCTCTTCCAGAGAGGGGAAAAACACAGTTTGTTCAGATCAAGTGGCAGCCGCTGAAGTACTGCTGTAAGCCTGTTGAAGCACCAGGTTCATATGGGACACAGGCTTATTTTAAACACTCCACAAAAATGAGAACAATTCTTCAAAGTTGAAAGCTAAAGCATTCATTTATTTCACATGTTTCTCTTAGAATGATTTACTTTTAGTAGACTAGACTCTTAATTTACTATTGAGTAGTTTATTATTGTTTCTGTTTCCTTTTGAGAGTTACTTCAGATATTGTACGGCAAAGTTCAGGACCTCCCTGAAAAGTCCATGAGAGGGAGAAGCCTGGCTTATCTCCTTCTCCTCTCTGGTTAGTGAGGTTACAGCTACGATTGAATTACACGAGATGAGCAAGTGGCAAGGTTTAGGAGACATACCATATTGTGGTACCCCTCATCCAATGCGTTTCACTTGCTACAAGCCTCTCCTGTGTTATCAGGTTACCACTTTTCACGTTTCATGTACCTGCCTTGAGAAGTTTTTTTCCTATTACTATTTCAGCCTTGTGAAGATTTTGTTTTCATAGGTCTCGGGAACATTCTTCATTATGCTGAAGTTTGCAGCACATAATGTGGCTTCTATCTGCAAGCTCCATGACCTTGTACCAGCCAGCAGTATGGTGTCAGTAAGAGATGTCACTCACTGGGAACAAATGCTCCTCCTTCTCCATAATTTTACCTGTCTCCACAGCAACTGACAGCTCAGATGGATTTCCCAGAAGCCGATCTTTCGTGTTGAAGGCTTAATTTCAAGGCTTAATTTTAAATTCTAATTCAAAAATGTGTGTGCTGCCCACATCTAATTCCATTTGTGCCTTCCCTGCGTGCTGGAAAAATTTCATCTTCTTTCTTCTTCCTCCCCTGTCTTCTGGCATAATTGTAGTAGCTGGTGCCCCAGTAGATTTCAAGGAGCATACTAGAAACAAAACCCTCAACAAACAAGCAAAGCAAAACAAAATAAAAAACCCTACCCTAATATGTTTTTGTCCTATTTAACTTCCATCCTCAATCCCTACAATCACATATAACTGAATATCAGCAGAGTCTGCATCATCATCCTGAAAAGGCAGGACTAAATCAGATAGAACTAGACGGTCTACTCCAAGACATGCATACAGCAGACAACATTCCTAAAATAAAATCTAAATCTATCTGTTTTTTTCAAATTCAGGGTTCTTAATCTATTTAATCTTTTCAGAGATAAAGTACACAAGCTCTTCTTTATGTTGATTTATTGTGGTCTTCCTTCATTATACCTTTCCTAGGTATACCATGCTATTGAAACTGTTGTGCAGATGTTATGCATTGTGAGGTTATATAGTAAATCATTTTCTATTTTGGTCTTGTTTCCTGTTAATAATTCCTAAAATTGCATTTTGTTTTTAACTGCTACTGGGCATGAAGAACAGTAATCAAAGGGTTTAAATTGACTCTTAATACTAATGAAAGTTACAGGAGTCCGTGATTGTTTATCTGTAGTTAGGGCTTGTCCCTTCTTGCTTTGCACATGCAGTACTTCGCAAATAGTTACTTTCAATTTCACCTGTCATTTTTTTGCCAAGTGACTCAATATTGTGAGATCCTAGTACAGCTCTTCAATGGCAACTTTAATTCTTCCTGTTCTGGTTAATTTTTTATCATCAGACTTTCTTTTCACTCATCGTCCTCTTTTCTCAAATGCTAAAAAAGTAAGTTCAGTGGCAAAGGAACCTGAGAGAGGTTGTTGGGAACTCTTCCTTCTCTGTTGTGAATACCGACCATTTATGTCTAACATGCTTCTTATCTGCTAACCAGTTATTGAGGCAGGAGAGACTCTTCCCTCTCCTCCCATGATAGCTGGATCTAAGGCTCTTTGAAGGACATTATCAGAAAGAAAGCTTTGGAAAATCTAACTACTCTTTGTAAATCAGTTGCATCTTATCCAAACTGTTTATTCTTTCAGAAAACTAATAATTTGTGAGACATGACTTTCCTTGTTATAATGTATTCAACAATTTTCTATTAATTTGAATCGTTAGACAAACTTCTGTTGATATATCTGATACAGAGGTTGGGATTCCTCTTTTGATGTTTCTTAAATCCAGAGGGAGATAAAACCCCCCTCTGTTCCAACTGCAGCCTTCCTCTGGCATAGAGTTGGATTTAACTGACAAAACCGGGTGTGTTACGTGCTTTCCCGTGTTCCAGACTAGTTTGGAGTGCAATGCAAATTATAGGAAAGAGAGAACCAGAGGCGCCTGAAGAATTATGAAACCACTGTTTTGTGTACTATCTGAGCATTACCAGAGGTCTCACACTGCAAAGAGAAATCCTTCATTCACAGCTATCTTAGTTCAAAGAGGAAACTGAACTCATCCTAATCAGGAGTCCTAGAAAGGCATAAGCAATGCAACCCTTTATAGAAAACCCAGAACTGTGCACTAATTGCCATGATAAATAAACAGAAACATAGCTTTTAGAAGACCTGCAAGAAGGACGTGTTGTGGTTACCTGAGTTAGCAGAAAAGCAGTAAGTGAAGTTGCTATACTGTGTTATCAGCATATTCAGAGAAAATGCCAACCTTAGAAATGCCAACGTTAAGTTCTTCCTTAGCGTTACTTCTTTTATTTCAGACCAGAAAAGTTAAGACCTTGGAACATTATTCTTATAGACAGATGAAGATCAGAGAGAGAGCGCGAGCTTTCCAGAGATACCACTGTAAGGAGGTCTGTTGTACTAGAGAAGTATAACCACAATCTTCAAACAAATATCTTTTTTGAAGGTAGAAGCACTTACCGATAAGATATGGGATCACATTATTAATTCAGACAAGTACTTGTTATAACTCACATTGCATTAATTTTCAAAATAAATCCAAATAGCATTCTTCCTTTCAGGTAAGCATCAGAGCTTTTATAATGGCACTATCAATCTGAGGCAGAGAAGTCATGACTTCTATTTTGAGATCTATGGGAATGAATGCATGGCTGTCAGTACATAAATTTACCATTTCTGCTATTGGTCATACAAAGTAGAGGAAAATATAAATTATATATAAGATATAAGGTTTGTTTTGAATTTCCATATTTAGAATATGATCTTTCTTTCCAAGCAGGATAGATCTTTCCAAGCTCGTAACTGTGAAAAATTGCACAGTAGCTGATTTATGGACCTTAGTGTGATGGAAGGTAGAAAAGTGTAACTGTGCTTTCCTGGAGGTTTCCTTTCTTCAGTGATAAAAGTCCTCAGATCAGAATATTCTAGAAAAGCTGTGTAGAAATATGGACATTTATGTCATTATGGTGAATTCTTAGGCTCTGCAGTACTAGAAATCTTTTTTTTTTTTTTTCCTTTTTCCTCAGTTCATTTGTTTGAAACAGTCTGCTACTTAGGAATGTAACATTGAATTAACTTCATTGAGAAAGTTTGCTGATCTGGATTGAAACTTCAGGAAATGAGATGGGGTATCACTTGTTGGATTTTGCCCTCTTGTTGCAGGGACAAATCTGTGCCAGTCTTAACAGACTTGTGATCTTTGTAAGAAAGGGAAATTTCAACAGTTTACTGTGACTTAAGGTCACAAGGATGGGGATTTCTATTCTTTAACCCATTTATTGAAAAAAACCCTCAGGTATATAGCCCATTGTATAGCCCTAGAATATTCTGATTTTTTTTTTTTTTTTTTAAAGTGGCTGAAATGCTGGCAATGGAAGATGTGTGAAACTTTCGAGCATACTTAGATCTGCTTTCTCTGTTCCCATTTCGCCTAACCCCAGGCTGCAACTCAGCTGAGGCATTTTATTACTATACCTAATTACGGTGTGTTTGGGTTGTTGAAGTTTTTATGATATGGTTTGCATATATGGCATTTTTTCCCTGGACTTTCCCCTTCTATCCTCACCTTATAATGCAATATGTTAAGCTGTGAGTTTTGTTAGCCAGCATTAATGGTAGCCTGCTTTCAGTGTGTTTTTTTGTGACCACATTTGAAGTGCCAATAAAAAGTTATGAGTCCCACAAGATGAGGACATAAAAGATGCAAAATTCAATCCTCTACCTCATAGTCTTTTAACCACAATATTATTTGAATCAAGGACACTATCATTATGTGCCATAAACCCCAGTATTTTTAAAGACCGTTTCCCAAAGTAATTCTGACAGATGGGACAGATGAAATCTTTTCACCTGGTCATCACCTACTAGGGTTTTTTAAATACCTTTATATGTTGTAAGAAAATATCGCTGTAGATACTAGAAGAACTAGCATGGTGATCTGGGCTCTAGAAGAGCCTTCCTTAGGAGTATTTCAGCACAAACCAGATGAAAAACTACTGTGCCTACCAGAGATTACTGAAAAGTGATAGCCAAACCTTGCCTATATCCTAGTACAACAGTCAGGGATGGGTCAGGCTAACCTGGAAAGATTTATCTTGAAGGAGTCTGGTTAAGGCAGTTTAAAATAGTCTTGGAGCAAGATGCTAATTAAGCACTGTAGAATTGATGCTTGAGCTTGTTACATAGCATTTTTATTTTTATTTTTATTTTTATTTTTATTTTTATTTTTATTTTTAATATAAATGTTAAATCCCAAATATTTACAGAATACTACTAGGTGATTTAGCGGCCCTCGTGTCCTTTCCCAAAGTACCAGCACTGAAAAGTATCCCAGGAAAGACATCGGTCTCTGGGTTTGTTTTCTGTGTGTATCAGTATTAACTCTTCGCTTGTAGTCTCTTCTTTATCAGGCTTTTTTTCTGCCCACCAATAAATATAACCTTGAGCAGCATCCAGCAAGACTTCTTCCAGCTTAGTCCTCAGCAACTTCTTTAACATGGGCTTCTGACAACATGCCATTGTGCCTTGTTGGTAGTCTAAAATCAGTCTAAAATCACTCTCCAGGCACTGTGGAAGAGTTACCCTCATTTCCCCCATATTGTTAAGGTAAAAGGGGTCTTGGGGTGGGACCAGATATCCCTAGTGAGTGGAAACTACACACGTACCACCAGCTTGCAGGGTCTTGGGACCACAAGATGGCCCTTGTATAAACACTTGTCCTGAACCAAAATATCCTAGCCCTAGTCCTAGCCAGCAGGACCACGTAACTCTATGGTTAAGATGCTCCCAACCAGTCCCTGAGGCTTAGACATAGGAGTGTTTGCATATGAATAGATAGATGTAGCTATATACACCTATATATCTAAGTATGTACATATTCTATAGATATATACTTCATCAAAGGATCCTTGCTGATTCCCCAAACCTGCAAATGGTTTGCTGTTGGATCAAAACTGGCTATTTCCCAAGCTTCTTTGAGGGACATATGTGCACCCCTGCACTGACCATTACTGAAAGCAAGTTAACTGTGAAGACTGGGTCTTCCTCAGTAATGAAATTACTAGTTTTCAAGTATATAAATTCTTTGAGAAAAATGTTTTTAAGCTGCAGTGGTTTTGTGAGCAACATAGTGCTTACATGCGATAGGGACTGTGCAGGCAGAGCGAATATAGCTGATGCGTTGTGCTCTCAGTGGAGCAGCGTGGATGCTACAGCTGGTGACTACAGAAAAGTGTGAGATCGAGTGAAACGTTTGAGGTCCAGTAATGGGACTGAGTTCAGAAGAGTTAAATCTAGTTAGACCATTCATTACGTTGCTGGCTAAAAGGCTGGACAGGATTTAACATTCTTGGGTGGGAAAGAAAAAGCTGTTGCATCTCAGAATTTTGTTAATTTGGGTTTTTTTAATCTTTCTGTCATACACTAGCTTAGTTTTCAAGTATACTCTCTATTGCTATGGAATGTACCAAAGAGTTTTTCCTCACTATTGCCAGGAAACCACTGGAAAATGCTTCTTCCTTTCCTGTTGCTTGTTATGCTAATTCTTAAAATATACCATTCTGAAGAAATATATTTGCTGTTCCCTGGATGCCCTAGAAATAGTCTGTTGGGGGGCTGGGCACTTTTCAGTGTTTCAGTAGCTGTGTTTAAAGATTTGCCATGTACTTTCATCAGGAATGTCATCTTGTTTGTTGGGTCATCCAGGCAGTGTCTCCTATTTAAGAACTAAATAGCATGTCTTTATAAATTTGCAGTAATGGGACCTAAATACAGAACGATACAACAACAGAATTAAAACTACGCTTAATAAGAGCAATTTTCCTAGGCTGCTCCAGCCTCTCTGAAAGGTCTCATCTCTCTTGCTTTTCTGTCAAGACAGCCTCTCCCTCTATTAATTGAAGCTTATCTGCAGACCCTTTTTAGTTTGCTTACGCTGAAGAAAATGTCTCCAAGTAAAAGCTAGCGCTTTCCTCCTCTGCCATCCCCGAGCTAGAATGCTCCCATCTGTTTACTCGTCGTGCAAGAAAGGCTCTTTCTTTTTTTCTCTTTGCTGAGCATTCCTGGTGACGACTACCCCTGGCACTGAGGAAGAGGTGAAGGGATTACTTTACTTCCTCCCCAAGGTTCTCGGAGTAATGCTTCAGTGGCTGCTTACTTCAAAGTGGCGAACAGAACAGTGCCTGACGGAGACTTCTGTGCTTAATTCGTATGAGAATCATTCCTAAGAAGACTTATAAGGATTTGTCTGGGATCAACGGACTTTATAATATGCCTCTCATTTACAGAAAAGAGACTTCTGTGCCTTTTCTTTTGTATTAGAAATATAATAACTCAACAGGTGTTTCAAGCTTTGGGCATAATATGTGATTTTTTTTTTAGGACACTCGGAATATACAGCTTTAGCTTTTATTGTATCTTGGACAGCAAAATGTTAAAGCAAAATCTCAGGATGGAAAAATAAAACAGAGTAATGTAACATTAAAAAAAAAAGTCTGAAACACAAAAGGTGTAAAGATTTGTGCAATGTACATAAATACAGAAACAATTTTTAATCTTGATAAACTATCAGTGATGCAGGTGTTGTAACTGCTGTTTTCCGTATCTTATTTCTGAATATCAATAAATCATTTTAGCAATTGGGAACTCTCAGCCACTGTTTCGTTCCTCTGTATTGCTTGGGAGAGATTCAGTAAATGAGGTTGTAAAAATTCATCCATTTATGTCTCTGGGAACTCTTCAGAAACAGCAAGTCCACAATCACAAGGATACGTGAGGGAGTCCCTGATCATGGATCCTACCAACTTAATTCATGTCATAATAAGTCATTTGGGAAGCTCACCTTACATCCCCTATGTATTTATTCAGGTTAGGCAGATGCTGGTACAGTTCAGCTTATCACACGAGATGCGGAAGAATTGCATGACTGCTGTAAAGGTTTTGATTTCAGCCAGTGGGTCCCTAAATGGGAATGTCACCAGACAAGCAGTATTAAAACAAGACAAAACAACATAAACTTCCTTCTCCACCAACAAAAAAACATCTAGGAACATAGATTTCTCACAAAATGGGAGTGGTGATCTAATGGTAGTTTTTACAGCAAGACAGGATAAAACGTTCCCTGCAGGTACATTTAGATCCCTTTCAGAACCACGGGAGAATATATGTAATTTCAATAGTATTTTCTGCTATTGCTTTCTGTGAGTAGACTGCACTCCCTCTTTTAAATGGGAACACACTCTGTCCCTTCATATACATGTACAGTTCCCAAAGAAAGTGATAGCTTTATATAAAGTGGTTTCTTGAAAAGGTTTTCAGCTGCTAAGAGGCTTAGAAAGAAATGGTTGATGTACCATCACTGGTGACCTAATAGCTGTACTTTCAAGATGGAATTTTCAAAAGCTTTTATTGAGGACCTCCATAAAACTCATGGGAACAACCAAAGGTAATTGTGTGCTGTTTTGAAAATCTGCCCTAAACATGTGAGCTCTCCAGGTGCTACATGAGAAGGTGAACCGAGCTGTCCTGTCCCCAGGAAAAGCCCTTGTGACCACTACGGATATGCCCTTACTCTGTCATAGGGTCATTTCTGCATTCTGCAGGCAGTGCAGAAATGGGAGTTGCCATAGCATCCAAGGACTGTTATAAAATTAAAAACTAGCAATTGAATTCATGTGGAATCAGCTCCATTTTCCTTTATTTAGTTCAGTTGTCTACTTCTATCTAACAATAAAATGTGTTATTCCTTCATGAGAATGTATTTCTTCTGTAATTCCTTTAATTAAATGGTACTAGGTAGGTACCAATACAGGATAAAAACACTGCTAAATTAGACATTCAGGGGCATGCAGACATTCCAAAGAGCCCCGGGCAAAAGTTGAAATTGTGGTCTTTTCTAAATTGGGATTTATTATTAGTGTCATCACACAAAGCTCACTGTGCCTACTCAAAATATTGCAAACTGTCTTTCCTGCTTCCTCTGTCTTATCTCCTGGGCAGCCCTGGGCTGTATTTATGAGATACCTTTTTTTTTTTTTTTTACTTTTTTTTTTTCCCATTTTAAACTTTTCAGTATTCTTGTTTTCAGACTTGAAGTGTGGTCATCCCTATAGAGACAGTGGAGTACATAGCGGAATGGTCACTTGTGGTTGGATTTAATAATAACTGGTAGGAAAATGTGAGGTCCATTTATAAATTATAACAGCTTGAAATGCATTGTATATAATAGCTTGGGAAATACAGCAGATGTATTGCCCAAGTTCAAGAGCAATTGATTAAAATACTATCAAGAGAGACATACTTATGAGTGCAGTAACTCCGAGCCAGTGCTTAAATTGTGTTTCCCTGACTGCTGGATCCAACTGTTGGCTCTCATTTTCTATACTCATCATAAAAGCTACATGAAAGCGTTGCTGTTTCTCCCAGCCTGATGCAGCCTTGTGCCCTGATCAGTGACAGTAGGTTTTATCAAGATACAGATAATAAATGTATTGCACAGTGAAAGGAGCAATTGGTAACTGTTGCATAGGCTTCACAGAGGTGGCATCACTTTCGGTGACGGTCAGCTCATTCATTTCATTGCTAGACTATGCTTCCTGCTTATCTTTTAATTCCTTCTCACACTACTGTGCCTCCTTTAAGTGCCCGTCTTTTATCTCCTGCATTATATATTGGGTTTAAAATACTGTATTAATAAGTATTTAAATATTTTATAAAAATACGAGCTTTACAGTTAATAGTGTTCCTCCTGTTTCTGTTAGTTGACACGTATTGCTCGTTCTTTCTAGATCAGAGGACAGTGTAACTCTTAGGATCAGACACATGGGCTCCTGTGCTCAAAGGGGGTCCACAAAACACAGAGGAGGTTCCCTGGAGCCTGGTAAACCTGTTGCATTTCAAGAGGAAAGTGCACTGGCTGTGGACTGCCCATCAGCACCCATCTCTCACGTCCCCTTCCTTTCCAAGTAAGGTCAAATTGAGCATGCAGTGAATTAAGTGCAGTATCTTGCAGACCTTAGTGTCTGTAAAAACCCTGTCTGCAGATTCCTCTTTCAGATTGCATTGTCAATGTCACTGCTTTTACATCCTTACCACCCCTGCAAGTTTATATTTCATTCCAAGCTTTCTGTACTTTTCATGACTGCTAATTTTGTCTCTTTTATAATGTTGTTAAGTCATCTGTTTCTTTGGATGGCCTTTTTAAGGAGGTTGGAAATAAAGTTGCCTTTGCAGTCATGAGAAGAATTTATTAAAAAAACACTAATAAAAATAAGACTTAGCTACCGAATGCTGAGTATAGCCACTGACTAATCTTTAAATGCCAAGATTGGAAATGATGTTAGGCATTGCAGCTCGTTATCTCGTGCATGAGAACAGTGTAAGCTGCAAGGGTGAGAACCGGGCGTGAGATAGCGTAACTGTTGCAGGGCAAATAGGGAGTCGAGGGTTTGAAACCTGCCTCTGGAATGGTCTAGTTCCTTACGTTAACCAATTGCTGAAGAACTTTCATGAGCAGTTATCACAGAAGGAACTGGAGCATGCTGCGCTCTCACCTGGCAGCTCTGCCCTCGAAGCTACAGGTTCATTCTCTTTGCTTTTTCTGTCTCCTCTTGACTAAGGAAAAGGCTGGAGGGGGCTTTTTCCCAGCCAGAATAATGTACAACCCACTTGTGAAGACACTTTCCAGGTAACGTGGATGTTAAGCTCTTCCACCTCAAACAAGCACTGAATCCATTACACAACTGTATATAGGGGAACTGGAAACATCAGATGGATTTTTACCGGTGCTGCTTGAAAAAAGTGATCCCAAGAACATTTTTGAAAGAAAGGGTTTCTTCTTCTTCGGAAAGATGCTTGCCTTGCATATTTCTGCAGAGATCTAGAGAGGGATAGCACTTCAGGTATATATGGGTCCACTTTGCTAATTGCTGGCTACTTCCAGACTAGTTTCAGCACTGTTCTCTGAGGTTGATTGGATCCTCCATCAGCCTGGACTCAGTATCTCATTTCTGTGATAATACTGTACAGTGTAAGGAGCTCTGCCGCTGATACCTGATTTCTTACTCAAGTCACATAGCCTGATGCTTTGCATAACCTGCAGGGTAGTGGGAGACAGGGGCTTGAAATGCAGTGGACAAGGAAAGGGGCTGAACCATCATCTCTTGAAAAGATCTTGAGTGTATCCTTGACCCGCTGAATCAAGAGCTTGAAATATTATTTTTATAGTATTCTAGCTGAGATGTGTCTCCATACCAAACTTAAGTCTATTGATGACTTAGTTATTTTTTATGGATTACACTGAGATAGTCTGTTCTTATCTAACGCCTGCAGAGTACAAATTGAAAATAGGTTAAGCTACATACAGTTATTGAAAAACAGGGAAAGCTAGCACTTCATGTTAGATTTTCAAAGTGTTGGTTAACACGCTACTTCAGAGGTGCTTGATCCTGGTCCAGTGTGTCATAAGAATGTCTAATGAATTCAGTTCTTCATGGAAGGTAGGCATATTATCAGCCTGATTATTATGCTTGGATTTAGTTAAATGCTGACTTCTCAGTATTCCCACACTTGGAGAAATTGTGTGTATGTGCTGAAGGAAAATATTAGGCACCTCGGAACTTTACAAATAGTAAAAGTAGATTCCTTGAGTAGACTTTCATCTGAGATCAGGTCTTCATTCTTGAATATAGGCATCTCTGTTTTTACTGAGGCTACTTTAAGTGCCCGATTTCCTTTATTTCTTTTAGTTTTTTCCATCTGAACCAACATGGTCTATACCTTACAGTATGCCTACAAATGAGTCAGTTAATACCCAGATTATGCTGCTAATGGTGTGGCTGAACTGCCTTCCTGCTGAACTAGGAAGGAGAATAGCTGCTTTAGTGTCTGGCTATTTGTGATCTGGCACCAAGTTTAAATGGACGGCAGAAGCTCTTTGAATGAACAAGTTCTACTGGCAGCACGCACCTGATTCCAGGCATGAGCAGAGGGGATGCAAGGGAAAAGATATCTGACACTATGGGGGGGGGGGGGGGGGGGGCAGGGAAGGTGAGATGTTGCCACAAAAGGAGTGAAAGCAAAGCTCATCTTTTTACTTTTTTTTTTTTTGAGAATTAACAGGTAGGGATCAAACATCAGTTATATTTCAGGAACTGGTAGCTGAGAAATACTTATTAAATTTTGAATTTTTTAGGCTGAGAGCTTGGAATTTGTATCTTCTGTCTTGAGAAATCTTGGAACAGAACAGTCTTATTTATAGTAAATACTGGCAGAATATTGGACATATAATGAAGAATTATGCTACTTCTTTGAGTTACAAATAACTTGTCATATCACTTCCCCTAGTTAATGCGTGCATTTCAGCATGGTATTTTTTGAAGTGTTTTTGAACCAAGTAAGGAGAAATGATGGCATAGATAATTACGGTAGACCTTGTCAAACTAATCACAAAAGAACTGTAAAAATGGGTTTGGTGAGGGAATCCCACCATAAATAAATGGTTATTTAACCATTATGTTGTTGCTTGGCTGTGGAATATAGGAAGTGAAAAAAAAGATATTTTCAGGTTTACCTCATGTATCTGCATGAAGAAGTTGGATCATTCAACATGTTTAGTTGGTCACACCTAAAAAGTGAAGCTCACAATCTCTTGTACGTATGTTTGCGTGCGTGTGTGTATGTGTGTGTGTGTAGGACTTATGAACCTGGTAAAATTAGAAAGGGATTTAAATGTACCTTAGTACATAACCTTAGAAGCTGTCCATCCTTGTACTATAGTAGCTGATAAACTCCTTATCTGACCTATTTATTCTTCTCTTTTGCTACAGTCTGGATTTTGTATGATTTTGGTTTTCATTTAAACTGTTCTTCCTTTTTGGTTTTTTCCCCTCATCGACCTGTCTAGTTAAAAGAGAGAAGTGCTAAAAGAACCAGAACTGAAGAGGACCAGTTTCTTATGGATTTATGTCTCTTGGTTAATAATTGAATTATAGAGGTCTTCTTTTATCTCTGAATATGCATATATTCTGGTAATAGTATGCAGGCTGCCACACTTGACAGCAGAAAAGGGCTGATAAGATTGTTAGCACCCTGCATGTTAATGGTGCATGGTCTCTCCTCTATTCAGCAGCTGCCACTTTCAAAATTTATAAGAGCATGACTATCTTTGAGATTTCTATCGTCTCAGTCACATTTGGTAGAAATTGGGCTACTTAGTTCAAAAATTATAAGGAGAGGACACAGAGACTGTATTATATTATTGTGCAGCCTTGTTTCCATAGGAAACCAGGCTAAAAACACCCTGATAAAAGTCAACTTTATCTTCTGGGGGGACAAAAAAAAAAATCCCTTCCCAATTTGTATGCTATTGACCCGTAACATAATTGAGGATACTCTGAAGCAATTACTTTTAAGGAAGATAGTGTGCTTAAGCACACATCTGGAAATGCCAAATACTCACCTTCTATTAGAAAGAAGGTTTTCACCTGAGCAGATGTAGATAGGAGTCCTTCAACTACACAGAGCCTTCTCTGCCCAAACCTTTCCATGCTGTGTCTCCTTTGAATGAGGTTTGACATCTTGTTCCATTAGTCTAGGAGGAGAAAAAGTAGATGAAGGAAGGGAAGACTACAGAAAGGCAAAACGTTGTTTCTTCCCTACCTGCTGTTGAAGATCCAGATAAGTCTTTTCTTCTGCCTGCACTCTGCCTCTCTGTTCAAAGCTTCATTTCTCTACAGGTGTGCCAGGAGCATCCTGAAACTAATTGGAATTACACTATGAAAGAAATTGGAGGTACGACTTTCCAGTTGTGTATTGCAGCAACAAGCAGCCTGTCTTGCAGAATTTAGCTGATATATGAGAAAGTGAAAGAAAGAATATTTGGCCAAATTGTAAAAGAACTATCAAAACCCAGCATCCTGTAGAGATACATGATTCAGAAAACAGGATCTTCTAAGAATAGTCTCATCTGAAAAGAATATTATGTACAAAACACTATTGAATTGTTTAATAACATGGCTTCACACATCTCAGAAAATACTAAATTGTCGGGAAAAAAAACCAGACCATTATTTCAATGATAAAAATGAAATTGGATTAAAAAGCAGACAGAGCCTATTCACCAAGTACAACTGAATGAATAAATAAGAATAGCTTAACTTGAACAGCGCAAAATTTGAAGAATTTTGGCTTGGCAGACTTGTCAGAAACTTGACTAAGTGTTTGCTACTATGTTCCGTATGCTAAAATATTTAACACATATGAGAAGGGAAAAAAAGTCAGCTCTGGACTATCCATGAATTAAGCCTTTGGGGTAAGTACTGGTCACTCAGATCTCTCAAAAATAGCATACATTGTGTGTCTGGTACATGTAACAGGCAAGGTATACATATAGCAGCTTACTACCTTCACAGATATGTGCAAACTAAAGGCTTAGTCAGTAGAAAGCATTTGTTTATTTTTAGAAATCTAAATAATAATTGCTTATATAGTAATATATTCGGAAGTGTAAAGTTCTGGAAATAATCTGGTACATGTAACTGAAAACTCTCTTAAATTGAATGCAGCCATAGATCATAGAATCATAGAATCATAGAATGTCCTGAGTTGGAAAGGACCTGTAAGGATCATCTAGTCCAACTCCTGGCTCCACACAGGACCAGCCGGATTAGAGCATATGACTGAGAGCGTTATCCAGACACTTCTTGAACTCAGTCAAGCTCGGTGCTGTGACCACTTCCCTGGGGAGCCTGTTCCAGTGCCCGACCACCCTCTCCGTGAAGAACCTTTTCCTGATATCCAACCTAAACCTCCCCCGTCGCAGCTTCATTCCGTTCCCATGGGTTCTATCACTGGTCACCAGAGGGAGGAGATCAGCGCCTGCCCCTTCGCTCCCCCTCGTGAGGAAGCTGTAGGCTGTGATGAGGTCTCCCCTCAGTCTCCTCTTCTCTAGGCTGAACAAACCAAGGGACTTCAGCCTCTCCTCATACGTCTTCCTCTCTAGACCCTTCACCATCTGTTGCCCTCCTTTGGACACTCTCCAATAGTTTTATGTCCTTTTTGTACTGTGGCGCCCAAAACCGCACGCAGTACTTGAGGTGAGGCTGCACCAGCACAGTGTAGAGTGGGACAATCACTTCTCTAGACCGGCTAGCAATGCCGTGCTTGATGCACCCCAGGATACGGTTGGCCTTCCTGGCAGCCTGGGCACACTGTTGACTCATGTTCAACTTGCCGTTGACCAAGACCCCCAAGTCTCTTTCAGCATGGCTGGTCTCCAGCGTCTCATTGCCTAGTCTGTATGTATAGCCAAGGTTGCCCCTTCCCAGGTGCAGAATCTGGCACTTGCCCTTGTTAAACCTCATGTGGCTGGTGATTGCCCAGTTCTCCAATCTGTCCAGATCTCTCTGCAAGGCCTCTCCACCTTCAACGGAATCAACAGCTCCTCCCAATTTGGTGTCATCTGCAAACTTGCTCATGACACCTTCTAGTCCTACATCCAAGTCATTTATGAAAACACTAAAAAGAAATGGCCCTAAAATTGAGCCCTGGGGAACCCCACTAGTGACTGGTCACCAGCCTGATGTAACCCCGTTTACCATAACTCTTTGGGCCTGACCCGTCAGCCAGTTGCTCACCCATCACTCTATGTTTTTGTCAAACTGTATGCTGGATATTTTGTCCAGAAGGATACTGTGAGAATCAGTATCGAAAGCCTTACTGAAATCTAAAAAAATTACATCAATGATAATCCATCACATTTGTATTAGACACGCAGAATGCAGTAAGTTGTTGAAGAATTAAGCATCAAGCCTTAAGTTAGTTACCTCAGGTCCCTCTGTAGTCGGTGAAGAGAAAGGGCCATCTCCAGAGAGTGGTTCGTTCCATGCTAAGTGTATGACTGGCATAAAAGTGGAGAAAAATGAAGAAAAGAGATATTCTCATTCTGAAGATAAGGAGTGTTTAAAAATTTTGTCATTGATCTTAATCAAAGTATATCTTTCACCTTTAGCAGGGCACTTCAGACACATGCTGATTTTTGTTGTGACATTTGCAGCATGTTAAAATGTGTTTAGGCAGTGGCATCGGAACTGTGCCACTGTGAGGATGTTTTTTTTCTGCAGCATTTCACAGATGGACCAAGGCTGTGACAAGATGCAGGTAGGATATATCTGCCCTCCAGTTTGCTCGGAGGTACTTTGATTGGCTTATTGAGTTCTAAAAATCCTTTTTTCCCAGGCTTAGTACTAGCAAATATATTCAATAGCAGTTTTACCATCGGAGGAGCAGACTCTGATTGCAGATTCCCAGAGTAATGTATCCAAGATATGGTGTTATGACAACTGCCATTTTTATTTCATTGACTGAGGACAGTAATGAGGTCAAAATCATACATCTAAACCTGATTCATTTAAGCCTCTAATAAGCTGTGTGATATTACAGTTTTTTCATGTCTTATAGTATAGACCCATACTGTGCAGTAGGAAAAATACAGAATAGCAAAACACCTGAAAGAAGTGCGTAAGTTCTAAAGGCTACAGAAATAGCAATGTTTTGAATTTGTTAATCATTCTAATGACTTAAAGGAAATTTATGGTTGATTAAGGAGTTGCAGTGCAGTAACTTGAGGCGGCAATGCACGTTGGCTTGCAGCCAGAAATTATTTGCCGTCGCCGCTGGTGGAAGGTATGTATGCTGAAACACGTTTATGCAGTTTGTTGCTGCCCACAGGTTGCACTGTGTACGGTCAGGGGTCCACTGTGTGGAGACCTGTGGAGATGCAGATCAGGAGAGCAATGCTGATTTGGGTTGCAGTCTGATTTAAGATGCGGTTGAAGAGGTAGGAAATACTCCTAGAAGGACAACTGAGAGCAGGAGGTTTCCAGTACTGAGGGACCAAAGCTGTGGAAACTAGCTATGTGTAACAGTCTCATATGCATGTTTTTATTCAGTTATTTGTCAGGGTTCCTATCCCATTTTTAATTATTTTTCAAAGTGTACCATAAAATCGTAGGCACTTACTTGTTTGTATCCATTCATAGACAAATGTGTTCACATACCAAATCCATACATATGTGACTTTTCAGGAATATCCCTCGTCTTTTACAGGTTTGGTTTGCAGTTTCTAACGGGCTGGCATACCAGCTATTGATACGGTAATACATACACTTTAGACTGTAGTAGTTTGCAGTAGAACCACAGATGTGTGTTAGTGTCTTAAGAGCTTATCTTAACCCTTCTTGTGGTACCTTGCTTCAAACCACTGAATCTATGGGGGGGAAAGAGTCTGTGAAAGTCATCACAGCTAAAAGAATTGCAATTCAGCTTTATTGTGTAGACTAAAACAGAAAATATTATTTGAAAGACAAAGATATAAATTATTTTCCTTCTTTTTTTTTTCATTCTACATTTATTCATTCAATATAATGGCTGTCCAGGAAGTCTGGTCTGCTGTTCCCAACATATTGATGGTTTCATTCACAACTTCCAAATCCCATGAACAACAAGATCAGAAATTAATTTTCATAGAAGCATAGAATGGTTTGGGTTGGAAGGGACCTTAAAGATCATCTAGTTCCAACCCCCCTGGCACTTCCAGGGATGGGGCATCCACAACTTCTCTGGGCTCTTTTATTTAGTTGATAGTAATTTCTGTTTATCTTAAAAAGTTAAGTATTGAACCTCCTGTCTTGATGGTGATAATAAGAATGATTAAAAAAAACCCAAACAAAACAAACCCCCCAGGCTTTAGATTTTTCCAAGTCAAAACACTGTTAATGTCACATCCGCTCATATTTGTCTATAAATAAAATTCTTTCATATGGTTTTAAACATAGTATTTTATTCTTTATTATCTTCTCTTCCCCTTACCATTTGTCTTCCAGGGAGATCACAATCTCCTTATCCCACAGTTTTTTCCATCAGGTGGACCTGACATTTTTCTTTCTCAGTAAGTCATCTTTAAATTTTTTAAAAAATGTATTTCAGGTAGATATTTTTAACATACGTTGTTTTCCTCTCAAATGACAGTTGTAGTGTGGAGATAAATTAAAAAACATTTAAATTAGTTCATATTGATAAATGAAGGACAACTGTTTCCCTCATCTGTTTTCTTCCAATTAGATACTGTAATGCTGAATATGTTAACTCTTTCAGCACTGTGATTCAAAAAATTGCGTTATGTTCCCATCCTGAAACCTGTTTCTTACATTTAAAAAAATTGCCATTAAGTCAACACCACATTGACTGGATTTAAAGCTTCAAAGATGTCTCCTGAAAGACTGTCTTCCGATGTAGAGACAGACTGTCACTGCTGTTTCTGTTGTACTTGCCTCTCACTGATTTTTGTGGGACCACAAGTAATAAGGCACTGGAGGATTTCTGTACTTAGGGAGCATAGCAGCCATTATTACAGAATCATTCTATTTATTTCAGCCTCTTCCAGTGTTTTCTTCTGTGAGTCAAAGTTTCCAGCCTGACCTGCCACGGAGCCAAAGCAGCAGCCATCCCCTCTCCTCAGGAGATGCTGGATACGGGGCAAAGGAAGAGGAAGCAGCCAGTACCATTGCAACAGAAAGCTACAAGACCAGAAAAAGCCTTGTAATTTTGGTGGTGGCTCTCTTTTCCCATTGTGCTTTTCTTTGTTTTTTTTTTTTTTTTTAAAAAAAAAAACCTTGTTAATCTTTTAAGTTCATTCCTCTGTCTATCCTTGGCTCTCCATGCCTGGAAAAGCAGAGGGGAAATTAAGACTGTTTTGAGCCACCTTCCCTCCAGGCCTGAGAAGAGGCCCAGGATGGGTATGGATGGAGATGAATGTGCTGGATATGGATGCAGATGGATGACCCAAGGGAGCAGAGCTACTCAGGAGGCTCCTGTGCATCAGTTACCTGCTTTTTTCTCCTTACCTACCTGATGCAAGGCTCTTCTTCCCTGCCCAATAAGTTTAGTGTTCATCTTCCACTTCTCTTACCCTGTCTTCCTACTCTTTTTTTCGCTCTTTTCTTAGGTGCAGTTTCCATTAATAAGCTATCCGTGTTGGCCTCACAGACCTTTCTTCCCTCCTACTCCTCTCTCCAGTTTATCAGGTCCATGTTAGCTTTCCTGTAGACTTTCCACCACAATACACGTTTCATTCCAAGCTGAAAGCTGGGGCCAGTGATGGTTTTTCTTACAGTGTTGGGCATACCTCAGATTTCTGAGAGGCTGAGTGGTGAGAAAGTGCGCCCCAGGGGATCATAGAATCATAGAATGGTTTGGGTTGGAAGGCACCTTTAAACGTCATCTAGTCCAAACTTCCTGCAATGAGCAGGAACATCTTCCAACTAGATCAGGTTGCTCAGAGCCATGTCCAACCTAACCTTGAATATTTCCAGGGATGGGGCATCTCCCACCTCTCTGGACAACCTGTTCCAGTGTTTTACCACCCTCATTGTAAAAAATGTCTTCTTTATATCTAGTCTGAATCTACCCTCTTTTAGTTTGAAACTATTACGCCTTGTCCTACCGCTACAGGCCCTACTAATGCCCTGCTTAACCATCATAGCCTTGAACCAGGGCACATTTAGGCACTGAGGGATTTCTTGGAGTATCTAGTTGCCAAATTCATTTCCACAGCGTGTGTCAGGAGAGAAGTCTTCCAGAAGAGTTTGTGTTTTGTTCAGAGTCAGTACTTAGTTTCTAGGAACCACAAAAAGCAGCTTTGTTTACACATTTCAGTTTGCTGCTCCGGAGTGTGAAGTGACAAGTCATCTGATAAGACTGGAGAAGGAATTTGTAAAGCTTTGCCAAAGCAAATCTTTTCCTGCCTTTCCCTGTCTAATTTCAGTCTGGAATGGAATATCTGAACAATTTTTGCATACTTAAACAACAAACCTCAACCAGATAACAGGTGAAAGAAATTTTTGTTAAAAAATTTTGGCAAAATTGGAAATTCCTGAAAGTAGGGAATGTCATAGAAAATTTTGAGCAGTACAAATGCTGAAACTTCCCATCTCCTGTAAATAGCTTCAAGGTTTTGCTTTTAGCAGTGTCTCTAGAAATAATGAGAAATAGCACAGAAGATTAATGACAGTGCCATTATCATAATACTGATTATAATTGGATACCCATTATAATAGCTTCACACCATGATTAGTTGGTTCAGATTAGGATTAGTGTAGGTCTGGAGTTTTTGATTTTTACAAAGGTTTACCATGGTAGTTCGTTGCTTTCTGCAACACATTATTTTGTAGCTTTGCCATGATTTAACAGGGAGAAGTGAAACAAAAAATGTTCTTTTTTATGCAGACTGCTGTTAGTTGATATTCTGTTTATACACTTATAATAGTGTCAGAATACTGACACTATTATAGATCAAGAAAAAAATCTTTTCTATCTTACATTTTAAAGACATTTGTAAAATTACTGCATGCCAAATCCCTCTTAATAACACTATGTACAAGGCGTACCAAGACTATTACAAGGCTACTGTTGATGAAAAGTCCACCTTCTAGCTCCTTTGAACCTGCTTTTAACATGTGGATATGCATATAAATTGATACTAGAAGAATCTTTCTTGTTTTCTAAGAATTGCTGGAGAGAGAGAGAGAGGGAATGAGAGAGACAGACAGGTGGCTTTGATATTGTACAGTTTGTGTTTGATAGTCACATACCCTCCAGCACAGATCTGGGATATAATTTTTTAATGTATTCAGCATAATAGAGAGTAGATGCTGTTTAATACACATGGAAATGTTTTTTATGTCCTTTCCTCAGATGTTTTTATGCAGAATTTTAATTTAGTTATTCATAATCCCCTGAGTTCTTCAGAAACCAGTATATTTTCAGCTACCGTTAATCTCTACCAGTTTGTCTTCAGATTCCTGCATTTTTCAAGGGAATTCCAAAAACCCAGCATAAAGTTAAACAGCCTCATTGAAAAACTAATACGGTACAATACAATTAATTTTTACATAGAGACATCTCCACTAAAGTGATACTTCATATAAAAAGTGTAATAAACTGGTAGTTCTTTAATGAGAAGACACCATGTTTCTCATGCTAAACCACTTCTAAACAAGAATACAGTCCTTCACAGAGTTTTTGTTGTTAATAGCTTAATGTAATTTAGAGGATGTATTGAGGTTGCATGGCAAGGTTTTGGTAGCGGGGGAGGTCTACAGGTGTGGCTTCTGTGAGAAGCTGCTAGAAGCTTCCCCCATGTCCAACAGAGCCAATGCCAGCTGGCTCCAGGATGGACCCAGGGAAGGACTCACATTGGAGAAGTTGGTGGAGGACTGTCTGCCGTGGGAGGGACCCGAGGCTGGAGCAAGGGAAGAGTGTGAGGAGTCCTCCCCCTGAGGAGGAAGGAGCGGCAGAGACAACGTGTGATGAACTGACCACAACCCCCATTCCCTGGCCCCCCTGTGCCACTTGGGGGGAGGAGGGAGAGAAAATCAGGAGTGAAGTTAAGCCCAGGAAGAAAGGAAGGGTGGGGAGAAGGTGGTTTTAAGATTTGGTTTTATTTCTCATTAGCCTACTCTGATTTGATTGGTAATAAATTAAACTAATTCTCCCCAGTTGAGTCTGTTTTGCCTGTGATGGTAATTGATGAGTGATCTCTCCCTGTCCTTATCTCGACCCAGGAGCCTTTTGTTATATTTTCTCTCCCCTGTCCAGCTGAGGAGGGGAGTGATAGAGCAGCTTTGGTGGGCACCTGGCCTCCAGCCAGGGTCAACCCACCACAAAGGAATATAGGGAATGCATATGAGGAGCAAAGAGAATGGTAGTAATTTCCTAAAAACACTGTATTACTAGATTATGCCTCCTGAACAATCATGTTCAGTATCTACCACAGTCAGAACATCTTACAATACCTTTTGTAAATATACTCAACTATATTTTAAAGAATAATTAGCATGTTTTGCCCACTTACAGTTTTTATGCTTCTTGCTTACCCCATTCACCCATGCACTGTTCCGTTTTGACTTCATCTTGCATGGGTGTCAGGCAAAAGTATTCCAGACAGGGTGCATTATGAAACAGCACAGGCTCTTTCTCTTTCTTTTCTGGATTTCTGCTCCATGTACTCCCAGGATAGTACTGCACTCCCTTGGGTTTTTGGGGGTTTTTGGCTTTGTCATCTTGTTGGCACCTCCTGATCTTCTGGATTGGATTTCATAATGTCTAATCTGAGTCACCTAAAAGGTAAGCATCCAGTCTAAAATAGTTGTTGAAGTGGAGAGAAAAAGACAGGCATCTAGTGTGTGTGATTCATCCCACCTAAGGTAGCGATTTTAGTTCCATATGAGTCATGAGCTAAAGATACTCTCCACTAACCACAGAAATCCTGAAAGACTAGCTTAGACTAGACATCTTTTAGATGTCTGAACTAAGTTGAATGTGATAGTCTGTGGTCATTTGTACACGAAGACTTTTTCTTGCTTCTCCTGGTAACAGAGACTTCCCTTGTGCAAGAAGTCAATAGATACACTTGTGTAAAGTATACTGCCAAGGAAAATGCTATGCAAGAGCCAGAAGATCATTGCCTTTAGTCTTGCATCTCTCTTCCCTTTTCACAAGGCCATGCAACACCAGCTATGCTGGAATTGACAGTCCAGTGAAAACACAACTACTGTCAGATTTTGAAGTAGCACACTACTGGTCTAATAAAATGAATTCTTCTGTCTATACAGTTTCCCTCCAAAATTAGTCTTGGGATGAAGTGGTGGATTTAACCTAAAATGACAGCCTGCAAAGAGCTACATGGGAGGATCGAATACTGTTATCTCAGCAAAACTGAGATAGCAGACTTCTTACTATGAGAAGTGAAGAAATACCAGAAAGAAGTTGTATTAGTGAAGTGGAAAGCATAGTTAGAACCCTTCCTGGTATGCACACTCTGAATAACTGAACTTATTAAGAAGAATCTACATCTGGAACTCTTCAATTTTCAAATGCCTCATGTTGCAGAAACACTGATGAAGTAAAATCTTAATTTTTCCTAATGCTTTATATAGTATTACCAACCTCAAATATAGTCTTTTAAACGTAAATAATTGTTAGAGTGTTTAAAATAAAGTTTTAACTTCGGTGACTATCAAATAGCTTACTGACATTTTTTATTTTTTTTTACTCTTGGAGAGCTCATTCTTGTCTTTATGAGCCTGGCAGCTTGCTTAAACATTCCCAGGTGATTAACTAACTTCCCAATTACAATCAGCATTTGGTAGTTAAATGCTGATACTACATCGATAACCAGTTATAATGTGAAATGACGTTGCAGTTTTTATACATAAAACACCTTTCTTAGTACCTGATGATGACATTATAAAGTATAGCTATTAAAAGCTGGAATATTTTAGAATTTGGGGGGAAGTAAGAGTTTTCATCTTAATATTTGAAACATTCATTAGATGTAGCAAGAATTTCCTGTTGAATAATCCCCAACCATAAACATTCTTCATAATATTTAAGGTGTGAAGACTTCACAGATTTTATGATCCACACCAACAGGAATTACAGAGGGCAAAGTTGAAGTCAGTGCCTACTTTAATGTTGTGGGATGTATTATTACAGATAAAAAATATAAGTACTGTAAGATTTAAATATAGAATATCATTCCTTGAGGCAATATGATGTACAGGTTATCTAAAAGTTGTACATGTACAAATGGCTGCATCTTAAATACCAGTTAGCCTTAGAGAAGCTTGTGATAAGGTAACTTTAGAAAAGAAATCAGTAGAATTCTAGTTTTAACTGGGTTTCGTGTCATTATATTTGTTATCAGTTTTACCATTTATAAGGGTCATCTTGCGTAGCAACCAAAAAAAAAAGTCCTGTTTATCTTGTAGTAGCAAGAGATAATTATGCACTCTTAATTCCCTTTAATCTGGGAAATGCTGTCATTCCCAGATTAAAATAGTCTCTTATCTATGCTATTCTAAATTTACACAGGTTTGCAAATACTTGAATTTGCACACAGTTTAAAGAAGCCGTAGCTATGTTTCTTCAATCTTTTATGCTCAGACGATGGCAGGAGATCAAGACACCAAAGCTTCATGACTACTGTCTGTCAAACGAGCTATGGGAACTATTGTTGACTCTGTAACTGTAGCCATCTGCACTTGTGAAGTAAAATAGATGAGCTTAAACCGGGGGCGCTCAACCTTTCTAACTGGTTGGACAATGCCTATTATAGGGTCCTAGGGACTTCTGTCAAGAAGCACCGATTAGGTGAACAACATCAGTAGAAACTGGGACAGAAGAAGGCTGAAGTGCTGGAGATGTCCTGATGGCCATAAAACATGGTGAATTTTTTGATGAGCCAAGTGTTGGCTTAAATCTCCTTGGAGTAGGTGGTGCAATTCTAGCTTTTGAGTTTGATACCGGAGGAAATTAATTTCTTCTGACTTCCCAGCAGTTTGCAGGTTCCAGCTTCAACTGCCAGACTTCTTTACATGGTATCTTTTGCTGGTCACTCAAATAAACAGTGACAAGAGTTATGCAAACCTTAGTCTTACTAGCATAGGTAAAACTTGATGTCATGAGTTTCAGCATCTACTGTATGAGGCTGGTGGGATCTCTACCTCCTGGGCTTTCCTGCCAGTGCTGATCTCATGGGAACCATTTCTTCACTGCTATTGCTGCTCTAATCACCTGGATTAGAGCTAATGTGAGCACTCCTGTCCGATGGTAAGTACAGCTGTGTATGCTGTGTACAAATGCTCTGTTCCTGGTCATGGGTCATCAGCTTGTCTTTCATAGTACTGTGGTGGGGAGAATCGTATTAGCACATGGATAGTTGGTATTCATAGGATGTGATCATAAACTGTTTGCCAGCTTCTGCATCAGAAATTCTTTATTTAACTTATATGCAAGTTTAGAATTTTTCTGTTGTAACTGACCTTTGCCATGTGCAATTAAAAAGCTGTGTTTGTACCTGGGTTTGTTGAGGTTTTTTTTAAATTTCTTTTCAAAGTCATAATTCCTTTTATGCTTATAAAAAAGAACCAGTATGTTTTATATAGTAGTAATCTTTTTTATTGTTATTATTTTCACTTTAGACCATGTCCTTAACATTTATTATTCAATATTGCTGTTCCACAGAAATTTGAGAGCACTCGTACTTTGAATAATCACCTACTCGGTCATCACTCATGTTACACACAATAAAAGAACTTGATTAATTTGACTCTGCTTTTTTTTTTTTTTCCTTAATCCATTTGAGCCTTGGGTGAGGCTAGAACCTCCATAAAGATAGGTTGCATGTCTTTTTAGAAAGAAGAATATTTAAGTTCTGTTTGGACTTATTTTTTTATTTAAACCAGTCTTACCTATTCATATATAGGGATTGTCTCTAACTGGCTGCTAAAACTGTGAAAATGCATTTTCAAGCTTGATTGATAGTTCTATAAAACATTGGAGAGGGATGACAGGCTTGATCATAGGTATGGAGATCTAACTTCACTAAGGCTTCAGTAAGTAAAAAGGAAGTGACTAAAGATGAGTAAGGTAAAAGTGTATGAAATCATGCTGGGGTTGAGTAGAAAAATGATTATTAACTTTTTCTCATAAGTATCATGGATCATTAAATCAAATTATCAGGTAGCAGGTATAAAATAAGAAAAGGAAATATTTTTCATACAGTGCATAATGAATTCATGGATTTCATTTCCATAGGAAGTTCTGGAGTCCAAAAATACACAGAGGATCAAAGAGTGACTGAATTCATGGTAGAGGATTCCCACAAAGAGTGTCAGACACTAAGACGCAAAGTTTACAAAGTCCTGAAATCACACATTTCTGGGAACTGGGAGCAGATGCTGTGGAAGTCTTACTGTGGAATTGTTCTGCATTTAGTAGATTTGTAATGATGGTTATATTTATTATACTGTTTCAGACCCACGATATCTTGAAGGATCTTTGCTGTGGCCCAGTACTCCTGCTCATAAAATCTTACAGCCTCGTCTAAGTGCTTGTACTGCATGCTTTTAAAAAGTGTGATAACCCTGGGCTACTGGATCAGACCCAGTGTCCACCTGCTCCAATCTCTTTTGTCAAAGAAAGCCCAGCAGGGAATGCTTAGAAAAGGGTTTCAGGTTTGCACCAGCATGCAGGTACACTTCTACTCCTATACAGTCTATTGCCTGCAATGCTCTATTGCCTCCAATCTTGGAGATTTTCTAAACAGGAGCTTTTTTTTGTTGTTGTTGTTTTTTTTCCTCCTTTTAATACTGCTGTTGAGTTTTCTTAATCTAACTGCATCTAATTGTTTTTGAACTTACACTTTTGGCATCTATAACCTCCTGTTGCAATAAAGTTCATCCTTGCCCAGATGCTGTGAGAACTATCTTCTTTTTCTTATTTTGGGTGAACAACCTGATAATTTCCTGATAATTTCATTTGCTATCCCTCTGTTACTTGGACTATGGTGCATAGTTCTTCAGGCACAGTGTTTCCTATTCACCATCTCTCTATAACGGTATTGATTTTACATTTTTCTTTTCCAGTTAAGTGTCTTTATTTATCTAATCTCCTCTCAAACAGAAGCTGATCCATACCATTGCTTATCTTTGCCATCTCTATCTTTGCTGTACGTTCCCTAGTTCTTCTGTACCTGCAGAGGCACTTCAGACAGATCTTACGATGTTTTTGCAACACCAGTAAGGAACAAAGAGGTCTCACAATGTGTCTTGTATCACTTGCAGGCAGGCCCAAGGACTTTGCTAGGAGCTCTTCCAGAGCAAAGTAACCAAGTGATGTAAATTAAGCAACGTGAAAATGCGGAGATGTCTTTCGCTACTCTGCGCAGAGACAAACTGATACATATACGGTACTATTGTCATTCTGAGCTTTGCATCCACAATACAAGAGGAATGCAGGAGTAGAATACAAATAGCTTAACTGTCTTCATGAAAACAAGTATTTGAAAGTACTCTTGTTTCAAGTTTTGCAGCTACTTCTGGTAATGTAATCATCATGATTTGAAATATAAAAAGCACATACTGGTTGGTGGAGATAAGGGTCCTTGGAGTGTTCTCTTCTGTCTTCATATGGCAGTGTACTGGCCAGCCATGGTTTCAGATTTTAGCGAGGTACAAGTATAGCTGGTTTTTTTGGTCCCATAGGCAAAAAGGCAATGGCTTCCAGTGCAGTGCAAGAAGAGATTGATGAAGGAGGTCACAGAGGTCTAAGGGCAGAGATCTTCTACCCTTCTTGTACCTGCATATGGGTGTCATGGGGAAGGTTACTGAGATCCCTTCTTCTACAGCTCATGACAGAGAAGCTCCTGCTTGTCAAAGCAAATCCTAGCAGACTTGAGACCATAATTTCAGTGTTCCTCAATCTTAATGTTATACCTTATATTAAGTCTTATATCATACCTGAGATGGGATTAATCTTGGTCAGGATAACGGCCAAGGATAATGAAGGATAATATATTTCCAGTGTTCATCTGTATTGTTAGCTGTACTTGTCTTTATGCAAAAGTAGTATTCTTTCCTCATGTTTTTGTGCCTGCACGAAATAAAATACCTTCCTTTACACTGTGCAGCATCCTTTGCACTTTACATTATCTTCTTCAAATCCATTACAAGATTCGTAAAATCCTTCATTGGAACACGAATCCTTTCATAGTTTCTTTTCTATGATTTATTCTTCTTTACATTTTTATATTTCCTTAGATCATAGGATTTGGAATCAAATAATATAGTCAAAAGTTATAAATCAGAATTCTCTAATTATGAAATTTTGCTACAAACAACTTAAATGTTTGTAGTAGGTCTTTTTTATACATGCTTCTTCAAATTTTTCGGCTTTTCTTCCGTATAAGAAGAGTGGTTCTTGTTTTCAGAAGAAAGTTGAGTCTTGAATAATTATGTGTAAATGGATATCTAAGGAAAATACTAAATAATGTAAGACTTCTGATGACACTGTATAAGCTTAAACCACTGATGATATTTCATGATCTGTTTGAAGTATATTTTACATCTGCATTCTGCAAATTTGCTGTATTTATGTAACAGAATAAAAATATTGGATACGAGTGGAAATTTAAGGTTAGCAGACAACACTCTTCTTTTAATCAAGATCTTTTTTTTAATTTGGATATTCATAAGAATTCAGATAGCATAAAGATATTCAGTCACGTGAACAATGAAAAAGGGAAAGACTAGACTTCCTCTGTCAGACCATTGGCTCCAGAGCAGATTTTCTGACTGACTTAAAATGCTGCATGTGCGTTTTGGGCCTCAAATGCTGGAATGCTTTCTCTTTTCATTTTTATCCTATGAGGAGGAACGACATTTATGGTATATAAGGTGTAGTGGGAAAAAAGTAGACATTTTGATTTTTTAAGAAAAAGGTTAGAGATCTGTTGGCACCAAAGGCCAGTGTTTTCTTAAAGGCTCCTTTGTTCCATATGTGTACTTTTACAGTAATAAATAAATTCAATCTTGATACTATAAAGGGAAGAAGTCGAGGTAAGATTTAAAATTTTAAATTGGTTATTTAGTGGCATACTATCACCAATTTAGTTTCAACAAATTACTGTGAGTATTTTTATATAGGCATAGCATACTTGCTAAAAATGTACGTGATTATAAGCTAGGCTAAATTTGAGGGGGGGTGCATAAATAGTACTACTTATAGAAATTGTATTACTATATTATTATAAAATTAAACTTTTTTCTTTTACATTGGATTTACTGCATTTACTCAAATTGAGTACTTTAAACATGTAACTAATTGTCTCTAAATTGGAGAGACGTGGATTTGACAGATGGACCACTCAGAGGATAAGAAATTGGCTGGATGGTCATACTCAAAGAGTTGCGGTCAGCAGTTTGATGTCCAAGTGGAAATCAGTGACGAGTGGCATTTCTCAGGGGTTGGTACTGGGACCGGCACTGTTTAACATCTTTGTCAGCAACATGGACAGCGGGATCAAGTGCACCCTCAGCAAGTTTGCTGATGACACCAAGCTGTGTGGTGTGGTCGACATGCTGGAGGGAAGGGATGCCATCCAGAGGGACCTTGACAGGCTGGAGAGGTGGGCCCGTGTGAACCACATGAAGTCCAACAAGGCCAAGTGCAAGGTCCTGCACGTGGGTGGGGGCAATCCCCAGCACATCTACAGGCTGGGCAGGGAACGGATTGAAAGCAGCCCTGAGCAGAAGGACTTGGGGGTGTTGGCTGATGAAAAGCTCAGCATGAGCCGGCAGTGTGCGCTTGCAGCCCAGAAAGCCAACCGTGTCCTGGGCTGCATCAGAAGAAGCGTGGCCAGCAGGTCGAGGGAGGTGATCCTGCCCCTCTACTCCACTCTCATGAGACCCCACCTGGAGTGCTGTGTCCAGCTCTGGGGGCCCCAGTACAGGAGAGACATGGAGCTGTTGGAGTGAGTCCAGAGGAGGGCCACGAAGCTGATCAGAGGGCTGGAGCACCTCTCCTCTGAGGACAGGCTGAGAGAGTTGGGATTGTTCAGCCTGGAGAAGAGAAGGCTCCAGGGAGACCTTATAGCAGCCTTCCTGTACCTGAAGGGGCCTACAGGAAAGCTGGAGAGGGACTGTTTACAAGGGCATGGAGTGATAGAACAAGGGGTAATGGCCTTAAACTGAAGGGGGGTTGATTTAGATTAGATGTTAGAAAGAAATTCTTTACTGTGAGGGTGGTGAGGCACTGGAACAGGTTGCCCAGAGAAGCTGTGGATGCCCCCTCCCTGGAAGTGTTCAAGGCCAGGTTGGATGGGGCTTTGGGCAGCGTGGTCTAGTGGAGGGTGTCCCTGCCCCTGACAGGGGGTTTGGAACTAAATGATCTTTAAAGTGCTTTCCAACCCAAATCATTCTGTTATTCTATGAATTAAACAGTAATTTTTAATGTGTGCAATTTAAGCAAAAAGCTGGAGTGATTCCCAGTTCTCTTTGGTAAATATGTACAAATATTACTTTTGAAAGCATAAATTACAACTCTGAAAGAATATTTTTTCAAAGCTTTCAAACCTGATATTCTATAGGTGTTACTGCTTTAAATACTGTTATCTGTGAAAGGTGAACAAGTAAAATGCAGGAAATCTAGCATCAAGACTGATGCCCTATATTTGTATTTTTGTGATATTTTCTATTCAATTATATGAACATGAGCATTTCTTGGAGATTGTACTGATTTTCCAGGAATTGAGACTGCATTGTTTAAGTACCAATTACTCTGAAAGCATCAACCCATTGCACTGGTCCATCCCTTCCTAACTCTTCTACTTATTTTTACCTGAGACTCAATTTAATCTGAACAACACAAAACAAATTTTATAACATGATTAAGAGGAAATGACATTGGAGGAGGGGGAAGATTATATTACCTGGAGTGGTACCAAGGTAAATAAACACACTTCTGATATTTTTTTCTTGTTTTTTTTTTTTTTCCCATTAGCTTTTACTACTTCATGATTTGTGTCTTACAGTTTCCAAAAAAAACCCCAACCAAACCCCTAACAAGAACAACAAAAATGTCTATAACTGCAAGTTCAATTACTTTCATTGTGTACTACAATAACAGTAGTTATTGGTTACGGTTAATGCTCTTAGGCAGTAGACAGTGATCTGCCAATGTCTCTGTTGAGGCTGAGAACACAACTGTTACTTCAAGTAAGTGGAGGGAAATTAAAAACTTCCCTTTCATCATTTCAATCACTGTGAACTCTACCGAAGGAATTTAACCTCTAAAAAACCCCTTCTTTGGATTCATTATGTAAAAATAAATTAAACACTGATCTTCTTGAATTGCTTAATGTTGTTGCAGCTTTTCTTTTTTTCCAACTGCAAAGAAACACACTTTTTGAAATGGACATTGGACTTTGTCCACAGGATTTCAAACCATCACATTTAGCAAAATGGTGCACCAAAATGCAGTGCCAAGATGATATTTAGATGACTGGCTGATAAGGTTGGGATGGCTTTTGCCTATGGAAGATATTGAAGCCCACTAGGGAGCTCACAAAGTGTTTGAAGACACAGTTTTCCTACACTGCCTGTTCTTTCTTGCGGGACCTGACAGTGGGCCTGGAAAGCACCTGCTAGCATCTGGAATATAAGTGTAGTGAGTATAAGTAGAGAGCTCTCAAGTTGTTTTAAGGATTACTATTGTCTACAAATTGCCAATATTTTAGTGTATATTTACCGAGCCTCTAGTACCCTTGTACAAATGGCACTCCCTAAGAATGAGATTCTGCATATATTTGTGCATATGTGCATTTCCATTGCCAGGAACAGTTCAGTTTTCTACTCTGCTTCTTAGCACGTGATTGAAAATTCAATAAAGATTGGATTCGGCTTCAAAATAAACATCTAAACATCTAAGTGTGAACTAGAGATCCAGGCTCCCCGTATAGACAACACAGTTTTAGGCAAACCAGTCAACATGACCAGGAGCACTATTCAGCCCACATTAAGGTTAACACAATTGAATATGATTCAGTTGGCTGTAATGGTCCCATTTGAAGTGCCTTGCTGGTTTACAGATGCCACTTCAGAAGGTTACAGGTGTCCTGTCTGCCAGCTGCATTGGAGTGGTTTGGAAGTGGTGTGAAACCTCAGATGGCACAAGGCTCCTGTGCAGGCAGCTAAATTAATCACCTTTGGTCAGCTGAGTAGCTCTCATCCTAGCATAAGTTAAACATTTCTAGACACTTATGATTAGCAGAATATCTCAGTATGCATACAATTTTTTAACTAAAGCCAAAGCAATTTCTAATAATTGATTTCTGCCCCCCTGTTGCTTTCCACAAAGAATAAATGATATGTGTGCTTAATTTATAAGTATGTTTGATGTAATTCAGTCTTCGTGTGTTATATCACAGCAAAAATTACTGTTGGTAGGGTGAGAGGACTAGAGCTCCTTATCCTGCCTATGCTGGGCTGTCTTCCCCACAGGACCAAGGTGAAGATTAGCAGTTCTTTGGAGAAGACTTCCTATTTCATTCACAATGGCTATCCATAATACAAGTACAGTGGGCTCATCAGGACTGACAATACCCTAGTACCCTTGCATTGTGTATCATCAGCGTAGTTTAGCTCTCCTGACAAAGAGCGAGCTGCTTTTGTAACCAGGAAAGCCCTATATATCCTTTTGAGTAACATTATTTTAAAACCAGTATTACCAGAATAAAGCAAGGTCATCAATAATCCTCTGCTTCTATCTGAAAAATTAAATATGAGTGTTTGGAAAAGCTATAAATGTTGATAAGCATCTAAACCTTTCTATATATATACAGTGTCTCATACGGAAAGGTACTCTACAATACAAATATCAAAGTGAGATACAATAAGCCAGGATTAGTTTGTTCTGACTGATAATAATGATACTATTTTCATTTATAAAACATTTTTTTACAGTGGTTCCTGTGTACTTAGGAAGAAACACAGCCTATCTTCTCAACAGTTTCCAGTTGAGGAAGAAAAGGATTTCCAAGCCCTGAAAAAGCATTTGGAAGCACATACTTCAAATTAGAATGAAGTCAGGGTAATCCTCTGTCCTTTGTTATGTAGCAGGTCAGATTAGAGGATCACAGAGATCTTCATGGCTTTATAATCTATGATTAACATATTATTTTTTAACTGTGTGCTTTGGTCCAGTTCTTTGCAACAATGCATATAAGCATATCTTTGTGTGGAGCAGGTGGAGCCAAAACAAGGGGTTAAAATTAGGCAGATGTTGAACTGCTTTGCAGGCTGGAGCTTGAGTCCTGACGTCATGAGTTCTCTTTGTCTTTCAGAATATTTGCAGTGAAATTTCTTTTTTTTTTTTTTTTTGACATGGTGGTCTTCATGCTTTCCACTTCATTAAAAAAAAAAAAAAAAGGAAGGTAAAAGTATTAAGGTTATAGTACTTCTTCTTTGCTTAAAGAAACAATTTTATTAATTAAGAAATGCATTAAAATAAGTTTTATTTAGATGGAATAATCTGCTTTTCCCTAGATTTGTTTTTTTTTAAAAAAATTACAATTTCATAGAATCATAGAATACCAGGTTGGAAGGGACCTCAAGGACCATATGGTCCAACCTTTCCTGGCAAAAACACGGTCTAGACAAGATGGCCCAGCACCCTGTCCAGCTGAATCTTAAAAGTGTCCAATATTGGGGAATCCACCACTTCCCTGGGGAGATTATTCCAATGGCTGATTGTTCTCATTGTGAAAAATTGTCCTCTAGAGTCCATTCGGAATCTCCCAGGAGTAACATGCACCCATTACCCCTCATCTATACTGTGTGACATCCTTGTAAAAAGGAAGTCTCCATCTTCTTTGTAGCCACCCTTTAAGTACTGGAACATGTTGATGAGGTCTCCCCTAAGCTTTCTCTTCTGAAGGCTGAACAAGCCCAGTTCCTCAGCCTTTCCTGATATGGCAGCCTTCCCAGTCCTTTGATCATCCTGGTGGCCCTCCTCTGGACCCTCCCCAGCCTATCCACATCTATTTTGTAGAGCAGGGACCAAAATTGAACACAGTATTCCATATGTGGCCTGACAAGCTCTGAGTAGAGTGGAATAATGACTTCTTTATCTCTGCTGGTGATGCCCTTGTTGATGCAACCCAGCATCCTGTTGGCTTTGCCACTGCAGCACACTGGTCACTCATATTGAGCTTGTTGTCCACCAGGACCTCCAGGTCCCTTTCCACAGAGCTGCTCCCCAGCCGGGTACATCCCAGCCTGTGCTGCACTCCTGGATTATGTTTTCTCAGGTGCAAGACCTTACATTTGTCTCTGTTAGACTTCATAAGGTTCTTGTTAGCCCACTCTTCCAGCCTATCCAGGTCTTCCTGCAGGGTGGCTCTCCCTTCCGAAATGTCCACTTCCCCACTCAATTTGGCATCATCAGCAAACTTCATCAGGATACACTTGATCCCATCATCCAGGTCACTTATGGAGATACTAAACAGTGTTGGGCCCAATATCGATCGCTGGAGGACCCCACTCGTGACAGGTTGTCAGTTTGAAAAGGAACTGCTTACCACCACCCTCTGGGTGCGGCCTGTCAGCCAGTTCCCCACCCGCCGCATGGTCCATTTGTCTAGACAATAACACATCAGTTTCTCTAGCAGGAGGCTGTGGGAAACTGTACCGAAAGCCTTGCAGAAATCCAGGTAGACAATGTCCATCACTTGCTCCACATCAACTGAGCAGGTTACTTTGTCGTAGAAGGTGATCACACTTGTCAAACACAGTTTGCCCTTTGTGAATCTGTGCTGGCTTTTCCCAGTCACGTGTTTCATTTGACTTGTGGTAGCCCACAGGAGGATTCATTCCATAACTTTCCCAGGGACTGAAGTCAGACTGATGGACCTATAATTTCCTTTAAGCCCTTCTTGTCGATGGGGGTGACATTAGCCTTCTTCCAGTCTTCCGGGACATCCCCTGATCTCCGTGACTGCTCAAAGATTATGGAGAGCAGCATAGAAATGACGTGAGCTAGCTCTCTTAACACCCTCGGGTGGATATTGTCAGAGCCCATCGATTTGTAGGGGGTCAAGCTCCTGTAATAGTTCACATACCAACTCTTCCTTTGCTGATGGTGGGTCTGTGCTTGCATCAACCTGGATTTTTGTTCCCAAGGCCTGGGGCCCAACAGTGCTGCTAAAGACAGAGGTGAAGAAAGTGTTGCGAACCTCTGCCTTTTCAGTGTTGTTGGTGATTAATTCACCTCTCCTGTTTAACAGTGGGCCAGTATTTTCCTCCTGTTTCCTTATTTTTCAGAAAAAAAAATACAAATATCACCCATAGAAATATTTTAAAAGTTCAGTTTTTCTTGTGGAGATACATTAAGATAATGTAAATGATGGAAAACTAACATTATCAATCTGAATTCTGTACTTCAGGGTCTAAATTAAATCTATGAACAGTTATAACACAACCAAATAATCTGTCTTATATTTCTTATGTCCTGTTAAAGTTGTGAAAAGTAATAAAACTGAGGATATTAGTCAGATTGATATCATTCTCAGTTAATTAATTAAACATCAGCAGTAACATTGAACTTAAATATACTGACCCCTGAAGAAATATATCGTCAACAGTAGTAACATGAAGTAGCTGGCTTACAAAGTGTGACTAATTCTCCAAGTATGTTTTGAGGTCATTACTTCCATTACAAAGTGCCTGTGCCAGCTAAAATCAATAAATTTGCAGCAGTGTGGTTGTCCTGGTTTCAGCTGAGATAGAGTTAATTTTCCTCCTAGCAGCTGGTATAGTGCTGTGTGTTGGATTTAGCATGAGAGTAATGTTGATAACACGGTAATATTTCAGTTGTTGCCAAGCAGTCAAGGACTTTTCAGCTTCTCATACTGGCCTGATAACGAGAAGGTGGGGGGCACCCGAGAAGCTGGGAGGGGACACAAACAGCACAGCTGACCCAGACTGGCCAAAGAGATATTCCATACCATATAGCATCATGCTCCATGTGTAACTGGGGGAGTTGGCTGGGATGTGGGTGGCTCAGCTACTAGCTGAGAATCAGCTTTGAGTGGTGAGCAATTGTGCTGTGCATCACTTGTTTTCTATTATTATTATTATTATTATTATTATTATTATTATTCATAATCTTCCTTTTCTATCCCATTAAACTGTCTTTATCTCAATCCATGAATTTTACCTTTTTCTTTTCAATTCTTTACCCCATCCCACTGAGGTGCGGGGGAGTGAGCAAAAGGCTGTGTGGTTGTTTTAGCTGCCTGCCAGGTTCAACCACAACAGTGGTACACCTTGAAAAGCGTCCAGGAGAGAAATAATAAATCACAGAATCACAGAATAGTAGGAGTTGGAAGGGACCTCTGGACATCATCTAGTCCAACCCTCCTGCTAAAGCAGGATCACCTGGAGCAGGTTGCACAGGATGGTGTCCAGGTGGGTTTTGAATATCTCCAGAGAAGAAGACTCCACAACCTCTCTAGGCAGCCTGTTCCAGTGCTCTGTCACCCTCACAGTGAAGATTTTCCTTATGTTGAGATGGAACTTCTGTGTTCCAGTTTGTGTCCGTTGCCCCTTGTCCTGAACAAGGGAGCTCAGAACTGGACACAGTGGCCTCACCAGGGCAGAGTAGAGGGGGAGGATAACCTCCTCTTCCTAATGGACCCCAGGATACCATTGACCTTCTTGGCCATGAGGGCACATTGCTGACTCATGGAGAGCTTCTTGTCCACCAGGACTCCCAGGTCCTTCTTGGCAGAGCTGCTTCCCAGCAGGTCAACCCCTAACATGTACTAATGCTTGGGGTTATTCCTCCCTAGGTGCAGGACCCTACACTTGTCCTTGTTGAATTTCACTTAGTTCCTCTCCACCCAACTCTCCAGCCTGTCTAGGTCTTGCTGAATGGCAGTACAGCCTTCTGGTGTATCAGCCACTCCTCCCAGTTTTGTCATCAGCACACTTGCTGAGAGTACACTCTGTCCCCTTGTCCAGGTCATTGATGAAGATGTTAAACAAGACTGGATGCAGTACTGACCCCTGGGGCACAACCAGGCCTCCAACTGGACTCTGCGCCACTTACCACAACCCTCCGAGACCTGCCATTCAGCCAGTTCTCAATCCACCTCACTGTCCACTCATCTAACCCATACTTCCTAAGTAAGTTTGCCTACGAGGATGTTATGGGAGACAGTGTCAAAAGCTTTGCTGAAGTCAAGATAGACTACATCTACTACTCTCCCCGCATCTACCCAGCCAGTCATGACATCATAGAAGGCTTGATCATAGAAAGCATGATTTCCCCTTGGTGAATCCATGTTGACCACTCCTGATAACCCTCTTTTCCTCCACATGTTTTGAGATGACATCCAGAATGATGTCATCTCTATCATCAATACATGTGCCTACAATAAAAAGGACCAAATCTTTCTGTAGGAAGCATTCATCTTTCCATCTCTCATCCCTGCTCCCTTTGGTACTGTAGTTTATGACTCTCGGAATGTTTCTATGGCAAGTAGAGTCGCAAATGCAATTCATAGGCAATGATACGATCAACAAATTTCTTTCCATTTGCAAAACTTCTGTCAAATTTTGTTGTATTGATTTGTTATTCATACATCCAGTACTTCCAATAATATTTTTGCATGCTGTTGTCATCAGTCTTCAAGAATCTCAGATGTGTTTGGTTTACTGGTTCTCAGCCAGCTTTCAGCTGCCATTCTAGGCACTGCCAGTTTCTCAGTGACCCGGGTGCTATGAATTTTGCTGGTAGGAAAACTGCATCTATTCTCTTTCACTAGCAAAATACACCCTTTCTGCCTGACTTTGTAATTTATGCCATCCTAGAATTCCCTCACAGTCCTTTCTTTCTTTTCTATTGGTCTCCCTTCCTGCCATGCCTTTTCTTTCTCCCATACTCATTCCACTTCATCCCTTCTGTCTGCACTTCCTCTTGCCACTGTCTCTCTCCTGAATCCTCCCTTCCTTCCTTGCTTGTTGCGTAGTTTCTCTTCGTACCATTTTGCTCTCAGCATAATTAGCAAGGTTTATTCTAACAGTGCCAGTAGTTACTTGGAACAGTAATAATGGTACAATAGTACACCTAAGTAGCAATGGAATTACATGTGTTGTATGCCAAGTATTTGAATTTGCAACACAGGCCTTGTTGGTGCTCCATCTTCATTCACAGTGTTAAGTGCAAATGTACTGAATAGTGGGGAATTGATTGAAGGAGGTTGTCAGTGTTGTGAATGATGTATTAAGACTGCAGTGGAAGCCTGAGGCTTCCAGTTATTGTCACCTAAATATAGGTGTCTGCAAGTGAACTTTGTGAGTAAGGGTGGAATTGGACTCCGTTACCTTAACTTGGGTGTATAATGCTCTTTGAGATGTCCTGGCATATCTGAGGCAGGCATGTGGGGCTAGTGAATGTGACCCAGGCCTGGATGGAGATTGGGGCAGTGGAGCCAGATTCTCCTCTGTGTCTTCAAGAACACCAGAGGCAGAATTTGTTTTCTGAGTGCCATTTGAGGTGGTATAGTGCATCCCACCGATGGGAAACTAATAAATACTAATGAAGCTTACAGGTCTTCCATAGAGCCTGTGTTGTATCTGTGTTGTATCACAGTCTCAAATGACTTTATATGCCTGTATTGTAGTAATCAATTCTATATGTAGCTCCCTGTTTACAGTGGAAACTTGTTCATATTTAGACACCTAAATGTATATCAGTGAAGAACTGACCATATCTCACTTTCAGTACTAAGATTCTGTATCACTGAGAAAAGCAGGGTGGCATTTTGTCATTGTGATGGATGACAAAGTAGTAATAGTGATGATATAGATCAATGCAATAACAACATGTAAATAAAGGCAGTTTAGGAAAAATATTCTTGTACAAGGGAGAAGTAATTAAGTTTGCAAGGGCTGTTTGATGAGTAGTAGATTCAGAAATACAGTGGAAATCATACTTAAGTGTTTTTCTTTTAGTGTGTGTCTAATGCACTCGTCTTGCTTTCATGTAATGCTTTCCTTTCCCATAATGTTTCTATACTGTTCTGTAACATCTCTAGTGGAAATGTTCTGTTCCCAGTATTAAAGAGGGCAGAGTTGAGGTTAACATTGTTAAATCTTCTTTCTTTGATTTTTTAGAGACTTGGGGATATTTTAGTTCAGCTTGTGACACTAGCAGGTGACCCTGACTATGCATGAGCTGGTGGGTTAACCTTGGCCAGCAGCCAGATGCCCACCTGACCTCTTGCCACAGAGGCCACCCCTGCAGCCCCCTCCATCTACCAAAACCTTGCCACCTGCACCCAATACAGTGAGAAACACTGATTTCCTTTTTGTGCCAGTGAAGAAAATATCCATTCTTCCCTTGTAGTTTTTTCTGCTGCCCAGAATTAACCCTTTTCCTACTTTTTCTTATACTTTCATCTCTTCTTACTGTTTGACCTTCCTCTTTTGAGGTGAAGAAGTGGTATGAGTAAGTAGGGTTTGATGAGAGAGAGACAGGGAAAAGAGAGAGGGAAACTGAGAGAGACTGAATGAGATCAGTGGTGACATAGTATGTGCAAGAGTGGAAGGGAAGAGGAGACCATCGTGGCATGCACATTCCACGTGTGCAGACTTACTCTCCTCTTTATATTGTCCTGTGTTTTGCTGGCAGTTATGGAGAGAAAGGGAAATTTGGGGTTCTTTATTCAGAGAGCAACAAAGGATCCTCACATGAGATACTGAGCAGATGATGACGTAAAAAAGGAATTAGAGAAAAATAGTATTCGTAAAGGAGTTTGTTAGTGGATGAAAGTGTCTCAACTCTTTTAATATTTGTAGATCTCCTCTGCCAGAATTCCCCGAAAGCAAAGGCCATTTCAGACCTTTATTCATTGATAGGTCTTAAAAGTATAATATTTTTGAAAATGTACTTTTTAATTAAAGCTATCATAAACGTATCGGATTCTCAAGACCATAACAAGGAATATCCCTAATGCAAGTACTCCTGAACCATACCTCACGGTGTCAGTGTGAGTCATAAGTCAGGTTCACACTGAGAGAAGAGTATGATGTTGCTCTATCAGTATGGTTACTCATGTGGCAGTGGAAAGTTACTATTAATGATCTCTTCTGAAAGAGCTTTAAACCTTTGAACATAAAATCTTGAACTTCAATATTTAAAAAAAAAAAAAAGTAAATTTTGAGCTACTTTCCAAAATGTGAACATCAAAATTAATGTAACATTCCATTAATGGTGTAAATATGTCTTAATAATCCAAAAGTAGTATTTGCTGTCTTAGCTGCAGTAAGTGTTTAGTTGACCATTTATGCTTAATTTTAAGTCCTTTTCAACTTCACTGAATTCCACTGAAATTCTTCTGTTGAGTGAATCTAATCTGCATTATCTGTTTTGAGATGCAACCTTGAATTTAAGCCTCTGAAATTCACATTGGTCTAGATATTCCACATTACCAAGGAATCTAAGTTTTCTTTATAGTTGACCTATTTCTTCATTACCTTATGTCTCCAACAACTTCAGATTATCTACAAATGTTTTCTGTACTGACTTTCTAACTAGCAAACACTTGTTCTTCTCTAGGAACTAATGGGATGATTTCTGATACTGTACTGGCATGAATACCTAGAAAAACACTCAAGTTATAGTGAAGTAGAAATAAATGATTTTTTTCCAAGCAAATAGATTTTCTCTATTTATGTTGTGTCATTTTGGTATATTTCTTTAAGAATATTCATATTTTTATGCAGTTTGGCTGTGAAGGTACTTTGTATTTATGTAGAAAATAACTTATGAGAAAAAGATTTAAAATCATAAGACAAATCCAGATTTTTTAATCAGTTGTTTAAAAATTTGAAATTTCAGATACTTGAATATGTATGCAACACTGAGTACCAGAATAGTTTGCATGTTTAATCATCTTCTTTACTGCATTAAGTTATCTTGCTGAGAACAACAGTATATTTATACACATGGGGGAAAAGGGATAAAAAACTTCAATTTGAATCTAGAGGAAAAAGAAACGCGAGTACAGCTATTGCATTTTTGCTGGTTGTGCCTTAAAATATATATTTTCGATTACATCTTACACTAGAGTATTTCAGCATCAGTACATTAGTCATTTTTACCAGCTGAGATTATAGCCTATGGTCTCAGGTGATAGCTGGCATTTTCTCCGTACTCTCAGAGATAATACAGGGAACTTCAGTCATTTACTTTTCACACAAGCAGGATTTTCCCATCAGTAGCTTTACAGGGTTATCTGTTTATAACCCTTCCTCACTTCTTGAACATAATTTTGTTTTTAATGCTAATGTTGAATCTTCTTGTAAGGATTGTCTTCATCTTTTGTTACAGGGATTTTAAGTAGGCTAATAAAATCTAGTGATGTGGTCATTGTCGTATACTAAAAGCCTTTAGTCAGGCAACTTCTGCCAGAAGTGAAATTGGAAGCATTATCAATGATGATGTTTTGTAAGAATAGATGGGCTTAATTATGTTTTATAAGCACCGATGAGAAAGAAGTGTACTTGTTAACTACCATTTCATCCCATTTATTCACTACACTTCCTCCAGTGTATTGTATACGTTTCACACGAAGCTCTCCAAAGACAATATTTTGAAATTAATTATTGTTATGACTTAGTCTTTTTGCTTTAAAAAAAAAAAGTCCTGCAGAAAATCCCCAGACTTCCCAGAGGTGCAATACTGGGAGGTCTTTTGATGCAAGAAGGGTCGCAGGACAGTAGGAATACAGCTTGCTCTTTTCCCTGTTTAAAAGCCCTATAGGAAGAGGATCAGTGAAACTATTGCTTAATTTACTTGCTGGTCCGTCGGAATTGTGTCCCATTGAGAGTAATTCCTATGCCTCCTTGTCAATGAAGAACAACTGTTTTGTTCAATTCTGTTTCTGTGAATTGGTGATGAGCTGCTTGGTTTTGTCTTTTTTTTTTTTTCCCTTTTGCCTGTGAAAACGCTAGGTACGTTAACTGTTGTTTGGTGAATACTCTTGTTACCATCTTTATGTTCTACATCATAAAGCTTCCACCAAAAGGTCTAAAATCCTCAGATAATGTAAAAATTTTTAGTGGGGATAAAAATCTACTGGGGACTAACAGTAAACCAAAGCCCTGATTTTTCTTTTTGTAGCTTAATAGGTGGGTTGATTTTTTTAATTCTGTCTTTCCAAAATATTCCCCATGTGTTAATGTTTATACAATGCTCGTCAGAAGTATGCTGCCTTTGCCAGAAGCTCACCTTGTATTGGCTAAGGTGTAATGGTGACGAAGTAGCAGGGACACAAAAAGACCTCTTCTCACATGACTTTAGGTGTCTGCATTGAGATGAACAAGGCAGTAACTGTAAATGCCATTTAATGGAAAGAAATAAACACTTCTCAAACACTGTTAACCTGGTCAGTGTTAGAATGAGATGCCTCCTTCTCTCCAATGACTAGAAAAAGTGCCTAGGTTGAATTCCTTAGAGGTAGATGTCTATGGTATAAACATTAGGACAGATAAATTCCCATTCAGAACATCTGTCATTTTACACTGATGAAAACACAACACTTCATTAATGCTAACTGATATTTTGCATGAGTAGAGGCAAATATACATAACCTACATTTTTTGGTATCATTTAAGGAGTGCTGCTTCTTCTAAGTAAAAGTTCTATTTAAAGATGAGTGCTTCTGAAAATCAGGTTTGAGTTTGTTTATGGGAGAACTGATTGAGTTGAGCAGATTCTGCATTTAATGACAAAATAACTCAAAGTTGTAATATTTTAATTCCAGTGTAAGCCTACTTGGTAAAATATTTTAAATATGATTGGAATGCAGAAGGAAGATATTATTAAATGAAATGGAAATCTTTTAGTGACACAGAAGCACCAGTTACTGCGTGACCATGTATATTTAGGGAATATACCAAGATCCAAGCTGTTTTTCAGGATATGTAAAACATTACAAGCTCCTCTTTTTCAAACATTTATATATAGAGTTAAATGCAGTATGAGTCTAAACATATCAGCAAAGTTTATATGACTTGCATCTTCTGAAAAGTTAAGGTCATATGTCAAGTACACGCCAAGAAAATGATGTATTTGACTTTGAATTTAAAAAGATATGTCAGCAGATTGTGATTTTTTTAAAAATCCCTTTTTCAATACTTTTGAGAGAAACGAGTGGGTTTTATATGGAATAATTTTAAATTAGAATGTTTGAATCAAGTACAACAAATTAAGTTCCAGAGATACTATCTGATATTTACAGAAGGTAGTAATAATACTCTTCGAACAGGGACTATGAACTGAAAACCATGTTTTAGGAAAGCTAGTACTCCGATTTGTAAGGACATTCATATGTAGATAATAGATGCCAAAGAGATGACATTTTTAAAGCAAGTTTAGTTTAATAGGTATGTCCAACAATTTGCAATTTCTTCAACAAATAGTTCAATTTAATTTTGTGTTCTAAGTCAACAATTTCCAGGAACAGCAATTTTCAAAATGTCTTCTGGGTAAGCATGAAGTTATGGTAAATCCTCGTATATATCAATAATTATATGTTATTTAAAGAATATTTTTATTCAATCAAGAATAATCAGAACCTCTACTTGCAGGCAAAAAAAATACATAGCTTCTCCCAGGCCTTCGGGCCGCCCAGGGTAAACAGGGTATCAACCAAAGGCCATGGACGTTATCAGAAGGATTCTCCTGTACCTCGGCACCTTGGATTTGGCTTGCTGCCCCTTGACTCTTCTGAACTAGCTGCATATTTTAATTATAGGCAAGAAGCCTTTCTGTGTGGTGAAGAGAAAGTGGTAGCTTTACTTCTGTGGCAGGGCCTGCTTTGCTGTCCGAATCGTACTCAGCTATTCATCTTTCAGGAGCTATTTGCAAGCTAAACAAAATGGTTGTAGTGCTGGCAGAGGCACTGGTTTTCTTGTCAGGCTGTGACATGCACCTGTTTTTGGAAAAAGGGGATAATAGTTGAATGTGGAGTCTTCCTTCTCTACTTCCTTTGGACCTTCCTTGGCCTTCTGGCAGCTGACTAGCTTCTGGGCTGGGAAGGAGCGTAGGGATCCAGTTCAAACCTGGCATTGATGGTTCATGTTTGATTTTTGTCTTTTTGGAACCACAGAATTTTATTTTATTTTTGATTTTGCCTTTACTGCTGGTGGGTGTATCATCTCCTAAGCCACAGTTACTTTCATTAAGAATTATGTACTGTAAACTGACAATTACATAAATTGTAACGAAATAATTAATTGCAAAATGTAACTACACGTGTTTTATCTTCCTTTAAACAGCATTAATGGATAGAAATATTATTGTCTAATTTTAAATACAATGAGCGGAAGTACAGAAAGATTAAGTGCTTGGTCCAAGGTGACATGACACTGCAGGTCTTTGACAGACCTATATTTAGGATCCCACTAACCCAGGACAATGTTACAATAGTTATAATGTATCTCAGGTAAGTTTGATGCTCAACTGAAAGACCAGAGAAAAACTAACAGATTTGAAATCCATTTCTCTCTCTCTCTCTCTCTCTCTCTCTCTCTCTCTCTCTATATATATAAAAAGTAGATATAAAACGAAATTGTAGCTAACTATTCCTTTATGACTTATGAACTTTGAAATAGGCAACGTAATAGTCACAATCAGAAATCTGTACAAGAGAAAGCTGATTATTAAGCTTACGTTTACAATAGAAGTGCAGGATTATGATACAGCAAGAGAAAGTCTATAGGGTAAACAATGGTCTGTAATAGTGTGGCTTCATATGATTAATGTGACATCCTGTTGGCTATAATAGCTATATTATGCTCTGTACATTGTTTTGGGGAATATTTGTGTAGAATACATAAAATGCAAAACAATATAATGTGAAAGTAGCTTTCAGACAATATTCACGTCCTCTTTCTTACATATTTTATTTATATTTGTGTGCTTTTATATATTGCCTAAGAATAAATTTACTCACATTTGAGAGTATAGTGTATCATTATACAATCCAAATATTTCTGTAAAATGGATTACAGAATAATAAAAGTTTTAAAACTTTTTTTTTTTTTTTTTTTGCTGGTGACTAAACTATGAATAATATAAAAATCTTGGAAGTGAAAGTTATAAGAAAGATGCATTTACTGCATTGATCAAGTTGCAAATTGAACAATTATTTTTGATTATGAAAAATACCAGGTTTTATCAATATTGTTTACCTAGAAATCCTTGTGGAACACTTATGCCTGCTAAATAGAAAGTTCCTTAAATCCTTAGTACAAAGAAAAATATTCAGCCAGAAAACTGTCTGGGATCTGAAATTAAAAGGCTGGTGCTCTCTGATGAAGGAGAAATTTACAGAATATTAAATATGTTTACTTTTAATTTTCATTCTTGATTCTGCCATTAATGAAGAGAATACAAATAATATTTTCTTCATGCAGTCTGGGCTAGCAAATGAAAAATGTACTTGCTTATGGGATCGTTCTCACCCCCTCCCCCAACACCAGTAAAAGACTGAACATTTTTTATAGTGTTAGTGTGGTTTTCAGTCAGATGTGCTTCCTAATAATCGTTTGCACGTAGCTATGCATTTTCTTACTTGGTTTGTTTGAAGGTTTGTAGCGTGGATCTTGTTCATATATGGCCTGACAATAAATTGGTTTAAGGAAGGAAAGGGGCATCTGATCTTGTTGATAAAAGCTTGTTGGTTTTATTAACAGCTGAATTCTTCAGCTGCTTCGGATGAATGCTGCCTTAATTCTCAGGCCATTTTACTGAAATGAATAGGCTTTCCTCCTGAAAGAAGATGACAAATATGTTAGAAGGCAGACCTTAATTTTGCCCAATAAGATGAAAATGTATCATTTGTTTTATACTTATTACTCTAATTCTCCAAATGTTTTGTGAAATAGCAATAAACCATATATCTTTTAACAGATTTTACTGGTGCGTATATATGCTTTGCAATATATATATATATATATTTGTGCAATTAGCTGCTGGCGGTGGGCAGCAAAATGGCTATTATGTACTCTCTTTTCCATATGGAATGAATTTCAGAATTAATCTTATCCTGTTGCAGAGGAAATGTGCTCATCCACTGGCAGAAGAGTGTCATCTGTACCAACGAGCGTCTGCTCCTCGGCAGAGCCGGGGCAGTGGTAGCGCTGGCACTGGTGCCCAGCAGCTGCTGGTGCAGCGGCCAGCAGGAACACCTGGCAACCGCCGAAACACTGGCGGGAGGAAAAAGGTGGTCCAGGCAACACAGAAACAGTATTTATTCCCTTCAAAGTAGTATATGTGTGTGTGTGTTTGTGTGTGTGTGTGAGAGAACTTAGCATGGGGTTTTTTTTTTAATTATTTCTCTTCTGAGATCACACATGAGAAGAAGAGTTAAAACGTACTTGAGCCTGAGGAGAAAGGAGAAGAGAGTCCATTGGGTTGACACTGATCAGCAAAGGGACTACAGAATGGACTTTAAGGACTGGGAGCAGAATCTGCTGGCGCGTCTGCATCCAGCCTCTGGTATCATACAGGTCTCTAGTTCAGCGGCACTTTTGAAAACCCATTCACTTACGTTAATATTAAGTTAGCCTACATTGTGTACGTCTTGGCCTTCAGAAGGTTTTATGCCTTTTTCTGAAGCTACTCCACTCGGGTTTGTCAAAACCAGAGTGCCCCTAATTTATGCCTGTAAATCCTTGTTTTCAGCTGGGATAGAGTTAATTTTCACAAGAAGTTGGGAGGGGACACAGCCAGGACATATGACCCAAACTAGCCAAAGGGATATTCCGTACCGTGATGGCATGCTCAGCATATAAAGGGGGGAGCTGGCCGGAGGGGAGGAGTCGCTGCTCTGGGATGAGCTGGGCATCAGGTTCCAGGCGGTGAGATATTGCATTGCGTATCACTCGCTTTGTGTGTTCTAAGTACTGTTGTTGTTGTTTCCCTCTCCCTTTGCTGTCCCAGCAAACTGTCCTTATCCCAACCCACGAGTTTTACCTCTTCCTTCCAATTCTCTTCCCCATCCCACCAGGGAAGAGGGGTGGGCGAGCGGCTGTGCAACGCTCAGCTGCCGGCTGGGGCTAAACCATGACACTCGTAAAAAAGTTTCCTTCGTCAGGAGGCCTCAAGCCACTAACCTCAGCCAGTGCTCCCACTAAATTCAAGGAACTGCATTGTTGTAAATCCCTTGTCTTCTTTTTCTTAGAGGAATGCATTTGGAACAGGGAAATCTGTGGTTTCTATTTGAAACTTTTAATACTTTAGGTACTTCCACAGAAATTCTGCATTGAAAGAAAAAACATTACAGTGATGAACAGATGAGATAAAGCACATCAGATATTATGTGTGGCTCCAACGATGGGGTAACACAGCCTTGCATAATAAACTTTGTAGTGGCGTTATTTTTTAAACTTATGAGTTGAGCATTTGTGATGATAGTACTGACATTGTTTGTCAACAGAAATCCTGCTTTGACACATCCAGCCAGACATAAGGCTGAATGGTTCACAGGATTAGAAATGGGATAAAGAACAGTAAGCTTTGCATTCCTAATTCAGGCACGTCGCATTATTATTGCCTCTTAATTGGTACACTAGAATTTGGTGTTGCAGCGAATTTGCAGTAGATGCTATTTTTTATAAGCAAATACTCATGCCACAACTCAAAAGTTTTTCAGACAGCGGAGATCATTAAATCCTGGAAATGTGAAGCTTGAATTGACTTGAAGAGATCATCTAATTCATCACCTATACTGAAAGCAGGATAAAGTACATCCATATGTGACAGATGCTGGTGTATATTCTGTTCTTAAAGTGAGAAAGCTTTTCCTGAGATCAGACATAAATCTTCTTTGCTGCAAATTAAGATAATCTCTTGTTATCCGCCATGGCCACACGGAACAAATGATTGCCATGTTTTCTGCTCCAACTTCTGCCTACTCTAGTCAAACACCTCTCCCCTTGCCCCTTCCCACTTCCACTTCCTCTTGGCTGCACCTCATGGGCTCCTTTCAGCTTTTCTTCATTAAAATTGCATGTTTGGGTCTTTCAGTGTCGTCTTGTTTTGATTTGGGCTCTCCAATTTGTCTAGACTGACTTGCCCCAAAACACTGACAGTTCTCTGGAAAAGGTCCACTAGTGCTAAGTAGAAGAAAGTAAATACTTCCAGTGTTTCATGTGAAATATTTGTTTGTTAACAAATGCAAAGTGATACTGCATTTTTCCTGCAGCAGTGTCATGTACAGTTAGCGATGATTCACGTACGTTTAGGGATCCATTACAAACCCCCAGACCCTTTCTATCGTACTGCTGAGTTTCCAGGCTGTTGTCATTTTGGTATTATATTTGAACCCTCTTTTTAAGTATCTCACTTAGGTACTGTCGATCTGTAGTTATTTTGCATCAGTAGATTTCTTTGGCTGGCCAGGTTCAGGTGGCATTCTGGTTGTCTGCAGAGTTATTTAGACACTTGCCCAGAGTCATGCCGTGCCCTGAGCGCTGTGAGCACAGTTCTTTCTGTACTGCTCTGCAAGCGCTGGATGAAGCTGGGTCCAGGACAAACTTATGTAGAGTTACGGTTGCCTTATGCAGAGTTACAGGTCGTTAAAGAAACATCAGCAGCTTTTTGTGTGTTGTTTTTCCAACATGTTTTGCACCATCTGGGGCTCAACTCTCATGACCTGTGTAGATGTTAGATCTGTTTGAGACATCATGAGTTTTCTGCTTGGCTTCCGCCTGCCAGGACTGACCGGTCCAGCTGGACGGGGTACTCCCAAAAGGTCTGTGTCATCTCTATGAGCCTCATGTCAGGAGACCTGCTGTCCCTGGAGAACTCTGCCTTATTCCCCATTGTTTTTCAGATGTTATCGTAGACTATTGTCTTATTCTCCCTTTTGCCTCTGGCCCTATTTCAAAACCAATTTTGATTTCTCACAGTGTCAAAACATACATAAATATGTACAGTTTTCCTGTAGGCTTTTCTTACTGGATTTCTTCAGACCTAGCTGTAGTCTTCTTTATTGTTTTTGGGAAGATTTGGCAAACAAACATGTTTTCTTATTTCCCTTAAAAGTGGAAGGAATCCTTTGCTCCAGGTTTATTTTCTTATGCTTTTTATTAAGATCCATCAGTAAAGATTCTCCAAAGACATTATTCCATTAATTTGTTAGAAATACATTAATCTAAAATGAAAAAGATTTGGTGTCTAGCAAGTAAAAATACATTTTTTGTTTTGATCTCCTCAGCTGTAAAGGGAAATCATCATGTCCAAAACATGACAGTAACCTAACTGGAATATTGTTAGGCTGCAATGTCAATATGTACAGAGATTTCATACACAAATAAAAGATGGGAATCATTGATATTATATACATTTCTGTTTTTCTGATTTTAATTTTTCTTTACCTTTACAAAGGATCAAGCACTTTCAGAAGAGATGCTTTCAAACTACATATAAGACCTGTGTAAAGACAGTCAGCAAAGTTGATAAGGATAATTTTAGAAATGAGCTGAATGGCTCAGTTTTTGCTATGAAAGAGATGTGTAACTTCAATAAATGAGAACATTTATATTTGGCTTGCGGGAAGAATCATTTGATTTGGTTGAGGCAGTTGTTGCTGATCTTACAGTTCCATTTTTTAATATAAATTGAAACATTTCCAGTAATGACATATATGTTGATATTAAACCTTTCACTGAAGATAGTAATCATATTGATATAAATACATTGCACAAGGATAGTAACACTTGGTAGTAGCATATTTTATGTTAATCCAGAGTGGATAGCTAGAAATAAGTTGAAAACCCTTCTTGGGGAACATTTTTCAACAATATTTGAAATAATGGGGATTGTTTGAACCTTTTTTATCAGTATGGCTCCAGAATATATGCATTCATTTTAGTTCCCTTTGAAGATGATTGCCACAGGAAATTAGTCTTTATTATTGCATTGGCCTTATGCAGCAGAATAAAGCTTGAAAAAACAAAAGTTCAAAAAAGAAGAAAAGTATCTTGCTTACTATATCTTCACTTTTTCTCCTTCATTTTTTTTCAATGGAAATCATTGCTTAACTTCTGGTTAAATTACTTCCTTCTCACTTGGCAGTGTTTCTAAATTATGTTTGGGATTAAATGAACTAGCTATAGATTGGGTAGATACTGCTGAAACTTAGAAGTTGGATATGGATTCTTTTAAACATTTAAATGAACTCCTATTATTGAACGTGAGAAATCTTTGTCAAACACTAGGATTTGCCGTCCGCATAAAGAAATTTTTACCTTCCCAAGTAATTTTCTTTTGCATTCCAGAGTTAAACCTTTGTGTAAACTAAGAAAAAAAATAATCAGAGAATCAGAGGAACATCTGAAGTAAAAAGCATGTTTGCTCCTTGGTATGTTTTAAGCCATGGCTGAATTTTGTTTGCAGTTTTCTTATAATTTCTGCTGAAAAATAAATATTTACAGGCATTTTATAGCCCCTGGACAACAGACAGAAACCGACACATCTAGATTGCTGTAAATTAGCAAATTCTGAAGACTGCTCCATAATGTGCCAGGCAAGCCTTCAAGAAAAAAAGAGAGACACCAAATGTAGTTCAAAGGACAACTTCTAGCTGCCTTGGCAGGCTCCGATCTTGATTTGAACTCTCTGAGCCGCAGTGGAAAAGTGTGATTTATGACTGCTGAAAATGGATTAATGCTGCTGTACCCAAGGGCATCCAACAATCATTTTGTCTGTAGAGATATTGGACTGCCCAGGCAGACAGTTGCTGTCAGCGGTGGGGTAGATAGCTGCTGGGATGCACATTGTCCTGACGGAGGGTTAAGCAGCCGCACAGGCTGTCTTCAAGTTGTTGGGTCCACCCTTACCCCCCTGTCAGTTACTTTTTGACTAGCGTGCTTTATGCATTTATTTCCAGTGGTTGGAAAAATCCATGCAAAATATCTAAAGCTGTATCTGGGTGAGGAAAAAATAAGTTCACACGATGCATCCAAAAACCCCCACTATATCATGGCCTTTATTCTGGTTCTAGTGACAAAGTGAATATTTAGTTTTGCAAAGAAAATAAAACATCTTTTTATTACAAAGAAAATAAAACATCTTTTTATAGCAAAGGTATGGGAGCCTCAGCTATACATCCTTCATGTGAGACTATGGCATAGAGATTATGTTTTTATAAAGATATTTCAATAGTAATGTCTTCTTTCTGGTGTTTTACTATTGGTTTAGGTTTCACATGAAAGTTAGAAAATTAAGTTTCTCTTTGCCATAACAGGAACATTTTTGTGATGAATCTTTAACGTACTAGCCTCTGGCAGATAATGCAGTTGCCTGGAGGAAATTTTAAAAGCTTTTTAAAGTGCAGTGTTACCAGTAAATGGTTTGCAGTATCCCAGTTTCCCTTTTCAGACTGACTCAGAAATGTACAAGAATATATGCTAGTTTACCTCTAAAGCAAATGAGGTTATGTAGAACGAGTTAAGCAAAAAATTCAGGCAACTAGGAACTTTGTAGATGTGTTTGAAATAGAGAGGGAAAATGAGAATGATAAAGAAAGAGTGATCTTCTCATAATAGAAACAAACTCGATTAGTCTGAAACTAAGTTTTGTACAGTGAGTTGCAAATAATAGTAGCAAAAATTTCATTAGGTTTACAATTTTAATAGTTGCGTGTACGTTGAAAATTAGAACTTGATGAATGCAACCTCCCTGTCCATGGGGATGAGGATGCTACGTGAACAACTGTTTGAATTATCCAAAGCATAAATTTTCAGCTAACGGCAAACTCCAGCCATCTGCTAGGAGAGCAACACAGCAAGATGTGGAAGGGCTTGCAGCAAAATGAGTTAGGCAACATGGTGATGTGGGGCAGGGAAGAGACTGGGCGGTGGTGGCAAGGCTTATCTCAGGTCTTTCAGGTATAGGAGCAAAGTTTTTGGAGAAAGGTGCTGCCCAGGATCAAGGTAAGGACTGTTCCGGCAAGCTGGTCAGACACAAATCCATGGTGGGCAGCTCGCTGATGTTATTGTGCGGTTGCTGTATTTTTGAAAGGTTATAGAAACTGGAGGACATCCCCATGAGAGAAAGGCAAATGTTACATCCCTTAAAAAAAAAAAAATAAGAGGAGCTATACCCCAATTAGTTTCGCCTCAGTCCCTGGAGAAAATACGGAGCAAGCTGTTGTGGAAACCATTTACAGATATGTGAAGACAAGAAGGTGATTTGGAACAGCTGGTATGGATTTGCCAAGCAAAAATCACATTGGATCAGCCTGATTGCCTTGTATGATGAAATGGCTGACTCTGTCTACAAGAAGAGGGCAACAGTTGTCGTTTACCTTAACTTTAGCAAGGCTGTCTATGCAGTATCCCGTGAGCCAAATCAGGGCATCGTGGACTGGAGGGGTAGACTTCAGGATGGGGGGAAAATCAGGCTGCAAGGACTGCAATTAGCAATACCAAGTCCTCCAATTCGCTGTCTGACGGGTGTTTACTGGGGCTGAGACTGGGGCTGATGCTGTTTAACATCCTCATGGGTAGCAGTAGGAAGTGCATAGCCTGATGGTGACAGGGACGGATCGATCCCTCTGCTTGACACCAGTCAAAACTACATCTGGGAAACCGTGTCCAATTTTGGACCCTACGGTACAGACAGTGTCCAATGGAGGGCCATCGAGACTGTTGGTAGGCTGGAGAATGATGTACAAGGAGAAGCAGACAGAAATGGATTGTTCAGCCTGGATGAAAAAAAATGCTGAAGGCTAACTGCAGTTTGCCACTACCTGTAGGACATGATAGACAAAATGAAGTTAGACTGTTTCAGAAGTGCATAATGGAAGGACAATAAGCAAGTGTCACAAACTGCAATACAAACTGTTTCAACAGAGTATAAGGAAAAGCAATAATTTAGAGCAAAAGTGGTTTATTATAAGAAGCAGCTATCCAGAGAAGTGGTAGAATCAACTTCAACCTTTTTCTTAGAGATGTCCGCTGACTTGAAGCCCTGAGCAAACTGATCCGGGTTTGCAGTTAGCCTTGCCTTGAGGAGAAGCTTGGACTAATCTTCTCCAGAGGTCACTCCCAACCTCAGTTGCTCTGTGGTTCTATGAAGGCAGCTAGCAGGAAGTCCCTAGAAAAAATGTAGTTGAAAATACAAAAAGGGTTTACTCTCACTTTCTTTAACCTGCTTAGTGAGGACATAAAATGATTTATTACATCAAGGAACAGAAAGTGCAGATCATAATAAAACCAATAAATTATAAGAGAACAAACTAGTAGGGCTGATGAGTCAGATTTCATTGCAAATAAATCCAAGGGAAAAACATTTACAAGCACTGGCAATTCCCCCTAGAAATTATATTTAAGGGAGAAGCACAAACCATCTCAATACTTGTGAAGCCTAGGAAGCAGCTCCCTTAAGTAAGCCAGTGGCCTAAGGCCCAGGAAAAAAATATCCCTCAGAAAGTGGAAAGTAGATCAAATTACCAAATTAGTGTAAATGAAGTAGCACTAATATGAAGAGTGGCAAAATTGGAAAGGCCAAGACAGAGAACTGTGCTTGGTGTAAAAAAAGACATAAAAGGGAACTGAAAGTCATTTTATAAGCACGCTAATAATAAAACCAAGGAAAAAAAGGTTGATATGCTATCAAACAGGGAAGGAAAGAAATTTAAAAATGGTACTAAACCTGGAAAGATATTTAATAATCTTTTTCATTTTTCCTTAATTGGACCTACTGTGCTCAGTTAATATAACTACTAAGCCTAAGGAAGGGTTAAGATGTCAGATTGGAATGATAAAAGAGCTTCTGAAAAAGCACATAGAGAAATTAGATATTTTAAAATGAGCCGGGTTTAATGAAGTTTATTGTATAGTATTTAAGTAATTAGATGAAACATTCTCGAGATCCATTAGCAGTTCTCTGTTGTGGAGAGAAGTTTCAGAAAACTCAAAAAGAGCTGACTCAGTGCCTGCCTTTATAAAGGAGAGGAAGGAAGAGCTGTGGAATTACAGACCCATGAGCAAAATTTAAATTTTGTAAAAAAAAAAAAAAAAAAAAAAATTGGAACAAATAATCAAATCAAATGAACAGTAAGCACCTGCAGAATAGCGGGTAGATGAGTAATAGCCAAAATGAATTTGTCAAGGAGCAATTGTGTAATACCAGTCTAATATCCTTTTGTGGTAGGGTTACAGTTCTTGAGAAGAGGATGCACCAGGAGATGTCATCTGTCTTGACAAATAAAGCTTCTGACATTATCTCACCTGACGTTTTCATAAGAAAGCATTAAAAAAAAAAAGAAATTACACTACTATTACGTGAGTGTGCAATTAGTTGGGAAACTATGCAGAGTGCATTGTTCCCTGTCAAGCTGATGTGTGTTCTGTAGGATTCTGTCCTCGATCTTGTACTATTGCACATTTTTAGTAATGACATGGACAATGCAATACAGACTAGTCTAATTAAATTTCCACCAAAATGGGTGGGAGGGGAGGACGTGCTGAATCAGCAAGCAGGATGAGATCTCGAAAACTGGTAAGTTAAAAAAACCCACCCAACAACACAAATCTGTGATGACAAAGGCAAGTTCTTAGTTTAGGTGAAAAAAATTCCTTTTACAAATACAAGGAGAAAATGTGTGTAGAATTGAATTTACAGTCACTGATGTTATTTCCATGATTGTAATAATAATTCTTGGTCTCTTTTTTTTAAAGTTTCAAATAATGTAAATGAGATACTTTTACATACATAGTTTGCTATGAAGGTAAATATGTGCAAATTTCATATAGATCTTCCAATATCTTTGACCTCTTTATAAAGCTGTTGCTAGTAAGAAAGAGTTTTACACTTTGAAATTTTAGGAAAACATATTTTGCCTCTTTCCAAAACTTAGAATCTGGTACATTTTCATTCTGCCTTCATGACTTCTTGATTTCTAGGCAATAATTATATTTTTTCACATGCTTCTCTGGAACAGTTGTGCCTGGTTTATAGCCCATGGTCATGAGTTTAGACTACAGTGTCATAATAATATTTTTGGTAACTAATTCAAAAAATCATGCAGCTTTTATAATGTTTTCAGTCAAGAGTTTTCTAGAATATATTCCTGCAAAATGTTCAGGGCCCAGTATTTTTATCAAATCCTCATAGTTGCTTTAGAAAATCTCTCTAGTGAATGCAAAACTGAATTTTAGAGCATGGATTTTCACCATCAGTAAAAGACTGTAATGGTCTTTTGTATGAGTTACAAACCCATTGGAAAGGAATCAGTATTAATGCTGTTAAAATGATAATTCTATAGGTGTGGTTATTGTAGACCATTTATTATTTACATTTATATTAATATTGCCTCAATTTTTCCATTTATACACAGATAATTTTTGTGCATTTATTTTTTCTAATTTTCATACTATAGCCATCCTCACCATAGGTTAACAAAGTGTATTACCAAGAGACATCTCATATAAAAAAACAAAAGGAAGAGTAAAAATTACATCTTAAGTTCATCTAGACTGAAAAGGTGTACCAAATAAAATGATACAATTTATTGATGCTCTTAAATTTTATTGAAGCTAAGCTAACTTTACTTTAAGATGAGTAAACTAAGAAAACTTTCAAACTAAGAAATCTGTGATCTCTTCTCAAAATACAAAGGAGCTAATGGTAAATCTAAAAAATAGGCATTATCTCTGGTTCATATTTTTTTAGTTAAAATACCTCTGTGTTCTTTAAAAGGAGAGCAAGACATGGAAGTTCCAAATGCTTTATTTCAGACACAGCATTCACCTCTAAATGCTCCAGATTCGAAGCTGAGGAAAAAAACCCAAACAAGCCGAGTCAAGACATTTGCCTCTTACTTTCCTATTTCAGAACATTTGTATGCACAGATAGTTTAACATTTTTAAAGCTTTGAGCAGGATACGCAGGGGACCAGGAAGGGAAACAAGAAGCTCACCACTGAAGTCAAGAAGAATTTTGCCAGATCAGTGATATTCAGGTTAGACTCCGGGGCCTGGATTTACCTCACGTATTTTTAGACATCTAGATATCACACCCCATTTAGGTCAAAGTGGGTCACTGTCACGGGAAGATACTGAAAGCACTGGACCTCAGCTACTTCACCTAGGTAAGATCCTGTTCTTAATACAGCAACTCTTCAGTCAGCAGTAATCTTGTATCTTGTATTGCAAACTTCATATTGCAGATTATGTATTTCACTACATCACCTTGCATAAAAGTAATGTGGCTTTCAGGTCAATCTGAGATGAGATTTCAAAGATACAGAATAGATAGCAGGCAAAAAATGCACAAATACATAAAAATAATAGTAATGCTCTACAATAACAACTTAATCATTACCATTCCTTTGGAATTTGTTTCCATTACATTAATCATGAGGTACTCATTTGGGATTAATTAGCATGAAGACCTTAAAGGATTTCAGTGTTAATTGGTCATTATTTTGAAATGTTCCTACATGAATTTTGAACTTGGGAGCATCACACACTGAAGGCAACTTGGTAGAAAGGTAGCTGCAGAGCTACAGAAGTATGTTCTGTATGAGCATGTGATTTAGGTCGGGGGCTGCTTCTGCATCCTTATTGCACAAACTGAAAACTGCTTGTAGCATCTTCTGGGATTTGCTTTGGGACTTGACTGAAATTGCTGAATCAAGTAGTGTAGACCTATTTAAATCGGTTAATACCTATGCATAAAAAGACTAAAAGTTTAACCAACAAGAGTGAAGCATTTACAGCTAAATTATCTGCATTTTGGGTAAATTATCAACCATTGGCTGTTGAATGTTGCTTTTTTTTTAATAACTTTGTCTTGAAACTAAACTGCATAACTTCAATACAGATTTTTGAACTGTTAAAATTGTGGTTTTGGTTGAGGACCGACTTATTTCATACTGAGTACTTGTCAATGGGCAGTAGATTCAAATAATCTGAAATCAAATGGAACAATGGTGGCAGTAGCTGCAAGTGGTTATCGTTAATGCTTGCAGATTGGTTTTCTATCTACCTCCTTGTTTTTATTATCTCTTTCTCACAACTTTCTGAAACTATCGTCTTTTGGACTGCCCAAATTTAGTTCTTCCTGAAAGAACGTTTTCAGTTTCTGTTTTGGAAAATCTTCAGTGAAGTTTGAGGTCTTCCTGTGAACCAGAGCCGCTCTATCACTCCCCTCTTTCATTAGACAGGGGAGAAAAGGTACAATGAAAGAAAATTTACGGGTCAAGATAAGGACAGGGAGAGAGCATTCTCTAATTATCATCACGAGCAAAACAGACCAAACTTAGAGAGGGAATTCATCTTATTTATTACTAAGCAAAACAGAGTAGAGGAATGAGAAATAAAACCAAATCTTAAAAACACCTCCCCCCACCCCTCCCATCTTCCCGGGCTCAACTTCACTCCTGGCTTCAACCTCCGCCCCCCCCAGCGGCACAGGGGGATGGGGAGTGGGGGTTACGGTCAGTTCATCACGCGGTGTTTCTGCCGCTTCTTCATCCTCAGGGGGAGGACTCATTGTTCCCCCGCTCCAGCGTGGGGTCCCTCCCACGGGAGACAGTCCTTCACGGCCTTCTCCAACGTGAGTCTCCTCCACAGGGTGCAGACCTTCAGGAGCAAACTGCTCCAGCGTGGGTCCCCCACAGGGTCACAAGTCCAGTCAGCAAACCTGCTCTGGCGTGGGCTCCTCTCTCCACGGATCCACAGGTCCTGCCAGGAGCTTGCTCCAGCGCGGGCTTCCCATGGGGTCACAGCCTCCTTCAGATGTCTCCACCTGCTCTGGCGTGGGGTCCTCCACAGGCTGCAGGTGGAATCGCTGCACCCCCTCATCCTCCCTCCATGGGCTGCAGGGGGACAGCCTGCTTCACCATGGTCTTCTCCACGGGCTGCAGGGGAATCTTGCTCCGGCACCTGGAGCACCTCCTCCCCCTCCTTCTTCACAGACCTTGGTGTCTGCAGAGTTTCTTACATCTTCTCACTCCTCTCTCTGGCTGCAAAAGCTCTCTCTAACTGTTTTTCTCTTTTTTAAATATGTTACCACAGAGGCGCTGATTGGCTTGGCCTTGGCCAGCGGTGGGTCCGTCTTGGAGCCGGCTGGCATTGGCTCTATCAGACACAGGGGAAGCTTCTAGCAGCTTCTCACAGAAGCCACCCCTGTAGCCCCCCCGCTACCAAAACCTTGCCACGCAAAACCAACACAGTACTCTGAGGTTATCATTCATCTTCTGTCTTTTACAATCTCTACTGAATTAGGAAATGTATGCTTTTGTCTGAATTCGATCAATTTTTATAATAGCTAAAGGTAGATACACACTATGCAGCAGAATACAGAACAAACATTGCTAACCTTAGTCTGACTATGCCACAGTGCAGTACTCTAGAGAGGCACTAACGAGTGTCCCGAAATGTATATTATCTGAAACAATTAAAATAGCTACCCTTTCTAGCAGAGCTATTGAAAGAGAAATGAGTTCTCAAGGATTAATGTTGAAAAAGGGAAAAGAAAAAAAAAAGATTCATCCCCAAAATTCATGCCTGGCAAGTGATTAAGGGGATTGCTGGAAGGTGCTAGAATAGCAAACAGAAGAGGTTATCAACCGTGTTACCCAGAAGCCAGAAAGGTTATGTGTTATCTCTCGCCATTGTCTGAAAGGAGGTCTACAGTTTGTGTGTGAGCGAGAATGTATATGGTATTCTACATTTTGGGGCTGAAGTAACAGAATCCTGCTTTTTTAAGTGAAAAAGTCAGAAAGTAGACTAAAACCATAAAGCATTGTCGTTTTGTTTTAAAATCTCTTGGTTTTGATCATATCCTTTGTGACTGACATCTGAGAAGAAACTTGAGCAAAATTCAGCACTTGCAATGTTGTAATTAGAGAAAAATAATTAGAAGCTGAATGTTACACTTGCTCAAGTTTTTCTCAGTTGTCAACGTCCACAGGCAGAGCAGACTGAGCTGTCCATTTTGTCAATAGACAAAACAGTAAATATAAATCTAGTCCAGAGTTACTAACTCAAGTTTAGAAATTGTAGACAAATAATTCAGTTCAAATATGGTATTAAAAAGAAAATATCTTATGTTATTTCACTAGAGTGTGAAATATTATTTAGGGAAGCAGAGAGCATTATTTATAGTTTTGCAGACTCCTCATTTTGCTAAACTCCTTCTCTACTGTAACATGGAACAGTAAATGTTTCTGGGTAGACTTTATGAAGAAATGAAGCGGTAAATTGCATTATGTTTTGTATTATCTCTGTCTGCCACTAAACAATGCAGCATCAAATTGAGCTCATATGTACAACAGCTTTTACTAGAAAAAACATCAGTTCTGATAAACTCATCCTGTAAATAGCAAGTTTTCTCCATCATGCAATCTCAAGTTGTTTTTTTCTGCACTCTTTGAGTGTGTTGCACAGGATTGTGAGCCCAAGTTCATTAGTTTTTGAGGTCTGTGAAGATACTTCATTTAGTCCATCAAACCAGTCATGTCCAGTTCCTGAGAACTGCCTGAGACGGAGAGGGAGGATGCTGTGGTCCAGCTGAATCGTGCTGGCTGTGGCACCCCACTGAACGCCCTCTTACACGTGGGTCCGTCAGCAGCACGTACGTGCTGTGGGTAGCACACAACTCGGTGTAGACATCAGTGCTAGCAGCTCCAGTACTGTACGTGTGCTGCAGCCTTCCTCGTGTGTCAGGGGCTACAACCCACGATCCTCAGCTGCTGCTAAGAAGTTAGGTGGCTCTGAAAGGCAAAACCAGCTGAACCAGGAGTAAGAATTTAAAATGCATTAGTTGGGGAATGCTAAGTCACCGTCTGGGTATTGTGGTGAATTAAGTGGCCTGTCTTCACAAGAAACTGCTCTACGTCTGTGTGGTCGCATACACACCATATACATTTAATACGCATTAAAGATACACCCTTGGTCAACTGGCTTCACGTCCCACCTAGAAAAAGTTTATTTGTTGTGGAAGAGAAACAGTATAGAATATCAGACTACTGAATGATTTCTCTGCGTCCCTCCAAAGGTCAGAGCAATCATAAAGCAATTGTTTGGAGTTATTCCTTTATCTGTCTCTGAGCAGGTCAATCTCTTCTGGAGTTAAACTACCATGGTCATACTGATGGCAGTAAAAACTTGAAGAGGAAATAAATAAATAAAAGAAGCTGGAATTAAATACCTGACTGTGATATACTGTGTAATACACACTCTGTTCACATGGCGAGTCACAAGTTAGAGCAGACCAATTCCAGTCATCACAGAGTTCATTATTCTTCATTACCACCCATTTAAAGATCATTACAGTGAAGTAAAAAGGACTTTTGGAAACAAAGAGGAATGAATGAAACTTAAAATGGTAAGCACCCAGAGGTTTTTATGTTTCCCTGCTGTGTGACACTTTTTAGTGGCTCTTGTGGCACTTTTCCTTCCATTAAACAAATCACTTCTAAAAATCTGCTACATCTTTCACCTCTAAAAATGAAGATGCAGTGCTCTGTACCCTTAGCTCACACAAAAGTACCTTGAAAGCTTTTTCTTGGTAATATCCCTTTCAGCCTGTGGGAGAGGAAGAGTATGAGATGAAAATAAATGTTCTGTGTCATTTTGAAGGAAGCCTTCCTTTTTGGCTGTCTTTTTGCTGTACACTTCATTTCCACAACTTCTTTATGCATGTTTCAGAAGCTTCTCTGCTTCTAACTCTAAGGACTTTGAAGATGATTTACTTCTTTTATTGTTTGCAGATAGTTCAAAAATTCTGAGTAAAGAATCCTATCAAAGCACAGATTGGCCAGTCATTTTATAGATATTCTTAAAAATTAAATACAGGATTTTAGAAATAAAAACCTTGTAGTAAAATCGTGCTCCAGAAGCTGCAGTACTTGTGTAAAGAAACTTTACTGATGTGAAACAGTTTAACTATAAAACAGCTGTGTGCTCTGATGGCTGAAGAAATTCCCATTTTAGTGTAATGGCTCATATTGTTGAAAAACTCCACTAAAGATGATGAAAAAAGAGAATAGTAAATGTTTTTTATTATAAAATATGATTAACTTTTCACATGATTGGGCCATATGAAAGAGATGGAAGAGGAAAAGGTAATTTAAAAAATAATTAAAACTGATATTTGCAAAAGGTTTATTACCTTGATTTTTATTAAGGTTTTCTGCTAGCTGCTGCACTCCCTGCTGCTCCAGATCTTTCTGCTAGAAATCAATCATAGATTTTAACAGTAATTCGCCTGTCACCAGGAATTTTAATTGTCAGTGTGATCATTTATTAAAAACCAGAGGTTGATCTGCCCTCTGCTATGCAGCATGTATTTCCATAGATTCAAATTAAAGCAATTGTGCAAGCACGTGTTATACAATAGAAATAACACCGCAGGAAGAAACGCTGCTGTGTGTAGGCAGTTTTCTAGTGCTAATAATGCTGAAGGTGTACTTACTAGAAGATACCACCGAAGTTTAATACTTTGGGCTATGGTATACGCTAACCTGGAGGAACTTCTTTTTTATCATCACTAAGGATATATGAAAAGCCTTTTCACCAAAGGAGCCTGTGCACTAAGAAAAAGGGACTTCTGGGCAAACTGCCCGTTATCCCAGCTCTGCTCCAGGCAGCAATGGAGCAGGGACTGGTTGGGAATAGCTGCTGCTCTCCTGGAGTAATAGGTGCTTGGGCTTGGGAATGAAAACACATGATCCTGTCTAAAAGGCCACATGGTTAAATTTTTATAGATCCTCATTGATAAAGGCTGGAACTAAGTTATTTTTGCAGTGGTGAAAAAGGGAAGACTCAATGAGTGGTACATCGAGATCTGTCTTTCAGGAATTGTGGCTTCTAGTCTTGTTCTTTAACCATGGGAAAATATTGTTTCTCCTTTGCCTATATGAATTAATATTTAAAAATGTAATTTTGTTACAAAACCTATATGCATAAAGAAACATGAGATCTTACTTGTGGGCAACACAGGCTAGACTCATCTTTAACTTTACTTTGGGCACCTGCTTGAGACACTGGAGCTGGAAGAGTAGTTGGCCAAGAGCCCTCTACCATTAGAGAAGTATGAAGACCTGAACTGCTCTGAGGAAGAGTGTGTATATCCTTCTTCATTGGTTCTAGAGGGAACTTCAGGTCATTAAGCTTCAAACTTAGATATCTCAGATTTCATTAATGTTGGACATTGTAGCCACATTTGGGGCACCGGACTGTATGGCCCTGTTTTGAAACCTAGTCTTCTCTGACATACTCCACTTCTTTTCCTGAACTTTCCTATAGAGTGATAGGTAACATTCAAGGAACAAGGAAGAGAGACTACAAGGATATGTAGGTGGAGAGAAATCTTATTTCCTGATCTCAATACTATACATATTTATACACATTGACGACTTAATGAAAACTATGCAAATAGTCCTGAATGCAAAGTGTCACCTTGCTCCTATATGCGTGGAGAATCCAGCAGGTCCATCCAGCCAAATAAAGACTGAGATTGACTATGAAACTTGTTAGTCTATGTGGATTGCTGGCCCCCCTTTCACATTCTTCTTACAACAGTCTTACACTGATCCAATTCTGTTAAATCAAATGGAATTGGACTGAAGTGAAACTACAGCAGCACTCATACAATCCAACACAGTCCTTTGAAATCATACAAAGATACTTATTCAAACAGTCATTTTCTATTAAACATGCAAATAATTAGGCATCATTTAGTGACCAAGAGCAGCTTGTCTTTTAGCATAGTTCTCTGCACCTGTGAATGCCGTAGCTGTCTTTGGAAAAGGGTTTCCTTTCATTGTGTGCTTGGTGGAGTCCTTCCTATGAGCCAGAAATCTGCACTGTGATAGAAGGAAGATGCTGGATGTAAAGGGTGAGAGCACTCCTGACAGGTTCTTAGGAATGTGTATGCCAAGGAGAAATAACCTAGGCTAGAGTTGGTTGCATGCCTACTTTGTAATATCTGGAAGCAGAAATTGTGGGACTAATGCGATGTTAAAGCAGAGATCTCTTTTAGTTAGGAGTTCTAGGTATGGGGAAGGGCAAAGCTGCAGCCACGTCATCAGCTCAGACAGCTAGCATTTGTGGTCTTTCAACAGGCTGCTTACAAAGGAGTTCCACCTGGAACTTCTTTCAGAGGTTTGCCTTCATCAGAGATCTCCCACCTCTAGCAAAGGGGATTATCTAGGCACTGAAGTATAACTGCTCTGTGCAACAGAATGAAACTTGTTCCCATGTCCTGCATTTACCAGGTTTTGGCTAGCAGGATACTTAAACTGGGGAGTTTAAAACATCCCTCCAACAGAGATTTATGTTAGACTGGCAACATTGATACCCAAATAAAAAATACTACTGTGCAGCATGATGTCTGGAGTCTGCAGAACACAGAATGAGTTCAAAGAGCCGAGGCTGTAATTTTCTCTTCTCCTTGGACACTAACCAGGTTTACATTTCCCTCTCTGTTGGTGGACGCTCTTTTCTGTTCTTTTTTATTCTTTTATGCCTCATTAAGGTTTTCTTGTGATATTTACTGAGGCCAGGTTCCCACACACTTGGGTGACTGCCAAGAATTCAGAATTTTACTTAGCACCAAAAATTAATCTAGTTCTGATCAGGAAAAACACTTTATTGATGAAAGTGATAGTCACATAAATTCTAAAAGGTAGCGTTTATTAAACACTCTCCTTTTCAAAGGCTGGTTTTAAATTAAACCCAAAGGATTATGTAATCTATTTTAATTATCTGTATGGAACATCGCTTCAGTTAAAATTAAAAGAAAATGCTATTAAACTAAGAAGTAGTTTAAGTCATTTTTATATGACTCCTAGTTCTTAATAAAAACATAGCTGTTCATGTAGCTCAGTATAACGCTTGTTAGCAATAAAATGTCTTCCTCATTACAATCAATACCTATGAATAGCAAAGACTTGCAGCGTGCCACGGCCTTTCTCAACAGGCAGCCTCACCTGGTGGTAAGGAAAACTGCTATCGTCTTGTATGAAACCATTGTAGCATCACCCTGAGCTTAATAGAGCAGTCTTTCATTGCGTGTTAACAAGCTGAGCTATTGCCAGAAAGTGTTTAACTGACAAATGTTGTCAACGCTCTTTCCTTGCAAAGATTTTTTTTTTTGGTCCGTTTAGTGTGCTAACATTAGTTTGAATTCTGTCAAAACATATGTTGATTATTTTATTTAACAAACCAGTCAGTCCATTAGTTCAGAGTACAGAAAGCCTCTAAAAACCAATAGCCAGATATCAGCATACCTGTGATAAGTCAGAACCCGTATGCTTGCAGTTAGTTTCATCATGGTTTCAGCTGCCTTAAAATGTGGAGCGGATACGAACATTAAAGGCTGTGTTGTGTAGCCTAACCTTTTGCTTAGTAGTCAGTTGTTGTTCCTATGCAATACACAAGACATTGCTGTTATAGCAACAACCTGCATATATCAAATGTGATGGAATGACAAATATCTCCTAAAGGCCAGACATGCTGACATTCCACAGGCATTTACAGTCATATATGTGCTTGCAGCTGCATATCGTGCGTACTGATAATAGCATGCAAAAAATAGGACAAATGAAGGTACATGATGTTTAGAGGTTTTGTGTAAGGTGAACAGTCACGTGAAGAAATTCAAGCAAAGGATCATTCTGTTGCTGCGTATTCTGGGAAGTAAAAGATGAAACCTAAAACTGTCCAAATCTGTTAACAGGAGAAAAATAAAACATGAAGGCTTTTTGTGAACATACATCAATTTTATGATTTCAGCAGTTGGGAGTGTAATAAAGATGCATTATTTGTGCTGCAATGACTTTCAGATTACACAAGTGGTCAAGCTGGCTTTGACCATCTGCCCTCCATTTTTGTAAAGCTTTCACAGGCAGTTGGAGACAGGAAGAGGCAAGAGGACACGCTGAAGAAGGAGATAGGCTGGTGTACGCTGGTGTAGGCAGCTTCCTTCCTGCTTTATTTTACTGCAACCTCAGTTCCATAATTTACCACAAGGTAACCCTCTTCATCCCTCATGGCACAAAGCTATACTGTAGCGTCGTACTTATCCAGCTGCCTACTTTCCTAAGTGCACTTCAGATAGACCTGGTGGATGATATGTATTATTTTTTGAGTGTCATAGAACTAGTAGCGGTTTTGCTTGTAAAGCCTGACGATTAAGATTTTACTTTTCAGTAAGCCTGATAAAAGGAAGTCATAGTTTTTATTTTATACGGGAAATGAGTTCATTTTATTGTCTGTGCCTCCCTGGGAGCCTGTAGCTTCACCAGATTGCCTAGACTGTAAAGTGGAGTTGGATGTGAAGGGGAAGGAAGATGCAATTGTTAGTCTGGACCCTCTAATTTCAACTGGTTTTCAGGAAATAATTATCAAATTAATTATGTCTCTTGATTTGAGCTGGAACAAACAGTTATTAGGCTCTTTAGATAGAATCTTCTATTTTCATGCAGTCCAGAAGTGACCAAAAAACCCCTTGAAATAAATTAAAGGTCTTTCATTGAGAGTTACTTTTTCATTCCCCTTTCTCATATAAACTAAGTCATAGCCTTTCTGTGACATGTGGTTAATGTGTGGGGAAAAGTAATTCTTTAAAGATAATTATTTTTCTTTATGCTCTAAGGAATGGCTGGAATACTGTAGTGATTAAAAAGGAGGAAAAAGAACTAATTAAATACCTTTCTTATGCCAGCTGTGGGTTCAAATCCATATTTCTTGCTACTTTTCTCAAGATACACAGAGAAATAAGACTTCAGTGCAAGAAGAAAGCTAAAACGAAAGAGACAGAGATTCTCACAAAGGGGGGAATTGTCTTCCTTTCATACTTGAAAAATCACACAGAGTCAAAAGGAGGACAGAGCTGTGCTATACAGTCCCCTGAGACACAGTCCTCCTCTATATCCTGGGGAAGGAAGATTGTGCATCAAAATCAGACTCACGCTACAGCAAGCTTCAATACACGCACTGTATTAGTTGAGACATGGGGAAAATGAGAGGAGGGAGCAATCAAAAGGGAAAGATACAGGAAACTCCCACTTCATTTAAAACAGTTCCAAATTGCTAAGTTCCTGAAATAATGTTTGAGACAACTCTGAAATTTTATGCATTATAATTACATACAACAAAATAAGATACAGATTTTTCAAGGATTTCTTTACTAGGAGGCTGGTGAGGCACTGGAACAGGTTGCCCAGAGAGGTTGTGGATGTCCCCTCCCTGGCAGTGTTCAAGGCCAGGTTGGATGGGGCTTTGGGCAACGTGGTCTAGTGGAGGGTGTCCCTGCCCATGGCAGGGGGGTTGGAACTAGATGATCTTTGAGGTCCCTTCCAACCCAAACCGTTCTGTGATTCTGATTCTGTGATTCTGTGATTCTATGATTCTGTGAAGAACCTGCTCTCCATTTTTCCTTTTCCTGTCTGTGAAATGCCAGGGATGGTTGAATGTGCAGCCCTCTGGATCAGGGACCAAGTTACATTGAGCGCTGTTGCTGCATGATATATTCTTCTTCATAAAATGTTCATTATATTACAGGCCAAGGGTTTCCTGTTTCCCTGAGCTGTGGGATTTAGCACAGTTGTGTTATTGCTGAGAAATTTATGCGAAATCCAGTAATTTCCAGTAGCTATGCTTCTGATATCATAGCGATACCAGAAGTTTTAATTAGCTCCACTTTGTGCAGCTTGTGAGAAAAATTTGGGCACACATAATTTAATTCTTAGTTCTTTCTCCCGAACAGTGTTTGAAAGACATTTTCTAAAATACCAAACTGATTTGGTTTTTGGAAATAAAATGCATTTTTGTTAGATTATTTATAGCCTTACACCTGAGATACCTCATTTTGAATGCATAAATGAAAAATGGCCCAAACCAAATGATCAAAAATAGTGCCTATGCCTACATCAGTCAGATAGATAGAATATAAAAGGTTAGTATACTGTAAGAAGTTTTGCATACCACTGGGGATCAGACCAATGTTTTTGTCATCTGGTCCTCATGACTCTTTAAAAAAAAATGCAGAAAACATTTATATACAATGCACCATAAAACAGTTTGGAAGCAGAAATTTTTTTCTTCATAATCACGCAATTGTACTTCTGTTCCAAAATATGTTTATCCATACTGGGACATTTTGGATTCGTTTGTTATAAGTTCTGAATTGGACTTGAAAAAATTTACACTTACTTTGAGCAGATTTTGATTTTTGGAGAAGATTCTCGGTGCTAAACAGAAGCATTTTCATTGAAGATTGCATCTGCTGTAAAGGAACAGCAAAGGAGTGTTAATATCAGTGAAGATATTTGCACATGGAGGCTTTTCTTGGTTTTTTGGTGAAGTTTGCATAAAGTCTCTGGAACATTTCTCACCTTATCTTCCTGCACCAATACATTAAAGCCTTTCCAGAACAGCAGGGATGCTTGCTTCGAGTTTGCATTGCATTGATAAAATTATCATCAGATTCCTTTTGTTCAGGTAGATCTCACATGATCTTTCTGAATAGCTGCAGATATAAAATGCAGCATCTTGCTGGCCACAAAAGGAAAGGATTTGCTGGAAATCTGCGGGTGGCCCTAGCAGACAAGTAGTGCTCGGGAGTCCGAATCCAGATCAAATAACAATCTCAAAAGTGTGAGGAACAGGGACAAACATAAGCGCTCTGTCTTCTGAGAACTGGATTGAATCTCTTTATTAAAGGCTGCCATGTTACTTATTTATTTAAAAAATCCTTGTTAGATTGCTTTTGGCTGCATGCAGGTGAAACTTCATTATTTTAAACCAACCAACCAACCAACCAAACAAAAAATTTGTTACGGTTTCAGATATTTGTGGTCAGTCTGTGGTTTCTGCTGGTTTGTACATTAAACTATAAGCAGCGTAGCTGGCTGAAGAGAGGGATATGCAAACAATGCTATGGTTTGGAAGCCGATAACTGAAATCTACAGTATACATTTATTTTCCCGCTTCAGTCATTCAGTGTCTTTTGGAGAAGTAATTTAACAGTGCAATTACAAGACAATGTATGCACAATTTCATGTTAACCAAGGTAATGCTGAGGTCTGCTAGGAAGGAAGAGGATTTATTTTGGCGTCTGTTTATAAAAATGTGTCCTAATTAATATCTCAGGACTGTGTCTGGAATTTGGTTTCCTGTTTTGACTTTGAGTTTCACAGGATCTGCCTGTGTGCGAGCTGAATCTCTCAAAAGTGCTGACATTCATTTTTAGGCTTCAAATCCAATTCTGAGGGAAGCTTTTACTGTGGGGAGTTGAATTATGGCCTATAAACTGTATAGTCTGTGATGACACCAAAAAAGATGCAGTAGCTTTTCTTCATAAGGGCTTGTGTTTTCAAATACTTGACACTTTTTGAAGCTTTATAAATGGAGTCTTTTTTTAATTACCCTCTGAATTCTTGCTACCCTAATCCAAAACTTGCCTGTACAAGCAAAAATTCTGATCCTCTCTCTTCAGCTGGAAATATTGAATGGAAGCAGAAGCCCACGTCACTCATAGGTAAATGTCCAGGCTTTTGAACAGGTTGTGGGGAGAAGCTTAAGGGCCAGCCTTGTGCTGATGGTTTAAATTTAGTGCTGTTAAGGAGCATGCTGTCTTGTTGCATTGCATCTACAAATGGGGTTGCACGAATAAGCCACAAAACCACGGCTGGTTTTCTCTTCATTTTTACGTAAGGATTGTGTGTCATTGCTGTCTCAAAATCTGTAGTTTTCAGTTCTCAAGCAGATGTCTTGCCCTTCGTACATGCTGCAGTTTAGCTGTGAAAGCAGAAGTGTAAGGTGTTCGCATGAATACAATTCTGAGCAACGATCATGCTGGAAATCACTGGTGGAAGTGTATGACTACTGGGCTTCTGAATTTGCTGTCAGAAATTCACATCCAGTATCTTCAAGGTCAGGCATTTGAAGTAGTTCCAGCATTTTGTGTTGGTGAAATATTGCAGTAGTAGTATGTAAATGCTGATTAAGTGTTACTGACAATCATTGCTAAATTATTGGCTTGCTTTTGCTGCTACTGCTGCAAAACTTCAATTTCTGCAGACTTCTCACAGCACAGATAAACAATTTTACATAAAAAATCGGTGATTACATAGGGAGCTGCTTATAAATATGTCAACTAAGGGTTAAATTGTGTGTCATTTATAAAATATGGAAAGGCGGTATTTTGTATTGCAAGATTCATCCTTTTTTCTAGGGATTTGTGGAAATGAATGCACAACACTATCAGATAGTTAGTTAAACATAGAAACAAATATCTAATCTTATTTCAAGCACAAAAAATAAATCGTCCCTTGTCTTGGAAAACTGCTTAGTCCAAAGCCTATTATTACACTCAATGGGAGTAATTTTATTGACTTAACAAAATGGACTTTTGCTTCATACCTTTTCAGCTTTCTTCCCCAAACCTTCTGCTATCCAGGCACTCCATACATGTCAGAAATGCACTGTGTCTTCCATGATTATGAACAGATTCACATACTACATAATATAAGATAATATTCTCCATGCCTCTTCTGCCTGTCATCCATTCTTCTTTTACTCATGCAGTCTCCTAGAATTGTCTGTTTTTTGGTATTTTCTAGGTAGGTCACATTTGTTTTGACAGATGTGGTACATCTGTACTACAAGTTGATATGCTGAATCCCTTGCATGATTCACTATGCTTCTTAGATGTAGATCATGTCAGGAGAATTAACCAGTCAGAACTACTAGATATGTTCATTAAACTCATGATCATAGAAATGCAGTGAGCAGATCTTTATCCATCTGTCAAGGAAGAGATCTAAACCCAGCTCTTGGATGCTTTGGATTCCCCAGTGTAAAACTGTGTTTCATAGTCACTGAAAGACACATCTTCATCCCTCAACCCTATCATTGCAAGCTCTGAAGCTGATCCAGGTATTTTCTAAGGAGAGAATGGTTTGTTGTGCTTTGGATATTCTGGAAATTGTGCCGAGGAGATAAAGCACTTGTTAGCACATCGCAATACCCACTTATAAATCTGCTAAGCAGTCCTGGATGAAAAATCTTGGCAATCACCCCTAGCTCAAATCTGTTGAAAACAAAAATGGAAAAAAAAAGAAATGAAAAAAAGTTTGTTACCATGCTGTCTATTTTGCATATTGAAATGTTTCTAAAAACTGATCAATAAGTGAAAGAAAAAAATGCTTTATTTTCTGACATCAAGGTTAAAACTGAAAGGTCTCTCTATGGCTGTGGGCATTACATAGAGGATTATACTTCCTACATGCTGTTCAGGTTCATTTTGGGAAAGAACTGCTTCTTGGCAGGAGTGTTAGCTTTGTAACTAATCTCCTTTCTTGAATGTCAGTAGGACTTTGGATAGATTTACTTGTTCTCCTTCAGTTCCTTCTGCTTTATTGACTTCTACTTTTGTTAGAACTTAGTTTTACTGTTCCTCCAACTGAAATAGACATTTCCTTAGGGGACCAAACCTAACTTTGATGGGTCAGGTATTAATTCCTGGATTTGACAGTCACCTCTGAGTAAATGAGGTGTGGTGTTGCACTGCCCTCCTGTCTGCTGACCTGCTGAGAAGTGTCTCCATCCAACAGACATCCACTTATGCTTTATATCAGTCTCTATAGTAAGAATACACTTCATGCAAACATGTATAATGTATAATGTATGTAGTCATTACTTAGTCATGACTGAGTCCTGGACACAGTGGTAACCAACCACTTTGAGAGGACAAGGAATTTATGTCCTTGTCAATCTCCACCATATTCTTTCTAAATATATCACGCCTGAATCCCATAAACTAGTAATGAATCTAAAACCGATGAGAATGCTATAAGGTTCATAACACTCAGTGTGGGTCAGCACAACGTATTGCACTTTCCACGCTGCTGATGTGAATAACCATAATTCAGTCTAAAGGTGTCACAAATGTTTACATGAAATAAAGCCATAGTTTCACTTTAGCAGTAAGAGCATGAAAAAAGATGTCCATAACAAGACAGATGAGGTAGAGTAATGCTGAATGACAGCACTAAATGCAGTAAGATTCAGCTGGAGGGTGAAAGAGATTACAGCATCTTTTGTTCCTACTGTCCCTTTTTGCCTTTTTCTCTGCCAGCTGGGTAAAACAGGAGCATCCGTGTGATGCACTGTGCAGCTGTGTATTTCCCACCTAGTGCCCCCCTAGTCAGTCCTGTAGCTGGGGAAATTCTGCCATATGTAATTATTCTTTCATGATCTGTTATATGGGAAATGCTGCATTCCAGCTGGTAAGGCATACAATTCTAATTAATGACTTTACTGTTTGTGTTGACAGAATTACCCTCGGATTAATATTATTTTCAGTAGGATAAAATTTTTACCAAGGCAAAATGAGATTTTGTATGCCCTTAGACTCTGAAAATAAAGGCTACCTTTAAGTACAGTTTATGAGCAGATGACCCTTAAATTTATTAGGGATGAAATTTTCCCAAACTTTCCATCTGGTTCCTATCCTTTAAAAAAAATTTGATGGTCAAAAGACTATAATTAATGACCTTATATATGTTTCTGAATCTTTGTAATGAGCAGATGGTAACTAGTACCTATGTCTGGTAGTAAGTCAAGTATCTTACAGTACACTATTTAAATGTATCAGAGAGGAAGTGTTTTGAAACCAGCCTACTTTAAACTGATGTGTATTGTTTCTCTATGTGATGGATCTGTACCTTGGAATCCTGTGACAAAAAGCTTTTAAAAAGTTACATCTTAACTATGTTGCTGGATTTAATTATTCTGTAAATAGTGTAAGAGTGTTAGATCCAGTATTATTTCCATAATGTTCTTTGATTTGAGAAGATTTTTTTTTTTCACTGAAGATGCTTTTACTCTATAGTGTGGTCTGTGCTTGGCAGTTACCATCTGTGCCTCTGACTTTTTCCTGCCCAATACTACCTCTAATTTCATTAAAACACTTCCTGAAAACAAAAGTTTGTGGTTCCAAATTTCCCTCTCGATAAGTTGTCTATTAAATTTTGAGGCATTTGGAAGTACTATGAAGCAAAATTGAAAGCACCCACAAGGATAATCACTTATGTGTCATAAAGTAATATGTCCAGGATCCAGAAATTTAACATGATGCTTTCTTGATCATTAACTATCAGCTACGTTAACTGGAACTTGGATTAGAGTTTTGTCCATCAAGTGGGAGGCAGTATGGAATCCAGAATTTTTTTCCAGAGAAGACTATATTACAGAGACCTGATAGCAACTGAAAGTAAATGTTTATTTTCCAGAATAATTATAAATAATTATTGAGTAACTTCATCAACCACAATCACATTTCAAAATGTAAATATTTTACTGTTTTATCTTCTGTTTTGGCCAAAAGATTTATGTACTTCTTGTTTTTCTGAGTTGTTTTGTGTGACAATGATGATGATGATAATGATGATGATTATTTTCCCCAGACTTCTAATAAGCATTCTGAGGTAGATGTCATTTTCTTTCATTATTGTTCCATGTACAAGACAGTATAAAGATGTGCATTGATGTAAGGAAGGTAGATGGCTTCAAAGATGTTGAATAGCAGATACAGAAACGCTTTATCATAAAAATGCAAAAAAGCATGATTTTAATTAATAGGAAGATCAAGAGTTGAGTGACAATAATTAGTTAGACTGAATTTTTGGATCAATCTAATGCTTCAATTTAACATGGTAAAATAGGTGTGATAACACAGTTCTGGAAGAATACTCTCCCAACCAACTATGCAGCATCATTTTCCAGATGCCATAGTGATGTAATTGTATTTCTAAGACCTCAAGTGACCAAAGAATGCCTAAGAATGAAGCTCCAATGCCATTGAAAAAGAGACAATATGTCAGCATGGTGACTGAAGAAAGATGAGGCTCCCCTGGTCATGTGGAGAATGGAAGAGTCTTACAGAAGCACAGGAGCTAGGCATGTGTATAGATTTTTTGAAAGGATATCTGTCCTATTTGAAAAGTTAGCTTATAAATGAAACTAGATTTTTTTCAAGAAATGCTATCATGTACCGATTCCTAAGTAGCAGATGTGAATTTAATTCGGATTTGCTGAGGACAATTTGGTTATTACCTCTAGGGACTGCAGTCAAAGATTATGTCTGACTGCAAATTTGGGAAGATACTCTTTGTCCTTTGCTATGCCTGTATAACCTGGGAAACTGGAAAATGATTGAGCTGTCCCAGAACTAGTTGGAAACGTGATTGCTTCAAATTTATGCATGAAAAGAGCAAGGAAGGAATAACACTTCTGGTGATCTGAGGGGGAAAAAGTTCACTAAATTCTTAAAGTTAGTTTGAATTCTCATGAATGCCATCAGGTACCCAAGTACTTAAATTGCATATTTTAGGAAGCCAGTCAATCACATTCCAGCAGTGCTTTCAATCTGTACTTTTCACTTTATGCTTTAAGTAGAGGAATGAAGTTGTACTTAAAGGAAGACTATAAACATTCTGATTGCCTGTAACAGGAGTGATAGATTTTATGTTGTACATGTTTTCAGGGAGTTTTCTGAGGGACCCTTCCCCCCCCCACAGTATTTTAGGATTTTATGGATTGATTACTAAAGCTAAAAAAAAAAAAAAAAAAGAAGAAGAAGTTTCAGAACCACTTTTGCTGCATCTTGCTCTTCTGTCAAATTGATATATGGACTTTAGTAAAAGGAACTTTTGAGATGTGTGAAAAAGGACTCTTCAAACTCTTCCTTCCCTAGTGTAAAGTGAATGCAATTATTTTAATATCTCCTTTCTTATTATAGAGAAGAGTGTTATATTATAGAGAAGTGAATAAGCAGGTGAAACAGCATTTATAAATGATAGAGAAAAGGATGTTGCACCAATGAAGACATAGGTTCAGAATATGGGGAATGCACAGGCTGTGTATTTGGGTATGAAAGGTTGTCTCTCTTAAAATGTTTGCTGAAAGAGTCTGTAAGATGGAAATATAGCCTGAATAAAAGGAACCAGAGCTACCACGTGAGGTAAGTCTTACGTTTTGTATCTGAGAAGGAGGATGGAATTACTCACAGACACATAGAAAAGAAAGAGTAAAGAGCTTTCAGGCTGAACAGTAAAGTTAAGAGTTCTCTTTGAACCATTATTATCTTAAGCCAATAGTTAAGAACTTCTTGAAACATAGTAGAGTGTTACATTAAAGCAAAATTAGAGAAGTAGGAATAAAAGCAGAAAGGAGTCATCTCAGATGACTATTTCAAGAAAAATCTTGTGTCAGAAGTATTTGAAAAATAAAAGGGTGAAAATTAAGTCTGGATTCTGCTTTTGGATAAGAAAAAGCATAGGGAGTCTTTCTGGGAAAGTCGTGTCTGTGGAATACAAGGACAGAAGTCATTCTGAAGCAGAGGAACTCCAGACAGAAAGTGTAACTATGAACTCAGAGATAGCTGCAAGAGAATATTTAAAATGCTGGTATCAGGGAATGTAGGTGGTTGATTGTGACTTGTTTCTGTTGTGGTTTTTTATAAAACAGAAATGACTGAGGGTTTGGACAGGTACGCTCAGCCTAAAGAAATTGCCATGCCTCTCTTTTGTCTCAGTTCCATTCTAATGCTAAGGAGGACTAGAAAATAGCTTATGCAAGTCTTAGTTTTCATTATATTAACATTGCAGCTCCAGGGTCCAGAGCACTATTAAATACATTAAGATTTAAAACCCCCCATATATATAGTACACATATATACACAATATATATCTGCAATAAGAACATAAGAGTGATAGCACTGGATCAATCTGAAGAGACATGTAGTATGATACTGTGCATCTGAGAGCCACCACTATCAGATGCTGAAGGAAGAGTATGAGATCAAGGGAGAATACAATGATGTCCCTGACTACTTGCCCAGACTCCAGCAATTTATAGTTCTTGTGTCTGTTTTTTTAATAGTTCTTCATTCGATTTTTGTCCATGATTTAGACAATATTGCATTTCACATTACAGTAAATTTGATGATGGGGCATAGCCTGACATAATGCTTTCAGTCATTTCTGTATGGAAAAGCTACCTACAGGTAGAAGCTGACATCTACCTCAGTGGTGATGCTAGGTAACCTCTTGTTGCAACAGAGAACATTCTCTCACAGATGCTTGACTGAGTCCGTTTCTCTTTGCGTAATTCATTTGTATAAAGTACTGTCCTTTTTTACTTACTATGATTTGCCATGTTCAAAAATGGCAGGAGGGATGACAAGATTTCAAAGGGTGACAAAAGATGAGGATTTTGTGCCTTTGTCTTGTGAAATGTGAGATAGGAAGGAATAGTTCTTTTTGGAAGATATTCTGTCATCACTTTTTTTTTTTTTTTTTTTTTTTTACCTTTATAGCTTTGAACTTCAATAGCTCTGTGGTTACACAGCTAAATACCTCTCAGATTTCAAGGATTTGGTCTGAGAATGAGTATTTTAGTGTTGGGCTTTCAAACTTACTCCTCAAATATCAGGTCTCAGTATAAAACCCCTAAACAGTTGCATGACATAAGGCAAATCATATTGCTTCTGTCTTGAAATCCTATGAATTTATTTTTTTTAAAGGGATTTTGAGCGTGTCATTGTAACTTTCCAATTAAATAAGTTTTCCAATTTATTTATTTAGTTTTATTTTTTTAAAAATCTGTTAAAACTTAAGCTGTGACATTACTCACAAGTGACTTTCTGAGTGTCTTTTTGAAAAGCAAACCCAGGGTGTTTCTTCAGCCAACTGGCTTTGCAAGAATTGGTATTCTACTATATAATATTCTACTATGTAATGCATCTAATGTGCCTTCTGAGCATATGGTGTTTGAGTATCATGTAACAGTACATTCTTCCTTCTATCTTATTTTGGTGCAATTGATCTTTTTTTTTTTTGAGTCACCTGTCCTGGCTCCTTGTGAAAATTAACTCTATCTAGCCGAAACAAGGACAGCAGTTTGTTGAAAATATTATATGGTAAAGACTAGGAGGAGTGAAGAGTAATGTCTGCTTTTAGAAGTCTGCTCAATCATAGCAAATATGTGTCCATTGCCCCCAAACTCAGGATTTACTGATAGTCCGACTTAGTATCTTAAGAATTGCTTAGGATCTTCTGCATTTTGTCAGTGAAGGTTGTAGTGGGCTAAATTAAAAAAAGGTAAGTCCATAAAACCGCTCAATCCCTTTTGAGCAAGATGTGACAGAAACAGCACTAATCCGTGTCATTGATAGCAGATATACCTGTACTGTACTTGAGTGAGGTTCAGAAATCCATTTTGGTATTGATAAACCTAGTCACGTTGATTATGAAATGTTTTTGAAGCCATACGCTTGCAATTTTGACTTTGCTCCTACTACTTCAAAGAAGCAATATGGCTAATGCAGTCAGAAGAAGATTGCTTTGCTTTGTTTTGTTTTGTTTTGTTTTGTTTTGAACTCCCTGAAATAGGAGTTTAGTCATGGAATAAGAAGGCTGTCTTCAGTTGAGTTATAACTACATATACGCTATTTGGCCCAAGTTAGCTGATGCAGAGAAACGCCATGTTGAACAGTAAATCTGTTTGAAAAATACACTTCTCATCCCGCCAAGGCCCCAAATGCCAGCTGTAATGTGGAACAGGGAATCAGAATGAAAGACACAAATATTACGAACGCAGAAAATCTTAAAATGCTCTGGGATTCATTCTTTCATAAAAACCCCAAAACCTCCTTTCTGTAACTTCAGTTTAAGAGTCTTTATTTTCTGATACAAATAATTCTTAACAGTAGAAGTAAAGAGAAAGCAAATACAGCGGGGCATGCAGACTCCTTAGGGACTAAAGATTACTATATGACTAACATGACCTTCTTTAAGTGAACATGAAAAATGTGACTCCCAAATTTTGCACTCACTAGAATGCAAAACAGGCTATGTAGCTGGAAAAATACATTACTAATAGCAGAAGTAAAAATCAGTGTCACAATCTAATGTAACAGTCATTGCAAAATAATTCTCGAAGCTGTCACAAACAAAGGAAGGATAATTTCTAACATGTGCGTAAGTGCCTCTAGTAAATGTTTGTGCTTACAAGAAAAATGGAATTTGGGCCCATTTATTTCCATATATCTTAAGTTGATTCTTTTTATGATGTTGAATCATTTTGTAGTTTCACTATATTCAGCCTGTTTTAGGGCATTTTTTATGTTAGCAGCTAGACAATACTTTAAATTAGTTTATGCAAGTTGATAATATTTGGTTGTGTTTTATTTACAGAATATGTTTGATTTATAAACAGCTTTGTTATGAACACCATGGCAGATGATAGAGCCTGGATTTATTATATTTTTTTTTAGTTATATAAAACAATTATTTTACTGTACTATGTACAGAATCAATAAAACTACTAACCTACAATTTTATGAAATCCTAAAATAATTGGGAAACTCCTCACAGGCATCAGAGAACCTGCCAAAGCCAGTTAAGAGTCTTACCACACCTGGAAGTCGTTTCCTCAAGGCAGGCAGCTTTCCAGTTTGGGGAAAAAGATCTGAAACTCTAATTGTGATCTCACGTTTGCTGGTGCCCCTTTTGCATTATTTTGTAACCTGTGGAAGCCAAAATGTTGAACTATAGGAGGACACTAAGGCCCCTGGCTCACGTCTGCAGACATCTTGCAGGATAACTAAAAAAGATCTTTATTTTCTCCTTTGCTGCCATACTTAACACTCTGCTTTACTAATACAAAGTGCCGTTGTTTTCAGGTTACAAAATGCACGGGGCTGTGAACAGCAGTAGCTTGGGAAAGTTTCCCTTTCTGCTGCTCCTCAGGTAACTTCCAGCAGAGAGAGGAGCATACAGCTGGGACGGTCTCCTGGAAAACTAGGATTTCTCCGTTTCAGTGGTTTCAACAGGTCCCATTTGCAAGCATTCGCCAAGCAAGCCTGAATCCTAGTTTTTAACTCCCGAAAAGCCTGCTATGGTTTTGAAGGATGCTGAATTCGCAGGCTCTCTCTACTCTAGTAAACACACATTGAGGGTCATTCTGTGGCACTGAGGCCACCGGGAGAGGAAGACCACATCCAGGGCATGACAGCCCAGCTCCGTGGTCGCGCACGCTCCCGGGGAAGTGCTCAGAAGACTGCCGGGTGGCACAGGTGAAAGCCGGGGCAGCAGCCATCCTAACCCTTTCACAGCATGGACAGTCAAATCATCAATTATTTGATAATTTCAGAACCTTAGTCTCAGCTAATAGTTATTAGCAATAATTTCTAAACTTTAGTTTTAATTTATATATTACGTGACTATGCTAGTAGAGTAGAAGACATGCACCCTATCACGTACTCAGAGTAATGTATGGAGCACTGGCTGCTGGCTTTAAAAAGTTGGCAAGCCTGTAAGGACGAAGTCTTTTTGTCTATCATGTTGTTCAATCACCACAAATTATTATTTTGCCACCTCTATTTTTTTTTTTTTTTTAATGGCAGCCTTTAGGGAAAATGTGTTTATTTAAAATATATATTTGGAGGAACTATACAAGGTTAAAAAAATAAAAACCAAAACCCAAATGAGCTACACCCAAAAGACTTTACTGCAGTTACACATAACAATAAAATCTTTCCTCAATTATTTCAGTGTCCTAGGTTAAATAGTCTCCGTTCTGCCCCAGAGTCCCTGCCTTGAGAGCTTTTAAAGAGGCATCTTATCTGTTTCAGGTGCTAAAAATTGTCCCTGGGTCTATGTTGCTAAGAGTGAGCCAGCCTGCCTGCCTGCCTTCCTTCCTTCCTTCCTTCCTTCCTTCCTTCCTTCCTTCCTTCCTTCCTTCCTTCCTTCCTTCCTCCCTTCCTCCCTTCCTCCCTTCCTTCCTCCCTTCCTTCCTTCCTTCCTTCCTGTCATCTTGTCCCTTCATTTCCTATGAGAGACAGGGGACACTGTTGGCGACTGAGTAATTTTCTTCCCTCTTACTTCCTGTTTCTTGATAAACACTTTAACATATATGTATGTGTACATTTTATACAAACACAACTATAAATATGGCATTTCATATGTTGATATAAATAAGCGTATGTATAAACCACACACATATACACACATATATATAAAGCATTATATGTGTAGAAAGGTAAATATATATATATTTATATATACACAAAAAAGTCTTGACTTCAGGCTTCTTTCCCCTGTAATTCATCTTCTAAAATTGAAAACAACGACATTTTGTGTACCGCCTCATGAGGAATATTAAGCACCGGAGCTAATTCCTTTGGCTTGCTGCGCCCTGTTTCGCCGGCAGGCAGGAGCCCGGGCAGGTGGGGCAGAGCAGTGAGGTGTGCGGTGGGACGATGCCCTCATCCGCCCGTCCGTGCTCTTAGTTCAGGAGCTCTGTCTGCAGACCCAAGGAACTACAGCAATCAGGCAGACCGAACAAAGGCTGCGCTGATTATCGACCGAAGGGTAAGACATGGGACTAGATGGAATCTCCTTCTGTACCATATGTTCAGACTACTATAATCAGAAGTTTTTAAGATAGCAGGAGTTCTCCATTTTCTGGAATTCTTGGAAAACTCACCTCAAATTCCCTCTCTCAAGTACTTCGTCTGAACATTTTAGAGTTCATGCCACCATAATCATGGACATCATAAGCAGTGTTTCTTTCAATTTATTAATGAATTTTAACTTTCGAAGTACAAGAAAATCTTCTGTGATGTGGTGAGTTTAGTTGCTGCTCTAGATTTCCTGAAAAGTGTAAAATCACATTACCAAAAAGTCATAGAAGTGTTGAAGTGTTAGAAATTACTTGTATTTCTATATCTCTATCCCAAGACAGAAGATATGTTTCGAGAAAATTGTCTGTCATCTCATTGTTTCTGTTTGAAATTACAAGGTGTGGCATAAATATGTAACCATAACAAGAGTGTAGCATTTAAAACACTGAAAATCTTTAAATAGGGATCTAGACAAGCCAAATTAATTTAACTTGCAGTCGTCCACCAAGTGCTACTAAAAAAAATTATTCGAAAAAATGACAAAGCATAGATGTGGGGCAGAAGACAAGGCATTGAAATTGCCTTGTGAGGTAGCTTACTTGAGCTTTAATTTCCATTAACAAAACTGAGTGATTATTACATTTCTACATATTCAGGAGTTGGTAAATATGTTAATGTATTTTTTTCACATTGCCATGCAAGAATAGCCATTTGAAAAGCATTTTGGGCATACTCTCTTATGTGGTTTTTAGATTTAATTTGGGTTTTTTTCTGGTTTGATATCTTTATGTTGAATTAATCAGAACTTAGAATGAAAAGTAAAATAGTTCTGCATTGGATTGTATGGTTTAATAACAAGAATAGAAAAAAGAACGTATTTTATTCCACTCTAGCTGTGCTGAAATAAATTTTATTTTAAAAGTTTTACAACATCTGCCTAAATTCAGATTTTTCTAAATATTAAAAAAAGAATTTCTTGGAACTGCTATAAAGTTTAGTTCAGGACAAGGAGTTGCTTCAAAATGCAAAGTATTGGTGTAAAAGCATTTGCATTAGAGATGAAGATAAGCAAGAAGGCCTCTAACATGGCCTCAAAACATTACAGTGCCTACGATTTATTTTCATGTTTGTGGTGCTGTTAGGATTACTTTAGGGACATTGTTAGACGTGTGCTTAAATTTTATTTCTAGTAATGCTGGTTTCTGATCTGACGTGTACAACACAATCTAAAAACACCATGAAGATACTTGTCTACATGAGATACATTTAAAACTATTGTGCATATGCTGTGAAGCAGATATAGTATTTTAGTAAGTTATTCATGACGGATATGCTTTGCTTCACCACTTGAAAGAATTAAGTATCTTGTTTGCTAGTCATATCCTGTTAAAATCTTTTTTTCACCCTTTTGTTCTTGGTATAAGTGTCCAATGGAATAAAATGAATCCCCTCAACCATATGTGCTATGCACCACAGAGATCCTAATATGATTTTTTTACTTTTTTCAAAGTAACTTTTATGATTATTTTTTTCTGCATATAATTCATGATTTAGTGAGCATATGGTAGTTGAGGTCCTACAACTTTTCTTTTTGACTAGTTTTAAAATTAATGCCATCCTTTTGATCATCAAAAATCTGAGAGATTCCAAAGAGATATTTGAAAATGCCTTATTCTCTAGCGGCATTTTCAGGAAAAAAAAAAAAAAAAAGCTATAAATTGATTTCACATTTTCTAAACATATTGTTCAAGTGAGTAATATGATAAAGTGAGCTTTATTGCTAACCTCGATATGTGACTTTTAGCACAGAAAGAGCAACAATCAGTCTAATGTGGACAGCTAAAATCCTAAAGGCTACATAGTAGGGCGATTTGAGAAAGAGACCCTATCTGGGAGGTTTAGCTAAATATTAACTTATTTCTGTACTTGAAAGACAGTCTTAGAAAACGTATGTTAGTGCCTTGGCCAGGTTGTCCTCTGGTTGTGGAGCCCGTGAGGTTGCCTCCCACACCAGGAATGAACTCGGGGACCGGAGCAGTTTGCTACCTCCAGATCTCTGCCAGAAGCAGATCTCAACCTACAGGACCTATTACCTGCATCAATAACCTAACATCGTTGTTATCATTTCCAAGCAGAAATAACGTGCCCTTTCCAGCTGTTTTATTTGGAATGACAGGTTTCAAGCTCAGTGCCATCCTCCCTAATTAGGAGGCCTTGAAGATCTTAGCCTGGGGGTTGTTCAGGCAAAAGGTATTCTCCAGCACAAACAGATTTTATCTCCAATACAAGTATGCTTTCGTGGTCTAACTGCAGTTAGTTATTATAGAGACATACACATTTAGCTTTGGGCAAACACCGTGAGCAGCATTTGTATTCAAGACAATAGGCACTCATCAGTGTAAATACCAGTCTACTATGCAAGGTGCGTCTTTTGATCTTTTAGAAAGAGCTGGAAAATTGGATGGTATTTGCAAAAGTCTTTCAGCTGAGAAATGTCAATAAAATAATCGTGTTGAGACCAGTACATGGAATTGACTTCTTGGAGGGGCCACAGGGATGGTTACAGGTGCGGGAATGAATTGTGTAGCTCTTGATTACATGGACTGAAGTTCACAGATGAGAAATTGTGCACAGGCTCAGCATCTCCAGGCTGTACCACAGTCTCGCATTTGACGTGGCGAATTGGAGTGGAAATACCGGGATACAGTTTTTCACACTTTTTTTATGCAGTGTGTATGGAAATGCTTTGTAAATACTTTGCCTTCAGCACGCTAGTAAATACATAAAGGCAACAATGAAGTGTGATTGCACTGTTATGGTTGGTCCACGTTAACAAATGGGAGTAAATGCATAACATAATTTCTTACTGAAACGTTCTTTCACAGTCTAGCTCCCCACAAACACTCTTCCTCTGCGGATTTCTGCAAATCTGCAGCGTTCAGTGTGTGTCTCTGCAGGTCACTGCTCCCTATACACACTACTTCCACAAATAAACAGAACTAATTGCCAGTTGTGTAAAATTATTATCATTCATCTATTGCATGTGTTTGTTGTTAATCCATTAACTTGAAAACATTACTTTTATTTTTATTTTTTTTAAATATATCTGGAAGAAGCAATCTAATGACTAGATGTAAGTCTTTTCTCCTCCTTCTTAGACATCGCTACTTTGAATAACATTCTTCAAAGGTTATTCTTTTAATAATCCTATAAAAATGTCAGGATGTTTGTGAAGTACAAATGCAAGTGCTGTACTCGGTGCAATATTGCTGGATTGCCAGGGTAAGCTGATGGTTCATTAAAAGGCTGGTTTTAATATAGGAGAGAAGTAATCAAGAAGTAGAAATGAGAAAATAATCCAAATGGAAATACAGGAGAAGGGGGAAAAAAGGCTTAAGGGAACATGTAATATCAGTGCTTCCTTGCTACGAAGGTGAGCTTATCATATGTAGGAAGGAGAAAGCAGTAGATTGGCAAGTCCACTGCTAGAAATACAAAATGTAGGTTTTCCTGATATCAAATTAAGATCTTCAGTTTTACTGATATGTGTTGTCTTTGCTCTTTCTGGAGTAGCCAGCAGCATACAGGAATTTATCAGTGCTTGCTTGAGCTGTGGAGGAGCACTTCAAAATAATCTCTCTGTTCTTTGCACGTTAATATCTTCCTATAATTTTCAGTAAAGTATTTCTTGGGAAAGGTTCCTTATTCAGTGGCCACAGAGGAGAGAAGCTGATGATGCTGCAACAGCTGCTGAAGATACACATATCCAAAGATGACGTTTAATGCTTGAGACTGATTTTTTTTTTTTTTTTTTTCAATACAGGGGATCTTTTTAGCTATAGGATATACCCATTAGCTCTTTGAGATTTTCATGTGTGAGTTCTAGAATAGAAATAGTTCATATTTTTATTTTGGTTTGTGTGAGCATTAAGCAAAGATAATGGTTAAAGAATAGTAAAAAAAAAAAAAAAAGGAGATAGATATTGTTTTGCAGTACTTGGAGATTTCAAAGCACAAGACAGTGACATAAGAATATATGTAGGGGCATATCAGATTAGACCAACTGTTCAGCCAATTCGTATCTTGACGAAAACAGATTAATAATAGGGTATTGACTAGGGAAAAGACTAAGCTGAAAGTGACATTGCACAGAAATTTTCCCAGGACTTCCTGAGTCATAATGGTAGGTTTGTACTCAATAATTCCCAAATGGGCTTTTTTCCATTAATTTGTCCAGTCAGTTTTGGAACCTTTGTAAAAAGTTTACAAAGAGCTCCTTACCTTAATTCCATGTTATGTGAGAGAAGATATGTCTTCCTCCTTCCTTCCTTCCTTCCTTTTTTTGGGTCAGGTTTTTGTTGTTGTTTCTTTTGGTAGTAAATCATTCCCTTACTCCCTGTATCAGAAAAGAGAATGAACAGTCTATATGCACCTTCTCCAGACCACTGAGAATTTATAAGACCTCTATTATATCTCTCTCCTCTATTTATCTCTCATCCAGGCTAAAGCATCCTTGACTGTTTTGTAGTTCCAGTTACAGAATACCTGTAAAGAAGCCTAATATGTCAGGTGCTGTTTAATAATCCAAAAGGCAAAACTGCGTATTTTAAGCAACAGAATAGAAAGAGGTCTCGGTGGACTTCTAGAGTTCTCCCAAGCAGTAGCTGATTTACTCAACGCTTTGCTCCTCATTTAGGAAGTATATACATCTTTGAGTCTATCCTTTATAATTCTTCCTAGAAATATAGGTTTGATAATAAGAAACAGCAAATCTAAATGGTTATATGTGATCTTTGTGGTAATTTGAAATTAAAAAATAAAAAAAAAATTAAAAAAATCAGAGTCCCTGAACTGTGCTTTTTGACATGCGTGTATCCAAATAGGGCAAGATCACCTTACACACACACACTGAAGTTTATTAACTGTCATGGTATGCTACTAACAATGACACTTCAAGCAATGTTACTGACAGAGGCTTTATTACTTAATTCAGTTCAGACTTGATTTTTGGAAACTTCTCTGAGTTTGTTTGAAAATGTAGATGGAAATTAATGATGAGACTAGAAGGAGTGAAAAAATGAACTTTATTGGCTTTTAAGGTTTGGTGTTGTTTTACAAGACAGAGTGAAGCAGAATTAGGGAGATTACATTTGTTGGCAGATGTCACACAGGATTTGCCATTTCCCAACTCCTAGCTTTGTGCTGAATCTTGTGAAACAAAAACTACTTAGCTCTCTGTTTGCAATTTGGCTGGATTTTAAATACATCATTGCCAACTCTTTCTATATGTAATAGTACACTTTTATGGGTTCTGTGGAAACCAAAACTATTGGAAGGTGAGAAATAGAGTTAGTCATTCTGCAGTTCCAGTCTTGCTGTGATTCCTTACCACAACACATCTTGCTTGGGTGTGCGGTGGAAGGAATAGCATTAACAGCCTCCCCCAGCTGTTCGGAGAGCTTAGCCAAATCCACACCTTCTCTGAATGATGCTTCTTTGGTGCTAAGTAATTGTCGCATGGGCAATTATGGACACAGTACTTGTTTAAAGAAAAAAACAAACAAACCAAACAAGCTTGGACCTTGTGTTAGGAATGAAATCACCCAAACAGATGATCACTATCTGGATGGAAATGAGAGTCTTCATTGCAAGGGCCTTTGCAATGGTATTGTTAGATTGTACAAGCCTCCCCAAACCACCCTTCTACTGCCTTGCAGTACTACTGACCACTCCAGTGCATACACAGTCCATTTTCAGGAGCTATCTTAAATGACATAGAAAACATCTTCTAACCATCTTAAAAGTACATGTGAAAGACTGTCCTACATCAACATTTCTGCATCTGCAGCAAGTTTCAACAGGCTATTTTCAAGTGGCTTACCTACGTGCGATTTGATCAATTCCCCAGTAGGAGCTGACTGGGACGCTCTACTCAGGACGTTAATCAAGACATTTAAGCTCATAAATTGAACGAGGCACGGCAGGAGCTGCCTGGGGGGAATCTCTACAACTCTGAAATTCCCACCTGGAGAGCTCCTGTAACTGTAGCTCCTCAGTCAAATAATTAATCATGACAGAAGGTGGCTCAAAGTTCAGTCAGTCACTTAGCTTCAAGTCAGGCCCTTGTCTCCAGCCAGTCCATTAGCTCATCTGTGCAGAAGACTGACCTGGAAAGTCCTGGGCCATGCAGGGAATTAATTACTGGGTGTGCACACAGGCACAGCCATGATATCCAGCTGCACCACAGTTCCAAGTGTGGACAAACTTGAGCTTTGTACTTGGAGTTTACCTTCCACAGCCCATGCCACAGAACAACAGGGATTTGCGTCAGCTATAAGGGACATGGAAAGACACCAACCATGGGCTTTCCTGCTCCCCCAAATTCTGTTACCTCCTGCAAACTGTTACTTAATATCGGCAACCAAATTACCCCTCCACCCCCAAACCCAAAATAATTTGCCTTCTTCCACTTACTAATGTGACTGTTTCTATTCTTAGCGGCTGTAAAAAGTTGTAATATCTCACCAAATTTTTGCTTTAGGACCCTGTGGTGTAAGGAAAAATTCTGGATTCCTGATAATATTTGCACTGGCATTATTAAAGATCTATCTTCAGGTTTATGGGATAATTAGAAAATGGCCTGCAGTTCTTTTTGCTAAAGTATGTAAGTTTTGAAAGTTATCAGCAGTAGGACTGGGCCTAGTGTGTACAGAAAACTAAGAAAACTAAGAGAAACAGCAGTGAAGTCTTTTACTGCTATTATGTCATTAAGAGCGTGCCTCCTGGTTTGTCTTTAAAATAAAATTTGGATTAAAATATCAGCACAACATCACTCAGAAAACCTCAGTATTTCTCTCTTGCTAGTGAGGGCTGACAGTGACACAGTTCTCAGGTCAATCACCAGTCTGTCTGGTTTGCTCTCATAAATTTAAAATACCCCCAAAGAGCCCTGCAACAGTTAGACCTACTTTTCCATGTCCTCTTGTGTTAGTGAGGATACTTCAACCATCAAATGAAACTTCATTTTGAATCATCTGGCTGGACTGACAGCTTGACATCTAAAATGAAATGTTGTCCCATCAGAATAAATATTTTAAAAACATATCATTCAGATTGCTAATGTCATGATTTTAAAATTAAAGTATAGCGTCAGCACTGTTTCAGAGAGCTCTTTTTCTTTTTTGCTTTGACTTTTACTAGCCCAGATAAGTTGACACTTACATTGTCATTATTTTGCTTTAGCAATACCACTAGACGTTTCTTTCTCACATATACCATTCCTGAAAATTAAAAAAATAAAAATAAAAATTAAAAAGAATTCAATTTTATTGAATTGTTGTTACATATTATTTTGTCTTTGCCTGCCAGTCTTTCAGTAATGCACAAAATCTCAATGTGTCTCCTTTAAAGTTCTCGTGGAGGTGATGCACTTTGAAATACATTCTTCCAGACAATTGTCTCCCTACTGAAATTTGAACCCCGTTTTATCCGGGTTTTTATGAAAACCCCCAAATGCCGTTTTCCTTGAGGATGCTGCTTAAAATGACAGTTCTTTAACTGTTAGATTGGTGACAGGATGCCACAGATGGAATATTTGGTATCTCAAAAAATATTTTGCAAACATTCTACCCCTCTGGGAATGTTAGCTCCTGTTTATTACACTGAGCTTCAGAAACAGCTAGTAACATGCTGCAGCTGAATTATCCTCTGACGTGAATGCTGGTTAAGTGCATGCCGTGCTGTCAACAATTTTAGTTGACACAGTAACTTTTTTTTTAAAAAAAAATCTGAGCAAAATTTAAGTTTAACATAACCTGGGAAGTTGACCCCTTCCTAATTGGCAGATATGCCTGGGAAATGCTGTCGCTTGTATGCCAGAGAAAGAACACAAAGACTGCCAATGAATATGAATATAAATTGATATGAACTACCACACATGTTTGCCTAGATTAAGAGTATTTCTGTGATATATTTAAGCAATTAACTATGTCTCTCAATTTCTGGTCCAAAGGCCTTTATAGATTTGTCTGTTTTGCTTTATGTTGTTTTGTCTGACCAGTCTCTTTCTATTTTTTTTTTAAAGAGATGATTCCAGTCTTGCTGCTGTGTCACTAATTGGTTTTGTTGCTGAAGTAGCATGATCTAAAAGTAAAACATTCTCTACTTGAAACAAGGACCTCTCACATATGCTTCACTATTGCTGGGGACATACTCTCTTACATTTTTTTAATGTACAAAGCTTTTTACATGTACAAAGCTTTACTTTAATTGCCAAAATGTTTTGAATTGGTGCAAAATATATTCACTGGTCTGTAGGGTTTTTCCACGACTGATTCTTGCGTATGTACTTCTAATGACTTGTGGTGTAGAGATATTAAATCTCGGTGGCCCACTTATATAACATTTTATACAAAATGTTTCTGGAGTGTCCCATATTTCATAACTTGACCCATTTTCATAAGCAGGTTCAAGCTCACTGCCTGCAGCGAGAACTCCTTGCATTCACTTGCTGCCCTCCTAATCCCCTACTCCATCTCATTGGGGCCCTCATGTGCCATCCTTCTAACTCACCAGGTTTTATCCTGCAGAAGTGCAGCATCTCCTCATTTTCCACCTCTCCCTCCTGCATTGGTGGTGTTCCTTTACCAAGACGAGCACCTCCACGTATGCATCCATCCACATAGTGCTATTGAAACCCCTTCCCTTCAATTTTCATAGAATCATAGAACGGTTTGGGTTGGAATGGACCTTAAAGATCATCTAGTTCCAACACCCCTGCCATGGGCAGGGACACCCTCCACTAGACCAGGTTGCTCAAAGCCCCACACACTTGAACAAAAGTGTGTTGTTCAAAGCCTTGAATACTTCCAGGGAGGGGGCATCCATGACCTCTCTGGGCAACCTGTTCCAGTGCCTCACCACCCTCACAGGGAAGAATTTCTTCCTAATATCTAATCTAAATTGACCCTCTTTCAGTTTAAAGCCATTACCCCTTGTCCTATCACGACATGCCCTTGTAAATAGTCCCTCTCCCTCTTTTCTGTAGGTCCCCTTTAGGTACTGGAAGGCTGCTATAAGGTCTCCCCAGAGCCTTCCCTTCTCCAGGCTGAACAACCCCAACTCTCTCAGCCGATCCTCATAGGAGAGGTGCTCCAGCCCTCTGATCAGCTTCGTGGCCCTCCTCTGGACTCGCTCCAACAGCTCCATGTCTGTCCTGTACTGGGGCCCCCAGAGCTGGATGCAGTACTCCAGGTGGGGTCTCACAAGAGCGGAGTAGAGGGGCAGGATCACCTCCCTCGACCTGCTGGTCACACCTCTTGATGCAGCCCAGGACACGGTTGGCTTTCTGGGCTGCAAGCACACACTGCCGGCTCATGTTGAACTTTTCATGAACCAACACCTCCAAGTCCTGGTCCTCAGGGCTGCTCTCAATAATTTTCACCCTCCTCACCTGTTTTCAGGGGTCGTCTTTTCTCCCATATTGGGATGTCCACAAAACTCAAATGTGCCACCTGATGGCAGCTTTCCCTGACAGACTCCCGAGTTTCCCTCACCCAGGACTGTTCAGTAAATTTTCCTTACTGAACAGAACTTTTTTCTCTAAGCAAAAACCATTGACAAGACTCACATTACGTATACAAAATTTAAGATATAACTGATTAATCTATACAGTAACTTCTTAAAAGTCATGGAAATATCAGAAATGTGAACAAAAATGAGGGCTTTGTTTTTCGTCAATGCATACTTTGGTTAAGCTGTTTTCACTGACTAATATCATGTGAGTAATAATATTTGAATGAAATGATAGTTGTTTTTCATAAAGAAATGGAGGAAGTCTGGTCTGGATTGAACAGCCAGAAGAAGAGATAGAGTAGATTAAAACTGTATGAAGCAGAAATCCATATAGGGTGATAGGAATTGATCAGACACTTATTGCCAGAAACATAAACATGAAAATGCCTCCCACAAACACATCTATACTTGCAAATACAGCAAAGCAAATATGTCAGCATATAGTACAGAACAAACTTTTTTAAAAAAAATAAATTGGTGGATGGGCAGTTGCTCAGAATACAGATTATCTGAAAGTGCACTAAAGCCATTTTTCCAAGGCTAATCTAATCTTGCATTTACAGCACTGTACAACTATACTGCATAATGGTAGCCACTGTAGAAACGCTGAAGCTGGCAACATCTCACACCGACTCTGGAATCATGGAATATAACTTACAATCAAGTAATTTAAAAGCAATTCAGCTTTGGCATTTGTATGATGCCATATCCAAACTGCTGAGAAATGTTCTTAGGTGTAATGTTGCATTTTTGTTAGGACATGTGTACCATGCTGGGCTACCTTGTGCAGACACAGCTTGGTCAGCATTATCCTCAGCACCTCAGTGATCTGCAGTGTGGTGGAAGGATGCCCTGTGGAGTCCCTTGCTTACACATAGAAGAGTGCTTTCTCTGACTCTTTAAAAAGAAAGATGTTTGTTGAGTGCGCCACCCAGAAGTCTGTGTGATAATTACTTCCCTTTACTTGGTGAATTATAAGTTATCAATATTCTTAAGAGTTAATTGCTGTTAAAAATATCTGAGTCATCTAAATCTGCAAAGAGACTTATTTTCTGTGCCCCGGCAGAACATTCATCTTTGGTCAGCTACATTTGGGCAAGACCTCTTGAAACTGAAAACTGCTGTATGTTTCACTTACAGGACAATGTCCCACAGGGAGACATCAGCAACATAAATACTGTACTGAGAAAAAAAAAAAAAAAACATTATTGTTGCTCCTCGTGATGATATTAAGCTTTGCATTTATCTTCTCCTCTCTAATTCTGCAATTCAGATTTCTGTGCCTGTCATCAAGCATACAATGTACAGAATCTTGTAACACAACAAACTGGTATGTGAATTGAGTTGTGCAGAAAGCCAGGCTGTTGTGCTGGGAGAGCTGTTCCTGAAGGACATACCAATTTGTGCATTGTTCTTGTATGTAATTCTGCCGTGACTAGACAGATGGGTGGCTATAAATGAAGTATCTTCCCATTCCCTCTGAGACGTATGCGGTAATGTCCTTCTTTAGATGTTCTGTCATGGCAGTGCACACAATTAGCTACAGAATATTAGTTACTCTGCAGGATGCAAATCAACATCTTTCTGTAAGTGTAGTAAAGGCACAAACCTATCAAATGGTATCAAGATACCAGATTTTCACATATACCCAGCTTGTATTAGTGATTTGGTTGCTCACCAGCTGAGTCAGGAAGAGAGAGTATAATGAATGGACAGTCTTATGTTTTTTTGTAATGAACCACAATTTAATGTTTTCATCTCCTTGCCCATTTAAATGCAAAAGAGCACATTTCACTTTGTAATGAACCACATACACTGATGTACAACTTCACTGAAATATCAATTTCTTCCAAAGCTTCTCATTGAGAAGTAATAGCTTCACAGTGGAGACTGACATTGTGGTTAAACACCAGTAAGGATCTAAGTCAGAAGTAGACTCTTCTTTAATGTCCTTTACACAGAAAAGGAAATAAATCCTGCTGTTTAAATTTAATACTTTTTCAACCTGGAGGATTCTCCTGAAATTCTTTGTAACCTCATCTACACCAACAGGTGTCTGGCTATCCGTTATGAGTTTGCTGGGTAGATTGCTTTAATTGAACAACAGAAGGGTTTGATTAAACACCTTAATCTGATATGTGCATATAAAGAAAGACCTGATCTCTGCCAAGGATCATCAATAGACTTGAGGATTTGTCATTTTGTTCCTAGACACGAAGTCTAACTCATTTCTCTTGCAAAATCCTGCTTTGAATCTGAATGCCCAGTGGGTGCCTTGCACCCCTGAGAATCAGGCTCTAAACTGGGACTTGAAACCCCAGGCCATGACATAATTTTGGAAGCACAGAAGGCCTTCAATAACCTTTGTAAAATGTCTGCCTTTCTCAGTCACCGTGCAAATGTGGAAATTCTGTTCATGCTTATTTTATTGTGAGCCATGTTGTGGAAAGATCTACATCATTCTTCTTGCATCAGTTCTGTCTTAAGCAGTTAGTCATCTCACATTTCTCAGACAGAATAAAATTAATAATCCTCTGGAGGAACTAATTTCTCTCTATTGATTATAAGGTAGCCTAGGGATGACCAGCTAGATGAAGGTGTCTAAAAGCTTGTTGTGTAAATTAGTGTTCGATAACCTTACCCTTAAATACAGCAAAATCTTTTAATGATTACGGTCTGTGTCTTCATAATCTACTTTCTGTTAGCATTTCACTCAACAGAAAAATACATTTATTCTAATGCTTGTGTATGGCTTTTGGAAGGGCTAAGTCACCAACAATTTTTAAAGCATAATAAAAGTTCTTAACTTTCTTTGTTCACCTACACTTTTTTTACTGCATTCAGGCAGTACCCATACCCATAAACAGAGCTTCCTCTCACCTACTCCTAGATAACAGTTCTCTATGTTCAGATCTGGTTTATTTTAAGCTTTCTCTTGGTATTCGATGAAGCATGACAAATTTGCATCCAAATCTTACAATTTATCACATGTTAAGCCCTTTAGAGAAGACAGACAATATTATGTTGTTAACAATCCACTTCTTTCCTATTTCCACAAGAACTTGCTGATGAGCCTTGATGATACTGTAAAAGTAGGAGAGAGAAAATGTATCCAGAGCATTTAAAATGAAAAGGCCTTTGAGTAAATAAGTCTTCAGCATTATATGCCAGAAATGATCTTGACTGTTGGCTCAATATTTCTGGAAAGCCAGAAAACTGATCTCCATATCAAAGTCAGATAAAGACCTTTTACAGCAATGCAAGCCAAATTTTAAGACACTTCAGGGAGTCTGAGAGTGGATTAAGCAGTTCATGTAGATATCACTACTATACTCTCCTATCACAGTTGGAAATGTTTGATTGTGTTACTCATGGTAGATTTCAGAGTGACTGTGTTTTTGAGCATTTTTTCAGTCATTTACTAACAAGTCTACTAGAGTAATTTCTTCACTGAAAGGAACACTTGTGTTACTTAGTATTTGCAGTTGTCCAGTGGGTGAACTATTGAAGGGTTAAGGCATTATCATCACCCTACTTGAACTCAAGCCTGTTATATTACTGCAACACTGCAAAATTTCTAACCATCTCTGAAGTTTCTTCTGAGATTCCTGACTCAAGAGAGTTCTTGAAAGGGAATAAAGCTCACCCTGGCCCCAAGCTTCTTCCAGCGTAGGCAACACTGAAAGCAGTATAGTAACACAGACATTACAATCACCTTGTGCTGGCTTTTCTCCTGTTAAAAAAAAAAAAAAAAGAAGAGAAAAAAAAAATCTCAAATCCAGGTTTTTATTGTAAAGACCCATTGCTTTCTCATGCTCTTGTTCATTCTTGTGCTGTGTTCTCTCGTACATTTGTTCAGCTCTTGAAAGGTCTCAAAAGCAGGAATGCTAAAACAGAAGCACCTGCAAGAGTTCTCTTCAGGAATGAATTTTCTCTGCCAATAACAGAAGTGGTTTCTCACTCAGTCTGTGCAGAAACTGATGTAATCAGGGCAAATCCAAATATGCACTAGTAAGATTAGAAACATATAAAGTTCTTCATTTCTGCAAGGATCCACAGGATCTAGTCATTCTGTACCACCTCAGCATTCATTTTGTAAGCGTAAATTCAATGATGTGAATTACTACTTTGAAACAAATTAGGTTTATTGCCATTCAGTTGGAAGATGAGTAAATAGCCTTACACAATATTTAAATATGTTGCTTCTAGTATAGCTACTATACATTAGCTAATAACCAGGCTAAAGGTAGCAAGTCATCCTGCAATTCTTTAATTCTTTAGAAGCACATAGGCTGGTAGTGGGTATACCACGCTGAATTTGTCAGTAGACCCTTTGCATTCATTTCTCTTGCCTGACAGCAGCTTCGTTCTCTTGCTTGGGCTTTGGCCAACTCAAATTTACTATGTACACTGAAGCATGTATTACAAGGATTGTGCCGGATCTGCATAGTATTGGCAAGTTTTTGGAGAAAGCCTTGTGCCCCAGAGGTCTAACATGTCTAGCCAATTTGGAATGACTGTTAGGAAACCCATTCCTGTTCCCTACAACCATTCATTCTGGCTGTAATTCAAAGAAAGCTCTTCCTCTGGCAAAAGAAAAAAAGAAAAAAGAATTTTTGAGTTGGAACAGCCTCATGTCTCTTCCTTTGAGTGTCAGTATATTATGAATAGATGTCTTTATATATAAAATGTTAAAGTATTATGGCAAGCTCAATTTTGTATCCAGACGACTGACTTACACCGTGTTTGTGAAACATGATTCCTGAGCTTTTAAGTTCAATTTGTAGGTCACTTCCATTAGCAAATTGAGAACAAAAGTTTGACTAGCATTGGTTATTTCACAGAAAACTTTTTAAATTATGACAGGCAGGCTGCTGGTCACTTCATCAGTTCCTCTGATGCTTTTCTACTGAAGCCTTTGATAACTGCTAATCTGACAAACGTTTAACCTTGTTTTTAAAGTCAGCTTCTCGTTTTCTCAGAAACCACCAGATGCTGCTTTGATCCCCTTTTACACCTCTTGTCTTTTAGTCTTCTTTAAAATTACTGTGTCCGTTTTGGAGTTTTTTAAACATGCTCGCATCTGCTTTTTAGTGGTTCATCAGAAAAACCTGCTCACAATTTTATCTTCTTAAAAATAAATTCCGTGTCTCCTACCAGCCTTTCCCTTTCTTGATGTGAGAAGTTAGCTAGTAATTAAGAGTCCCGAGGATCCTTTGTGTTAGAGGAGAAAATGACAATGAGGTTGAATCCCTCTTTGTGCTTCCTTTGTGAAATAAATAGGGTTGTGTCAAAATACTGTTCCTGAAGCACGGTATGGTGAGGAGATGTGCTTTTATTCGGGGATTCAGTTCTTCCACCTGGCTGCTTTGTTGCCTGCTGCCTCTGCTTCTCTCTGCCTTTTTTTTTTTTTTAATCACCATGCCTCAGAGATAGGCAGGCCTTGCTACCAGGCAGCGAGCTGGCGAAACAGGGTGCCCACCAGGCAGCGAGCTGGCGAAACAGGGTGCCCACGTCTGCCTGGAGCCTGCCTTTGGGCAGGGAAGTGGCCTGGGTTTGTTCTGTCCTGGACCCCCTGTTTTGGCAGTCTGCATCCCTGGAGCTGCTCAGGGGCTCTCCTGGGAAGTAAAGCATTGGCAGCAGCCCCCCATTTCTAGGTCATTTAACCAAAGCATAACCTGGCTGAGAAACCATGTACGAAATACAGTTGGAGTTGGGAAAGATGACCTGCAGAGGTCCCTTCCAACCTCAACCAATCCGTGACTGAATCCGTGATTCTGAATAAACACTTTACAGAAACTCCCAATGGGCGACATGGCCTCAGCTATCCATAGATAAAATGGGGCTAGACGCACTTGACATGACGGAGTTCTAATCGCTGTCTGTAAACCACTGCCTTCCTCCTTGTTGACAGTAGTGGAAATGTCCTGACTGCCTCTCTGCTAACGCTTCGCTTCGGTTGTATGACTTTCCCTTGATCCCTAGGTATAGATGGATTGGTATTGGAACAGAATGGTTTGCATGAATTTGAAGGGATATCTGATTTTAGAGGACATGTATGTGTGAAAGTTTCCAGTTGCATACTAGAATGAAGGACCTAGAAGCTGTCTGTATTAATTTCATCTTCTTATTTTGATCTGATGACTAAATAAACACATTTCCATCCCTTCCTTCATAGCTGAACTTTTTTCTGTTGTATTCTACACGTTTTGATATTAAGAAATTGTCTTAAACAGTTTGAGTATAGAACAAAATAAAGGCAGTTACTAAAATCTAAACTGTACAATAAAGATGTGTTCTATCTTTAATAGACAATTTTGGGTATAAATTTATACAGAGTTTGATAAACATTCGTAGCATGAATTTCTGTTTCATAATACTCTTGTCTGAATAATTTGGGAATAGAAAGGAGATTGTAAGTAAGTGATACAGATTTTTCTGCGACTGTAGGCAATATGTAGGTCTTTGGGGAAAAGCAAGAAAGGAAATTTTTTCAGTCTTAATACACCTCTGGTATTTCAAAGCTTTTCCCAGTACTGTACTGGAGTAAAACTTGAATGAAATCAAGAGTATAAAGATGAAGTTGTGCATCTGAATCAGGGAGAACAGCAGTGTGAACCTGTCTCTCAAACATCACATATGAACTTTGTGACCACCTGCCTATTGGGTGTAGGAAGGTGAGGCCTGTGTATTTGTGCTCCCTTTCACAGATGATAACCAGTAATTCCATCTTTGCTAAAAGCAACACCACTTTTCTCTGGAAAACTGTTCTGCAAACCAAATGAGAAATAATTTTGCCCAAAAATTCCAACTGCCTTCATCTGCAATATTTTCCTTTGAAATACCAACCTAATTTATCGTAGAAAAGTGGAGATCCATGCTTTTATCTTTTGCTGCTTTTAAATACAATTTAAGTTTCAGTTTCACATGTTACTACCTGAAAGAAATGCAAAACCAAAACCTTCTTTTTCAAATCTCCTTTTGTAACTGCTCCTGAGTCTTTCACTGTGCTTTTAGTCAGTTCTGTTTCCATGGGGCTGCACGAAGTAGTAGACGTCAGGGTAGGGAAACAAGAAAAAAAGGCACAAAACTAAAGTGCGTATCTTATCTGACATTTCCAGAAGAAAAAACACTGTGTTTTCTTTCACTATCAAGAATGTAAAAATGGGCACATTTTGAGTGTTTTGAAAGTTTCAGTTACTCTTCAGGCAGAAGTATCATTACTGGAACACTTCAGCAGAGCTCTTTCCTCCCTGTTGAATTGTAAGCATTCAGCAGATTATGGCAGCTGCGACAGGGTTTAGATTTCATCCCTTCTTTTGTTGAGAGCAAAATAATTCCCTTTCAGTGAAAATAGCATTAACAATACTTCTCTATATTTATGGGACTTCTATCATCTTTTTGTGGCTGAGGTCACTGTTAGTAACACAAGATTTCCCTTGTTGTTCAGGCATGCTGTGTCATGATCACAGTGAAAAGATTCATCAATCAATCAATCAATCAAATCAATCCCTTTATGCTTATACAATGACTCATCAGTTAATCAGTGTGCTAATTTAATTGCTATTTGCCTCTTGCCAGGTCGGTAAAGATGCCATTGTGGTCCCCATAAATTAAAAATAGTACTAGGGTAATGTAATAGCAGTTACAATTAATTATTCATAAATTCTTATTTATGTGATTATTCTTTTGACTGTGATGTAAATGATATTTAAACGCTAGGCTCTATTTTTGGAAAACTTAATGGCAAAGCAAGATCTGCCATTTAATCTGAGGTGAATTGAATCTCTAAAGAATAAAGGGAGAAAATGAAAGGAACTGTGATCCACATCCTATTCTTTTCTTCAGGTTCATGGACCATTACATAGTGAAAAGGTTAACAATTTGCCTCTAGAATAACAAGCTTCAGATTGTTCTGCTTTAAAAATGCATTTGTTATCTTCTAGAGTGCTGGAAACTACCTAGATGACTTTTATATTCTTATAGCCCTCAAATAATACTGAGACATACAATTCAACAAGCAAAAAGTGGGGAGTTGTACCCATTAAAAATAAGTCAGGTCAGAAATAGCTAACTAGAGGTGACAAAGTAAGACCTTCTGTCTGTGGACTTTCGTACTTTGCAGTGATTTTCTGCTTATTCTAGTAGCAGTATCTCTTGTAGCAAGGTAGGGCTCTCCCTGCTACCCCTACACTTCCACCCACAGAGGATGCAAAGAGACTTTGGGGTATTTCAATACTAACACATATATAAAGGAGGGACACACAATCTCTCTGTAATTTTGGAGTAAGGTACAAGAGTTATTCAGGGTGGAAACTGGTCAGGATCCTTGATTAATGTGGACAACATGTGGATCATTTCTTGAGAAGCGTTAAGATTTACTGCAGAATAGATCACTTGACCCCGAATCCCAAGCTGTAGTATAGCTCTGCCTTCCAATTTCCTTCTCTTTTTTCATTATATTCCTCAAGGAAAAATGCCTAGATTTTTACCTAAAAGTGTTAAAGTGTCAGCTACTCAAAGTGGTGCATTGTAATTGCACTCAATTCTTTGGTGTCTCTAGTTTTTGGAGAATTGTATCAGAAATTCAGTTTGGCGGAAAGCACAAGGTGCTTCAACAGAAGTGTTGACATGATACAAGTAATACAGAAAAATGGCCACTAGATACAGTTGCCCAAAAAGAGCTGAACAAAGGAAGATGGCAGAAGATTTCCAGCTGCTGCTGAAATTTAGTTTTGCCAAGTCTCTTAAGGTGACTATCCGCAGCATTCTCACTACATTAAGCTCAGCAAAGACTGCATAGTCTGAACCCAAGGAATATACTTTTTTCTAAGAGCTATCAAATATTCTAACCAAAATAATAAAATTATATAAAAATTAGATAATTTATATCATAAAATAATAAATTCTAGGTGAAGCACCAGACCTAGAATGGGTAAATTATTTTTTGTCAAGAATCTGCAAAATCCTATTTATTTCTGCTGCTTTGGGTTGCTACGATAAATACATGCTGGTTTTGAAAGAAAATAAAACTATAGAAAAAAACCCAATGTTTTCTCTTTTTGATTAAAAACAATACCTCACATTTGTCCTGCACTACCCCAAAGTGCAATTGCAGGCACTTCAGAGTCTTTTTTGGATTAGAAGCACTACATCCCTCCCCATCCCAGTGGGGTTTGGGTTTTTCTCCTTATGACTGTTAAAGAGGAGATGAACTCTTTTCCCCAGCTGTAATTTAAGGCAAAAAAATGAGGGATATAACGTAATTACCAGCACTGGAATCTCACCAGGATGCTGGACATTATTTCCCTGAATTCCTCAAAAAAAGTGTCATGGGACCCTGTAATTATAAGCAATCAGGACCATAGCACCCTATCTCACATGACCGACTCTGCCTTCGGCAGCATAGAACATCAGTCTGGGCATTTACTCAGCACTGACTCAAAAATGCCATCTAATGACTTATAGTCATATTTTCTGTTGATTTTGGTTTTTTAAAATTTTGCTATATACCTAGAGCTTGTCACAATATCCTAATAACCAACATCTGTACATTTTGCAACACTGTGTTCTGCAGTCAGCAAAACAAGATCAGCCAGTACATATAATCCATTCCCTACTCCTTAACACCATTTTGTAAGAGAAGTGTGTGAAAAATGTAGGGCAATATTTTTATCTTTGTTCATGTGATTTCATGTGATGATAGAAAGTAGGATGGAAATTGTATTTTAATTGCAAGGTGTTTTAACAATGTTCATCTTTGATAAACGATTACAAATTCAGCAGAAAAGAAATGTAAATTAGAAAGCAATGTCCCATCATACTATCCTGGCTATAAAATGTGTCAGAGACTCTGTTTTACAACTCACTGAGAAAAGATACATCCATACTCCAGTTTATGTGATGAAGCTGATCAACATCTACCAATGAAAAAAATTACTTCACGTGAACTTTCAATTTCCTCATAATGTTGATAAAACAAGCTTTGTTACTTTTGTGCAAAAAGGAGTCACTGGTATTTTCAAAGAGGAGGACGATAAACAAAAAAAAAAAAAAAAAGAAAAAGGAAATTGAATGGGCTTTCTCACATCGAATTATTTTTAAAACATACATCGAATAGTTGATAAAGATACAATAAATGGATCATGGTTCATGTGCCAGTTTAGTTAAATAACTAAAATCCCAAACTATGAACACCTCTAGTTCTTACTTTCAGAAGGGAAACTAGTAATAGAATATCAATTGTAGGAAGCATAGAAAATATCTCTATTCACATACTAACTAATAAGAAAAAAACACAAAAGTTTTAGATAGAATATATATATAAAATTCTTAATTTCTCTCATTGCCATTTATGTGCAGAGGCTATGGTCAAATCAATGGTCTGCCTGGGTAAATGAAATCAACATGTTGACTTCATCAACCTGAAAACAAAATCAACATTAGCACTGCTTAGTGACATCATTGTGGAAATTATTTTGATTTCTCAGGTTGTTTTCTGTTTTAGAAATCACTCTACTTAGTCTTTCTTTTTCTAAAATCCCTGGCAAGCTGTTAAATTTATAAAACAGAAAAATCCCAGCTAGTGGATGCCTGGAGAGAGGGAGGTGGGCATCTCCACTATTCTCCTGTGTCAAGGAGGAATGTGCATAAGGAGTTTCATTTCTTCATATGAGGAATCTGTAACTATTATCTGTAACTAATAACCTGTATTTATTCTCCTTCATCTACCCCTAAGTTTGGCTTAAGACTGGCTTGTCTCTGATTTGCAGTAAGTCTATGCAATGTAAAGCAACAGCAACATAAGGTTGTATGATAACCATTTTATACAAGAGTTGCACCACTTTTGGATGACTGAGGTAAGAATGTTGTTGTGTCCAGTGGCATTAAAGGCTGTGTAGTTGCCTTGAATAAGTCTTGGGTTTTTGTCTGATGCTCAGTGCAGTGAGAGCCTTTTTAAAGTGACGTTGAAGTGCAGTGGACATGAGTACCCTTAAAAACTGGTCACATAATCTTTGACCTCAGAATTCAGGAGGATCAGGCCCCTAGCTTTGTTACACACAAGTTCCTTTGAAGAAGCTTGGATGTGTGAAAATAGGACAGAATAAGACAGACTTTTATCTGAATTTAATAGTTATTTTTGGCAGAAATTCACCTGTAGCAATGTGGTTATCCAGGCAAATTCTTGTCTGTTTGTATCAACTAAATTTAGAATATATTCCTCTATGTAGCGATGTCAAGCTGAAAGCAGGTCAGGACAGCTGTATTCACAAATGTAATTCTCAAATTTTCAGGATGTATTTAGGCGGCCTCCTATGAAGGAGACCAAAATTTTACAAGCTAATAACAGATGAATAGGAAAAGTGGCATTCAACAGAAATACAATTATATGTTGTGCAAAAATTTTAATAATCTGGAAAAAGAAACCTGACAGCATGATGTTACAGTAATACCAAGTGCCTTGGTATGCTTACTTGAATTAAGGGGGGTTGTTGTTATTACTACATTGCTAACTTTTAAACAAACAAACTATAACCCAGCTCTGGAGCATTACCACAGTGATGCTCTAGGGAATGATTGAAGTGAAATAAAGATATATTAGTCTGTTAATTGTTAGCGATTTAGTTGTAGTTGTGAGATACCACTTCACTGGACAAGCAAAAGAAAAGGGCAAGTAATGAAAGACATGCTTTTACTGGGAGGACCCACCTCCTCATTTAGTCAGTCAAGGGTTGTTATCCCTTTATTACCCTGTAATTTGAGGGCAAGTTCAGTGAACAACTGTGGAGGCCATTAGGAGCTGTCATGGAGAATTTATTTGCCTTTGAATGGAAAGTGGAAGCAGTACGGCAGAGGCCGCGCTGCTTCAAAGTGGATAATTCTCCTTTTGCAAGCTTTTTAATACTATGTTTATTGTTTCCTAGTATGTCTCCCTAGACTGTTCTTTGTTGCTTTTGCTGCTCTTGTCAGGAATAAAATTTATAGAAGTGTGGCCCAGGAGAACCAATCTTATTTTGTGTAGTGACTACGCTAGCAGCCCACAGTGTGTCTTACTGGAAACTTGCAGAAAACAGTAAAATCCACACCTCTTCAGGAGCTAAAGGTCTGATGACTTTTTTTTTCTTCACTGCTGTAAAAGGTAGTTGTGCTAAAATAGACTTTCTTACAGTGTTTTAACTCCAGAGCAAATCTCATCCAAGTTCATAAAAGGAAATGAATCAGTTGTTACATCATAATTTAACAGTGTAAGCATCTGACTTCCTGTGAAAGCAGTTGTTGCTCTTGTGTCCCCTGAAGTGTAATAGACATCTTGAACACAAAAGAAAAATCTGGTCCTTGCTTTAAATAATGCACTATATGAACTGGAAAGGCATAAGAAGATATGTGAATTTAGAGAAGAGACTGACAGCAGTAAGTTCATCCAGGGGACATTTATCCTGGGAGAACCACTGCTATTCAAGAAGTGGAACCAACAGTTTTGCTCCAGCTGTGTCTTGAGGGTAAGGATGAGACAGGGAGATCCTTGTTTTAACAGACACTGTTAGATGTGAAAGATATCTGTAAGTAAAGCTACAATTTCCAAAGCTCATGTCACCAGTACTTTGTGTAATTCCCATACCCTGTGGATGTGCTGTGTTACAGGAGTGTTTGAGAAATGTATTTTATTTATTCTAAGTGAAACCAATCCTTGGGTTTTGAGCCGCTTTATAGGTATGCAATTTCCTTACCAGGGTTCCTCTTGCAAATGTTTCTGAGGAAGAAAATTTAAAAAAACATAAATAATATGAAAGTATCTGAAAAAACCTTTTTCAGATACAAAGTCAGACACTGGGTTTAAAGGCCTTAAGTTCATGGTTATCTAGGGCTAAATTTGAGTCCTGTGTATTTCTCTTCCTCAGTTAATGTTGCTTTGGTTACCACTCAGTATTCAAAGTCTATTGGATCTCATTGTGGCATTAATACCATTTATTCAAGTAAATATAAATTGACAGTTGTAGTGCATCTGTGTGGATTTGTACCAACTAATTTACCCATTCTTCTAATACTTTATCAAAATAGGGATTTTTAAATGGATGTCTGTGCATTCACTATCAGGCTTACTCTCTGAATTTAAACACTGTTTTGTTTTCCTGAAAAGTGCAGTGTTCTTGAAGTATTACTGAATGAGTCTAAGTTCTCTAATAACTGAAGTTAAACTAAGTCTGTGCTGTCATTCATCTGAAAAAAAATATGTTTACAGACACACAAAGTAATTCCCGTTCATAGATCTATTTCCTGCCCAGTAATGCTCCATAATTATAGCATGACCTTTTAATAATGTTGATATACCAAATCTTCTAGTCCAGACAGAAGAACATAGTCCCAAGTACTTTATTAACTGATCAGCTGCATCCGATCAATTACAAAGCTTCTGGCACTAAGTATTTTTCCCTCTTAGTTGCTTTATTAAGAAAAAATAATGAATATGAACTTTTCAGTTGGATATTTCCATGAGACATGGACTGCTTCCTTTTATAAACACATAGACATTATTTAAAGTATTGCTTTCAACCACTGCCTTTTAACACATACATTTTCATTCTGCTTTTCTTCTGCTTTTCCTTCCTTCTTTCATCTGCAGGGTTTTAAAAAATTTCTAGAGGCACTAGAAGAGGTTTTGTTGTGATGTTATTGATAGTCTAAAGAACAGTTTATGGCATAGCAATAGTAGGTACAGCCTAAGGTAGAAGCAAGGTTGAAACAAAGTTGAAGATGCTAAATATTTCAAAATTGAAATTGCATGATCTGCCGAACGACAAGCAATAGTCATTTGCTAACCATCAGTTATTGGTGAAAAGGTTGTTGTTTTTTTTTTATAATTCTGTCATAAACTCTCTGTAGCAAACAGCTGTGAAAATGTAGCTATGTAACTGTTACCCTCTGTAGTTAGTTCTGGTGAACACCAATTCCTTAGTGAGCAATGCACTCGCCTCGGGGTAAGTGATTAAATCAGTAATGGCAGAAGGAAAGAGAAACATCTAAACATATAAGCAAGCAGTAGCTGACACCCCCAAGTCTGAGCTTACCTTTCTCATACTCATTTATTCAGCCATTCTCATTTGTAGGCGATGTCTACAAGGCTGAATGCACGGGTTCCCGAAGCGTTCCCCGGCTCCTCAGTGGAGTAATGCAGGGTGGTCTGGCACACGCTGGTCACGGCTAGCCTCCACTGAAGGGGAGCAATTGTGCTCCATGACACAGTGCTTGGCTCTGGGGGGTCCTCAGAGCCCCACGTAGTGCCCACGCCATCCTGATACGTTACTCTTACTCATGTGTGTGCAAGCATGTATGCACTTGGGGGAGATGGGTGGTGATGGGGAGGAAAAAGCTCTTTTCAGTTCACTGTATTTGAAATTACGTGATGATTATTTTGCATTCCAGTTTTTTTTATAGCATGATATAGAAGGTATGCCATGCTCAAAGCCTGGCAATGCTGTCATTCCCCATGTTAAAGGTAGAATCCAGTTGCTCATGTATTACTCATTGTGCAAGAGCTGGGAGTATGCTATATCTCTGTTAGAGGCAGAGTTGCCTTCCTGGTCTTTATGTTTTTAAATAAACAGTACTGGACCTTCACTGCTGGTATTCATACTTCCCAGTTAGGCTGCTGCCCCGAGAGGAGCAGTACTTTACATCTACTCACCCCCACCTGGAATGGTTAAGGGCAACAGGAGACTGCACTTCCTCAGAGCCAGCAGCCTTAGAAGAGCTGCCAGGTGAAGCTCATTTCCATCATTACCAGTGACCACAATCTTAACTGCTGTGGCACCATTCCCCCATCACCGGCCCTGTCCTTAGCTGTGCAACCCTCTACTCCTACTGTCACGTTGTACGGAACTGCTGGCACACCAGATGTACACTTACACAACCGGTTCCTGCAGCTTCGGTGAAAAAGGATGCTTTGGATGTGTTGGCAATGTCAAATAAATCAGCTGCTGCTTTGTGAAGTGTCAGATACGTTAGTTAATTCCCAGGCCCTCCGGTGAAGCAAACCAAAGTATTTCTTCCCTCCAAGGTGAACCCAGCCGCAGTTCAGGAGATGCTTCGTTCTGAGGACAAATCACTCCTCAGCCAGGACCATGCCAGGTTTGGTTACTTCTGCCCTACGCTATCCCAAGGGGCCGTGTACTTTCAAACACACCATATGTTCTGATGCCATATCCTTCATTCCCTTAGCAGCGTGCTGTGTACACACCACTCTGCGCTGACAGATTGCGTGACAGCCTTCCTGTTATTTCAGGTATTCGAACTGAAACAACTTAAAAACCAAAAAAAATCAAACAATTATGTCTAACACCCACAAAGACACTGCGTGAGGGAGTGGGACTGGACTGCTTGCCACTGTTCTGCCAGTCCGACTGAGAGGGAGGTTATTCACTGCATGGCCTGCGGCCCAGCCATGATTAGCAGTATAGACATCGTTTTGTCCTTAACTGGCAGATGCAATTAATCTGTCTGCTGCAGGATATTTACTTGCACAGTGTAGCTGCGTTAGCAGAATGATGTGAAAAAGCGTATCATGTATCAGAGGTGGAATAATAACCTTACAGTGGCTCCTTTTTTTCAGCTGTCCACATTCCAGTGTAGATGGCCAGTATCAGAAAGGTCTCACCTCCCTTATATCAGTGTGAAGAAGTAGGACATGCAATCAAGACCTGAAAGAATAGCTACTTTGAAGTCATGCTCACACATTACGCCTTTTAATTGCCTGATTTTCACAGAATGGGTTGCTCTTGCATGTCCACAGGGCATACCAGTGTCACTTTATGGTGCATCATAGCTTCATAGTGCACTCAGAGGGAAAACCACTCATTAAAAAGATGAACAGTGCCTGCTTTTCAGCGCCTATTACTATCAAGACATGTCTGAAATATGCAATGCACATTCTTAATGGGTACTGACAAAGTACTTTTAAGCACGTTGATGTTTTAAATGTATATTTAGACTAATGAACAAGATGTAGCTGAAGATTAACCTTTTTAGTCTATCAGATCAGTGGGACAGCCTCCCCCACTCCTGAATTCAACTGTTTTCTTTCTTAACGTTTTATCCATACAGTGACACATTAGGGAGATAGTGAAGCTCCAGCTCTCCTTGGAGTATCCCAGATCATAGAGAGAAAGGCTGGTAATTCACCAGGGTAAAAAAGAACTGCATAGTAATGACGTAAAGGGCAGAGCATAGCCAAGATTATTGCAAGTATGATTTTGACCTCGGCAGTGACTTTGCAAATATGGCACTGTAGACCTCAACATTTAATGTGTCTCTCAGATTTTTCAGCTAAAACCTGCTTAGCTGGAGAGTGAAGTAACTTTATTCCTCCAGACTTGGCATCCCTACTGACCCTGCCTCAGCTCTAGTGTCCCAGCCAAGCTCTGTCTGGCATAAGCCACTTGAGCAGCCAGGGTGTTTCTCCTATTCATCACCTACCTATGTGTAACCTTCATCTAAGCAATTATTTTCAGCAATTCCTGTGAAAGCCCACTGGAAGGCTATGACCATGCTCTCACTGCATTCAATGGGTGAGCGTGAGAGCAACAGGTTTTAATGATGACATGAGTAACACTAGCAGGCTTTGGGAATGTATAGATTGAAGGGCAGCTTCAAGGTGATATTGATGGCAACGCATGACGTGAGCAATCTGTTTGGGATTCTTTCCTTCTGTGCAGGTTAGACTGAGGGCATGATTTGGTCTGTCTTAGCTTGCAACCCATATGCACCCATTTAATTAGGAAAGAAAAGAGGACTTTGATTACTTGACAGAAAAAATAGGAAGAGATAGGTATATTTCTGTTCAGTCTGAAATACTGGTTGCTGTAGCAGTCAATGTAAGAGCTGAGTGTTAGAGTATTTTTGTATAAACCCTGCTTTGGGGAAGAATATTCTAGCTCCCTAATTTCTTTCCCCTGTTGTTGAACACTCAGTTGTTTCTGCTGGTTTCTAGATCTTGCTGTCTGATACAGTTTTGTTGTGGTTTAACCCCAGCCAGCAGCTAAGCACCATGCAGTTGCTCGCTCACTCCCCTCCAGTGGGATGAAGAAGAGAATCGGAAGGTAAAAGTGAGAAAACTCATGGGTTGAGATAAAAACAGTTTAATAGGTAAAGCAAAAGCCATGCATGCAAGCAAAGCAAAACAAGGAATTCATTCCCCACTTCAGGCAGGCAGGTGTTCAGCCATCTCCAGGAAAGCAGGGCTCCATCACACATAACAGTTACTTGGGAAGACAAACACCATCATGCTGAATGTCTCCCCTTCCTTCTTCTTCCCCCAGCTTTACATGCTGAATATGACATCATATGGTATGGAATATCCCTTTGGTCAGTTGGGGTCAGCTGTCCTGGCTGTGTCCCCTCCTAACTCCTTGTGCACCCCCAGCCTACTGGCTGGTGGGGTGGTATGAGAAGCAGAAAAATCCGTGGCTCTGTGTAAGCACTGCTCAGCAGTAACTAAAACATCTCTATATTATCAACATTGTTTTCTGCACATGTCCAAAACACAGCCCCATACAAGCTACTATGAAGAAAATTATCTCAACTGAAACCAGGACAAGTTTACACTTTTCTGTACTGCTGTGTGCAGATGGTATTTGTAAAACATGTCATGATGGGACTTGTCTGCAACAAGTTCTAAGTCCTCAGATCACTTGTAAATGCAGGATCACCCACCAAGATGACACAATGTGGGAGCCTCCCTAGATCGTAAGTGGTATCGGAGTTCAGAATACCTACAGATATGCCTTGAAAATATGTGACTTGGTTTACTTACCTTTCTTTATTGTCTTAGTAGCAATTTTCATCACACCTAGCTTTAGGAATATTCTTGATGTTCCTAGACTAGCAGGTTATTTGCCCTAGGCTTCCTTAATAATAGCTGAGGGAGATAGGCATTTCTGACAGACAGATCAGACATCTAAGATCTTCATGCTTAAATATAAACATTAAATCTTATATTTTCTTTATCACTGCAGAGAAGGAAAAAAAGTGGGTTTAGACCAGGTATCTATTAAAACCTGTGCCCCAGAGACTCTAATACTAAGACTCACTGTGGTGCATCATCTTTCTGTTCAAATTCTCAAAGATACAGAAATATAAGTCTTCTGACCTAGCTAGATCTCTCTGAATATTAGTAAAATAACTCATGATATGTAGCTGCTTTAACAGTGTGGGCTTTTTACATTCTCTGAGATAATAAAAAATAATCATTGTAGTTAAATACCTAAATTCACATATACCTATATATGTGATGTTCTTATCCATTCTTTTTTTTTTTAAAGTATGGGAACATTAGGGGCTTCAGTATACACTGGATGTTTGGAACTCACATTTGCAGTATCGGTGTTTATTTCCCAAAAAAGCTTCCCACATCCAATGCCTTAAAGTACAGTTTTCCTTTGTGTAAATTTAGTAAGAAGAAAATGTTTATGCCTGCTGGTAATCTTTGTGTTTGTAAGCTTTCCAGATTTTAGCTGAATGTTTTGCATTTGACAACTTGATCTCCTAATAAGTGGGCCATTCAGCCCAGATTATTTCTTTCTACATGAAGCTATCTTTTTTTTTTTTCTTGTACTGATTTTCTACTTAGTTGCCTGTTGCTCTTCCAAACATATGTAGTTCTTCAAGAGTGTTGCATCCAGAAGACTAGATGTAGTGGCAAAGATCTGCCTTTTGGTAGATGCAGAGTTGATAGCTTCCATGACTGGCATATCCTTCTGGGACATTCAGTGCTTCAAGTTAACCCAGTATGAATGTTTGACAAAACCTTAAAAGGACTTCAGGAAAAAATGTGATTTTCCTAATGAAGTGTGGAAGATATAAGGGTTTGATTCCAGCCCCATTTGCATTATCTTTCACTGTTTAGATAAACAAGAATCAAAACAAGCTACAGAGAAAAGGGCCTCAGTGAGCATGCAAATTTCATTGCAATAAAATCCTATGGGAAACAATGTCAGTGAAAGACTTGTTAGCTAGTTAAAAATTGGAAGACAAAACAATATGAACTTTGAATCTTTCAGATTCTTCTCTATTGCATTTTTTGAAAAATTGTTGAAATCGGAAGTTCTGCTAAAGAGTTTTGTATAACAAAAAATTATATAACACATTTTTATTTCCTCATAACACCCTTTTTGTTTACATTTACACATAATTTTTAACGATAAGCTTAATGTAAACTCTAGATAAATGTCCTATTTCAAACTAGAAGTCTTAGGCATTTTGTTCCTGATATAAATGATCACTTACTTTAGCAGAAAGTGATGTTTCCCATTCAGTCTCCTAACTTGTGCAAATCTATGTGAAGTTATTTACAATCTTCCATACTTCATTAACTGAAATGATCACCTGCAGGCTTCAACAATTTAGTCAAATTTCTCTTCCAGTACACTAATGAATAGATCTACTTAGCATATTGATGTTAACTGTCTGTCTTTCAGAAGAGCAGTCTTTCAATAGAGTGTCTTGAGTTAACATACCACAGGATTTTCATTTATTTATTTATTTATTCATTTACTTATTTGATAAGTGACCCTCCCACAAGATTGTGATTTTTAATATTCTTTTTCGTGCTAGGCCATATTTTGTTTGCATCCCTTTCTAAAAAGAAGCAGACACTGTACTATTGACTGTGGAGTCTACAGTACACTATATACTGATTACTATGGAAAAGGGAATTCTTCCTTGAGCTGACTATATAGACAAAAAAGATTTTCATTTAAATAGGACCTTTAACCCATGGTATTTGCACAAGTCAAGAAATGTGCTTTTCGGTTTGGTTTGGGGTTTTTTGCAACTGTAAGTGCAAGGGCTGCTCTAATTTGGCCCAGTGTACTGTCTTGGGAACTATGGGCAATTGTTCTTTATAGTCATGTTGCTGTTACATTCCTTCCATGATTTGTGGCTTCATGGCATAACTGAATCTATAGTGAATAACCTTTTTACAGAGCTATCCAAGTATCCGATTTGCACACAGTGATTTGCTGCACTTAGGTTTCTCCCTAGAGATTTCAATTTCTAAGGATCAGTTCCTGAAAAATGTCTTTAGGAGAGCATAGCAATTCCTCTCTCCCTGTTTAAGACTGGCAGGAAAAAAGAAAATTAGTCACTGTGCTTGTTACCTATATTTTATTTAGTATTTTTCCCTTTGAATTGCATTTACCTAGGTGTATTTAAAAAGAAATACTTATTTTGCCATGAGTTTCCTTTGTTTGTCTTATTATATACAGTAATGTGTGATGTCCATTTTCTGTTATCTCTATTGCTCTTGATGAAGCTGTATGTCTATACACTTTTACTTTCTCCTTTGCACTCTAGGGCTCATTAAGAATTTCAGTCAGTGCAGTAATTTGAAAGTGAAGATTGGAAGAGGGGCCAGTTGTGTCAGTGCTCACCAGCAATCTCTTTATTAAGGGAAGAGCAGAGTAAGGCAAAAGCAAGTGCAGTTGTTGCTGTATTCATACTTCCATCTGGTTTTGAAGGCATCAGTTGGTTTGGGAAATAATTTCCTCTCATTGGAACTGTACCTTCTCATACAATGGAAGAAACACCGAATATGCACATATCTTGTGACACATTTTGTGATTCTATGGTTGTTAACTTCCTAATGATCACTCAAAATCAGACATCATCAGAAATCTTTAGATGGAAATTACAAGTCCATTGCACATATGTTATGAAACATATAGAATCATAGAATCATAGAATCATAGAATGGTTTGGGTTGGAAGGGACCTTAAAGATCATCTAGTTCCAACCCCCCTGCCATGGGCAGGGACACCCTCCACTAGACCAGGTTGCCCAAAGCCCCATCCAACCTGGCCTTGAACACTTCCAGGGATGGGGCTGCCACAACCTCTCTGGGCAACCTGTTCCAGTGCCTCACCACCCTCACAGGGAAGAATTTCTTTCTAACATCTAATCTAGATCTACTCTCCTTTAGCTTAAACCCATTACCCCTTGTCCTATCACTCTATGCCCTTGTAAACAGTCCCTCTCCAGCTTTCCTGTAGGCCCCTTCAGGTACTGGAAGGCTGCTATAAGGTGTCCCCGGAGCCTTCTCTTCTCCAGGCTGAACAATCGCAACTCTCTCAGCCTGTCCTCATAGGAGAGGTGCTCCAGCCCTCTGATCAGCTTCATGGCCCTCCTCTGGACTTGTTCCAACAGCTCCATGTCTCTCTTGTACTGGGGCCCCCAGAGCTGAACGCAGTACTCCAGGTGGGGTCTCACATGAATGGAATAGAGGGGCAGGATCACCTCCCTCCACCTGCTGGTCATGCTTCTACTGATGCAGCCCAGGACACGGTTGGCTTTCTGGGCTAGTTCACACCACCGGCTCATGTTGAGGTTCTCATCAATCAACACCCCCAAGTCCTTCTCCTGAGGGCTACTCTCAATCCATTCCCTGCCCAGCCTATAGCTCTGCTTGGGATTGCCACGACCCACGTGCAGGACCTTGCACTTGGCCTTGTTGAACTTCATGCGATTCGCACAGTGTGCTTTGTTTTACTCACCCCTCCATTTTTTAGTTTGTATCTTCTATTTAATGTGTCCTAGCTGGGATGGATGAAGGAGTGGAACTCTATTAAAAATATTGGATTTAATGTCTTGAGCAGTTATTTCTTTCTGTACCTCACCCCAGTACATTGCTGATCGGATCTGAGACATGACATTTGCATTTATCAAGTTGATGGAAATATTGTAGGTTGCACTAATGGTTCTGACTCCCACCAGGAGAGCAGCCTTAAAGCCCACCTGGGATTACACAGAGATCTCGCTTATGCATGTAGGGAAGAGGCAGTACATTGAACCTTTTCTACCAGTCTTTTTTCTGGGCTTGAACAAGTCAGTAATGGGGCTCATGTGCCTACGCCTTGCGCTCCCTCTCTGTGAGAACTTTTGGCAGAGTTCCTGCTGCCAGGGGCCTTTGTTCTGCTGTCACAGAGATTGAAACCTGCCTATAAAAGTGACAAATGTCTCCCAGGCGTAATTCCCCTGACTTCAATAGAGTTACACAAGGGATGATTTTGGACATTTTCAGCAGTACTTTGTGATTTTAGTACCTGTATGCATACAGTTTGGAGCACGTATTTAATCTGCACAAGCAATTTGATAGCTGTCCCAGAAAGATAAGTCACCTTTTGTCAGAATTATTGCTCTGTATATTCCACAGTTAAGAGACTATTAAATCATTTACTCTAAAAGCTTAACATTCTCCAACTTTGAGACTTTTCTTTCTTCAAGGAAATTTAATGTCTAGTCCAGCATAATGTAAATTTTTTTCCTGTTGTTTTTTAATAAATCCTTGAAGAACTAAATAATTAATAATGCTGCAGTTGGTTTAGGACCTAAGGCAAATACAGTTTATTAGGCCAAAGACCAGAAATGTGGAAGTTGTTCTTTTTTTCTTGGAGTGCTGCATTTCCAGCGTATTTTTTAGGCTGTGGCCTGACATCCACCGGTCTTGTGACTGAAACCCATTGCTGTATCAAGTCCTCTGTATGTGACCAGAGCCAGGAATGAACTAACAATTAAGCAATTAAGTAAGTGATGAGAGATCCCATGCTTGAGCTTTATCCTTGCCCTCTTTTAGTTTGCAGTATGGATATACTCAATTATTCAATCACAGAAGCTTTTAAGCTAATTGTAACTGGATACGGTCTGCATTTTTAGGTCTATGAGGCCAAATCTCAGGTTCAGGAATCCTTTCAGAGGCTCTTTCTAACTGTTGTTGAACAGCACTGCCTCAGCACCTCTGAAATATAAAGACTGATGCATCTTGGTACTCCTAGGAGTTGCAGCCAGGCTTTTGGCAATCTGGAAATCCAGTCTGATTTATCCATTTAAAAATGATAGGCAGTAAAGCAAGGCTCAACAAAGGCCTACTCACCGGGACTTTGTCCTTGAAACATTAGACATTTCCAGATATCCCATATCCTGTTGCTGGCCCTTCAGTGAGTGTAAATGTTGGGAGTTTGGGCAGAGGTGACTCCGGCCAGCCCTTGCTTTTATACAAGTCTGTTGGGCAGCCAGCAGTGTTTGGCTTCCCTCAAGCAGACGACCTGCCTTTACAGAAGATATCCCTCTTTATGATCAGCAGCTTTAAATTTGGGAATGCTCCAAGCAGTCCCATTTGTAATCTTCTCATCCATCTATGCAGTCACCTATATAGCTGATGCTTTTTTGTTGTGTTTTTTTTCCAGGAAAGTTTTAGTAGAGGAAGAACATCAGTAGCTTTTAAGCTATGCCATAGCCTTTCCATAAGCGACGGATGAGATTCCAGGGTAGAGAAGGCACTTGAGGTGTGTTCAGGGTTGCGCAGACCTGTAGCGTCACAGTGCCCCAACATTTCTAAACTCAGGGATTATAAGTCAATTGAGAGGATCTGTTCTGTAACAGCTGTTCCTCTCCACGTCGGTGTTACAGCCTCTAAAGCACCGTGAGCTGGTTGAAGTGAAGGTGCTTCATCCAGATATGGGTTGTGACAAGTGGAAAAAATGAATTTTTATTTTGATGTTAGTGAATCTATATTTGAAAACTGCAAAGAAATGGTCCTAGAAACATGAAAAAGCACTTAATGCACCAGATGCTTGCAAGAAGGCAGAGCCGCCTGAGCAGAAGTAAAGGTTTCGATACCATTAGCAGCAGCAAAACTATTCATTAGGATTCTCCGGCACACTGGTACACTGTATGAGAACAGTTTATTTTGTATTCTGGGTTTAATTACCACATTAGACCTTAGACCTCTCAGTGAACGAAAGCTTCCTGCCATTCTGACAGCTTATTTGATAGCAATGATTGTTAACCTTGAAGGCACCTGAAATGACATTTGAATAGTGTTATGGATTTATACCACACATCGTGCTGTTTTGCTCACTCTCTATTAAACCAAACAAGACACCTCCAGAAGGCTGTATTGATTCTTGACCACAGATCCTGGCTCTGCAGGATACTAGTCTATTCTTCAGAAAGGTCGTGCTCTCTGAGAAATCTTTTTTGCAGAAAATACACATTGCATTGCAGCCAAGAGCTGTGCAGGTGACCACATAACCTAGTTTTAATGAAGGTTACTGTCCTTCTGCTCCTACTACATCAATAGTGCAATACCTTTTGCAAAATATATGCATACATGTTTTTTCAAAGTCAGCTTTATTAGTCTAACAAGTAGCAAACATATTAAACCCGTTGTTGTTTTGTGTATGCTTCAGTGAGTTCTACCTGAATTTTAGAAATAGAAACATCTCATTTGCTTTTAATGTTTTTCTTCTGTTGGCCTTTACCTCTGCCAGGTAACACCTTCTCCTATGTCTGTAATCTTTTCTTGTTTATGTTCCATTTCTTTGCTCTTGAGAAAGCACCACTGGGAGAAGTCGCTACTTTGTTCATTCTTGACTCGCCTTTCAAAGGAGATGAGCCCTAGGTGTATCTTCTTTTGTACTTTGTCTGAAGACTTTTCTGCTTTAAATGTACTATATAGATATTTGCATCTAGCTTCCTTTAGACCTTTTTTACAATTAGTGGGAAGTCTAAGCGGTTTGCAGAACATGTTTTACCATGCAGCATCCCGTAAAAGCACACGAGACAAAAGAAAACAGACAATCATATTAATGATAAATATCTTTCTGAGTTTTTTTACTTCTCTCTATTCAAATTATATGCATTTCAGCCTTGTAGCCTCAGCCTTTGTTTCCTGTAAGAGGTACTGCATCACCCACTCAGACAGCTCCTAATGTGTCATATTTAATATAAAGCTAACCCCTCATTTCCACAAAAAGATGTGACTTTGAATTCCATTGTAAACTGTCCAGACACTTCTGATGGACATTTCAAAAGACATGTTTGGTTTTTGCTTTCTAGGCTATACTTACCAGTCAAGAAAATGATCTCTCAACTTGCACGGTATAGATTCTGCTACAGGTGTCTAGATAATGCCATTTGCTAAATGATTTTATAATCCCATTGCAACATAAATGAGACCTTCTGTTGAAACCAAATGAATGTAATTTTCAAAAGACCATACTAGTCCTTGAATGATTTGTCCTGATTAACTATTCAAGTTGATGGTGCCAGTTCATTTGTATAAATACTCCTGAATCTGATTTGCAGTTGCTGGAGTATTAGCTACCAGACTGGAATTAATAATTGTTACAGGAACATGGTAGTCTGATAACCTCCAAAGACTGATGAGAAATGGACTGACTTCTGGTTATAATTCCAAGGAGAAGAAAGCCACTGACTCTGCACTGCTGCTTAAAATAGGATCAGAGGATTAGTAGCAGTACCCAGGACGTTAAAGGTTGATCTTCAGAATGACTGTTAGCTCCGGACTTCTGCCAGTGCTTTTCACCAGGCATTATCAGTATTTTTAGTTATGACATTAACGACAATACTAAGCTAATGATTTGTGAAATGCTTCATTTTCTTTAGTGATGTAGCAGCAATTTTTCAACTACTAGGCAGTAGTGGGCTACAAACTGGTCTGTTACATTTTTCTGAAAAATGTGGGTGATCCTTTGCTAAAGCAGTATCTTGAAAAAGCTCTTCTATGGATGGTGAGGGTTGTTTAATGTGGCATTTTAGAGCCATTGAGGGCATATGCATTTGCAGTTCTCTTGTGGTAATCAGTAATGACTTCTGGGACTTTTTAATTTTGTTTATCAAGCTAAGTCCTGAAGTTTTGCTGTAAAGCAGCTATTAAGAATGAAGGCAATGAACAGAGGTGTGTGGGCGTTGATGCATAGGAAAAAAAGTTGTCAGCTAGGAGAAAAAGAAACAAAAAAGCATTTTCTAGAACATATTCAGGTTAGTTTTCTTATTTTGATGTTATAGTCAACAGAAAAACTTAAAAAAGATGCTTCAACTCTGAATACACTGGTTCATGAAGTTTGATGGAACACAAAGCGAGAAACTAGAAACCTTCTAAATTTATTTCTTCTTTAAAAGATATTCCAAAGCAAATTATTTTTGTACTGCAGTCTTTATCTTTTGCATCTGCTATCTATTTAAATATGTGTTCATTTGCTTTGAAGCTAATGACATCATTTCCCTATTTATAATAATCTAACGTGATAAGTCTAGTGAATCACGGACTTTATTTCCCCAAGCTCTGGAGTCCTTTGTATGTAAACTGAAGCAGTTGCTGATATAAACAGAATAATCAAAGCTACTAATCTGAACATCAGGCCTGAATTAAGGCCATTAAGTAAAACAATGACATTAGAGAGCTGAACTATAATTTACTTTAAATTAAATTAAATTGAAAACGTTAGCATTATTATTCTGTGAAAATTAAATACTTCTACTTTCTAGACATGCACAAATACTGGTGAATTTTCCTAATTGGTTTTTATTGTTATTGTTTTAGGAAAAATGCGGTGCAATGTGCATTATTTTTTGGCTCACTGAGTATAAAGGTTTCAAAAGCAAACATTAGAAGTGACTTTCTACCAACTGAATAACAATACGGTAAAAAGATGTAAAAAAAATGGGGAACAGTACTAGATAACAAATTATTTAAAAAATATTCTTAGACAAAACTATAATTGACTGTGTTCCTTTTCTACATAGTGCTACGAATTAGTGCCTAAAGTTAACCAGAGATCATTAGCAAATCCCCAAATTTATTTTTCTTTTTAAATTGGGATTACTGGGAAATTTTGAAATTACCTATGGAAGAAAATTGGGAGGTCATTCTCTAGTGTTGTGGTAAATTAAAATCTTGTCTTCCAGTTTTAAGATATTTCCACTTTTAAAATGCAAAAATATGAAATTAAGTTATTAAATAATTATGAAATATAGGAACATGTTCATATTTCCTCTAGGAGTTACTTTTCTAACCAAGAATCATAAACATTTTGCAAACACATTTCTCACAATTTTGAAGAAAAGTCTTGAAATTTTTCAAATTTCTCAGATATTTGTTTGGAGTTTTTTATACTTTGGGGTAAAACATCTAATTTTGATTTTATTAGCTGACTATTTAGAAAAGAAAAATATTTCCATGCAGAATTCAGAACCAGCTGTTTTACTAGTCCTTCGCAGGTTCTCCCTAGTGATAGTGCCAGGGTAGCCAGCCTTTTCCCCATCTCTTCTGTGCTAAGAAAAATCAGTGTAACTGCCATATTAAAAGGACTGATCCTTTTGCCTCAGAATCTGGCCACGCTGCAGACAAGCTGTGAGTTGGGGACAAAAATCTGTGGAGATTGTGTTGAGACAAAGGGACTATTCAGCTGCTATCACAGCCTGCTTCTGCCCTCCCACTGCTTTTCCTGCTGACACGTTTATTTGTTGGAGGCATCCAGTGGTTTATAAAATTCCTCTGTCTCTCTCCTTGACTCTTCACAGCTCTTTCCAAATACACGTTCAGACTCATTTACACACTGAAGAGATTTCTGAGAATTACAAAACAACATTCGTCCAAAAAGATCCGTATTCAGAAAAAAAACACCTCTGTTTGTGGAGTCTACAGTAGCCCATAGAGAGAGGGCTTCCACATTGCGTGGTTGAAAGGCAAGTTAGATTGAAGACGCAGGGACAGATTTTTCTTCTGTTGCTACCTGTGCTGCAGTTTACGTGCTGAGCCTAGTTCCAGTGTTGCAGAAACTGCTAACATCACTGTATTAAAAGGTACAGGTAATACTTACCTGGAGACACTGCATATGTAATAAATGCAGAGGTTATATCCTGCAAGTGGATAAAGGCAAATTTGCTGAGCCGAAGGCTCACTGTTAATCAGGGCTTTATTGAGTTGAATCTAAATAAGCATATTTACTCCTTTGTCTGAGGAAGGCGATTCTAATCAGCAAAGGAAGGATCAACTTGCGATACTGAAGCTACCATGCATTGGATGTAATCATTAATAGATATAATAGTTAAAATGGTATACATAAGGAATAAGGAATAAGCGATGACAATAATTAATAGAAGTATCCTTTTCTAATATTTAGTATTGATTAGTATGGTATACTATGTGTTTTTCAGAAGAAACCAAATTGTTCTGACCAATTAGAAATTGGTCTTCTGCTGGCAAAAAAACCCAAAACACCTTGTCTCAAAGAATATTTAATTTATTTATATATTAATTGGGCTGTTTATTACTCTTTCAAAGGAGGGAGGCGGGTGTCGCTTCCATTGTCCATGCTGGCTGAGCGCTGGCTCCCCACGCAGGGTCGTGGTGCTCCATGCACGCCTTCCCGCGCACGCCTTCCCGCACACGCCTTGCACACCGAGCAGTCCCAGCTTGTCCCACCCAGACATGTTGGACTCCATGTGCAACACTTTGTAGTCCTGCAGATACTGGTGACATTTGGGAGATCCAGCTCTTCTGGGATTAGCAGCTGGAGGCCATGAGGAGTTGGTTCACTGGGATGTGTCGGATGGCACCAGACACACACGTGCAAGCAAGCAAATTGAACACTTGATTAATGCTGAGGAAAAAGAAAGACCCCTGAGGCATGGGAGTGCTCACCTTGTGGCTGACACTGCTTTAGGCAGGAGGTCAGACTGGACACCTCTGATGTCCCTTCCAAACTGAATTATCATAGGAATCTATGAAAAGAAAATTTTGTTTTTGCACCAGTTTCCGATTACAAAATATCTCTAGGGTGGAGATGCTCTTGAGATTTGGGTATGAGTGTTGAGTCCAGATTCCTGGAGGAGACTGTCCTTCAGCCTCACTGTCTTATTTTAGTACTCATGTTTATGCATAAGTAAAATTAGTTACTCTGGGATTATGCATGGATTCTACATCACTCGTATCCGCTCTGCTACGAAACGGAAATGAAGGGTTTGTGCTTTTTTACTAGGATCAGAATTACATGTTACAATCCTTCCTGTCACTGTTGGAAAGTCCACCCAGGCTCCACAGAAAATGCAAGCAAGACCTGCTGGTCAGCCCCTATGGTTTCCTCCCACTGCTACAGAAAGTTATCTCAGATAAGCAGCTTGCTAACTCAATTTCTTTTAAGTGTCAAGAGGAAGACTGCAGTCCTACAGCTGAAAAGCTACTTGAAATGAAACCACATTAAACTGAATTGAACTGTGTTCCTATCGTGAGAAAACAGCCAATATGAGCAGTCAAATATACTTGGATAATTAATCATCACTTGATGAATGGCATCATTCTGCTCATTTCTTTTTAGCTGAGCAATAACTTGGTCAATAGAAGATTGATATTTTGAAAAACACGCACCTGAATTTTATAATGCCCAGAATTGACTTGTGGCTAAAGTATAAACTTATTTCAATAAAAAATTTACCTTATATCACTACAAATAATTGAGCTAATACAAGCACCAAGAATGCTGCGACTGTAAAACCTGTTACACTAAGTAGTACCTAGTGCAAGAACGCAGTAAAATGTCAGCAGAAACAAAGAGAGCATACTTAAGTGTTTACATAATAGAGATATTTCACACTCCTGGTCATTTCTGATGTCAGCGATTCAGCCAAGACGTGCATGGAAAGGTAGCGTAGGGATCACCAAGCAAAGGTCTCAGGAAGCTAAAAAGATGAACTGGGGTTATTTTAGTAGACAGTAGCCAAGGCTACTGTCTTCAGAGATTCCTTCTCATCTTTAGGGAATGATGGATTAAGAAATAAATAATTTCCATCACCCTTAAAAACTAATTTTAAAACAGCATGATGGAAATCTGTGATTAGATGTTGATTATTTGTATAGGGGAATGTCAAGGAAATATAAGCTTTAATCCACTGGTTGTTGTCTTTGAGATTATAGACATTGATGAAAACATTCACATAACTCAAGAGAATAAATTAGAATAGTTATTTAATTAAATAGACTATTTACATTCTCAGCTTTCAAGTAATTTAGAGCTGAATATTCCTTTTTATTGACAATTTTTAAATGAAATGTATTAAAAATTTGTATTTTCATAGTGGTGCCAGAACTACCCAACCAGAATCATACAGTTTTACTACTGTGTAGTATAAGTTTGAGTGCAATACAATATGATCCTTGTATAATTTTGCTTTATTTTCTACTCTAAGAACTTTCATGCAATGATGTAAGATGAATACATTTATGGAAGACATTCCTGTTCGAGCACTCTTAAAATTAACTACGAAAAGTAACATACCCATTCTAGCAAACATTGACAATTCTTATTCATACCTTACTATTTGAGAGACACTTATTTTGAGCTTATTTTTCGTTTTATTCTAACAAATAGGCTTTCTTGTTGCAGTAGTGAGAAGGATATGCCTCTTTTTTTTAATTTGAAATAGTTAATTTTTAATATAATCCTGTTCTTGTGGGCTTCTGGGTTTTGTTATACCATAAAAATATATTGAAATAGAAAATTATTTTAGTAAAGGTAAATAGTTATAGTATCTGTAGCTAAGTCAAAATATTTTGGTGAACAGTTTTCCTCAAGACATAAATAAAAAAAAATAAAATCTCATTTTCTAAAGACACCGTCAATTTCCATATAAAAATATTTTGAGCTACTAACTAGCTAGTTTATCTCATTAAAAAATCTTTACACAAAGCTTTTTAGGGAAATCAATTACAACAGATGTTGATTGGAAATGAAATATGCAGGAAAGAATTTTAGCCGTGAAACTGAAGAAAAAGCTATCCCCATGCTGCAAGGAAAATTAAACAATGCTTGTTTATTTTTTTTTCCTAGTTTTAGAATCGCAATACTTAATAACATTGAGCTCTTACCCAGAATGTTCAATTAGCAGATCTCAAAGCATCTAGAGAGGATTTAATTGCAATTATATTCATTCCACCCAAGACCTTTGAAAATAATAAAGTATTAAAAATCTGGAAACACAAAAGAAATCAAGGAAATGTCTAATGAGACATTAGGTCTACCTCCTGAGGGAAATGTCTGCCTGTGACAAGTTTCATGCAGAGTTTTTTTCAGGAAAAAAAAAAGAAAAAAAGTATTTTGTCTTTTTAAACCCTATTTTATGAGTGTCTTCAGGCAAAGACATGTACATCAGAAGATCTGTGACCGGACATTTAGTCTTTAAGGCATTGATCATAAGTTACATATGTAAAGGTAACTGACTGCCCATGTTGCACTGCTGAATGTTCTCGGTTCTTCTCTGCTGGAGAAACTGCACTGTTTATTCTCCATATTTACATACTTTCCTATTCATCCTATTTACCAATTATACTTGATGCTCGTAAATAAAAAACATTGTGTATCTTATCACTAATATAGGCACTCTGCTTGACTGCGTGGTCTGTCGGCACACCATGCTGGCAAAGGCAAGAGAGCAAATTGACTCCAAGTCATACAAAATATTGCTGCAGAGTTAAAGAAACTTGTGAATTGTGTTCTACTTGGAGAATAGTTTGGTTAAGCAAACCGTATTTCTGCTTGTAAATGTTGTTTCTAAAGATCTTTTATCCAATTGTCATGTAAGGGACAAAACAAATAAGTCATCGCCTCCGCTGTCATATTCTGGACTTTGGTAGTGTATGCAGACTGAGGCAAATAAAGGTAACGGGAAACATTCGGTTTGTGGTTAATATTTCTTTCTCTTTTGGGCCACTCAAAGGGTAACTTAACATTTATTCTTAAAGTTTTTTTCTGACCCACATCTTTGAGTAATACCCACAGTGCACTATTTAGCTATTCACGATAACTGTCTGATGTAATTACACCTCAGATAATTTGTCCCTTTGTTTCACTACAAATAACCAAAAAAAATGCAAACCAATATCTAGACAGATTCTTTCACAGTATTCTTGGGATATTAAAACCAACAGTATTTTTCTGTATGTTAGAAGCCTTAGATAACCACCTTCAAAAAACCTAACTTGGCAATGCATTTGTTGCTTCCTTGTAGTAAAATCAGGGTGGTTTTGTTTCAAGATAACCTGATTTTAGGGAACTCTGACAGGAGATTTATGCGATCACACAGCCTTCCCACTTGTGTCTGTTTGAAGCCCATTGGCTAACTTCCACGCAACCTTAAAGGACAGTAGAAATCTCACAGACAAATTCACAAAGATGGAGGAAAAACAGTGGTAGAGAATAGAAGAGAACCCAAAATTTATTTTCTTAATGCAATATCAAGAGACTTCAGCTTGGCAGTGTCTGGCTGTGTACTTTTTGATCACCACAGCACCGGTCTTCCTTGCCAGTGGACATAGAGAAGAGGCGAAGCTTACTGTGGGGAGGCAGAAAAGGACAAATATACTGTAGCTTATAGTGCTTGCAAACAGCGTGCTGCTCTTTTGCTGCTCTCTTTCAGCTGTATCACAGAGCTGCAGCTGGCACCTGGGTCTAATGTTTACATGGGGTATGTCCATTGGAGTGTTACCTGTGTGATGGGCGTAGAGCAGTCCCGTTGAAGAATTCACGTGGCAGAAGTTTATTAATTCAGGAGCAGCAATTCAGGAAGATCAATAGGTTTCTGACCACGTCATTATTGTGGAGCACCAAAACACTATGCTCAAATACTACTTTTGTTATCATCTGACACTTTTAACAGCTTCTCTGGGCAGTTGACTGAAGGGCTCTTCAAAAATAATGTATAGGTTACATTCTGCAGGTCTTCCACAGGTGAGCACCAGTTGAAATCAGTAGTAAGGACAGAAATACATTTCCTCCAAGGAAAAAGGGCTGATGAAGAAATGAGCAAGAAAACAAATGTCTTTCTTTGTTTCACAATGGTATTTTATATGCAATAAAATCTGTGGCACGGTTGGGGATGAAACAACCTTCATACACAAATATATCCACTATTGTTCTGATAGCTAGTTCATGTTATTTAATGTGCTGAAGACGTAAGAAAACAATAAAAATTGCCTGTGCCTCTGTCGATTAGTGGAGATATACCTATTGTGCTATTCATAAAGCAAGCATTATTGGTGAAAGAGGTAGTTATATATTAGGGGCTCATGGCCTGAAGACATGGTGTAGAACTGTCATTACAATGCATACTAAATGAAGTTCATTCAGCTTAGTTCGTACGTGATGCTGATGATTGATTTTCACAGTCAGGCTAATAGAACGGTTTTCTTCAGTCCTGCAGTTACATTACTGTTAGAGCATTCTTAGATTCTTTTCCTCTGCTATTATAGTTTTAATAGAATTTTTGAGTCTCTTTTGTTGCTCGTAAACTTAGATTTAATTGGATCTTGAAATCTCAATATTGAAAATTTCACCTTTTATTCTTTGGAAGAAAAACTGCTCTTTTTTTGTATTCCACCCCTCAACTGACTGACCTCAAAAGGATAATCAATGCATTCATGGTGGCAGATATTTCAAAAAAATAAAATGCCTATGTATTTAAACTCAGTCATATAATTTATCAATGGAAATGCTTTATGAAGAAAAAAATAGGATAATATCTGTCTATCATTTTAAGTGAGGTTAGAAGTTTGCACATTTATATCACAATTTATAATGAGAACGTATTTTGTCATGTTATTCAAGTGAACCAAAGACATCGAATAAATAGTGTTTGTTTTTAACAGTTTTCCTGAAAAAGCTTTTCTTCTAAATAGCACAGATCAGACCGGTCCCTAACAGAACAATATAAGAGTACACACAAAAAGAAATAATTTCAGATTGATTAAAAAATTAGCAATGGTGCATGTAAAATTGTTAACTCTGAAAAATCACACATATGCAAATAGAAAGAAAAGAGAGCAAGGCTGACAGTCAATCATGTTGTGTCATCAGGTACATACAGCTGAACAAGTACTTGCATATTTGTATACTGGAAAAGTGGCAGAAAAAAATATCTGTTGTTACATTGCTATTTCATATATTGTACTCTTAATAAGAATCAGTCAATGCTGACATCTTTTAATACAAAATATTAAAAGCAAGAGTTCTCAAAGTGATGCATAGGAATTAATTCACTGAAATAATATTGAAATAATTTGGGTTTTATTTTCTCCTTCTACTTGAAAAATACTTCTAAATGAAGTTGGAGACGTGTGGGTCAATGCATAGGCATTATGAAGCAAAGCCGGATCTAGAGGCACTATCTGTAACGTCATCACGATCCAAAGCACAATTGGTACACCCTGCATGGTGAAAGAACAGAGTGTCTCCTTTGGAGTCACTTGATCTCTGTGGTTTATAATCCATGAAAGCCAAGAAAGTGCTGAATGCGAGAGAACTGTGAGTATGCATTGAAGATAAACTCTTCAAAGTGAATACTGATTATGGACTCGTTTGTGCAAAAAGTACGAATGATCACCAAAGAAATGATTTTCATATACTAAAGCAAAAGTCTTTTGTGCTTCACGCTATTGACCCTGACACAAATAGGAAGGTAAAAACAAAAAAAAAAAGGAACGCGTTTTACATGGTAATTTTTACAATAGCTGGAAGTAGCTCCTATTTTCTTTTCAGGTGGTTGGAGAGAAGTGGATCCCAGGATGATTGTAAGAAGCAGCCATGTAAATACACTGGGGGATAGTTTGTATCATGTAAGTTACGTTGCTTGGTGCAAAAGACTAATAATCAGCTGTACATTTGCCAGAAGAAGCAGCATGACCTTTTCAAAAAGTATTTGGAGCTGCTCCCCAGCTGCTAAATCTCACAAGACTGTCTTCGTGTGTATTTACATGTTGTATTTGAAGGTGTTTAAAATTACAAGAAGGTCATTGGTTTAAAAAATATTTAAGGCAAAGGAATTTAATCTTTAATGCAAAAAGCTGCATCTACGTGATGCAATTTCAGAAGGCTTAATGTGAATGAACATATCAAAAGCAAAAAAGTCAATGTATTTTTTTAGTGATTGCGTGTCAGTCAAGCCTAGAAATTATTTGGGTTCCTTGTCCAAAAATATCTGTAAAATGATGAGAGAGGGCACAGGAGTTCAACATGACAGGTAAAATGGAAAGCCCTTATTGGCCTGTTTGTATTTTCTGTGAGTTCCCCTATAGCGATCCCTCCATTCCCGTAGGTGTCTGCCCCAGGAAGAGGTCTCTGTTCCCTAGCCAAGGGGTACGGAGAGCCTTTGTGTGCGCACCGACTGTGACCAGGAGCTTTGTGTTACTGCTGCAGAAGGAGAAGCTGCGCCCTGGGACCTGCGTCCTTAGGCGTGAGGACTGTCGCACGGGTGTTTCTCAAAGTCCGTGAAATAAAGTGAGGGCCGAACTGCAGCCCGGCAACATGATACGTTCTTATCAGGATGGTTAGTGTTGCCTTGGCTGTCTTGGGATGTGGCCTGAGAAGGGCAGTGCTTCAAGGTCTGATGATGTAACGTCAGAGTGCGGTGTATAGAGCAAGGCAGCCGCATCTATAGCTCCAACAGGAAGCTCTCTGTCTAAGTGAAGTATTCCAAGGATGGTGTCTGGGTTTTGGTCTTGAAGGGAGTTAGCTGGTTCACTGTAAAAGATGGATAATAAGTTTAGACTGCTAATTACCACGGCAAGAATCCAAAAGTGAATTGAGGAGTGGATTTGACCCAGCGGATCCTTACAATGTTTATGACAGTGAGATCACCGTTAATACTAAGTCATAGTTTCACAGGTGATGTGTTGTGAAGGGCTCTAGCTCCTGAATGTCTCCCTCCTCCTCCTCCTTTTCTGTCTCTCTTACCCGATCTGGAAAATTTCCCTGCATCACCGAAGAAATGAATCTAAGAATAATATTGTTCTTTATGAGGGATTGTTTTTGCAAACTGATAAGCACTTTGGAGCATCCAGCAAAAGTTCAAAGATTGTTTTTAACATTAAATGCATGACGTGTCATTACAGATTATGCTAATCCCTAAAATAGATTCAGATTCAACTATAGACCATTAATAGAAGATGTTATTGTCAGACTCAGGCTAGTGACTTATTATAAACCAATTATATAAAAATAATTTAGGGCAGTCTGATTGAGATGGAGTGCATGTATTTGACATTTATGACCAATAAACTTGAAATAACAAAATGGAAATGTGTTTTTGTAGTAAAAACTCAGGTTTTTATATTTCAGGACCATGCAAAACAAGAAGCTAGTCTGAATTGTTTTCAAGGGCTTTGATAAATTGATAGTCAGCAATGACATCAGAAATTATTCCAATTCCTGAAAGATTAATAAAAGTTAAATTTAATGCATGGGAGGGAAGCTCCACATAAAACTATTTTAGAATATTGCCAATATGCATCCCTGGTTTTGTCATTATATTGAATTGTTAGACCCGGTGATGCTAGGATGCTGTCACTTGACAATGTAAAGGTCAGATTCACTTGAGCAAAATACTGTTATCATGAATGTCTGCTGGTTTGCAGGAGAAACAGGAGACATGAGCTTGACACACTGATCCCAGTCAACAGCCTGTGGAATAAAGAGGAGCCGCCTGCTTCCCTCTCTTCTCAGCTGTATCTCTCGTCAGGCGTGATGCCTGTTTAGATATTTTTTATGAGGCTCAATGTCACTGTTACTTCTGAGAACAGTTGATAGGCGATGGGTGATGAGCTGCTTTGCACTGATGAGAAATGCTGCTGTGCTGTGGCACTGTTGGTGTTTCTGAGGACACTGGACCAGACCTGGGGTCTAGCTCTGCTCTGATGCTGATGAATGGCAAGAATAACTTCTCCAGATTATGTAATTGCATTAATTTTAAATTCAGGCAAGTACATAATAGACAGGCTTCAGAGTTTTCTCTTACATTTTTATTAACAGTCGTCTTGATGTGTCAGGTATGGACATTTGTGGTTGTAATATCTGAATATTCTAAAATGAGACACCATTTGTATTTGCAAGGAAAAGATGGCACTGCAAGAGTTGTAAGAGTTTTCAAGCAACCAGGTATTGTTTTTCGTAGTATGAGATGGATCACTTATTGATTTGCTGTCAGACACTTTATTATTCTTATGCCTACGCACTGCTATAATATCATTCTCTCCCTTTTAGGATAAATATTCAATACAACAGTAAACCACCATTTGAACAACTGAGTGAATTTTTGAAAATTCAGTTAGTAAAAGGATCAGACATTGTGTGTAGACAGTCTTTCAACTACATGAAATAACATCGTCCTGACTTCAGTAAGAGTGGACGTCATAAACAACTCTGTGTGAAATTCTGGTCGATTCTTTAAGAAACTCTTTTAAAATAAAAGGCCACACATCACATTTTGTAGAAGAACCTTGCTGGTGTGTTGAATGTAAGCGATTGTAAGAAGCAAAACCAATCAGGAAGTCAGACCAGGGCTACAAAGAAAATTCACATTTTAATTAAAAATGATCCAAACACCCACTGTTAAGAGCTTTTCTCAAAGGGAGCTCAGTGGGAGTTAAAGTCCTTGACATATGAGTTATCTTCCCTTAACTAGAATGAAGAACTATTTGTCATTTTTCATTTGTCAGTACTTTTTTGAGTTTTTAGCAGTCTGATAACTGTGAATTAACATAAGAACTTTTGAGATCAAATTTTATTTCCATTACTGAATCTTTCCATGACCCAGTCTGTTTGTCTGTAAAATGGAATTGGGATTTACTAAACAAGGATAATAGAAATAAATTTACTTTTTTAAGCCCAGTAAAAATGAAATGCATTAGAATATGTAATTAGTGTTTTGAACATGTTCTTACATTGCAGTAATATAGTCCGTTTCCTCTGAAAAACTTCTTCAATATAATTTGAATGTCCGATGGGTAATATTGGGTAATCTGGGACCTTTAAACACTGATTACACCTAAACTGTTTTGCATAAATGATTTTTCATCAGTAAATGCCTGCAATTTGGGTACCACAGGGTATGTTGTCTTCAGTGGGTTCATCTTCAAAAAATAAGTAGAAAGAAAGGAAAAAAAAAAAAAAAAAAAAAGAAGAAGACAACGTGCTTTATCAGTGATCCCCAAGTCTTGGTTCCTTGATATGCTACATCCTTGCAGCCCAGCTGTGCAAGAGCTAAGTGTTCACTGTCTCCAAATATACCCTGATTTTCTTCAGAGGTTTGTGCTGTATGGGCAGCGAGGGAGCCAAGATGTGACCCGATAAATTGGGGGCGGGTGTTTTGCTCCCCACGGGACCCAGCCAGCCGGTGATGTGTGGCGCAGGGGGTCCTGCCAGCCTGCCCAGCTGCAGACAGTGTATTCACCTACGTTAATCTCATGTAGGTTCTTTATGAAGACCAAACAGACCTGTAATTTTTGCATCAGCTGGCTAATGAAGTTAAACCCTCGGCTTCTGTTGCTCCTTCCCTGTATCAGAACTTTCTGGCAGAGCTGAACACGCTCTTGAAACGTTATCATCCCTTGGCCACTGTGGAACTTACGTCCGGTTTGTGGGAGGATCCCGATCATCCTTCCTTCTGGACTAGGGGAAGGGAGATCCTGTTGACTTCACTGGCAATAGGTACCTCAGTGGAATTTGAAGATTTAAAAAAAAAAAAAAAAAAAATAAAATCAAAGATCAGTATTAAGAAAATCAAATAAAACATCAACATAAAAAAAAGAAAGAGGTTGTTCTTTGTGGATTACTTTGTAACCTGTGAAACTCTTTGCCATAGGCCATTGTAGATACCAAAACTGTGCAGGAGTGCAAGGGGCAATCCCAAAAGTTCATGAAATAAATGCCATCAAGTGTTCCTAAATGCAGAGGTGGAATCAGGAAATCTGTATGCTGCAGATACACGAGGACCAACTGGGTGTTACAGAGAAGTGTCTCCCTGTATGCTTATCTTACTCATATGCTTTGATTTTGGCCGTTGCTGGAAATGAGTTATAGGGTGGTTTATTTTGTTATTGTGCTCAATAGAACTAGGGTTTCCTCCTGTGTCTTTTGGTTGTCCATGTGGAAGTGCCCTGTGTTACCTGTGTTCATTTTTTGCTAGCTTTGAGAGGAAGTTACTTTTCTACATCATCAAGAGGAGAATACCACAATTATTATTTAGGAACAAGAGCAAACCTGATGGCTGTACTAAAAAGGCCACAGAATCCTGAAACTATATTTCTCAATTTTCACTGGGAATGGAGAGATGTTTAAAATAGTCACAACATGTTTCTGTGGGGACTTAAGTGGATTTTACAGAACATAGAATAAGTAGCAAACTTATTCTTGCTGTTGAATTTCAAGAAAAGATGTCTCTATGGCTTTTGTTTTAAATCAAGTGTTGAAATTACAATGTGAGAACTACAGGACATCCTTTAACTCAAAATATTTGCTAGCAAACTTATATTTTATATACACTCATTGTGGTAGTAGTCATAGATTTAAAGAGTGCTTGTAGTTTTACATAATGATCAATATTGATTAAAATGTAAAAATGAAATAAGTTTACAGCAAAGGCAAGTTTGCAACAATAGACCTTTGGAAGGAATTTTTGAAGGTATTTTTGAAGCCATCCAAAAAGAAAGCTAAGATTAAAAAATAAATAAATAAAGCAAAGTACCTTATATCCATGAATTCTCAACTATCCCGAGTAATTATTATTTTCCATAGCACTGTGGGAATATTATGAGTGTACAGCACACCTGAAAATCAAGTGTCTTACTGAAGACATAATTATTTCAGATTTTTTCAGCAGGGGACATGTACAGCTAATTTATTTTTATTTTTTTTTAATGTGACAGAGCTCACTTCAGGAACATTGGTATAATAATTTTGTTCAAAATTTTCTTACTAGTTCTGCGTCTAGATACATTTCTATAGCTGCAATTGGCCATTGCAGCACCAATAAAACAATCATAAAGGTCTTCCTACATAAACTACTTTGAAGTACTCTTGAGAGTTAAAGAAATCACGACGTAAGTGTAAAGTAATCCATATGGTCACGGTACAAACATTTTCAACATATTGTGATAACAACTGATATTTCATGTGTCCGCAATCAAAATATATGGTCTTGCTTTTGGAAGGCCTGTTCAAGCGTGGTAGTCATGGGAGCTGTGAAAAACATGGAGGAAAAAGAGAAAAATAAACTTTTAGATTAGAATTCTAAGAACATGTTCCATGCAATGAAGATTTCTGAGAAAGTTGCTTCCCTAGAAACCTAAAGGTAGAAGATAATGACAATAGACAACGAGATGAATAGATACAATTAGCCACGGATCTGGGAGATGGTAAAGCAAAGGCATATGTGTAGTTTTCGGAGCATAACAGCAAACACCGAGTAGACTGTCAGGGGGAGTACATACTCTGACAAACGTGAACTTTAATTTACTGCCTCACAAAATGAGCTTCTGCTTTGGTGTTAATACTAAGAGAATATAGTTATAGCTCACTTTAGGTAATGTAGATGTTCAGATAAGTTAATATAATTATATTGAAGCCTTACCAAAATGATAAATTATAGTGCTTTTAAAGTAGTCATTTATTTGTGTATTTAAAAGCAAAACATAGATGTATAAAGTGCAAAAAATTATTGTGCAATTTAAATATAATAGCACATATTAGGAGAAAATATTTTTTAAAAAAACCAAAACTGGCTTCTGAGAATAGTTACAAGCATAGATCAGGAAGACTCTTTGCAAGCAGCTCTGCCAATTCTTTTACTCCAGTTCCAGTCCTCAAGTCTTTTCTAGAAGCTGTATTTTTTATTATTATTATTCTTTTTAGTATTGTTTTTCTGTAAATTTCAAAAATGTACATTTGAAAATTAGAAAACAGAGTGTGCAAGAAAGATGCTCTGAGGCAGTCAAACAGAGAAGCAGAACTGGCTGTTCACTATTTCCTATGCTGTCAAGTTTAGCTGGCCATTGAAGCAATTTATCTAAGGTTGTTTTCACGTTTCCATTTTACTTTATTTTGAATAATATGATTTAAAATCCATCCAGATAGTTTTTCTCTGACATCAGAGAAGGAGAGGCTAGGTAATCATTTCACATACCAGAGGCTGATATCTTAAATTATCAGCTTTGTTAAGGTCACATAAAACCCCTGATATTCAGACTCGGGTTCTGCATCTTCCCTCCAGCACTGCAACGCAGACGAGTGCCAGCCTGAAAAATACATAGAAGTTAGTGTTAATGAAAAGTCCACTTGTTCTCACATCATGTTGAACCCTCTGTTGGTGTCTCCCCAAACTGGGATGTTCCCACCCCTCCTTAGGAAGGCTCCGGCAGAGGACGGTCTCTGTTGACATGCGAAAGATCTCATGGTGCCAATACATTAAAGTGTAAGCTTCACCTTTTCCTTTCCACCTTTGCTTTGGAGCAGTCATCTCTGTCCTTAAATCCTGGCAGTTTGGATATTTTAGGTGAAAATGCTACTCATTTAGTGGTTTAAGGTAGTTCGTCAGGTTTCTCTCCTCATTCAGCAAGCGTTTGTTCAAATGTTCAAAACTGTTTTTTGCTGGGAGATACTAGAAATGCTAGAAAACAGTACTGCAGGATACAATATCATGTTATTAGAAGCTATGGTAGGTTGACAGTGATATATATTTAAGACAATCTGAATTTTACAATCTAGGAGAATACTTTGTAAAATCTATATGAATTTTGGCATTTTTAAAGTATTCTATTTAAAATGTCTAGCTTGTCTAAACCAGCAATATTTAAATGCTGGCTAACAGACTTTTGCATCTTTGCATTGCAAATTGATGACCATTTTTACAAAATGGCAATCATGATAACTAACAATATTTATTTTTCTCTGAAAAATCAGTAACTTTTCAAGGTGGTCATACAATCAGAAGGGATTAGTTCCAGCAACGGACTGTGAATGTGCTAGTTCAGCAGTTTGAGCTGCAACCTTTGCAGAAAGCATGAAAACAAGCAAGTCTTGTGAATCCTTACAATTTGGAGCTTCACTTTTTGATTCAATAACATATGAACATTTGTGAGCTGGGGGGGGGAAGATAAGCAGTTGTTTTCTGGAAATTGTTATTCACAGAAGTCCAAGAAACCTTTTTTCCTTCCTGAAAACCCATTGGGAAGCTTGACCTTGTTCTATAAGACTATTTAATATAGTAAATTTGTTATCTGTATTTTCATAGTGTTTAATAGCATGAACTGAGCATCACGATCCAATTTTAATTGGTGCTGTACAAACACAGATGGAAAAAAGAAGGTCCCCGAAATATGCAGAAGGTAACTACCAGATGGACAAATTTCAATTGAGGAATACAAGGAAAGAATTAGCCAATGCAAGTACATATTGCTGACAGTGGTTTGAGTGCACTCTTGGATTAGACAGTGATTTCAGATGAAAGTTTGTTTCTAATCTGGAAGTGCAGTTGATTGGGTTTTGTGAGTCTGAGGGTTAGGCCAGTGAATTTGGATGCAATTTTACTGTTCAAAGATTGTGTGTATGCACTGTTTTAAAATTTCTGCTTTCTAAGTTCCTGTGGTCTTTCTAATTGTTTAAATGGTTCCCTTGCTCAAGTTTTGTATTCAATTTACCACGTGGCAAGAATTAGTAGTAAATAGAAGAAAGATGCAGGTAGCCTGAGTATTCTTAAGGCAAAATGAAGTAGAAAATTAAAGATATTTATCTCCATTATTCTCTTTTAAACTTCTTATTAATAAATCCGAAATACAAAGAAAATGATAAATTATTATTCAGGCTCTGAGAGCAATATATATTTTAATGGGAGGAAAAATAGCCTGCTGCTTGCATATTGGACTCCTTTCTTTCTTTTCTGGAATAAATGAGGTTGCAACTGTTGTGCGGACATCCCTGCCTATTCCAAGCAGTTGTGACATTATGAGATGTGCTCTCGTGGCAGATTGTACCAGTTGGTGCCAGTAGAGAGGGCAGTAATAACCTGGGAAGATTACTGGTGACAAGAAAACATGAATTACCTCTCAAGCTCAAACTATTAATGGCATTAAATTAATCCATTAATTTTTAAATATTAGTAAATATTAGATAAATTTTAAAGGAAAAAGTCATACCTTAAAAATTACATTCCTGAATATGTGATGTGTTGGATGATGTGCTTTTAGCTTGCATTCGATGCTGCATGCCTCATAAGCTTCACTGGGTGAAGGGCTTTTTATCACTTGGTGGCCAGCTTTTTCTTTGCCTCAGAAGAAAATTTATAGACTGCTTCTCTGATATTCATATATTTAAGTCATGTTTTCTGAGTAAGTTTACAAACACATGCTATGGCAGCAAGCATGCCAGACCATCTCCATACGTTGATGCTCGTGCTGTCCTGGCAGGACCACCGGAGCTCTGGCGATACCTCTGGTCCCGCAGGGAGGTCAGAGGGAGTTGGGCACTATGGAGGAGTATCCAGGACATGAAAACAAGCTCCAAATCTCCGTTCTTTCACTTGCTGATTCCTGTTATTAACTGCAGCACAGTGCAATATGTGGATGAGTATTTGGTTCTCCAGTAATCCTCAGAAAAAAACATTTTCCCTGAAGGATGATAGTCATGCGGATTAGAAACGCTTGGAGCTCCCCGGGGCCAGGTAGCCGCTCAACTCTTCTGTCTCCCTACGCTGCACGCTACTCAAACACAGAAACTTGGACCACTAACATAAATAACTGGAAAGTAGTGCCATGTTTTAGTGCCATCTCCTTTCTCTGAAAAAGAGAATTAGTAGTAGTTGTGCTTAAAATAAATCTGTTTGTTGTCAGTTCAGCCAGCTCAGCTGGCATACTTTTTATCAGTGATTAGTGTACATCAACTGCCCAGCTGCAAACAATTTTTTTTTCATCAAAACAACTATAGGAGTAACCCCCAAAAATAGTTTCGGCTCATAATGTACTAATTAGATTACTGCATATTGTATTGTTAACCATTCTTTAAGCTCAGTTGTAATGCTCCATCTTAATACTTTAAAAATAATCTAAACAAATTGTCAGTCATCCAGGAATGTTGGACTATCAAGTAATCCTGATGGATTAACGTGTTTGCTGTAAGTGTAATGAAGTGTATTTTACCTGCAAAGGTTTTAATTAGGAAAGCATCAGAGATTTGTATAACACCAAACCATTAATCTGAAAATGGAATTATAGCAAAGCCAGATGAACACACCTCATCAACTAAAAACAAATTTGCTGTAATTATAGAAAATGACATAGTCTCTTTAATACGTAAATTGCAAGTTAATGAAATTAGAGGTCATCTACTTGAATAATAGTGATTGTTTTTGGAAAAAAACAGACTACTGCACATAATAGGGTCGAAAAAGGGTTATGATAAAAGCTTTTCAGTCTCTGCTGATGATCGTAAGCTGAAAAAGACAAATATGATCTTGAAGAATATTTCTAGAAAGATGGACATTAAATCATAATAATTCTATAGTACACTGTTGTGCTTACAATAGGATATATTTAAGAAGATTTGATAATTCTAACACAAAGACGTATTAAAAAAAGTCTCAAAGTTAATATTCTGCAAATTGTTTTATATTGTTTTCTAAATTCTTTCAGTCATAAAATGTACAATAAAAGGGCAAATATTTCCCTAACAGGAGTGACTTAGTTACAAATGTAGTTCTGTAAATAACTGACTTAAAAAGAGAAAGGCTAAATGTATTAATAATAACAGTTAAAAGTCTGTCTGTTCTATAAAGTCAGTATTGTTTACTTATTTAATGAAAACCATGTCTGTGAATATCCAAGTAGATCACAAGATAGTTGCCATTATGTATAACCAAGAGAGTTCAAAAGACCTGAGATGATTTTTTAATTTCATATTATCAGGGCTTAACTGTTCATTAACTTTGTTTTGTAGTTTTCATACATCTTGTTGTAGTTTCAGAAAACTTGAAGTTTTCCCCTCTACATAAAAGTAATAACACATTTTATCACTTTTGCCTAGGTACATTGCCCTAGGTAAGACAAATGATTCAGCTGATGACCTCATACAAGATTTTGGGAATTAATTCTAATGCAGATCCAGATGCTGAACCACCATTTCCTTTTTGCACTAGTCTAATGACCAGTGCCCAAATCCAGATGTTCAACACCTTTACATCTGTACTGCTAACATAATCAGACTTGTATTTCATTTTGGAGGATGAAAGTAAAATATAGTATCTGTCACTGTGGGCTAACTACTATCAGCATTGCCTAAATTTGGCAATTTAGCAAAAAGCTTAGCAAGAAGCAAAGACTCTTGATAGGTTTTGACCAGGTTCATGACAAATTCTGACTGTACCTGTATTACCAACTGGAATCCAGCTACGTGATAAAGAAACGTGCAACATACTTGAGATCACTAAATATATAACAGTGATTATCAGATTCCTTTTGTAAGTCATGAAGTGATAGTGTAACTAGATATACAGCAAGCAAATCTTGAAAAGAATAAAAATGCCGTGAAAGGCCTAGGTTTCCTTTCACATTGTGATAGATCAATGGATCTCAGCAGCTAGTAAAAAATAAAGGTTAGTATATTTTTTTAATGCTATCCATATGCTATATTTTTCTTTCTTTTTAGCCACCATTTTAACATTTTAACATTGTGATAGACCAGTGTGATAGATCGGTGGATCACCTTCTGAAAGTACACATTGTTCATCAGGAAAAAAAAAAAGAGCAATGCAATATCAGAATTCAATCTTTATACATAATTTTCCCACTTTGAAAATATGTAAGAAATATATATGTGGGGATGTGGGGAGTATGTGGGTGTGGGAGTGTGTGTGTGTGTGTGGGATGTGTCAGGGTGTATCTGTAGACAAACACACATGTGCTTACCTAAATTAAGAAGTAAGACTTATTAAGTAGAAGGTGACATGTTTTGTGATCATAATTGACCGATCAGGTAAAATATAAGCATGACACCTAGAGACATTAGAAAGTGTTCTAACCTATACAGTCTGGTTTCACAGAAATCACAGCAGTTCTGCAAATGTAATTGCATTAAAATCCCTGGACACAAAAATGCCACCTCAGCTATTAATATTACTTATGAAGAAGACCTCTTTTCTTGTAGTATTGTTACAGAACTGCAGATGCAGCATGTTCTTTGAAAATACCTTCATTCAATATTTTGTATGCCTCAATGATTCATATGTCAGATGAAATTACATGCACATACTGTAACATAACATCAAATATTTTGTTCATAGAACTTTTTATGACAATGATTAACAATATTTCTTTTCAATAGCTAAATTTTTTGCTTTCCTCAATCTGTTCAAACCAATAATTCAAGCTTATTTAACTTACATAAAATGACTAATGGAAAGGCATGTTTAAATACTTAGATACGTATAAAATATATACATATTTTAATATATGTAAAATATATACACATATGTATCTGGATCTCAGAACACGCCAGGGCTAGAAATGTCTAGGTTTTGTTTTTCAAAAAGGAAATCTCATAAGTAAAACTTGTACACCCTGAAAACTGACAGACGTTTCTTGTCTTTGTCTTTATTAGAGCAAAAATATTATCCCAAAGTTCTGTTGGATAGATATTCCCAGTTCTAAACTGAAAATAAACAGTAATGAAGAACTAAGTACTTTTTCCATGACAGACAGGAAACACAAACCTGTTGTTTTGTTATGTACCTCTTTTTAAAGTGCTGTCTCTTTTTTTTTAGATTTGCTGAAATATTTAGAATGAAATTTACTTCTGACTCAATTAGCTAATAAAACCAACACAAAATTGGTTCCAAATGTAATCCTCTCACTGTAGAAATAAGATGAATGTGTTATTGTTGTGGTTTGCCCCAGGTAGCAACTAAGCACCACGCAGCTGCTCGCTCGTTCCCCCCCCATCGGTATGAGGAAGAGAATCGGAAGAGTAAAAGTGAGAAAACTCGTGGGTTGAGATGAAGACAGTTTAATAGGTAAAGCAAAAGCCACACACGCAAGCAAAGCAAAACACGGAATTCATTCACCACTTCCCATGGGCAGGCAGATGTTCAGCCATCTCCAGGAAAGCAGGGCTCCATCACGTCTAATGGTGACTTGGGAAGACAAACACCATCACTCCGAATGTCTCTCTGCTTCCTTCTTCTTCCCCCAGCTTTATATGCTGAGCATGATGCCATATGGTATGGAATATCCCTTTGGTCAGTTGGGGTCAGCTGTCCCAGCTGTGTTCTCTCCCAACTCCTTGTGCACCCCCAGCCTACTCACTGGTGGGGTGGTGTGAGAAGCAGAAAAGGCCTTGGCTCTGTGTAAGCACTGCACAGCAATAGCTAAAACATGGGTGTGCTATCAACACCGTTTTGGTCACAAGTCCAAATCGTAGCCCCATACTAGTTACTATGAAGAAAATTATCTCTGCCGAAACCCAGTGCAGTTATATAACTTTAATAGTGACATAAGTGCCATAAAAGTAAGTGTGTATCATTAAGATCTCATTGCCTTTGCTTTGATGATGACCCAAGGTTGTTTAAATAACATCAGAAAATTGTATGTCTTAATCTTTCTTTTTCTGGATTAATGTGTTAGAAGTGTTTATCACATGGTTATGAAGCTTAAGTTGCTTTTTTATTTCCAAATATTTTAATAGTAATAGATATCAGCAATAGAGATCAGTATGAAAAAACATATTTTCCAGGTACATAAGTGGAGACATGATTCTCCGGTATAAAAATATTAATTCACAGGTCCTAACATAGTCAGCCTTAATGTAGTTGTCTTTCCAAGTCATAGTAATATTATTAGTTGAAACCAATATACCTACATAAGCTGTACCAATATATTATTTCTGCTTGCTGTATTGATAAAATATGTACCACCGAGTAGCATTGTTTGTTCATATCAAAGCACAAAAAGTATAACACCTATTTTTCTCTTAAAGCATGTTGTTTTCCTATTTTAGAAATGGGATATAGAGACAGATCACAGCTACCTGTGTAGAGTTGTCTATTTGGAGTAAGCTGAATAGGTCTCCAGTCTCTTCTGAGTGTGTTGATCAGTGACTCAACTAAGCAGACAATAGTCTAAGGTCATTTTGATTTCCTGGGGCATCACAGCTGGCCTCCAGCTGCCAGTCCAAAACGTCTCAGTGCTCACGTCGCACCTCTGTCATATCTGTGGCTGGCTCCAGTACTCCAGGGTCTCTCAAATGGAACTATACACCTATAATTAGGTAGATGAGGCAGGCACTAGGGTTTGTAAGCTGGAACTGAATGGCACCCGAATTGGCATTAATCTGACACACATTGCATTAGTCTTTACCAGGAGCAGATCTGTGGTCAGGCTTTCTGCCTCAGTCAGATAGACGGTTTTGTGTTGGTTTTTTTATGTATTGTTTGCATTGTTTTTTATATAACACAACTTTTCCCACAGTGATAGGCATGGTGTAAGAACTTCAGGAGATAGGGAAAAGGAATACAGTTACATTATGCTTGGGAAAACTAATGATAAAATTGTAAGGCAGCTAATCTATAGAAATTTTGAATAGACATAACTGCTTTGAAAAGGACTGGGGTTTCTTGTTACTGGACCCAGAAAACTGGTTCATTCAGGTTGATTATTTTACGTCTAAAGGGATTCTAATTATTTCAATTATTTTATCCCAATGCGCTTCGGTTTGGAACAGTAATGTTGTTTCTACTTAGACATTGCTAGCTGCAGCATCTGAGACAGAGATGTTTAGCCTCAACATTGTGATGTTGGAGGAATTTTGATTCCTCTAATCATTAATGGAAAAATCAAGGAACCCCGAAGGACACTAAAAGTGATCCAGAATATCCAGTTGCTGTCACTTTTTTTGCCTATTTAGGGAAATCAGTGATCCATTCCTCCTTAGTACCAAAAAATGGGCCAGCTAAGGTCACACACACAAAAAAAGTCCAAACATATATTGGTAAGGAAAAGAGATAGAAGTAATATTTAAATTATGTGAATTATCATGTGAATGTAAATTATTAAATTTGCTAAGAATATTTTTTCTTCCTTATAATGTCATAAATATTGTGAGAATTCTTAAATGTTGAGAGCTGCTTCAGAACTTCATCATGCGCGTGTTTGTCCCTAAAATGCCTTCGGGCCACAGTGTTAATCAAATGAACTAATGTTTATTGCTGCTTTAGTTTTTTCTCATCTCATTTATGTAAGGAGATGTCTACTGCTCACTTATGCAGTCTAGCACCTCTAGGCTAGTGACATGTTAAAGTTACTACAGAAGTGTAATAAAACATATGGGTCCACAGCAGCTGTATATTCTGCACAGTATTAGACAAATTGATTTTATACTTTTTTTTTCTAATGAGCCAGAGGATATTTATTTCATTATCTTTCCTTGAAAGTTACATAAACACAGAGATTCTCAGTCTCAGCTCCCCAAAATGGTCTGTCCTTTTTCTTTTATTTTTCCTTATTTTGTTTTGTTCTAGACTGTAATAAAAAAGTTTATTTTAAAAAAAATCTGTCTTGCTAGATGGTAATTCTGTGCCTCTCAGACGAAAAACTTATTTTTTTATTCCTGTGTATTTCCAATGTTATTTTTTTTATGAGAGGTGGGTTTGTAGGTTAACATTTAAGAAGACTATGCATCATGAACTGCTTTAAAACTGCTGGGTCATCTTATACTTGTCCTTGGCAATGAAGAGCTTAGCACAGGTTGCAAAACTTGACTAAGAAGCAGGTAGACTCTTCATAATGCACTGTGCGTGATCTTGTGTCATGATGGCTAGATTTGAATACAAATGTGAGCTACATCTTGGACCGTAAGCCATAGAGTTGTATTTCTTTACTGCTCCATTCAATTCCATTTTCAGCCACCTGGAACTGTGTGCAAATTCATATCCTTTATGAGTTAAAATTTGACAGAAAACATTAACTCCGTTATGAGAAAAGTTTTGTGTACTATGAGTTGTTCCTCAATTAGCCTTCTGTACACCAGTTTTCTCCACTAATTGGTTAGAAGTTTGCATATGTAAATGCCAGCCTCTGGTAAGGTCTACAAAACCACTTTGCACGGGTCAGCCAGATATGCATGCTCAGCCTTTCCTATCAATCAAATCTGGGATAACGGAAACCTCCAAATTCATGACCGAGTGCTTCATAGACACCAATATTTGTTCATACCTTTTCTACCATGAAGTCATTTTATCTTCACAACAGTAATTGAAAACATGTCCCAGGCACAGCAGCTAAAAAGAACATGTAATCAAATAGCAACATTTTAGAGTTTTCTCTCAAGCAAGAATATTCTCATGTCTTTAATCTTCTCTGAATGTCCTGCCCACTTTTTCCCTTCATGACAGTTTATGAAAGAGAACCAGACCAAAAAAAGAGAAAGGAATCAAAGACTACATTCAAGGTCTTCAGATTTAAACCATTTGTGAATCTACATACAGAAAACTTCATAGCAAATGCAAAGGGTATAAAATAAAGAACTAGATAATAATTAATTTAACTGTTTACAGATACTGCAGAAAGTCAGGAATTTATGGTCCATTTGAGTTCATTTTAGAACACACCCTAATTACAGAGTAGCTATCAATCAAGAAAAACAGATGAAACTGCACAATTCTTTAAGCAGTCTAAAATTACACAGTATACATCAAAATGGGATACTCATCTTCATTGAAATTGTTGTATTCATGGGTGTGGTTAAAGAAAAGAAATAATGTTTCTATTCACAAAAAGATTTTATTTCATCTTATTTCAGTGAGTAAAATATAAATTACAACTCCAGCAATCCTTCTAACCTTAAGTCTATCCCTATACATGAAGTCTTTACATAACAATGAAGTCTCAGAACTTTTGATTATACATAATATAGACTGATTTTATACTAAATGCACTAAGTTATCACTATTAGAGGAATGTAATGTGAGGTAAAAATTCACAGAATGGTTCTGTATAATATTAATAGTGAAATAAAATTATTCAGAATGAAAGGATGAGGCTGAACAGTATGAAAATTTCATGCAGTCTGATACACAAAAATGTGAGTGTCCATAAATATGGTTTTATTTTTTCCCCTGATGTTTTTCATTGAAGAACAGTTCTAAGATGTCTGAAGTGTTGTCAAATGTAACTCACAAGATTTGAAATGATCACCACATGCTATTTTTTTCACTTTATATCTTGAAGCTTCAGAAAATGCTATGGATGCTGGTGGACAACCATTATAATACTTTTCCATCCTGGAAGAGTATAATAAGCATAGTTACTAACAAGAGTAGACCACATCTAGTTGTAATTATGCATTGCTGCCAAAGGAAAGTGTAAGGGCAAAGGGAGCTGTTGGACAAACAGACTTGGCAGTCTTCTGGATGTCAGCAGTAGAAATGTCTTTCATGATATATGTCAAGCCTTTCAGACTATTCTGAATATTCCAGATGAACTGAAAAGACATTTGGATTTCACACTTTCGCTACAAGAGGTACTTTTAAAGTCTTTTGCTAGCATTTTATTGAGGCTATTTGTCTACTCACCTGAGCCTGGAGAAGTTCTCAACCTTGTCACTCATGAGACTCTACTTTGAAGGCATGATTAGATAGCTCCTGGAAATGAAAGATGTAAGCAGTGTCATAAATGAGTACTGTCTCCCAAGCCATCCTCATTTTGCCAGAGGAGCAGAATATTGCAACTGGACAAATGTAGCCTCATTCTTGATTTCAGTTGGGATGACTTACAAATATAGGGAATAGGTAAACATGCTCTGTCTGGAGGGCACATAAATATGACCTAGCAATAACAAGCAGCAAATCTCATTCAGTATACCTCAGAAATACAGTTTTTCTTTATAAAAATTCATGGTGAGATAACAAGTGGTAAAATGCCTGTAGCATGCTTAAGGATGGTACAGTAGTATCTGTTTTTCCATTCACTGGGTGTGCTAACACAGACTTCTAAATTTATGGATTTGCTGTGTCCTTGGTCAAAATTAGAGATTATATGGCCTGTGAACTCTGATAACCATTCATTAATTATTTTTCTTTCTTTCTTCATTTCTCAAAATTGTCACTTAAGTAACATTGTACCTTTTCTTTTTCAAAATAAATGTAATTGCTAGAGATTAAGGATGAAGTCCCGGCCAGCACAAAATTGTCAGTGACTTCACTGTACTTGGGATTTACATCAAGTCACTGAGTCTTCCTTTCTATTAGGACGTAAGGGCAGGTTCTGAAGCAATTCATAGAGCACTACCAGATATTATAAAATGTTACTTATTGTTGGTAGCAAAAATCAAACCCTGTTGAATGCACCAGAGGAAAAAAACATCCAAACATTACATATCCTTGGCTTTATGACCCTAGGTAACTTGGAGTATGGAGTTCTTTTTATCTTAGAGAGGGGTTTTTGTTTACTTTTCAGTCTTTAATCTGAATATATTCAGCACATTTTCAAGATTTCAGGGTTTACATTCAGGCCAAAGATCATGATTAGTGTGACTGCTGCATTCAGCACTTAAAAGCAAGTGTTTTAAATGCCATTCAGATAGAATGGGAACCAAAGCAAATTAATAATTGTGTAATACAACTCTAAGAAAATCTGTGACCTATCAGAAATACTGACACTGGACTCACTATAGCAAACAGATTCTGAAAACCAGTAGGAAAGATTAACAGATCATTTTAAGAAAATGTCTTCTGACAAAATATGAGTAAGAACCAACTCGGCCTTAAACAGCACTAATTTAATTCTATAAAAAGGTTGTTTTTACAGTTGATATTGTACTTTAATGGTTCATTTAAAAAATCTCAGTTTAGTTTCCTGTAGAAATATACCTGAAAACATGAACAACAGAACTGCAGCTTTTTACAACTTTTATATTTGTTGTCTTCATAATACGAGAGAAGCCTATGAGGTTGAACACTCTGCTATCAGGAAACATCGTCTTTTCTAGTTTTATTTTTTTAATTGTAGTTGAATTTAACCTTTCTGGATTTGAAAGATTAATAAATAGCACAGCTTTGAAATGATCCTTACTGATCTCCCCATGAGCTTTACCAGTGTTCCCATTACTACTATTTTGAGGTGCTTTTGAGCAAAGAGCGATAACGGGATTGGTAGTTTGTGGTCTGTGAAACTTGAAGGAAACAGAGCACCATAAAATGCATTTTTTCCTTTTTTCCTCAAGGCCTAAACTTCTCATCTAGAAGCACAATCTGGTATTCTCACTCTGTGTGTCTCAGTTACAATGTCAGGAGACCATTTAATCATGGAGACTCTGCTTCCTAACATCTGGGCCCCCCTGTGGAAGTTGAGGCTTTATACTGTTTTTAACTTAGCCACAGAAATAAATGACCAACCTGGTCTTCTGTGCTGAAGGATGGGTAGAAAGACATCTAAGAAGAAGCATGCATGCATACTGTGCATGCAAGTGTCCTCACATGACAGTTACAGGTATCAAAATGTTCTCAGAGTTATCATTTTATTTGGAAAAAAAACCCACTCTAAATCCCATACAACTGTATACAGATGAAGAGATGTCAAATGAGAGAAGCTGATCGATACATACATGTCAGGACACTATCAGCTCACAAAAATGAGCTAGACTTGGCTATTTACACTTTGAAGTCAAGTGTAAGCTTTATGCCAGTCGCCTCTGACCCATTTCGAACTAAATTACTCAGCAATATTTGGGGCTGGCATTTATTCTGTCTTCCTTGATTTTCTTATAGTATTGTGTACTGAGAATGGAAAAGAAGAACTACGGAACAGTTACTTTCCATGAACTGAACAGTTGGTTTTTGCTCCATTTTCTACTATATTCTCTTTTTTTGTACTATAGTGACCATTACAGTGATATATAAATAAAAATACTTTCTTCTAGCAAAGACAAAATTTAACAAAATGGTAAAGGAATTTTGCACAAATGAATTATGAAAATGTCCTTTTTGTCTGTAGATTTTAATGTTAAATCTTCTTTCTCTTCTTCTTTCTCTGTTCTTTGACATTTAGCTGTTACATTCAATAGCTATCATTAGGACAAAGGTACTATTTCCGAAGAAGAATGTGACTCTTACTTTCCTTTTGCCTTAAGATTTGGCACCAGCATTATTTATACTTTTATCCAATAAAGAGAAGCTTTCTAGAAAGTGATTCATGTTCTGTCTGTTTAAAGAATGCAGAGGCATATACTCCATTCAAAGAAAAAAAAAAGATTTTTAGGCCTTTTTTTATGTCATGTCTATCCTCTTTATATCATTTTAATGGTTCCTTCAGTTTTTACGGAATGGAGGCTTTATTGACTAGTCAGCCTAAAATACAGTGGTAAATATTATATATGAGCTAAATAAGTTGATGATTGTTATTTTGCCAACTAGATGTCTGAAAAATATGAAACTCCCTATTGTGATCATCTAAATAGAAAGCTCATTTAGTCTCTGAAGAAACTTTAGCATTGTTACTTCTTGGTTTTGTTTGCATTTATTGCCAGAAGTGAACTGAAGAAGTATAAAAATTCACATCTGGGGAGAAAAAGCAATATATTAGGAAAAGTATTTGTTACTTTGATTGAAATGATAGTTCATTCCTTCTATTTTGTCAGAAGTTTTTTAGATGACCTTCCTCCAGTAATCTGAAATGAGCACTGGACTGCAGAAGGGAAATCCATTCTTCCTTAGTATATATCCTCATGGTATAGCAAGAATTAATATTGACTGTTTGTATGTTGTTTTCCTTCTTCAAAAAAAAAAAACCCTTAAATTGCATAGCTACTTGCAAATGCTAAGGAAATAAAACAGCCTCCAGATGCCCAACATGCTAAGCTTGTTCTAACCCCTGAACTACTGTATTTCTAGAGTTGTAACAACTGTAGTTGCCCTTAGGACAGCAAAGTGAGGAAAAGACTTTCCGATTAAGGAGAGGGAACTCATGCTAAAAGACTAAACTAAGTTTATTTGCAGATGGAACTTAGATGTTCCTTATGTGCAGGAGAATGTATTTTGAAGTCTTTGAAGGTCTCACTAGAAGAGTTTACAGCTGCAGTGTTCAAACTATTTCTTCCTTCTTTTTGGGCCAGTACTGTGTACTCTTGCATCTTTTAAGAGCCTTGAGACAGGTCAAATTGAAGAATGACTACATGTAATGCCTCGACAACAGGCACGTCTATAATAGCATTTCATTTAGGATGAAAAGTATTCTTTTGAAGGAGATGTTCTAACCATCCCACCTTCTAGCGTTTTCATCAACCAGTACTGGAGTGTAGAAAGTGAGGGCTTTTTGGACGAAACTTAACTTGTTTCTGCAAATCTCATGTGCACCACAAGAATGAACTAGAATGAGCCTGTAGTAAAAACTCCCAAAAACTCAGCAGAAAGTTCTTTGTTCTGCAGAACTCCCTGTTGGAATGCACTGCTTGCTAATGTAAAGATAACCCACAATGCAAGCACACATACAAGCCCAGGAACTGGTTTTCTTCATCATTCACAGATAGCTAGACCATTTTGAGGTGGAAAGCCCCATCTTTTTAAGAGAGAAGTTGACAACATGATGGATCATTTGTAGCAACGGCTTCTTTGTAGCTGAACCCATACAAAGTGTTTAGATGAAGTTTGCAAGTTGGAGTTCAGCCAGCACAGGAGCTAACTTCACAGCATCTGGGCAGACGTTCGATTTTCTTTAGTGCTGTATGTGTGGGGATATGATTTGTTTTCTTTGCAAATGTTGACACTGTTAAACTAATGATCTGAGCAAACTTATGGTAACATATTTATGTGTATACACACGTGCATGCACAAACATATACACACACACACACCAAATGTACTGTAGGGCTCGTAAAGCCCTGCACTCTGCCTTCCTTCAAGTTGTTTCTCACAGAAATCTTGCTGAAGGAACTTTTGCTGGTATACGTGAAAAAAACATGTGTCCTCAAACAGCTGTTTCTATGTAAAATACATTAATGCAGCTAATTAGTATTGACCTTTTATAATATTCATCATGCCATTGCTTTATTATCCTGAAAGTTCACTTTAAAGGAGGTATAGCTGGTCCTGTGGGGAGAGGCTAAAAGAAATCTCAACTGGGTTTTATTTCTATGCTAATGTTAGAAAAAAATAAATGGTTTCTGCTGGATAGCCTTAATTTGCAACATCATTACATATACCATATTTATTTCATGTTATTGTACACTTTCTTATATTATATTATTCACCAGATGATTACTTGGGTAGAATATGAAAGTTATTTGTACTGAAATTGCTTAATAGTCATGCTTTAGCATATTTTCTTGCAGAAAAAAGTGTCTTTCTCCAAATAAGCAAAGTAATAACAGTCCCTCAAATACCATCGCAAGTCCATTGAAGATTAATAATTGGGAATAGTATTAGGAATCTTTTAAGAGACTGTAGGAATGATTTCTTATAGGTCTTCAGTCAGTTTGTGTAAAGATACGTAAGATTATTATTGTTGTTTACTTGAGTTTCCATGTTTTCTGTCAATATTTTTTGGAGCTCCACTGTGCAGATTTCATCTGCTGTTTTATGAAGAAACACAAACGTGATGAACGTTTGAAAATCAAATGTGATTTTTGATAGTAAGACTATCAAATAAAAGAGCTGGTGCAGGTCATAGCGATGGCTGGTCATTTTTGTACTCCCCCATTTAGTTTTCCCACATGAAAAAAAACCCAACAGTCTCTTGAGATGTAGGTTCTGTGTCTGCAGTATCAAAGTTACAAACACAGGTGCCAAGAAACAAAGTTAAAATCTACAGGGCTTCTTATACACATATTATTTTTTTCAGAGCTTTCAGAGTGCTAAGATATACTTCCCACTGCATTTGAGGCTTGCACCTTGCAAAACCCTAGTCTGGATTTCTACAGTTCAGAATTTCTTTCAAATTTCCGCAGCTATATTGGGATTATTCCAGTATTTCTTAGTTAACTAGATGCTGGCACCACTAGATTTTCATTTGCAAGTTACTACAATACCTGCCAAAGATAGGTTTAGGGGACAGTCACTCCAAAACAGCTGCCATCTCAGCAGGGTTAATGCGAGTGTTCGATATTTATCTGTGAGGTCATGTAATGAGCTAAACACGTTCATCTCATTTTCATGTTAGTATCAAGTATATTTGATAATCTCCAAGTTACGACATACAGTGCATCTGATTTTATAAACGTAAGTGGAGTCACTGGAATTTCTGCTCTGACATTTTTACAGAGGCTAGAAAAGGAATTATTCATAAATCAAGGAGATTGTAGTTGGACAGTCAAGCGCAGGAAGCAGCACTGTTCTGCCACATCAATGCTTGCATCTCTAACAGCAGCAGCAGCAGGAGAGCCTTCCTTTGGATGGGAGCGCTGTCTAAATCATCTCCCCAATAAGTCAAAGAGGTAAATAAATTTGGGAATTGGGAAGAATTGAATGTGTGTATAACTCCCAGAGAGCACCTAGAGAAATAGTCTATAAAACCCAGTATGTTTCAGTAGGAACAGATGCTCATTAAGGACGTGCAATGGGAATGCAGGACAGCAGGATTCCTAAGGGTGTCTGTGGGAGCTGGATATATAAAGAAATCTTGTAGTTTTGATGTTCACACATCTAGTTTAAGTATACATTACTATAAACATTTGCAAATGTTTTCTATTTTACATTGGTTTTTAAGGGCTTTTTATTCTACCCTAACTGAATTCAAGGAAATGTTGAGGTACATCAAAACACTCCTCACCTATTTAGGGGAGAAGGAAGGTTTGAATACAAAACCTGGACTGCTGGAAACACCTTTACAATTGCCTAGTTTTGAAACATGTTATTTTCAGGCTTGACACATAGAGAGAACTTGGCCCGGTCTGAAAGTTAGTGTTACAGAAGCCAGGAAAGGGACTTTCCCACTCAGAGGTGGGTGACATTTAGGACAGCTCTTAAGTGTGAAAGTAATGGAAAGTTCACATGAATGTCCCAAGTCCCAAAGGTGCTTACAGTTGTAAATACTTGAAAATACAAAGTGTATTTTCAAAATTTGCAACACAGGGGCCACACTTTGTCCGGAGTCTCTGTGTGCTGCTGTTCTGCTGTATAAAAAACCATTTCTGCTGGATCACATGAGAGTAAAAGTGGGCAATTTGAGCAGACCTAGGCAAGTAAATACAAGGAGGTATGGAGATGCCTGTATTCCCCTGAACTATTTTTTTCTTCAGTGTCTGGTTTAGGTTCCAGAAACAGGCATCCAATAAAGCATAATTAAAACTCCTAATCTGATTTTGCCACTGCTGTTGTTCCTGCTGCTGCCATTCATACTGTCAAAGGACAATTACTCTCATTAACCAAACGAAAGTACTGTTTAGGGGAATGCAAATTCAACAAATCTTACTCAGCGCTTGGCCTGTCATAAAGGTAAGCAATCTCTGACTGTCTGCTAAAACTTTACACTTCCCATGGGCAGTGAAGCGGTGAATTTTTAACCAGTGTCATGCTTCTTTCTATACCCAATGATTAATGCGCTGGTAAAAACTTTATGCACACTTAATCATTCATAACCAAACATATCTGATTCTGTGCTGCTAAAAGCTTCAGCATTTATAATTAAATGACATCAGCAGAAAGAAACCAGCTAAATCTGGAACTAGACAGTTTGAAAGCTTAATGATAATATTTAAATCTTCCTCCATATTGCACTGTGGCATTTAAGGGGGACTCTTGGTTTTTATCATGAGGGAGGGAAGAGATAATAGCAGCTCCTTCGCAGTGGCTTCTTGGGTACACTGCATTTTCTTGGCTAGGGAGAAAAAAATCAGGGAAGTGCAAGAGCAACCTAAACATTTGTACAGGAATATATATTACAAAGGATATTTGAAGTCATGGATGTGGATTTTCAGTGTGCAAGTTTGAAGAAAATCATGGAATGATAGAATCATAGAATGGTTTGGGTTGGAAGGGACCTCAAAGACCTCATAGTTCCAACCCCTCCACTAGACCACGTTGCCCAAAGCCCCATCCAACCTGGCCTTGAAAACTTCCAGAGAGGGGACATCCACAGCTTCTCTGGGCAACCTGTTCCAGTGCCTCATCACCGTCACAGGGAAGAATTTCTTCCTAAAAAAAATACTTAAGAAGACAAGTGTGAGCTGTGAAGACTGTAAAGAGAAGGGGAGGGACAGTCTTGGGATTCTACTTCTTCACCTAGGGACTCTCTTTTACTAAATTAGGGTGTTCATCAGAAATAAATTAATGCCAAACTTACAAGACAGCCCCATCTGCTGATCCTTAACCTGCCTCCCCTTACAAGAGAGGGAAATTGAACTTTAATCTCCCAGCCTGTGAGAGGAGGCCTGAACCTCTGAAGGTCCAGGTAAAAGCTGAGGCATTAGCACTTCCTTATGAGGCTCTGCTGTTAGTGGAGAAGAGGGACTGCACAGCCAGCGAGGTATGCATGGTCTCGGGGCACACCCAGAGCGTGAGCTCAGGTTAGAAATAGCACACTTCATGAGTTTTGACTAGATTTAAACTGAACTGTTGCTTCTCATGGAATAAATTCAAGAATAGAGCCTCATAATTTTTCATATTGTTTCTTCCTATAACTTTTATGATTTACCGTAACTCATCAAATGTAGCATATCTTAGATCAAAAGCGAGTATTACCTAAAACACATATGTGTACTTAAGATAAATTTCCTACGGATATAAAGTGTTTTCTATGAATATTTGGAAGTAGACTTTTTGTATTGTCATGTAATCCACTAAATAAATGCATAAAAAAAATACACCCACTTTTAAATCCAGGTTTTTAAACAGACTTTTCACTTTTTTTTTGGGAGGGGGGGGTGTTGTTTTTTGGTTTTTTGTTTGTTTGTTTTTGTTTTTGTTTGGGAAGATGTTAAGCAATAGTAAAGGCAAAAAAATTACAAGATGAAATGTTTCCACCTTGATTTTTCTTCCTTTTTTTGTGGTCCCCCAAAGCAGGTGTAATAGATGGATCAGTTGTCTAATTTATTAATTCCCTGAAGCCTGAAAGAGATATCTTAGGGCAAAAGAATGTGGAAGCTATCTGAAGCAATGCAGTATTCAATTATTTATTTCCCTCTCTCCTTAAAGACTGCTTCAGTTCCAGATCTTCCCATTTCTCCTATATAATTAATGGGAAGTATGAAATACAGCTCAGAGGAACTTGGCTGGATTTGAAAGCATGTATGCATGTCATTTCTTTCATTCGTCATAGAGAGTACATAGGTATATGCATACCAGTTTCTGCTTCTTCGTTCAGCAAATACTTGACATATGTCATGTGTTTCGCTATGTCCTGAAAGTGAATACACCTGTTTTGCCCGACAGGTTAGTTGTATAAAATAGATTTATAGATTTGTAAGTGGATACATTTATAATATTTTTTAGGCCTAAACCATTATTTTAACTTAGCAGTGTTGAGATAGACCTCAGGAAGCTACATATTCCTATTCATTTACTCACCATAGACGATGTTTTATGACAGGAACAGAAATCTTCACTCTAAAATATAGAAGGGATGAGGGCATGTTCTTGGAAGGTAAAAGGTTTAGGTATTTTCTCCTGGCTGAGGAGAATGTTGAGCACAGATCTTCTGTTTAAATGGCAGACTCTAAGGTGAGAACCACCACTGCACTCTTCAGCTGCTTCTCTGCTTCTGTTTCTTGAAAAAAAAAGAAAAAGAAATCAACTGATTGCCTCAAATGTGATGTGTAAAATCATTGCTATGTCACTGAGGAGATTCCAAGTTGTGTGCTTCATAAATCCCCAAATAGATTCCAGATCTCATCCCTCTTCTTTTCTTCTTTTTTCTTTTTTCTTTTTTTCTTTTTTCTTTTTTCTTTTTTCTTTTTTTTTTTTCTTTTTTGTTAGCTTGGCATAATCAACCAGTCAACAGATGCCTTATTCCTAGACACTCTCTTTCCCCACCAAGAGAAATGCCCAGATGGGAAGAGAGCTACAAGCTCACACTGCCCATGCTCTGAACCAACTTGGCATCAAACTCGTGAAAGTAAAACTTTCAAAAATCAGAGGCTAGACTTTTAAAGGTATATATGTGCCAAAGAGTATTTTAAATATCAGCCTTTGCACAGCTGAGGATCTGAAACTCCACCATTTCATGCCCGTGGAACTTTGGCTCCTAAATACACAGGGGGCATTGAAACACATTGACTTGTGCATTCATTCATTGCAGTAAGTTGTAGAGAGCTGATAGATTATAATAAAAATAAGCCTGGGTGTCAAGCAAGATTTTCAAAATATCACAAATACTGGGTCTTTTTAAAGCTGATTTTTGAGACACATAAATGTGAATGAGAATATTTAGAACATCATTATAATTAGATTCCTTACTCCTGGCTGTCACATGTATTATTATCCATATTGAGGAACATTTTTTGTGTGTGTATGAAATTTATGAACTGATTTGTAGACTAAGAATTCTGCAAGCAATATAAAAAATAAGTTATATGGTTGAACACAGGATATGCTTTATATTTGGATTCCCTATGTAGTTTCTAGATAAGTAAAAACCAGTAAACATAGCATTTCGTTACTGATGAAGACTTCAATTTCTAGAAATCACCCATTCCCAGTAACTGAAGTCTGGCCATTCTTGTCAGGGACACTTGTATATATTGTTTTCCACAACAAATATTTTAAAATGTAGTGCATATTTTTTATTTCTATCTTGAAACCTGTAAAAAATGCACTTATGGATAAATACATTCTCATTCAGTGCACTCCTCTCCCAGGTTTGCTAGACTGATGTGCATAACTCACAAGATTCTCTGTAAGGAGAAAAATGTTCTATTGAAGTCGCAAGCACTACTGTTTTCTTAAAATTCAGATCCTGCTTTACACACTAATGTACTAATCTGAGCCTTTCAACAGGAGAAAACAGATGCAAAAATCATACTATTAAATGTGGTAAATATAGTGATTTATAGAATTCAGCCCTTGCATGCTTTCTATACATAGGTTAACAGAATTATTTATTTCTCTATGTCTGGAGCTGATTTAGCACTAGAAACCCCAAAGTAAATACAGTTTGCCCTTGAACAGTAGTATAGTTTAGGAATGTCAGGCAGTTTCTTTATTCTGAAAACTGCGTGAGCTGTGTGGATAACTGGTTTCTTAATTTGCACACATTAAGTAAACCTTTCATGTTGTTTTTAATGTTTAGTTTACAGTAACCTAGGTCATAAAGTGTGATGCTGGAAGCAGGGTGAATGAAAGCACAACCTTTCCCTCCCGTTTGTGAGAAAAGGAAGAGTGGGGAGGAAGAGAAGTGTCTTAACAGCTGTCATTGCCGAAGATTATTTAAAAGCTGTAAAAGCCTTCATTTGCCTTCAGGAATTGTGACATATGGTCAGAAATGGTTTGAAGATTTATTGTCATCTTTGTTGGATGAGATTCAAAGTGTTCTTTAACAAGGATCTTGTCCCTCATCATCCTTGGAAAAATCCTTCAGAAATTGTAAAGTATACAGAAAGCAGATAGAGCCTCAGATTTTTTCTTGGGTGTTTTTTTTGGGGGGTTTTTTTTGTTTTTTTGTTTTTTTACAAAAGGCAGTAAGCAGGGTTTCCAGATGAAATAAGAGAAATATTCATGATAAAAGTGAACCCTATTTTTTACTTGCAATCCGGTTTTTTTAAATGATACCATTTCATCATATGCATCAATGACAGATTGTTCCTCACCCAGTTAATTCACATTTCAGGTGCAACTGTGCACACTACACATTGCAGGGTCAATTTAGTCATTATTTGGAGGCATAAAGCTTCTACATGCAATTACAGCTATCCATTTTGTCTGGATCTCCCTCCCCTCATAGTTAGCAAATGTGGATTTCACATTTTGAAGGCATGATGAGACCCTTCCTCCCATAAAAGCCCATCAAGACTTCTGAGGTCAAGAAAGCGACAGGAAGGTATCAAATGACAGGCCATCTGAGCAAGTGAAATAAAGGCTAATGGCAAAGGGAAGACAATTGCCAGAGCATAGAAATGCTTAGAACCAAAAATAGCCCAACTGTGCATCTTAAAATGCTTGCATTGGGTTTGCGTGGCAAGGTTTTGGTAGGGGGGGGGGCTACAGGGGTGGCTTCTGTGAGGAGCTGCTAGAAGCTTCCCCTGTGCCTGACAGAGCCAATGTCAGCCGGCTCCAAGATGGATCCGCCACTGGCCAAGGCCGAGCCCATCAGTGACAGTGGTAGCACCTCTGGGATAACATATTTAAGAAGGAGAAAAAGTTGTTGGGCAGGAGCAATTGCAGCTGGAGAGAGGAGTGAGAAGATGTGAGAGGAACAACTCTGCAGACACCCAGGTCAGTGCAGAAGGAGGGACAGGAGGTGCTCCAGGCACCACAGCAGAGATTCCCCTGCAGCCCGTGGTGAAGACCATGGTGAGGCAGTCTGTCCCCCTACAGCCCATGGAGGATGATGGTGGAGCAGATATCCACCTGCAGTCCATGGAGGTCCATGGCTGAGCAGATATCCATCTGCAGCCCCTGGAAGATCTGAGCAGGCTCCTGGCAGGACCTGTGGCCCCACGGAGAGAGGAGCCCACGCCAGAGCAGGTTTGCTGGCAGGACTTGTGACCCTGTTGGGGACCCACGCTGGAGCAGTCTGTTCCTGAAGGTCTGCACCCTGTGGGAGAGACCCACGCTGGAGCAGTTGTTGAACAGCTGCAGCCCGTGGGAAGGACTCACGTTGGAGAAGTTGGTGGAGGACTGTCTCCTGTGGGAGGGACCCCAGGCTGGAGCAGGGGCAGAGTGTGAGGAGTCCTCCCCCTGAGGGGTGGGGGCAGGTGTTTTAAGATTTGGTTTTGTTTCTCATTATTCCACTCTGTTTTGATTGGTAATATATTAAAAGTTGAGTCTGTTTTGCCCGTGACGATAATTGGTGAGTGATCTCTCCCTGTCCTTATCTCGACCCAGGAGCCTTTCGTTATATTTTCTCTCCCCTGTCCAGCTGAGGAGGGGAGTGACAGAGCCGCTTTGGGGGGCACCTGGCCTCCAGCCAGGGTCAACCCACCACATGGTAATGGACAAATCTTCTCTAACTTCATTTTCCAAGCTGAAGCGATGTGGAGCACTATTGTGCCTGCTCTCGCTCCCACTGACTGCTGCACCTGTAGAAATTAAGAATAAAGCCCATCGCGATGAATATTGAACGGCACATTGATCTCAAGGTATACGAGGTACCAGTGAGATATGGCAAAGGGCACCTTTCTTATCCCTCTTAAATTTTGCATAAGTCAGACTGATTTAAGCTTTAGCTGAATAAAATCCTCCAATTTTAGCAGGCTTGACAAGAATTTATTGTGTTCCAGTAAGAAAATAACGCAGAAACATAATACTCCAATCATATTTTTAAAGGTAGCTTCACAGTATAAAGTTATGGCGCTTGCATGGTAGAATTATAGTTACTTTCAGATTCAGTGTCCTTGGTTGTTTCCTGAATAATAATAATATATCACGTAAGTGGGAAATGAATCATCTACATATGTAATACTTCTCACTGTCTCCTAGCTGGGGTTAGAGCAGAACCGTCGCAAGCAGGATGGGGACCGGAGGTGGTCACTGCGTTAGTACTCCACTGGCTCATGGCGCGGGGAGGTGAAAGGCACTGTGCAAGCATTGCACGTGAGGAAGGTGATCCAGCAGTAGTGACAAGCGGAGAAGCCGGGCCTTCTTGAAGCACAAGGAATCAAGTGAAGAGCAGTAAGGGGAAGACAGACTTGGCCAGGGAGTTTTGTTGCTTGACTTTGTTGCTGTTGTCACTGAAATTTTCTGCTCCTTTTGGGAGGAAGAGTATCCAAATAACTCTCAGTTTCCAGGTTGGATGACAATTCAGCTAGGATTACATACAAATAAAACCACTTGTGCCGATATCTGTTTCCCATCCAAGACAAAACAGAAACTACTTCATCAAATCTGCTGGAAGGTTCTGGCTACACAGGTGGTAGCAAACTAGACCTGTCCAGAGCCATCCTGTGCCAGTGGGGCTGCCTAATCAGCTGTCTACATCCAGGTGCTCCTCCATGCAACATGCCGAGGGGCACAGTGGCTGCTATGTGCCACTCCTAACTCATTTTTTCCATACCTGCCACCGCAGGAAGCAAAATGGGCCTTAACTCCCCCACTTCAGGGTTCTTTTTCTGATAATGCTTACACCTGTTTTATTCTTTCCTCAAATTCCCCAAACTTTCTGCAGAGCTTCATTCCTCCTGGAAGGGGCTTTGTTTTCCTGGCAGCAAGACCTTCCTAACCCTCAGGCTGTATTTTTAAGTTTTGATTTGCATAAGTTTGTATAAACCCACCAATACAGGGCCTTCCATCTGCTTGCACTATTATCGCTGAGTGGTAGAACAACACAAATGTTCGAAACAGAGCTGCCAAACTTGCCTGAGATGCTCTCCTCTCTCACATGGAGCCCGCTGTGGTGCAGCAACTTGAAATCAAACTACGAGGCATGAACGCCACACAACGCAGTCGGAAAACATCCCCTTCCAGTCTACCCAAGGGTTCAGACCAGCAAATGCCCTTCCTAAAGGAGCAGAGGTGGTGGGAACGTCACTGGCGAGGAAAGGCCAAGCAGTATAGGTCCTCATGGACTGCCCTGGTACTCCTGGTTGTGCCGGCAGGAATCCCCAGCTGTCGGAGAGGCACGGCTGTGCCAAATGCCTGATTGGCAAGGCAGCCACCACTTCTGCGCCCCTGGGTAGGGCTGTATTCCTGGTGCCCATCTCCAAGTCAGCACTATGGGATGGAAATAAGGAAGGAGTGCATAAAACCAGAGATATCCACTGCAGAGTGGAAGGGGAACCAGCCTTTTTAAGGAGGTAAAAAAATCCTTTTCTCTCCACACTTACATCTTGAATAACAAAGATGAGCCATCCAAGACGATAGTGAAGCAGTCTTGGCCTTTTGTGAGAGATGAATCAGTGCAAACTTGTGTATGGTGTCTCAGAAATTGCTCCAACATGATACACTTCACAGTATTCAGTTTCTGAGATGCAGAACTAAGCCCTAACAGTTTTCTGAATCACTTGAGATTTGCTCCTTATTAATGCTAATTTAAATCTCCTTGAGGGAGTTGGTAGCAAATCTGTCCCTTTTTATTTTTATTTTTTAAGGAAGGAAAGATTATACTTGGAAGCAAATCTTAGTCATTTTCATTTGATTTTTACGTGCACCACTGAGGTATCACTCCATGACTTAAATTAACCTTGTTGATGCAGTTATATAGAAACTCTAGAAACTCACACTCTCCAGTGGCCTTTAATTCCTAGTCTTTCTTCAAACACTTGTTTTTTAACACAGAGCTAAGGCATATATATGACATATAATGGCACAAATGTATTACTAGGAATTTCAAATATCCTGTCCCATGGATACTTATTGTCTCATTAAATAACTCATGAAAAGGAGTTTGAATTATCCACATTTAATGATAGCTAGGAGACCTGCGTAATGAATTTATAAGTTTATCCTAATCAAATGCTGTTTTCCAGATAGAATTTCTTGACTGAGCCCTGGGCTAAGGACAGCTCAGTAGGGGGCTAATTATAGTGGTGCTACTAGTATGAAAAATAGTTGCTTTCCCTTATGGGAAAGTTTCTGTAGACTACTAGGTTAAGATAATGAAGCACTGTTCGGCAGTCTGGAAAACTGCAAATAATAGTTGCTTTTCTGAGAAGTTGATGTAGATGATTTTGATTAAATTTGTGAAATTCTGTGTAATACCTGCCATTGCTTTCAGTCAGTAATTGCAGTGAGTAGGACAAATAGGCTACTGTACTTTATTTAAGATATTACATTACAAATGTCAGCATGCATGAGAATAACATATCATGTGGGTGAAGGAACCATTGCTTCTAAAAGGAAATCAATATATAATAACCACTTATATCAAGCCTCTATTCAGTGTAATGGAGGACAACAAAGAGCCTGCAATATGCCTGCAAGGAACATTCACTTAGCACTCCAAGAACAGGTGCTATAACTGATCTTGCCATTCATGCAACATAATACCCGGTTTGTCCCTTACATTTTAGGGTTTACACAGTGAGCTATAACTCTGCAGATACAGATGAAAGTGGAACTTTTTTGTGTGTGTAGCTGTGCAAAAATAGACATTAATTTTACTTTTGTGCATATATTGTAAGAAGGGAGCAGAATAACAGTGTTAAAATCTCTGGATCTAGGGTAATAACCATGTTGGAGAAACCTGAATTATATGGATTACAAATATTAGGACAATCGGGCTTTTGGCTTAGGCCTTAACTGCTATGTAGCTACTAGCATGTGGCACACCAAAGTCAAGGGAGATTTAATTTTTTCTTAAGAAAAAAATTAGTTCTTTTTCTGGAGTGAAGATATATATTTATGTGGCCTCAGAGGAGGAAGAGGCAAGCAGATCTGTGCTTGAATTCTTCACACTGATTAAAGTCTCTGAGGCTGGGTTCTGAAATTATTTTGCATGTTTTTTGTTGCCACTGCATCCAGTCTGTTTTAGTTTTAGTTTAGGGAATAGCTTAATATAGTGCTTTCAGTGAAGCATTTGTTTCCCATTAAACACTGCCAAAATTTGAAGTACGGAGTGTAAAGTTAATGAAAAAAGTACTGGTACGGGGTTTTCTAACATCAGCTGCAGTTCATTGTAGTTCTACAACTATGGTGTCTGTATAGTGGATGAATTAATGTGCATGGTTTACAATGAGATTATGTCATATAGATCTTTCTAACGTCTTTTATGTCAAAGCTCCACCCTTATCTCTAAGAAATTTAATAAGTCAGTCAAAAATTGTGGGAAAACAGCATGATTTTCCCAATATGCAAAAAGTGTCAGGGAATGTCTTTCTTTCTTGGTTCTGATAGAATCATCCATATTTTTATTTTATTATATCTTTTGTCATTAAGAACTATTTCTTAGAACAAGTTCTCTGACTTAACCTTTCTAATTGTTATAGATGGTTGGAGAAGTTTTGACTCTCTTTTGTCTAATTAAATGTTGCAAAATTTGATGTTTGAGGTGTAGGTGCTTCTGTCTCTTTGACTTATTTGAGGGTATAAAGAGAAAAAGGCTGATAAAATATAAGGCCATTCACAGACTGGAATGAAGGGCTGCTTTTCCAATATGAGGAGAAAAAAATGCACTAAAAAATGGAAACCCACAGAAATATGGTGCACGCTATTTGATTATAATCCCAGAATTCCTGTTTTACTTTAGGAATGCTATGAATGGTCATTTTTGCTTTTATAATCAATAAAACATTTGCAATCCTTACTAGGGACAGACAAAAGCTTCAGAAAAAAATTATTTGTCTAAGTATGCGTATATAAGTATATATATTCTACTATGATGGAAATGTGGACAATGAAGTAACTTAAATTAGAGATGAGGATAAAACAAAATGCCTTTGTTTTAGTGTTGTTGAAAGTCTTCCTAAGACTTCATTGCACAGCTCTGAGGATTTCTTTTCTGCAAATTTTAGACCATATGCAATTTTGAAGAATTGATATGGCTTCCTCATCACTGGGTTTAAATGCCAGTAAGAGCAGTGGTGACTTAGCATTTGATACTCTAGTTTAAAGAAATTTGAAGGTAACAAGTGTACGTTTTTCTCCTTGGTGCCCAGGCATAACTGTAAGGAGCTTTGGAGATAACTGAGTTTTGAAGCAAACCCATTTCCTTTCAAAAGTATGAAAAACAAACTGATGTGCAGGTCTCTACAGTATATGCAAGGTATGAGTAACCCTGTCAGATTTACTCTTTCAGCATTCAGCCAGACTACTTAAGGAAAGAGATATTAATTCATTTTTAATGTTAGGAAAATACAGTCATTAAAAAGCAGATAACATAAAATGCCAGAAATGCTTTTAACATTACACGAAGTGCACTACTTGCCTAAATAGCTTGCTACTTTTAGAGATCTAGATATGCTGAGGTATTAAATATTAAAATAGAGGTTGCTTTTTAAAATGCAGTGTTTCTTATCAGAAAAACAGTTTGAACAAGCAGTGCTGTTGTATAATGCATGATGTTGCTAATAAGAGAGTCTTGGAAAATCATTTTTCACGCTGTAAGAGTGACTAGTGTTTTGAATAAGAAAGATTCTTTCTCTGTTCATGTTCTCTTAACATATATATAACAGTGCTGTCAAGCTGCATGTAATTATAAATTTGCAATACATTCTGAGTCACATGAGGTCCATTCTGGGCTTTTATCCTATTTTTGTATATTTACTGGTTATCAACTCTGTTAGCAGGCTATACATAACTTTGATTGGAAAGTCATTCTCAAAGAGTAATTATCAGTGCTTCAGTGCTGGTTTAGATGAATATGTTGGAAGGGTTCTCTGGGTTCTGTTCTATGTATGTCTAGTGTTATTTAATATTCATGGTATTGATTTGGATGAGACAACAGGAACAATGCTTATTCAATTTTTCCAGTGACACTAACCTCTTCACAGTTGAACCTGCAGCATTAAAGGAAAAGATTCTGATATGTTGGAAAGAAAATAGGGTGAATTTAAATGAAAAAAAAAAATAATCCTGGAGAAATAGTAGTTTAAGTACAGGCTAGAGAATGGTTGATTATGTAATATTTTAAGGAAAAAAAGTTTCTAGGGCCACAAGGCATTACAAACTGAGCAGAAGTCAAAAATGGCATGATATTGCCAAAACCCCCCAAAGTATATAGTGGGATGGATGGGCAGGAGCATTTTCAGAAAGATATATAAATATACTCTGTGCTGTAATGCAGGGGTGTTTCGTCCAGGTTTGGACACAACTGAGAAAGAGCAATTGCAGATTGTCCAGCGAGAGTAATATATAAGACAATATAACCTCTGAGAATAGGTGGAGGAAACTGAAGTTTTTCAGTTAAGGAAAAGTCTTGAAACTTGGAAAAAAGTAACTATTTAAAAAAAATAAATTAAATTGTAAGTTCTCCAGATTTATGAAAAAAAAAAAAAAAAGGAGTAAAAAGGAATAAGTATTCGACATCACGAACTTTCTAACACTAAGGCCATTGAAGCACTGGAATGAGAATTCAAGAGCAGATTAGACAAAAGTCTTTCGACAATGGCAAAGACATTGAGAAGTGGGAGATGGATGAGAGCTGTGTATTCAGTTCTGAAAGAGATTTCCTTGGTGCAAAGAGCAGTTCTTGTCCAGCCCGGATACTATTCTTCATCCTGCAAAAGACAGTAAACCACAGTCTCACTTCAGGATGGACTTGGGATTGGTAGAACACCTAAACCTTTGACCTCATAAATCAGTGGTATTTAAACTTTGCTATGTTTTTTTCATCGTAGAAGTTGTTATGTGTTGGTAAGAACTAAGTAGTTTAGCTGTGGCGGCTTTTGGGGTGTGACTTTTTGAATTTGTATTCAAACGAATGGACAGACTAACACACTTTTTGTCTATGTATTTCTTTTAAGCAAATTCCCAAGGCACTGGAAAATTTTCAGACCAAATAATTAGGGATGTGAAGGAGATGGGAATAACGTATTTGTTACTGTGTGCTTAAGACTATACGTGAAAGTCTATTTTTTGTTTGGTTGGTTTGTCTTGGCGATAGCATGCAATGATATGGCTTAAGAGCAAGTACAATAACATTTTCTCATAACATTAAATAATAAATGATCACTATTATGGGAAAGTGAGCAACTTCAAATAAGGCCGTATGGGAGCTAAATGACTTGAGAGCAAGGGACATCAGACTGGAAGAACCTCGAATCAGTTTTTGCCCTTGACTTGCCACTGACTTTGAGCAAATCACTTTGTCTCTTCCTTCCTTTCCCCTTGGTCCCTCTTGCCTTACGTAAGCTAATTCTTTGGAAAGCAGTGCAATGCGTGCCTCTTGCTGTGTGTTTAACAACATGGCCACCCTTGTTCCATTGGGTACTTTAGGGAATTATTATTATTATTTAATAACAACAACACTGTAAGACAGAAAAGGAAAGGTTGTAAGTAAGGTTCATATGCACAGCACACATCTAGTCTGATTAGACACGAGGCCTTGCAGTGAGAGATTAGTACTGTTCGGCCAGAATCTGCTTTGCTGCTTATTCCCTTTAAAATATTCATCACTTACTTACTTACTGTGTTATTCACAGCAACAACAATAAAAGGAACTGAGTAAAAAATTTTCATAATAGTCACTCTACTACTCTGCCTACATTCCTTGCATAATCCCAATCCTGTTGTCTTTCATCTCTTCTAGTATTATAAACCCCTTTTTCAATAAGTACTTTAATTAAGAGATATACTTAATGCTATAAATATTCATGTTGGACATTGTGTGTGATAACTCGAAGAAGGTAGACATATTATCCCCAGACCATTTTATGCATACAGGTTTACATTTAGATCTTGCATGCATTTTTGTTCTGAGTGAGAAGTGTGGATGTGGTAATTTTATAACTCGTTGATTTTAAAGTCTACAATTCATAATAAATGCACACTTTCCAGTAATCCATTATTTGCAAGCACTGTAAGTGAAGTTTTGGGCTGCCCATGAAAGGGATTAGGTCCCTTGAGGCAATTTTGGGGTAACAGAGTTACCTCAGTGTCAGGTAGAAAAGCTTTTCTGAATTATTTCAGTAGACTAATGCCTCCAACCTAATCAGTTTTGCTGATTTAACTGGTCCACTCTGGAGCCTATTGTGAGTCACAGTCAGGATTTTGAGATTCAACAACACTTATAACTTTATGTGAATTAAAAATATTCTGGATGCTGGTGCATTCTTGACCAGTAGGTTAATTGAAAAACATTAGAATGAAATATTCAAGAAGAAAATTAAAGCTTATAAGACTGTATTAAACTTTTCAGAAAAAAGATCTAATTGGATCTGAACTGTAGTAAATAAAGTAAATAAATCTCTTAGCTTTTATAGCATGTAGCATTTGGGGGAGCTGTGGGAGGGAGAACTCCAGGAGAATAAATTGTAAATTTCAGTACTTGCTTGTAAATTATTCAGTCTGTTTTCATTTGTTTCAATCTAAAAATTAGTAATATTGATACATGGGATGATGATGAATGGAAAGCCTGAGATCTTTAGTAACTCTTGATTGAATATTTACTACTAATACATCAGCACCTGGAGATCTAAAATCCTACCTAGGCCTAGTTTCTGTTGCAATCTTCAGTCTGCTCATGATTTCTCATGAAGAAGGTGGGGGCTGACCTGGAAGTTTAATTTCAGTCTTGGACTAACTTTTTTGCATTCAATGAAAAAAGCAATGTCTGATGAAATCTAGATTTGGCCATACTGAGATACTGAGGAGTAGTGCGTACTCTAAATAGACCCATTGACACTGCATTCAATAAGACTATATCAACATGTTAATGGAGCAATGTGGCTTGCAGATCACGCTCAGACTAAAGACTTCAAAAATGTACAGATTTCTTAGGGTGCAATATAGTTTTATAACATTTTGATACTGCTTTTAAGATTTGGATGATAGTGATATGAGGTTTTTGTAGAAAAGGCTCACAACATGTTTTAACCATTTATAATTTAAATGATTCTCAAACATTTTAATACATTTTTCTTTTTCAGAAAGATTTCTTAGTTATATTTCTCAAGATTAATGTTGACTTTCTGTGATAGCCAAGCACTATACTGTTTCAGCTTGGTGCTTTTACATTCACATCAAGTGTCAGTTGTTTGAACAGTTTTTTGTATCTTACAGTCACCATGGATAGCTTTAGACCATAATTTAAGTAACTGAAACTTCAGTGTGCAAGCTTGAACTTCCAGCTTCCCTTTACAGTCAAGGAGGAGATATTTCCCAATTCATCTCATCGTGAAATGGGAATCTACATGGGTCAAACAAATTTCCTACTAGTGAAGTCTATTTTTCTCCATCCTTGTACATATCCTAACACTCAAATTCAGACATTTAATTTTTAGATATCTGAAATTAGAGGAGATAAATCTTATCCCATTAGACAATCAGTACTGCACCTAGAAAAATATTTATTTAGCAGAAAAGCATTATCTGTTGGTCTTGATAAATTTTGTAACTCATGGCACTGTCAGGTCTGGCATCTGCTGACCAGCCATGTATGCGATATGAAGTCAATAAATAAATAAAATATCAACAGTGCTGCACTGCTGCCAGGGCATTTCTTGTAGCCTGGTTTTGCTTCAAAGGACCCATAAGAAGGCATTTTCCCTTTTCGCAGCCCTGTGTGCAGTCATATACCAGTCATGATAACATATAGAACATGTAATCAGAAGTTTTTTGTAATAGTATAGAAGAAGGCTCAGAAACATGTACATTTGTCTTTCCTGCAGAGATGAAAATGGCAACTAAAGGTATAAGACTCTTGTGACTCAGATCCAACCAATTTTCTGAGGTTTTATGGTAATACAGATATAGAGCAAACCTGAAACAAAATTCTTTGATTCTCTAGGAAATAGCACATTCAATATATTTTGTCATATGTAAGTAGCAGTACGTGGCTAAAAGAGGCAATGTGATGTATGTCAACATAAGAAAAAGAATTTCGTGAAAGAAAGAGAAATTATTACCCCTTAATTCAAAGTGAAACGACTGCATAACCACCCAAGATGCGAAAGCAAAACTGTAACAAAAACAAATCAGTGAAGCCACTGCCTATCCCTTTCAGGGAGTGAAATCTACCCACAAGAAGTATTTCTTTCCCTGTATGCATGAAAAAGAAATAAATGAGACATTCAAATAATAGAAGAATTTGCATATTCATCACTTATACGGAAATGAAATTTGCTATGCGGACATGATAAGAGTTGCATTTCAGTAGCATTGATAAGTGAATGTCAAAGCATACATTTTTAGGAGACAATCTGGTTACTTTGGCAACTCAAGCATTATTAGTCACTTCTGATAAGGCATCCTTCTTTCATTACCACCTGTGGCCTTTGTCGCCGTTTCCTAGTAACATCAAATTGTTTTGATAAAAAGTAATTAACATATTCAGTTGTAACAAGACTATACATAAATTTGATCGCTCTTTATTGTTTCTTCTCGAGGCAGCATAACAAAATTTAAAAGTAAGCTTTGTTTCCTTTTCTTCTCTTTATTCCTAACCAAGCCTGAGAGAATTACGCTAAATTACTGACGCATCTATATATCCAAGCCCATTAAAATAATGCAATTAGGTTTAAAAATACCAGTTAGGATTGTTGCTTTAGATCAGGGGATATGTGATTAACAAGGGGGAAAAATAGCCTTGAGTTACAATAACATAGAAAATTATTTTTGTAAGAGCTTTGAGAAAATTGCAACAATTCAGAGATACAGAAAATAGTTAAAACCTCTCTCAAAGTATAATTGTGAATGATTTCTGTTGTGAGTTACCTTGATTTATTTAACCATGTTGTAAAGTCCTGACAGTCCTAAGTCAGGAAAACCACTAACTTTTAAAAAGTTTTGTAAAAGGAATGGTGCTAGGTTTATTCAGACATTTACTCATGTTAACATACAAAAAAATACATGTCCATATGTACGTATGTATGTGCTAGAGATTCTGTTTCTCAAGGTGTAAGGTTTTTTTCTTGCTGATACACCTAATATGGCAAAAAAGGCAGGGAAACTATACTGCTGGTGGCAGCAGCAATTCCCTGAATTAAATTATTGGTTACTTCAATATATTGCAGAATTGCAGAATGGTTGAGGCTGGAAGGAATTTCTGAAGACCATTTAGTCCAACTCCTCTGCTCAAAGCAGTCAACTACAGCAAGTTGCCAAGGATGGAGTTCAGCTGGGTTTTTAATAACTCCAAGGCTGGATTCTCCACAACCTCTCTGGGCAACCTCTGACAGTGTCAAATTACCCTTACAGTAAAAAGGTTTTTTCTTGTGTTTAAGTAGAATTTCCTGTGTATCAGTTTGTGCCTATTGCCTCTTGTCTTGTCACTGGACACCACTGAAAAGTGTCCGGCTCGGTCTTCTTTACTCCCATCAGATATGCACTGAGAAGATCACCCTGAGCCTTCTCTTCTCCCATTGAACAGTCCCAGCTATCTCAGCCTCTACTCATATGAAAGAGGCTCCAGTCCCTTCATCATCTTTGTGGCCCTTTGCTGGACTCTCTCCAATATTTCCATGTCTCTCCTGTACTGGGTAGCCCAGAGCTGGACACAGCAGTCCAGATGTGACCTCACCAGTGCTGAACAAAGGGAAAAGATCACCTCCCTCAACCTGCTGGCAACACTCCTCCTAACGCAGCCCAGAAAGCTATTGTGGTTTTTTTGTTTGGTTGGGTTTTGTTTGGTTTGGTTTGGTTTTGTTTGGTTTTGTTCTGCAATGGCACATTGGTGGTTCATATTTAACTTGTTGTCCTCCAGGTCCTTGTCTGCAAAGCTGCTTTCTGGCCAGTCAGCCCCCAGTCTGTGCTGGTCCATGGGATTATTCCTCCACAGATGCAGAACTTCCCATTTCCCTTTGCTGAACTTCATGAGAGTCCTTTTAATACATTTCTCCATGCTGTTGAGTTCCCTCTGGATGGCAGGATGACCTTCTGGTGTATCAGTCACCTCCCTTTGTTCTGTATAACCTTCATCCACCAAGCTAGTCATTTCACTGTAGAAAGTTACTGGTTTAGTCAACCATGATTTCCCCTCCATAAATCCATGCTGACTACACCCAATCACCTCTTGTCCTTCATATGTTTAGAAATGGCTTTCAGGATTATTTGCTTTATCATGTTCCCAGGGATTGAGGTGAGGCTGACTGGTCTGTAGTTCCCAGGGTCCTCCTTCCCATTCTTCTTGAAGACAGAAGTGACATTTGCTTTCTTCCAGGCCTCAGAAACCTCCCTGGCACCCCATGACCTTTCAAAGATACTCGAGAGTGGTGTTGCAATGATGGCAGCCGGCTCCCTCAGCACCCATGGGTGCACCCGCAATCTGGGTCTAGATTGTGTATGTCCTTTTAGTTTACATATTGCTTAACCTGATCTTCCACCACTGAGGTTAAGTCTTCCTTGTTCCAGGCTGTCCCACAGGTCTCAGAACAGGGATTGCTGAAGGCCAGTCTTGCCGGTAAAGATCAAGGCGAGGAAGGTGTTGAGCACCAACCAGGTCCCCATTCCAATTCAGCAATGGGATCACACTTCCCATAGTTTTCCATTTTCTGTCAAGTCCTTCTTGTTGCCTTTCCTGCCATTGCCAGATTCAGCTTCAGATGGGCTTTGGCTTTCCCAGCCAAACATGTCTTAATTTTAGACCAGCTAAAATTTTTAGGGGAAAAAAATTATGCAAAATATGTTAGTGTAGATGTGGGTGTGTAGCTAGTGGTGTGCCCCAAGGGTCAGTGCTTGGTCTGGTCTTGTTCAACATATTCATCAATGACCTGGACGAGGGGACAGAATGTACCCTCAAGCAAGTCTGCAGATGATACAAAACTGGGAGGAGTGTCTAACACAATGGAAGGCTGCACTGCCAATATGCGAGATCTGGACATACTAGAGAGATGAGTGGAGAGCAAAGAAATGAAATTCAACAAGGGTAAGTGTAGGGTCCTGCACCTAGGGAAGAACAACCCAATGGACCAGTACAGGTTAGGGGTTGACCTGCTGCGAAGCAGCTCTGCCAAGAAGGACCTGGAAATCGTGGTGGACAAGAAGCTCTCCATGAGCCAGCAATGTGCCCTCATGGCCAAGAAGGCCAATGGTATCCTGGGGCGCATTCAGAAGAGCGAGGCCAGTAGGCTGAGGGAGGTTATCCTCCCCCTCTACTCTGCCCTGGTGAGGCCACATCTGGAGTGCTGTGTCCAATTCTGGGCTCCCCAGTTCAAGAAAGACAGGGAGCTACTGGGGAGAGTCCAGCGGAGGGCTACAAAAGTGATTAGGGGACTGGAGCATCTCTCGTATAAGGAAAGGCTGAGAGAGCTGGGTCTGTTTAGCCTGGAGAAGACTGAGAGGGGATCTCATCAACGCTTACAAATATCTAAAGGTCAGGTGCCAAGAGGATGGGGCCAGATCCTTTTCGGTGGTGCCCAGCGACAGGACAAGGGGCAATGGGCACAAAGTGGAACACAGGAAGTTCCGTCTGAATAGGAGGAAAAACTTCTTCACTTTGAGGGTGACCAAGCACTGGAACAGGCTGCCCAGAGAGGTTGTGGAGTCTCCTTCTCGGGAGATACTCAAAACCCACCTGGATGCATTTCTGTGCAACCTGCTCTGGGTGATCCTGCTCTAGCAGGGGGGCTGGACTAGGTGATCTCCAGAGGTCCCTTCCAACCCCTACCAATCTGTGATTCTGTGATTCTGTGATTTGTGTATGTGTATTAATGTGTATATACATATGTGCCTGTATATATTTAATATGACTGACTAAACATAAATACATTATGTCAGTAAATTCTATTGACCAAACAGTCTGAAAAGAAATGTGATCCTATTCCATATATTTCACAGATTTCAGGGGCCTGAAAGAAAAGAAACCCTAAAAATTAGTGCAGATTGCAGAACTGAGCATTTGATGGGTTGCCAGATTGCTGGTGTAGCAACAAGTAACCATTCCTTGTCCTTGAAATGTGACCTCCCTGTTCTTGAAAAATATGTGTCATGAAGGGAGTTACTCATTCAGACTAATGTTGGTGGAAACGTAGTGGCTTAGGAGCCTATTCTATAAAAAGTTTTCCAAGTACAGGAGCAGATGCATGTAACAACAGAAAGGTTAAGTATCTACCAACACCATATATATCCCAAAAGTTTGTATGTAGGTAAAAGTCATGGGATTAATTTTAAATTTAAATGGGTGCAATTCAATTTGTAATGTGGAAACAGCAACTCAACAACAGATTAGTCAACACCTTATACAACATTACATACTATGCTCACGATATACACAAAATAGAAAATTTGTGTCTGTATATGAATGTGTATTGGCACTCTGGAATGATGTGTATTAGAGTGTTGGCATTAACAATCCCATTGATTACAATCTAATAGCACCAGTAAATAGCAGTTTACAGAGAGATGAGAGAAATACTTTTTCAATAGCTATAATTGAAGGCAGAGAAATTAGAGAATATTTTTTTCTGTTGCAATTCAGATATATTAAATATTTTCAGTTTGTGGGGTTTTTTGTTTTGTGAAAAGTGAGAAATTCTGAGCATGTTCATTCACAAAATAAAGCACTCATTTAAACATTGTTAAAATATTTACCATTTTATGATGTCGCAAAAAGCTTTTTGTTAGCACTCATTCATATTTGTGAAACCTGATTTCGGAGTTACGTCAATGTTAATACTTCCAATGTTTATCCATTTGAAAATTATAATTTCTACACGTTTCTACAGAGAGCTGATTAACTTACCTTGTATGTTTGTAAGTCTTATTTCTTCAAAGGGAGTCCATTCAAAGACCATTGTGTGTTGAAGTGGAGATTTGATTTAAATGCTGCATCTACTAACAGTATTCAAGTTTTCAGCACTAAAAATGTGTTATCAGAAATAATATTTATGCTTTGAACTGATTTTTTCTCTGTAACTAGAGTATTTTTCATTTTTGTTTGAGGCTTGTTTAAATAAGTGAAAATATTTCAGAGACAATATTTCCACAAAAAGAGCTGAAGACAGTTATGATATCTACATCACAAGAAAACAGTTGCAGTATAGTTAATGCAGCAATATCACCTTGAGATTGAGAAGCTGTATTCAGGGGACAGCAGGATATTAGGAAACCTGAGCTATGACTATAAGCAGTTGTTTAGAAAGAAGGAGGACTATAGTAGGAAAACAGATATTCAGCTTTATCCTCCTGTGTCCCTGGGAGTTGATGTAGTGGAACAGAGTACTCTGCTGGGATCAAGGAGAGATGGCGCAGCCATCATCAGTAAGATGAGATGCAGCTGACTCAAGAAATTCCCTTTGCAAATAAATCAGACTTCCAGGCTAAGAATAAGAAAATAATTTTGCTAATAGTATAGTACTGCGATAACACAACAATCCTGTCTCATTGTGGGTATGGTGAAACTCTTTGATGGGCAGTAGATTCATTTAGCTCTACTAACTGGAAGGTAGGTGGTAGCAGCTTCAGACAGAGGCCCAACAGGGGAAAAAGAGCAAGGAAACAAGAAGTAAAAGGTGAATAAGCTTTATGTTTAGAATTGGATATACTATCATTTTACTACTTTCTGTTTAGGTTCTGCTTTGGAGTATTCCTCTACACAGTTTTGAAAAACACTCCAGAGGGAAATACAACTAAAAATGCAAGAACTTGAATTGCTATTGAGTGGTTATTAAAAAAAAAAAAAAAAAAAAAAAGGAAAGAAATAAGAAAAGAAACAGAATGCAGGTAAAATAGAGCACAGACAGAAGACCAGCACAGGGCTAAATGACTCTAAATTTTATTTAATATTACTGCTTTCTTTCTGGGGATGGAGTTGGAAGGACCTGCCTCAAATTTACATGCCAGCAAAAAGTAATGTTAAAAACTAATAGTAATTGTATACCCTGTTGCTTAAATTTCATCAGTTTCAGAATAATGGGAGATGGCAACTGCAAAATGACTGTTTAAAGGTGACCTTGAAAGATTAAGGGGGAATATAGACCTGTTAGTTTGACTTCTCTACTGGAAAATAAGCTGTAAACATAAGTATAATTATGACAGCAAAGGGAATTATTCATCTTTTGTTTACAGAAGATCACAGAAAAGGGATTTATAAATGAGTTAAATACACTTGATTTTCAAGAATAAACTTTACTCAGTCCTGCTCGGGTTTTCTAGGGGAGTAATAACTGTTTAAAGGATAGGAGACTAAAGTTAGGCATAAATGACTAGTTTCTCCGGAACAGAAAGGTTCCACTCAAGCATGAGATGAAACTCGTGCTCTTTAACCTCTTTATGAATGGCCTAAAGAAAAAAAAAGGTAGCAGAGAGGAGATAAAATTGAAGTGATTAAGTTGTTGATCCTATCAAATTATTAAGGGCCATGAAATTAAAATAAACCTAACTAATCTATATTATAGTTATAGCTGTATGTAATAGTAAGTATGTGGGTGCACAACGATGATCTATAGATTCAGGAAAGAGTTCTTAGAGGACAGTTATTAACTCTTATTTCTCAACAACTGTAAAAAGACAAATAAAACTTGGGGAATTTTTAAGAATGGCCAGTGAAAAATAAGCATCGTTATACTAACGTCCAAATAAATGTTTTTTGTTCAACTTGAACATTCCATTCGATTCTGCTCACCTCGAATAGGAAAAATTAGAAGAGCTTAAAAATGTGCAAGGCAATCAGAAAAAGATCATCAGAAATACAGACTGCCGTACAACCTTGGGAAGGATTATTAAATAGACTAAGAGTCTTCAACATTGAAAGGAGATGATCGATTGAGATCAAAGGAGATGCTGAAGATCTCCATAACATATGGAGAAAATGGCCAGGTCATGATGGGTCATCATGTTTTATTGTAGAAGGAAAACTTATTGGCATCCAATTAAATTGTCAGACAGTAAGTTTAAGAGAAATGTAAGTAAGCACTTTTCTCACATGACCCACAATTGTGGAACAAGTGTGGAACTCACAGGATGTCACTGTGACCAGATGTATAAAAGCATTCAAAGAGCAATTGCGTAAGTTACCAGCACAAAGTCTGTTAAAACTGTAGGGAAGCTGTTCAATGCAGTTATATACAGGGGATCAGGTTATCCTTAAATAACAAACTTCTGGCGGTTGGTAACACGTTGAAGGAAAGTATCACTGTACTATTCCTTGTTCTTATAGCTTTCTAGGTATCTGCTATTTAATCATTATATCTGTGGGTCTGGGGTCCTTAGGGTCTGGAGGTTAAGTAGCTCATGCACTGGCTCCTGTCCATTTTTGCATTAGCCCTTCCAGAGTAGATTGGCTAAATCTGGCTACATAATGCTGAGTGTCTTCTCAGCCCCATGTGGTGCTCCTATGGCCCTAGCACGCAACTCAGTGTGTGTGTGCGCATGTGGTATTTTACTAAGTGTGCCTGAAATAACATGAAGACTGTGTTGCAGCCTACCAGAAACAGGCTCTTCTGTGGAGGGTATGGGTTGCATGGCAGCAGGTATGGGGAAGTGATTCTTCCCTCTAGTCAGCAACCATGAGGCCACATCTGGAATATTTGTTCACTTTTAGGATACCCAGTATAGAACATTGTCATATATTGACATGTCATCTATATAATGAAGCTGTCTTCAGAGCTGCTGCAGTTGCATGTTGTTGTTCCAGCCCAGATGCAGGACTTGGTATTTGTCTTTGCCGGATTTCATGAGGTTTATGGTGGCCCATTTCTCCACCTCTCAACGTATTTCTGAATAGTAGCTCTGACCTCAAGCATATCAGATGTTCCCCCATGTATCATTTGTTAACTTACTGGAGGTCTGTTCTGAACTATCATTCACATCAGTGACAGAGATTTATTGATTCGTTCAGTTGATTCATTAGCCTCAGAATCAGCTCTTGAGAAGTAGTACTGCAAATTGGTTGCCTGTTAGACTTTGAACCATTAGCCTTGATTCTAATTTGCACAGCCACTTTTCCATCCACCTTGTAATTCACACATCCAGTCCATCTTTTCCCAATTTGGCTACAAGGATGCTATAGGAGACTTTGTCAAAAGCTCTACTAAAATCAAAATAAATCTCTTCCAGTGCTTCCTCCCCACCACCTCCACCATCCACAGAGGCTTTTAACTCCTCATAGAAAGCAATCAGGTTGGTCAAATGCAGTTTGCCCTTGGTAAATCTGTGATGGTTGTTCACAGTCACCTCTTGTCCTTAATGTGCTTGGAAACGGATCCCTGGGGACTTGCTCCATAAGCTTCACAAGGCTTTCATATTTTCAGGTTAAACAAAGTGAAATATAAACCAAGGTAAAAGTTCTCTTCTAAAAATTCTTCTTTCATCCCGGCAGCACTACTTCAGACTTATTCCAGTTTGCTTTCATCTTTTTTGGTGAATGATAGATTTTTCATAGAGCATTCCAGATAAGTTTTAATATTTTTCCTTACAAAGTTGCAGTAATACTTACCTTCAAATCTGCAAATACATAGTGTGACACATAACATACGCATGTTGTAGCCTTCATTATGCCAGCGTCTTTCTGTTATCCTCTCTTCAACAAGTAAACCGAGTTCTGTCATTTGCTATTCCCTCTCCACTTGATATTTCCTAACTGTGTGGCCTATTCCTGAAGATTCACGTATCCCTATATGGCATTCTTAGCCTCCTGTCTCATGTCTTGAAGAAACTTCATTAGCATACTCCTGCTCTTTGCGCCAAAATCACTAATGGACAGATTCTTAAGGAACTCCATGAGTAACTTCCTTCCAGCGAAATATGTTGCTTTCTTCTCTTGAACTAGTTTTGTCTCCATGTCAATTATTGTAGAAATAAATGTTAAGCATTTTTATATAAACTAACAACTTTTCAAGTGTTATCATATATACTGTTTGGGGAATTCTGAAAAAATATATCCATGATACTTCATATTTTCTAAATAATTTATTTTCTAGATATAAAGCCAGTCTGGCACCTATCTTTAGTGCACACTTTTGTATCATTTTTTCCCTTATCAACATTCTTTAAAGATATTCTTTCTTTCAAAAATAACTCTAAACCATATAATTTTTTAACATTCATCCTAAAGGAATGTATGTTTTTACAAGTCTTGTTTTCTCCTTCTCACCCTGTGCAAGACACTGATGTTTCTTGCTAGGCAAGTAAGAGTGTCACAAAAAGCTAGACAGAGAATTGCAAAGTATCTTCCTACAAAAAATGGGATTGGACAAGAAGAAATCAGTGGGGCAGCTTGTCCCAGATGGCGTCAACAAAAGGAGACAAGTCTGCTGCCAGTCAACAGAGCTGTTGGATCTGTTGCAGGTACTTGGCTTGTTTTCACTTGCCGTGGAAGGCTGAGAACTACCCTACCGTCTCCGAATCTGTGTGAGGGATGCACCTATTTGCCAGACCCCAGAGCAGACTTAGGGGAAGGAGAGAGTATGAAGGAGAGTCTAGCTTTTCCCATTGATGCCGCCAAATGTAGCAGGGTAGCATGTTGTGGTTGTAGCTACACAGCTGCAGGGTACAAACTGTGACTGTACCCGGCACAAAGAGACCACAGGTACAACTGCCCTCGCAGGGCAGGTGGAATCACAGGGGAGAGGAGAGATGCTCTATTGCAAATCCGTGGTCCATAGGGATGCCTGGGGTATCTCGCTCAGGCTTCACACCTGCAACCTAACAGTGCCTTGATCCACACTTAGCCAAACTAACTACATTATTTGCATCCCGAGTATAACACGGTTATAGTAGCAAAAACCATGTTGCAGGTGCAGGTATACCAGCAACAGCATTTTGTCCTTCATTAAATCACCGTGAGTTTTACCATTGAATTCAGCAGCTAAAACACAGCGTGATTTTGAAAAACTCACCTGGCATTCAAATATTAACACTTTCATTTTCTGGAATTATTAATCAAGAATCATTAAAAGATGATAATAAATAGAAAATATATGAGAGAATTGCCTTGACTACCCTTCCCAGATGTCTTTGTTCATTTTCACTTAGAAAGAAAGCCAGAAAAAATATCAAAACATTTCCTTGTGGCTAAAAGAGTGTCATCTTGCTTTCCTTTCACACAAAATACTAGCTTATAACGTTTATATTCAAACAGTGTTCGGATCAGTGAAGTGGAAGTAAAAGTAACAGGGTTGTTAGGTTCTTCTATAATTGTGTGAAAGGAGCAATCACGTCACTTTATGAACAGCAAGTTTTTTAGGTCAGGGAGCATTCAGAGACAAGCCATAAAATAAAGAATAATATAGTGAGGATATCGGTAAAATAGTAGAATCAGCACTTCTTACTCTATTTAACTGGAAAAGGATGAGGCCTGCCTTGGGAACTAATGCTTCTTAACAGTATTTGGGCAGAGAGCCAAAAGCAAAATGCATTTCTGAAAGAGAAAGACAGGCCGGTAGTCGGTAGGATAGGTAATCGCGGCAAGCCACCCTAAAGCAGCTAAATCCAGGATTTTAAATTGAGCATGAATGAGACTTTCAAGCCCTTATGGATGAAACTAGAAATCAGCGGTGTATTTATCAGATTACCAGTGAAACAGAAGCTTGAAGTTTGGATGTTTGCTTACTGTCCAATCCAAAATTGAATTTATATAAGTAACCTAACTAATTGCATAGAAATATTTTTATAAAAATACTGAGTTTGATATTCAATTTGGTCTACGTGGGCTTTGCAAGATGTAACTGGAAGATATATTACCTTAAGGATGTGCCCATCCTTGAATAGTCCGTGCAGAGTTCACAAAATCTAGGTTTTCAGCTTGTTACTGCTTCATTTTATTGTGTAGTTTTATTTATTTGAAATTTATTATAAAGGGCAATCAATTCAAATAGACTAAGTGTAAATGCAGATTACTGTCCCTTCATCCTTTTCTTCCTCAAGTTGTTTTCAACTTTAATCCAAGATTAGAAGTGCTTTCATAATAAACTGCAATCATTAGGCATATACTAGGGATTTTTTATTTTCTCAAAAGTAACCACATTCTCAAGTTCAAACACATGTGAAGAGCTGTTGGAACAGAAATCTGTATTCATACTGATGAAAATCTTACTATACTAGCAGTAAGTGCTCTTATGATGTGTAAATAGCAAAGGTAAGACCTGAAAACTGCTGATGTTAGCAAGAGTAATAATTAAGGCACAGATAATATTAGAATATTGATTTCCTTTTAATAAATATTTGACATTGCTTTTAATTTGACAGCTAGTGTTAGGCGTTAATTAACTTTGGCGTCGAGACTAATTTTGGTTCTCGCGTGTTAGTCTTTTTCAATAGAATATGTCTTGTATGTCTTTATGATTATTCATATGTCTATTAGCAGCATACAGAAGAAGAAATCTAACGGTCTCAAGTCTAAATCCATCCTTATATTATAAAGTTTAACAACCTGCCGAACGTGTTAACTTTCATACCTTTCAACTAGCAAGCCCCCCAAATCTGTTACCCATTTCTCCTCAAAAACCAAATTTAATGAGATTTTAGAAGTATATCATTGTGCTGTTTTGATCCAAGAGATTTCTCCCAGTATTGAAAAACTATGCATTTTTTAAGATATGATTTTTTTGACATTCAGTTGGTACTCATTTATCTTAACAACATATAATTTTCTTCCATAGCAGAGTCGTAACAGTCCTTCAATTGCTACCAACAGTTCTCTTGTCAGAGAGAGACTTAGAAAAATCTTGAATGCTGCATATCCCCCACAGCATCCTGCTACCTCCTTAAAACCAAAAACTGCATTGTATCTTATGACCTAATGTGTTACCAGACTAAGATGGAATTTCTCATTTTGAAGAGAGGGGGGGAAAAAAAAAAAAAAGTAGCAGCCAGCATTGAAAATTTCACAGCATCTGTAATTTTTCTTCAGCACAAAGGTGCAGTTTTCCTTGTCATTGAAAGTGATCATGTAACCATAGATGTCACAAATAAATAGAAGTAAATAGGCATATCTGTCATCAGTTGGTCTTTAGAGTTGAAAGATTCACAATACTGTGAATTACTAGAGATGTTTTTAAATATAATAATCATTGAGTTTTGATTTTAGAACTTATCCTCTGTTCATTTAAATTGACATCCATAGATACAGAAAAAAAAATATGCGAGCAGACTTTCTTTTTTGAGTAAGTTCGTGTGGGTTCATTTTTTTCTTTTATGATAGTAATTTTCATAGTAAACTATATCATCAATTTTAATCTTTTGGCAACTTAATATACATCTGACCCAAGTCTAAACACTGTTCCTTTGATCTCACTCTTATGTGTAAATCTGCACAAGCACAAGGGGCAGTTAACACACAGCTGTATCAAATACACGTGGTACCTAATGGGGAAACGTATGGCTCGCTCTTATGAGTGGTGGAGGCATTGCACTCTTCAGTTTTTCTACAAGTAACCAAACAAAAAGACTAATTTCCAAATACCTGGAAATTTTCAAGTCAGGAACTGACTCTTCTATGAAGATCTAATGCGACAGTAGGGAATTATTACAGAATTGTTGTCTCTCTGCCCTCATTAAAAGGATACTGAATATTTTCTAGAGAAATATTCTGAAGAATTGAAATAGTTTTTAAGCATGTTATCCTTATATTTACTTTTATGTGTCTCATGGCTTATAAAGACCAACAAGACATGAACTGGGCTTCATCTTGGGAAAAGTATCAAAAAAGCTGCTAATCCAGATCTTAAGTAAAGATCTTAAGGGATAAATATACTTAGCTCTCCTATATGTATCATAAATACACTATAACCTTTCTGCTGAGATCAGCTCTTCTACAGGTTCATCTTTCATTCTCTTCCTAAGTAAACCAGTAATGAAGTAATTGATTATGAAAATGCATAAATATAGTTAAATCTTGAACTTTTTTACCACCACTTCAGATGAGCTGCATCTATGATGCTGGTAGAACAATACTGAAAAAGAATAAGGGTTAACAACCCTTTCCACCCATTTTATTTAAAAGCAGTATCAAAATGAGTAGTGTGTCTTAATTTCCCATATTTCTTTTAAATTATTTTAAAGTATTTTCAGTAAGCACAGCAATAGTGTGCAAAAAAAGTTATGTGTAAAAGGCAGAAATGGATTTTGCAGTAGTTTTTTGTACGCACCTGTAAAAGAAATAAAACAACACTTCCAGCATGAGAGAAGATGCAAAGAACTGCCCATAAATACTTCTTCCAACAAAAGTTCTACAATTATCTATTTTCAAGTCAGTAGCCATTTCCCCATAGGATTGCCTGTGTATTATAAATGCACAGTTGTAGCCTGCATGCTGATCTTCTAAACTATAGAATCCATCTTACATGAGATATTTAACATACCTTACATGTCTTACATATGTTGAGCTATTCCGCAGAAAATTGAATAGTTGCAGGAGGAGAGACTGAGAGAGAACCAACTGTAACTGGAATTAATCTCACAAAATTTTAGGTGCTGAAGAACTATAAAAGATTTCAGTCTGACACAGGAATTTAGTTAATAGGAAGAGTTAGGTGACAGGAAAAAAATAGAAATAGGCATAAGTTAAATGACTCCATCCTGAAATGGTCATCAAGAATAGATTGCAGTTGTAGGTACTGACATTGACAACTGATGACATTTATACAGATAAATAGGGGTGAGATGTATCCAGCTAGTTTAGAATGGATAATTTGAGTACCAGAAAAATTTGGATCAGGTTCCCTTGGGCAGAGGTAGAGAAGCAAGAACTGGTTCTGCAGTAAAGTCTCTATCCAGTGAAATACTGGCAGAGAAGCACATCCCGCACCACAGCTCTTGCTCTTCCAAATTGTCTCTGCACCACGTAAACCCCGACATCTCTTAAAGCACCTACTCGCTCCGTCACTTACAGAAGGTAAGTGGAGGAATCCTCAGACTGTGATCCCGACAGAAGTTAGATGTGAGCTGGAAACCTGCCTGCTTACTTCGGTCAGCGTGCATGCAGTCTGAGCGTGCTCAGGAAAGGACTTTGGTGCTGCAAATGCATCTGTAGTAGTTTTGGAACCTGAGGAAGTCACGTACTGCCGGTGTTAGGCAATAGTGCTGTGTGGGTTTTGAGGAGCTTAATTTTCGATTTAGGCATCTGAAAGTGGCAACTGAACGCTTATGTCCCATTGGGGAATTTAGTGTAAATGAAATAAATCTGTTCTAGCTCTTTCCTAAGTCAAGTGGGAATACAAAGTCATTGTTTTGCATATTAATTCTGATTTATTTCTGCATTCCCAAAGGATGATCATAAGAAACTATAGGCTTTAGTCCCTAGGAAAAAAAGCTGCTTTTTTTTTTTTTTTTCTTAAGGAACTATATCCAGACACTATGAGTATATTTAAGTATGTCCTTAAAAAAAGAAACACACAACAGTACAGCTCTTTGTTTTGGCCACTAAAAGCAACAACTGTATTTTAGTCATTGAAATTGTGTTAATATACTTCATATACTGTGTACTTCTGTGTACTTTATGCAGTTACCTTTATGCTCTGAGTTATATAAGTGTGTCTGCATGGTATAGGAAACCTAAGCAGCTAATTTTGAATGGCGCATTTGAATTAGTCACCTGAAAATTGGAACACATCAGCTTAACACCGTTGCATTTCTTATTCGTTAGTCCTCAGTGATGGTTTTGGAGAAGGGAGGCTGGGAACAGTCATTGAACATAGATTCTCTGTCATCAAATTTACAGAATGTTGTAACAGCCTCATTAATGATCCATACCTTTTCTTCTCCCCTCAAATCGTTTCATACTGAGTATTCGGAAAGATAGCAATTCCCTATCTGATTCTGATCTCTGACATTAATTTTGGTCTCTGTCACCAAGCCAAGGACTATTTTCCTTGGCTACATTTTCTTTAGTCCTCAACACTAGTAGCCAATAATAATAAAAAAAGTATATACGGGAGGGTGAATGATAAAGAACAAAATAGCATACAGAAAACTAATATCTAGTGGAGCAGTTCAGATGTCAATATTTGATGCCATTATCTTCTCTCTCAGATCATTAAACAGCTGATGATACTGAAATGGAGCAGAGAACTGCTTTGGTAGTATCTTGTGTGTAACTATTATGCTTCCCTTCCTAGACTAACTATTTGTAGAAGCACTGGGTGGAGTTCTTACTTGCCCCAAGGAAAATTTCCTTTACAATTTGATAAATAGCTGCTGAATTAAATGCCCAATATTTTTCAGACTTTTGGGATATTTATAGGGTGAGTCATTCTACTCAAAGCTTTACAAATGTACAGACATTTTAATAAAATACAGCTAGTCCCCTGTTTTTTCCATCTTTTCTTCTAGAGGAGAGAGTAGATGGGAAGCAATGAATAAATACTCAATAAAGCATCTGTATTATAACATTAAACTGAGAAATGTGAAAACAATAAAGTAAGAGGGTACCAAAGTAACAAGAAAGGTAACACTATGCCTGATAACTGCAATAGTGCAATAACTAATAGAAACTCAATTTGTAAAACTGTGACGAAATAAATAAAGGTGAAAATACTTTACAATGGGCTTTCAAAAGGGATCTGAGATATACAATATAAGTATATTAAGCCACCTGTATGTTCCAGAAGGAGAAAGTACCTGGAAAGCAGAATTACGGCAGGAATTTAAATAAAATGCCAGTGCCTTTTGGGGCTGGATTTAAAAGCAGTGCAGGAATGGGTTTTAAGTATGCAGCAAAGTTTTACAATATTTGAGGTGAAAGAATGATAGGATTCCTGCCGTATAAACATGTCATTATCATATAAATTTCTCAAACTGTCAGTGGGACTGCAATGTTTGTATTCTCATGTGTCCTTCCCATTTTCAGTGAATGAGATCAATTCCATTAAATTCTGCTCATCTCTTTCTCCGTCCCGTATGATGCTTGAGAAAATGTCACCTCCTTTATTTCTAAGAGGCCTTTTATCCCAATGCCAGCCACAGGTGATGCACTAAACATTCTTCTAAGGCCATACTTACAGCCTTATGACTGTACAAAAATGATGCTATAAGCAAGCAAGAAAATAATAATCAACTAAACTACCAGATAAAATTTGGAGTAGAAAGAAAATACTTTAAAAATTCAAAATAGGGAACTAACATAATAAAAGTACAGGTCCTGACTTTACAGCTAGCTGTTGGGCTGAAGAGATAAAGATCAAAAGAATCAGAAAAAAAAGTCCTAGAAGGAACTTCAAAGGTTCATGTTCCCCATTTTGATCCAAGACAGAATTCTATACCTACAACAATGCAGATTTAACCTTTTACTGAGGATGACTATTTCACAATTTTCACAATCCATTCTTGTATTCAATTAGCTTTAATATTAGAGAATGTTCATATTTCTTAACTAAATTTTCTTTATTGGAATGTAACACCATTTTTTCTTTTCTTATATACCAAGGGCATGGAAAGTAGCTCATTTCCTCTCTCTTTACAACTGCTTCTTAATATTGGAGACTATTCTTATATTCCAGCTTTAGTCATTTTTCTTGTATGAACAATGAATCTGGCTCTTTCTGTAGGTTATGATTATTAGACATCTGGTTGCTCCCCTGTAGGATCTCTTTAATTGACCAATTTTTCTTTGAAATGCAAGGCCCAAAACTAGATTCAGTAGACAGAGAAGGCTTTGCCAATCCCAAAGAATTATTCCATGTGGCTTGCAAAAAATATTTCTCTTTGTACATCTCAGTATGATAGCTTTTTTCCAGTCACCTGGCATTGACAGCTATCAGCTGAGAATTCACTATATGCCTTAGACTTTTCCCTTTCAGCTTCCACTCTGCCAGTTGTTTCCCATCTAGTATTTTTGCAGCTGATTATTCTGCCTCACTGAAGAACATGGTGGTGTGTTTTTTTCCATAATGAATCCCATTCTGTTTCTTTCAGACCACTTTGTCAATTTGTTGGTCCTGTTTTCTAAGCTTTTTTTTTTTTATTTTGTTGTCTGTGGATTCAACAGATATATTGTCTAATATATCACCCAGGTTGTCAATGAAGTATGAAGACTATTGATGTATTACTGGATCTACATCTGTTGATCATCATATATTCTTCCAGTCTTACAATGAACTATTGGTAACTACTCCCTAAGTGCAGTTCTTAAAGCAGTACTGCACATGTCTTAGAACAGTTTTGTCTGTAACATTGCTTGCTTATAAAAATGTCTTGTGAGGCAACGTCAAAAGTATTTTTTAAGTTTGTATATCTTCTGGTACTCTGTTCTTCATAAGGCCTTATTCTTAGAATGAAATTGAATTGGATTTATTCTTGAAAAATGTATGTTGGCTGCTATTCATCTTCATATTATCTTTCAAGCTTCTAAAATTCTTAATTTATTCCAGTATTGTTTCAGGAACTGAATGTAAACTGAGTAGTTTATAATTCCTTGTCTCTTCCTTTTCCCACTTTCTAGAGATAAAGGTTGTGTTTGACCTTTTTAAATCTTCTGAAATGTCATCGCCCTCTCCAAATTCTGAAAGATAACCACAAATGCTTCTGACATTGTTGTAGTCAGTGTTTCATGTACTGTAAGGCAAATTTCCCAAGATTCAGTTGATTTGACAACATCTAATTAAGCCAGATATTCCCTCCTCAGTTCTTTCTCTGTTCTCACCTGATTTCTTGCCTGTCTGTTAAAAATGTTAGCTGCCTGGTAAATGCAGTAACTGCCCTCTGATTTCTCCAGTATTAGTGAGATGATAGACTCGAGCTTAGGAAATCAGTACAGGCTGTTTTTCAATGTTCTTGTATCTTCTTAAACCAAATTTGAACCTCTGCTTGCAGATACTTTTCACAGTCAGAACTAATGTCTCTCCAGGTAGCCATCCCAAAACTTTCTAAAGACAGGCAGAAACTTACTTACGAAGTGTTGTTGGTTTTGTTGGGTTTTTTCGTCTTCTTTTTTTATTGAAATTCCACCACAGAAATAAAACTTATGTCTCTAAATTGTCCTTAAAGGCAGGATTCAGACTGTGATTCAGACACCTCCTTGTAGGGGCCAAATGCACCTGCCCAAACATAAATGTGCAGGTCTTTCTGATACATGCTACTATGTCCAGAACATCCTTATAAACAGGACTGGCACAACACGGCCTTCCTATGTCATCAGTTCAAGGGTCTGGTACAGCCTGAAATGTCCTACAACATCCTGCTTGGCCTTCAACTGCAAATTCAGAAGGTCACACGTGTATATACACACACACACACACACACACACGCACGCACCTATACCCTATAAATAAGGTGTCTCATTTACAATTTAAAACCCACCCCAGTTTTCAAAATAATAGAATTATTACTGGTTGGAAATAATCCTGCTTCTCATGAAAAGTGCTTGCATGCCCTTGTCTTCAGAAACAGTTCCATGCTTGTATATATTTGATTTTTTTTTTTCCCTGTATTCTTTAGTATGAGGGAAATTAAATAAGAACACCCCTCCTCCAGGCTGTTTCTAAGAGTTAATCTTCTTGCTACTCTTTTGTATACTGAAGTCATAATCCTCTATTTGTGACACCAAAACTGGTTGCTGTGAAAATAATTGCAATGTTACTGAACCTGATTAAGAGTTCAGGTAGAGAAGCAGCTGGAGAAACAAACAAATTCTTAGAAATAAATATTCTACTTTAACATTAATATCTTGGTAATGAATACAGTATTAAAACAAAACTGTTTCTAAATAGAATTCTTTTTTCCTAAGTTCTCCAAGATGTATGACTATTTTTTCAGCCATCATCAATGGGGTTTTTTCCATATTTCTATGTAAATATCTTTAATAAGAGGAAAAGAAACAAAACAGAGAATACATAAAATACAGTGAATTAAACTGTTTCTAATATATATTCTGAAGTGGCCAAAAAAACCAACCCTGAGCTACAGTTGCTGCTGGCATGCATTATTCCTGCTTCTCTTGCTGCAGATTAAAACATCCAAAAGTATTTTTCTCTTAATCCCTTTTTTTCAGGTTAGTGACTTTTTTTTTTTTTTTTTGAGAGAGAGAAAGCATATGGTTTTTATTCATGTATGAAAAGCCTAAAATTAATCTGGGAAAAAAAGTAGAGTATCTAGAGTAAACTAGATCACTTTAATAGGAAACTGCAATAAATAAAAAGATTTCTTAAACAGCATCCCAAAAGAACTGCTTACTTTAGGGTAAAGTGAATAATGTTGCTCATTTATCATCATATGTAAATAATATTGGCAAGCCTATCTTTTGTATGCTGAGAGCACCACTAAACATTCAGTCACAGAGGTTTACACTAAAACCCTTTGACAGCTTGCAGGCATTTTAGACGAGCATCTCTCTGTGACCACTAATGATTCCGATGCATGAAAAGCAACGACCAAGCTGAAACAGTAAGAGAAGGAGACAAAGCTACTAAATTAAATGTAACTGATACTTGAAAGCATTGTTGATAGTTTCTCTAGTAGGTGTACACCCTAATTGTGAAGCCTGAGGTCCAGACTCCTAAGTGCATATGATTTATTTGTACTTCAAAAGTAAATCATGTGGATGCTCTGTGCATTACTTTGGCTAAATGGGTAAGTCAAGAGGAGATAAAGTCTGAGGTTTTGTTTGATCAGTTGCGCTTAGCAAACAAATCTTAGAGAATTAAAGCTGGCAGTAACAATCTTCAACACTTAGCTGAACTGGTTGATCAAGTGTAATTAATGTATCTTGTGTCATAGGTGGAATACAGCTTTAAATATACTGCATCGTCTAGCTGTAAAGCAATGTTACATTTGTTATTTGAGAGAGAACTTTATTCAGCACTCTACCAAACAGCGAAAGGAGTCTGTTCCCGACACGGAGGAATTTACATTGCAGTCAGGTTAACTTGTTCCCGTTTCTTTGTTCCTTTCAGTTGTCAGTATCTGTGCTCCTCTGTACCGCTGTTACTGTCTCCCACTTCTGTGTCAGTACCGCTCCAGCTGCAGGAGATGTTTTGCAGACATGCACAAAGAATGAGTCCCAGGGATCCAAGAACGTAAAGAAAAAACAAAATGTGAAAGCAGGCAAAAGAGGCAGAATCTAAAAAGTGTGGAAGAAAGAGAGCTGTTATGAACTATCTGTGTTTCATCTGTGCAAATTCATATTCTGGACAAGGTGTTAAAAGACAAACTTCCCGAAATCATAGCGATGCTTCAGCCGTGCTAGACTCCTTCCCCTGTTGCTGGCCACACCGCAAGCACCAGGCTGTATTTCTAGAATCTGCCTGCCACAGTTTGTGTAGCAGCATCTAATCACTATAAATCTGCACCCTTAAACTTGAATTATCCTAAAATGTCTCTCCAAGTTCCAGTATAAATCACAGGTTTTGTGGATTTATTTAAGAGGAATGAACCTCAGCATTCCTGCCGATGCATACAGGCAATGCAAAATTTCCAATACTCATGAAGCAATAGTGACAAATCTCCCTCCTGCAAACTTTGTAGCAGTGCCATAAAAACGTCTGTAACGGTGGCATGGAAAAACTCAAGTTTTAACAGATTTGCTTCATGAAATCCGTGTGCAATTGAGCAAGGAAGTTAAAACGTGGAACAAATATCAACCTATTGGACTGCATTAATATTGACTGCAGTTAATTAATATTGCCACACCTTTATTAGGAGTATGTTTGGGCTGTGGAACATTTACAGAGAAGTAACAATCTGAATGCATTTTCATATCAAAAGTGTAAAATCCTGGGTAGATGTTGATTTCTCACTTCCTAGTACAACAACATGAAATTATTAGGTCAAACCTTAACACATATTAAATTGAATTAAATTGAATTTGTACAGATGAAATAAAATATTTTCTTTTTTAAGTTCTACTCCAAATTTTATTTCAAGTTTAAGAAATGCTTGGCCATTGCAGCTGGCTTGTTCACACATACTTTAATTGCTCCCTTGGGATCTTGTAGAGTGTCTTTAATAAATTTGCAATTGCTGGCCCTGACAGTCAACGGTGCCTTTTAAATTTGTGACTTCTAGCACTTCCAAGAGAACATTTATCATTAACTTTCCTATGGCCGCTTTCATTTTGAGCCTTCTGTTAGTTTCTCTTTTTTTTCATTTAGTTTTATCAAAGTCAAACTGAAACAAAACAGCTCATCAGTGGTTACAAAATAAGGGTTATGGCTATGTTAGCAAATAGCGCGGTCCAGTAAGAGTAGAAGAGCTGCTGCTGAGGGCGTGATGTCTATATTATATGCATTTCAGTGTGTTTATTTCATTCTGTGGACTGTATTTCTGTTAGATGCTGGAATACCTTAGGTAAAGTCCTGGGGTGCATCTTTTCACTTGCTGCAGTTTAATTGGAAAGCAATGCAGTTCATGCCTGCTGTCTGAGACGTGACATGAACCAAAGCACTGCGGGTGCAGGCACTGCAAGATTCACTTCAAAAATCTCACTCCTGATCCAAACCAAAATGCTAAAGTAGCACACCCAAGGATTAAATGCATATAGGACCACTATGAGGCAAAAATACCTGGGGAAAAGTGTTCTCTTTTTAAGAAGACGAAATGGCCCGTGATTCTTGATCAAACAGTAACAACTCCAAAATGTCCAGGCTGTGGTCAAGGTGCTATTCAGCTGTGTGTAGAGGCACACAACAGTAAAGAGAATCTTGTTTAACTTGGTATTTGGTGGATGATGTTTTGCTCTGTCTCGAGGATACTAGTGGATGTATGCTGGGCGCCACCAGAAAGCCGTCCTGCAAGATACAGTTATTAAGCAGCTAGGGCAGTCTGAATCTCCAAGATCTATTGAAACTGAATTCAGGGTACTCAGCTTGAAATAGAAAATGACTTTGTGTTGTGCTTGACAAAAAAGTTGCGATAATGTGACAAGCATGGAATGACCTGTCTACTAGTTTGATTTTCTGATAATCTGCGGTCTGGGTACTTTCTGAGCAGGAAATTGCACCTGTGTCACTATATTCTGTAGACATCTTATTTGTCCAATAACTCCTGAACCCATTTAGAATTTTACCACCCAAATGGAATATGTGGCAATGAGTCAAATACCGAACATCTACTTTTTAAATTCACTACTTGATTTGATGCCTTCTGGTTTTTGCAACATAGGATATGCCTGTCTTTTAGCAAGTAATACAATGTGATGGAAGTGAATATGTAGAATGAAATGGTTCGTGATGATGACCTGATACCCTACAATATGCATTTGAGGGAGTTTTACTTCAAGCTAACTATAGTCTGCTACCATTAACACCTATTAGTGGCTGGATCATTTTAGGTGAGTACCTGGAGTGCATCTTGCAGTTTATTTTCCTTTTAAAGGAATCTATTTCATGTGCACTGAAGCTGCTCTTCAGTGTGAACCATGGTGGATATTTGCTTCAGGTGTTCTCCAGATCGAAACAAAACACTGATGTGGATTCACATTGCTAGCAAGAGTTGCCTACTCCTCTCTCTGCTAGTCATCATTTTACAGATCTCCTTCGCTTTTCCTTAGTAATCTCTTTTCCTAGCTGAAGAGCCCTAGTTTATCTATTTCCTCCTTATGTGAAAGTATTCCATGCTTTTTATCTTCCATGTTGCCGCCTTAAGTTTATTATCTCCTTGGGAACTGAACTGCAAAATTCAAATCCTTCACTGCTAAGAGAGCTCTCTGACTGTGCTGTAGCAGAGCTAAATGAGGAAATTGCTCTGCCCCACTCGTGGGACCCCGGGGTCAGTCCCTGGAACAGAAGGCTCATCGTGTTCTTTATCCTTAGGTTGGCACATGGTCACTGTGGAGAGGCCTCATTCAAATACAGGGACAAAGTGGAGGAGAAGTGGAAGGAGGCAGTCAGGAATTAAAAAACTGGCAAGGGGAAATTCAAGTAAGTTATAGATAAGGGAAATGGGAAAGACAGGGCAGGAAGGAGGTCAAAAGTCACACATTTCCTTCAGAATTTGGAAGAAAAGTCAGTATTCCTCTGCAAATATCTGTCAGACTGGCAAAATAGCATCCTGCTTGCACAACTGGTTCCGTTCGGTTGTGTCTACGTGCATTGTTTGCGTTGAGGCAGAGCCGCAGTTCTGGGCAGAGCTCCCAGGTCATCCCCACTTGCTGCACATCAGCAAGCTAGGTGACAGAGCTGTTTGCATTTTCGGAGGAAACCAATAAAATCTTCAAAATGTACCCCGTCCAAAAAAGGTCCACTCCAGGTGCAAGCCAAATACATTCCAGCCCTTCTCGGAGAGTTCAGGGTCCTTACCAATCAATCAGTTCACACATGCCTGGTGGGAATAGTCCGTCCAGGGGACTCAATTAAATCTCATCTGGTGCAAAACTCCTGTACCACATATATCATTGCAGGGCCCTCAGCACCATCTGTTTTGATCTGCTGATCTTCATCTGTTGCTCCAAATTGCTTGCTAACGTATACATAACCTGCAAAACTAACTGATAATTAGCTTGAACATCCAGTGCGTCTAATGTTTAGTGCGGAGCTCATTATGGTTTCACAGAGCATTTGTGACATTTACTTTCCTTTGTTTATATACAGCAAAAAAGTGACTTTTAAAAGAGCAATAGACCCCCATAAACAAGGTCTGAAAAGGCTGGAAAGCCACATGCTCAACTGTTAGAAAATGTCAGCATTACGGTTGCAGAGGTGCTCAGCAGTCACAACTGCAAGTCAAGTCAATTAGAGCAGAGCTTTGGACATATGTTCAGTGCTAATGCTATTAAAACTCAGGTTCTGTGTGGCTTAAAAAAAATGTAGTGTATAATTTGGATGGCTTTACTTTCTTTTTAAAAAAGCGCTCATTACTGTTAGTTCCCTAGCACTTTTGAAGCAACTCTTCTGTCAGGGATGTATTCATATATTGTGGCATAGACATATACATATAGCTCTGTGAGTTTTACCATCTTAGTCACCGGCAATCTATACCAAATTGCAATCAGAGCATTTTTTAATTACAACCAAACTATTGCAGGACTGAGAATAGTCATAAATAGAAATCAGGCTGTGGTGGCTGTGCTGCTGTGACTGTGTCTGCCCTGCAAACGGAGCGGTGCACTAGTGCTGGGAGCACGTTGCTTCTGCATCATGGTTTTGCTGTTCCTCTGCAGCACCGGACACAGACTTCACTGGCACTTCTCATGCCTCTCATTTCTGTTTCAGTTAAAACACACCCTTTAGAGGGACTCCCAAACTTTGTCCGTTGTGTCCATGCTTAGAAATGCAATCTTCCTTTCACATGAGTTTGTCTAATTTCATATTCTAGCTGGGACGAGGAGGCGAGAAGAGAGAAACAGACATGTATCTGATATTCTCAGATTCTCTCTTACGTCTTGTTATTTTTTTCCAGCACTAATATTAGCTGAACTGACAGTATCATCATGTCAAGTTTTCAATCTGTGTTTACAAGCATAATGGGGAATTCTTCCTAATGTTGCCTAGCAGTGAGATTAAACATGGCTAAGTGAATCAAATGTATTGGCTCGCAATTTTCCTGTTGTCTGTAATTTGCTGTTTGCTCTAATATTCCCGTGACTGTGCTATAGTGGACACAAATTGAAAATATATACACTCAAAATAAACTAAGCACTTATTTGGCTCTAATGGGGTTTTCTGGGCTAGTAAAATGCAATGTAAGTCAAGTTATAAAAGGTCTTTTAATGATAATTTTAAAATGGTACAGAAAGATAACGTGCTTTTGCAGAGACACTTCTAAAAAAGATGTTTAAATAAATCTCCTTTTGTGTAGGTGTTATCTGTTTATGTAGTTTTGGAACAGAAATATAAATCAAATTATTCTGAATACCTTTGTAAGTCAAGTAAAAAAACATCTAAATACTTTCTGTGTGGAGGAGATGCTTTCAAATATCCAAGAAAAGTCTGCTATCCCATTTTAATTTGCCTTAGTAAATTGACTCCTTTGTTATTTGTTTCTAGTTTGCATAATAGTTACTTCTGCTTAAACTGTTTTTCTCTTCTAAGGAGGGTTTGCAGATGGTGTAAGCACATTGACTTTTTGATGACATATAAACTGAATTCCTTTCACAAAAAGGTAACTTAAAGATAGCATTGTGGTAAACACACTCATGCTAAAATATCAGGTTTCTTTGAAGATATGAAAATCTTAATTGCCCTGTCATTATGACTGTTTGGCTATAATCACTAAAAAAACCCCATATTTTGATTTTGGGGGTTTCTTCCCATTTTATTCCATCATGTGAATAAGTTCAGCAATCCATGTTGAAAGGAAATCAAATTCATAGAAAAATATATGTTACATCTGTTGCTATAACAATACATAGTCCAAGTGTCAGATTGTATTGTAACAAGATGCTACAAGAAGTTAAATCATCTAAGAAATACTTAGTATGTCAAGAATTGCACAAATTTTCTTGAACAACTGTTTTCTATCTTTTTTTTTGTTTATTTGAAATATTTTTTACTTGTGAAAAAATTGGAATCAACAATCTATGCCATGAAATTGCCACTTAAGTCTTCTGCTTTGTTAAAGCACATGCGCTTGTTTTTTGCCTTTTTTTTTTTTTTTTTTTTAAATCTGCCTCTCTTCTTCACATTCTCCTGCCAGTTTGGCTTTCACATAAATCTCGAGCCATGCCACCTCAGTTTTATCAGTGATGCCAGTCCTAAAGCCCAGCTGCTCTTCTGTCACTTTTGTCATCTCTTTGCATGCCTCTGCAATGCACTGAATATTTTCCCAATGAAACACATCGAGTACAGCCATCTGCCTATGCTACCACAACAGGAAAACCTCTCTTGTCTTCTTGTCACTTGAAGCAAATCTTCTACCAGATCACTGCTTCCTTGTTTGTGCAAAAACTGAGTTGAAAAGGAACAAAATATCCCCAGGTTATCTCCTCCTAATGTTTTCCAAGCTGGTCCACTCTTGATTCAAATATTTCATGTTCCCAGTGTGAATAGTCCTCCTGTTGCCAGGGACTACACTGCCACTTTAATAGCAATTTATTATTACCTCATGCGATTCTGTACTATGTGTAATTCTAAATCAACCTCTTGAACTTCACAACAGTTATATAGCCAAAAGTTTACCAACAGGCCCTGATAATAGGTGATGTATACCATCGAAGCCACGTCATATTTTGGTGTGCATTGCTTTTTCTCAAAATCAGTAACAAACAACCGATAGCAATAAAACAAGTAATGTACTAATATATTGTGAACAGAATCACAATCTTTATGTTATAAAGTGAAGGACTATTACTGTCTGAGACCAGTAATTTCTCTCCAAAACAGAAAAGCAGGATGACAAGTTAGGCCCAAATAGGTAGCTACTCAGGAAGACAGTGGTACCCCAGAGCTGAGGAGGTGGACCTGATTTGTTTTCAGAAAAGTGGCTATGGAGTAGCTGAAAAAAATATGGTACATGATAAAGAGGAAGAAAATTTAGATTTCAGGGGAGCAGTAGGAGTAGGTAGATGTCTTGGTGAAGATCTACAGAGGCACTAGCTAGCCTGCCACCACAAAGACATCCAAAACTGTCACCACTATAGCATATAGAATAACCCACCATTAGGGAAAGAAAACCAACTGTCAGTGCACAGACCCCTTGCTTAATGGACACATGTTCACTGTCCAAAAATGGCACATAGAACAGCAGTATTTGCTGTTGCAGTGCATAAATGTCCACATAACAGAGTGACATGGAGACTAGGTCTTTGTCCACCTTTGAAATCCATGTCTCAAGGGGGCTTGTGTGCAACAGCTCTGCCTTTGATCCCTACTCTTGTAACAGAAAAAATCTACTTGTAATAGTCAGGCTGTCATGGTAAATGGATAGCTGAAGTATTTTGAGAGCTAGTGTATGGCAAAAGAGAAGGGGGTCAATGAGGGGATAGCCTGACTTCACCTGATCCAAAGAAGAAAAGTTCATGCTATGATGAAGGAATTATCTCAGTGTACCAAAAAAACATCATTAAATGCGTGCTTCAGCATACATCTTGTAAATCTCAGAGTAACCACTGAAACTATCATTTTTCAAAAATCAATGTAGTTTCAAAAAATTTTTTTAACCTACTTTCCAATATTAGTCTATTTTAATTTTTTCAGTTTCTCATAATCAATTAAATTACATCTAATTAGGTGTTAAGTTTAAGTGCAAGTAATCAGAGGAGCAGACCTTTTAATTACAAAGTAATTATGAAGTTATTGTGTTGTACAGTTACACATTCATCCTCATTAAAACTACCACATGGTGTATGCATAAACAAAATTTCTTTTGAAGTTCAGTATTTTCATAATTTCAAAATGTCAAGAATAATTAGTCTAAATTATAATTTTCATTGCCTTGGACAAAGAAAATGCTTACAAAACCTGGAGGTGAAACTGTATAGATGAGTTTTGCTTGGATTTCCTACTGATTCTGTAAGCAGAAAGACGAGAGAGAGAGAGAGAGAGAGAGAGAGAGTTCTTTTGTCTTTTTAAACTTTTGGGCTCATATAATTATTTAAAAAATCCCTTTCAGGGGGATCAGGTTTGCAGAAAAACTTGAAGCATTGCCAGCACTCAAAATCATTAAATAGTTTACTGTTATTGTAGCGTTTTATTTAGAAAAGAACTTGCTGCAGGACAAAGCGGAGCGATACGTATCTGCTCGTTCACTCCTGCTTTGGAAGTGGGGCAACCAGTGCAATTCTCTTGGTGGTTGGAACCGGTGATGCTTCACAGCAGATTCAAAGAGCAGTTCCAAACTAGCCCGCCAGCAGATGGGCTTGCTGACTTGATCGGCAGACGAGCCTCAAATCCCTGCAGTTATATCTTCTTGTTTTGTTCCTACCAACCACTATATTTCATACCATGCTTACAATCGACAAAAATTTACAGCATGTGATTAGTGTGGATGAATGTTTCTTATTCCTAATACTTTGCTGCACAGCCTTATTACATCTCCGTTGTGGTGATTCAAGCAAACTTTTTAATTAAAGACTGGAAAGGAAATTATGATCTGGATTGAAATCTCCATTTTATAATACGTATGAGATTTGAGGCACGCAGGGTTGTAGCTTTGTTCTAAATGTGGGAGCAGCGGGAAGTTGAAAGTTTGATGACAATCGGTGTCTGAAAAATCTAAGATCTAAGCAATAACTAAAAGGATTTCTCAAACTCTAATCCAAGTGGCCAAAAAATAGCAATAATTAGTAATATTTTTATTTGTCACTGTAATTTACCTGTGATGAAAATCTCTGTTTTATTTTTCCTGCTTTGTTTATTGATGGCAATTTTCAGAAGGGAAGCCTTCAGGTATCATTTTAAAAGAATATTTCAGTACAAACCTCAGAGAATAGTCTCCTTCCTTGACTCTTTCAGAGGCAGTTAACCTGCAGGACATATTGTGCAAAGACATAAATCCCTTCATTAAGGAAAATAAACCAAATCACCATACTCCTAGTTCTCCATATACCAGTACAAACTTCTGATATAGGACCTGTACTAGGAACCTTATCATTTGCAGGTATCTGGAGAAGAGTTAGTGATGAGTTGTTGATCACTGGAAATTAAGAAATTCTCTTTTTTTAATGCATGCTCCTATGTATGAGATACATAAAAATGAGCTGCGCCGCACAAACATCATTAACATGACAGGACATCTATATTTCCTGTTTTCTGTGGCAAAGAATGACAAATGAAAAGTTCACAAATGCTAAAGGGAGCCCATGGAAACTTAGGCTGGATAAAAATATGTCCAACACCTAAATGATAGTTATGATTATGATTGTTGGTGTTGTTATTGTCAAACATTTACTTCAGTAAAAGTAGATGTGTAGGTCACCAAAAACTGTATGACAGATTTGATCTAAACTGAGAATCTTTTATGCTGTGAAAAAAAATAAAAATCAGACCAATAAAATAAAGGAAGAAAAATTATTATTTTTCTCATTTGGCTACCAAATTAAAAAAAACAGTGTTCCCACTTTAGAACATGATCTTTGATATAGCTGATATTCTTCAGACACTCTACAGATACAGTACGAATGCTAAACTCCCAGCAGCTTGTTTTTCACTTTAAATGGAATAAAGACTGGTTGGGAACCTGCCCTGCAGGGTTTTCTGGTTACATACTGCTAATGAGAAGGCAAGAGTGGATAGTTTGGCCTTTAACGTTTTGCATAATGTGTTTTATTCTTGAAGAAAAAACTATGTCTTTCAGTAGTCTCACAATGGAAGTTCAAAGAACGAGGAAGGAGAGAAAAAGCGAAAGCAAATCCTTTAAGCCAAAAAAAAAAAAAAGCCTTAACAAAAGTGTTCTGAGTAATTTGCTGGAGCTGTCAGTCAAGAACTATAAAACGAACCAAAACAAAACAATCATCCGCACTAATTGTTTTCCACTGCTTGAAAAATAAATTATTTGGAAAACCCACAAAATCGCAATAGTGAAAGATACTTGCAGTACCTTGGGAAATCGTTTCTTCTGTGAAAAAGTTGAACATGAAGGACCTGTTTTTTTAATTAGCAAACAGCTCTTTTGTTCTAGTTTAGCTGAACTCTTTTAAAATTTAAAGTTATTGAATCTTACTAGGAAAAAAACCCAGAAGCTTTAATAAATCTTTTGAAAGGTAAGTCCCATTGCAGTAGTATGAAACTCAGGTTTCACTTAGTCTGACAAAGCCTCCTGACAGTTACAGTTGATAGTTAAAACACAGGTATCGTCTAAATTTTAAGATGAGGACTAAAATACTACCAGTTGAGTTTTCTTTTGGGTAGAGAGAGATATTTTCAGTAATGAGCAATCAAGTCCTTTTAAATACAAACATAGTTCATTTCATTCTGTTTGTCTCTTGGGTACTTTTGACTCTTCAATACTATTACTTGATCTTTTTTTGATAGTCAAAATGCTGTAACTTAAATTGACTTTTGACAGTATTAGTACCAAAAAATAATTGGTAACGTGCCTGAATCCTTCACGGAATTGTATTTTGTTCCTTTAATAGCATGTAAGAAACTTATAATAAGCAAGTATTTTTCAGTGTGCTTATTATTGCCCTAATTAGACCTATAAACTTTTAATGGTGGAGATGAGAAATTGATGATACAGTGAACTGATTATCCTCTGGAAGCAATGTTTAATAGACCAGTTTTGCTTTAGTTTTCTGCCTCCTTCTACTAGAAAACTTACTCATTTCAGGCTGTCTTAGAATCTATAATGATAGAATTCCCAGAAACTTACATATGAACGCCTAGTTTAATTACAGAGTATACACACATACATGTGTACACACATCAATACAGACACAGATGCTCACGCGCACATATATGTATACACCCACACGCCCCTCAACACACATATACATCTGTGATCAAAGAGGAAGAACGTGAAGAATTTATATTACATCTATGATATCATCAGCTGAAGTTGAAGATTATAATAAAAGATGCAAAGGAAATAGTTTTTGTATCCAAACTGGTTTGGATATTGATGAAAGTGAAATTCCCATTGTTCAAAGGAGCACTTTTTCCTGTCGATGGGGAGAGTTAAATGCCTGTGCCAATATATTGTCTTTTCTTCAGCACCCCCAAAGCAGCAAGATGCGTGTAGGAAAACTGTTGTGGAAAATTTAGAAATGCAGGCAAAACAATTAGCTCTCGATCTCTTAAATCCCTGAAATCCATAGGAGGCACTTAGAATTGAGATGTACTGTATAGTTCAAAGTTGCCATAAAGTTTGAACACCATTAGCTCAGCCTCTGACAAACTCCCCCAAAGCTTAGGGTTCCTCCTCTCCTTGTAAGTTCCAGTTTGGCAGATAATGCTATTCCATAAATCAAAACTGGCCTTTTGCAATAGGGAATAAATTACACAGAAAAGTATTGCTATTAACCAAATTTTTAAAAGCTTAAAACACTGTGCAAGCTCTGTTTGTAGACCAGGACGCGGTATGTGTGGAACTCAGGCTGAGAACTAGATGAGAATTTCCTGGCTATAAATCAGAACGATAAATCAAGTTGAAGTCCGCTGAATTTGTGTCAGTGGAGAATATACACATCAGAGGTAGCGAGCAATCCATGTAAAAATGCTTTTGAGCCTGCCTACACGTTTCTTGTGGCTCATCTTTGACCTCTCCAGCCCATGAGTGATGTGTATTTTAAAAACAACATTAACAACAGCAAACTCAAACACTTGCGACTTCATGGATTTCTGAAGAGCAGAGATCAGGCTTGCAACTAAACTTCAGTTGTCCTGTTCCTGGAGAAATGCTGACAGCATGAGCAAAACATATTGGAGAAGTATTAGCTGTTCACAGGTCATAATGAAATAGAAAATAATCTGAAGGATCTGTTAAGTAACTTGTAGTTAACTGTTGCAAATACGTAGTGTGACAGACTTCAGTTACTGACCTGGGAGTCAGTATTATTATGTGTCTGACAAACAGGTACTGTAGTCTGTAATTAAACACATATGTTAGAATAGTGGTTGAGGGTCCAGTGTACCATCATAGGCAGAGCTTTGCTTTCTGCTTTCTAATAAGGAGTAAAACAGATACAGATAATGGATGCAGATATACTATAGAATAAATGAAGTACTGTTTAATAGCGATTTTAACTATCTTAAAACTAACTTATTTAACTAGCTTAACTAACAACAAAATAAATAAAACCATTTAAATTATTTGTAATGACACTTATAGCAGATGAGTGAAGGCAAAAAAAATCTTCTGTCATTTTTTTATGTCTATCTAAGTATAGCTTCACACAAGTCTCCAGAGGATTTGTTTGCATATCTATTGGTTTAGCACACAGTAATAGGCATCTGCCTTAAAATTATTACTTTAGGAGGAATTTCCCACCACCACCACCATGTGTCTTAATTTCCTTTCACCATTTTCATTTACACAATTTATCCTATATTGTCAAAACAGTGAGTACATCCTTCAGCACCAAAATATAAACATGTCAATACAGTGCTATTTATTGACACAAATGTATTAGCCTTATGGTGTTGTCTCTTTTCTTTTTTATCATCTGCTAAATAAATGAATAAATACCTCTTTGGCCTTCACTGTTTCTTTCTGTACTCTTAGATGCTGAGCCAGCTATGCACCACTGTGCCTAGGAAATGTCAACAGTTTACCACTGATGGAACTTTCTGTTCTTCCGAGAATATCCAGGTTTACATGTAAACACTTATGAACTGAAAGAAGAACATATGTAGTTTTCTCCCAGCTGCCAATTCTTTGCATTTGTAGTGCAAATTTACTCACATGAAATTTTGACATTTGTAATGCTGTGTTCTTGCAATGCCAATGTAAATAAATACATGAACAAGCACCTAATTTCTGAAAAAGAGCAGCATCTCAGAAAATAAATTTTCTTATTTTTATGTAACTCTAACTGCAAGTTTCTACTTTTCTGCTAAGGTGTAAAGCAAGATTAACATATTTAATTTACAGGAAGAAACAAATTAAAAGAAAAATTTTGCCTAACTTTGAGATTTGTAACAAAACCAGTTGTCAAAATGACAACACAAATGTGTCATTTCTCTGTAGTCACTGAGACAAAATTTAGTAGGTAGACAGTAACTGGTGATCTAGCAGGATTCCCAAACCAGGAAGGTTTGAGAATGTCGAGGATGCTTTGGGAACTTCCTAAACTGTACGGGGTTCCCAAAAGTGTTCTTGCAGTTGTACTTCAGGAGATGTTCTTGCTCATCTTGTAGCTAGTAGAAGTTGCATCTGTTTGAGTGTATGTTGAGAGTGTTCATAGAGGAAAATTGTAATTTCGCATGTCCCAGATTTCATTGGCTCCCAAACTATAGTGAATTCATAGCCTTCTAAAGTGGTGTATATTCAAGCTGGGAAATATATGTTTCTTTTGAAATATATTTTAAATGAAGTAAAATGAATAGTCCTCCATTAGCTGCCTTGTTGATAGCATGTTTTGCATTTCTTAAATTGAAATTTGAGTATATTTAGGGAAATTTTTTTCCTACCATTCCTTCCTTCCTGCTTGTTTTTCGAACTCCTCCAGCCAATAAAGGAATTTGCAGTAAATATGCAATAAATAAACTTTATTATAATGCATTTAAATGCCTGAAGGAAAGTATATTGAAAAAATATGATTTTTTAAAATTATTTTATTTTAAAAAAACCCCAAATATTTAAATTCTGATTTTACACAGTGTGAACTGGAAATATCTTAGACTTGCTAAACTTTTTTGAAAATGAAGTTTGGACCTGCATTAGCCTGTGCTTTCCTGCATTTCTGTCTTTGACAGAAATGCTTTGATAAGAATCTTGGCACTTTGCTCTGCAGAGATGTAAGTCCTCACAGATGTAAGTGTATAGTTTAAGACTCTGATTCCAGCAAAATGACTAATCTTTTGTCTGCACACTTGTGAGGATTATCCATCCAATAAATTGAAATCATGCAGATCTTATATTGTGTAGTAGATATACTTTATGTAGATAATGTGAAAACTTCTTTCCAAGTACAATGTGCTCTTTTTTTGTTGTTGTTTTCAAGGACACTGAGATAACACAAAAACAATAAAATAATTTTCAACATCAAAACAAGTTTCTGAATATTTATAAGAGATATAACATGGGGAGAGGTGAACCCAGTAGACTATCAGTTTAATAGACAGCTCATTTTAGTCAGATGTACAAAAGTTGAAAAAGAATTGCAAATGGTCAGATCTTCATATTATTTAAATGTATTACTTAGACTGAACAAAAGACCGATCCCAAGTGAATATACAAACTGTTGGCTGTTTTCTGAAAGAAAAAGGGAAACAGAGCACCAGGAGTCAGAAAGGCAGCTTTTCTAAAGTGTCATGAGCAGCAAAATACATACGGAAAATATTTGTGCAGAAGAGGTTTCATCAAGTTGTAGATCCTGAAAACTGGTAAGAGAAAAAGATTTTCAGTCTGATGAGTCATGCCAATCATTGTATCTGCAGTCCGTCCTACAGAACTGAAAAGAAGATACAGACTCTCTTTTCTTTCTGTTTGCATTAAATATTACTCAGTAAAAAAGTCAGTGTACTGAGAAGAAAAATATCTCTTTATTTTCCCTCAACAATCCACAAAGAAACTAAAAAGCATCTTAATTTATTTTGTGAGTGAAGCATCTTAAGTAAATTGGTGCCTTGAAGGCATATACAACAACATAATACACTCAGCATGTAAATCTTTGCATCTTGATAAGACACTATCCTTACCATGGTTTCACAATGAAAACTCTTGTTCTCATTTTAATTTCTTAGAGGTATAAGATTATGATCATGGAAAACATTTTTAGCTTGCAGCAGTATTTAAGTGTATCATTTTAAAATACTGTATGATGAACTGCAGTATTTTTACCCACAGCTTTTGCAAAGCTTTAGTTGAACAGCTGAGTTGCTTTTTTTTTTTTTCCCCCCCCCAAGCTTCTGTCTAAAACTGAGCTTTAATTCATATTTCTAAAGTTTCGGCCTGTTGCCCTTAGGTAATTTATAATTTTAAGAGACTGATTGTCCTTGAACCTAGGCCATGTAATAGATTTCAGTGAGACCAAATAGTCAGTTCTGAAGACTGAAGACATATATATGTAGGGCCGTATGAATAAGAGAGAACGTATATATGAAGACCCTATATGTATCGTGTATCTAAAGTTGTATGCATTTGTTTTTGTTATTGTGGTACACTGACAAATAGCAATGTATTGAGACAACATCAATCAATGAAGTAAAAAGATCTGAATGAGATTGTTTAAATGAATTCCAGAAGTCTGGAATGCTACAGATTTCGTCTAGAAAAATAGCACCATATTTTTTTACTTTTCAATGTTTCAAAAAAAGGCTAAACTTCATATGAAGAGTTATGTGCTAGCTCTTCTTCAATGATTTCACTCTCCTTTTTCACACTCCATATGCTTGATTTGTCACATATGAAAAAATATGCTAATCAACATAACCTCCTCAAAGTTACTGTGGAAACAAGGGTTCTGTGAAAAAATATCAAGGTATTGCATTCACAGCAAAGCTACACAACATTGGGCACAATCCTGAAAGCAGAACAGAATTACCAACTGCGGTGTGTGTGTTGCAGAGTGGACCGTCAGGAAGGACGACTGCCATTTCCTGGAGACCAGCAGCTGTAAAGCTTCCTCTAGCTCCAGGCTGGCATTGAATCGTGCTTTCTCTTCCCATTCTCCTCCCCATCCTCTTGAGCGGGGAGGAGCGAGCAAGCGGCTGCATGGTGCTTAGTTACCGGCTGGGGTTAAACCATGACAGTGGCATAGTCAAGCTCGTACCCACATTGCTCTACCTCTTCTGGAACAGGGGCTACCTACCTGATCCCACAGTTCATATTCCTCAACCTTGCTTCTCCTGTGGTCCCGTAATAGGGTAATGCTGTGGTGTTGTCGGTGCATTTATTCAGGTGGCATTATTGGTGCATTCACTCAGTTCAAAGCATCTGAAATAATGTGAGGTTTTGTTCTGTCTAAAGAATTAGTGTGATTTGCTTTTAGTTGAGAGCTTATGACAAAATAGCAATGACATAGTTCTTTCTGGACAAATAGTACATTATTTATACCCTCAATTATTAATATTCTTTGTCCGTCTCACTCTTCGTTTCCCTTTCTTTCAGCCCTCCTTTCCGTCTCACATTTAATAAGCATTAGACCTTTGTTTGACAATCTAATTACACTAACTAAAACCAAACTGAGACTATGTAAGGGTTGTGGTCTGATCCTGGATCACAGTTGAGCCTCCTAGTTACACAAACTTAAGCATTAAGTAAGCAGGTAAGTAAGGAAAACATGACAAGTTTGACTGAATTTTCTTTTTGAGGTTTGTGGGTTCATTCAAAAATGGAAAAGAGCAACTTAGGCAGATCAAAACTGAAGATGATATTAGCTGGACTGTGAGAAACAAAATAGGTGAACGTTGTTCAGTCTGTGCAGAAGAATTAAAGTGCAGAAATGTTCATTCAGTGCTATGGGAGCATTTAATAAAGTAACATGTAGTCACTCATGTGACAACGTGATGCCATTGTATTTCTTTGATCAATCACACTTTCACCTGCATGGACGTCGCTCACTTTATTACTTCCACCTTTCATCTAATTAATCTGTTCTGATGATACAACCCCTTGTAGAGGAAATTCTGCAACATTCAAAAATCTGATTTGCTCATAAAATAACTGACACAATTTCAGTTTGATCATTTTGTACTTTGAATCTGTCTTGTCAAACATGTCTTAGATGGTGTCTTGACTCTGAATGATGCATCAAATTAGCATTAAATCACGGCTTGCTGACTCCCTTTTCAAAGTCTGCACTCACAGATCTGCAGCTTGACATGAAGTATGCAGTATCTGCCTTTAAAAATGCAGGGAGCTCAGTTCATATCATTAGAATTCATTCCTGAAGGAGGCAGTTTGGCTAAAGCTTTGAATCTCTTTTTGTATTACCTATTTCATCTTCATAGCTGTAGCAAACTGAAAATCAACTTAGAAATATTATTATTACAAGATTCTGCTGCTAGCACATGTGCCTAAGTCTCATTATTATATGATTACCAATTTTTAAAACTTTTAAACAGAATTTTATGTTAATAGTAATAGTAATAATAGATTCCGATTATTATAGGAACTCTTTATTGCACAGTATTTCCAGATTCTTGCACTGGAAGCTTGCATTAATTATCACTGGAAAGGAGAGGCAAGTGCTTAATCTGATGTTTTCTTAGATATTTTAGATATTAGTACATTAAGGTTGTCTCGGCTGAATTTATTACCAGAGTATGTGTAAGTAGTCATTTCAGTGTGACTACATATTTATAGGTTATAATAAGGAAAGGTTGAAGCAAGGACTTTGATAATGTGATACACGAATCATTCTAGTTAATTGTATCCCAAATAAAACTTTACCTAAAAGCCAGTAGGTTTGATTTATTTTAGATCCTGTTTGGCCAAACCTAAGGGGAGTCTTGGATTCTTGCACGGAGTTCATGATCACCCCTGGAGATTCCCATATTTTAGAGAGCTCTAAAAAAGAGAAATCAATAATTCAATAATCAATAAATGATCAGTAATAATTCAATTACAAATTTTAAACCCAGGGACCAATAAAAGTTATGTACTCCAGCAGCTTGTGCTGCTGAATTTATCTTCTGGCAGTAGTTATGAATGAATAACTTCAGATGTGTAAATCATCCCATAGAGCTTAGTGGAACTTTCAGGTGCAGAAATTATTGCAGAATTATTATTATTTTTATCATCATCATCATCATTTCAGAAGTTTACTTTGAACGCTGTGGGTAGCTTTTCTTATTTTAGGAAGTAATGTTAACCTGGGGTAGATAGTTACTTTGCAAGTTGTCAGATAACAGTGAATTGTTAAATGATAGCAAGGAGTAGCCTATATGGCTGGTTTATGACTTGGTTTTAATAGTTTTTATGTAAAGTTTCAGAACTTTGTCATGAGACTATGTAGTATTAATTTTGGATGGTAACTCCATTAAGATACAATTTTAGCTTTAGGTACTTTGTAACTGTATTGTGAGAAGGCTAAACCTACTCAGCCATGCTGTGTTGTTTTTAAAAAGCATGCTGTCCAAGTGCAAGGGGATTGAAAGTATTCCTAAAGTGATGTTAAAAGAACGCAAGTAGTAATCTGAATCTCCCTTTAGGACATTAATCTTTTAACAGTAGTATCAGCTAAAATTGGCACTGATAATTCAATCGCTCAAGAAGTGAATTTGCATTTGGCAGAAAACGGTTGGAAACATCTGCAACAAGTGCTCAAAACTGCCGTTCTGCTGAATGGATGTAGAAAATAGCCATAAACTTTCAGAGAATATTCATTAAACACAGCAGCCATTAAGCAATTTGTGAATTCCATCAAATGAATTACACTGCTTAGCAGTGACCTCAAAATACAGACTTTTTTCCTTAGAAAACAGTAGAGGAGGAAAAACTTTAACAAAATGCTTTTCTGTTTTCTATTTAATGGAAGAGGTACAGGATTTGCTTTTCCTTTTTTACGCATAGCTTTTAGTGAAGTTAATAGCACCTACACTATAATGTTCCTCATTATAAACCTATAAATCTCTTTCAAAAAACATAAAATGCTTGAGAGCTATTAACCAGTAGTATATTGTATTTATTAGGATCATGAATCCCTAATTTGTAATTTAGAAAAGCGCCAACTTAGTAAAGAGGCTATTTACTGGCAGGTGTGTATATTTTGTGTAAGTCTTTTTCATAAACCATTCTGACTTGTTTTGTTGGTGACTGAATCTTAGCTTTTGCAGGACATGATTTGTTGCTTTATCTCATATACCTATTATAAGCTGACCAATCTTGATATTTTTCATCACAGAAGCAGCCAAACTTCACTCCAGTTTTTCTGAGAATGGCTTTCAACAGTTTCACAAGAAGGAAGTATATTTTTCCATGCCATGCATTTAATTACATAAGTAGTTTTGTGCAAATATTTGTCATTTATACATACTATTTCCCACCTGATTGTTTAAATCGCCACCGCAGAGCAAAGTTCCATCTCCTGGTATCTCCTTATTGCCCGTAAATCAAACCGGGAAAGAAAGACTGGCTGAGATTCAAGAAATGTGACACAGTTGTGCAGTAACTTAAAGTCATATAGAAATAGAAGGGCCATTCCTGTGACAGTCAGTGGACACCTTCCCTTAGGTGCTTTAACAGTTTACCAGATAGCTTAGGCTTTTTAATTTTCCTTTTTTTTTTCCCCTCTATGATTACAGACATTACCTTTACTTGCCAAGGAGACTCCAGAAAGACTGGAAAAGACAATTTAATCTTGTTCGCACATGTAGTTTACTAGATGTATTCCTTAACTGAAACTCGTCAGTCATCTTTTATAACTGTATTTGTGATATACAAGGAAAATAAAATATATATGACCTCCTTTTGATAGTCAAGGAAGACAGTGATAAGGAAAAGCATAATGTGAGTTTTATTAGGATATTTTCTATTTAAAATCATTTTAATGACAGTGAAAGTCAATAGTGTTGACTGAAAATATCAATATTACTAGAATTCAGCAATTACGAGTAACTCATATTTAAAGAAAAACTTCAGGGGTATTGCCTAGTACTATTTTTTCCTCTTTTCAAGTTTTTTGCCAGGGTGACAAAAGAAAAATATTCCAGGCAAAAGATTGCATGCATGCATTAGTCCAACACAGCACTAGAAAGTACTGTAATATATTTACTACTGCTGCTGTTGGGCCCAGAGTAGAACTATATAATTCATTCAGAAAAAAAAAAAATAATCCCAAAATATTACTCTTTCCTAAATATACATAATTCGTATTGGAATTATGTGCATGTTGGCCTAGCTCTTATTTTACAGATTTATTGTTGCTGTTTGCAGAGATTTCTATTGGTAGCCATAGTCATTCCCCGTTATGGATGTAAATGATGACCGCTTTAGCTCTGAAAGAACTGCTACTTTGGGAAAGGGACAGCAGCACACTGCACAGCCCCCCCTCGGTAGTGAGGGCCACAGGGCTCCCTCCGAGGGGAGCCTCGCGGGACGGGAGGAGAGGGGAGGGAGGGCAGGAAAGCAAGGCAAATTCACACTTTTTAACCTGAGGCACCCAGGGAAGGCAATAGACACTTCCACAGGGAATAAGAAATCCTTAGATTTAGACCTTCAGAGATAATAAGACCTGGAAGCATTATAGCTGGGTCTGCAGTGCAGCCTTGAGCATTTTTAGGAGTTTTACAGTTGTTGGTTTTTTACAGTTTTTGGGGTAAGGTGGGCAAAGTAATTTGAGGTTTGTACAGATATGCCCAGAGATTCCTTTAAATTTCTACCTGTCAGTAATGCGATACATCCATCCATGCAGCAGAGTCCAGGGAATGCCTTATTCTGAGTAGTTTCTGAGAGAAGGAACCAAGAGAAAAATGTATTCTAGGGCCTCCAAATTTAGATAGATGCCTTGGAGTCTTCCTTATACTAAAGAAAATAAGCACAACCAACTATGACACAGTCTTTGCCCACTTTCTTCCCAGCTCCATCTGCTATAGATCTGCAGAGAGTTTCCTCCATGAGACGAGTATTCTCTTTGGATGATATCTGTCCATATTATGTCAGCTGAAGTGCACAGAGTAAATAGGACTAAAGAGTGTCTTGTCTTCTTTATAGGAAATAGCCCGTTTAGCCATAATAAAGAAGGATTATCAAGCACCTGTTTTTTCAATAAATAACTAAAGAAAAAGGTTGATCATTGTTTGGGGTTTTTTTTCCAAAAGTCTGGGTTGCAAGGTAATCACAAGTTAACCAGAGGACACTGCTGTAAGCAGCCAGTCAAAAGTTGTGATTGTGCTGGACAAATGTGTCAAAAAGACATATTAATAAGGTAACAGTAATTCTCTAAAGAACTCATAGAACCTGTCTAGCTTATTACTGTATCCTTGTATATTTAAATACTTTAATTAATGTGTAAATGTGCACAAAAGCCTTTTATTTTTGCAGTCAAAAATGTCGATTCAAAAACATGGTTTTGTAAGAGAAGACTTCAGATATAGATAGGGATTTCCTTTCAAGCTGATCTTTAATCATAAATGTCAAACTTTTAACATAAAAACACTTGAAGGGCAAGAAACTCCGTTACATTCAGTTACTGATTTTGAACACCCTGACCCTTGCCAAGTATCATAGGCCATAGTGAGTATTGACAAAAGTACGTCAATAAAAAGAGCTAAAAACCTTGTTCAGTCTATTTTGTGTCTAAATCAAACACCAACACCGAACCACCACCACCACCACCACCAAACAACAAACCCACAAAAAAAACCCCACTGTGTAGGACTAACAATAGGTTCAGATCTCAAGCACTATTGTGGAAATCTGCAGTTCTTGCAGCTAAGCTACTACCATCTTCTCAAAAAAGCTTTCATTTTCCTTTTGGCAACGATTACTATGCCTGGCTGGTATTATGGAAGCACAGTTTCTGTTAATTAGAGTCAGCTAAAAGTTTTCAGAGCAAACAGTGTTCTATTAGAAAATATTGACTTAAAGAAATATCATGATATTGTAAACAGAGTTTTCTGTTAGACTTCAGGACTGCTTACACTTCCAAGCTTGCAGCATCAGCAGTGCAAGGCACACCTGCCCTGTGTCCTCCTTCAGGCCAGGAGACCTCTTCAAGGCCAGGACGATGTCATGCTTGCTCTGCCAGGGTCTCTGACTCCTGAGTCCTTTGGCCTCTGAAAAATCTTACTCTAATTGATTGTTATAATCATAGAACAATAGAATCTTTTAGGTTGGAAAAGACCCTTGAGATCATCAAGTCCAACCGTTAACCTATCACTGCCAAGTCCACCACAAACCATGTCCCTAAGCACCACATCTACACAGTCTTTTAAATACCTCCAGGGATGGTGACTCAACCACTTCCCTGGGCAGCCTGTTCCAATGATTGACAGCCCTTTCAGTGAAGAAATTTTTCCTAACATCCAATCTAAACCTCCCCTGGCACAACTTGAGGCTGTTTCCTCTTGTCCTATCACTTGTTATTTGGGAGAAGAGACCAACACCCACCTGGCTATGACCTCCTTTCAGGTAGTTGTAGAGGGCAATAAGGTCTCCCCTCAGCCTCCTTTTCTTTCTCCAGGCTAAACAACCCCAGTTCCCTCAGCCGTTCCTCATCAGACTTGTGCTCTGGACCCTTCACCAGCTTCATTGCCCTTCTCTGGACACGCTCCAGCACCTCAATGTCCTTCTTGTAGTGAGGGGCCCAAAACTGAACACAGGACTCAAGGTGCGGCCTCACCAGTGCCCAGTACACGGGGATGATCCCTTCTCCTGTCCTGTTGGCCACACTATTGCTGATACAAGCCAGGATGCTGTTGGCTTTCTTGGCCACCTGGGCACCCTGCTGCCTCATATTCAGCTGGCTGTCGACCAACACCCCCAGGTCTTTTTCCGCCGGGCAGCTCTCCAGCCACTCTTCCCCAAGCCTGTGGCGTTGCATGGGGCTGTTGTGACTCAAGTGCAGGACCCAGCACTGAGCCTTGTTGAACCTCATACACTTGGCCTTGGCCCATCGATCCAGCCTGTCCAGATCCCTTCGCAGAGCCTTCCTACCCTCAACACTCCCACCTGTTGGGAGTTTTGTTTGAAAAAAGACTAAGAAATGAGCTCAAACACTGGACCCAAAATTGTTGGGTCCCACCCTGGCTCTTTTTGTCTGATTCGACTACTTTGCTCCCAGATTCATTGCATGCAGAGGGAATTTGCCTTAAGAAACATGGACGTGAGCTCCTCTGACCACACGGATCAATTGTTGGCCCCTCTTTGTCTAGGGAATAGCTGTAGCATTTGAATGCACAGAGAAGGGTACAGAAACCTGACAACTTGATCTGAACTGAGGAGGATTTCTATCTCCTACCATAGAAAACACGGAAACCTCAGAGGTTTTCAAAATTGGTAAGCTCTGAGAAAGCCTTGAAATGGTAATGGGAAAGAAACTACATAGTCCAGACTCAGGATGCCTTCAAGAATTCCCAACTTCTGCTGAAGTATGACAGCACAGTTGTGTGATCTACCTTGAGTCAAAACATCTGCAAGCATCTAGGCACACGTACCAGCTGCCTCCCTCTTCAGAATGATGACTGTGAGTCCAGCTTGCCTGAAAGATGGGAGTGTCTGGACACCTCAGTCCAGGCTCTAGGAGATATGACAGCTAGTTATTGAAACTGAGAATCTGATAGCAGCAATGAAACAAAGGATTTCAAGAAAGTCAGTCTTCATTGCTGAATCCTGAGATTCCTAAGGAAATACCATTTATGGAAAATGTTCCAGAATTTCCTGCTTATTCATCAAAAGTTTGCCTTTATGAACGTCTAGTCTCATGCTATAGTTGACACAGAGAAGCTTTAGATTCATATTGTTAATTAGAAGCCTTGTAATTCAGAATATTTTTATTCATACTTTAATGCATGGATTGTTTTTCAGTTCAGTGAAGCTATATTTGTCATCGAAGTGAATCAAAACAGTCTAAAAATAGAGAAAGAGAGTCAATAGAAAAAATCTTGCAGAAGAGAACTTTCCATTGGCACATTGTCAGTGGAAATCAGTACCTGTACTTCTTCCTTCTGTGTCAGCTGGTATCCCCTATCTACTGAAGTAGAGCCATTTCAGCAAGGTGAATTTTGGTAGAAGTGGACAGAAAAAAGTCTGAGATCTTTAACTGCGTAAGATTTATGGTGGAAAGTCACAGAACATTTTCTTGTGCACCTTTAGGAAAGAACTAAATGTTTATTTCTGTAGTTCTGAGGCCCTCTCACCTGAAGGAGATGCCACTGGCAGTGAACAACTTGCACCTGGTCCATCAGGAAGAGCAGCTGGGGAAGTTTTTCCCCTAACCCCTGGGATTCAATGCTGAGTCATTGCAGAGTATGCACAACGGCAGAATTTGTACAAGAGCACAAACATTTTCTGGTTACCAGACATGATAGATAACTAGGACTAATGAGCTATGAGGCTAAGCAATGGTATGATCAATGATGAGACACATGATAATTCTCTGGTGGCCACGCAGTCATCAGTCAGGTCGGGAATGGGCTGATCTTCCTTGTTGCTGGGTTGCCAACATCCAGTTTTTCACTTTTTTTTTGTTTTCCCATGGGCTTTTACACCTTCTTCTGTCAGTAGTTTTCCTCTTGAATCCTTTAACTCCCACAATCTTGTCAGTGGTTTTGCTTCCAGTACCTTGCTTGGCTTTAGCATGGACTTTCTCACACTGTAGCAGCAACTGGATCTGTAAAATCGAGCCAAGGACACAAACTTGCATCAAACTTGGCTCGCAGACCGTGGAACTCCTGCACAGGGGTAACAGAACATTATTTTTTGCATATCTTTGGACTCTTTTGCATTGAGTGATTTCTCTGTCCATGTTACTTGTGGCCATATTCTTAGCATGCTTCTCTGGGGAAAAAAAGGAAGGTGTTTTTTCCCCCTATGAAGTCAAAGACAAACAGACTTGGAGAGAGTGCTTTGCTTTTTGCCTTATGACTTGTGTCACAGTAGGGTTAATACTTAGGAGCTGGTAGGGGCAGTTTGTTTTTTTTTACAGTGGTTGGTTCCAAACAGAAATGAAAGGACAAATGCCAGTGTTTCTGGCCCTGAAAGTTCGTGGGCAGACTTTGAACCAGTACAATAACAGGACTATGAGGTCTTTATAAATTGTAGTCTCCCTTTTTGTACCCTCTTTTCCGTAAGCGACTAGGCTGAAGAGTATCTCAATAAAAAGCTTAAGGCAGAAGCACCAAAATCTTACCACTGACATACGCATTACAACCTTTGACTTAAGACCAACACGACATACATTGTGGTTGTCTCAGTGAGCTGTTTCTATGACTGGCGTTGCAAGAAAGTATGTTGTTGTCAATCAGAAGATGGGGAGGTAGATTCATCTGAAGGTTCCCTCCTCTGACTGAAGCTATATGAATAAGAGAAGGGCACTGTGATTAAGGACTTTTAAACAGTTGTTGCTAAGTTTAGTATTTTAGAAACATGGATTTTATACATGACAATACAGTGATCAGCAAGTGATCTGCATGACTTTAAAGTATACTTCACGGTGCAATCAAAGGGCATGACTCTAGCTCATGCAGCTTTAACTTTTGCTGCATGTATATTAGTAATGGTGTAACTATCGTAAGGACTTGTTTTGGCAATACAGCATACCCAGTTAGCCTCAGGTAACTAACTCCACTCTGTCCTAATGTGATTGTATTTCTGTGGGTACAGACACTAAGTGGTGTAAATCTGTCTCTGATATATCATGTGCTGCAATCACATCTTTGGATTTCATTGTTATGTGACAAATGTTGATTAAAATCTTTATAAATGCATGAATGTGTACAATCTCATTCTGTTATTTTAATGATAAAATTGTTCTGAGAGCAGCTGAAATACAGAACAAGCTTGCACTGTGGTTTATGGTCGTGGTAAAGACATGTGCTACTTGTATTCTACTTCTCACTAGAATGCTATATAAGATATTTCTGCTATGATAGTAAGGGACATAATAAACAGCAAAACTCAATTGGGGGGAGGGGAAGTTGGCTCCCGTTCCCAGGTGGAAACATGCTTTGAAATCAGAAAATTGCAGCCATGTAGCCAGCGAGATGATGAAACTATACAGTGCTGAATCACAGCCTTACCGTTTGCTTTCCACAAGGCACTGAGCGCAACGCCGGTAATACACCCCCCAAGAGGTAACTAAAGATTCCTCTCACAAACTCTGCTATCAAAAACCAATTGTCTGACTGTGTATGCTTGGAAAATAAAATGAACCTGAGTGTTGGAGTAGTGGTACTGCTTCTAGTAGTTTAGTTAGGAAGACTCTAGAGACTTCAGCTCTTTCTTTAGCATCTGTATAGTCCTAGTCTGAACAGGTTTGCCTTGGCCTCCGCTTCTGTAACTTATCGCTGAGGGCTTCCCAAGGACAACAGGGTAAGGGCTTCTTGTAAATGAATGTTCCCTGTGGGACCTGTAATGAAGAGAATGTTAACTCATTATCAGTCTGTTTGGAAGGCATTCATTTTTAATTGACCTCAAAACACTCAAGGAACAAAAGGCATCTAGGCAAAGATGATTTGGGTCCAAGGCAAATAAATGAGTAATTTTCTTTCATGGGGTAGTTGCATGGGTTTATTGGAGTCCACTGGACATACAGGTTCTTCAGGTTCAATATTCTGTTGATTAAAATTTGGAGAGTTGTGCCTGATTACATGATCTGTATGTTACAGACAGCTTTCCCTCCCTTCCTTCAGCTGTTGTTTTCTGTGCAAATATTGCACCGTCATCACTTGTCAGGCCAACATTACAATGGAATTAATTTAAATCATAATCTGTTTCCTTTTAGTTTGAGTAGGAAAGTTCAATTCTGCGACTTGAATGTCAGGTGCAATTTTACAGAGGCTGCTTGCAGGGCTGTTATATCCCACAGAGAAGATAATTACAAAGTCAGAAGGAGCCTTAGGACTTTTTGGATAGGGAACGGGTTTTGTCCAACAAAATGATATTTTAATTTTCACTATTTGAATACTGGCTGAAATGATGAAACTCATGTTTCTAATTTAGTTTTAACTGCTAAATAAGTTAATGCAGAAAACATGATACTGCTGTTTGTTTTTAAGTGAAAGATGATTGTGAGTTAAATTCTACAGCACTGTTTTCTCTTTGCATGTATGAGTGACAGAAGGGTAGAAGTGTATTAGAGGAGAATAGTTTTCTGTAATATAAAATTAATAATGTGATCCTGAAGAGTTCTCCCATGCTCCTGATTTCACCAGTAGAGCACTTAAATTGAAAACTTCAAAAAGCAGGTGTTCAGAAACATCATCATTAATACAGAAAAAGATCCAAATCTCAAAACAGTGGGCAAGGATTAAAGCTGAATAAGGTTTTTGTTTTAACTCTATTCATCATATTTTTAAAGTAATTTAAAATAATATTTTAAAATAAATAAAAAATACAGAAAATTAGGTGGAAAATGTTAATTTAGAAACAAAACTCCAGGAGTTTCAGTCCTGTATAATTCTGAGAGGTAGAAAGCTCTGAAGTGTCTAATCACAGAACCATAGAACAGCCCAGGTTGGAAGGGATCTCAACACATCATCTGGTCCAAGGCACTGTGGGAAAGGGAGCCTAGACAGGATTATGTAGCATCTTGTCCAGTTGCATCTTGAAAACCTCCAGCAATGGAGACACCTCCACGTCCCTGGGGAGGTTATTCCAGTGACTGATTGTTCTCACTGTAAAAAATTTCTTTCTTATGTAGAGATGAAACCTCTCCTGGTGCAACTTGTGCCTGTTGCCCTTTTTCTTCTCCATGTGGCTCCTTGTGAAGAGACAGCCTCTGTGCTCTTTGTGCCCTTTAAGTACTCAAATACAGTGAGTCTGAGCCTTCTCCTCTCCACTGAGAAGAGACCTAACTCCTTCAGTCTTTTCTTATTGGGCAGGTTCTCCAGCCATTTGATAATCTTCATGGCACTCCTTTGGACCCTCTCCAGTCTGTCCACATCTTCCTTGAATTCTGGGGACCAGAACAGGACACAGTACTTCAGGTGCAGCCTGACAAACACTGAGTAGAGTGGGATGACCCCACTATCTCTGCTAGTAATGCCCCTGCAGATGCAGCCCAGTGTCTGATTTGCCTTTGCTGCTGCCACGGTGCACTGCTGACTCATGTTCAGCTTGTTGTCCACCAGAAGCCCAGGTGCTTTTCAGCAAGGCTTCTCCCCAACCACACAGACCCTAGCCTGTACTAGGCTCTTTGGTTATTCTGTCCCAGGTGCAGGACTCTGCATTTGTCCTTGTTAAACTTCATACTGTTATTAAATTACACTGCCTCCTCTACAAATGACAGAATCTGAGAAGGTCTGGAGCAGGTATTTCTGATTTTAAAGAATATGGTTAATGACAAAGCCCAATCACATTAATCTAATCTGCAGGATGAAGGATGCAGAGCTATCTTCTCTTCCTTTAGGCTCTGTTGGTGCATACAGGGTAACCAAGTTTGAAAGCACAGCTTGAATATACCCTTTTTATTTATTAACATTTATTCATTGCCGGATTTATGAAGCAGTGTGGTGACTGTGTGTTTCTATTCTCACCAGCCATACAGTTAGTCCTAGCATTCTGTCAACAGAACAATATCAGGGTTTTTAGTTTATGATTAGGACAGAAACTATAAAATATTGACTGCCTCAGAAAGAATTGTTTCTGAAATTGTTAAAATTGCAACATGACCCATAAAAAATTCTGGCTGATGCAAAATATTTTATGTGATCATGCTTCCAGTTCTAATAATAATGTAACCAATGCTTGCACCAAGTGTTCAGGAAATCTGGCAGTGAAATTGTTAAGGGTAATGTTATATTCCATAGGGTTTACCGCTCCTTCAGATTATATCTTCTGCAAGTGGTTACCATGCTCAAATCAGTTCTGGCATTTTGATACACAGTAGAAGCATTTATTCAGCTTGAGAGTTGTAAGTTGCAATTTTTTTAAAGACTCTTGTGAGGTTTGCAGCATGTTATGGGGACACCAAACTGCAATATATCTGAATATAAAACAAGTGCTTTATAAATCGTTTTATCACATTTCAAAACAACATGCTAGCAGGATTGCCAAATTCAACTGCAAAACTTGCCAATTTGGATCATGTGAAGGCAGGTGTGAGATTACAGCTGTAATAAAACTGAAATTGAATACTGGTAGCTGAATTTGTAGTAGGCAATTGATTTGATTTATATAACATAAGCCACATGAGGAGAGATATGTAGGTCAGCATCTTCAGCTGGAAACGGTGGTTAGAAGAGTTGTGGTAGGTCGTTGGGAACTGCTGAGTTAATACTTGTTTAGTCTGGCAAAATGCTGGTGCAGCGTAACTACATTCTGTCAAACTTGTCTGGGGAGACACCATTTGCAACAAGGAAAAACTAGTCAGTTATATCCAATGCCACTTGTGGCATAAAAATCTTTGCTAAAATTAGCATAAGAATGTAGACCATATGGAGTTTCCCAGGGCAAGAATTGGTACATTAGCTGTGAGCACATTTTCAGCCTGCAAAATACTTCAGGTGTGTAAATACACAAATCAGTGATTAAACTCCTTTTAGAGTAATAGAACAATATATTACAAAATGCAAATGGTAAATGATCCTGTTCAGGGAAATAGAGGAAGCACAATCAAATATAGCCTGCAGACTTATTTCCAATTCAAGCAGTCTGTTATACCACAGATCTGCACAAGAGAAGCAAAAAAAATCCAAAATAAAGCACACACCCCTTAATTAAAAAAAACCCCAAACACAAAACAAACACCAAAACCAAACCAAACCAAACAACCAAAACCCTACTTTTATTTTCAGAAAATCATGTCCGCTTTTTTTGTCCGAGAAGTGAACTAATGACCTGGCAATTCTGACATGAGATTTAATAAGAACAAACACAAAATGGTAGTTGCTGCTTTTAAAAAGGAAATTAAGATTAAGCATACAGAAATGACTGTCAGAAAGTTTCCATTCACCGTTCCCAGGAAAGGGCCCAAGTTTTTGTCCAAGTTGTGAGCCTTTGCAGACTGCAGCCAGTCGTGGTCAGTACAAACATGGTAGGGCTTATGAGCCACAATTTCTAAAGACTTCATCTTTGCAAAGTATACATGACCTTCTTAGGCCTACAAACACTACATTGGCATGGAGAAATGGGAAATGCTTTTGCTTTGTCTATAATCTGATCTGAGCCTCCAGTGCAGGAAAGAGGAGGAGGAAAAAAATCTGGAAGCAGAATATGAAGAGTAGCCCAATATTTACATTATTGCTTCTTTCTACCAAAATGCAGGAAGTATATGACAGGAGAGGAGAGAAGAACTAGAAATGTTTTTAAACAGCTGATTATAGTTTAGCAAAGTTTTTTATGATGAAGGTGAGTGGTTAGTATGATTTAGGAAGATCCATCATTGGGAGAGGAAAGCAATGAGGTAGTGTAGAAGTTGTGAGCATTGCTGATAAATGTGAGTTTCATATTTCAACAAAGAGCCTCATAAATGAATGAAGTTCCAGTGAATTAGAAAGAAGAAACTTAATAAGAGTACATGTATAAGAAATAAGTGCAGTAGGAATCTGAATGAGTTTGTAGTAGCCAAGGTGGGAAGTCATTTTTGTAGCAAGGAGAAAGAAAGACCATAAATAAATAAGCGAGAGAAAAATTAATATTGCTACAAAAATGACTGCTATACTGAGTTCAATATACTTTAATTTGTCGTAATACTCATCATAACATAATGTCTTAAAATTCTAGACCCATGGCTGTTACTAAGCACAGTGCCTTCATGATTAGCATTAGTTCAGTTGATGGTCTGGCAATTCTGAAAAACAAACAGAGCCAGGTAGAAGAGGAAAAAAAACCAAACCAAACCAAAACAAAACCCAACTTGAACAGAGGAAAGAAAACTCAATTTTATAAAAATTCTTGACTGCAACAGCACTAGAGGACATTATCATTATAGAAAGCATAAACTACCACTGTGGCTGGAACAGGGATAGTAGGTCTACCCGGTGCTTTCCAATGAGCAAAACCCCTGGGTTTATCGAGGACGGGGGTTACAGATGTTATAGATGAGGTTTAGGGGTTTTTGTAGAAACACGGCACTGTTTCTAATGACACAATACTTCAGCTTTCCTTGTCTTTTTGACATCTACTAAAAACCCAGGACATCATTACTGTTACTAAAATAATTCTTATTGTGTCTTATTATGGTACCTCCGCAGTCACACATTACTGTTGAACAGTTTCAGTTTAATGTGACAGCGATGTAGAGGGTAAGGCAGCCATTCTTTTGCCACTACCGTTTATGTTTGACAGCAGCTGGCTCACCAGTCCCTGTATATGTTGTTTATGGCTTAGATGCGTGATTTTGAGAATGGAGAGGAATTAATTTATTGTGTTCAGAGGGTGTAGTAGACATGGGAAACAATCCTTACGATATTTTGGTGGTCATGGGGTATCATCTCTTTTTCCAGGTTTATACAATGTTTTATATCATGGTGCTTTTCGACATGACTGGGACTTGTAGGTAGTACTGCTGAACAGTAACTGATAATAATGAAATGATCCTTCCTGAAGATATATAGCTCTGAGCTTTTAAAAAGTCTTGAGATTGCTAAAAGAAATCTCATGGCATTGTAGTTCATATATTATGAACTCTTGCAGAAAAAACAAATTAAGAAAGGGGTGTTGGGTCAGGGTTGAGTAATGACTAAATGTCAAATTAAAAGACTTCATTCAAAAACTGAAGCAAAAATTGGAATAAGATGAGGGCAAACTCAAGATAATGTTTATTCTAAGCATGTGCAAACGTCTTTTTGATGCTGTTTTCAAAATGATGCAGCAGCTAAATGTATTATACCCCTGGGAAGCATAAACCTTAGGGCCTGATTCTCCTCACTACATAATAAGAATGGTGAAAAGTAGCCTTAAAGTAGGTATAAATTGCATTTAAATCGTCTTTACAGCTCAGCAGTGGTAGAAAGGAGCCTCAATATAAATGAGAATCAGGTCCCCAGTATTTATTTAACCCTTGGGCTTTGTATATCATTTTATTTGCACCTTTAAGAGATTTGCAGAGGGATTTTTAATCAGGATTCGGTGTACAGAAAGCTAAATGTTTTCATTGCCTTACAAGTAACTTTAATCATAGAGGCAGATCATTCTTTTTATTTCTCAAGAGGGAATGGTAGAATTTCCTGCCTTTGTACAAACTAAGCTAAATGTTTCTGACACCCATAGTACAGTGTCAATTGGAAATTCACATTTCATGTAATAACAGACCATTTTAATTTCATGAGCTAAAGAATTGGTTTCCACTTGCAAATTGTACCGAAGAAAGCAATATTGTCAGAAGAACTGGCACAGTGCTTCAAGAGATAAATCTATTGAATTAAATAAGAGGCTTTCATTACCTTTTACATTGCATTTCCGTATAACATAAGCATTAATTAAACTCTTCATTGCTTTCTCCTATTCAGCAGAGCACTTGCTCGGTCTGACAAGAAATGCTGCCCAAGAAAACATGTGGCACCCAAACACAGTCATTAAAATACACTTACTCAAGCAGAAGGGAGGGAAGGGTAGAAGGGGAGAATGTTTTGGTGCATTTGGGCAAGTGGGACTTATCTACAGAAATACATGATTTCTGGGTTTTAAGTTTTGACAGCAAGATAGCTCTGATGGCTTCTAACAGGACATCTCACTAGGTATTTCTCCAGGCATTCTGAATACAAACAAAAAGCAAGCAATTGTATTTGAATTTATAAGTATATGTCTACTTATGAGGAAGGCTTCTTCAGTGTGAGGAATCATTTTTGGCATGACACGGTTCTTCTGCTTTTTGAAGTACCAAAACAACTCTGCACAGTGTGTCTCCCCTCCTATGTGAGGAATGCCCAACTATGGCAAAGCTGTTGATATAGATTCAAAGTGTTCCAAATCAAGTGATCAAGATTTAAAGAGCTCTTTGGATAGCCCACCTTCCTTAACTGAAGAGATGTCATATATATTTGATTCTGAGACATTTCTATCTGTATTCTAATACTTCTAATGCCTTTTTTTCTTGCGATTCCAGGGGAACATTTGAGAATCTGCCCTCAGGAATATACATGTTGCACCTCAGAAATGGAGGACAAGTTAAGCCAACAGAGCAAACTGGAGTTTGAAAACTTAGTGGAGGAGACAAGTCACTTTGTACGCACCACTTTTGTATCCCGGCACAAGAAGTTTGACGGTAGGCTGGATATAATTTACTTATTTTCAAGGTTATGGGATTTAAAAGTCAGTTATCCATAATAAATTCCAAAGTTCTTTTCTTTATAATTAGATATCGCATTTGCAGTTGTCAGTTTGGCTAAGATAAGGGTTAACTTACAGCTGGTATGCTTATCAGCCTTGTGAGTATTGCCTTTAATTACAATGACATCAAGAATCAGACTGTTAAGCGCCTGCAGGCTTGGCTAATGTTGAAAAAAGAGATTAGATATGCATAGAGAGGTTTATAATTTTTGTCTCTTGGTTTCAAATGCAAAATTTAGGTTTGCAATTATATTCACTGTTGCAAGATGAACTGTAGATCTCCCATGATTTTTGTTATTGCAAAGCAGGTTTTTTTGTAGTCTGCCTTTTTGTAGCCTTAAGGCTGTATTTTTTTTCCTGCATGATTTTCTTGTGATGTACAGAATCTCTTAGAGGGCTTCTGGCTTCCAAACACTAAGACCTCAGTTTCGTTTGAGGGAGATTGGCATGCAAACCACTTAAGCAGTATTGAACACATCTTTTATACCTAGAAAGAATTGACAAGGACAGTTTGGGGTTTTTATTTGTTTCTAATCAGTACTCCAATCTCTTCTGGTCCTTCACCTTTGTAAGGTCTTTGTATGATCAAGAGTTCAGTGTCACAGTTTGCTAAATGCTTGACTGCATTAAGCAGTTTTTATGGTTGCGTCCATATTTACAAGTCACACTGTATTGAGCTTTTCTCATGAACAGCAGATTAGCAAAGAGTGAAAGAGCTTCAGAATATTCAGTCATGGCTTTATCTAAAGATGAAATCTGTATTTATGTTGAAAGTGTCCCCCAAGCATCTCTGCATTTGTGTAAGTTGCAAAGGGTCTGACACAAAGAGGTGTAAATTGGCATTGCAAAGGGGATTGCAGAGCTGCATCTTTGCCTGTAGGTAGAAAGCCTGCAAACGGGTGCAGTAAAGCTGGTTAGGCCCAGGTAACAGGGCATGTGCACACATGTAGGAGAATGGTGGAAAGGTTATCCCTGAAGGTGGAAGCATACTTGGAAACTCTGAGGTCGCATTCAGAAAAAAAGTGAAGATGTCTCTAACTCTTTAGGGTAATTCTATATCATTCTCTTTATGCAATTAAAGATATTTTTTTTTTCTAATATCGATTCTCTCAATATGACACAGAAGAGAAGATGAATTATAAAAGGAGGGAATGGGAAATGTATAATATGAGGATGAGCTGGAGAAAAGTCCCCCGCAGCAGATCAGATGCTAATGTAATTTAGAAAGTATCCTTAGTCCTTGGAAGGACTGTGGTGTGGATGACTGTGCAGAACTCTGCATTGTGATTGCTTCCCTCTTTAATGTGAAGTTGGAACTTTCTGTGTAGTGGATTTTCAAAATTTTACTTGGCTTCAAAGGACCTACAAAAAGGTCCAGACGTTGTGTGCGGTATTACAAGATGCGTATGCAAGCAGAACAGACATTTCAAACCATCTATGGCACATAGAGGGCTTTTCTCTTTTTCTAGAAGGAAGCCAAGGTGGTGGCTGGTGTTCAGTGAGCAGTGCAGTTTACTGAAAACGCTGGGCTCATTGACCACAGAGCTCAGATAGTACCTTACTCATTCTTTGGCAGCTTGAGGTCTTTTTATATTGCATAAACTTAAGCACATTACGGCTTTTTCAGTAACCTGAAATTCTGTATCTTAATACTGATGGTAAGGTATATAGCTGAAAGTTACTGACCTGTTGTAAGTATTGCTTTCTGGGATTCTTACGGATCTGCTCTGCAGGAAGTTGGATTAAAAGACTAAGTGGTTTCTTCTAGTTTTTCATTGATGTTTTAAAGGGAATTTGCAATGTGAAGTCTTATCAAAGAGCAATTGAACTTCATGTATACTTTCACGATGTTAATGCTATTCTAAAACTATTCAAAAGTTCACTTATGTGGAAAAACTGCTTAGTCTTTCTAGAAGGGCAAACACATTAATGGAAAAATATATTCACCTAATAGGCTGTCTTTCAGTATAAAACCAGCTAGATTTGTTGGAGTTTAAAATAGGATGTTGCTTTTCGGTGTAAAGCAAATATTGGATTGTTAGATAATGTCAATGTTTTAACTCTTCAAGAATCTTCTTTTTTTTGTTTTAATTTGGTACTTTGATTGCACAAGGGAGTTCTGATACATGATTCTACCATTTGATGCTAGTGCACCACAAATAACAAAACAAATACAGCCAACTGTGATGATTTTATGGAAGTTGTGTACAGGAGTTGTGTGTATCAAGTGCAGCATATCTAAGCAATAACAGAATATATGAACACTTAAGTAATGTTGAGATAGAGAGTATATTAGCATTGCTCCTGCGAGGAGATAATTTAAACTAGTGTTGCTGCCAGCCTCTTTGTTCATGCAGACATTTATATAATTTTGCAAACTCTTAAAAGGACGTGGAAAATCTTGTAGATTCTTGCAATTTATTTTTTTTTTCCTGCTGTACCAGGCATATCTTAGGCTAACACTAATCTTTGCAACATAAGACTTTCTAGGGGTATGTGAACTCTTTGTTGAATTATGATCTGACCTTCATATGCCTTGCCTTTCCTACCTTATTTGCTTTCTGTCCCACATCCGTACACTTAAGCATAGATGGAATGATTTTCTGATTTCCATTTTGAGAGATAATTTGAGGTCTGTTTTCCTTTTCAGGATTTTGCCCCAGATTCCTATTCATGATCTAATCTACAAGGAAACTCAATATACTCTAACTTAAACATTGTCTCTTTAGCCTCTGGTGAGACGCACATTCTTACACAGAATCACAGAATCAGAGCATGGCTGAGATGTGAAGGCGTCTCTGGAGATGGCCGAGTCAACCCCCCTGCTCAAAGCTTGGTCAGCTACCACAGGTTGCCCAGGACCATGCACAGCCTCTTTGGGCAACTTGTGCCAGTGTTTGACCATCCTCACAGTAAAAAAAACAGGGGTTTTGTGTTTAGATGGAATTTTCTATTTTTTAATTTGTGCCTATTGCTTCTTGTCCTGTCACTGGGCTCTGTTGTAAAGAGTCTGGCTCTGTCTTTTTTAGCTCCCCACCTGACATTTATACACATTGAGGAGATCCCTCTGAGACTTCTTTTCTCCAGGCTGCACAGTCCCAGATCTCTCAGGTTCTGTTCATTTGAGAGATGGTCCAGTCCCTTCATCATCTTACTGCCCTTTGCTGGACTTGTCCGTATCTCTCTTGTACTGGGGAGCCCAGACCTGGACCCTGCACTCCAAATGTGGCCTTACCAGTGCTGGGCTGAGAGGAAAGTTCACCTCCCTCAGCCTGCTGGCAATGTTCCTACATCATTGCTATGTCAGTTTTATATTTCATTTTACCTAACATGCAGTACTTTCCAAATCTACAAGAACTAATTTCTGTAAAAAACTATAAGCAGAAGAAGCTAAATATGAAATTCATAACAGAGAACTTTAGAAACTATTAAGTATTTTAGAACCAGCTATGATCAGAAGAAATGTCTGTCTTTTAACTGGAAATCATTCCATGCATCCTAGAGCCCTGTACAATCTTTCTCATTTCTTACTCATTTGTCCCCCACATCTCTAAGGGTTTGTCACTGTGTTGGGACTTTTACCTACTCCATTCTTCTAGATTCATTTTTTCCTAAGTGTTTTATTCCTTGTGCAATGTGAGGTTCGATGATGTCTCAGAGCCAAAGATTGACAATAGTATTTTTCTGCAATTTCACTAATGGATGCAGGGGGATCCAGGGAATCTTCTCCTGAGAATCTTGCCTAAGAAAGCAAGCCTTGGAATGAGAAAAATTCCTTTGAAACAGTAGGTGCTCAACGTTCCTAGCAAAGAATGCAGTATCTGTTTCAACGATGGGACACACAAACCTTTCCAAAAACTAGGAAAAGGAAAAAAAAATCTTTCCAGCAGACAGGAAACACACAGGAAGTGAAGAGTTCCAGCAGATACGGATTTTTCTTTTTCTTCAAGGCTTTGGGTAGCACTAATCCAAATAAGCAGACACGTAATGATCAGGTGTTTCTTGTTCCTAGCAATAGACAAGCAATTGAGCTCCAATTCTTGGACCCCCACTGCATACCTCAAAGAAGCTTAAAATATATTATGCTCCCAGTGTTGCTGTAATAGTATCATCTTATTATCACCTATTCCCTTGCATAGTGGCATTGCTGAGCAGCTGTTTCACAGACAAGCCAATTTCTTTTAAGTATTGCTCCATCAGCAGCCGAAACCAGCCTTACCGGAAGGTTTTGTCATGAATGTTAATGAGGAGACAAATAGCTGTTCAGTGACATTTTCTTACTAATCCTTTGAGTAACTACAGGAAAATCATAGCAAATAATTTTGATTTAAGCTAAATAGATCTGAACTTGATAAAAGAGACACTGTCTCCTCATCCTCATTAAAAAAAAGTACAGTATTAGTCTTGGTAATGGTATTAAAAATGAAAGAATGTCTAAGAATAGCTGTCATGAACTTGAATGGATATAGATAGCCTTCAGCAGAATGTGTGAGGCATGATGCCATTTAAGGAAAATAACCTGAATAGCATAAGAACCAATCTGCAGCTGCATTGATCTGTCTTACAGGGTCATCATTCCCCATGCTCCTCTTTTTTACAGTCTAGGAGAACTGTGATCCATACCCATTAGTGCTGCTTATATTTCTTACAGTCATTACCAGCAGTAGTTGTGTAAATTACAGGGCAGGAAAGAAAGTTTCAAAGATAATCCCCCAAAACAATACCTGCAAGAAGTTAACATCCCAGAAACCTTGTATTCCCTTTTCTTTTCTTGCACAATTTATGAAAGAACTTGGAGAAAAATAATGTTTATGAATCTTTTCTTGATATTAGAGCTGACAAAAAGGTGTTTTGTGAAGCTGCTTTCCAACAAAGAACTCTTTGATGGGATGAACTCTTGTAGCCAGGTATAACTACCTCATTAAACTTGGCAAAAAAAAAGCATGGAAAGTAAAATAAGGGAGATGCTGGAAATCAGAATACACTGAGGCTCCGTCGTGTGGCCAATGCAAGTCTTCTGCCCCCTGCTCTCCCTTCCTCCTCTCCTTGCTGCCCAGCCTGCCAGCCCAGCCTGAGCCCCAGATCATGCCTGGAGTTGCGCTGATCTCTGTGGACTTCTGCAGAGGACGGGGAGTGCAACAGCACAGGAGCCCACTTGCACACTGGTGCTATCATGGTCAGCGGGTGAAGGATGGACTTTCAGAAGGATATTTTTTTTCATGCTTTGCTTTGAATGTGAAAGGGCATGATTTTCACAGGGAGATTTTTCATTTGTTTCTTTTTTTTGTTTGGGGTTTTTGTTTGTTTGGGTTTTGGTTGGTTTGGGGTTTTTTTTGTTGGAAGCCAGATATCAGAAAGGTCTGCCTTTTCCACAGACCTGTTTGGGAGGCAGGAGTCTTCTAAGGAGTGTGGGAAAGTCAAATAGACATAGCATAACCTGTGTATTTTATGCAGCTACTCATTATTCTAGTGCTGGCATGTCTGTGACAGAACATAGGCTCCACCATACAAAAGCTGGGATACCAGATATTTTGGGGTTTAGTTCTGAGCAATGTGATGGGGTTTTATTTTGTTTTCTTTGTGTTACAAGATTTCAGTGTTGCTTTGCAATGTGTTTCCCATCAAATGCAAAATCCATTGCAGGACAGGTAGATTTTTAAAACTCCACAACTGTTCATCTGTAACAGCGCTAGTAGGGCCACAGTTTCCGTATAATTCATCTACTGTTTTAACACACTATATAACTTCTGCACTTGCCAAAATACAGGCCATAGGGCTGTCAGAAGCCTTAAAAAAGGTAACATCTGCTGGCTTGTAGTATGTAACTGCTTACAAGCCTTCATTGGACATCTGGCGTGAGTTTCTAAACTTTACAGAGATCCTTGATAAAAGATCCCTTACCTTATATTTGATAGGAAACACTAATTGGAATATAAAATATTCTACACCTGATCCAAATCCTGTCAGAGTTGATAATAGTCTAGGAGGAATCTCTATTGCCTACAAACAATTTTAGAGTCAAATCCTGTAAGATTTGTACTGAGATTAGTGTTTATCAGTTTCGCGTATTATGTCAAAATCTGTAAATTGCATTAGGGCAAAATAAATTATTTTTTAAAAATTAACCAAAAAGAGGTGAGGTAGCAAGCCTGCAGAACTTGGAAAGGAAGTATTGTCCCAGTAGTAAGAACAGTTTCCAGCCAAGGGTCCAAATTCCTGTAACCTGGTCAAGTCCCATACTGAAAGGCAGCACTGTGGGAACTGGTGTCTTCCGCACGCTCCCTGCAGCTGGAAATGCACTCTGTGCATTTGGATGGCTTCTTCTCTCTGCTCTTCTGCAGCTCCGTTTGCTAAATGCAGCTGGTGAGTGGGGCATGTAATCTTCTAACCAGCTGCAGCAGGTTTATGAAGCTGCAAAGCAAAGGACAAGCTGCTACCTTGTGCTGGAACAGGCGGAAATGATCCACTCTCAGATGAATCTTGTTAGAAAGCATGTTCTCCAGGTATAGCCAAATTCAAACAGGCTTTGAGAGGGCAGGGATCCAGTGTTTTTCCTGTGAAAAAGAAAGCAGAATTTGCCTTGCTGACTATTAGATGTCCACGGTGTAGGGACCTCCTCCTGTCAGTAGGGAATTATAGGTGCAAGTCATGCTGGTCTAATGTTTACACCTCAAATAGGTCAGGAAAATCTCTCCCTGAAGTGCTTATTTCTCTATATTGATTAGAGAGGGCATTTAGTTCAGACAGAGATGCCTATACTGTGGACTTACACATTTGTTCAGATAAATTCCACCCTGAGGAACATAATATAGGAGTGAAACATCTAAAACACTCTTGAGGGTCTCTTCATACTTTATTTGCCTCTTTTACAAAAGTCATCCTCTGCTTTTTTCTGTAGTATTTTTTGGGGAAAAAGACATTAAAAATATGCACTATTAAAAGACATTAAAAGTAAGCACTATGGTGGTCAGCTTTATCTTATGCTGGTTGAAAAAAACACTGTCTTGTTGAATTCAAATGACATTTAATCTTTGCTGAAGCTCTGAACAGTGTATGATTTTAATATTTTATGATGGAATTTGTTTTCTGAACTTAGTGTCCAAGCCTCCATAAGTAAAATTACTGATTTACAAATACTAAAATCCTGCAATTAAAGATGTTTCATATGCATATGAACGAGAATAGGATTAATAAAGGACTCAGCCTTAAGTCTATAACACTGATGCAAGACATCAGTCTTGTGACAATCAGCTGTCAGAGGCTCTGTTGCTCATACCTGATTCTTCCACTGATGGTGGGTGCTCACCTGACACACAGCAAGGACAAAAGCATGCTGTAAGAACAAAAAATAGGGTCTGTATATAAAAATCAAGCTACAAAACAAGGTTACTCATACATGGTGTCAACACCCTGGATAATAGGAACTGTAGCCTTATCATTTCTCATTTGTGGTCTTCAACCCTCATTAAATGCAGAAATACTATTTTTTTAGATGAATCTCTTGACCGTAATACTTGGGCATTGTTCTCTTTTTGCTGCCCTTCTTTTCTTAATTCTTTTGCCTGTGTGTCCAAACATCTGGGAAATTAAAAGCAAACTTAGAATAGTATATCATGAAAAGAATCCTGGAATATTTGAAAAATGATGTAGTGAATCTCTGTCCCTTTATCTCTGCTTATCTAAAAGACATTTTAAATTAAAGTTTCCTTTTTTCCTTTTACCTCTGCTCTGTGGTTTACCATAAAAATAAGGAAATGACTCTCTTTTTCTGGGAGTAGAAAAGTAACAGAAATGTTACTTTTAGCAGTAAGATAGATCCTTTAGGGAGAAAAGGGAACTGTATGCCTATGTGCCATAAGAATACTTGTAGAGATAGTTTAAAACCAGCCATATTAAGATCCACTTGTGCTATACTTAGTGGCAACTATGAAAATTCCATATATAAAACAGAGCTACCAGACCTTCAGGAAGAAGACAAGAAAGATGTGGCACAGCGGTATTGCTTCTGAAGTCTTCCCCGCTTGCTATACATTAGCTCTCATTCTATACCCGTAGCTGAGAGATAAAAATAAACATATGCTGCCTACACTGCCATAGTGCAATCTAGCTGCTTGTCTGTGTAGGTGCTGGTGGAGAGGGGCAGCAGTCGGTCTCTGCGTGGGCAGCCCCACTCGGTGCTGGGGAGGGCTGACAAACGCTGTGCGGGCAAGCTGGTTAACGTAACGCCATGCTTGCAGCGCAACTGTCGTTAGGTGTGACGCCACCGTAACGAGCAGTTGCTGCTCCAGACAAAATAAAAGCAGATCAACAAGATATAAAATCTGCTAGATTGTCCATACTGCAGTTTTTCTTGATTGTTGGTACTGTGCAAGAACATTCAGGTATCATTTCTGAAGTCTTGGGCTTAAAAAAAATACATGGCTCGATACATAGAGGCACCTAGATTATTGAAATGTTTCAATTTTCCTGAATATATTGGAATGCTACATTTCACTGATTTTCCATAATTTTTTTTATGGATTCTTTTTCTGATTATTACTGATACAGTTCCCACTCTTTCACTTCTTGGGATATTTACATAAATTGGGATCTGTATTTTCAACTTTCCCATCTTTTCCAAGTTACACTGAAATGTTTTCACTTAACGTGTTTACTGTATATACATCACATGCTCACTTTACTCTGGGGTATGTATAGATTCATTTACAAGCTGTATCAGAAATAAACTATTTCATTTTCTTCTAGTTGTAACCTGTGTGCTTCATGCATTCAGAATGATATTTCACTGAAACGTCAGCTGAATGTTTCAGCAACATGCAGATCAGTTACCTATCATTAACAGCAGTGATATTGTAAGGGCAATGCATAGAGCAGGAGATTAGCTGGGAAAGGAGGAGAGACAGGTAGGACCAAAAATGCTGTGCCATGAGCTATCTATTATGACTATAATCATGTAAAGGACAGTATATATCTTTCAGAGCCAGTCTTAGATGGGCAACTAGATGCAGCTTTTGTGGAACTCAGTCTTCATATTAGTGGAGAGACAGATGGTGGACACCATTTCTACTTGAAGTGTGCTTTGAAGCTATACTAAGAATTTTAATAAAATGAACAACGGATCTTAAGGCCTGAAATATATCTTCTTTAATATATGGCAGGTTATTAATTTAACATTCTTAGGTGAATTTATTTATTGTGCATTGATACTTTTTTGTGGTATCATGGGAGCATCTAGAAGCCATTTGCTATGTCTGAGTTAGTTAGAAAATTCATCAACACACAGCTAAAAGGCTGTCCTTGCTCTTGAAGAGCTACACTCGTGGTGAAAACATTAGACATATGTGAAGCAGGAAGGAGGTGAAAACAGCTCATTTCAGTAACGTAGGACATTTTCAGTTAATGAAATCTCAGCAAGATTGTGGCCAAAAAAAGGCAACAGGAGGTAGCTGTTGAGTACTACCTTTGGTGAGTGGGTACAACGTATGTGATTTAATTTTTATTCCAATAAGAGTAACTTGACTATGCAGGTAATAAAACTGCGCTGAAGAAATAAATTGTGTTGCTGTCTGCTTTTTCCTTCTTCTCATATTGAAGCATTTTAGTAGGGGTGTGCAGCTTAAGGCAGGCATCAATTTATAGATACTTGTATAAAAGTTGAATCAAAGTTTGGTAGCACCACAGAGTAACTGGTGGAAGACAAGGTGATCTCTGCTTAATGTGAACTAAATTTTGGAGCATGTGAGATCTCAAGAGGGGAAAAATATGACAAGCTTGCATGTGAAGGAATACAGACTAGGAAAGTTACTATTTTCTAAGCACAGTTAACTATTAAGACTAAACAAATAATGACTATTTGGGTTGTTTAATTTTCAAAAGCTGGAAGCAATTACTTGAAGAAAACTCTGTTTCAATCACCACACAAAGCAAGAAGCAAGATTTGAAGTTGAAATATATATTTCATGTCAATGAAATGCTATAAAGATTTAGTTTTGAATTTCAGTAAACTCAAGTATTTTGAAGGATTTCAAATGCATACTAAAGGTTTTTTTCAACCGGAAAGTCTGACATTTGCTTTTAAAAATGAAGAGAAAAATTATTATAAACTTTTTTGCAATAGTATATTTTATGGCACAGTGAAATTCTATGAATTTATGAAAAGCATCAGCACTGCATTTTTAATTTTTACAAGTTTCTGATGTTAACACTTTGATCAGCTTTACAAGCAAATCTCAAACACTCCCAGGAACGTAGTGTTTTTTCAGTGTCTACTTTTGCATATATCTCCATAACTTTCCTGGCACTCCTACAAGTAAATAACATCAATTTAAGCTCTCATTAAATAACTTGCAGGGGGAACCTGTCTCACCTTCTCTGGTGCCTAAAGAAGTTTCAGTACTGGCAATGAGCTGAATATGCTTCTAGGCTATGAGGAGTGGATCCCAGAGTCTCAGACATCTCAGGATCATTTTCGGGCTCTGTTCAAACCCAGCTAGCTGGGATCTGCTGCCTAGTGAAAAGAACTACAGCTAGTGGAGAGCTACAGCCATGAAATTAGTCTCATTTTTAGTGTGATGCCCAGAAGCCATCTTTTTCCTATATGTAGTCTATCTTTGAGATTCAGCTTCCTATTTTGATACCAAAACATACACAATCTGATATTTTAACAGGCCACTGTGCACTTGTAGGAGTGTTGGTATTCAGCTCCTAAAAGTTGTGATTTATTTATTCACACATTGGATTTTAAGTCTAAGTAAAAGTATACAGGCTTGATCATTCTCATCTAATTGTCTATCAATAGAAGAGGAGATTATTTTTGTTTGTTTCAATTAGCTGGAAACTCGAACCAGTGAAAATTCCATGTTTAGTGAGGTTCATTATATTACCACATCCCACTTGGTCCAGTTTTGCCACATTAATGCACAATCCAATCATTCTTGGAGTTTACTTTTTAGAGTCTTCTTCTAGCAATGCGATCAATGGGAATGACAACATTTCAGGCAAGATGCTGCTAAATCAAACAACCTTCTTAACTAATCCTGAGTTGTATAGTGCACTCTGTACCACACATGGCATTTTTCTGCACCAATGTGGTGCTTGAAGTGCCATGTCTGAAAAATCACAGCAGCATGAGAACAGTTCGGAGATAAAGGAGAAGAAATGGAGAGTTGAGTGATGCTAGTAACAGTTTTCCAAATAGGTGACTGAAGAATACACAGTATCACACATCGCTGTCTCTAGGATGCTTCCTGGGATTTGTTCTCGAAATGTCATTAATTAACTGTTGACTGTTTATCAGGGAGTGTAGTGACAGGACAAGCGGTAATGGGTTTAAGCTGAAGGAGGGTCGATTTAGATTAGATTTTAGACAGAAATTCTTTACTGTGAGGGTGGTAAGGCACTGGAACAGATTGCCCAGAGAGGTTGTAGATGCCCCATTCCTGGAAGTGTTCAAGGCCAGGTTGGATGGGGCTTTGGGCAACCTGGTCTAGTGGGGGGTGTCCCTGCCCGCAGCAGGGGGGTTGGAACTAGATGATCTTTGAGGTCCCTTCCAACCCAAACCATGATTCTATGATTCTACGGATTGCTACTCAAAAGCAAGCACTTAACCACTCTTCTAATGCATTGGTATAACCATAATTTTATCAATACCAGTTATTAAGACATTGTAAAAATTCAATTCATTCTGTTCATTCTATTGACTTAAAGATATTATTTAGCAGATACACAGTTGTACTATTTAAATATCAATCAATCCATGCCTAAGTCACACATTTTGTATTCTGTGGAAGCTTGTGTCCAAGCTGAAGTTATTTTAGTGTGCTGTATTTTTTTTCAGCAGTCCACTGCCAGAGACTAGCTTCTCAAGCAAGTTGTATGGTGACATAATTAAAGATAGGGATAAAATAAAACGCTTAGCAGGATAGGGAACCCTACATGACAGCTTCTCTGTTAAATAAAAATGAGATGTTAAATATCAAGTGACCATTAAGGAAATTTAAATTAAGAATTTATACAGCTCTTATACTGGAAATTACCCTATGACAGACTTTTCTTCCCCCTCATGTTTTATAGTCACAGTACCACGCTCCTTGAATAACGATGGACATATCTTTAGTATTTTTAGGAGTTTCAGTGTCATGCAATCTCTGTATAAATGTGATCATTGGGTCAGGACCTGCCTTATTAAATCTGCATACCCTTGTATAAGTACTCCTTTTTATACCAAAACAAAATATCATGAAAATAGGAGAGGCTTTGGAAAGTGAAAAAGAAACAGGAAAAAGTTTCCAAAAGGCCCTTTAATAGTGCTCCTTGCGGAAGGAAGGTACTGCTGGTCTGAGGAGTCTGAGTGTACTTGAATTCTATTTTTCTCTGATTTTACATAGTTCTTGGAAAGGAAAAATTATTAGTGTTAGTTCAAAGTAACAATTGACCACTTCTAACAACAGAGCCAGAAAGACAATACTATTCTTGCCAGGATAATATCATGCTTAACTGTTCACAGAGAAGCCTAAAAGCATAGGTATTTATTTGGATTTTCTGTCATCTTACATTCCTACATTCTCTTCCTTAATGTGACTGGTTTTTTGAACTGCTTGATTTCCTATGCACTGAAATCCATGACAGTACATAAAACTAGAAAAATCCCTGTTCAGTTCTCAGCCCAAGGATAAGTCTGTGTTAGACCTAAATATACGCAAGCTTAATGCCAGGCCTTTGCATGGGGATCAATTGCATTTTCAGCTAATGCATAAAATAAAATGCAGCAAGCCAAAGCAATGTTGTGCCCATCATTTTTTAAAAGCACTTTGAAACTCCTTATCCTCACCTTCACCTGGGCTGTGCTTATGATTTATGTAGTTACAATGCTGAGAGATGTGTTTCTCTAGCATGATCTAGTTTTCTACTTATGCATCAGTAGGTTGCTTGCTAGTAGTGGTGTGCCTAGGAGGAAATGGTTTTGTTCATCTGTTTCTAAAGATGTCCATGGAAGAAGAGTGATGCAGAAGAGGAAAGGAAGATTAGAGGTGAGAGGACAGATGAGAACTGACTATACTTCTATGGTGGCCTTAATCCCATGAAAGGAAGGATAAGTGTTGAAACCTGGTGGACTGAGGAAGGCCACCACAGCAAAAGTGTCTCACTGGGCAATCCGCAAGGCTTTATTGCTATTGCAGTCGATGGATTTATTTGTCAATGGCTGCAGAATCTGGTAAATCATCTCAAGGCATAAGCAGGAGAAGATGGCTGTTACCTGAGGATTGTTTACCAGCAGGAAGTTTTTGTTGTTGTTGAGTATTATGTAGTATGTAAATCTGTCCTCCTCCTGGCACCTGCTTTTCCTCTTCAACTCAAAAGAGACTTCAGAATGTAAGGACTATCTGTAATTAGGCCTTAAATGCACAGCTTGAAAGGAAACAATCTTAGCACAGCATAAAAACAATAGCAGTTTCCTTGTTTGACTAAAATTTCTGAATGTCTTAATCTCTCTAATTTGCTTCTCTAATGCTGCTTTTTACAAGTTGCCTAAATAGAAAATGTGTTACTATGCAGACTGGCAATGCCCTTATCGATAACATATATTGTATTTGTTTATTTTTATGACTTTAAGTGTACCCAGGAAAGCTATAATCTGTATTTAAGTTAGGACTAGCAGTGATGTGAGAAGCTTTTTATGTAATCTCTGGAATAAAAACAAATACAGCATCAGGGGTAAAAAGCACAGAGACAGTGACAATTTGCGAGGATGATTTGTGCATCCCTAATGCAGTGCTATGGGTGTGCAAAAGAAGGTATCCCTGGACTTTCTATTAGCAGGTCTCAAACTGAGACTCAGGTGATAATATTGCTTGTGAGTTTTCCTACTCAGACATTACTTATCCTTCTCACTTGAAATTTCCTTCATTAATATGATGAACATGTTTAGACTGGTTAAACTCATATCGTTCAAGAATTTTAGATGTTGAAGTTTAGGATCAACCACAAGGTCACCTTACTGTGATGATCATGCATACCATCAGCCAGCTTTAAACCAACTAAACTGGTTTAGCTTGTTAAATCATCAAAAATGTGTTGTGGTTTATTCAGATAAAAGAAAGGGCAGGAAGAGAGAGAGGTGAAAATTCAGTTGTCTGGCCATGTAGTATGGCAAGTAATTCTTGGAGATAAGAACAAAATACTGTCAAAAGAGTAACAAAATTAGGAGGTGGAAATTTTGTGAAGGAGGAACTTGATAACAGTGCTTGGCTGTCTGCTTATGCTCAGCTGTGACATAAAAACATCAAAGTATCAATGCAGATTTCAAACTCCTAGAAAAGGGCCAGACCCTGCTTGCACCAATGCCTTACCACTTAGTCTATTTAAAAGACTTTATTAGACTACCCAGTGAAACAGCACACTATCAAATTCACTAATAGACCATCTACAAACAAGTGCAGCAAGTTCTGCAACAGCTAAAAGGTTTCTTCTCAGCTTCTGTTTGCAAAACATGTGTGAGTTAATGGAGTATCACATTTATATAGTGCTGGGGCATTGACCTGAAGTCTCTTCAGGAAATAGATCTAGGTTTTAGCTAGACATACTGTGCTTTACAATGGAAATAGCCCATATTTTCTAATAAGATGATAGTGGTGTTTTTTCATTAAATAATAAAGGTGGATGACAACTTTTCTATCCCTGATTCTTTACCATCTATACATTACTACGCTGTTCTTTCTTGGAGGGAAGTTATCTTCCAAATAAGTCTAATTTCTCTGTTTTTGCTAACTTAATTATTGAGTAAACCAGGGCAGCTCAAAGTTTACAGTAATGATCCCAGTAAATCCCAGTTTATATGACTAGAGGAAAGAAAATAATCTGATTCTGTTTCCAAAGAGTTCAGTGCCATTTGGGAAGGAATTTGGGGAATGGTTTAGAAATTCCTAGAGATTAGAGCAGTTCTAAGGCCACATTCATTGTGAAAGCATGATTCTGAGATTAGTTGCAATGATAATTAATAAGCAGAACTTTTTCTGATGCTGTTGTCTGTCTGTCTATCTATCTATCTATCTATCTATCTATCAGTCATATTTTAACTGTTGAACATAGAACATGCTTATGGATTGTCAGGCTTTCCTGTTAATGTTGACCTTTCTTCTTAGGCAGGATTTGAAGAAAGACTAAAAACAGATTTAGTAATTAGAATTCAGTAGATAAATTACCATCTGAAAAATACTATCCCCTACCCCATCCAATACCAAAAACGACAATTATGAATTGCATATTCATTTTCTGAATGACATGGTTTGTTTTCAAATATGCATCTGCTTCAAATATTTCTGAAATTTGACTCAAGACACTTTGCTGAAAAGAAAATGTGTAGTCAGATTTTGCAGAGTTGTCCTGCATTGTCATATTTTAACTAAATACATAATTCTGTCTAGCCACAGAGAAAGATTTCACACATATTATTCACAGGGAGATGAATATGCAAAGTATCGTTGTCCCAGAATGACAGAGATGGAAATCATAGGTGTTAAATGAGAATGTAAATCACATATCCCTAAACCTTTGAACCACAAGGATGCTAACTCATTCTTTCAAGCAGATCTTGACAGTTCTTCTGTATGTGAAAGTCTCAGACATATTTTGGTTTTCACCCCATGTATTTTCATTCTACTATTTCTATTTTCCCTTAAATTTCTTTAATAATTTAAATCGAGATTAGTTAATTAAAGTCTTGAAATTTCATTGTGAACTAAGAAAATATTCTTATAATATATTCATTAAGAAATTGAGGCACATAAAGGTAATCTGACTTTCCTGAGGTCACACAATTTGGTAGCAAAAAAATGGCAAATAGAACAAGGGCTGCTTTTCATCTGCTTTGTCTCAGGCCCTTAGATATAACTTCACCTTTCTTGATGTTAATGCCATGAAGTTTTTAGAGAAAGTCACAGTTTTTCTTCATTTTCATTGATCCAAACTTTTTCTGTAAGCAAGAATTCTTCTTACTTTCTCTCATGAGTTTGATTTTCTCTCATAGTCACTTTTTATTACTTTTTTGTAAATTCCTTTCAGTTCAGGTTTTTTGGTGTAAAAGCATCCAGACCTATAAACAATATTCAGTGAGTACACCATGTTGCCATAGAAGAGGTTTCTGGCTTACAATGTCCTTTGCCTTATGAAATGAAACTGATTTTTTTCCTTGCTGCAACACTGTGTAACACATCCACATTACATTTATTACCCTCAGGTCATTTTTCCCCACATATTCCTGCTGAACTTATTTGTCTTAAATGCATTCACTTGTATTTTTCTAGATAGAACCTACTTAACTACTGACTGGCAATTTTTATTTTCAATCACTACAGGCTTTTTGTCTTACCTCTATATAAGTTGTTGCAGCATCTCCCATTTTGGAACCATCTACAAATTTAATTAATGATGTGCTGTTTGCTCCTTTTTTCCGGTGATTAATAGATGACCCATTTGAAAAGAACACCCATTCTTTATCTGACACAAGCTCTTTGGGATATACTACTAACATAACTAATAAGACTGCTGAAATTCTGCCATAACCTCCTCTCATCATTAGTCTTTCAAAACATCAGTGCTCTCGTATCAAATTTCTGCTGTGCAACTTCATGCCAGCTTCCCACAGCTGAAGTGGATCACGGAACCCCACTTAATTATCAAACAAAGCAAACGCTTTTCTTCAGATCTGTTACCAAATTGCAGTAGACTTGTGGTCTTCTTAGATTCAGTGTTCATAAAAACACTAAAGTTTGGCCGGCACTAAAATTGTTTCTCTGAGTACCATTACTGCATCAACCACTCCATTTTCTGTATCTCACTGGTTATTAAGGTGCCTAGTATATCTCTAAAACAATAAATAACCACTCATCCTTGATTTCCTCAACTTTTCTCAAAAATGAACAAATAACTATGTTATTTCATTAGGCCTGTCTGGGTTTTGATTTCAGGCAGTAAATTCTGTCCAAAGGACCAAGGTACCATTCTGTAGTGATCTAACTATAAATAATGAATATTCAACTTCAGCATATTTTACAGCACTTCTTAGCTGTGCTTTTAAGCAGAACCTCCTGACTCAGTAGCCGAGGCGAGCAGCTACAGTGCTGGCAGGATCCGCAGCGGAGCAATCTAGTGTGGTGCACACCCAAAATGGGGGAACCTCAGGGGGAGGAGACCAGAGAGCTGCTGACAGAACGGCTGATGAGACCTGAGGGGGGCCATGAGCAACAGCAGCCAAGCTCACACACACATGTAAAAGAAGCCCTAGGGCGCACGAGCGACTAGGAGAGCAGCTAACAGGGCGGGCAAACAGGATGTGGCCTGTCAGCAAGGGCCTGGTGCAGCAGATTGTGTGGAAGGGCGTGCTGTAGTTCTGCCGGCTTGACCAGGGAACAATGGTGTCCACCTGGCAGAAAGCCATAGACTCTCTAAGCTCTGCCCACGCACGACTGACGCAGCTTCCCAGGCAGAGCTCCGGTGGGAACACGCTGCCACCCAGGTGCCAGGCTGCAGGCTGTGCCCTGCTCTCACACCAGCACAGGACGGCAGCAGTGAGCACACCTGTGGGAGGTGTGCCCAGGTAGAGGAACTCCTCCGCTTAGTGACAGAGCTCCGGGAGGAGGTGAGTGGGTCGAGGAGTATCAGGAAGTGTGAGAGAGATAGACTACTGGAATCACACCCTACCTTCCCTGGGACAGGTCCCACAGGCAAACAGTGCACGTGACATGGAGGATTCCCTACCCTCTCTCCACCTGTCTGAATACAGTGACTTAAGGGGTAGGGGAGAATGGCAACAAGTTCCTGCTGGATGCAGCAGGCACGTCTGCCCTGTGACTACCCTACCTGCCCAGGTGCCTTTGCTTAATAGATATGAGGTTCTGCAAGTGGAACCAAACATTAACGAGGACAATGGTTAATCTAGCTTGGAAGTGTCATCCTGCATCAAAACTGCAACAAAAGAAGGGGGAAGGAGAATCTCCATCCTTTACTGGGTGTGGGGGAAAACATTGTGACAAAGGATGAGGAAAAGGCTGAGGTCCTTAATGCCTTCTTTGCCTCAGTCTTTAATAGTAAGACCAGTTGTTGTCCAGGTACCCGGCCCCCTGAGGTGGAAGACAGGGATGGGGAGCAGAATGAAGCCCCCATAATCCGAGGGGAAATGGTTAGCGACCTGCTGCACCACTTAGACACACACAGGTCTATGGGGCCGGCTGGGATCCACCCAAAGGTACTGAGGGAGCTGGAGGAAGTGCTTACCAAGCCATTTTCCATTATTTATCAGCAGTCCTGGCTAACTGGGGAGGTCCCAGTTGACTGGAAGTTAGCCAATGTGACCCCCACCTACAAGAAGGGCCAGAAGGAGGATGTGGGGAACTGTAGACCTGGCAGTCTGACCTTGGTGCTGGCGAAGGTTATGAAGCAGATCATCTTCATGCCATCACACAGCACGTACAGGACAACCAGGTGAGAAGGCCCAGTCAGCATGGGTGTGTGAAAGGAAGGTCTTGCTTGACTAACCTGAGTTCCTTCCAGGACAAGGCGACCCACTTAGTGGATGAGAGAAAGGCCGTGGATGTTGACTACCTAGTCTTTAGTAAAGACTTTGACACCATTTCCCACAGCATTCTGCTGGAGAAACTGGCTGCTCATGGCTTGGAAGGGTGTATGCTTTGCTGGGTAAAAAACTGGCTGGATGGCCAGGCCCAAAGAGTTGTGGTGAATGGAGTTAAATCCAGTTGGCGGCTGGTCACAAGTAGTGTTCCCCAGGGCTCAGTACTGGGGACAGTTCTCTTTAATATTTTTATCAATGATCTAGACGAGGGGATCAAGTGCACCCTCAGTGAGTTTGCAGGCAACACCAAGTTGAGTGGGAGTGTTGATCTGCTGGAGGGTAGGAACGCTCTACAGAGGGATCTGGACAGGCTGGATCGATGGACTGAGGCCAAGTGTATGAGGTTCAACAAGGCTCAGTGCTGGGTCCTGCACTTGAGTCACAACAGCCCCATGCAACGCCACAGGCTTGGGGAAGAGTGGCTGGAGAGCTGCCCGGCGGAAAAAGACCTGGGGGTGTTGGTCGACAGCCGGCTGAATATGAGGCAGCAGGGTGCCCAGGTGGGCCAACAGCATCCTGGCTTGTATCAGCAATAGTGTGGCCACAAGGACTAGGGAAGTGATTGTCCCCCTGTACTGGGCACTGGTGAGGCCGCACCTTGAGTCCTGTGTTCAGTTTTGGGCCCCTCACTACAAGAAGGACATTGAGGTGCTGGAGCGTGTCCAGAGAAGGGCAATGAAGCTGGTGAAGGGTCCAGAGCACAAGTCTGATGGGGAGCAGCTGAGGGAACTGGGGTTGTTTAGCCTGGAGAAGAGGAGGCTGAGGGGAGACCTTATTGCCCTCTACAACTACCTGAAAGGAGGTCATAGCCAGGTGGGTGTTGGTCTCTTCTCCCAAGTAACAAGTGATAGGACAAGAGGAAACAGCCTCAAGTTGTGCCAGGGGAGGTTTAGATTGGATGTTAGGAAGAATTTCGTCACCAAAAGGGTTATCAATCATTGGAACAGGCTGCCCAGGGAAGTGGTTGAGTCACCATCCCTGGAGGTATTTAAAAGACTGTGTAGATGTGGTGCTTAGGGACATGGTTTGTGGTGGACTTGGCAGCACTAGGTTAACAGTTGGACTTGATGATCTCAAGGGTCTTTTCAAACCTAAACAATTCTATGATTCTATGATTCTATGACTATAGATTCTGTAGGTAAGGACTTCAAATACGGTTTCTGTATTAGAAATTTTGTTTCAGTTACCATATTTTTATATAGAACTGAAAAAGCAATGTTATCCTCATGTCATACCTAACAACAATGAACAGCAGTTCAGCTCAGTGATACCTACTTATTCCTCCTCTTAAGACTGTCTTCTTCACAAAGGCAAGACAATGCTGCCTTTTAGGCTGGGGAGAGATTTTATTCTGCTTTCTTCTGACATGTGCCTGATTTCTAAGAACCAGCTTTGCTCATACTTTCAGAAGAGGAAGAAGGGTATTGCTTAACCACACCTGAACTTAATAAAGTGCAAATTCATTTTGTGGCAGCTTCTGGCTTTTACTCTTTCTTCCTCTTCTCCAGCTACACCACGTTATTTGTCCTCGAGGAACGTGTTTTAGTATTGCAGGTACTGGAAAGTGGCATCTTTTGCTAAATAATGGTATTTGAATGATAAGGTTACTCTCTGATAGAATTAAATATTACAATCACTTTTTACTTGATGTGATATAAATCTGCATACTTGGAATGTTATCATACCTGTATAAAACAAACAAACAAGCAAAATCTGTACAGGTAAGAACAATAGAAAAGAGGAAACTAACCATTGCATCCTCTCAGGACCAGAAGTGATTACAGAGGCAAAAGCACAGGTGTACCTAGCATAGTCCTATGGTCTGAAATATTTAAGAAGAAAAAAATATAAACAACCAGAGAGCTGGAAAAAGATATGTATTCTATGTCTTCAACAGATGAAGATGATAGGAAATTTGTTTGCAAATGCTACAAATACATTTAAATGTCCATTCCTTCAACTGACAGCATACAATACATGTAATTCGTTTTCTGGCTGCCCTAGCACCTGCGTGTTACAGCACTTGGCTCTGAGCTATCCAGCATCTTAAAGCTCTGTTCTTGGAGGACTGACGGGAATCAGGATGTCATCTTGAGCCTTTTCTCTTGAAATATCTCTGCAGAGAATACCAAGCTAAATGTTCTTCTGTTCCTTATACAGCTATTGCTTGAAGATACCTTATTAGTGAAATGATTGATTTATGCTTTCACCTTTACTGTTCCGTAACTGATCTGTTTGTCTTTGCCTCCGAAAGACAGAAATGCATGTCTTATAAGGTAGCCCTGCTGCGATTTCAAAACATGCTATTTTAAATGGAAACAATGAAACCTGGTATTTGAAAATGCCGCATGTGGAATATCTTAGTAGAGATGATGGTATTGACAAAAATACTAACAATAATTACTGTGAATATACCTTTATGTGATCTGGAAACCTGTCTAATATGTTTGTGTATTATGTATAGCTGTATACCCTTGTAAACATGAATAGATGTTATCATTTATTCACAGAAGATTGCAGTAAGGAATGCTTTTAATTGGATGTCTCATAACTAATGTTTAGAATAACTCTGAAAACACTTTCTCTGATTATTACTCAGTAGTTTCAAGTTAATTTGATTTAGTTATAGGTCTTAATTTGGGAAATAAAAGACACCCCCAAAGAATGACTTGTGGAGGTATTTGGGAATTTAATATTTATATTATTGCTTGTTAATTTGCAAGTATGATCTTACAGAGTCTATTGCCATCCCTAGAAACAGTGCTCTGAAAAAATGAGTACAAATCTATGATGTCCTGAAGTGCAGCAGGTGCTGGCTGTGTCATTTCAACATCAGTTTGGGGTTCAACAGCCTTGCAGGACTGAGATTGTCAGTTTGCAGGTGTTAAAATTAAAAGACTATGAGGCCAGCTGCACTCAGGCACTGCGAGTGTTCACAGCAGGCATTCAAGGGCAAATCATGCTTGAACAACCTGATTGCCTTCTGACAAAATAACTGGCTCTGCGGATGAGAGAAGAGTCGTGGAGGTAAATATACCTTGACTTTGGTAAGGCTTTTGACACCGTCTCCCACAGTGTTCTCATTTGGTAACTGAGGACACCCTGGCTGCCTAATCTGACTGCTGTGTGGGTATAAAACTGTCTGGGCTGTCAGGTTCAAAGGGCAGTGATCAGTGGCTAGATGCCTGGCAGGCAGCTGCTGAAGAGAGGGTACCCAGCACACTCGGGGACTAGTGCTGGGGCCCATAGTGTTCAGCATCATCATTTGTGACCTTGATGGTGACACAGAAAACACTTTTTACATGGCACAAAGTCAGGGGAAATGGCTGACGTGAGGAATCTGGACTTTGGTCCAGAGACTTATCAAGGCAAACCTGGATTAATTTGAGGACTGAGTCAACAGAATCCTCATGAAGTTCGGTGAGAAGAGGCAAAAGCTCTAGGCATGACAGGTCACATGCAGGCTGGAAAGCAATTGTCTGAGAAGTGGCCCTGCTGAAGGGACCTGTCATAGGGGTCAATGTGGATGCCAGGCTGAATATGAACAGTTTGCTTTTTGCCTTATTGCAACAAACACGTGTACTGGAATCTTTGAGGAGAAGCATAGCCAGTGGAGAGAAATTATAACCCCCATTTACTTGGTGCTGCTGAGGCCACCTCTAGAATACTTCATCCATTTTAGGCTCCCACGTCAAAAAAGGCATGGAGAAACAGGAGAGGGTCCAGCAGAGGGTTACAGGATGGTCACCTATAGTACATGTTATACAAAGAAAATCAGAGAGAATTTGGTTTATGTAGTCTGACAAAGGGGAGAAAAAGGGGAGCTGGAATAGCTGCTGTAATTCCTTAACAGATATCTAGTGCCAAACACAATAGGAACGAACTCTCTTCAGAAGTTATATCTTCAGATGATATAACAAAGGACAATAGATATAAATCACAGCTTGAAAGCTTCAGGTAAAATAAAAAAAATTCTGTAGGAGGCAGCAGAGCCCTGGTGCAGGTTGCCCAGAGAGGCTGTGGGATCTCCATTCAAGAAGGTTTTCCTAGTCTGGCTAGACAAGGCCCCAGCTGGCTGTGCTTTGAGTGGGAGGTTGGGTTAAATGACCTGCAGACATCCCTTCCAGCCAGCATTTCTGAGATTCTCTGGTTTGTCTGGTGGCAATATCTGGAGTACCCAGGACAACAAAAACTTCAAATATTTTAAAGTTTTAAAAATCTTAAATAAGAGCAACAAGCAAATGGTGTGTATATTTAAAAAAAAAAAAAAAAAGTGGGATATTCTTAACCAAATATGTAGCAGAGCTGTATGGCCCCAGAAGAGTTAGCCTTTTGTAGAAAGCTGAGGAAATTTCCCTTCTTGTTGTGTTCTAGCTTCAGTGCTCTGTGCACATTTATACCTCTCTTTTCTTGCTTTCCTCAGGCTTGATAATATTCAGAGTGTTTTCCTGTCTGCCTTCGGCAGTTAAATCTATTCACCACCTTGTTCAGTTCTGAATTATGTCCCAATGTCAATCTGTCCGTACTTTTTCCACTAGCATTTCAAACACTGGCCCCTCACTTTCTATTAAGTGAGATATTTATGTTGGTTGCTGTTGTTTCTAGTTCCTGATGATTGTCCTTCTTTACATAGGACTTAAATATTAAAAGTTATTCACCCTTCTGATACTAGACCCTTTCCATTTAGGAAAACATCTAGTTCCTTGTGCTCTGCATCTTTGGTAACCCTCCCTCTCCCTCCCTCTCCTCCTCTCTTTCTGTCTCCCTCTCTCTCTTTTTTGAATGAGAATGTCAGCCAGTGTGTGGATGACTTCATCTGAGCAAATTGTCTCAACTCCCTTGATAGTCAGTGGAAAGAAATAGAAACTCTCAGGGCACAACATAATTCCTACTTTAGAATAGGTTAGATGAATACGTCTTATATGTGACTCCTTTTCTCTATTGACTGTACGAGAAATGAAGATGAAGCCTCTCAGATGCATGTCACAGGTGTCTAAAGCTAGGTAAGATGATATCACAATAAATCAGAGTCATCACAGCCGGAAAGAACGATGCTGCTGCTATCCCGCAGTAATAGGAGCTATTCCTTCTTCATGTTTTAAGGACTTGTCATGCCTTCCATGTTCAGATTCCTCTACCTAAATTTCTGTGCTGGCTTTTGTGATTCCCCATATTTTTAAGCTTCTTATTTACAGACACAGTGTATGGAGACATTACTCCCCTCCTTTTGGTGCAGCGTCTTCTGTGTTCATATATCAGAAGGTTTCAGGCACTTAAATCACTTTTCACACTCACAAAAATGATCAAAGGATCACAGTACTGGGTACTCGCTGTTGGATTTGCAGATGCAGATTTCACCCAACAGAAACAGAATAAATAATTAACTTCTTTTCTCCTGGTTATTTCCTTTCCATCTTTTACATTCCAGTTAACTTATTGGCCTGTGTTATGTTGAGTACCATCAATGTTCCCCAATCTGAGAAATAGTATAATGTTACTGGCTGGTACAAAATGCTTCTGCTGTGTTTTAAGTATAGCAATATACAGCCAATGAGATTTTAATGGCTCGTTATCACAGCTGGACTATAGTAATAAATGAATCAAGACTTCAGACACTTACATTCTCCTTATATGTGACTCAGGGCATTGAGGAATCCAAATACATGGGAAATATAATTAGAATATTTTGATTTAGAATAAAGTAGCCAATGCTGTAGTACTATTTTCAGTCTCCTCATACTTAAACTTGGCTCACTTCAGATTTTAATGCACCAGAAAATAAATATTAGGCTAATTTTATAGACATAGTAGCAAACCTTAAAATTTTTTATTTCCTGATATTAATGAAATCTCTGGTGACTCTTGCATGATGAGCTTTTCCAATCACAAGCGATAATGAAGCCATCTGCTCTAGACACATAAGATCATCAGGTATCAGGTTTCCTACTCTTCCAGATTTCATTAAAAATATGATTTAAAAGAGGAAAGGTTGACCTAAAACTTGTTTATTAATTCAGTGACTGATTTTTTTTCTCCTTTCTTATTACAGGCATGTTTTCATCCTTTGATAATCATTCTTGTAGCACAAAATACATCCCAAGCAATCTGCATGCATACATGAGCATAAACTTATGTATTTTATTAAGTAATATTGCACAGATATGGACACATTTGTCTTTCACTTGTATTGAAAAGTATAGAATTGAAAAGGTAAACTTGGAGCAATTTTTGGCCTGCAAGTTATTGTATGTTTTAGGTCACTGAAATAAGAGTCATTTTCAGTGACAGTGTAGACAAAGTGAAAGGTGAAGTTAAATGTGAAGGAGCAACTTTTAGCTCTCTTTGCACTGAATTTTACAAAACAGTCTGATAAAAGCAGGGTTTTTTCTATCTTTCATGATTTTTATGTGAGCAGCACAGTCAGAGACAATTGCAAGTCACAGAAAATACAAGACAATCTCCCATAATGGAAAATTTCTCATCTTGTTTTTAGTAAATGGTAATAACTTTACCTCTGAGACAACACCATTCTTGATGTCTCATTCCTGTTTATCTCACAGAGATATTAGGACTAAAGGGTCTGATGTTACTCATCCTGCCACAAGCCTCCCTATTTTGCATTTGATTACTTGATCAAAAAGTTTGAGTGTGACAGTAGAAAGAATGTAATGCTGCTCTAGCGTAATGCTGGATGAGCCGTACTGGAGATATTTGATCTGTGTCTTTCTCAGGAACAAAGAGGCAGTCGTATATTTGGATTAGCCCCATATTTTGTTTCTGGATGCTCAGGAAGTGTCTGCATTCATATTGCCTTTGATTTTCACTGCAGAGAAAAATCCCTGTTCACTGAGAGATTTTCCCAATCTGCAGCATGCATACATGAATCCATGTCCATCTCTATTCTGCGTGGAGTGCTGTCTAGATTAATAATTTCTGATTTGTGGTTTTTTTCACGTACAACTGGTTCTGTAAAATCCCCAGAATAGGCCTATTCTATGGTATTTTAACTTTCCTGCTTTCAGTCAAATGTGATGCCCCCAAGCAGTGGTGATGGCAAGTGTTGCAGAGTTTAAACATTATTGCTGTGGTTTCTCCAGCCCATTCTGTCTAGGAGGGCTTCCTCATTCATTGTAAGGGTGATCTGCATTGCAGAAATGGCAGGACAATGCTGCACAAGCTTTGTGCTCCAGAACAGATACTACATATTTCGAAGTTCACACTATAGTAGACAAAGTGATAAGTCAGTATTTTATAATAGGGAAAGTGATAAGTCAGTATTTATAACAAAGATGTCATAACTTAACAGAGATGCTGTTTCCTTACCACTGCTATTTAGCTCGGGTGTTTTATATGACTAACATCCCAGTTTGCGGCCCATTTTCCCTTCCCTTTCTGACTATTACATACTGTTGTAGGTAGTTTTACTGGAAGTTATTGGTTAACCACAGTCAGGTGTTCCTTTGCAGCACACACAAGTGGGGGTTTTAGCATATTTTTGAAAATGGTACTTCTTTCTCTTTCTCCTTAAAAAGCAGAATGAAAACTTTCTTGACCCTGGTCTCAGCCTTCACTTTTTTCATAACTTAGACGTAATTAACAACAAATCACTACATTTTTTCTGCCTTCAGCCAAAATGCCTTTCCAGTATATTCACCATTCACCATAGGTAAAGAAGAGTTTGGTCTTTTCAAAAATACATACTTGTATGCCAAACACCTGCTATTAGATAGACTAGACTTTGTTGTGAGTGTATCCCAGTAACATTTCGCTATGATCAGTCTTTAGCTGCTTTGCATGGCTCATTATGGCATCACGTGATTGTTCTCTTTCAAGAAGAATTATATGCTGATGAAGAATGAATTAAATTCATACGGAAACAAAATTTGCTTAAGGGCAGAGATAATATGTTTACCTATGATAATATTCACCATTTATTCCTTTGTGATTATGGGGTTAGAGAAGTTTATTGATTACCTCTCTTCTCCAAGTTAATATACCAGGTTTTTCTCATAATAAATCTGAAAAAAAAAGAGTATGCTATTTTAACTCATTTGGGCCTCAAAATCTTTTGTTTCTAAAAAAATTATGAATACATTGGAAATTTAAGTTATTAGGCCTTAAATCAAAATTCTTGAGTTTTTTTATAAAAATGTAGATGTAGGAACAATACATTGTAATTAAATTTTCTTGTTATCTGCTGTTTTCTGTTATTCTAAATGGTTATCATCGTTAATCAAACATGTTTAAACTATTTTGTTGAGAAGAATGTGCCTGTGGTTAGCTTTTGTTCTTTCAGACTCAGTGTGGTGTTTCACTTCCAGATTGCACACACCAAATTACAAGGGGGGATTCACTCACTGAAAAATAGATGTTTGCCATTTGAAATGTTTCAGGGTTCCTAAGACACATGCAGAGGTTTGGCAAATACGATACAGTATGTGTGGGAGACCTGGAGAGGCAGCTGGACACCAGAAGGACCTATCTCCCAGTGTTCAAAACAATACCATACCCTTATACCTCAGCAACTGATTCACGTGCTGAATGTCTGCTTCCGAGCAACATTTCCTCCTAAATACACCTAATGCCCTATGAAATGCCCCCAGTTGTCCTACTGCCCCTTCAAAAGGGCGTGGTTGACCCACAGGTGGTATGCCAGCCTTATTAGCTCTGTGAGGATGTCTTCTGTACCCTAAAACACCCCAAATGGCACCAGGCCCCTCTACATGGATAACTGAAGTAAGTCATCACCTATTTCAAGTGCAGAATAAGGCTAAGGCAAGGAGATATGGACTGGAAACCTAGGAATGATGGAGGGGTTTAAGAGAAATGGAAAAGGCAGTATTTCTGTGATCAAATGACTAAAGAAAAGACACAATAACTCAAAACATAGTAGAAAGAGTTTGTGAGTTGGCTGTGGAACAGTCAGGTGTGTCACGTTGCTTTACCAGCATATGGCAGACACAGCACCATAGAAGTTGGTTGACATGTATGTTTTGAATTGGAGAGTGCAAAAAGTGGGATAGTTTCAGTTGAGGTCTGCAGAATACCAAGGAGTCCTGTGATGAGGATGTTGTTACAGTGAATCAAAGCTGGACTTGTCTAGGCTACAGTCAAGAGCTGGAGCAACCAGGGACATTTTGCCTCCTGCTATATTGTGGAGGATGGAGAGGGGAAAATTAGATACCACTTTTAAATATAGAGAGAGTAAAATATGGTCTCAAAGTCACAAGCCTTAGAGGTCAGGAGGATATATGGCTTAGAGCATTAAGCAATAGTGATAAGGCAGAGGGAAAGTAATGACAAGAAGACAATTTGGATGTTTTGAGACTTTTTTGCCTGTTGGTAAAAAAAAACAGCAATAAAGAAATCCTCTTGGGAAGGTGGGGTTGTTCATCAGTAGGAAGCTAATTCATGCTTGATTAGAGCTAACATTTTTTCTTCCTGGTATTTTTTTTTTTTTTAAAGCAATGTTTATTTTACTGCTCTGAAATAAAATAAAGCGGGCATTTTCATTGAGGTAAAATTCAGAATCTGCATATAAATGGAAATCCTTCAATATCGTCACAGAAAAATTTTATTTTCTCGTGCAAGGATAATATTATTATATACACTTCTTAATACTGAATGAAGTGTAAACCAGAATATTTTATTTAAATGTAAATTTTGAAAAATGAATGCAAGGGTATCTCCAAGTTCATTCAGCATCAAACTGCTGTTATTGGGTAAAATGAATAAACACTTAAAATATACTTCAGCTTCTCTCTATATATCTTTCAATATAAAATTTTTGAACAAGTCTAAAAGCAATGCTATTCAAGACATTTTTATTTATGAAAAGCAATTTGTGACAGGTAGGACATAAGTCTGTAACTCTAGTTTGCTTCTGGTTTGCGTTTGAGAAAAAGAAAGAACATTCAGCAACCTTCTCACATAAGATACTTACCAAGGAAATTCCTATTGGTATGGTGCAAGGACTCTGCTTGTCTTAATTCCAGTTTCCCTCCAGTTAAGTGTTACTACATTCTTTCCTTGTTCTAGACATCTGCTGTTGTATACTTGCTGTTATAGACAATACATTGGACCAGACAAATCTGTTTTGTTTGTTGATTTTCTTTGTGGTTTTTTTCTTGCAATTTTATTTAAAGAAAGAACTGTTCTGGCTTGTTGAATCCAGAAGAGGATTTGCCCAAGAGCAATAAAATGGTAGTGTCCCACTCTCTTTCTTACGCCCTTTTGCCATAGAAAAGCTGATTCAATAATAGTTTCTGATATATTAAAATTGATGGTACTGTTTTCAGGACTCTCTCTTCTAGCATCCAAATAAGAGAAACGAAACTGCTGAAGGATCGCAAGTCTGATGAGGAGCAGCTGAGGGAACTGGGGTTGTTTAGCCTGGAGAAAGAAAAGGAGGCTGAGGGGAGACCTTATTGCCCTCTACAACTACCTGAAAGGAGATCATAGCCAGGTGGGTGTTGGTCTCTTCTCCCAAGTAACAAGTGATAGGACAAGAGGAAATGGCCTCAAGTTGTGCCAGGGGAGGTTTAGATTGGATGTCAGGAAGAATTTCTTCACCAAAAGGGTTGTCAGTCATTGGAACAGGCTGCCCAGGGAAGTGGTTGAGTCACCATCCCTGGAGGTATTTAAAAGACGTGCAGATGTGGTGCTTAGGGACATGGTTTGTGGTGGACTTCGTAGTATTAGGTTAACAGTTGGACTTGATGATCTCAAGGGTCTTTTCCAACTTGGATGATTCTGTGATTCTGTTCTTAGTTATGATATACACTTAGTGTGACTTTCACAGTCATACCAGGCAGTTTCTATTTGCCATTTTTAAATCAGGGTAGCATTTAGTAACTTTATTAAGCTCATGACACACCTGGGCTGAAAGAGACTGCTAAGTATTGCTGATACCTTTTTCTGGCTTGACTAATTAAAAAAATTTTTTTTGGTCACTGCTGAGAGCCAAGTTGCTAAAATGTTATATTTTACATCTGTAAACAGTAATTAAACATCTGTGAATAATTGTACATAAACAGACTAGGATTGAATTTAAAAAAATAGAAAAGTGCCATTAAAACACAAATTGTAGCAATACACAATTATAAAATTCACCACTGTTGTAAAATAACAATAAAAAACGCAGCTGCCTTTCAAAGGTGTTAGTATTGATGCCACTACAGCTCTCTCACTTTCTCTATTTTGCAGTGACATATAATGGTCCACTCTCTTTAACTCTTAATCTATCTGCAGAACTGGAATCTGTCATACACTAAACTTGACTAATGCAAATCCTTTTAATGTAAAATCAATAAATCACCAGGTCAACCACCCGTTCCTGCAAATAGAGACACATTTTATTTAGGAAACAGAGCCTTCAATAGATGGCTTTGTGAGCCTTAGAGACTGAGAGTATCCTCCAGTTCTGTATTCTTAAAGGGTAGGAGGATCAGCATCTGGCTTCATTAGATATCTGAGAAGGTCCATTCTCTAGGGAGTCCTTATGCAAAAAAGATAAATAAATGTCTCCTTGGACCATGAGGGAAGTTTTATAAAACCAAAAAAATAAAGTTAGACAAATACGATACCTGACATGAATATTTTATGACAAATATTCATCTTCTTACTAGCAATCTTTTGGAGAACTACAGTATCGTATGGTTCTCTCCTTTTTTTTTTTTTTTTTTTTTTTCTTTTTTTTTCTCTTTCCTTTTCTTCCTTTCAAAAATCTAAATCAGTGTTTGGATCAAATAACAAATTAATATATTTGAATAGCAGTATTTGCCTGAGTACAATTTTCAAGTGTTAGGTAGTCATGACATATTTCATTTCTTAGAAGCCTAGTGTAGCACAAGGAGTGAGTAGAAGTTAACAGAAATAACAAATATGCAGTGAAAAATCACATAAATTGGCATTAATGGATATCTTTGGGTTTAAGTAGCTTTTTTGTTGAGAACTCAAGTCCAATTCTTTTACAGTCAACATGATCCTTTCCACAGACTGCAGTGAGCTTTGATCTATTTCTTGTAATACAGGTATGAGGAGGGACCTTTCAAATCCACAGGTTTTGCTTTCAGGTTATTAGGATAACAGAGATTAATATTTTAGCCAATTGTAAGCTGCTAATAGCATCCATATTATAAAAAAGTTCTGCAACTTATTCTTGAAAAACTCAAAGCTTCATAAGCTCTACTTAGTGAGCTCCTGTTCCTCCGTTATAAATTACCAACTCCAGTATTATTGCAAATCCAAATAAACTCCCTGGTGATTACAGATTACAGTCACAAATCCAAAAGGTACAACACAATATACTTTTCTTACCTAAATTAATTATTTCAGTTCTGGGCAACTCAATAGTAAGAACTGAACCACCAGCTGGCTAATATGTACAGTCAAAACATTTAGCAGCAGGTTTTTACATTAGTAACAGCAAGAATCCATTTCACGGAAGACAACAGAGAATAAATGATTCTCATTTTAAGAGTCCTTAAGGCTAAAGTGCTTTATCCTCCTTAAATGTTCTGACTAACTAGCTCCACATGATGTCATCAAGATTAATTTTATGTAGGTAGTTTTTACTGCAGAAATACAGTAGAAATGTGTACAAGGCTATGGGAAGTAAGGGGGACAGAGCAGAACACTTCGTGTAAAACCAAATTGTCCAGTTTCATAGCCACGCCTTACAAGTCTTGGTTCTCTTTAGAGTGTGAGGGAATCTCCTTTTTCCACTCTGATTGTAAGCTCAAAGATGGAATGTACTAAACTCTAACCTACTCTCAGAAGTTTTCTTTTCCATGAGTCAATGTGCAGGCTAGACTTTTTTTAGAGACTAATTTGCAAAGAAGTAGTGCCAACATTCTTCTGGAAAGCATGCAAAAGATGATATATCTAGGAATGTGCAATGTTAATTTGCTATTCAACTAGGCCAGCAAAGATATACCATAGGTTGGGTTTTGGTGAGGCTTTTTGTGGTTTCCGTCTGTCCCCATCCCATCCTTGTGTCCCTGCCTTCCCCATCCCGAAAAAACCCACCTTTTATCATGTAGTTTGAGGAAACTACATTAGTTGTTAAAAAAACATCTTATTCAACAACACAACCAGTAGTGCTTTAGCTATTTGAACTTCCATTAAAGTCAAAGGAGGCACAAATCAGTTATGTAAGAATCAGTGTCTAGTTTCATTGGAGAAAAAACAGAGTACCCAAAAGGTATCTACCAGAGTAGCAGGTATGACACAAGACTTGTTAGAGACATTGATGAGTCTGCTTTGTTTTATGTTGGTCTTTTTCATGAGAACTCTGATCCAGGTTTGTTGCAATCGACAGGAATTTGTCCATTAATTGCAATGGAAAGATATGACACAGGACATTTTGGAGACCCACATTTTTCTGGTGTGACAGTTTGAGGCCAGGGAGATTACAGTAATGCATTTCAAATGACACTAGATGCCTGTGATAAAGAAGTTGAACTGAGTGCTTGCAATCTAGCCAAAATCATCAGTGGATGCTGGCATTTCTTCAACTATCCAGTAGGCTAAATTGAGTAGCCCTCCAGATCCACTGAGATGATTCATTTGCCTGAACATAGTTATATAAACACACATACAAACAGACAATTATCTAGTTGCTTGTGTCAAATTCTGTGTGAGAGGTCCTGTATGATCCAAGATACATCCTCAGTTATCTCAATGGCATTAGTTTTTAGCAACTGGTTTTCAGCAATTAAATTGAGACCCATCAGCTTTCCACATCTTTAGTCAATGTAACAAGAGGCTTTCCCATTCCCAGAAGATGTCTCAGCTGTGTTGGGATGTTTTGAATTAGCCACTAAATTAGACGCTTGCTGTGGAGGCACCTACGTTTAGATTTTTCCAGTCTGAAGCTAATGCTTGGTGTGGGCGATGCATTTGGTGATCTAATCTGGGAACTTAATGCAGGATTTGATGTTCCCTAAAATTCAACATAGTCCGTAAGGAGAGTATGATCTTCCAATGGGAATTTCAGATTAGGAGCATTAAATAGATGGTTTTTTCCTCCATGTTATGCAGGTAAACAACAGCTAGGATGGGCAGAATTCAGTTGTCTGTTTGGGCCATTTGAGATCCCCTAGATTATCTGCCATGTCATCATGGGACTGGCAGATAAACTCCAGATACACTGGAGACCCACAGCATTCTGACATGGCAGCTGGAAGCCAGGCATAATATTTTGAGACATCTCAAGATGCTCTAGACACTATGTCCAGGCATCATTTTTTCTTGTATGAGCAAATTTTATTGCACACAGAGACTCGGCAAAGAGTGATATACACAACTTAAGGCTGCAAATAATTTGCTAGCTAATACATTCAACAGATAGGTGGGACTAATGAGCTACTGGGCTAAGCATTAGTATGATCGAGCAATGAGATACACAAAACATACCAGCTGGGCAACCACTCGACAGTCAAGTGGGGAACAGGCTGATGCTTACTGTTGCTGGGTTTCCATTTCTGCTTTTTTCCTTTGGGTTTTATAGCTTCCTGTGTCAGTGTTCTTGAATCCTTGATCTGCTAACCAATTGCTAAGCAACTGCTCAGCTGCCTCTGGTTTTGCTTTCCTTATATGTATATATATGATGTAGCTGATGGACTTTCTCATACCTTTGTAACGACTTTCTCCATCAGGCTGAGCCAAACCAGGCTTGGCTCACAGAGAGCAGACTGCCTGGGCTGAGGGTTACAGAACTGAGCACAAGATCTCCAGAAGACTTGCAGTCTTCTGGGGAGGTAGCTGGAGGCCAGGAAGGATACCTGAAATAATGCTGAGTTTGGGCAACTAAGTCCTCCACAGGTCAGTATTCCTCCATATGCTAGCTCCTTGATAAGTAAGCGCAGTCCTAGTGAAGTCATTAGAATTTTTTCCAGCCTAAAAGTGAAACTCTGACAAATTGTGTCTAGAAATCCTAAATTTACAAGACATCAATAAATTAATTTTGTAACTGTGCTTTAGTGAAAATAGTTGCAGGAATGAATAAAAGAAGATTTTTTTTCTTCTTTTTTTCTGAAGAACTCTATGCATGTTTTAAAATCATAATGTGTCATAGTGAGAAACAGTGACAGAGAAGAAATGGAAATATTTATGTGGCACACAAATGCACAGACATCTGGAAGAATGTGTTAGAAACACTATTTTCATCATTTAACTCATGTTTCACATAATCCACATTCCTCTAACTATCCATGAAATATCTGTACAGACATTTTTTCCAGACAGAGGAGGACTCTGCTTTGTCTGTTGAAAGAAGGGGCTGGGAAGATTCAACAAATGCCAGTATATAGGATTACAATTTTGCTAAGAACTGATATATTATCTGTTCATTTTGTATAAACTTGCCTGTGTATTACCTGCATAGAAGCATATTAAAATATTGCCAAATTAAAAGTTTTCCCACAAGTAAACCAATGGCTAGGAAATTATGATAAATAAGTGCATTAAATAACTTTCCTACAGAAAATTAGAAGACTGTTTCAGAATCTGATGGAAGCAATTTATTAAAATATTTTTCTCGCCTTCTTAAACTCTTTGATGTCCTTTACTAACACGCTCTGAAAAGGTAAATGGAAATGAATAGAAATTCCATATTTGACTGTGGTGGAAATTATTTGTAATATTGTCCTAATGATGGTAATGGTAATATGATCCCTTTTTTTTCTTTTTTTTTTTTTTTTTGTTAATCAGTAGATGCAGAATATTTTGTATAGACATCCAGATAGCTTTCAGAATTGGGAATATGAGAATGCTTAAAGATGTTTTGGTTTGCTCAGGGACCAAAAGATCTAGGACAGAATTCACCTATGTTTCTTTCTTAAGCATGCACTCTTATCTTACTTCAATTAGTGGGATATAGAAAGGTGATTAAAGTATTGCTTGCATGCATTCCTTAAAGGCAAAAAAGATATTTCTGGTCCTTTCCTGTTCTATCCTAATCAGGTTTATAGCTGTCCTTTTATTTTCAAGTTGATTAGACAAATCAGAATACGTGAGGGGAGGATGTATCAGTTGAACACACAATATGTCTTCTGCAAATTTTTAATAAATTTGAGAATTAATAGCTTTAGAATGAAAATTTTAATTAAAATGAAACATTTTCCAGAGATTTAGGCCATTTCAAATAGCATTTTGAAGAAATGACAAAGCACAAAATAATCATAGCATCATAGAATAATTTAGGTTGGAAAGAACCTTTAAGATCATTGAGTTCAACCGTTAACCTAGCACTTCCAAGTCCACCACCACGTCCCTAAGTACCACATCTTTTAAATACCTCCAGGGATGGTGACTCAACCACTTCCCTGGGCAGCCTGTTCCAATGCTTGACAAACCTTTCAGTGGACAAATTCTTCCTAACATCCAATGTAAACCTTCCCTGGTGAAACTTGAGGCCCTTTCCTCTTGTCCTATCACTTGTTACTTGGGAGAAGAGACCAACACCCACCTGGCTACAACCTCCTTTCAGGTAGTTGTACAGAGTGAGTAGGTCTCCCCTCAGCCTCCTTTTCTTTCTCCAGGCTAAACAACCCCAGTTCCCTCAGCTGCTCCTCGTAAGACTTGTGCTCTAGACCCTTCACTAGCTTTTTTAATTTTAACTTTTAAAAAAATAATATCCCACTTTATTAGATTTTTCTTCTGAGTTGACTCAGTTAAATTGCCTGAAATTCACAAAATGGTTTGTTTTACGTGAACGCTATGTTTTTCACAAAATGAAAGCTGAATCCAATATTTATATTTTGCCACTTTTAGATAGGGATATCAAGTAAGCACATGCTGAACTAGTTTGCTGACTTTGTGGGTCAATGTTTCAAATATCTCAGGTATTGAATCCCAAACTCAATTTTCCTGATATATTTGGGCAATAAAACATCACGAAGAAAATTCAAAGCTTCTCTGGGAAAGAAAAAAACCTTAAAATTAGTGTTGTCATTGCATTTAAAATATTTCCAAAAGATGAAATAGAAGATGGATGAGCACCAGAACAAGTCGGTGCAGAAAATCATAGTAGAAAGAGGTTTAAAGCAAGAGAATAACAGTAATTCTATAGTCAATTTGTCCAATCATATATGGTTTGTTTGATATGATTTCTCATTTGCAGATAAATGAGCCATCAGAAATGCTGGCTGGAAAGAAGGACATAAAACAGTGAAATACAATTTTGATAGCAAAAATCGTAGTACCAAATATAAGGAAATCTAACTATTTATATGGAAATTAATATGAGTCTTGAAATAATGTAATATAATTTCATCTTTGGAATATACCATTAGGAATACTTTGCAATTATAAAAATAATTAAATGTAATCACCTTTTCCAACAAAGATCACAGTTAAGGATTTTTTTTCAGTTCATTTTCATAGGGCAACATCTTAGTGGAGGTTTGAAAAAAACTTGTGGAAGGATACCCTGTCTACCCCAAATACTATGTGAACAACATTATTCTTTAAAAGTGAACTTACAGACTTTTACAGAATGGCAGCTCAGGGCTGTTATTACCTTTAAACACATGCAGTGTTGCATGCAAAATTTTATTATGGTCAGAAAAGGAATACACCTTTTACATAGAGAGCCAACAATATATTGAGAGTCTAGTACAAATCTTAACAGTCTAACCAAATAATTATTGCTAGTCTAGGTCTAATTACAGAAAAGAACACAACCATAGAAAAATGTCCCAATGGTAGTACAATTAAAATGTTATACTTGCAGTATGTGTACCTGTGTAACTGTGCCTCTTCTCCCTGGGGTTATGCTCCTCTGGTTCTTATGGCCATCAGCACTCATTTTCCTCAAGAAGGAGGTCATGGAGGGGGTGTTGTGGTGCATCCCAGCTCAGTACTAGCAGAAGGCCACTGCTGATGCTGGGCAATTCTTCCTCCCTGCTTCTGGGTTTGCTTGGGAGGATTTGCTTGCAAATTTTCCTAAATCTTCTGTTGAGTCTGCTTGCTTGTTCTTCCTTCATTAGTTCCTAAAGCAAAGCTGTATATAAGGTTCTACGTAGGTATGCTTGATCTTTGCTCTTTGTTGACCTTAATCTAAACCCAGCTTTATCCAGCTCCCAAGACTTCATCCCTGTAGTGGCCAGGAATTGACCTTTGGTGATTTATTCACAGTGTTGGGGTCTCTATTATCTTCGTATGTTAGCACCTCCACAGTCTATGCTACTATCCTATGCTTGCACTGCGCTACACAACATCTTTATTCCAAAGCTAAATATACTCCGTACTGTGCCATTTTTGTTTTAAAGCCATGGATAATGTTCATTCAATATAGAATTACTGCTTGCTGTTACTATCCTTTAATTACATATATATGTGTGTGTGTGTGTAAATCAAAATTACTATAACTATTTCTGTGCCACAACAGAATTGCACAGAGCTAAAACTAGAACAAGTTAAGTCATAGCAACCTGGTTGTTAGACCACTGCTGTTAGGGATAAACCAAAAGAAGGTCCAGGCCAGAACGGCAATGCTGCATCGAATGGAACACACAGCACAATCACTTTACTAAATGAAGAAACTTAATTTGTAATTGTAATCTAATCCCTGTTTTCCAGATAAACAAGTTAAGAGACTGTTGTCCAGTTTTGACTCCTCTGAAGAAGAATTTATCTTATTTTTGTATTTTCGGTGTCAGTACAGACAGAGAGGAAAAATAATTTTAAAAGATGCTGGAAAAAATGCTTTCAGAGATAGAGAGAGGTCTGTTTTCAGAGTTGGTCTTTACTAAATCAAGGTGGTGAAGTCAGAGCATGGAGTTAGATTGTTTTAAGGAAGATTTGAAAGAATATGACAATTTTGCCCACCACTTATCTTACATAAATACTGAAGGTTTGCAGTATGGCTTCTCTCTCCTTCATGTGATTGGATGCAAGTCTGTTACATGATGAATATATCTTTGTTTCTTGCTGTCATGTGGCATTATGTGACACAATAAGATGATGATCACCTGGCTTCATACAGAAAGTAAAAAAGAAAATTGTAAAATTTGAGGTAAGAAAAAATGAAAAGGTATGGACTGACTTTTAAAGATATCACATGGGCTAGTAGAGAAATGTTTTTTTCTTAAAAAAAATCGGTTGAAGACAAAATGAAAAAGGCAAAGATTTGCGCTATTTCAGATACTGGATTTTGGTTCTTTTTCCATTACTTAACTCAAGTTTTTCATTATTTAGGCTCACATTTAAACAGTCTCACTTTTGGATAAGAGTAAGAGGAAAGCATGGATTTAATATTGAAGAAAGAAATTTCACAAACATACAAAGTTTACAAAGTAAAATCCCTTAAGCTCTTTCAAAGGGCCATAGTACTTTAAACTCCAAGAAGTTTAAGCTTTCTGATAGTTTTGACCTTTTGGTTGTATTTCTCCAGAGTGTTATCCCAATGTAGTTTGTTTCAAGAAGAAAAGAGGAAAACAGGAACTTGACGCAGTTCAAGAAATGCAAGTGCAAAGTCCTGCACCCAGGGAGGAACAAACCCAGGCACGAGTACAGGCTGGGGGCCGAGTGGCTGGAAAGCAGCTTTGCAGAAAAGCACCTGGAGGTATAAGACATGGACATACTGGAGCAAGTCCAGTGACAAGTCACTAAGATGATTAAAGGACTGGAGCATTTGACGTATGAGGAGAAGGTGAGGGAGCTGGTAATGTTTGGCCTAGAGCAGAGAAAGCTTGGAGGGCTGGGAGGGAATCTCACAAATGTGTACAAATACCTGAAGGGAGGGTGCAAAGAGGACGGAGCCAGACTCTTTTCAGGGACAGGACTAGAGGCAGTGGGCACCAACTGAAACACAGGAGGTTCCCTCTGAACATCAGGAAACATTTTTTCACTGTGAGAGTAACCAAGCACTGGCACAGGTTGCCCAGAGAGATTGTTGAGTCTCTCTCTCCTTGGAGATATTCTAAAGCTATCCGGATGTGGTCCTGGGTAAGCTGCTCTAGGTGGCCTTGCTTGAGCAGGGCAGTTGGATCAATTGACTTTCAGAGGTCCCTTCCAACCTCAGTCATTCTCTGATCTTGTGAAAAAAACATAAGATTCAATAAAGTTCATAGTCCATTAATGTTGGTGATTTGTGCAACTGTCTAAGAATTGAAGAATAATTAAGTGTATAAGTCAATATTTACTATCAACTGGGGCTTTATGACAATCTGCAGAGCATCTGTTGATTTTAACTAGTGCTATCTCTGCTATTGTTTCTTAATTTAGGGAGAGTAAAGTTCATAAGTTGTATACCAAAATAATAATGAACCAAAAAATAACTGTATAAAGGGGAATCCCTCACATAAATAAAGCACTCCTATAATCACAGAATAGTAAGTATAAAAGTAGCTTAACTTTAAGTAGTTTGTGATGCTGATGTGAGAATATTACTATAATGTAAAATAAATAAATGATTTATTTTCTAATATAGCAATACATCTATATGAAAACTTCTGTCTGACTTTGCTGAAGCAGCCTCCTATGTCATTTGAGAAAAAGCAGTAAAATTTCTGAAGAGTTTTCAAAAGGCTTTGTAAGAAGTCTTTGCTGACTGTAGACACCTGATTTAGAGTAATATTCCGACATCCCAACATGGAACTCAAAGGTATTTAATGTGGTAACTTTAAAAGTAAAATATTATTATCTTCATAAGTAAAATTTTTTGCCACTTGTTTACGAAAGTGTTCTGTGATTGTGAGAGTAAGAAAAAAATTGCTGTAAGAGATCTGAAAATCCAAGTATAGCTTTACATACATGGGAGTGTGTAATCGTCTAATGATCTTTCAATACTTAGAAGACTGAGTTTGAGTTTCATCAACATTTTCAATTTAGACAAGCAACTTGGGAAAATGCAGTTGTATGGATAGCAATGAAAATTGCTTAGGACTATTTTGTAATACAATTGTCATTTTGTACTGTTGTTTTCTATATAGCTGAGAATTTTGTCCGTTTAATTTGAATGAAATAGCAGTTACTGGGTCAGAACAAGCAAAGTCAGAAACTGAACCAGGTTCCTGCCATCTTGTGAAATACAAGTATTCTCTTTCGTCTCATGATTTAAATTCTTGTGAGAAAAGTTCCAGGGAAGTAAGAAATAGATGTACTTCTATAGAAGTACAAACCAGGTACATTTAACTTTGAATGGCGTGCAGTGAAAATGCTTTTCAGTGTGTCTTTCAGTTCCTGCCAATTTGCATTAGAAAAGTGTCTAAGTAGTTAACATATTTAAATAAGAGCTTTGAAGAGAGACTTTATATTCTGCATAAAAGTTAGGTATTCAGCAGTGTTTACTGAATTTTTTAAAGCTTTGAGTATTAGAGTGTCTTTCAAGAAGAAAATCTATTTCTTCACATACATGCATGAAGGTTTTTTATGGAGACACTATGCTAAATATTCCAGTTTGAGTTGATAATTTACAGAGACAATCAAACAGTATAAAAGTAATTTTTTAAAAAGCCCGTGTAATTAAGCTTGTCAAATGCAACCTCAGTAGTATTTGGGGTTATATTTGTAGCTGTGTTTATTCATGGAAATGTTGCTGAGAAACCAGAAGTATTATAGATTTTAAAATTAAATTATTATTAATCTGAACAGTTGTTAAAAGAATCTCTCTGAGACACCAACTTGAATTTCAAAAAGATTATTAGCAGCACCCCACCAACATATACCAAATATCTGTGTTACAGCATCCACTTCAGATCTAAATACTATTTTAAAGAAAAGCTTGTGCACTATGAGTAGATGATATACACATGTTTGATTGTATCCTGTTGACCCCATTTTGACGGGACATTAACTTCCATTATGCAGTTCACTTGTATTTCACCTGATACGTCAACCACAGTCTATAGCAAAGACTCAAGCCTTCACAGTGTTCAGATAATATAGCCAAGATTTGCTGGGAGACCAAGACCAAGTATTTGCTCTGAAGCACATAGCAGAATGGTTTTAGTGTAAATAAAGTTGTGCAAGGAAGCATGAAATTGAGAGAGTTCTTGAAGCCTCTGGGAATGGACGGAGCTAGTGCTTCTGCTACATTTGACACTCTTGGTTGGGTGATTTGTCTTCAAAATGGGGTGAAATGGGATAAGAAATCAAGAAGTGCCCATTATGCAGAGCCTTTAACTTCTTAGAAGGTTATAATGTTGGGAGCCAGTAAAATGTATGGCCAAGGGAGAAACTATTCTATCAGCAGAAGGTTATGGTGATATGAAGTGAGTGTATCGAAAACTTTACTGCAGTTTAGTTTTAGGTGGTGTTTTTTTGGTTTTGTTTTTGTTTTTTTAAATAGATTAACTTCTATTACTAGCAAAATTCTTCCCTATTTTTAGTGCTGCCTTGCTTTCATTCTTTAAAGTATTTCAAAAGTACTATTTATAAATTGTGTCGTAGAACTTTGAATGGGTTCCTTGTCTACTAGTCGTTATCACTGCAACTCACCTAGAGCATGCAAGAAAATTAATTAACCTGTGTTTTCTGAAAGAAGCAATTTTAGAGTGTCTGAACAAAATGCATGTATGTGAAGTGATACAAGGCAGGAAATGGGCAGGGTGATAGCTGGAGAGACCTCATCCAACTGTAGATTTTATCTCAATAGATGTTTATGTTGAGGTCCTAACATTTCATTCAGAATGGATAAGCAATTACTGTAGATTTATAATTATAATAATATTATATATTATATTATATAATATATATTATATTATAATAAATGGTATTTTTTTGAGGCACTGTTTCTTGTATTTTAATAAACTGAGCTTATATTCTTGAAGTAGTTTTGTCTGAAAGTACAAGATAGAGGAACTATAACTTTCTTTGCTGGTCTTCTCTATGGACTTTCTCTTTTTGGCTTGGAACCTTTGGCTTCTCAGCATTTAGCTATGCATGATTTGGGGGGAGGTGTTGGGGGGTGTTCTAAACTAAAACATCTGTGATCTCACTGAAAAAGGAATTGTAGATGGCTTAATTAAAATACCTATATATAGTCATCCAGTGCCATTTTAAAAGCCACGGGATACTGATTTTGACCTCCAGCTGTCACTTCAGAAAAGCACAGGCCTTGATATATCCCATGACATAATGCGTAATGTCTTGAGTATCCTAGAACATCCCAGAATAACACTAGACATCTTTGTTTAGACATCTGGATTGACACCAAAGTTATATTACGCTCTTGGAGAAGGATACAGTTGCTTAAACATAGGTGCTTAATGTAGTTCAAGGTACAAGATCATTAGAAACATATTTAGGGAACATTATTCTTTGGATGGGACTCAGTTTCAAACTAGAATGCTTAAATTTAGTTGCATACTATGCAGGTGCTTACAAGTGAGCCAAGTGTCTAAATTCCTATCACAGTCAATGGAGGTCTAGTAAATACAGACAACAGAGTCTAACAACCTATTTATTGGTCTTAATTCAATGTCCATGCTTGACATCTCAGAAGGAAGTAGACACTGCTTAGGTAATTGAACCAAGATCAGGGATTAGCTCTCAAGGCCCTGACTGAATTGGCCAAGGATACCTTCTGGTTCCTGCACACAGGTGCTTAGTGCTACCTGAGCCACTGCGGGCTTTCTGGGACATTTTGCCAGGGCTGGCAGATGTGAGACAGCACTTATGGCACTTCTGGAGTACCAGCTGAAGGGCAGGCAGGATGCCCTGGAGAATTTCAAGTGGTGCTAGATATTTATGTTCAGGCAAATGAATTAATTAAAATTTGCATCCCTGCTGATGATAGTGGGAGCAGGGGCATGTAAATAAATGTAGATATCTTTACCTGAGAGTTGAATCTCATCATTCATGTCTGGGTTTTTTGCCCTAATGTAGTTGTCTGTGCCATTTGAGATGCCTGTGGTATTCTGCCTGTCCTCTAGCTGTGAGCCCAGAAGGGCATGAATCTCTCATACATCTTGCATCGCATCGACCAGGATCATGCCAATATCTCAGATAAAATAGGGCATGTCAAAGGGCCCTAGACACTATAGGTTAGGCAACTGTGGGAAATCCTTAATACAGATGTCAATGAAGTGATAACACCTCAAGAGCTTCAGAATCTGAAAGTGACCCTGAAGTGAAGTATAATGGCAAGTAGTTTGTAAGTGTAATTTTGTTAAGACCTCAGAGCATTTGGAAACAGGAGGGGAAAAAAATAAAATCAGTGTTACATATCTGTACATTAAAAATAATAATCACAGTTTTTTAAATTGTTATCCTTCCAATATGTTATATAAGTCAGGTATCCCCTAAGTAAGATTTACTAAGATTTTCACAACAAAAATAGGCATACCATGTAACATATGTACAATACACATAGTTGTTTACTATAAACCCAAGATTTTATGTGATCTGGGAAACAATCAAATCAAAACACAAAGGACTCAAAAAGAAAGAAACTGCTATTCATCACAGAAATGTTACTATTTTAAAAGTTGAGTAATAATAAAAAGGGTACTTCTCAGCTCAAGGTGAGGAATGGAAGGATAGGCAATTGTTTTCCCACCTACTGAGGTGTCGAATGCTGCCAGCTTCATTTTCAGCTGTATTTGCTGTAGCATTCTCCGTCAAATTACTTAAACAAAGACTTGAATCTCCTCTGGGAACATATGAGAAATGAGCTGTGCCTTTCTTAGTAGGTATTGAAACTAAAGAGCATTGATACTAGTAAGTTTTATAGAGAAAAGAAAAGAATTTGTGTTTGTACTGTTGACACCCATGCATATCTTTTTTTAGCATATCTTTTTTTTTAGTGCACATGCTGTTTTTTCATGTGTCACCTGTGATATAGTGTGGCCTTTGTAGTAGCATTATCAGTGGTATGGTGTCAACTAACTGAGAATAGCTCTTTTTTTCTTGTTAGAGAGGGCAAACAAACTGGCAAAGAGGTATTTTAGTCTTTAAAAGTAGCAGTATAGATAGAGCCTTTGTGAAAGAAAAAAATCAGATGATATGCATAAAAGTAGATTAGAGTATCAGGACATTGGTCTGTTATGGTTCAGAGGTCTACGTCTTTTACTTCACAAATACTTGCTTCCATGAAGAACTGCCAAGCCCCCACATCTCTGGCAGCATCAATGCCTTTTTTCTTTTTTTACTTTGGGAATTTCTTGATCACAACCTATTACCCCCTGTAAGCCAGACAAGTCCTGTCCTATCTCTAGTCATTGCTGCTGCTTGGAAGAGTCTGCCATTTCATTACATTCTGGATTAGAGCTACTGCAATGCTTTTATAACCTGTCCATTACTCATCATTTTAAATTGCTGCCTATTTCACTGCAATTAACCTGGCACTAAGTGCCTTAGGTTCTCGATGGTCTCTTGCCTTTGCCATATGTCTTGGCTTTGATTGATTTGCTAAGTGTTTTCCATAATCCCTTGTCCTTGTAGGTTGGGTTTCTTTGAGTCTGCCGTGTTCTTCCAGACTGACTCTGTAGTAGCGATTTGGAATTTTTATCTTTACGGTCTGTCCTTAGGTTTTTGGCACTCAGCATTTACTTTGGTGCAAAAGCTTGATTCCTAACTGCAGCTTCCTCCATTATATAGATAGGATGCGGTTATACATAGCTGCTTATCTGTAGGTGACTTTAGGCTCTGACCGACATTCGTAATCAACCATAAACTGAAACAAGAAATTGCCTGGTTTACAAACTGCACTTTTGTAATAGACAGAAGTATCATTTTTATAATTTGACCACAAATAATATTCTTTACTAATAACAAAGTTTTGATTCTACAAATGAGAAAAAAGCAATACTTTATTTAACTACAGAGGGACTAAAATAAATCCACGCTGTTTGGCTCTGATCTGATAATTTTCTGGGTTTTTTGTTTTGTTTTGGTTTGGTTTCATTCCCCTAAATTGGCTTCATTTAATACTGAATTAATGTGCTGTCTCTCCCTCGGTCCTAATTTCTGCATCAGAAATTCTGCTTCTAATGCCACACATTGTATTTCTAAACTGCTGCTGTTCTGGGCGATGTGATTTGATACCATGTGTGAAGGACTTGGATCACAGATGACCTTTATTTATACAAAAGTCTCTGTCCAGTGAGACTTAGAGGCTGATGCTTATTCATTTATTTTTAGTTAAATAATTATGCTTTGATACTCTTTATTTTTAAGTAGGAATTTAGAAAACCATGCCTAGGCAACTTTGCGGTATATACATTTTGTACTTTTTCTTTATCCATACTGCTTAACAACAACTTATACCCAGGTACCTATGGCTGTAGTCTCATCGTTTGGAGACTTCTGCTACATTGCTATGGCAAGACCGATTCCTCTTTTCCGCTAGCTTTCCATTACATGGATTCTCAGGAAGTATAAGCTGTGATTATACTTAACCTTCTCAGTCTCTTTCATAGAGAGGGATTACTAAAGGAAAAAAAAAGTATGTGAGTACTACAAATGGCAAAAACCTGTAGCCCCTTCCAGTAGGTTTAACTGTGTGTGGTGGGTTGACCCTGGCTGAGGGCCAGGTGCCCACCAGAGCCGCTCTATCACTCCCCTCCTTCATTAGGCAGGGGAGAAAAGGTACAATGAAAAAAAAACTTACGGGTCGAGATAAGGACAGGGAGAGATCATTCTCTAATTATCATCACGAGCAAAACAGACCGAACTTAGAGAGGGAATTCATCTTATTTATTACTAAGCAAAACAGAGTAGAGGAATGAGAAATAAAACCAAATCTTAAAACACCTCCCCCCACCCCTCCCATCTTCCCGGGCTCAACTTCATTCCCGGCTTCAACCTCCGCCCCCCCTCAGCGGCACAGGGGGATGGGGAGTGGGGGTTACGGTCAGTTCATCACACGGTGTTTCTGCCGCTCCTTCATCCTCAGGGGGAGGACTCCTCTCATCGTTCCCCTGCTCCAGCGTGGGGTCCCTCTCACGGGAGACAGTCCTTCACGGCCTTCTCGAACGTGAGTCTCTCCCACGGGGTGCAGACCTTCAGGAGCAAACTGCTCCAGCGTGGGTCCCCCACGGGGTCACAAGTCCTGTCAGCAAACCTGCTCTGGCGTGGGCTCCTCTCTCCATGGATCCACAGGTCCTGCCAGGAGCCTGCTCCAGCGTGGGCTTCCCACGGGGCCACAGCCTCCTTCAGGTGTCTCCACCTGCTCTGGTGTGGGGTCCTCCATGGGCTGCAGGTGGAATCGCTACACCCCCTCATCGTCCCTCCATGGGCTGCAGGGGGACAGCCTGCTTCACCATGGTCTTCTCCACGGGCTGCAGGGGGATCTCTGCTCCGGTGCCTGGAGCACCTCCTCCCCCTCCTCCTGCACTGACCTTGGTGTCTGCAGAGTTTCTTACATCTTCTCACTCCTCTCTCTGGCTGCAAAAGCCCTCTCTAAGTGTTTTTTCTCTTTCTTAAATATGTTATCACAGAGGCGCTGATTGGCTTGGCCTTGGCCAGCAGTGGGTCCATCTTGGAGCCGGCTGGCATTGGCTCTGTCAGACACAGGGGAAGCTTCTAGCAGCTTCTCACAGAAGCCACCCCTGTAGCCCCCCCACTACCAAAACCTTGCCACGCAAAACCAACACACTGTGGTAACACAATAGAGCTGCAACTGAAGAGGGACTGGTGGTCCTCTGCAAGCCCTGTGTCGTTTCAAAACTCACCTACACTTGAATGACTTACAATTATAAGTACATGGGGATATCTATTGTAAGCTGTAATGAACTTCAAAATGTCATCTTTAATCTTTTGTAATTTTTTTGCTTTGCTCTGTTTTGCTTTGCTTTGAATGGTATTTTTTAAAGCGGCGCAACCTGATTGCTTGCAAGGTAGAGAGACACAGATGGCTGTGAACTGATCTTGTTAGAGTTTGTTAAAATAAAATGACAGATGTACCTTAGAAATTGAATACAGGTGCTGCAGAGAGAAAGTTATTACTTTGTATCTGACTTTGTCTGGAGACAGCTGGTGCTACATCTTTTTTTCTTTTTTTTTTTTCATAATGGGGATTCAGGCATTTTCTGTGTTCTCATCTGATATGTCACTTTCAAAACATAGTTAAATGGTTCTAAAGATGACTACCAACCGTAATAAAGAAAGAAGGACTTGATTTTCAGAGTTACCAAGTATCCACAACTCCCACTGATTTCAGTATGTTTTTTTCAAATTGAGGCCCTCAATCAAAACAATAAAATGGAAGCATTTAATTTCTAATATATTTCTGTATCTGCACCTGAGTCCAGGCTAATCAATATAAACATAGTTAGGCATAATGCCTATATGTTTTGCAAAGGACATGATTTTTGTTTCATCAAAACACTGAAAATTAGACAGTTCTGTACTTCCTGCAAGACACTTCATGTCATATGTTCAACTCCCCTTTACTCTTTAGTCTGAACAGACCTAACTGCAGAGTTATACCTTATATTATTAAATCAGGAAGATTCTGTGGGACTTTGTGTCCATATATCATCAAAATTTACAAATCAGAAAAAAAAAAATTAGTGTCTTTTGTTATATTGACTGACTGAGCTGAAGAGAAACAAGGCGCTAAAGCACGTTGTTTAGGTATGGATCAGAAAGAGAAAAGTGAAAAATTAGCTACCGATTAAAACCAGTTGTGTTCAGCTTCATTCTGCTAATCAGTAAAGCAATTTGAGAGAAAAGGATGGTTGACGCTTGGTGAAAGAAGGGGATGTTAATAAAGCAGAGGTGGGAAGATCATTATTCTGCACAGAGCTGGCAGAAGCGCGTGGTGAATGCCTATGAAATGTTCAGGGGTAGCTGGCAGGGTGTCACAGGGAAAAATGGAATGTGCAATATCTTTGTTCAGTCCATAACTTTTACTGTCCGGTATAATAATGGGTTTTAGTTTCCAGGCTCATCTGTTGAAGGTATTTTATAGGTCTTACTTGAGGCTTGGGACAGAGAGAACAGTGATAGAGAGACTGTTCGGTGAAAAATGGTTTCCGACGACGACTGGATGTTTCTGTCCTCTGCCAATTGGCTCTTCGTTTTGAGATGTGGCGTTCATTTGGTTTCAACTGTATGGCTTCTGCAAGGACGTTCTGCACAGTGACTGAAATGTATTACAGCCTGGGATGAACGGCTATAAGGCATGTAGCTTCTGATGACTCAGTTGTCCAACTAATTAACCATAGTACCTTAGGAGATAAATTGAGAAGTTTTACACTTATTGGTCTCATGTCACTGATGTTTGCTAATTTTGGGGAATACTCCTTCTAATAGTGTTAACTGAAGTGAGAAAATGCTTTCCAGGCTAGGAAAAAGCAGAGTGCCAGGGAATTTTCTTCTGATATATGATCTTCTTTTCTGTATATATTGCAACAGGTTAATTACTTTTTTTAAAAAATAGATTTCAGAGTAGATTGATATGTAACACTAAAAATGCTCAGTTAAGCAAGGTTGGAAGGTCTTCTTTTGTGGCAGGGGTCAGTAGTGTAATAAGGATACGTAGAATTCATGTATAATTCATGTCTGTTCTGAGATACAATCCTGTTTTGCCAGAGGAGTACTGAGTGGAGGTCATCTTTCAGTTATTAAGGTAGCGTTCTCCTCAAATCAAATGCTCTTGTGTTTCAGAACCTAATTGTATGTCACTTTTTCTTTATTTTGTCTGGGTTGTTGCTGGTGCTATACATGCATAATACTCTGAGAGAGGCTTATAGGCATTCAGCTGGGCACTGAATTTAAGAAACTTTCAAACATCCTACTAATGCTGAAGAAAGACCTCATGACACATACTTGGAGCACCTTAAAACGAAGGCATCTAAAATGATCAGTCCTCTTTGAAACATAATAGCTTGGTCATCATTAATTTACCAAAGTTTATTTAGAAATGAATATACAGAAATGCAGTGTGAAATTTTTCTTTCATGTTCTAAATTTGCTTATATTTTATCCTTTGGTAGAAGTCAACATCACTTATATTAAAAAATGAACTACTCTTTGTGTGAAATATACTAAAAGTTTTTAAATAAATAGAAAAAATATATTCTGGTGTACTGATATATCTCTGATAATGGTGCTGGCAGGTCTGGGCAAAATCATACTTTGTGGATAGTACTGTGAATCACTGGGTATTTTGATTAACCACTGGAATAAGCAGACCTCTTTGAAGCACCATTAATGCAATGCCTATATTCATATAGCCCAATAGATATAAAGACCTCAAAAATTATCTTCACCTTTTTACCTAGATGTTGTGTAAAAGGTACAGAGAAACAAATATTAGGATGGAAGGGTGCTTATCAGATGGCTTTTTTTTTTTTAAATTCACAGTGATACATTGATAGTATCCAAAATCTGTAATTGCTAGGCATAAATACATGGCCTGTGACTTATTATTTAATTTAACTGTATATTTCCATCCTGATTCATATGTTTTATGCTGGGAATAATATTTCCAACTAGAACTATGGAAAAAGTTTGCTTTTATCCCTGTTCTATTAGTCTCTGAATATTGCTGATTAGTTCTGCTTTTTGAATTGACAGCATAAAAACTGCTTCCTGTAAGGATTGTAAGTAAAAAGAGTGAAACTGATTTTTCAGTAGTCTCACACTGTACTTAGAATGTGTCTGAATTACACTGTGAGTATCAGCAGCTAAAGACTTGCTCTGCTTTGCACTTGCTGTCATGTTTCCCACTGGCCACAATTGTTTTAAAATTTTTAAGGGAATGAATGAGTATATCAGTACCAAAAGCATGAAAAGCAGTTTAATTGTTAAAAAAAAAATAAAAATCCCACCACACATTTGAACCCTAAAATGACCAAAATTAATATTTCAATATGACAAATCTGCTATAGTAAAGGTGTTGGAAATGAAGAGTGTTGATGCAATGTTCAGAAATGAATGAGGAGCTGCATGTCTAGGGGGTTACAGGGAGATGTGCACTCAGTAACTAGCAACCAAGATACTTCAGGCACTGGATCTCTGTAAACGATTAAAGTGGTGATAAAGGCCTGATATAGGCCTTTGAAATGATAATGATAATAATCCTTAAATGAGGTAGATAAATGGCTGGGGAAAAGACGGGACTGCATAAAAAAGTACCTTGCATTTTTGAGTTTGTTCACTGCATTCTTCTATATATTTGTGATAGCTGGGGAAAATTTTCAGCAGTTGAACTGGAGGTCAACAGCACCAATTTAGTCATTCTTGTCCCAGAAAAGCTTAGCTGATTGGACAGGTATCACATCTTCCCTTCCTCCTTATATAATCTAGTACAAGGTCGGGTTTAACATTGCATTCTTGCCTCATGAACTGCATTAAAAAAAAGAAAAAACAAAAAACAAAACCAGATTCCTATACTTGAATAGAGTTGTCCATAGTACTGAGATTATGCCGGTGTCATTGTAACAGTTTATATCCATATCTTGTTTTACATGCAAGCAACTTTCGTAGCTGGGAAAGTCCCTGAAGTTCCTGGATAACTGAGGCACTCCTGAGTCTGTGGCTGCAGGACTCCTGAGGATGCTAGTTCATATGGCTTGATCCAAAGTCCCCTGGAGGTACTGGAAACCCATTGACTTCAGTGCAATTTCCATCTGACTCATATGCAATTATAAGCCCCTGTGTAACAAAATTAGAACAATCAGTTATCTATCACTTTTTGCAAGTGTAATGACTGTTGGCATACTCAGCTTCATTATAAGGGAAGAGAGATTTGGTAGAGAGATTTGAGAAAGCCAGATGGACTTTCTCAGGTATTGGCAAGAAGTGGTCCTGAATGTTATTCTTTTCCTTCTTTAACTCAGCAAGAATCATTTATCATCTATTGCTCTGCCTTTCTAGAATATTGTACCATGACCATAATGCCGAAACACTGTTTGCATACTGTTGCAGACCATGACTATTGGCAAATCTGTCTTGCTTCTGTGGAATTTGAAGATTACTTTGGAGGCAAATATGTCTTCACTCATACTTTTCAAAGTGTTTTCTTATTTTTTTTTCCTTTTTTTTTTTTTTTTTTTTTCTTTTTACCTTTTTCTTCTTCTGCTCTGTTATGCAGAGCCAGAAATTTTTTTTTTGGTCCCTTCATATTTCATTACTTTTGACAGAGTGTGCCTCAGGAGGCTCTACATCACTCCAGGTAATTTCATCAGTGTCAAAATGGATGTTAGCCAGTGGCCTTGACACTGCAAGTTAGTCTTTTATGAAAGATTTAAACAGACAACAATAAGGCGTAGGGTGGTATCTTTAGACTAGACTATGGAGAACTCAAATGTCAAAAGCATACAGCATTCTTTTTGGTGTTTTTCAAATTTTCTTGAAGGTTTTACATTTGCAACAAGACACATTCTTTGAAAAAATCAAAGCAGTAGTGGTAATTTAGAACAAGTTGTCAAATTTACATTTCAGAATCTCTCTTTCTTTCCTCTTGCTTGGATGTAATAAAATGCCATAAAGTCTGACAGTCACCCACACATACTAATATATTAAGTCCCTGTGAAATAAACCCACAAACTTTAAAGTGCTGACTTTTGGCTCCTGCAAGTGCTGTGTAGTAATCATGCAAATACAGTATTTTATTTGTACAACAAAAAAGTTAACTTAGTATATGGAATATGGCAATACTGAAAACAATTCTGAGTCTTTAAGATATTTAAGCCTATATGTTGTTAAATGTTACTCAGGTTATCTCATGAATACACAGGATAAAAAGACTTCTACTTCGTATATCCCATTTTGTAATAAAAATTAGTCCAAAATGTGGCTTATTATGTAACAATTCAGAACATATTCAGTAATAATCTGATTTTTTTGCATGTACTGATATTTTTTTGGATAAACAAACAAACAAATTATCTCAAGTTGTATAAAAATATCAGACAATTTCTTCTACACTTGAGTAATGTTGTTAATAAAGTTGTTTTGTTAATAAAGTTGGTTTTCCATTATAATTCCCCCGTAGTCCATTAATGATAAATGATCTGGGTGCATGAATAAGGAGTCATGCAAGTCGATCTGGTTAAAAGCTGAAACTTCAATATGTTTTTTTTTTTTATAAGAAACTCACTGTAATAGGTTAGTTTGCCTCTTTTTTTAGGGATCAGTAAATAAGGGGGAAGCATCCTTGCCTGATTAGGGCTGCAGATGCAGAAAAAATAAGTTCAGGCAGATCCATGATAAGATTTTGTTTGAGAAAGAAATGCAAATTTTTAGTCTCCAGATTAGATTCTATTTGCACAACTTAAAATTATATCAAGGACTGTCTAAGTTTTAAAAGAATTAATTATAAACTAACAAATAATAGGAAAGCAGTCCAGACAAACAGAATCTATGTTTACTTACACAGTTGGTTTCCGGAGACACCTCAGAAGATGAGACAGCATGGTGGCTGAAGGGACGCTTCTTCAAAAGTATCACCTTTTGTATCTGACTTCGTGTTTTGCCAGCTTGTTTACTTACTTAAAAATAATTTTCTTTTTATCAGTTTTGATTATGAGCCTAACTTTATTTTAGGGTCCCTATTCTTGACAAGTTAATAATCCTCCATCTGTTAGAACTATTAATGTTACATTAGTTGGTTACCATGGAAAAATTGTCTACAGTCTGGCTAGGCTTAAAGAGCAGTATGTGCCCATTATTTATCTGAACAGATCCCTTCTTTGTATTCATTACCCATAGCACTCCATAGCACTTCTGGAAGAATGCTGAGATCTTGTATTTGAATCTTGGTTTTGGTTATTTATCTGGTAATTCTGTAGTCCCCTGTTACACATTCATGTACAGTTATGCTATACTTATATTATTACAATTCTTACTGTAACGTAATCTTTAGATAATTATATCAGTGCTAAGTGTATCAACATCCAATGGTTATCATGTCTTGTAAAAAGAACTTTTTTTGGTTTTAAAGGTCACATAAACAGCAAGAAAACTTTAAAATGTGCCATTCCTATATCAAAAAGCAAAACATACTTGTAGTTAGCCCTTCCAATAACATGACTCATACCAGAAGTGTGCAAGAATACAGGTCGTGACATGCCACACTGAAACCCATCCATTCAAACTCATCCATTGAGCAATGGAGCCTGTTGGCTGGCAGACGAGTGACAGCAGTGAGCAGAGAGGTTTTGTGTAATCAAGCCATTGCTGGGGCAGTCTTTTCCTCTGTGAGTCTGTTTTATTATTAGATTTGCAAAGTTAGACCAAAGACGATGCTATCGCAAACCTATTTTCCTTGGAATTATTTAATTTCTGATGTAGGCAGAGGCATAATACTTGTTAATATGTAATATATATCCATTTACAGCCTGTTTACTGTTCTTCTGGATGAAAGACATCCCAGTTAAATCCTCTCTGTATGAGTCGGTATAACAATATCAAGCATACATTAAAAATAATTAACAAATTATGAAAAACAAGAAAAAGGAAGGGAAGAAGAAAAATGAATAATGTCAAACTGTGTGGATGTATCTGGAGATTTCCCTGAAGAGGAAATTTCCAATATTCTAATATTTTCATTATTGTGGTTTATCCTTTTGGCATATTTGTGTGTGAGAGTAGTACTCTCCTCTCTCAGCTACTGGAATTATATAAGATATTTAGAGTTTGTATATATTGTAATGATGGAAAGGAAGATACAGCAAAACAGCATATGTAGAAAGAACAGGAAACATGAATGGACTTTTCTCCTATTTTTAACTTCTCTAAGGATACACAGTATTCAGCAGTAAACATGGAAACACTTCCTTAGTTTTTTAAACACAAACTCAGGAAAAAAAAAACCAAACCAACCAAACTTGAAAAGAGAGATTAATCTGCCCAGCCTTGACACATCCAAAGCATGGATGTGTAAATCTCAGCCAGTTCCCTGGGCTTCTTTTAATGTCAGCAGAGATAAGCATTCCAGAGAGTAATTCATCTTACTCTTCTTAGATGCCTTTCTTAGCATGAGATTAATTTTCCTTTGTGGATTGTAAACGGAGCCTAGAATAACTAGTTAAATGTCCAATCTGGAGATGCCTAAACTAGGGCTAACTAATCTGTCCTGTCATTTAAGGCGGAAGGCACTGTTAGACCATTTAGTCTGAATTTCTATATAACACATTTCACTCAGTGGCTGAATTCAGCAACTTCAGGTAAAGCTGACATGAAGCTGAGCTGATAGTGGGGTCGGCTTTAGCTTATCTGTCACAGAGGCTTTTGTCATCACGTACTAACCTGAATTCTGAAACTCGTATTGGAACACACACCTCTGCAAGAAAGTGGATGGGTGAACTCTCATCCTTTTCTCAGTGTTTCTGTCTCTGATGCTGAGCTATGACAAAGTCTGTCTCCTGTGCAAATGAGCCAGGTTTTCTGATTGTAAATGATGAATACAAAGAATTATTCTATTCTAGCCACTAAGCTCCTGTTTCATTCTAGTTGATCATCTTGCCTACCTGTGGCCTGGTTCCAGACATGAAATAATTGTTGCAAATCATTGCTCTGCTTCAAACAGCTTTTTGTTCATTTCACATGCAGTAACTTTTTTCCCTCCCAGGCAATAACTTTCAATATCCTCTCAAAACACCATTTCCATGTATTAGGTGTGAAAAAGTCCCTGTGAATGCTATGGTTTCCAATCTATTTTTGAGAATCTAGTGCTTGCTGTATCTTAAGTTTCATTTTCACACCTTCAAAATATTGCCATATTGAGACTCAGTTAATACCAAATGGAGCAGTTTAAATCCTCTGATTCCAGTCTGCCTCATTACATTACACCTGTTCAAAAAATCTCTTTACTAGCCTTCTATAAAATTTCTTATAGACTTCAAAGTGGCTTTTTTTCCCCCTTACAAATGCTTCCACAATAGTGGTCCAGTGTGCTGGGGCTTTCTGACCACCTTTTATCACATGTCACTAGTTCTCCATCTAGGCGTGTATGCATCAGATCAGTATTTGAAATGTCCTATTATCAGCTGGATTTAGTCTTTAGCAGCTATAGCTCTGACTGTAGAGTTACCCTATGATCCAAATTCAGCAAGCTGACACCATCCTGTCTTTCAAGTCCGCATTTAAGGAACACAGGTATGCTGGAGATTTTTAATGAGTTTTTAGCCTGTCAAGCACATGGCGTCTACTGTGAAGAAAGCCCTTGATGTCTGTGATTTTAGTACTGAGAACATCTAGGATTTAATTTATGATGTAATAGCATTCACCAGAGGAAATCACATGCCGTGTTTTGGGTTGGTTCTTAAAAATATATTCAGTTTCAGTAAATCCTTGACTTTGCCTGGTTTCTGAGATGAGGGAAATGCCAAAAGATTGACTGGTTATCTATTACCATTGTCTCAAAATATAGGATAACTTAAAATATGCAGCAGTTGCAATACATCTACAGGTGTTTCTCAGCTTGACAGTTGACAGGCTTCCTATGCCTGAAGATTTTTTTTTATTATTTTCTCTCATTGTTTGTTATGTTTTCATACTGATCTGCAAGTACAGCAACAAGCTTTTTTTCCTATCAAATTAATTTCATTCAACTTCTGACTCCACGAATCACAGTTTCACCACCAGAATGCTTAATGGACACAAGCTGCTTGCGCAGATCTAAAACAATACACTCTTGCTTTGCATAGCTGGGATTTACGTGCTCTTGTTTATCCTCCTCCTCTGGCTTGCTCACCTTTCACAGAGCAGCCTAATCTTTCCCAGCCTCATCAACATCACTATCACATGTATAGGCAGTAATACAGTGGTGTTTAAAGCCCTTTCACCCCTGGATGCTATCCCACTTGATAAATAACAGCAACTAAACACACTTGGAGTCACAGGGTTCATCAGGGCTCAGATTTCTGCCAAACTTGAACGCTGCAGATGATATTTATGTGAGTATTGCAGGACACAAGAGGGAAATGTTTAATGAAGAAAATCCCCTCCTCTTCAACCTTTGCCATGTATTAATGTTAGTTATTGTTTTTTTCCTCTTTCACTTTTACTCAAGCTCTGGTCTATTTATTCTGACATAAAATAAGAATTATATCAGTCGATCAGCACTCACATTAGCGACCTGTACCGTGGTGAAAGAGGGGATTTCCCGTGGCACCTGGGAGTGGAAGGCTCTCCGCTTGGGTAGCAGCTCATCCTTCCCACCAACAGTGGCTGGGCACCGGTGGGAAAAGTGGGAAGAGTAAATGCACAGTTATGGGGAAGATATGACTACATGAGAAATATAGAAGTTTAAATTTACCAGGCCTGTGTTCCATCAGAAGTCTAAGTCCAAAGAGCTACATATACTGCAGAATCACAAGTATGTGGGGGAAGGCGGAGGGGGTGGAGGTGGGAGGTAACGTATAAATTCAAGTGAGAGCTAGCAGGAAGTTGGCTGTCAGATGATCTAGTCAGTTCTTATTTAGCAGGAATTTACCTGGTAGAAGTAGGAAGATTGGTTATTTTCTTTAACACAGCAGTTCCCTGTTTCTACCAATCAGTGTATTTTGACTTACTTTCTAGCTTCATCCATTTGCTACTTACGTACTAGTATTCATTCAAAAGGCAATGTGCTTCATACTAACCAATGGGAATGGCAGTACTAAAATATCTTTTAAAGATGATTCAGTGAGATTTGCTTATGTTTATAGCTAGCCAATATAAACATATAAATGAGAGTATAGGTGTATATATACTTTGTGATATATATGTGTTTTACATGTAAATATGCAAACACTTTTTAAAAAACTACAGTAGGGAACATTGCAGAATTTTTACTTCGAATTGGAATACCTAGCATTAGGGAATGCTAAAATTAAGGTCTGCACACATGAATGATAATACAGTCTTTGCTTTTATGATCACATACATTTTTAACAGAAGCCTTAACCCAATGCCTCGTTCTCTCAGGCTGCATTGAGAGAAAATGCTGTCTGTAGGATGCCCGATTCATTTGTTTCTGGTTTGAAGATGTGTAACACCAGAGATGGGACTGATGGCTGTCAAACAGGATGATGCCATCATTAATGCAGGCATGTTAAAAGTAGTATCTTTGTATGTGGAAAAATGCGACAAGCTTTCAGGAACCTATGCCCTTTTTCTATTCTTCAATTGAAGCAGCAGATTTTAAAGTTGAATACCCCTGTTGAGAACAATTGCTCAGATGTCTATCAGTTAGATCATCTCTGGTAGGAAGAGGTAGCCTACAGAGCAGAGAGCCACAGAGGAGAAAGCGAGACGTGATAGACTAGTTATCTCCTAGGGGAAAGAGAGAGAAAAAACTGTAAAGCATGGCAGAAGTCTGGAGGGAAGAAATAGGAAATTCCTGGAACCTACACCTGAATTTCAAAAATATATCTTTCATCTAGTGCATGAAATACTCTTGTAACTATATTTATTACTTTCTGGATACACCATGAAAAATGTGGGGTCAGATTTGCAGAACTGTTGTGTTTCCAGTTGTAAATAAAATCAATTAAGACTGCTCTGAATGAGGACAATGTTATAAAGTAGTGTATGAAGAAGTCAGGTTTCAAGTGATCAAAACTGCAAACCCAAAACTACTGGGCATCTTAGTACAACTGTGATTAATTTTCAAACTAAAAAATGGCTGTAATAAATTGAATCTTAGGAATCTGTATTTATGAAATGTTTATTCACTATAGTAAAACCAGTGTGGAAACGGTGATGAAGAAAATTCTACTTTCAATACAAGGTTTGAATAATGTGTGCTAAAGAAGGTATGGGGTCAAACACCGAATAAGGCAAACAACAAAAAAACCCACCTTGAATAACAATAAATGCAACAAGAAGCTTTGGGGAGGAAATATAATGAGTCATGTAACTAAAATATTATGACAGATGTGTCAAAGAGGCTATAAAGTTGCATATTCATAGGCAATTTTTCTGACAAACTTCTGAGTGCTTGAATACTTAACTATGACATTCTGCTCAGAAAGGGGTATGTGCGTACTTTACATTAATAGAATTCTGCATATTTCTAACTTCTTAGAAAACAATCTGCCATCTGATCAGCAATAACTGTGTTGGTAATGAATTAGGATCATCAGCATTTTTCCAATCAGTGCCACAAACTGCTTCTGCTTCAGGCAGTGGAGTAACAAGTAGCAGTAGTAGACTATGCATCATCCATGTACCAGCTGCTATGGATAATGCAACATAAGGAATCCAAAGTATAAAAATATTAAGAATCTTTGAAGTTCAATTACAATTTATTTAAGGAAATGTACCTTACTCATTAGAGGCACTTCTGCCCATATAATGTCAACTGATCTGGTCCTTTATTTCTATATACCCACATATCTTTTTTTTCTCTGTCACAACTCCTATTTCTCACGCTTCTGCAGAGTATTGAGGCAGTTGCCTCTACTCTCATTTTACATTTATGCCAGAGAGTTATAATAAATAATTTTAGACTAATAGCTGAGCTGCCAGCCATAGCCAGTCTTCTCATCATGGAACACAGTCAGGTCGGTCAGGCACAACTCCCCTTTGCTGATCTCGAGCTGGCTGTTCCCAGACCCCTTCTGGTCCTTCATGTACTTGGAAATGGCTTCCAGGAGGATTTGATCCATAACTTTCCCAAATACTGAAAGATGCTGACCAGTCTGTAGTTTCCCTGATACTCGTTGCTCTTTTGAAGCTAGCTGTGGTGCTTTCTGGCCTGTGAGTACAGCTTCGCTCCCACAGACTGAGACACCTGAGAGCAAACCTGCTGTGGTGGGTTGACCCTGGCTGGAGGCCAGGTGCCCCCAAAGCCGCTCTGTTACTGCCCTCCTCAGCTGGACAGGGGAGAGAAAATATAACAAAAGGCTCCTGAGTTGAGATAAGGACAGGGAGAGATCACTCACCAATTACCGTCATGGGCAAAACAGACTTAACTTGGGGAAATTAATTTAATTTATTACCAATCAAATCAGAGCGGAATAATGAGAACCCAATCTAAAAAACCCACCTTCCCCCGCACCCTTTCCTTCTTCCTGGGCTCACTCCCAACTTCTCTCCCTCCTCCCCCCAGCAGCACAGCAGGACAAGGAATGGGGGTTGTGGTCAGTTCATCACACGCTGTCTCTGCCACTCCTTCCTCCTCAGGGGGAGGACTCCTCACACTGCCCACGGGAGACAATCCTCCACCAACTTCTCCAATGTGAGTGCTTCCCACAGGCTGCAGTTCTTCACCAACTGCTCCAGCGTGAGTCCCTCCCATGGGTTGCAGTCCTTCAGGAACAGACTACTCCAGCGTGGGTTCCCCACGGGGTTACAAGTCCTGCCAGCAAACCTGCTCTGGCGTGGGCTCCTCTCTCCATGGGGCCACAGGTCCTGCCAGGAGCCTGCTCCAGCACAGGTTTCCCATGGGGTCACAGCCTCCTTCAGGTGCATCTACCTGCTTCGGTGTGGGGTCCTCCATGGGCTGCAGTTGGATATCTGCTCCACCATTGACCTCCATGGGCTACAGGGGGGCAGCCTGCCCCACCACGGTCTTTCCCAGCTTGTCTTTCCTGAACAGCCTGTGTCCACCCATTGCAGCTCTCATGTGCTGGTGCAAGCTTCCCTGCCACACCTTCTCACTGCACGTGGGATCATTTCAGTGGTACTTCCAATAAATAACACAAGCCTTTTTTGGATTACTTTTGGAAGTCAGTGGCTGTTAGAGTAACAACCAGATGCAATCATTCCTCTTATGAAATCCTGTAATGAAAAAGTTACAGTACTCTAGGGAGCAGCAGCCATTTTGGAAACCCACAGAGCAGTGAGTCAGTCTCTTAGTTTTTGAGTTGGACAACAGTATAGGCTTAAAGGTTTGAGCTTTCTTAAAAATGAGAATGCACTTAATGGTAATTGAAAGCCTCTTTTTAAATAAATAAAAAAATCAGTCTTCACATTTAATTAAAAAAATCTCTAATGAATTAGCATATCACTAATGGGGCAGAAGACTAGCTATAAATATTGGACCTCTGAGGTACCATTAACCCCCCCCACAAGGAAATTAACAGATATGATTTAAACTGCCAGATTATTACTATTATAAATTATGTTGAGTAGCAGCTACTTTGTATGCAGCTTGAAGGTATACATTGATTTTGCTTCAAAATAGAGGATCTGTCAGTTAAATCACACACTATATTGTAACATGTTGTGAAGGTTGATCATATATATATAAAATGAGAAGCTTGCTATTAAAACTTTCCTAATATTAGCACATAATACTATGCAAATCTGTGGATTGAGGAAAATAAGAGGAGATCAGATCAAGGATAAGTTTGTCTTATCTGATAATTTATGACTATTCTGGGAATATACCATATAGATTTTGCATATTTTGTATGCATATTTAATCACTATGAAAAATAGGGATGTAAGGTTGCCAGACTCCATCCTAGTAGACACAGGAAGTTGTGGTGGTACAGAAGAAGAAAATTGGAATTTAATATCTTTCTGTAAATACAAATTGTGAGGTAAAGAGATAATAACAGTGTTGACATTTTCATGACCATTCTGTTACCTTAGGCTTTACAATATGGTGGTTGATTAAAGCATATAAGAAAATGCAAGGAGAGAAAATTAAGATAGGGTGAAAGCTATGTTCTGAATTGGTAACAGGAATAGTGTGTATCTAGGGCAAGGCATAAGAGTATTCCTAAGATTCTAATGGCATGCAGCTGCCCAGTTATCATATATGGCAATAGTATTTTATCACTATCACAATTAAAGTCCATCCATCTTGGACAGCCAAAGAAGATACATTGAATTTGAATGCAATTTAGATCTCTGAAGCATCATACTTTTTTATCATAGTTTTATCATTGTTCCAAATGTCTTCAGTTCTCAGATTGAGTAGAATATCAACATAAATGCTGGCTCACTGCCAATATATAGTCCGTTATGCTGTGCAGGGGAAAAAAAAAAAAAAAAAAAGTGCTTTTACATTGATTTGACACTTAAAAGAAACAGTTGAAAGGTGGTGCATTGTTCAGAAATCATCCTTTATTTTTCATTCTTTCATATGTTCTCTTTTGAAGAAATAATTTATAAGTACTCAAAGCAGTATTATAAATTCTTAAGTAATTTTAAAGCTGCTGGTGATCCTACAGGTTGTGTCGTCCCCATGTATTCACACCTCTTGTCAACCAAAATCAGATACTTCATTGTGTTAGTTCTGCTCAAACAGCTGGTAGACTGAATTCTTACTCTGAAGCCCTGATCTTTGGTTCCTGATTATGGGATGTAGTAGAATGTTTCTGTTACTATTTACAAGTCTTGGAACACTCCATGCTTTATTTTACATCATATTTGGTACTATCCAATCATTCTGGGAAATCTTTTTTTTTTTCCTTTTTAATCATAGAAGCCATCTTTCTCTCTCTCCTTAATGCTGGAGATAAATATAGTTTCATAAGCATTTTGTTTGGGTTGTTTTATGGGAGGAGGAAGTTGTACTCCATTAAGTCTCTTCCCACTCCCTTTAAATCCAATTTGTATTTGTTTTACTGTATGTAAGCAGGGAATTTGTTAATGCATTTATTTTTTTTCTCTGTGTGCTGAGCTATATACCCTATATGTTGAAATGTAAGTCACAATACAATCAGACACACAATTTAATTCAGAGAATTATTAAATATATCCAATTGCCTAAAATAATTTTCAAATCTTTGTCATATTTGAGTTAAATCTTCTGCAGTGATAGACTCTTGATTTGAGGAATATTATAAAGAGAGAAAGTAACCAACAGGACTGAGATACCTGGAGGAAATATTACATCAAAATTAAAAAAAAAATGATAGAGTAATTAGTATCTTACAAATCCACTTTTAAATCAGCTGTTATATCTTTCATTAACACGGGAACATATGAACATTATTTAAGGGCTGCTTCACTGAATCCTACAATAGGTCTGTTTCCATCAGCTTAGCAAAGTGCCACAAATCCCAAAAGTCACTGCAACTGTGAGGCAAGGGAGTTGTCTCTAGTATGGAGTAGAGATGTGCTGCTAACAGCAAGCATGTAAATTTGAGTAAAAAGAGAGGTGGTAATTATTACTAGTTACAGCACAGTTTATCTCCTAAAGTATAACAGAGCTTAAGCCCAGACAACACAATAAAATGTTGGATCTGGCCTTTAGGTCTTTGCCTTGGCAATATCTGAGCCTTGAGTAGATCTCAGGAACTCAAATGAAACGCAGATATTCACCTATAAAGCTATATGTTACAATATAAGACCTATGCAAGACATTAGTTAGATAAAAACATTCAAACCTTCAGGACACTAGGCAGCATGCCTAGAGGAAGAAAACAGTGTGCAATCAGAAGAAAATTATTTAGATGAGATGTTCAAGATCTGAGAGTGGCAAATCTTGCCTTTTGGAGGAAAGTTGAAAAAAAAAATAATAATCCGAATTCTTTGCCTAAAGAGGGGAAGAAATTCCTTCCAGACCCTAAATTAGCAATCAGTATGATCTTGATTTTTAGGATGTTTATATGAAATGTCAAGCATCCTAATTATGATAAGACAATACTGTATTAAAAAACTATTCTTCAGGTAATTGCGGGTAACAGCCACGCAATATTTCCAAAAAGAACCTGAAGCAGCCTCACGATTCCCTCTGTGTATCTAGCACAAGGAGTAGGTGGTAGCAAGATGTTCCTGAACACTCTACTGGAATGTAATTTGCAGACATGCATTAAATCTGCACGCCTGTTCCTGACCTCCCATGCTGCACTCATTTTAGTACACCATTATGTTCTACTGGATTAAATTAGTCGTGTTGAGGACCATAGCTACTCAAAAGAGAGGGAATTTTAAAAATTAAGGGATTGCTGCTCCAAATTTGAAAGTAACTGTTCAGGGAATTTGTGTGTGGTGGAGAATTAAACAAAGAAGGTTACAAATGTAATTTAACACAGGTCTTCAGTACCTTTATGAACTTTTAATGTTTTCATTTCATTTCAGAACTGCAAAGTTGGGTAAGTCTGATGAGGTTTCAGGAAGGTTTCCAAACCCCTGACATTTACTGTTACGGTCTCTGAATCCAGGTGTAAATGTGCTAGTGTATGTTGGCTCATCTGGTCTTTTGGCAATGTCTGGGACAAATTCAGTGCCTCCTCCTGTGTGTATTCTGGCAATGCCAGGGGGCTGGGCAGCCATATGCTTCTATATTAATTTTGGCAAGGCTAGGATTGCTTCAGTGCACATTCCACAACACATTCATAATGTAGAACCTACTGTTGTCCCAGTGGTGCTGCTGGTGACATTACTTTGAAATTCTAGAGGTAAGGCAGTAGGGGTATTTTTGTTGTTGGAAGGGGGGTATGATTTATTATTATTATTCTTATTATTCTTTTTTGTTTTAAGTGTTGGAAGTAAGCGAGGAAAAGGTGTCACTTTTACAATACTCCATATTTCTATAGGACATGAGAACTCAAAGTCTTAGTTTTGCTTTTGGATATGAAACATATGATGAGTCAGTGCAGTTGAAGCTAGACCTTGCCTGTCTAAGCCACTTTAGAATAATATTAGTAAATTTCCTGGGGTTTAAGATAAAAATGGCTTAAAGTTTTAGCATTCATTCTTGTTCCTAATAAAGCTAAAACTCTTATTTTTCTTAAACACCCTTGAACATGAAATAGGTTTCTGTCCATGTACTTTTGCTAATTGAACTGAGTTGTTCGCATAAAATAATACTAATAAAATATAAATAATGTATTTTTAATTTTTCATTATTTAACGACTAAAAAAAGGTGTCCAAACAGGTCAGACAGATCCAAATAAAATTTTTGATTGATGAAGAGCCAATATATCTGATTCAGAAATATTCCTCATCTAATAATAATTTTGATTCTTTTGGTAAAATAATAATTTATGAAAGCAAACTGTATAGCAGAGTGGGGATAAACATAATGGACTTGAAAGTTCTTGCAGATTTCTACTTTTACTGAACAATGCATCATAAAAACAAATTCATATTGACTGTGGGAACTGTGGTTTATGGCTTCTTGGTCTCTAGGTGTTCATAAAAAGTGTTTTAAGAGAGCACTTTATTTTAAAAGTGTTTCATTCTTAGCATGTCTCCTTGCAAGGTAGTTTTTATTTAAATGAGAACTGTCCATTTTATTTTATGGTACATGCCGTTAAAAAAAAAGGTAGCATTTTAATGCTCTATGACAAATAACACTACTGAGAAGCTGAACGTATACTTGAAAAAAACTATAAAAATCTAGTTACTGAAGCATAATCATTTTACCTATTGTCTTGGCTTTTACTTGTATGTGAAGAAACCAGTAGTGCATCTTTAAACGCTATGGAGCAGTAAGGGACATTTTAGAAGTCACTCTTCTCTACGTATTCCTACTCTTTGCCAGTAGTTATATAACATTAATGTAGACATTTTCATGGCTACCTTAGTCACTTCCTTCTCTCTAATTCAAGTTACAGACTGCACCAATCAACTTGGTCAGTAGTATGACCACTGTGGTAAAAAATAGACCATAGAGAAGAAGAAACATGTTCTTTCCATTGAAGAAAGGTATTCAGTTACATGGTTTAGTATCCATAGCAGTGAATATTTAAAGAATCTTTCTGAAGTTTCAGAAAAAAAAATCTACACTATATTTTTTCAATATTCTTTGTTTATTTCTTTAACACAAAGCATTTGCTTTTAATTTATGCATAATACCATGCAAGGAAATTCACTCATCAGTCCTCTATTGAAGTTGATCCAAATTGTTTGATTCATGGAATGGCTTGGAGAGGAAAATCTACCTGACATTTGTCTCTGCAAATTCATGCAAGTTTTAGTGTAGTCAGATAAAAACCAGTTTCAATATATGCCTCATTAAACCAAGAGTAACTGTAGAACTGTCTTTTCATAAGTGTAAAAATGCCAATGCAAAAGTGTACAATTGTTCAGAGGAGAAGAATATATAGGTCTATCATCCATGAGAAATATCTAGGGTAAGAATGTTATATTAATTTTCCTTGTTCTTGAGAATTTTGCACCACAGCCTTCCAGCTGACTTTTCCTTGTATTTCTTCTATTTTAAGTTCTTGCTGTTAAAGGTATATTGGCTCAATACACACTCTAACGAATAAGGTTGAGAGGGTCATTGGATCTTCCATTTTGGGCACAACAGCTAGAGGTGTGTGGTTAGTCTTGCTATATTTCTTCCATTGCATAAGTCCACATTGTTTAGTTGATTATGTTGTTTTTCAACAAGTAGCAATGACAAGGACTAATGGGAAATTCATTCAGAGATATGTGCTAGGCTGGGTGAATATTTGCAAGAAAGGCTTTGGAACCACAGCGGAACCAGTACTTTCCTATTATGCTTGAATTTTGACTTATATTATGAAGTAAATCTTGCCACTGAGCATTGAAAATGAGGTTGCATAGGAAAATATTTGCTAAGATATATGTCTATTTTCACTGTAGTACTGAGAACAAAATCAAGGTAAAACCTCTTCTCCATGGCTGGGTAGCACTGACCAGTCTAAGTGGGTTTGCAATTTGCAAAGATAATCATGGCACTGAGGAATGAGGAAATATAAAAAGTGTTATCACAAACCAAATGGAGTTCATCAAAGGAAGGACAGACTCCACAGAATTCTGTGACTTTACAAGGTGGAAAGACAATGCTTGGTGACAGTTGCTTGTCCGTAATGTTATAGATACTATTCAGTAAACTAAATCAGAACGATACTCTGTAAATTGTGCTGAATGTGTATCTAGTGTGTAGTTTATGAAGAGCAAAATGTCCCATAGTCAGGTTCCTTGCAAATATTTTAAGATTATTGTTGAATTGCCTAATTTCTAGATGTGAAGCAATTTAAAAGGGAGTATATTAGGTACAACATTCCCTTGACATTTTCTTTCTCCTTGGTTCTATCCTTATAATGTTACTGTTGACATTCCTTCTTTGACATTTATTTTACTCCCTTCAGTAGTTCTGTAATTGTGCAAGAAATTAACAGATTAACAGATTCCCTCTCTTCCTTTAATTCAGTATTATGTTTTTGTTGGTAATACTGCTTATTGTTTGCATGAAAGAAGTTTATCTTGTTTCCTGTCCAGAAGTACGTTAGTTAAATGGTGGAAACCCAGTGGGATAAGCTAGTCTAATTCTCAGATGTTTATATTAATCCAAACAGGTACATTTGCTTAACCGCAGTGATGCGTCCAAAGCCTTAAATTAGGAAGAGTTTGGACCTTTCTCTAATTAACAATGAATGACCTCAAAAGTCTCTATGTTTAAAAATGGATTAAAGATAATGCGCCATTACACTCAGTAAGACAGATTCTGTTCAACTCAGAGTAAAAATGGGGGTGATATATAATACATTTTTCTGTAGTTGGTTTAATAACAATGAACATACAGCTTTCACAACTTAATTGGGATATCTGGAGTAGGACAAGGCTGGTTTTATTTCCAGAGGTTTGACTGAAGTGGATTACCATTTTTTGGCTTTAAATTATGCATATGATTACGTATGGTTTGCCCTGTGGGCTTTTAATTTTTTTGAAATATTTGGTTTTCTCTATTTAATTTTGCTATGGTTTCATCTTAACATTAATTTTAGGAAGTCATAATTTTGACTTGCAGACCTCAGTAGACATAATCATCTGTTAAACTGTTGTGTTTTCCTAGGCATTGTATGTAGTTTGATTTTTTCAAAGCTTTTTTAGCCCTATGAGTTTTTTGCCTTGTGAGGGCAGTGAAAGACATGTTTTCTTATAGAGACAACAAGGGAAGGGAAGGGAAGGGAAGGGAAGGGAAGGGAAGGGAAGGGAAGGGAAGGGAAGGGAAGGGAAGGGAAGGGAAGGGAAGGGAAGGGAAGGGAAGGGGAAAGAAGGGAAGGGGAAAGAAGGGAAGGGGAAAGAAGGGAAAGGAAGGAGGAAAGGGGGAAAAAAGGGGAAAAGGGGGGAAATGGGGGGGAAAAGGGGGGGGAAGGGAGAAAAGGGGGAAAAAGAATTTTCAGAGAAAAAATACTACAATTTTCTGTGCTCAACATTTCTTTTTTTTCCCCAAATATTATATAATACTTGGAAACTCTCATCATTCCTTTCAGAAAAACTACATTACTTATTAGATGTACCTCTGTGTATTGTATTTTACAGTTAAGTGCCATCTTAAATCAAAGATGAAGAATCTGAATATAATTTCAAGGAATGTATGCTGGTCAGTATGCATCATCCCTATCTCTAAACAGGTTTTTTTTCTGTTTAAAAGAACAGGCATTAACAATCCAGTTACTGAAGATTTTATTTTCTCTCCTTTTTTATATAGAACTCTTTACTCAGTTTTCCCAACTGCATCATAAAATGTTGTATTTGAAATTAGGTTCTGAAATGAACTACTGCTCTTATGGACTGTAACATACAGATATTCTAGTATTTGAAACAAAGTTGAATAAAATATTTTTATTTATGTTCAGTTTTCTGTATTTCTTAATACACAAAAACATCAATTAAAAGATGTGGTTTTCTCCAGTCACCCCAAAAATATAGAAAATTATGCTCCTTTAGCATAATTTCAAAGGAAGATGAGTTATTGGAAGATGTATCAAGTATCTTTCTGAGATCTACCTTCCTGAGAGGTTCTGATGTTGTTGGTATTGTAGACACATGGGAGAGCTACCGACCAAATACAGCAAGTTGAAGGAAACTCAGTGTCAGTGACCAGAAAGCCTTCTTTCAACTGCCTCATTAACCTGAAACTGTTTAAACTCCTTAAGTTTCTTACAGCCTGCGTAGAGGTAGAACTTTATAGCACAGATCTCTTCCATATCTACCTAGATCTGCTCCATAAATGCTGTCCACCTCTATGTGTGATGGAGAAACAAAATGTTTTCCAGAGACTCTATAGTCCTGCCCTTTTAGAAATTCTCAGAATATGTTTCAAACACAGATAGGTATGATTGGTGATGTACAACGTGTGTATAAAAGGCAGCACCTTGTATATAACATAGTGAAGCTTACCCTGGAGTGAGGGTGTCAGAGGGTTTGTAGTACAAAGGAGGGAACAAAAGCTGACAGGGATGTAGGCTGGGCATGGAAACTTTCCACTCTTCCTCATAAAATACTTCCATTGTTTATGAAATGTCTTCAAGTGTTGTTAAACTAAAGAAAGTATAAAAGGAAACATGAACCTGTGACCCAGTAATCAAGGAATACATCTATAAGAAGGGACCTTTAGTGATGCTTGATGCAACGATTAACTTCTGTACTTTATGTAAAACAGTCAGAGGAGAAAATATGAAAAGGAATAACTTTTTCTGACTCAAAAGAAAAAGAAGATTTACGACAGATATATTTGTAGACTGGTGGTAACAAATGAACAAATAGTTTTGCCTAAAGCCCAGAGCATGATCTCTAAGTCCCATACAGGGAAGGAAGAGAAAGGACTGCAGAGATGCCCACTGCACGGTGTTTCCTACAGACTGGCTCAGGCTGAGCTTCAGCATGTTGATTGGTTTGCATCTCCTTGGCTCTTAATACTCTAGTAATAGGAATTAAAGCTCCTGAAATTCCTCTTTGGAAACAGGACATAATATATAGGTACCAAAATCTTCTGTTAGACTGTCATCATTGCTTGATACCTAACATTTCCTAGAACAGACCACATGTCTAAAAGTTATGCTTACAGAAGGAAGGATTACTTCTTTAATTTTCCTCTGCAGAAGGGTCTCAAAAAATCTGGAGAACAGAGGTTCACAAAAAAATCATGAAAATTCAAAAAATAAGGAATAAATAGTGGAATTCGACCAAAATCCCACAGTCAGATTTTCATGGTTACATAGATACCCCTCTACAGATGCTGTACAAACAGTGATTCAGCATGGTAAAACATGGTAAAAGGTGTCAAAATATGTTTTTAAAGAAGCAAAGTTTCTCCTTAATTAGACAAAGTGATCAAATGTAACAAATAGATCTTAGTGCCATTGAGAATGACCAATAGAAAAATCAAACAAAAATAATAAATTAAGCTAGTTATAAAGAGCCTGAAATGTTGCCCAGTTCTTTAAAAAACAGAAGTCAGACAGACCATCTATGAGGCATAGGCTTAGTTCCCATAAGAAGAACTAAGTGGTATTTCAACCAGGTCAATTGCAGATTAAAATACTTAACTATTTACATTCATTTTGAATCTTGATTGTCATCTGTATCTGGTCTCTCAGGTACCTCTCAGTCCACCAGGTAAGAAAAATATCTTCTTTCCCTGATTTTCATGGTGAGGGATGTGCTCCTAAGCTTGTCTTGCTCTGACGGGTTTCATGCGTGGAATCAGTGAGGATGAAGAATGCTTCAAGCGCTTTTTGCCATTGAAGTGCCATTCCCGTGTTTACGCAGGACTGAGGTCACTGTGGCTTGTGGCTTCCTCCATGGGAGGAGAAGGTGTTGCAGCAGCAGGAGGGTTTTCAGGGTGAAGATTGCTTTGACAAAGGACAAGCATGGATGGAGAGTCCTGTCAAATTACTGCCAAGAAGTGGACAAGTAGAAGGGCCATAGCACTCCTCCTAAAAAGGCAGTTTGTTTTAAAAAGCAACAACGTTTTTTTGTATCTACAAATTGTTGATTAGAAGTTGGATGACCGAGAGATTACAGTAATGATGTATTATAAAACTAGACTTGTGACTCTACATTTTCAATACCTTTTACTTACCTGAAAGAAAATGAAACAGGAAGAAGAAAAAAAAAGAGAAACTACAAAAAAAAAAAAAAAAAAAGGAGAAACAATAACCATGGAATGCTCGGTTATCTTCAATCACTTAAAACTCCAGTTTCATTTGAGAAGTATCTGCTGTAGTACAGTTAAATAAATATATATATATATATATATATAAAAATCTTGAAATTAACACTGAAGGTTGTACCTGCTAGATCTATCCTCAAGTGCAATGACACTGAAAAGGATCTCGAGGTCAGAGGTGAACATGAGTTACCAGTGCAGGGCTACAGGTAACAAACAGGCTGTAACTACTGGGAGTGATTTCCAGTAACCAGGACAATAAATGGGACTAGGGAAGAAGTATTACTTAGTATGCATCATCAGTGATACAGTTGCTGAAGTACTATGTTCAGTTCTGGCGATGATGCTTTAAAAGCTGTTGATGGAGATGAGGATTAAAAGAATGGATAAATGCAGATTTATCTTTCATATTATGAATTTAAAGTAGTTCTCTAGTTTAACAAGTAGAAAGGGAAGGGTGGCTCATTCTAAGGCTCCAAATGAAGAAATGATTTCTGGCAATAAACAGCTCTATAATATAGCAGAAGTAAAAATAACCTGTACATGGAAACTGAATCAAGATAAAAGATCAGTCTAGAAGAAGACACTATACTTTCATATGTAGTCATTGGGAAAATGTGATATGTATTCAGTGATATGGTAGTTGCTCCGTGACTTTAAATTCAAGCCACCGCATTTCTCTCAGACACATATGATAACCCTAAAAGAAATGAAGGGCTTAATTCCTGAATTATTGCATGACTTTTTTATAGCCTGTGTTATGAAAAGACCAGATGACTGTAAGAGTTCCTCCTGGCCTTTAAATCTAAACCTCTGTGAAGAGGCCACTGAAAAAAGAGCTCACTGAAATTGAAGCTGACACTGGAATCTAAACCCCATGAAACAAAGTGAATGAGTATTGGTCTGCTGGAGAAGATGAACATTCCCTTTTATTTGCTAATTTCATCCTACATGCCTAAGCTTTTAAATTATAGTCCAAATACATACAAAGACTGATTTTTGCTGATTGTCAGAGCTTAGCAGTATGTAATACTGTCATCTAATTAAATCTGTTTCTAGATCTGCCTTTATTACTTCTCTTCATTACAAAAAGTATTAGAGTCATACTTGTAAGAAAATACCATAACCAAAATTATCAGATGTTAGATGTGTTTTAAGTTGAATCAAATAATTTTGTGTTGAAAATTTTGTAGGAAGATGAGCTGGGCTATTTGAAGGTTTCATCAGGAAGCTGTGGCTGTCTGGCGAACCCTGCACTTTTCAGATGGTTTTGCTACTGTCTCTAACCATGGTTTGTCTAGGAACAATAATTAGATGGTTTAGAATTACGTTGCCCATGATCCATCCAAGCTGAAGTTAGATGTTGTGAATTGATAGTACCAGTTCTTACGTAAAAACAGACAAGTGCTGTAGTATTTATTTTGCTATTTTACATATATGACTAAGCTACATAAATACCTAAAGCATTAAGTAAGCCTTATGAAGATGAGCTATAGCTCCTCCAGTAGCATCATAAGTACTGATGGAAACCAGGAAAGAGACTCCCATTTTATGTTAATTAAAAATCACCTTGACAACTGAAGAAATCCCTTTATAGGCTTCTTAGAATTCATTTACATGTAATTAATCAAAATGTTATTTGAGAAGACTTCAATTCATTTCAAGGAAACATACAAGTGTTATTTCCTGTTTTAAAAGTATTTCTGAAGCATTGTATGAAATGCAAATTTTTTGCTAGTGACGCAGATTTCCAAAATTTCTTTGCTGTGAGCAAATGAAAAAACAGTGGGACATTTTTCTCAATGATCTTTTAAAATTTTGTTAATTAATAGCTATTTTCTCTTTTATGGAATACTTTTAGCATATATAAGGACAGAACCAAACACACAGATCATCCTACTTGGATGACCACACTTTAAAAGAACAATTAAAACTATTATTTGTTTCCTGCAACAGGAATTAGGTTCTGTGCCACTTTTTCACTTTCCACAAGCCCACAATCCACAAGATTGAAAAATCTATTACGAGTCACATGTGAGTGAACCCACTAGCCTTTAATGTGCAAGAATACTCATCAGTCATTTCTCTGTCCCTTCTTTGTTCTAGTTTTACTTACCAACTAGGAGTGCTGCATGAGTATTACTATACATAGGATTACCTGTTTCAGTGGCTGAGCCCCTTAAAGTTAATATTGATATGTGAAAGCTGTGCAATGCAAACCCTTTCACAGTTTTGCAGCTTTGCATGTTCGAAGTGATGTGTGCCTGTGCCAGTTTAATTATTTGTGTGATAATCCAAGCAATTTTCATAAAGCCTAACTGATTTTGTGGTTGGAGATAGAATTAGCCTTTTGTTGTTCTGTAGATGCAGTGCACATATCTCTCTGTAAGCAAGGCAGGCTTTACTGTCATAAACAGTTTGCAAGTCCATATCGTAAAGGTGTAATATAAACAAATAAGGTGAGTCAAGAAAGCTGAACTAAAGCTTGTTGGAGACAATATAATTTCATGTCATCTTTAACGTGTTAAAAGATTTAGGGTGTCAAAACAAAGATCTACCTAGCAGTAGACAATTGGATGTTCAGGGAAGAATATAAGTAGTCTTAAACTCTTTTAGATCAAGCTTTTGCAATACTTCACATTGCTTTCCAATAATCCTGTGATCCATAATCAGGTACTTCATGAGCCAGGGATATTGTCTTTACATTAAGTCGCTTGATGGATTTTCATTTCCACCAATAGGGCCCTTTTTGGGCTTATGCATATGCCATTCACAGCTTTCAGATGGCAGAAAGATAAAAAGAGGAAAATGGGTTTTAAAGGAGCAAATGAACATCAATTAGTGTAAATGAAGGAGAGGGACGTCCCAAGTGTGGGAAGCAGAATTTAGGAAAACTATATTAACAGTGCTTTGTATGTGTAGCCCTTCTGTTTCTACACACTAACGAGCTTTCAAATAAAACTACATATAAATATGAAACCTAAATATCACCGTCTATCGTACCTTTACCGAAATGTGACTATTCCAGCAGCTCATGGCATCAGTACAAAAGGACTGGCAGGAACTCAGCTGGATTAACACATTGAGCTGCAACCGAGTGTATTTTCATTTACCAAAGGGTAAATTCTTGTATTTGTCTATGGTACAAGTATTGATGCCTTTAAATGAAAACACATAGTGTAGTTTTACTAACCAAGCTTGGCCAGGACTGGGATTGTCTTTCACACCTGAAATATGACGTCCCTCGCATCACTGTCCTGATGCGGCTTTCTGCATCTGACAGGTGTTTTATCAAAACAGAGGAGCAGCCACACCGGCTGAGCGCAGAGGTCCGTCTAGCCCAGAATTTGTCTCTGACAGTTGCCAGTAATGGATGATTATAAGAACGGGGCAAATAGTGATCAGTCACTACCTTGTTTAGGTTTTAGCCTACCACAGAAAATAGCAGTACTGCAGACTAATGTGCTGCATTTTGACATATTTTAAAGCTGGCGCTTTCTGATATTAGAAACCACAGGTATCACTTCAGCTGTTTTCTTGAGCAGTAGGAATGCTGACAGCAGCTGTACAATGAAACCTGATATAACCATTGTGCATTCCTCGTATTTGTTGAAGTGCTAGCTGCTGGTATTTAGGGACTCCTCATTTCTATTTATTTTTTATTTGAACTGCTTTTTTAAGTGAGCTAGGCTGTACACTGAGTAATTTTCCCCCCACAGCTTCTGGTGATAAACACCAGCTGTCAACAGTGAATGCAGTGACATGAGAAGCATACAATGATTTTCAAGACAAGGTCAAATGACAGGTAGTTAAATAATGTAGAAAGGATAATCTTCTGAACAAGCAAAAATCTGAGGTTGGTGCAATGTTTTTCACAAAATTTACAATCAGCAGATGGCAATGCAGAGGTCAAGCTCCCAGACAGAATATATCATGTACCTGAATAAATAATTTGTGTTTAAATGATACTCTATGAAAACTAATTTTTGCTATTGAGATACCTACCTGACCTTGTGATGTTACTGTTAACATGCTTTAAATTCTTGTCTGAATTGCATTATGAGTTAGTATTTGAAATCATGTGTTGCTACTATAGTCACATTTATATTGTTATACACATATGTTTAAAGGTCTAATGATTTTGAAAGGATGAAAGTTGGGGGTTCTGTGCTTCATAAGCTGGTGTGTATCCTTAAAAGTATCTTACGACAGGAACATGCCAGAAATCATATACTTCAGAATTTAAGCCAAACTGAGCTGGTTCTGGGATTTTGTCTAGTCAGTCTAGTGCCTTTCCGTGCATATTCCTTTTTCACTTATGTCTGGCTTCCTGTGTTTCATAGTGTCTCTTGAGAGGTGTTCCTTTACATTGTTCAAAAGCCTACACTTACCTGACATAAAATTAGCAAATTTTTTATACTACTTCCAGAGCTTAATTTCAATTCTACCTTAAGCAAGAGGTTCTTTAAATTTCTTTAAATTAAAAGCATCACGTACACTTATGCAAAAGTTTAACTGAACTCAGTAAATATACCTTTTTACTACTCTTTCAGAACGAAAACAAATTAGTGTTTTTCTAACATGGACCTCTTACGTACGTTGAAAAAAATGCAGTAAAACGATAATCTAAAATCAGTATGTAACCATAGAACCCATAGTGAGCTGTCACAGACATAATAATGTAACACTAGTGGAAGATTTTTTAAATGGAAATGTCAAATACAATTGTATTAATAGGAAGCTAGCTCCCTATGACAATGTAAGTACTATTTCATTGTCAGTTGGGAGCTTAAAAGATTCCTTTCCTTCTATATATTATATTTTAATAAAGGAAATTAAAATATCAATCAAAATCTATGCTAAAATCATGTTAAAGGTTTTAAGGAACTAGGCAATATAGGAAAATTCGCAGATAAGGCTGCCACAATATCCAGAGATTAAAAGCAGTGAAACAACCCCCAGGAATTGCTTGCCTTCCATGAATTGTCAGTTGATGATGAGCTGATAGCAAAGTGAAATATTTCTTCCCAGTGAGCTGAAGGTGTGATATTGACTTTTGAGGGTGCAAAGATAACTTGATTAGGCTGAATTTATTCTGAATTGGCTTTCTAGTTTTAAAGAGACAATCTCCTTTTGAGTAAATGGATACTAGTAAGCAGAACCTCATACATTATACTGTTTTTAACACCTAGCACATTCTCCAAAAGTAAAGAAGCATTTATGAATTAGTACAACTAATTTGTGATTTTAAAGATCACAAAATCTTCTTTGACCATCATGACAGAGCAGACAGTTTTGAAGATGGCATTTACAGCTCCCCTACTTACTGTTCTGAAAATAATCTTACGACCTTGATTTTGAAAAGGAAGTTAATACAGAATAGGAAGAAGTGCGGGAATTTTTCTCAGTAACCAAAAAAGTGATACTGTATTCTTTCTCTCTGCAGTCACTTTGTGCTAGTCACATTCCTTCACTGAGCCAGAAAGTGTAAATAAACTGTAGGGTTCACATCCAGCAAAACAAGAGAAAAAGTTATTGACAGCTTGAAGATTATAAAAATTACTATCCATGAAAGTCAAATGTTTATGTAACTCAGAGGAAACCTGTTGCTAAAATAGCATCATACTCCAGTTCTGCAAAACTTTTTTGCAATACCACTGTCAGTAGCTACAACTTGTTCAAATGCAATTAATTATTATTTTCCTTTTTATAACATTCAGATAGGAAGAGCAAGATCCACCTCACTGAAATAGTAAGGGTGAATTATACTGTAATATTACATACACCAAGAGAAGCATAGAGATGTCATCAGGTTCTAATATTGCTGTTTCTGGCATTTGAAGGTGACCTCCTATGGTTTAGCATATGATATTTTTATGAGTATCTGTAGCGGGAAGCAGAGAAATTTTTTTAATATATGTCTTTCTCTGGCTTAGCTGAGAGGGTTTGGGACTTAGATTAGGTTTTTTTGCTTTTTAATCCACACTTTTATTGTCTTTGAAGTTGTTGCACAATACTTACAAGCTGACATTTCAAATAACCTAACAGCAGTATAATAATCATTTGGTACTGGACATGCATTTCCATTGCTACCATCAATGCTTTTGAAGGATGTGTTTATTAGCATAGGTTGGAAATTATTGAAAAGATTGAAAATCATAGCTACTGTAATGAGAAGAGTGTCTGTCTGCAAGCAAGAGGGTTCCAGGTAAACGTTATTTCTCTTGGCATAGTTTACCTTTTATGACGCACAGTTGCTGGCTGACACAACTTGTGTATCACTGATAAACCTGACCTGGTAAAAAGCAATTGAGGAGTGAACAAAGGAGTTCAAGTTGTATATTCTGTATCTTGACCTGCTGAATAGAAGGCAGCTTTTAACAACCATATTTCCTCCACTGCAGATCACATTTTAAGCTCTAATAGAAGTAAGGAATTTTTTTTTTTTTTTTTTTCCTGAATCCTATGTCTTCATATCTAGTCTCCAACTGAATTTAGCAATGATTATTGAAACAAAAGACTGGACACCAGGATGCAGTTGTAGCTACATCAGAAGTGAAATTCACAATGAATTAAATTACTGTGTACTTCCCCCCCATTTACAGATTTTGGTGAACCTGGTGCTCCTGAGACCTTAAGTGATAGTCTTAAAGAATGAAGTCTTCTATTTAACTGCAAAATAGTTATAACACAAGAGCAACAAAACATGTGACACATGATGATTGAAAATGTCTTTAAATAATGGAAGCAGGAATTTCTCTTCATTGCAGTACCTGCAAAGAGTAGCGAGAGAAAGCAGTAAGGAACATTTAACACAACAGCATATCATGCTTCGTGTTGCTGAGTATAATTAGAGTCTGATGCAATGCATGCTTTTAAGAGTCGCTAGCTTTTGTAAACCTTTCTTGTACAGAAAAGTGACTATGGGGATACTTAAAAGCAATTTTGCAGATTATGTTTTATATGAGGAACATTTCAGCATCACATTGTCATAGACATTTAATCAAGTAAGTAAGTCGGTGGGGAAGATCAAGAAAAGATTTTGTTCTGACATGTCAGGGAAGTCTTCCAATCCCACTGTCTTAAAAATAAACACTAATTATTGTTATAGCCTTTCTGTTGTTCCAAAGCAGATTCTCTAGTGCTGCCAATAGAGCAAAATGCAGTGCAGGTGGGGTGCCATTACAGGCAACCATGGTTCTTTTGTCACCCAACTTATCTTTCATCTATTCCACCAGAATTATGTCTTGGCCAATAGTTTCTTTATATGATTCAACATCATATTTTTATAATATTTTCTAATCATCATTTTTACCCATATACATTACAATTTGTATTTTTACTGATTTGCCTTCGAATCAGGTGTAATCTCGTGTAAAAATAGTAACGTATGTATTTTATAATGAAAGCAGTCCAGAGCTGTTAGTCTTTCTCTATTGGCTGAAAATGGAGCCTACGTGATCAGTTTGGGGTGACTACCACCAGTTATGGAACGAGTATAATTAGCGAAGGTTAATCCAGACCTGTGGTGGTAATCTATGTGCAACAAGATCTTTCCTTTGAAACTTGAATCTCACAGGAATGAAGTTTTGAAAGGAATGATTCAAATTGGTATAAACATATCCATAAATGACATCTTTAGTTAATATATTATTAGAATATTTTAAAGCTCTGTTTTTCAGAGTAATTTACTTGTAGAGAAGATATATTCTCCTACCATTTATGATAATGTTCATATTTGAATTTCACTGAGATTCTTTTAGGGTATTTTTTCTGGGGATTTTTTTTTTTTCTTTCCTAGAGCTACATATTTAGTTTGATATTTTGGTTCAGCACTATGCCATATATTGAAGAAGTAGCCTTTTACTATTGTTTAAGAATTCTTAGGTTTTACATCTTGGGGGGGGGGGGAAGATAAGTGCAAGAAAAATATTTTACTATTGCATGATCAGTTTACAAGCTGTGTGACTTCCTGAATGTTTGAAGAACAGAAAAATGTACGTTCTAACGTGGTATACCAGATGAATGTCCAAAGAGCAAGGTAGTATCCTATTTCAGAAACAGAAGATGAAAAACAGCTGTGAAATTAGACTGATCAACAAGGCTAAGGGTAACCAAAATAAAAATAGTAGTTTTGTATGAGAAATGTCACTTGAATCATGTGTAGGTAGGCAAAAGTGATGCATTTCTAGATGTTCCTATTAGAAAAAATATTTTGCAAAATGAAATTAAAAAAATGAAAATATGTTTACGGTTTTTTGTTTCTTTTTATTACCACATGTTCAAATCAAAGTGAATATAACTGAACTTGAAAAGTGAAAAACAACGAAACCCCCATAAAAAGAACATACCCCAGAATCAAACAATTTGGAAACAAAATCACACCACCGTTCTGTAATCCAGTAATGCAGTGAAGGTGAATGAACCCAGAGGCATCATACTGAAATTTCAGGGGAATGCTCAGTTCAAACTAGAATACATTAAAATATATGCTGGAGATATCAGAAAAAGCTCTTCACCCTCAGAGAAGTGTTCTTTTCTTTTGCCATTTTCAGAATATGGCTCATGCATACTCAGTTTATGCTGATTTACAGAATAGGGTTTTTCAGGAATAGCAGTCCTGCCACAGTGATGATTCAGGTGTCAGAAATATTGCACTATATGTGGTGGAAGGGATGTGGTCAAGGCTGCATAGAAAAGCAGTGATTAGGATCAGAATTTTTGTATTTTCCACAGAAGGAGAAACTGTACAGTCAAGCCACAGTTTCCATCTACATGTTCTTCTATAGCAAAATCCTTAAGCAAATGTGGCTAGTATTTTACTTTATCTTTCACTCTAGGACTACTAGAGATGTAGGAGATAGTATGGGAGGAGACGTACATAATTTGTGCTGGATATGATTCTGTATTTCAAGATAATCTGTAAGGACGCATGAAAGGATGCAAGGAGCAAGTCTCAACTCACTTCATACACAAAGCTTTGTCTTCACATTTCTTTTTCAGAATAAAAAAAGTTTTTATCTACCTTTAGCACCAATTAGTGGTTAAACATGCTAAAATTATAACGTATGCATGACCTCACCTCTAACTGAATACATTCCGTTCAGCAAGCTGCCTTCACATCCTTTGCAGTCACATTTTTTCTATGCTTTAAGTGCTTTTAGTTGTGCATGGAGAACACTTTTCTACAAAGATATCCTTGTAAAATGGATAGTGCTCTCTTCTATTTTTATTCCTTTAAAACAATCTAAATATAAATATGTAAAACATCATAGAAGTAAAAAGACACAAGGAGAAGAGAAAGCAAGTTAAAAATACTTCAGCAGCAAAAAGATATTCAGTCAGCAAAGTGGAAGTTATACTTCTTGTCATACGTCACTTTGAATCTTTGGAGAATATTCAGATACCATCACGATGGGCGTTAGCATAAGAATATGAATATAATTGGTGTTAAAATGCATCAGTGTGGGCAGGACTCCATTTCACTTACATAAGGAACTATGGAATAACCTATGAGCAGTTCCTGAGGTGACAAGGAGATAAGAGATAAGAGAGAAGAGGAGAAAACCCTGTGTCTGTCAGTCAGGATTGTAGTTGTTCTAGGGAACTGGGCAAAGACACACGTTTTGTTCTTATGGCCATTTGTAAATATGTAATTACACCTTCTTTATATTGCAGTTGTTGGTGATATCCAACTAATTAAATAGTGTAAGCATCTGAGAAAATTAGAGCATTCGACAGTTAGAAGAAGCTTTTAGGGCACAGATCTAGGACGTGGTACAGGTAAAATGTACAATGAACACATATAATCATATGCTATGAATCCAAAACAAAGTAATTACCATCATATATGTAAATCATAGCTTTCTCCTTGTGATTTGTCTATGTTCATATGGATTGCATGCAATTAGTAAAAGCCGTATACTTTACATGTGGGTTTGAAAGAATATATTATTCTGAAATTGAGTCACTGCACCTGGTGCATTTACACTTCACAAAGCAACATTTACAAACTCTATCTAGGCCACTGTCAGGAAGTGATGAATGAGGTCACTGGTGGTGTAACTCCAATTCTTTTCCCATGGGTGCTATTGGCTCCCTTGGATACATTTGCTGGCTGGTTTCAGCATATGCAAGGTTTTCTACCAAATATCTGTGGACTCATAGCTTTTACATGGCTTCTGAAATGTTTTCTTGTCAATCAGGAGGGAACAGTGTATGCAGTGGAGGACTATTTTCAACAAGCTGTATAGTGCTATATGTCCTTAATAGAGGTTGAATAGTTTTTTGTTGATGTATGAACATGTACAGGTTCACAGCCTCGCCTATCAATTTTAAAAATTAGCATTTGCATTACAATAAATCAGAAAGTCAACACTTGAATAATTTTTAATTAGTATCCTATACTACCTCTCATGACTTTTTGAAATACCAACATTATGTTGGAATCAATGGTGATATGGTAAAAATCACAGAGACTAACTGATATAGCAAATTTGCTGTAACATTACCCAATGAACATTTTTCTCAGCTATGAAAAGTAGCAACTATCATCTGTCCTATTTTCTATTTGATTTGTGAGTTCCCTTTTGATACCAAGTGGCTATATTTATGCAGTGATATAAAATGGACTACAGAGTAATGTGACATTGAAGTTTAGTTTGCAATTTGCCAAAAGTCAGATTAGAGTTTAAAAGAATTAATAGGTGAGATTTTAGGACCTTAGGACTTTCAATACAATGGTCTTCTGTTGTGTGGATTTCAGATCAGCATAATTCTCTCAGTGACATGCGCATCTATCTCCAGAACAGGCAAGGAGATAAAGGACTGACTAGTCCTATGCTGGACTAGTGTATTTCATGTTCATACAAATAACTTCCACATAATTTTTTAAAAAGCATCACTAGTATATATAAACATAAAGAAAATATGTGATGTAGATCTATCTTTGCACATAGGATATAAATTTAAATTCTTGTGATACTCAACTTTGTATTTACCAATGAATACCAATGCTCACTAACTGTGCTCTACTGCTAGGAATGTTTTTATCATTGCCAAAACCATAGCTTTACAAGAAGAAAACAAATCAGATGATAAAAAATTAATGTATTCATTATAGTGGCCTTTTTTCCTCCCTACTGGAGAAATCCAGCACCTCTTAATAGTACTTAGAGAGGAAGGGGGAGAGAAAATGTAATTTCACTGTGCTATCCATTAGCAGCAGTTTTAAAATCAGCAGCAGAAAGATGACAGTATCCTTTGATTTCCTCCATGCCTATGGAGGAAACATAAGAAGTTTACAGTGAAATCAATATCTCTGATTATATGGTGATAATCTAGTTTGAAAAAAGGAGCTATGCTTATCTTCTTCATTCCAAATAAGAAAAAAAAAACCAAAAAACAAACAAAAACCAAAACCAAAACCCACTCAACAATACAAATAAAACACTATGAAAAAAATATGGAAGCCAAAAGTGATAACAACACAAGGACTGATTTTTAACAAGCTGGAAAAAGGCAAAAGTAAATTACTTTGAAGTTATATCAAAAGACATATAGCATTAGCTTCCACGTCCTTATTTTGTAAAAATTTTGCCTGGTAGAAAAGAATGAAATAGTAAGAAAGAGGAAAAAGAATGTAGAGGCTTGGGCTAAGTTTTGTTTCTGAAGCCTTTCTGGCTTATTCTGCCCATTAATGACATACACTCTCTGTACACTTCACATACACTTCTTCAGCAACTACCAAAATCTCACACTCTGCTGGTCTCATACTCTGTAATGCATGAGGTGAAGTGTGATCACACTTTTATCAGTATCTGCAGATTTAGATGTCAAGTGCAAGAAGTACACTGAAGTCTGCTACTTTCTATGACAGAATAACCACAGGTAGCAGCATCCTTTAGTGATGCTCAAAACCACATCTTCCCACCAATCTCTAGCAAGTTCTGCTCTGCTACAAAGGGCATACTCAAAATTATTAACAGCATTTTCCCCCAATTCCCCTTCTGTTGGTCTTATTTTCTTTTCTGAAAATGTAATAATGTGCCCTATACTTAATTTACAGGGAGTTTTTATGTCTTGGCAAAGTCAAGACACCTTTTCTTGTTTCCCTCCAAAATGGCATAGGGCTTTGCTTCATTATCCAGTCTCTCCAAAATTCTATTGCAGGGAAACATTTCCCTTTGATTTCAGCCTCCTCACTTTTTTACTCAGTTTTGAGGACATTTGGTAATGCTAAATATTGATGGAAAACAGATTCCCTTTTCCCTCTATCAAAAAAAAAAAAAAAAAAAAAGATGCTTCTGTTCTTAGCTCGTGTGCTTTTCTTCCTAAGCCTGTGCCCACACAGTTGAGTTATCTCTGTATAGGCGTGTGCATATATGCAGTGTACAGTCAGACAAAGCACAGAACTAAAAGACCTTGTTCAATCAGATTAGTGCTGAAGATTGATGAAGAACCAAACGTTCATGATGATTTGTATTGTGAGAGATCTTAAAATGAAATATTCTGACAGATTTTTACTTCCATTTTGTATTGCAGATGTGGCCTGATGATTTGAAGTCCCTCTTACCATTTTTTTCTTGTATTTTAACTTTCCCTTTGGCATGCATCTCTCTCTCCTTCTTCCTGTATTCAGCCCTTTTGTACCAATAGTCCCCTGAGTCAGAAAGAACCAATATGACCTTGAGCACAGGTCAATGCAGATGTAGTAAATTTACATAGTATCATGCAGTTTTCCTTGAAAATATATCATCTAGTGGAAAATGGGGACATGCATATGCCTAGACAACATGAAATGAAGGATAGCTTTGACCAAAGGCTTTTGACATATTAAACTGTTCTTTATGAGAAATTCAAACTTGTGCAACTTTTTTTTTCCCCTCTGAAACTCTGAAATTAAAGGCAATGGGTTGTTACACTGAAAAAGTGGTGCTGAGAGAGACTTATTCACACAAGGAGGAACCACAGGGCTTTTGCACATCTATGTGCTGTTTGGCCTATGAATTTACAAATCAAGTGACTTAACGCAGTCCCTTCTTCCAGTTCCTGCCCCTTTGCCCTCAGTCCAGCACACACACACCAGCATCCAAAATGTTTTTCACATTTATTTTCATGCTGTCTTTAATTAGATGCAACTGTGAGCCCATATTTTTTCCTGCTGACCAAGAACAGCATCAACAGACTGACAGCGTGAAGTGTGATGGTGCATACTGACTGGGTGAGAAGTCCTTGTGAAACAAGTTGGGAAAAACCCCACCTATTTTGTGTGTTAACCCCACTACAGCATCTGCCTTACACAGTAGTCAGTAGCAGGACTCTTTCCGGTAGCAGAGAAATAGGAAGACAGCAAATCTCTTGTGGCTACACATGGTATCCCAGAAGTACCTCTGAAATCCACTTATGTTTTGAAGGTTCAAATTGGTCAAGCTGGCTGAAGTCTAGCTGCTATTAATATAATTAGTAGCAAGCGTCAGGCGATGGAGATTTCCTGCATGGTTTGGTCCCCATGGTTCGTCAGATGTTTGGAGAGAAGAAAACCTGAAGATGTGTATTGGAGAATCCCACAGGTGGGCAGACAGGGTTAGGTGCAGGTGAGGCAATTAAATGAAGAATGCTAGTTTTGACACAGTGCAGTTGTGTATTACATCAGTGCAATGAATCAGTCAAAAGTATAGTTTGCAGAAGATAACAAAATCAAGTATCTACGCTATTTTTTTTATTCATGTGCTTTGACTATAATTATAAGAAAACAGGAATAGGCAACTATTCAGTAGCTGAACTGCTTGCATGTAAAATGGCAGAGTTAAGCACTGACCTTCGTTTTGGATAACTGTCATTTTTACCCCTGTGGACTGACTAGAGTCTATCATTTTGCAAAATGGAGTTTGGAAACTGCTCTTTACACTTACTCTTCAAATGTGAAAAGCTAATATGTTAATGCTATAGGTCGGTGGATGCTGTCAAGATGTGTAAAAGCTAGTAGCATTTAGGATGTCTTGGTTTTGTCTTTGCATTGCTATTGTTTTATACTGTACACCTGAAATACTAGGCAACTAAGCATAGTAGAGAGTTCAGACTTTTGGCCGATTGAGTTAGATTTGCCTAGCAAGCACATTGAGCTCTAGCAGGGTATTCCTGCAGGATGCAAGGAAGATAAAAATTAATGTCCCTCTTGAAATAGAGTGGTGCAGATGTTTCTGTGTTATAGCTATCTTCAAACACCAAATGCCAAACTCCTTTGAAACCAAGAAAAGGCACTGTGAAGACTTAAATATAATCTCCTAATAGAATACATTAGATTACTAAACGTTTCCTGAAACTTTTACAACACTTGTTGTTGAAATTCTACACGAAGCAAATTGTGTACTGATGGAAGTAACATGACAAGAGTCTGAGGAATATTAGTATACATGAACAAATAATCTCATGTTCCCACATATTTGACTATTGTGCTGGGCAGTTTCTGAAGTAGATTAACTTGGCACAGAAATGCTGGGTTTTTTAAAGTATCCTACATACTCTGCTTATCTTTAACATTTGGAAACACAGATAGGGGCTGGAAAAATACATTTAGAATTTTTATGTAGGTTAACATTGAAAGGTTATTTATTTCAGACAGAGAATAAATTGGTGTTGACTAATCAGATATGACCTATATATCTGGCATATGTTTATTTTAAACATGTAATCCTGTATTATTTTAAAATCTGGTACTTTAAAATGGTTTATTCTGGTGACTGTATTGGATTAGTCTTTATTCTTTAAGGATCTGATCCACTGTCCATTAAAGAGTAAGATCAGGTGCTAACAGAAAACTGGTTAGCTCCCCTCAGGACTCTATGTAAGTAGCATCTGAAAAAATTAACTTGGGTTTATGTTTGTTGCTTTGAGGGAAAAAAAGTGCTTGGCAATTAAAAAAGAAGAAAAAAAGGAAGATTTAATGTGAGTCTTATTTGAACTCTGTTACAGAAAGATCTTGAAACAAAGATCCCTAACAATTCAAAGATTTCTTAACTTCATAGAGATATTGGACATTGCTACTCTTAAGCAGTTTAATGAATTTTTCATGTTAATTAATCCCTATGACAGGTTCCTTTTCTGATAAGCTGTCACATATACTTTTCACATAATACTCTTCACATAACTATTACTCTTTACATAACTATTTTTCTAGTTTATTTATCTTCCAGCTATTCTTTTCATTACGGTCACAGGCTTCCGAGGAGCTGAACTTCTATGGTAAACTAAGCTGTCATAGAAGCAATATACTTTTATATTTCTCTTTTTTTCCTTCCTGTCTTATGCAACTCTTCCCCTAGCATAAGGATTCTCCACACTTAACTAGAGAAACCTTTAAAACAGGTTGTGCTGGCCAAAGAGTTGGGGGGTATTTTGACTTAAAAGATGAGTGGTCATTTAGACAAAAATAATCTTCATCCTTAGGAAAGGTGTGAGACAGAGCCCATAGGCTTCCTGTTGCAGGGAATGATTGTATGAAGAACTCTGAGCTTCATTGCTGCTAGTAATGGAGGAGAGTAGGAGCAATTCCAGCAGCTTTATTCATTGATTTCCAACAGTGAATCATATGTTCCCTCACAAGCTGTTTGGAAACGTAAGTAATCCTGCACTGTTGTCTTCTTAAATCTATAAAATGAAAACCAAGTGAGAAGTTGGTCAACTTTCAGTCAAAGTCACACTGAGACCCCTTCTTTCATCAGGTTTATGGCCATAACAACATGTCTCGGAGCCAGAGCAAGACGAGAAGTGATTAGTGAGAAATGACAGCTATGGGCCATCCTCTATCACCCTGTCCTGGGGAAGAGCTAGGTTAGCCCTTATGGAGAGGCCAATACTGCTAAGTCAAAGAGGACCACTTCTTGTGCCTGAGAGCAGGTGACATGGACTGCCTCACAGCTATACTGCCTGTGACTTCACTACCTCCCACATCATTCCTCTCTTGAAAATAATCTGTTTGGAACAGTTCAAAATGGGATCAGGGAGTAGGCTAATGACAAGACAATCTGGTGTCTGATGATATGACTTGCTTGACCCTTTATTTATGCCCTTACACCTAGCCTCAGAGGGCCACTGATGTTCACATCAGCGGCTGCAGCTGGCTCATCTTCCCAACCTACCCAGAACCTCCTCTTCCTTCCAGCTAGTCTCTTTGCCAGTCACATCATTCCACAGTGCACATCCCTACCTCAAGTACTTGGACACATTTCAACAGATGAAGTTTGGTTGCTCCTACCACAATGGCTTGATTCCACACCAACTATAACTTCAGTTTGTGAGGCTCCATAGTATGTATAGGTATTTCACCTTCTGTGCTTACTATACATACATGTGTTTGGTTGCATTTGCATCTTATGTGTACCTTTTGTTACTATGATATCTTAAGGACTGATAATACAGACCATTTTATAAAATCCAGAGGAGACTTCATCGGATTAGAAAAACAAGTGGGATCTGGTAACCTATTAACCCTTTCCCATCTCTAAGTTTGTAGTTACAGGTCCCGGTAGATAGTGTTTGTTTTCAGTAGGTTCATATGCGTTAAAACAACCCATAGAGCTGACAGTATCCATTCTGCTGTTATTGAACAATTTGGCAATGTTAGCTCTTCATTTTCCAAATCTGTACTTAGATAAGACATAATATCTCGGAATGAAAATAAGGAGACCACTCAATGAAAATATGAAAAAAATGAACCAGTGAAGCAGATCTGCTAATTTTGTTTAAGGGAAAGAGAAAAAAACCCTGATTTTTAAAAGGCAAAGTGAAATTCTCACCATTTCCTGCAGCTACAAGTTTATGTTCTCCTTTGTATGAGCACCCTGCTTTGCCTCACAAAAGTTTCTCAGTCATCAATCACAAAAATATTACAATAAAGAGTCACATCAGAATCAAGCATTTCCATCTGGAAGATATCTAGTTATGTAGGTCTGTCTGCAAAAGGATCTTCTACAATGTCAGTAGCAGCACTAGCCTTATTTTATTACCTGCAGCTACATGTATGTAAAGAAAAATTCCCTCCTCTACTCATGTCTTCCTTTGCTACATGAGATGAACTCTTAAGCTTTAAACATTGACATTCTGCTTTACTCTTTTGTGTTGCTAACATGCACTCATCATAGCACTGAATGTACTGTGCTTGGAACATCACTGTGCCCTAGGAAATTTTCTTGCAGGTAGCATCCCTGTTCCTGATCTCTCCTTTGTAGCCTGGGACGCAAAAGCTATGGTGCAGCTGTTTAATCTGCAGGAATTAGAGCCTCTCTTATGCACAGCTTTGTAGCCCTGAATGACACTGAAAGCCGCTAGATCTGGCCAAGGTAGACCTTTTCAGGGAAATCACAGCTGTGCACTCAGAAAACCGGCCAGCACTCTTCCTGCCTGTGGGGTAATGGTGACATGTAGAGCACTTTGTATGACCAAAGGCAGCCAAGTTTCACAGTCATCATCTCAAGAGTCTTCAGTTTCATAAGGATTTCTGCAACTTAAGAGTTTAGGGAACACTCTATATTTCTTTTATGGGTACTGTAGCCAATTTGTGTTGGCCAGTAAATCAAGAAACTTCCAACAGTTCTCTCTTATTCCCACCCGTTTTATTTTCCAGCACTGAGCTCATGTACCAGTAAAACCTCTCACCTACCAAATCTGAACAAGTACAGCTGTTTGCTTGTTGTTTGGTTTTGTTTTTTTTTTCCAGAGAGAACTCAGTGAAAATAGACACACATAATAATGAGTATACGTAGAAATTAATTACATGATCTTTCTGAATAGGATACTAGCAGATTAAAACATAATTATGAAGTCAAACATAATTTTCAGTATATAGATCAAGTTTTAATTGCTAGGCTAATTAATGAAAGACAAGAGACCTTTGAAATTATTTGACTGAACAATTTATCAAATGTGGGGTTTGTATTTTTTCCTCTCTTCTCCTTGTTCCTTTGCAAGTAATACCAGTCTTCACATAGTCATGTAATAAAAGCTTTTTATTTAGTCATTTAGAAGTTTAACTTCGTGGATAAGGCCAATGAACCATTGCATTAATATGCTAATTGGTACTTTAAGGGGTCTGGAAATGATTAAAGTCTTAAAATATTTATTGCTGTTTTGCTTTCAACCAATGTAGGAAGTGAGCATGCAGTCTAAGTTTAAAGAATTGTTTGTGAAAAGATTCTAGAATGGAAAGAACTTCTAATAGTATTAAGAAAAACATTTCTGATTTTTATATGTCAGCCCCTTGAATATTTTGGACTGAAATAAGACAGTCCCTATTGGGTATAATCTAATTCTTTTGGGATGTTTTTGCTAATTAAGCCAGCTGAAGTGTGAGACAGTGTCATTCAGCAGCTCAGACTTTTTCTCTGATTACAAAAAATAGTACAGAATCTTAAGGAATGACACGATCTGTTCTAATGACAGACTTTTCCATCAGTACAGGAATGAGGGTCTATGGGGGCTCTGCTACAACTCATGAACATCGTAGAGTGTCAGCATGAAACATTATACAGAAGGATTTATAATTAAATTACAGATAAGTTTGAACATAAAATATTTTACAGCTACAGGAAAAGTAGCTGCCATATGAAAATCAGGATTAAGTTGAGTTTTGAATTTCTTTAAAAAAGTGAAAATCAGGTTTTATTTTCTTATATGATATTTTCAATATTATGTGACTTAATGGTATATTCTCTAAACCAGGAAATAAGTATTTAAAATAGGCAGTGTAGGATTCTTTTTTATTGAAAGGTACAGTATAAGGTCCACTAATCTGATTACGTAAAACCATCCCTATGGAACCGTGTGCTTTCTGAACCTGTTTGAAATAGTACACATAACATACCAGGAGCGTGCTGCACCTCTTTGTGAAGGTAGTATGCAGGAGGATTTTTTTTAGGGAGAAACAGGTGTGGTGATTTTCAGATTACAAAGAGGGAAATACAAGAGGCAGATGTTGACTATGATAAGGAGATGATGATGTATATATGATTAATATATCGCTAAGTATGTTTTTGGACATTTCGGTATGACCTCTTTATTCAGATTAAAAGCATGTGCTCTAAACAACAGTAGGCTTTTAATTTAATCAGCATTTGCCTTTATACTGCCAGGGTTCAAATGGAAATGTCATGGGCATTTAAGTTGATGAGAGCTTGCAGCTACTATAACATTCTTGTTAAGGACAGTAAATGACTACGTATTTGACCTTTCCCATTATATCCAGTTACGTTGTAGATTGAAAAATTAGAGGAGCTGTAAATGTTGTCATTATGTGCTTTGCTAATATAGATCAAATCCTATTTTGTGAACATCCACTTCATTGTTACTCTTAAATGCTATCATCTGTTGTTCACATGGAATCATAGGCCACCCTGCTTTCACAAGACTAAATTGAGATGTATATGAGATATATTGTTTAACATAAATGCTGCATACCAATTCTGAATGAAGCCATATATTAGAAGTTTGATATCACAATACCAGATTTTTCATAAACCCAGCAGAAATTCCATGCCTTAGAAATTAAATTCCAAGCCTGCAAATTAAAGCCTTCAGTTTTGTTGAAACACAACATAAAAAAAAAATCCAAAATATTTGTTTTCCATCAGACTTCGCCTTACCTCAAAACGCATATAAAAGCAACTTCTACATGACTACATTTTGGGATATTGGGGGTTTTTTCTTATTCAAGGATCATTGAAAATCTGTCTTGATAAACTGGAAAAGTTCAGTCATCCTTGTTATATATTCTGTGAGTTGTATCATATGATATTGATACATAATGCAAGCAAGAAAACTACTTTTTAGAGGCAAAAAAATACTGATAGAGCTCTGCTGCTCTAGTGGCAAGCACCTCTATGACAGTGCAGCCTGCTTTAAAAAACCTGAATAACAGCTTCTGCAGTCTTGAAATGAATCGCTGTCCTGGGCTGGATGGAGATGACGAAAGCTAAATGCAAACATTTGAATTAAGTGTCTAAATGATGTCATAGTAATGAAAATCTAGGGTCAATTCAGTTGCCTAACCACAAGATCCAATGTCACATGGTCTGTCCTCTGATACCTGATACGTGGTGTCCCTGCCCATGGCAGGCAGATTGGAACTAGATGATCTTTAAGGTCGCTTCCAACCCAAACCATTCCATGATCCTATGATACCCACTCTCACACCAGATATCTCTCCATGGTGTTTTTATAGATCTTGCATCATAACTAGTAGTCCCATGTGACTATTCCGGGTATGACAGGGCTTCTGATATGGCATTGGAAGCCTGTGTGTTTCCTTTATAATCAAGAGAGTGACTCATTTACTTGATAATGGGAGAAATGATCCCTGGAAATGCTTCTAAAATCAATGGCAAGAGATGGGTAACCTGCACGACAAACATCTGCATGGGTCTACAGTCTGGACAGATAAAATTTGAGGAGCCGTAGCCTATCACTTTTGCTTTTTTTCACTGCGTCAAACATTTTCATAGCTGTAGATAACATGCCACTGACCCAATCATTTGCTTTCCACCTCATGTCATAGAAAACATTACGATTCTTGAAAAATTTGAGTTCACATCAAGTGAAATGTTTGTACAATGGAATTTTTTAATCACTATCAAATTCCTCTGATAAAAAGAAGGTGCTTGGGCAAATCACTTTCACTTTATACCTGCTTTCATTTGTAACCCTAATACAGATAAATAAATATTTCAATAATGATAAATTGTTGTGAAATTCCAATAAGAAAAAAAAAGTCAAAGGGAATTTAAAGTTGGACTACCGATCGTAAGACATTTAGCTACTGAGAATGCAAACAGAATGATCACAAAGAGAGAGAAAGGGACAAATCACTTTACTGAGCTAAGAGGTTCCGGTTTTCTGATCAAAGAACCCTCAGAGTCAGGAACAGAGGGGAGGTTTTCCCTCGCCTTTCTGCAAATACAGATATTACTTTTTTTGATAAAACATGCAATTTTAGCACTCAATCTATTTTTCAAAAATAGTCTCCTGGAAGTCTTCTGGGCTTCTTTTTCTCTTGAGATGATGTACAAATTCACTGTGGGTAAAGGGACTGTCAAGTGGCTGTGTATCCAATAAATTAAAGTATAGGAAAATAGACTTACTCTTGAAATATCTGCATAAATTTAATAAAGTTTTCAAAAAATACCAGAAAATACACTAGAAGTAATTGAAACCTTTAAACAGTCTTATAATGAGGTCCATGCAGGCCTTAATTATACAATCCTTCTGTGAGTATTTCCAGGCTAAATACCCACTACAGTAGGATTTTTTTTAATGTAATGACATTTGGAAGAAAAATCTTTTTAATAAAATATAAAAGCATGAGTTAATGAATTTAAATTCATTTCTACTTGTCAAAATTATTTTATATTATTTATTCTGAGAAAATAGTCTTCCTAATTGCTCTGATGTATAGACTTCACAGTAGGTTTTAAGAGCAAAGACCTCTGTAAATCTGCTTATACAGATTGCTCAGTTCAAATTAAATTTGGAATTGTGTAATACAGAGAAAACTTCAGTGGTTTTGTCAAAATGCAATAGAACAGATTTAAGTTAGATACAGACCTACTGTAAATCATTAAAATATTCTCTAAAAAGACAAAGAATACTATGTAAGTCTGTATCAGCAGTTTGAACTGAAGCTATTCCTTTTAAAAGGTCTCATTATAACAACATCTTTCATTTTATTACTGTTTACAAAGTTTAGCTTTTCATTTACTGAGGGTAATATAATTTCTTTCCTCCCATGCTTTTGAGTTGTGATAGACATGAGCATAAGTATGTGTCCTAGTGAGAAGAAGCAATTATCTGCATGAATAAGAGATAGGTCAGGCTTAGCACAGTAATGGCTGGCTTGTGTATGTTGTATCCGTATAGACGCAGAGTGCACGCATACCTTTATAATAATAAAGAAGAGCAAAGCACAGTAGCTACTCCCTTTCCCTTTATTCAAACCATGCCCTTTCCCCCTTCTGTGGCTCCATCCTATCTGACTCTCTATCCTCCATCTATCCACAGCTAAGCTTTCTAGAGCTGTGCTAGAATTATACCAATTGAGGGAGGTATTCATCAGGAGGGATGTGGTGGAGGCCCCTCTCCCTGGCGGTGTTCAAGGCCAGGTTGGATGGGGCTTTGGGCAACGTGGTCTAGTGGAGGGTGTCCCTGCCCATGGCAGGGGGGTTGGAACTAGATGGTCTTTGAGGTCCCTTCCAACCCAAACCATTCTACGATTCTATAATTCTATGGCTTCATAATAACAGAGGAATCATTTTTTTCTCCCTTTTGGTTAACTTTCTTCAGACAGATCTTGACTCACAGCAATACGAATTTCCTAACTGAAGAACTTCCAGTTGAAAACATGTTCTCTCAATCATTTCCAAGATTAAATAAATATGGGAGAAATAAAAGTATAGGACTACAACGTGCAAGTTTTTAGTTTAAGACCATAGAAAGGTTTGATGAACACGCACTGCACCATCTGAAATATTCGTCTGTTGCTAGGTTTCGGTGCAGTGGGCTGTTTTGCTATGCTTGTCACTAAGCTTTCTTCTGACATACAATTAAGTATGGAGCAGGGAACTGTAAAGTAGCACCGACTTAACTGGAAGCAATATAGCCATGCTGGTATAGAACTGAATCCGAACTCATCAAAACTCCTTCTAGGCAGCAAAGTTAATTAGGACCACGCTATTGAATTTAGACTGCTTTTGGGACCTCAGGTGTTTTTTTGACCTGGTGATGCACCAACTTTATATAATCGGTCTCCTTTAGGGATGTTTTGCATGCTTCTATGCCATGCTCCATTGAAAAATCCAGATATGCTAAAGAAAACTGTTTGAATTAGGTACTCACAAGTATGTTTGTCATAGATTAGAATAGCAACGCATGATGAAATACTGCTTTAAGAAAAGTAACAAGGGCTCCTTCTGTTCATTAAATAAGACATGAAATGTTTTTGACTGATATATGCAGTTCCCTAGAATAACATCCAGATGTGTAAATGTGTATGTGCACAATTTGTGGATGAATTCATGTAACTGAACACAGATATCTAAAATATAGATGTCTTCATCTGAGTTAATCATACTTCCACTTATAATCAGTGGAGAACAACAGAACTTCTAGAGTGTGATTCACTGCATCCTAAAATAGACTTCTAAATCTGACTATAGGATTACAGTGCCTGTTTCTCCCCATCAACTATACAAGGATCCTACAATGACTAGCACAGATATAAACTACATATTGCAGATATCTTAGGTCAGAAATTCCATGCTAAATGACCAAAGTAAATTCTCTCTTAGCATATATTATAAAGATCTGAATTTTCCTGTAAGTACCATGACAATCAATAATCAGTGTAGCCATTAAAATACCTAATTAACTCTATAATGATAACATCCTCACTGTATGTTTGTCAAAGTGCTTATGAAAATGATAAGTACTTTTAACATTTTCTTTAAAATATATAGTAGGTTTGGAAATAGCATGCCCAAAGTGGAATCCAGGTGCCACTCAAATCAGTAGGAGTCAGGTCCAGTCTAATTTTCAGATGTATTATCACTTTCGTCTCCAAAACTGAATTGGGCTGCTGCAAAAATTATGCCAGGAGAAAAGTGATCAGACCCATAGCATTCAGGGTTGTAAATTAGTGAGAATAGGGCTACCCCTTGAAGCTATTGTTGATATCCATCATAGGATGGAGACCTTGTTCTTTCTTTCTACTGTTCTGTGCCCTTTTCAAGCTTGGAATTATCTACCTACATCTTGCTGTGAGCTATTTTGCTTTTGTTTTGCTGATTGTAGTTATCATAATTTCCTGGGATCCTTTTCTATGACGGAAAACTGCATTACTATTGAATATACAGTCCAGTAGTGATTTTGTACTCTTGAATTTAAATATCTCGATATCTTATATCACTGTGTGTCATGAGAATTTTTTTGTAGATAAAGCATAAATGGGAGTTTTAAACACTGCTCACCATGCTGGTGAAATCATTAACATCGAAAATACAAACAAGCTGTCTATCCGGTGAATGTAACTCTCAGAGGGTTGAACTAAAACTGTGACATGTTATCATAATCATTTTATAAAAGGGAAAGATGATAAAAATTATGATAAAAGAAGCCTCTCAAATAAATGATAGCTGAAATAATATTAATATCTGATGTTCTGTATTCTCTCAATATACCCCCCCTTTTTAACACCCTTTTTCATGAATCCTATACACCAGATCAGTGCAGTGAGGCAAGAGCATTTATAAAGGAAAGAAAAAGAAAAAACAAAAACAAAAACCACCCTTCTATAGTAACCATTAATGTAATAAACAGTGACAGAGATTGTCTCTTACTATTGTCCAATCTCAAGATATAATATTTATATTGCTTAGTGCCCAAGCAATGGGCATGTCAGTTCAGTGAATCTTCAGCAGAAATCAATAGCTGCTTATGTATACAGGGGTAAATATAAAGAGGTTACATATAAATAAACTGAGTACTAGGTATCATATGGTTGCTGGCTGCTTTTATTGTAGACAGAGCTGACAGTGAAGCTAAAGCTTCCTCTTACAATCAGTATTTTCAGTAGGTTGAGTAGCTGTGAGACATCAACCAACATTTGGTTTCTGCTAAAGGCAGATATTAGTCTTTTAAAAGTTCTGTTCAGCTTTATTTATGGCACTTTCTAAGCCTTACATTCTTGAATTTGAAGTATTACCCTCCTTATAAGAAGTTTGGAGGTTTTCTCATTTTATATAGCAACATAATTCAATAAGCAGGAAAATACCTTGTTAGAGATAGCTATCAGAATATGTGCAGTGTTTACTGTGCACTTTCCTACTGCAATACCTGGAAGACTTGTACATTTGATTTCAGAAGAAAAAAAAAAGTAAAAATATTGTCATAAAGAAATTCTTAGTGTCAGAATATTTTGCTGCATTTTTTAGATTCTTTCATGAAAATTTGTGTAGTAGCATCATTAAGACATTGAATCCAATGGAAAATTTCACTTTTCTTACTAAAACCACTTACTATGCTTTGCCGTCTCTTGCACTCTCTCTTTAAATGCTTATCTTCAGTGTATAGATACTATAGACTTATTTAGATTTTCCTCCGTTTATCAAGGCTCTATCCTTGCAGCTTGAAAGGATGACTTTGCAAGTGCCATGCTGCATTGCTTCTACCACTCACAGCTTTGGAAACCTCATTCTCTAATATAGGGTTTTCATTATTTATTGTAGCTGATATATCACAGCATAATGGTACAGTAATAGAAATGCATAAACAGGAAGATATTTTTGCCTGGCAAGAGATGGAAATATTGAAAGAAGTAAGGCTTGACTTTTGTGTTGGAATAAAATACCTTACTGCTTCACAAAAACTGTAATTGTCATATGTGGTAGGATTTCAGGGGTAAGAAGACATTTCATCTGGATATGTTATCAAAGGGACTTTGCTGATATTGTAAGTAAAAAGGAAGAGAAAAATTACAGTGAAATATTAGAAATGCTAAATTTCTTCTGAGAAATATAAAATCAGCTTACTCATCTAATGATACTTGTGGTTAGCCTTGGAAAGAGAAATAAATTAACAAATACCAATTATTCTGTCAACGGAAATGTCCCAGAAATAAATACTTTCTTGTGGATAGATATCATTCTTTTAATAGGAAGGGGGAAACAGCTAGTTCTGTGGTACAGAGATGCCTTTTCTGCCTAAGTGGCCAGAGTATTGTATTCCCCTCATTAACTCTTACCACTGTTCAGACATACTGCTTGCACAAGGCACAGAACATCAGGTAACCTATTTTTCCAAATTTTACTTGTTCTTTTGTGGTTGTTGTTGTGATATCCTGCCTGAATTCAATGGTCATAGTAAATATACTGATTTTTTTAGGTAATGAAGGAGAAATCCAGCAAACAGATTATCTTCTTATACCAACCACAGGCAAGCCAAACTAAAATATGAAGTGGTTTATGGAGCACTAAATTGAAGCTGCCTTGGTTAAAATACAATCAAATGACAGTGCACAGGCATGCTTTATTTTAGTTCATTTCCAGCCTGTCAGAAAAAAATTGGGGATATCAGTCCTCCTCTCTGTTTGATTATTCTATTATCGAAAGAATGGGGAGTGCCAGAAACATACATGTTGATTTAGTGTTGTGCTGATGAAACTATTCTGTTTGTGTGATGTGTCATTTTTCATTGCTTTCTTATCAAGGTGTTTCAGCTGCACCCAAGCCAGGTCTTGTAATTGCTTCAGTTGCTTGTGGCAAAGTTATGTCAATGTCAATCGCTAAATAACTTTTGACTGCTTCGTGTTGGATCAGTTAGAAAAGAAAGACAGTGCAGAATGGACTTTTACATACTGATGGCGTGTCACTCCGGATTGTAAAAGAAGGCTTTCTACCAAAGAATGTGGCTGCTAGTAAATATATTAAAGTATTAAACATGGAACCTGGATATAGGGTTTGGAGTAGTAAAAAAAATACATTTATATTAAAAAGAACTATAAAGCCATGAGGAGATCAGATAACACTCATAAAACGTCAAGTAGAAATCTAAAGGCAAACCCTGTTATCCATACCAGGTAAAGCTCCTGAATTTCAGCAAAAGGTATGTCCCCAGCTGAGACTCAGTGGACTTGCAGTACTCACCCAAAGGCAGAGAGTGCACCCATTTGGGTAGTGTCCGGGGCCATTCCCACATTTTGTTGAAATGAGGTGGTGATGCGGTAGGGAAGGGCTTTGCATCAGTGTTAATTAGCAGTTACTGGAATGTGGAAGCTTGTTCCTCCTGCTGAGTAGACAGCTGCTGGAGCAGATTCAGGAAGACACCACAATTTTTCCTGATTCCCATTAGGTACAGGTTATGAGAATTTCAGATTCTTGTATCAGCCCTGCATTATTTTAATATCATATACCAAAATGAAAATGGAGTAAGTCTGAAAACCAAGTATGTCATGTGTCAGACAAATCAATGCAATATAGTATTTCTGTCTTGAAATAGTCATGTTGACTGTTTAACTTACTACAACACAGGGTCATATGTGTACATGTAAAATATAAGATAGAGACAGGCACAACTAGCTGTTTTGCTGTGTTACAAGTTTGGAACAAAAAGTTGACCATCAATTCTCAACTTACATTTTTCAGCAACTCTGTGTCAGAAAACCAACTGAAACATATTTCTAAAAATAATACCTTTTTTTTACCACTCTGAATTTTTCATATCTATGACATTCACAAACTGCTATAGCTCAGGTAAGAACATGCTCAGCTTAAAGTGATTATGTTTAGAAGCCCAGAAGCTCTGACATGCCAGGAACTGGGACCTCGGGCTGTCATGAAGACATGCACTGAAAGCACATATGGGAAATCTGAGGGAAAAACATAGAAAAAAAAGGAAAGGCCAATGGCAGACAGGTTTTCTATTCCTGCCTTTGCTTTGAAGATATGATTTGGAAGTACTTTGGGTGGTCTGAAGTCAGAATAGGGTTCAAGCCAAAAGGAGAAAAAGATTTATTGACATGACCACCATTGGTGTGACCATCTAGCATCAGTGACCTTTGCCTGTAACCATCCAGACTTTCTCTACATCCTGGTTCTGGCATGCCTTAGGAATGAAAGCCACTCAGTCTTTATTTCAGAGAACCTGAGGACTATGAAAAATGAATCACTAGGTTTCCAGGCTGATCACAAAATAAAAATAATAAACAGATATTACCATAGCTTTGCACCCTTCCTTGAACAGGAGTGAGGTCCTGCACAATGGAACCTACAGGGCTTCCTGAGTACTACTCATCCATGTTTTCTTCATGTCCACTGTGAGACATTACATTTACAAAATAGCTCTTGTGTCCTTATACTTACTGTGAACTTTGGAACTGATTAAAGCAGTATAACTCACGAATACATGCAAGTGAAATCACAGCTAATATTCAAAAAGGAATAGAAAACGGTTTCCATTGCACAGACTGAACAACACATTCAGGTAGAAGCAATATTTCTTGGCTCTGTTGCATTCTCTGAGGCTGAAATGACTACAGATGTTCAGTTTTGCCACACACCACTAGAACAGAGTTTACCCCCTACTGCTTGCCTGTCTTCTCAGGGAGGCGCTTATGAATGTATTGTACCCACTCAGGCTCTGAGATCCATGCTTTGACGGCAGATGCAGGAGCTATCTAGTGGTACTGCCTGGGGGAGAATACTCTCTATTACACAGACTTTCTTTCAGTCAGGTAAAGAACAGTAAAGATACAGAAGATTAATTCTTCAAGATATGGTACCTGTGTGAAGATGCCAGTGCTCCCAGGCCATCCAGGTCCTCTGTCAATATGACAGCATTGCCTTCTATATCTCTACTGAGCAGCACAGTTCTGCTGCATGGAGCAGGACAAATGATCTGATTTCAGTTTCCTGACCCCACCAGACACATATTCCTCTTGATTACACCAAATCAAGTTAAGCATCTTCCAGAATCCATTAGCTTTTCTGTAACCCCACCCATCCAAGTTATTGTTGCTGTTGTCATAAATTATTACTGCATATATATTATACCATCCCCTAAAGTAAAATCAGGAGGGCAACTGAAGATGCTAACATAAAGATTTTGATGGTATTCAAGATCCTTGGATAAGGATCCACGTTTGTGCTCTTTTGAAACAAAAAGAAACCATTCCAATATTCTCTACATTGGTACAACATTAGAGATCCAGCTGCTGTATGAAATAGTGACATTTACTACTTAGATGATTTATATTTGCCAAATCAACGTGAAAAAGGCCCAGAGTTTCTATTGCCAACTCGTTGGAAAGTTAAACTTTAATCACAGGAAGACATTTAAAAATTCTTCTAAGTCTTTTTTAAATTGTTTTGAATGATAGTTTTGTTATTCCATTCTGGAAATGTGGTTTTAGAAAGGATATTGTTCAGGTTTTAACTGAACAGAAAATAAGTATTTCAGGCCACCTCCTTTGGCAGGATTTCATTTCTCTTTGTTCATTTAGCATTTCTTCTTAAGTCTTCAAAAGTCTGTCATTTCTGATCCATGAGATGAGTATAGAAACAAAGCAAGCTATGTCTCAGTTGGATCAAAGTAATACAATATTTCTTTCTTGATTTCCAAAGTTTTTGTTAAATAACAATATTCTTGTAGTCCCAGAGTTTCATGGTAACCCTACTTTTCATATTTTAGAGCATTTAACTCATTGATAATCTTTGTATGTTTCAGTGACTTCCAGACTATTTGTGTGTGCTCTATTTTCTTATGATTGCTTTTGATATTTTTATATTCACTTAAGTCAAGTTAATTACATTGATTTTTTTTTTGAGTCAATGATAGTAGAAGAATACATTTTCTGTTCTTTGCCTGAATAAACTTTTTTTTTTTTTTCCTGGTGATTTTTAAATGCTACCTTTACTTTGATGTGCAAAACTTTGTGCATGCTCCCAGGTGTTTATAAAGCTGCTGGAGACCAAGAGAAAATGGGAGATGTAAATATCTCTTTCTAATCTGTAACTGCTTCTAAGCTAAAGAAGCTGTCAGGACAATTTAATTAAGCTCATATTTTGTTTCTTAGACACATTTTGCTGTGCAGTATCAATAGTCTACACACAGGCAGTGAAAACACTTCAACATTTCAAAAATGTTCAAAATATTTGATTTTAGTTGCCTGTCTTTTACTTTACATGCACTGCTCGGCTGCTCAGAGTGGCTGCTGTGTATTTCCACAGCAGATGCCTGAATTCCTCTTTCCTTTTCACAATTACTCCACAGTTCCAATTCGTCATTGTCCTGCTTCTGAGAGGGAAGCATTTAGAAAGGTGTAAAATGCTGACTGCTGTGGACATTGATGTATCTTGAATAATCATAACTGAAAGAATAACATTTTGTTAGAAATTAAATCCTAACCCTCATTTATAAGATGGATAAATGTCAAATATTGTTGTAACTATATTTATAATGCTGTATTTTTAAAAGAGGGCTGGCTAATTTTCAGATATTGTGTTTATCACTATAGATTCCATAGGACAAGCTCTTGTAATTGATGCAAACAGCAAGACAATGATAGCTAAATATATATTTATAATACATATTCTAATGAAGTCTTGAGGAGAATTTTGCAACATTTTAATTCTGATTGGAGTCACCTGTTATAGCCTTCCTTCAAGCTCGGACAGGAGTGAGGTGTGATGGAAGGAGTCTGCTACGCCAGTGCTACGGATGTATGCGGCTCTCACAAAGGCTGCACCTACACTGTCAGTTTAAATCATTCAATTTTTCAGTCCAGAAACCTGTTCTTCCTGATTGTTCACACTTCATGCATGCAGAATCACTCCTGGAATCCCTTTTGGAGTGGACCAACTGTGTCTGTGTGCAGATAAGAGTCAGGAGGGGCTCTGTGCAGACTGGCCCGAGGATTGCTCCAGCAGGCGGGAAGGTTGCCATGCCTTTCGGCATACAGCACATGCTTTCAGCTTCCTGCCATCGAATCAGAAACTTGACATGCACCAAGGAAGCCATTTAGCTTGTCCATTTCATATAGAAATACTAATTTTTAAAGAATTGTAAAAAAATACCGCTACAGTGTTTCATACCCTAAAATAAAAGTGCCCTCTGTTAAGCCCTTGATGAGAGCTGGTGTTGCATGGCAAGAGAAATGCTACTTATGGTCTGCTGAGTACGTTGAAAAGGCTTGTGAAATACCTATTACATCCAAATTATATATAGCCTGAAGATGCATCCAGACTAATTTAGAAAGAGCAGCATGGGCTGGAATCATTCAGGACTCATTTAGTTAAGGGAAGGGTCACTCCCTGGAGCGTATCACAAAGACCGCAAAACCCAAACGTGTACCTACATCTATATATAAGTACATACATATAGATAGAAAGGCAAAGTTTGGTTTTGAAAAATTTAAAAATGTGGCCTAGTTGCAGGCATGAAGCATGAGTGAATGATTCTTTTTCTTTCAGTAGAACTGAGGTGTCAGCTTTACAGATATCTATAAATGTCCTAATAATGTAAATGTGAATTACCTTCTTAGACAACTTTTAGATATTTCCCCTTTCACTTGTGATTCTGCTGTTAATAGTGTTCATTTGCTTATCAAAAGTAACAGTGGAAGTTACACTAGAGTCATTAACTTAATTTATGATGACATACTCATTTTTTCTATGATGTAAGCTGGACTAGAACCAGCCCCCAGACATCTAGAGGGAAAATAGTCCAAGAACTCATTGGATACAGAATGGCAGGTTTCTGGCAAAAGCTTCAAAATTCATGTGAAAATATACACTTCTTTTTAACTATGTAAAGCTAACATGAGAGCTCCAGTGAATCTTAGCAGACTATTAGTATTGCTCTAAAACACAGTGCTAAGCAACCACACTATCTATCACTTCTGAATAATACAGAACTGTTGTAACATTCAGTACTAACAATTAAAAACCATTATATATATAAAAAAAAAAAAAAAGAAATTAGGAGGAAAACAAAATGAGGCGAAGGCTGCATAGACTTTCCTTAAAACATGCCTAGGACAGTAGCTACCTAGCTCTGATTGCCAAGGCAATATTATTTTCAGGTGTCACTCTTTTGCTTTATATCCTTATGTTACTGCATATGTATTTATGCCTAGCTTAGTGCCCTGAGTGAAATGACTTATTTATTGCCATTCCTTCAATTTCACTAGACAAAGGATGAGCTCAGTCTTTCTGAGCTGACTAACCATAACTCAGTATATTCTTTTTCCTATTTTATATGTATGTTGATCTTTCCTTTTCTATGTAAAAAGAAAAAAAAAAAAAAAAAAGATTTCTTTCATAAAATTTTATATATGGACCTTCTATTTTTTTTTTTTTTTCTGGGAACAGATCAGTAAATCTTAATTAAGCACCAGTCAAATAGTTGAAATGCTAATAGGGAGTGAAATTATTAAAAAGATAAACATTATACTACAGAGTGCTTTCAGTAGTGTCTGGAGAAAAACAAAACCAAACATTCTCTCATTTCTTGTTTAAAGACCTTTGACAGATTAAAGTGGTGGATGAAGAGAAACTTGATGGCATAATCCATTTTCACTTTGAAAGAGACTCCAATGAAGTCCTTCACAAGTGGCTGTTAGCAGTAGGGTGTCAAGGACAAGATTCAGAAGTAGGCTCAGTGATGTCTGACTAGTAATTTTCAAAGAAAAATCTCCATATTTGAAGATGATGATACAAAATTATTCAGTTTATTCAGGAAAAAAAGAAATGGGTAGAACCTCAAAGAAAGCTAGAGAAATCAAGAAAATTATTCAGGTTATTCAGGAAAAAAAGAAATGGGTAGAACCTCAAAGAAAGCTAGAGAGATCAAGAAAATGGGATCCTGGTTTCAGATAAGTTCGCTGTTGAGAAATGTTAGGAAATCTATTTAAAGAATATGTGAGGTGTTAACTGGCTCAAACTTAATTGCGTAGATTCAGGAGAAAGACGAAACCAAAAAGACTTAACTTCTGTGAAGAGATCAGAGAGAGTAATGGAATGGGCAAGAACTGATAAAGCTACCAAAAAAAAAAAAAAAAAGTAGTTTTTTTCTGTCTATGAACAGAAAAATGTTTATAGTTATAAATATCTTAATCAGGTTGTATTTTAAGTTGTTTTTTCCCTTTTCTTTTAGTCATAAACTTGAAAACTGTTGCCACGATGTAGTCATTCTTTCTGTTGTCTTCATCTTGAATCAGGATGGACCATGAGAATGTACTCCTGAAGAAATATCCTCTTCATGAGGCACAAATTTACTTTTCCATTAAGCACCTTGGACCCTAGAGGGGAGGCCTGGTATTCAATGTGCCCTTGTAGCCCCAGGACCATACACTCACATCTTCACTTGAAGTGGCATTTGCACCCTTTGCTGCTCCCTGGCACGTGCCATGTGCAAGTCCAGAGCCAGCTGCCGGGGCACCCCACACCCACCCTGCAGCCGGATCTCGTGGGACCTCAGCCTGGATTTCCACCGGCAGGGAAAACACTTGAATAAATCAGTTTTGTGTGCAAGCATGCATTGCAAGGCTATAGACCAACAGTAGACATAAAGGAAATTATTACCAGAAAAGAACCCTTTGTATGCCTTTTTCTTTACCCCGAATACTGCAGTTCTGGTAGCAGACTCCAGCAATGAACTGTAGTGTAATGTGTGACAATAATCTACCAATGGAATTAAGAATTTTACAGTATATAATTTATATATATGTACTTTCTGTGTACATGTGCATGGTGCCCATCACTGTGCTTGGATTTTTTTATTAATACTCTACTAATATGAAGGGATATACAAAAGAAATATATTTTACATAGAGAAATAGGGTACATAAAGAAATACCAGTGTTCTGGTATCGTATTGTCTCTCCAGCTAGACTGAAGTTTTATTTAGGAATGTTAATTTTGCATTGTTTCATTGTGGTTTAGGAACTGTAAAACTTCATCCAGACTAAGGTGGATTTTTTCAGAAAAGTCTGAAGGACATTTGCATTCTATTAAGTTTAATGGAAGATGTGTTTAATTTTTGGAGGGCTGGATTTGTTTAAAATAAGCCTTTATAGATAGGAGGAATGAAAATTGATGTGATATCTGAAGATTTACAAGTATTGTTCTCTAAATTCATTTTGTAGAAATAACAGAAGACTTCATATCTCATTGCTTTATATTCTGCAAATTTACCTAATGCACACTTTCTGGGCCTTCAATTTGCTCTTCACTGTAAGGCACAAAGTAGAGAAAAAGTCAGAAGAAAGTGATAGAAAGATCACTACAAACATCAAAATGTTAGAGGTGTCAAAGGCCGGGTCCACATAAGCAGCAAAAGTGTTTATGGAGAGAGAGAAAGAAAATTTTTAGGAAAAAAAAATCTAATATTTCTGTCCTGGGAAAAATAGGATTGAGAATTGATAGTTACACCATCATAAAATTACTTTTGTTACCATGGGATTGTCTGAAGCAAACTTGTGAGAGGTCTAAATCAAAATAACAGGGTTTTTTTTGTCATTAGACAGGTTAATGTTAATTAACAGAATAATTTCTCACATAACCCGAGTAAAAAATTCTTCAGTGTTTACGTCCTCTTTAGACATCAGAAAAGCTAAGTATCATCAGGGTAGTTCAGCAAATGTGGGACAATGAGCTTTCATTATTGTTGTCTATTCTCTTTGGCTTCAAAACTGAACTACGTTTATTTTTTTAAAAAAGACACGTCATCTATGCGTAGAAAACCCTATTTATTTTTAGTGTTTACTTTAAATATTCTGAATGATCCAGCATCTAACAATCTTTTTAATGTTAAAATATTTTCATTCCTACTGTATTTTCCAGACTTTAAATATGATACAGACTTGTTTCTGAATGACTCTACCAGCATTGTATCTCATCAACAATTAAAACCCAAACACCTATTTTTCAAGAGTTTATTTGTTAGATAAATATTCATTTACTGGGTCCATCTACTCTAGGCACAGTACAATACAATTAAAAATTTTTTTAGATTCATTACACAATTATTTTTCTTTCTGCTGTAGCTATTAGTGTTTTCGTGAACTATTTTATAAAAATAGGGCAAGTTTAGGAAAAAAGGTTTCTTGTTCTTATTAAAATTTATATTAAAAATGTTAATCTTATGCTGTTAATATTCTAATAGCTGAGGCTGAGGTATTTTTGTCTGTGAAAATGTATTCAAAAGCATGCAGCAGTTTGCTGCTAGGCTTAAGGTAAAAGAGTTTCTGAACATTCTGTAATGAGAATGTAATCCAGGAAAATTATTCATTCTTAAGCATAGGTTCTTTAATACAGTTTTGTAACCTCCTGAATATGGTGAGTGTACTTGAAAGGACAGAAATCATTATTTCCCAGAGATATAAATGTTTCTCTCGCTGAAACTGGGAAAACTTTGAGTAATTGGGGATTAATGGAATAGATGGGAAAGTCATAAACTCTTCTTTTACACACAGCTTAACTAACAGAATATGTTTATTAATTACCTGGAATAACTTTGTGGAAAGGACACCTTTTACGAAGTTACAGGTTTATATTAGCAGATGACCATTTAACATATGAACTTGAAACACAGTATTTATAAATATCCTGATTAAGAAAAATATCTCCACTGAAGAAAGCATATGCAGAGGTGTTTAAAGTAGAGCTGACTCTGAAGTTCAATTAGAAGTAATTTAAGTGGGAGCATGTCAGTGAATTCATCTCTGTTTTAGGGAAACATGTACACCTCTGCTTTACACTCAAATATTCAATGAAGTTCTTTCCCAAATAGTATATGTGAGCTGTCATGTGTCTAAACCAGGGACTTCTGTCCATACACACACTGTTACATATGGCGTTATACACATAAAATAACTACATTTATTTTGCTGCTGGTTTTAAGGACTGAAACCACGCATGAAAGTGAACCAGCTTTCCAAAAGGTGCAGAGGTCTCAGATGTGACTTTCAATAGGGTAGCACTAAACTCAGTTCCAAACCACACTATGCTATCAGAGGCCATATCATGATTTAAGGAGCATTTCTCTTTTCCTTGAGAAAACTTGTTCCATTTCCCTTTCCAGTCCTGACGCTTGCCAAAAGCTTCATGTTCAATTAGGTAATCCTACAAAAAAAGGAGTTACTGCCTTATGAATTCTGGAAGGTCATTTGACTTTCATAAATTTTTATACCTAAAAATATTGCTCCCAAATGAGTACTTCGAATATACTCCCAAACGAGTAGCTGTCCTGACAGCCATGAAAAATTTTTGATAGAGATGATGGAACAAGTAATCCTCAGCTAAATCAAAGAGATTTTTTTTCTGTAGACCAACTTTGAAGGTTACTAAGTAAACAAATTTTTGAAAGGTGAAAGGTGTGCTTATGAAGACGACATGCTCAGAAGGTGATATTTTATGTAGCTTATATCATGTCCACTGCCTTTGATTGTGCACATCACATGGCTTACCCCTTTGCTGCTGAGTCAATGTGAAATGGCATTTGGGAGGCTTCTAGATCCATTTCTATTCTGTCATTTCAACCTTGATTTGAATTTAACTGTGCATTGTTTTGAAACTAGCAATCAAGACTTGAAGTATGAAGACACAGTAAAAGGTGATTGTTAACATTTAACAGAGAGTATTTAATGTCTCTGAAGTGCCACTACAAAGTCTTCTAAAAAATGATCTACCCAGCATAGTATCAGCACTCTAATACTAATAAATAAAAACAAAATTTAAGGTAAGATAGGAGAGAGTTGAGCAGATAATTTGTTTAGAGACTCTGGGGATGGATAGGTGACAGAGAGACAGGTAGAGAGATGTTCATACACATACCTACACGTGCAAGCCCATGAATTCTGCTGAGTGTCTATTTGTGTAATTCACTGTAGCAGTTTGTGCACAGCTTTCACATCCTCTCTAGGTGTCAGGATCTTTTGAAGAAATTAACTGCATAGAGACTATAGAAGCATCAGTATTTCCTGTTAAAAAACCAAGCTTTTAAGCTATTCTTGTCTTGATACATTTGCACTTTATAATTTTTATTGGGATTTACATGCAAAGGGGACTGTAAGCCTGCTGTGCACAGTTCTATGATGGTAATAGAGAAGGATACTGCTGAGAAAGCAGGTCAGCAATGCTTAAAGCTGAAAATAAAAATAATACATAATTTTTTATTTCTTCACATATTTTGGATTTTGTCTTGATTCTTCATATTTGAAAATGTGCAATGTTTCGTTCCACCTACAAGATTCTCTTTACTGTGTGAACCAGAAAAAAACCACCAAAAGAAACCAAAACCAAATCAAACTTTTAAAAAAAAAAAAAAAAAAAAAAAAAAGGTGTTCTGTCTACTAGGATTTCCCTTTAACCACAAAGGAGCAGCAGTCTATAATGTCATACCTAGTTCCATTTTTTCAGGATGTAGAGCAGGAAACACATTGATATCAGATACTTACTTAACTAGCATCTTCAAACAATGAAGACTGAGGACAGGACAGCCACAGTGTGTATAAAAAATAGTAAGGTCTGCTTCAAGCCATTGTCTGCATTTCAAAACATTACAAATGCTAGTGATGGTGCACATGCGGACCTTATGTCATTTTCAAGTAAATGGCTTAGTTGCACCAATCTTTATTATGTATTCCACATGTTAGACTCTCATAGAAGAGATAAATTGATTTGGAGAGTCTGATTAATGTTGTGAGTTGATTTATTGGCTTTGCATATGTTTTCCTAAATATCTCTGCCTTCTTATTTCACTCTTTGTCTTCATGCATCCCACATCTACTTCTTTCCTAGAGAACTTCTAACTTCCTGCTTCTCTTTTTCATTGAGCCATCATATTTAGCCAAGTATCTACTCTTGACCTAGTCACTGGCTATGTCTGTACTGCTTAACAAAGTATGGCCATAGGGTGGGTGTGAGAACGGGAATGTTGCTCATCCTTACCACACATTCCTGGAATGGTTTTGGGCCATGCCACCTAGTCCTTTCTTTGCAAGACAGTGCCCAAGATTTGTTTATGGAGGAAATCTGAGGGGTCATTCCTAATACAGGATATGAAAAGGATGGAACGGGACAGGCTGCCCGTAGCCTACACAGTTCCTGAGCCCCACGGCAGTGGCAGTAATGTCCCATCTGCCCTCGTGGTGCCTTCTGGCACTTGCAAAACAAATCCGCAGTTTCATGCTATAAAAATATCACTCTAGTGGGTTGCACCTCAGTGCTATATCATACAGTTTGAAATGAAAAAAACACACACTACAAATAGCAGTAAATCTATAAGGACCAGCAAGATAACAAGGGAATTCAAAGGAAACCAGTAGCTAGGGCCGTGCCGAGTGCCAACCTATGCCACTTGGCCTGAAAGCCAGAGGACTCTCTATGACCTTGTTTTATTCAGCAGTACAAGTATTTTCTCTTTAAACTCAGTGGGGAAAAACAGGCTGTCCTTAAGTGGAATTAGTCTCATTCTACTGTAAAAGTCTAATTTGGATTTGCTGAATGCTGCAGTAGGAGAAGCTATTAGTAAGGTTTAGGTGAGATCAATCCCACCCCAAGTGCTCCAGTTCGGTGGCTATACACTCATTTGTGGGGGTTTTGTTTCGGTGGGAGGTGGGATTTCTAGGGGCTTTTACACGTAGTCTTTTACAATGGCTAGCTGGATTTCCCCCCATTGGGAGAATTGTGGAGGTTCAGGATTTTCCTTCAGAAAGTACATTATATATTCAGAGTCTGCTGGTAACTGCTGTATTTCTGTGTTTGTGCAGCAGAAGAGAGTTTGCCCTTGCTTGAGAAAGGGAAATTCAAAAAACAAATTTCAAATTGCACCGTCACAGGTGTTGAATCTTATCTTATTGGAACAAATGTAGACATAAACCCCTACAGTGTGGTCTCAGGTTCAATAAACAGCTTAGTTATTAAGGTTAAACAGTGCTCCTGAGAGATATGCTAATGTCCACCTTATTTTTAACCAACGTAGTTTGAACGATTTTGCAGTCTGAAGGGACACTGGGTTGGAATGGCTCATATAGCAATGATTAATGATTGGATCTAGCACTGGAACATAAAAGCATCTTTTGAGAAATTATTTTTTAAAAAGGTTTATTTAACAAATATCCTTTAAACAAATTGTTAAAAATGGACTGCATTTTACTTAGTAATTAAAATATCTTGTATTTTTTTCTTAGTCCAAATAAATACTGAAAAATGTACAGCATCACTAGAAGTGATTCTTTGCAAGGACTACATTTTCAACCAAAGAAAAAAGTCATCTTTTTTCTAATATTGAAAATGTAATACAGTTAAATACTGGTATAAGTTCAAGGTATGAATTGAATTAACAGTTAACGTAATTTAAATAATGCATTGATTTAAAATTGAAAAGATTTAAATACTGAATCTGTTGTAAAAAATAAAAGGTTTCCTAATACTTCTGCTATGTCAGTGGTGGTATATAAACACAGGGCCAAGCTATTGCAGCCAGTAAAAGACAAGCTTTTAACATTACATTATGGTGTACCTTATTATAGAAAACATAGCTACACTCTAACAGATATTCATAAATTCAATTCTTAAATAGCATTCTTGTGAGTAGCAAATCTTTCTTTAAAATATTCTTGGCTAAAGAGAATTATATGTCAAATTTTTAATGTCTAATGAAGCAAGTCATTCTTCTGGCCTGGAGAACTGACGGTATAAATCACTGCAAAGCAACCAAATCTTCAATTGTGTGAAGACTGGGTATCGGTTGAAAAGCAGTTTGCAAAAAACAGCATGAGGGGGTTCAGCAATTGTCATGTCTTACGGTCTAGACAAATTGGTCTGTTGCATAAAAAAAGAGGTGGTTTTGTAATTGTCAGAGCTGCAGAATAACTCCAGACTCTTGTCATCAAGGTGAACTGTCTTCCTGCCATGCACCTGTTGCCAGAAGGCAGCAGAGCAGTTGCACAAGTTTCAGCAGGGACATATGCTGAAGACCAGCCTTGCTTAGCTGAAGTCAGGCATCTTGTAACTGAATATTCTCTCCTACTGGAAAGAGGATGGGATGAAAAATATCAGGTTTGGTTTTCAGATCATGCAGGAACATATGTAACGAGGTAATATGCTGCACTTTCATTTGCAAACTGTGCAATTTTTGTGCAGAGTGAGAAACCCCAATGTCCAGAAACCAAGCAAAAGTTTGTTTTAAGGTTCAAAACTCTGTTTAAGATTTGTGTCACCAGAATCTGTCTTAAAATCTCAGTGCTCAGACCTGAGAAACATAGAGATACCTGTTCTTGCTTGTTGTAAATGAAAGGCACAATATTGATGTCAATAACGACAAAAGCATAAACAGGAGATTATGCTGTCTTATTTCAATTCATGATCAGCCTTAGGTATTCACTCTTGCACAGTGTATTTTGACCTAAACAAATGATTTAATGTCTCTGCCTAAAAGCATGATTGTTTAGGTAAAAATTCACTTTGCAAGAGTGAATATCTAAGGCTGATGATTGTATCATCAGATTGAGGATGCAAGTGAATGTAGTGTAGCAGACCTGTTTCCGAATCTATAAGTGATGCTAGCATCACTCTTAGGGAACCAGGTGCCCACCACATGCTATACAAAATATCATGCCTTTGGAACTCTCACAGCAATATAGCCATAAAAACTATAAATCAGAGTTATTTAAGGCTGTAATTGCACACTAAAAGACAAAACTATCAAAAAAAATGGTCAGATAACTTCAATATCCTGGTGTTCTGTCTTTTTACATGTATGCTCTCTTACTGTGTGTATGGGTATTGTATAAGGATGGGTATTTTATACAGTTCAATATATTTAGGTTAGTTCTATATATAATCTCACCATCTCATTCATTCTGTGAAGGTGTGAAAATAAGCTGTAGAAATAAGAAAATATTTGCTAGTAGTAGAGTTTTACTATTCTGATTGTCAGTGTGAAATTTATAGCTTTTTGTTTCCAAAGCACTTTCATACTTTATAAATGTAACTAGGTAAATTAAAAGATATATTGAAGCAGTTTCTCTATAAATGATGTTTAACACATGTAATCAACACAAAGTAAGTAAAGTGAGAATAATCCCGGTACGGATTTATACTTTGCTTATCAGAAGTTTCGTCATAAATCCATCAAGGTAATTTCTTTCTCCTCCCAGTGGAATGAGAACAGTAGATACAACTTTTCTCTTTATTTGCAAACAATCATCATCTCAGAGGAGAGCTTTTATTCTTTCTTTTCGCAACAATCAAAAAAGGACAAAGCTTTAGGTGTAAGGGTTTGTGTTCATGTATAGAGGTGTAAGAACAGGGATTGTCTGTGTGAATGCAGCTTCTTTTTTTAACATCAGAGTCACTGTGAATAGACAGAAAACACATAAAACAGAAAATGTGTTAGATACAATGGGCAGTGTTATATAATTTATGTATAAGGGGAAAAGAAACTATGACTCCATCCCTTATATTTAAAAAAAAGCCAGAATTCTTTTGTAAAATGCCATCATCATACACAAATGTAGAGAACGCAAACTTCCTGCACATGGCTGGAAAATCTTGGATGCTTTTGTAATGAAGTCAACTGCTTTAATTAGGCTTTTTCCACAAGAAAATTAGTAAATATTATTCTGTAAAATGTATATAGATTTCCAGTTAATGGCCACTAGAAGATACGTGAGTCCTCAATAATTAGATTTTCCATTAAGCAGAACGTTGAAGAAACTGAGGAAGGGATAGCTTTTTTTGCTAAAATCTGAATAATTTCCTTGTCTTGCTCTGTAGAGTCTCCATTCAGGAATTCAAAATGTGAATCTGATATTTTATTTAATGAATGGAATTTTATTTTTTTTTAATTAGAAAAAAATTACACATATAGCCCTGATATACCAAGGTAAAAGAAGCTGATAACTAAACCAACATGCATACATACTGGTTCTGATCACAGCTTGTGTCCTGATTGTGTTTGCAAACTCTGAATTTGTCTAATTATCATTGATAACTATCAGTTATTTTCTCTAGAGAGGTACATGATAATCCTTGGATCCTCTGGCATTTCACTTCAGAGCCTGACTAATCCTTGAGAAAGCCTTCTTAGCTGCCCAGATTATCTTTACGCTTGTCTCTGACAGTTCTAGAGGAATCAAAGTTTGACTACAGACTTTGTCTAAGAGTTTGAAGTGATTTACTTACAATTACCCAGACCATTTAGTATTCCGAAGTTAGGAACTGAGGCTTTAAACTTTATTTCATAGATGAAATGAGGAAGGTATGAGAGATCTGGTTTATTGTTCTTGAGTAAATGACTCTGCTGGAGACATGACCTGCCACTTTTTTATTCTTGATGGATTTGCTTTAGTGATGGAGGCTTCCTGTCTAGATAATTTGTGTTGCTGTAGTACAGTGGGGACATAATTTCAGAACAATCAGATGATGTCAGGTCATCATCTGTCAAGAATGGAAGAGATTCATTTCATCAATGAAGAGAACATTCATCATTCATTTATGAGATCTTCTCACCAATGAATAGTCTAAGAGTTTTCTAAACTGAGGACCAAGCTGGCCAGTTGTGGGCATGTGCTTTAAAAGAAAGTTAACGATTCTACAGCTAATTTTTTTTCCCTACATCTTTCCTTGGTATATTACTCACAGTATGCATACCACTCCTTCCATGATAACATGATCTTTTTCTGGGAGCTTTTGCTAGTTTAATTCAGTCCCATAAGAAATGGGGCACAGGGATGTGGAGAAAGGCTTTAAACTAAAAGTACAGTTGAAGGTATATGACTCCTTAATCTTATAAATTATTTATCTATGGTTCTTAGCTGTGCACTGGAATAAACCATCCATTTTATTGATGCACCTTTTAAGAATGCTTAAGAACAGCTACAAAATATTTGCAGAAGGAGTACACAGGTTCCAGAACAATATCTTAATATTGTATGCCTTGGGATGCTGAAAAGGACACCTGAGTGGGAAGAGCAGTTAGCTACTTCAGGGCAGCAGCCATATTTCCTCCAGGTTTATTCTATCAAAGGAAAACACTCATGCAGGCAAAGCTTAGAGGAAACACTTGTAGGAGAGATTAATGAAATAATTCAGTCAATAGCACTAATTGGAATTTAAAAGAATGAACAGATGGTCTTTATGTGACTGGAAGTATCAGGATAAAAATCAGCACATGTGTTTGCTAAGATAGCTCTGCTCCAGGAAAACACACCTGTTTACTTTTCTGATAACAAAAATATTGTTAATACAGTTTTTATTTACAGTTATCTTTGCAGTTAAATTACTCTGCAGTGTTTTAGTCCCTTTCGTAATCAGACAGATAATCAGCTTTAAACTAAATATTATTCATATAAGTGTTTTTCCCGATGGGTCAAATAACATTAATCATAACATCAAAATAGCAAGGTGATCTTTCCCATTTCCTTAATCCTATTTACACCATATGGCAAACACAGTCCGACTAGAAATAGAACAAATGTTATGTCCTCACAACTGGGAAGCAGAGTTTCTTCCAAGCAATAACAAATGAAATTCCCATTTTCACTGGAATGTATTTATAGTAGATCTCCATATTGCTTATCTTCCTAACTACATTTGAATTGAAGTATAGCTACAACTTTTCCTACATTACATAAAAAAGGAATGGGCATTAAATATTTTTCCTTAACTTAGCCAAGGCACAAGTGCTGCTGTCACAAAAGGGTTCACCCTGTGTCACCCTCTGACTGCCCCTTCCTAAAAAGTGTCTGTCATCAAAGGATGTGCTACGGCAAGACCTCAAACCAGTTCTTGGAGTTTCGTGGGAAGCAAGACCCGATTCCAAGGATTCCCAAGCTCATTTTGAGTTTCAGAAACCCAAGACGTGTGGCTGCAACATGGTTTTATTTGGAATCTGAGAAAACAGGTTGCCTTCTGTGTTCAGATGGCTTTGTGTGCTCAGGTCTACTGAAGTGAAAACAAATTTGACTATAAAACAAGTATCTAAGTATTTAACTGCTAGGTTTGGAATGCAATTGTAAAGAGGAAAATAAAATAACATGAATCTCTGCGTGTTTTCATTGAACTCACTGAAGATCTTCCTTTGCTGCTTTCCTATTCCTTATAACTTTGGGACAATTGGCACATACAGAGTTTTCTGAAACTGCATTTTCTTACTGAAATTTCTCAGGATATAAATCTCCTCTACTATCTTACTCATGTCTTTAAGAAATTTCTTCTAGTTCATCTTTATTCTATAATTCAATCAGAATTTAACATTAAATAAGTATAATTCAGAGTTTTCCCCAACTCTGGGTTCTTTTCGCATTGGTCTTTAAAAGGGAAAATGCAAATGCATCATTCCCCTCTGACTAGGGAACTTCCTTGAATGTACCTTTAATCATATTTCTTAATTAACCTTTGCATGCTAAGCTGAGTTCATACTACTCAATAAATTTTCAAATGTAATAAATGGCAAATAATAATAAAGTAATAATTAAAATAAATAAACTGTAAATTTTCCCAAGAGTTGCCTGTTCATATTTCATAATAAAATAAAATTCTAGTCATTAATGATTAGAATTAAATGAAGACGATATCTGCTAGCCATAGAATGAACCAATTAGGCATGAGAGCATGCTTTCCCTTTCCCTGCCTTCTTCCATCTTTTACCAGTTTTAAAGCTCCTGATGTCATGAGAAACACGTGCTGTGTCTTTTAGTTCAGCTCACATAAATTCAGGGGCACTGTATCTACTTGCCAAATGGATATACGTGATAGCATGCTTTCTTAAGATAGCTAGCTCTGCAACTCTACTTTTAGCCTTGATAGTGATGAAGAGTCATTAATAATTAATAATTTGTAAACTTTCTTTTGTATGTCATAATTAAAAAAAAAATATGCACAACGCTTTTTAAAGAAAAAGATGGTGATGTGGAGCTTCAGCTTCTAAATTTGCAACAGAGTGAGTGCTGCAGAAAAACAACGGGTACAAGTTCTACATTCATAAAGACCGTCTGATTCGGGACCAATCAGAGACCTAATTCAGACCAAAACTGAGTAGATAGCTCAACTGATAGGGCTTGTTCGTACATTTTACATTTAAAATGTTAGCCTTTGCAGGCACAGTAGCTGGCAATGGTGGAAGGGAATGGCACTGAAAGAAAACAATGCCTGGTGAACCATAAGTAGCCCATGAAATAAAAAGAATCATAGAAACATTTAGGTTGGAAAAGACCTTTAAGATCATCGGGTCCAACTGTAAACCTAGCACTGCCAAGTCCACCAAAATGTTGTGTAATATTGTTACTAGGTCCGACTTCTACTGAAAGATCTTAAAGAATTTCTGGGTCTCTAAGGTATTTTTATACTTGATATATCAATATTGATATTGTACTGAAATTCAATAATTCAATTGATAAAAATTAATAAATAATGATATTAAAACCTTTTCATGCAGACTAGCTTTTACTCCAAAGAATGTGCCTGTGCACTTATAGTCATTCTGTCGTATTTGTGATGCATATGAACCATATGAAAATCAAGGCTAATTGTTATACGCAAAAGTAGTATGGAAATGGCATTTAATATATTTTTAATGGCAGTTTAACACTGAGAAATGAAAGAACAAAACAACTGTCTACAATATGCCCTGTAGACTAGGGTTTTGAGAATCTACAATCCCCACAACTAGGACGGATTCTTGGTCCAGGTCTGAGCTCTTATCTACATTACAGTCAATGGAAGAAACTTGAATCCTAATACGAATGTTTTCTCTATGATGGTGTATATTTTTAAAAAATTATGAAAACACGGTACTTTTCAGCTGCTAGAATTTCTTCAGTAAGAAAACAGTTAAAGCTAATTTATAATTAGATCGGTAGCAGTTAACACAGCAAAACTTCATGGTTCCTTGAATAGTTGGTCCCATTTCCAGTAAACAGTTCAGAAATCAGGTCAGAAGCAAATCAAAAATACACGTCATGCCCTCAAGCCAGGAAACATGTTTGCTATATCATTTACAAAACCTCATTAAGTTTCTTACAAACCATGGGTAGCAAGTTATAGCAAAAAAAGGTGGAATAGAACAAAAGTAATTAGAAGATAATTTAGCCCCACATAAGCCCCACAGAGCTTAGCAGTTGGAGATCAGCCCACACTGTGAGTGAATTTCATTTAAGCCTCCTTGTCTTGCTTTGGAAATTAGAGAGTGACAAAAATGTACCTTGTTAGAGACATCAGACTACATTTCACCCCACTGAAAATTTTCCTTATCGTGTGCTAAATCTTATTATCCATATGGTTGTCATTTAGGCCACAGCTACCCCATTTATCTTTTATTGTTCTTTAATTTTATCCATAAATAACAGAATTTCAGAAAACTTAATTCTCGTCATCTATCACTATATGTAATGAGCATAAAATTAACTAAAGAAAACTGTAGCTTTGCACAGATGGCCAAGTGCTGTCTGATAATGGTTCATATGATGTCTTTCATCACCACCTGGATATATATCGCTGCTTAAGTAAAACACACATACATATACCCCTTCTCATTGAAATGCTCTCATCTGCCTTGCATGAAACCTGATTCTAATACCCCTGTCAGCTTCTTTTTATTCTCTACCATAGCCCCAATTCTACAAGGCACTTAAGTCAGGGATAAAATTAAGAATGTGGGCATCATTTGACTCTATGGGATTACATATAGGCTGGAGGCAAAATATGTTCCAAATTAGAAGCTTTCCTTTGAAAGCGTTTGGATCTTAATGTTAAAAATGCCCTAAGTGTTTTGCTGAATCAGAGCTGCTAGGGAGAAGTTCAGAGGGTGAAGAAGTGATTGCCTCCATCTTCTAAATTTGATAACTTACCATTCTCTTCTACACAGCAATTGTTGTGATGGCTTGCAGGAATTCTTCATAGATAGATAACCCATTCAATCAATTAAGTAGTTATCACTGCATCACTCTTTGTTTCACTTATGGCTCATTTTAGAAAAGAAGTTTGTATTTTCAGTCTCTTTAAATGCTTTTAGAAGCGCTCAGAAGATGAGCTTTAGCAATTTCCCATGGGAGTAATTTGTACTTTATGTATTATTTCCATGGTAACTTCAGAGAACAGAAACACAGTTGTATGCTATGTTACATCCATCTTAATTTAGTTTAGGACATGTTGTGTTTTTTTTTTTCACAGGGTCAGGTTTTTTTTAACAAAATATTAAACGGCCTGTAAAATGAAGATTGAAAAGGCAAATGTCCTTTAATATAATACTGAAGTCCTTTTTCACAGTACATTAGTTTTCATCTTTGAATAAAATATCAGGGATCTTATTATTATTATTATTATTAGCAAAGCAGCAACTGAAATCTGTTGTAAGTTTTCTGTGACAGAACTAGAATACAATGACGTGGAATTTATCCTGAATCACTCAGAAACTTGCTCCCTGACCTTTTTGCTGTGCTATTCCTAGTTAATGGAAGTACTAGTCATGGACAGAGGCAACTTTTTTCAAGTGAATCCAAGCAGCTGATTGGTTTGATATATCCTCAGGAGACATCCTCAGGTGCTTCTGTCTTTGCTTCTTTTTAAATTACAGTGTTGAAGCACTTTTCTCTGTTCCTCCCCATCCCACACATTCTGTCAGTATAATTAACAGATTTTTATGCTCTGTATCCTCTTTAAACCAAACAAGCATACTTTGACTAACCACAATGCTTTTATAATCTTTTGGTTCCCAATTCTGTGAATAATTACTTACAAATATAATATATATTTATGTAAAATACATATATGTCTCACTAAATGGGACTCCCTGTTCAACTAGTGTTGTTACTTAGTATTGTTGCATAGGTAATGTAATTCTCTCCAGAGTCAGACTTTTTATTGGTTGTCTTCATATTTATATCCTTTGGCGAAATATGTATTAATTTTTAATTAGATTACATAAGATGTATTGAGATAATGAAGGATCTGTAATAAATAAAGCTACAAGAAATGAAAACAGCAGGTACTACTGTTGGGGATAGTGGCATGCTAGCGAGAGACGTTTGTTAAAAGATTAGGTTTCATTTCTCTTTGCGTGTATGTCCTCCTAAACATTAAGAAATACTATGTAAGACACCGTACAACTTCATCATGAAGCTGTCAGGGTGCAAAAGCATGCTTTCCAGATCCTGAAATATACAGGGTGGAAAGTATTTTTACAAAATATCAATAGAAAATATACTTCAGGGAACAGTTGTGCTGTGTAGAGACAGAATTACATTATAGTCGTCTCCATTAAGATGTCAGCAGTCACGGATTGATTCCGTGAAGTCATTTCCTGTTTGCAGCAGGGGGAATAGTGATCAGCTGTATGATGGAAACAATTCCATTTAATTATACATGATGTTAACTTATCACCAGTTTAATGACAATCACTGTGTCTCAAGTACAACTTTTTAGAATATTTGCATGTTTACTTCACAGTGAGGCCATTTATCACTGGAAGACCTTGGGGGTTTTCATATAAAATAACTCTTCATTTTGAAATTCTAAGTGATTTGCACTAGAAATTTTCAAGAAGGGTAACAGGTGAAAATTGAAACAATGTTTCAACAAAGCATTTCAAAACTGTTTCTATTAGACTCCTCTTATTTTTCTAATTTCTATAGGCGGGTTGACTTGAATTTCCTGATTTGTTCCTTTTTTCCATCTTTGAAATGTTCCTATATGTTTCTCGCTCACTTCTGTTTTAGAATGCATTGATTTGGGCACACGGTTTCAAAGCGGTGAAAGAAATTTGGTGCATTAAGTTTTGGCTGTAGCAGAGAAACGTGGAGATAGGATTTTGTGGGAAGTGCTTTCTGTAGCAACGCCTTCATCTGTAAAGATACTTTTGGCTCTCCTCAGCTCCCTTCTCCTACTCCTCACAGCCTCTTCTCACTTCTTACAGTTGCTCCCACTGCTTGCTCAACTTGATGCCTAGAGGGGGCCAATAGAAAGGCTTGAGCATATTTTTGCTCATTATATGCCCTTCATTGTATGTTTTCTTCTCATATTGTTTTTGGGATTAAAAAAAAGGATAGAAAATCACAGCTGACATCCAGACTCACTTTGCTAATGGATAAAATGATCCTTCACGAGTAGCTTTGAGAGAAGGCATTGAAAGCAGGGTCATTGCATTTCTATAACTGTGATTTCAAAAAAGGAGAGGAGAGAATCAAAATAGTTGGTTATCAGTGGAGGCACCAAGTTCATATATTGTGCATATATTGCAAATCCCATGGACCTGCAAGGTTTGGATATGGTGGTAAAACAAAAATGTTGATAGCAAACACTGTAGCAGAATCTCAAGGTTTTTTATATCTTTTTCTGAATCCTTGTGAATAATTTTACTGCCTATCCAGAAAAAATGTCTTCATTACATAAAAGAAAACCTCAACATAAGACTGAAATTAACGGAAAGGTAATATTTTGTCCTTTTAAGTATTATGTTTGATTTAGCATGAATTTGAAATTCATGTTTTGTTGTTCAAGTGCAGGCAGACCGAGAATATAAGTTAACTTTCCTCAGTTTTGTGTAACACAACTTTTGTTTGTCTTGAGTTTTTTTATGAAATTATTGTTAGATAATAATTACTAAATATTAACCAAGGTGGCATTAAAGCAAAACATAGCATCACATTTTGTTTGAAGTAAATACAATCTGACTACAGAAATCTCCCAAAGATCACCTCCTTGAAATCATTTAATTCAACATAATCTTTGCCTTTCAAAATGACTGCCTCACTCTTTTCTGTCAAAAGCTGTTATATCAGAGGAGGCATCCGATCTCTTTTACCATAGAATCATTTAGGTTGGAAAAGATCCTTAAGATCATCGAGTCAAACAATGTAGCATTTAGGAAGTGTGCCAAAACATAGCAGATGTGGGTTCTCTTACCTGCTTGTTCTATGAGGATTTAATTTCATATTTCCCAGGCCTGGGGTAAATTCTTCTTGAAGGTGGGTCTTTGTATTGCCAGAAAAGGTAAAGCCCATGAGGCCATGAAGTGAAGCCTCAGGAAGCCTGTCTTGGTAGCACTATATGTAGGTACCAAGGTTGCCTTTCAGTCTGTGAACCTTCACAGAAAAGAATAAGGGATGTCTCCAATGCAGATCGTAACGTAGCGTGGCATTTCTCTATGGGACCCTTTCATTCTCATAGCTTTTCCTTTTTGGTGCATGGGTTCTGTGAAAAAATGGTGTGCTCACACTTTTAATGATTATTGTAACATGTAAAGAGACAAAACTTAACCAGCACTTTACTGCATATTTGAGAGCATTAGACAGAGGAGACCTCTAAAGTCAATCTGACCTACCCACAGCAACCCTGAACTTCAGCTGGAGAAGAAGTCCTGAGGAACTCTGCATCGTACCATGCCATTATAGACAAAATCTTGAGAGAATTTAGGAGTCAAAATCTAAGCATCAGCTTAATCTATGAGAATTTTTCAATTTTTCAAAACCGTGTAATTTTGACTGCATGTGAGCAGATCTGTTTTAGGAGTGACAGAAATTACTGGCACAGCGGCTATGCAGATGACACTCCACATTCCGCTAGCACTACCTTGTGGAAGTGGGGTCAGTGTCTCAAGTTTTAACTTTTTCTTCTAACTTTTAAAATTATGTCTGCTTTTGAGGTTTTGTGTTCTAAATCAGCTTTTAGGGCCATTCTTACCTGCAGTGCAGTGACTGTTTGCCAACTCTCATTAAGGAATATTTACTATCATTTGCAAAAGTAAAACTAGGCCATTAATCCTCCCTTACAGTGTGACCTCATTGTATATTGAGATGGTGCTGCTGCTGTTGCCAGTATCAGTGCTTTCCTCCTGAAGGTGACAAAATGCCTTGAAGATGCTAATGAAGTAGGAGTCCCAACACCCCTGCAAGATAATTAGGTAACTTTACTCTGCATTATAGATGTAAGAAATTCGGGTGCACAGAGGACTGATGATTTTCTCCAATGGGCATAATATTTTAAGACATAATAAATTATAGGGCCAGAGTTAAACAAAAGCTTCTGTATTGCATTGTTCACTCCTATCATAAAAAGATATTACAGTGGCATATTTTCAGTGTGAGAATGCTTGCTTTCTGTTTTTCCAGTCATCCCCTGCGAATTCAAATGTATTTCAAGATGGGGTTTTGAATTGTCAAAAAATTAAACCTACTTCCATAATTGTTCTTGCCTCTAACTTAAACAAAATTAAATAAATCTAGGTAGCATCTTGTCCTGGTTTCAGTTGAAATAAAGTTAATTTTCATTCTAGTAGCAGGTATAGTGCTGTATTTTGGATTTAGTATGAGAATAATGTTGATAGCACACTGATAGTTTTAGTTGTTGCTAGGTAGTTGTGGTGTTCACACTAAGCCAAGGACTTTTCAGCTTCTCATGCCCTGCCAGGGGCACAAGAAGCTGGGAGAGCACAGCCAGGACAGCTGACCCAGGCTGGCCAAAGGGATATTCCCTACCATAGAGCGTCATGCTCTGGATAGAACTGGGGAAGCCAGCAGGATCACCACTCTGAAACAGGCTGGGCATGGGGTTGCTGTTTTTTTTAACCTTCTGCGTGTTGTGAGCAATTGTATTTGTGCATCACCTGTTTTATTATTATTGTTGTTATTGCTATTGTTATTACTACTACTATTATTGTTCTCTTCCTTTATTATCCTATTAAACTGTCTTTATCTCAGTCCACGAGGTTTTTTTCCGATTCTCCTCCCCATCTCCTTGTGGGAAGGAGGGGTGAGTGAGCGGCTGCATGGTACTTAGCTACTGACTGGGGTTAAACCACAACACATCTCCATCTATGGAGATTTTCAGAACTGGACTGGATAGAGCCCAGAGCCCAGAACCTTATTTGACCTCATGGCTGACCCTGCTTTGAGCAGCAGATTGGACTAGAGACCTCCTGAATTTTCCTACGTATCAATGTTTTTGATACTGCTAGAAGCTGCACACCATGACAATTAGATGCATGAGCGCATTTTCAAGTTGATTTAAAGTATATTAAAAATGTGAAATAAAATTATTATCTATTGCTTCCATAATAATTGTAAAATATGTTTTGTCTGTGAAGTTACAAGAAGCTATGCATAACATTTATACAATGAGTGTAAATGAGCTTATGTTGAGTATAAATTTATCATTAGTTTGCACCATCCAAACCCTAGAAGCCTAGGGACAGCAGCCTAAATACCATATCCTTTCTGCAGATTAATGCATTAATTGGCACACAGTGTACGTAAGCTTGTTTATTTAATGAAGTTCATGATGGTCTCTGTGGGTGAATGCACACATTAAAATAGTACAAAGCATGCCTAACACTTTTTCTTCCTTTAATTCCTGGAACTTTTTTGTGTTAATTCTTGATTATTTTCTAGACTCCAAGCTTAAGGCAGAGGTAATCCATAATTAGGGAAATCTAGGAAACCCCTGAAATCTGGGTTGTGCTCTCTGTCTCTCAGCCTGACTTGCACTGTGTCAATAGGGAACTGAGAAGAAGTTATCATGATACTCTGTGGAGCCTTGACAGATGAGAATGCTGCCCTTTGCATTTGAAAGATTATTTCACCTCCTGGCTTGTGTAGGCAAGCTATCTTGAAAGTTGACTGTCTGAGGGTGAATAACTAGATCCAGGCTCTTTTGCAAGGTCTTTTCACAGACAGAAAGACAAAGAAAAAGACCTAATGCCCCCCATTTGAATTTGCAGTTCACAGTGCAAAAACTGCTGCCTGTCAATCTAGTAAGAAAATTCTGCCAGTGAAGGTTGCTACAGAAATCAGTACAAAGAGGGTGCCAGAAAAGTAACTTACTCCGGAAAGTAAGGATAAAGGAAAAGTTAAAGAAACAAAAATGTTGTACCAGGACAAGCATTTGTTGCCAGCTGCTGCAGCACGTTACTTGTAAAATGTGATCCAGAGGTCAAAGCCATTTAGTGGTGACTGGCTGTAGGTAGTGTCAGGATCTCTTCTTCAGTGAATAACTGTAAAGCACAGCATCTAAGGAGGTACGAAGGGAAAAATTAGTCTAACTCTGATATATCTGAACTTTATCATCTGTCCTCACTTGTCCAAGTAAAACCAAAGAGTGTGATCTGATTTTGTTCCAACAAAGACAATATATATGGAGGATGTGAAAGAGAATAACAGAATGCAAAGCAATTGCCTCCTTTGATTTTACTTACATAAAATATTTATAACTTGCATTCACTTTCTGTTTTCCACTCATGTTGAAGCATAAAACTTAATACGTATGTGGAGAGTGTACATCTTAATATTTGTCATCTTGTGAATGGACCACAGTAGCAATCTGAAATCTGACCTCCTCTCTATTGTCTGGCTACTCAATTCGAGCTGTTGTGGGACAACTCTGCATACAGAAAAATGTCTGAAGTATTCTATTTTTTGCATGTATTATGTATATTTCATTATCGTAATACTGGCAAGATTGTAAATGCAGTGAATAAGCAAAGTGCAGATCATGTCCATAAAGCTATGGCCATGTGGTGGGTTGACCCTGGCTGGAGGCCAGGTGCCCCCAAAGCCGCTCTGTCACTGCCCTCCTCAGCTGGACAGGGGAGAGAAAATATAACAAAAGGCTCCTGGGTCAAGATAAGGACAGGGAGAGATCACTCACCAATTACCGTCACAGGCAAAACAGACTCAACTTGGCAAAAATTAATTTAATTTATTAGCAATCAAATCAGTGTTGGAAAATGAGAACTAAAACCAAATCTTAAAACACCTCCCTCCACCCCTCCTTTATTCCCAGGCTCAACTTCACTCCCAGCTTCAACATCCTCCCCCGCAGTGGCACAGGGGGATGGGGAATGGGGGTTGTGGTCAGTTCATCACAGGGTGTTTCTGCCGCTTCTTCCTCCTCAGGGGGAGGACTCCTCACACTCTGCCCCTGCTCCAGCCTGGGGTCCCTCCCACAGGAGACAGTCCTCCACCAACTTCTCCAACATGAGTCCTTCCCACAGGCTGCAGCTCTTTACCAGCTCCTCCAGTGTGGGTCCCTTCCACGGGGTGCAGTCCTTCAGGAACAGACTGCTCCAGCGTGGGTCCCCCACGGGGTCACAAGTCCTGCCAGCAAACCTGCTCTGGCGTGGGCTCCTCTCTCCGTGGGGCCACAGGTCCTGCCAGGAGCCTGCTCCAGCAAGGGCTTCCCACAGGGTCACGCTTCAGTGTGGGATCCTCCATGGGCTGCAGGTGGATATCTGCTCCACCATCATCCTCCATGGGCTGCAGGGGGACAGCCTGCCCCACCATGGTCTTCTCCACAGGCTGCAGGGGAATCTCTGCTCCGGTGCCTGGAGCACCTCCTCCCCCTCCTTCACTGACCTGGGTGTCTGCAGAGTTGTTCCTCTCACATCTTCTCACTCCTCTCTCTGGCTACAATTGCTCCTGGTGGTTTTTTCCCCCTCTTTAACCATGTTACCCCAGAGGCACTACCACTGGCACTGATGGGCTTGGCCTTGGCCAGTGGTGGGTCCATCTTGGAGCCGGCTGGCATTGGCTCTGTCAGACATGGGGGAAGCTTCTAGCAGCTCTTCACAGAAGCCACCCCTGTAGCCCCCCCCACCCACACACACACTAAAGCCTTGCCATGCAAACCCAATACTGGCCAAATGAAAGCTTCTTTTTCCTAAAGGGAGACATTTGGGTGCTGTAGCTCCCCAGATCAGAAGCATGCTCTGTAACAGAAGGGACACAGTGCTCAGGCAACATGTTGACTTCCCAGCTTGGGCATCCTGTCCTGTTCATTAGCTATTCTCTGAGTACATCTGGACAATATGGATATTAGTCCTCCAAAGAATGTGTACATGTTTAACACTTAGCAGACTTTCAGGGTCAGGTCCAATTAACTTAAAACCATGGCAGCAGGTAGCAAGAAGCCTATGCTGGGGCATTGACTTCCAGCACTGATAACATCAGTGGACCAGAACTAGAATCAGCAAAGAAGTTTAATTTTAATGGTCCATAAATATGACCTTGAAGAGGTTTGCGACACAGCGAGACCTACTGATTTTTAATTTATTTTTTTTTCTCAATGAAGAGCAAGATAGCAGGAGGTGAATACAATTAATGAAAAAATTAATCTGCAGTACAGATTCTCTTTCATGTTTCTTCTGACACAGCTGTACCAGCCCAAAAAAATCTTTTCTCCTGCCACCACTACTCTTCCCCAGCTCCCAGGTACAGCTCTGACCACTGTGTTCTTTTGCCCTCCCCAATTTACCTCTTTTGCCTTCCCCTGTGTGTGGAGAGCATGCATAGTGAGTTGGGTCAGCCTGCTTGCCCTTTAATCCTAATTTCTTCAGAAGTGGCATCCTTGAAACAAATCATATAGCAGGTTTTTCTTTCCTATGCATGATAATGGGGAGCCCTCTGGGTTTGGAATATACAGCCTGGACAGCCTCCTGAGTCCTGGTTGTTTGCTAGGTCTTCAGAGAGCAGATCAAGAGAGAACAACAGGCAGCAGCAATCTCCAGCCCTCATACTCTCTTCTTGCAAGGTATTTGGTCACCACCTCAGTCTTGGGGATTAGAGGATTTTGTCAGGATGGCTATGACTTAGAAAGTCCCTTCACGGATCTGATGCGAAGGCTCTGCAAGCCACACGTAGGGATTCTATGGCAGTGCGTGAAGCTTGCTTGCTTGCTTTCTGAAGCAGCCAGCACTCTCAATACAAATCAATATATTTCAATTAGCTACAGAGGCTTAAAATAACCAGGCTTAAAATCTGTAGAGCAGCTTTTAGCACTTTCCTTTGTCATTTTTTATCTTAAAAAAACAGTGAAAGTGAAGTAGAGAATATTAGTATCATGCAGTTAGATTAAAAAAAAATCTTAATTTGAGTCTTTTTAACTGGTATGCTTTCAATTTAACAAGACACCACTGAGTTTCTGTAGAAAACCAGCATGCAACAAGCAAGCTATTCTTTGCAAGCTGTTGGGCTTGGTGGGTGCTTTTTTGTTCTCTATTGGGATTTAACTTGAGGTCAGACTATGTATGGGCTAAGCTGATGCTTCATATACAATACTGTTGGACTTTTTGCTATATCAGAACTGATAGGAGAAGCTTAACAGGAAAATTGTGTATGTGTTTCTGCAAAAAAGAGATTTCTGGAGAAAGAGAAAACAAGAAATATCCAAAGTCCAACATTTACTGAGACCGTGGATGACCTAAATTCAAATCTCTTATTTCCTGGCTATTGGGAGCTTGCATTTATATTTCCCTATATCCTGGTCGTACCCCTGACTTTATGGACATTCTTATAAAAGACTCATTACTCTTTTAAAAATATCTGTATTAATTATGGTATTAATTTGGTATCCTATCCCTTCCAAGTTCTCATTATGATCCTGTAAATTCAAAGGGATCCTTTGGGCTTACTATTTCTTTGGAATACATAAAAAACAGGGAACAATGTGCCAAAATGGAAGGAGTGCATTATACTGCTGAAACGTCCCATATCAGCTGCCATAATTGACATCAGCAAATCACACATCCATTCTGATCTCAGGTGGGTGGGGGAATAAGGGTGACATGATGTCCTTTCCTATCCCCATCTGAAATCCATACATCACATATTTTCAATGGCTCAAATGCACAGTTTCCATAACATTGGTTTCAGTTTTTAATAACTCGCAGTTAACTGAATCACCAATCTGTCTTCAAATGCTCCCTTATCTTTGTTAAAAAACATACACACTGATGAGTTATTTCTAGTATAAACTAGTATGTTGTTTCTGAGATACTTTGATTTGCCATGCTGGCTGAAGCAGGAGTTGTTTAGAAAGCAATCTCTGCCTCCCATTGCAAAAAAACACACATAAAGAACCACCTGCAATGTGTGGATAGATGGGCAGTGACCAAGCCAGACTATGCATCAAATTTATGTCTCGGGAACTTTAGTATTAATAATTTTTACTGTCAACTTTTAATATCAAATAAGAAAGTACAGCACAGTGTTTTAACACACTCCAGAACACTTTATTAAATAGCATAGCGGTATGCTGTTGTAAATTGAGGTCAGGAGGAAGGGTAGCAGTACTTTACAGGCTTAGGAACTCGATATTCCGGTATACCACTGGGATAAGAGTCTATCTTCCAAGGCTGTTTGCAGCTGACAGTGCTATCAACAACTCCAGCTCATTAAGACAACAATAACAATAACAGAGTGGAAAAAAAAAAAAAGTTAAAAAAAAAAAGTAGTAAGTATCAGAGATATAGGTAAAAACAATAATTTTGTTTATCTCGAGCAAAAAAGGCAACCAAAAGGGACCCCTGGGACACCTGAGGGAAGAAACTCTAATGCTAATTGACATGATTTAAAAAGATGACTCTGTTAATGCCAACAGTCTAATTTAGTCATTAGCTCCCCAATGCTGAGGCAATCAAACCAGTTGTTATAATTTTAGTAGATGGATAACAAGGTATGCCTCAGTGTACAGATGTATGTGCTAGAAGGTAGGCTAAAAGAATGTGAAGAGAGCTTTCTAATAAATACATTTTGTATATCTTTTTATGAAACACCACTCCTTAATGTTTTTTGTCTGCTGAATGAGCTTCATTATATTTTGTGCAAATATGTAGTAGTAATTTGTCATGAGGCCACAGAAAAACAGAAAAAACAAACAAAACTATCTCCATCTCCTTAACTTCATCATTTCTCAAATTAAAAGGTTTACACTTTTGCATAAAAATAAATATTTGTTAGAGAGAAAGTGTTTTGTGAGGTTTTTCCTCCCTATACTGTATGCTTGTTCTGCAGCAACTGTCCCTGTATTAAAGAACTCCAGTGGTCACCTGGAAGCTGTCAAGGGTGTCAGAATTAAAAAGCGGTTGTACTTACATCCACGGCAGATGAAACTGGCTATCTGAGCCCAAAGGTTTGCTGCAATACTGTCCTCACATCTGTTCCCTGAGTACACTTCCCACTCTGAAAGTGTCCTATCAGTATCATGCATTTTTACTAAATGATGTGACAATGTCCTGTAATGGGTTACACTTGCTCTAACCAGCCTATATATGTTTTTATATATATATATATATGTAGTCTCTTTCCAGGCCTCCCTGCTGCCCAGAAAAGCTCTCTGTGCCTCTCATATGAAGTTGTTATCCTCTCTTGACTTTCCTCTTTAAACTTGCGATGAACTTTTACCTTTTTCAGTAAGTTTGCCCCAACGCAAAATGCCTGTTGTCATAAGAATAGGCTTCAAGAGAGGATGCTGATGCTTTGAAATCGAGATTCTGTCCCACTAACAGGATTGGATCAGTTAAGGAATGAATGTCTGAGAAGGGGAGTAGCCAAAAGCTCCAAAGATAAGGTGTACTTTTGCCATGTGGAGATCAGAGATTCAGTCTTTACTTTGACTGAATTGCTTTGACAAGCAAGGTGTGAACAAACATATATACAGATGTCCCTGTTTCCAAATTCTTTAAATGTAAAATTTTGAAAGGTCTATTTCAAAAGTTCTAACTGGTCTTTTTAATTAAAGAAAAAAAAAAGTGCAGCCCTCAAAAGAGTTGAAGTTTGAAATTAAATGTTTACTATTAATAACAGGTTATTTTTGCTTACACATTATTTTGGGCAGAAAAACATAAAAATACTAAAGATGAGCTTTTGAAAAAAAAAAATCTCTTGTTTGCCTAGCTGGTATCTGCCAAGAGTTCTAGAAATTCGATAGAATTAATGCCCTTCCATGACATTACTACACTTTATCCCTGGATGGTATAAATGGGCCTTAGAAAATGACACTGCCAGGAATGGATTAAGAGAATTAACTTGCATAAGGAGTCAAATCTCTGACCTCTACTTTGATTCACCTCTCATGAGTGCCGCAATCCACTGGGAGAAAGATGGAAGTGATAGCCTTTACAGAGCAGAGCAGACGAGTGCTCTTGTACGCAGAAGGGCTTTTGAGGAGTTGGATTGCGTGTGGGTCAGCCCAGTCACAATTTACTGCTGTCTACTGCTAGGGCAATTTGCATAGTGGAGATTTTTATACAGCTTGTTAAAACAAGTGTAAGGGAATCATTGCCAGACAGGAGACTACACAATGGGAATACTAACAAGCCACCAATCTGTCATTTGCTGTCTGATTTTTTTATTATTTTTTTTCCCTAATAATATCTTAAAGTATAAACTAGTCATAACCCACAGTGTACAGAACGGGCAAGTGCCTTACGATCCCTCCTTCCACACAAATACCTCCAGCTCTGTTTGGGAAAAGAGTAGCTTCGCAGCAAAAAGGAGCCAGTACAGCAGAAGCCATGCCCAAATGGTAGTTCTCCACTTCACTTAAAAAAATTTGCCAGTGTGGTGTGTTAATGTCTCCAAAGGGAGAAGAAAGAGAAAGAGTAAGGACAGGAGGAGACTTCTGCAACTGTGAGCACAGTCACGAATCGGGGTTGAATTTCTGTGACCACAATTCACACCTGGATGTCAGCAAAGCATTTTTACCCCTTGATGTTAATACATTTTCTACAGATGGTGTATGTGTAACAGAGGACTGCAAACAATTAAGCATATGCTTTCTGACATTTGAACCATGCAACACTGTGCGTGATAAGGGAAACATGTCTGTACCTCAAGTAGAAAGAGATTTGTAAAGATTTCTCTTGTGTAGGGTTGTAATGAATTACAATTTTGTTCAGTATTGAGAAGGGATTGAGCTAGGACTTGGGTCTAAATTCTGGTATTTGTAGTTGTATACCACAACCACAGCTGAATTTTTGACTCCAAGAAACAGTTTCTCAATTTATTGAGAACAGAGATCTGTGCAGCTGAGAGGAAACGAGCATCCCCGGGGCAAGGGAAGCCCTTGGTAGCGCTGCAGGTTACCTGCCAAGTGGACCCTCGACAGCTCTAGAGCATACCCACCCTGCTACAGCTTTGATTCTGCAACTCCTGTGTGGGAAAATGGTCTTGCTTTGGTGAGCTTGTTACTCTACTTCTCTACTCAGAGCAGAGCAATCCTCACATGTTAGTGCTGTCACTGCTCACTTGCCCCATGATTGGTGTTCCTAGTCCTGACCTCCAAGTGACGCAACACACGCCTTGTACTATGTAAGTAGCTGCACACACTTCTAAACCTATCAGTTAGCAGGTATTATGAATGGCCACAATACAGAAACCAAATACTTCCCACCACCAAAGAAATTTCTAAATTTGTCATTCAAAGCTAAACCACGTTTGATCTTAGAGGTCTTTTCCAACCTTAAAGATTCTATGATTCTATGTTTGTGCATAAACTATGTCTGCTAGTAGTTTGCTTTCACTTATTTTATACTGAGTCCCATAGATCAAAAAGTGTGGCTTTGCTGAGAAAGGAAGGATATGAGACCACATTGACTTGTAACTGCAAAGTGTTTGCTACAGCTTTCAGCTTTCTGGTATGGGCTGCACCCTTCCTGTACCCCACAGAGCACCACACATCTCACCAAGCTCCTAGATAACCACAGAATCACAGTTCTGCACTGCTTCCCAGCTTTGTCTTTTCCTAATTGCGCTTTGGGATTTAAATATGATGTGCAAACATGGAGAATGGGTCACTCATTCACTTTTCAGAAGTGCTCTAATCCAATACAGCCACCTTAATGAAATGTCAGGTACGCCAGTCCCATTATTGTCATAGAGAGTTAGGTGATTGTGTGAAAATATGAACTTCTATAAAAAACTGTCTAAATTATCATCCTGGAGCTTGTATGGTATTGATGATGAAAGAGGCGAAGGAGTGTTTTTAAGGCTTTTTTTTTTTTTTTTTTTTTGTAGAAGTGCTTCATCAAGAAAGAATTAGAGCTCATGGTTATGTTATTCTTTATTCAGTAAAGCCTGTAGGAAGACACTCATATCCAAGATCATAATTTTGCAGGACAAAATTTCCGCAAAATAGGACTTTAGAAAACAGCTTTTCTGGGACTGGTATTAAACCACAGAAATACATCTTGCCTGTTTTTGATACTAGCCACTACCAAGAAGACATCGATGTTTAGTATAATTTAGTCCTCAAAGTCTCCAGTAATTTACATTTTAGCATTAACATCTGTATATTTGTATAATGTCTTCAAAGTATGTGAGGGGCTATATAGGCATGCAGTAATGATTCTGCCTTGGAAAGTTAAAAATCTGTCTGAGTGCCAACAAGTAAGGGACAGAACAATATGCTGCACTCAAGGATATATGTGTGTGTATATATATATATCTACATTTTAAATTTACAAAAAAATTAATACACTTCAAAGATTTGTAGTATACCTCCAAAATGATATTTTTAGGGTACATAAAATAATGCAATTTAAGTCTTACAGTTCAAATACAGAACTCCTTCTGAAAGAAGTCTAGTTATCACAATGACCTACTCCTTAAAATAGTTTTTTCTCAGCTATTAATATTTCAGCTGTCACCATTTGTACAATGTCTAGAACAGTTGAGGTTCCTACTCTGTAGGTCTTTAAGCACTGCAAGAATTAACATAATCATGATAATTATGAAAGGTGTATGCTTCTTAAGCAAGGTGCAACAATTGCACAACATATGACAAGGGGACTGCCAGTGGTAAAGCTGTAAGCAAACAAATGGGGCAACAGCCTTGTTTTAATGTACTACATTACAAGATGAGAGAGATAAGCCTGAGTGCAAGGAGATAAACAATCCAATACTCCAGTGGGATGTTGTGCATCAGAGACAGAATACAGTGCAGATCCTTTGAGACAAGAGTCGTCTGATCATATTTCTTGACTCTCAGCAGAAAACAAGGAGCAGTACATTTAAGCATGAGATTGATATGCTGAATTTAGGAACTGGGTTGAATGTCAGCAAGAAATGGGTAAGGTAGAAATATGAAAGCAGGGAGAACATGGCATTCTCATGTTCTCTAACCCACATGCATTAAGGTAGAAAAAAGTCTGACCCTATGGTTACGTTAATCTGAGAAATGTATTTTTTAAGATGAAATGCAGTCTTCCATATATAAGAAAATCTGCAAATAATCACAGACCAGCTGCAACATTTTGGTGTATCATAGATTAAATCATATTTTTAATCATTAAAATTTTCAAACATTTTATTTAAACAATTAATTCAAATACCATTTATGAGATATATTTGGAAAATACCCTACCAGTTATACCTTGGTAAGCCTTTGAATTTTTAGCTGAAATTTGTGCTAATCCAATACAACTACAGAATATTTTTATGGTTTGATGAAGTGCAGGGCAAAATGACAAAAGAAAGTAATGACATTTCTTCACATTTTCCTTGTCATTTCCTCCATAAGAGGAAATTTGTGACCATTAGCCGTTAAAGTGACCTGCATATCCTTTTGGAACATCATCATATCCATAGGACCTGATACTTATTGCCAGTAAGACACTGCAGATTATTCTCACATAAAAGGTTAATCATGTGCATAAGTGTTTGCAGGAAGAAGCTATTAAAATGTTCACTGTACGTGCCCCAGTAGCAAGGCAAACCTGGAAGAAAAACGAGACAGAAAAATTCCATTCTTTAGACGTTACTGCTTATCTGGCAATTTTTAGCCTTGAGCTCACACAGCCACAGTCTAGAGGAACATCAAACAAAGGGAGAGAAATCAGCATTATAATTATTTGGAATATTTCATATCAAAGCTTATAAAATGACTAAGAAGCAATTGAGACAAACGTCTCACTGCTAATACCTGAGTTGGCTCTTCAAGGTTGAATGCCCTTTTCTCTCAGTGAAATCAGAAACAGGATACTGAATTACCTGCCTTTTGCCGTAGGTTTGGAGACCAGATGCTGACCATCAGCTAATACACTGTTAACATTCTTGCGTGCTAAAACCTTCAGACACTGTTTTCAACCCACAGCCCAGCAGAAGTGGTCACACAGTCCAGTCTCACCTGCAACTAGCTGTTCCCTCACCTTAATTTCCTTCCTAAAATGTCTTGAGAATCCCAAAATCTACAAAGCAAAATATCTTTAATTTTCCATTTTGAACTTAGAGAAATTCAAAACCACATGTAGAAGCATGAGCCACAAAAGCTAGGCACAGATTTCCTTTAATTGTAGTAGGTACAGAGGATTTTATGTAATTATAAATATTTTCATTGTTGCTTTTCTTATAATCAAACCACAAGTGAAGGCTGGATCCTACGTCCTACATTTCTACCTTTGGAGTTCTCATCTGAGGAACACCACGATGGCAGAACACAATAGCCTATGTCAGGCTAAAATGTTTGATTTCTTAATTGCTGTGAAAGATCTGTTTCTCTTGATACATTGTACACAAAGCATTCCAGCCTTAAAGTATTTTTCTGATATCTCTGTGTCCTAGTTTTATTGGCTTGTTTGGTCTGATTTGGCTTTGAAACCAGTCTTACGAAATTATTTTTTTCCAAATTAAGCTACAACCTTCTCTCTCCACATCCGTACTTAATGGAGGAAGTTGAGCACATTAGTTGATTTATATAATGAAATATCTAGGTAACATTGTTCAAATCTTTCAAAACATTTCTCATGAATCTACATTTGCCAGACAAGGTTTGCTTTCCCTTTGGGTGCAACTGTGGTCTCCAGGCAGAAACTAGGCTGAGTAAGGCTCCAGGGTCTTAACATAAAAAGCCTAAGCCCAGTGCAGCCAGTGGGGATTTTCCTAAGGCATTTACAGCCCTCATCATGCTCATATATTGCAGGGCACAGAACAGCGTTAGAGGCAGGACACATGTCGTTACGCAGAGAGCAGAAAGTCCCCAGTACAAGAGAAGACGCCATATACTTTCTGATAGCAGGGATGGACTCAGCATCAAACTTTTTTACACAGCTGTGCCACACATCTGAACAGCTACATGCACTTCAGATTCAAATACTAAGACCCGAGTTTGTGCCATAAGCTGCCACCATGGAAACCACTTTTTCCCTTTTATTAAACATGCAAAAAAAGGAAAGAAAAAATCTCAAGTGGCTGAAAATGCACGATATTCAATAAGTCTTGGAATTCTAATGACCTCAAGAGTTTCTAGGAAAAAAAAATCCTTCTGCTGCACAGTTTTTAGATAGTAATGATGATAGTCATTACTGAAAAAGGTTAGCTGAAAAGGACTGCAACTTTCACTACTCCAGTTCTGTCTTGTTTCCCTGAAGACAAAATAAATCAAACACATGCAGAAGTGAGAGGAATAGATAGCCAGAGCCAAGAATACAGCATCAGTGATGAGGGCTGAATTGTGCATCATTGCTTTTGAAAAAAAGACAGGTATTACACATAATCTAGTCAGCCAGTCTGACACAGCAAACTTGTGGCAGTGTCAAGCTGTTTGAGATATTATCATTAGCTGCCTTTCTAGTGATAAGCTTGTTGCAATCGAACAAAAATAGAACGTTTTGAGAAACCAAGGCTAGCAGACTTGCAATGAAATGGATTAGAAGTCATAATCTGCTAAACACATCTGTTTTGACATTCCCTTTAACAAAGCATGACCACTCATTGTGTATCTGTGGTAGCTGTAAAAGAGGTATTTCAGCCATTAGCAAGAACCAAAACCTAATATGTTGTTTCTATCCTCCAAGTCTATGAAGTAGAGCCCTGCTCTGGGGTAGAGTTCATCACATCAGTAAGTCACTGAGTTGGTGGACGCAGTTGTACAAATACAGCTCTGGTCATCTCTGCATTCCTGTTTTGCTTGCACTTAATTTTAAGTCCATTTTCCACTGCAATGTTTTTCATGTTGATGGAAAACATGCTATGGGTTGCTGGTGTGGCTGTGCAACTGGAAAGGTTTGAAGAGAAGAAATATGAGGTGAAGAAAAGGATACACAAAACCCAGTAATGTTAGAAACATAAGTGTCACATTTCAGATAAAGCTTAGTATCTGATGGAGGCCAGGGAAAGTGGTGATATCCTCTATATGTCTTTTTGGTTTTGGTCTAGTTAGGTAATTTCTGAGGGTCAGAATGAGGAAGAGTGGTGTTAGGTTGGGGGGAGGAAAGAGACGAGAACAAATTCCAGGAGGCGGCACGTTCTGTGGGTAATTCTCACTCTATTACTGCCAGAATAGGGATCCTGATGACTGGGACATTCCCTCCTCTTTTTTATTTTTTTTACTAGTTAGGTCCCATATTTTATATCAATTTAAAGTAAATAACTTCTGATCCATATTACTTGCGCTCCATAGATAGATAGATGTAGAAAAATTAGCTTTGAAATGTTCTGATTTCATATTGTAATTGCTGACTGATGTTATAAATTACTTTATGCAAGTAGATGAGTGAGATTTTTTTGTTGTTACCTTGGACAACTAAAACAATAATTTTGTAAAAATATGTTGTCCATTAGTTCTCCACTGTGAGTTTGTCTACAGCTTCATTGGAACAAAGTTAGATTAGATACCATTTCCTCTGTAGTCTCTCTGAAAGACTCTGGGAAAGAATCCAACCAAATCCAAGATATAACTACTGAACAAAAAATAAGCTGAACTTTAGCATTAATTAGGTTAATGCAAAATTAACGCAAACCCAGCATAATGGCAGCCTCTAGGTATTGAGTTCAAGATGGAGAAGTACACCAACACGATAATGTTTGGTAAAGCTGAGAGGAAGGGGCGAAGACACCTAGAAGACACTCCAAGGCACCTAGCCATCAAGTCCTGCAGGAGGTCTTGTTGCCTTGACAGGTGAAAAGGCCAGGAAAAAATATCGCCATTATAATTCCCCTGCTGAAAACAGCAGGGAATTCTCCTCAAGGAAGGTGAGAGAAGACCCCATGTCGACTGGAGACAGAGGTAGACTGGTGAAAGTCTTTAGTTACTTTATATGATATACCTCACTGGACCCTGGAGTGGTTATTTGCAATGAAGTCCAAGCAGAGAACTTGCTAAAATGTAGAGAAAGGATAAAGTACTATTTCCAGAGAAGAAAAAAGCTAATAGAAACCTGAAAGAGTTATAAAGAAACTATCAGATGGAGAATTGTAATGGTAGTATAGAAGAAGCCGGTTGATTGCTATTCCCCGCCAACTAATAAGCAATGAGAGATACTGAAATTGACCATCAACATGCTTAATTTATTATTTTTTAAATTATTATGGCATTTTGAATTCTTGTTCCTATTACTTGTAAACATTTTATGAAGTGGGTCTTGGGTATATATTATGTTCCTAGTCATTATATTGTACATTTAATATTAAAAAAAGAAAAGGAAAAGAAAAAGAAAAGTCAATTATTTCTGGACTAGATGTTTCATGACCTGTTTAAAAACCTCTTAAGACTGAGTCTGCTGGGATTAAATGTGGCTTTTACCTCTTCTCCAAACAGACCCTAGGCCTATTCTGTTTCAAACCCCAGCTGATCAAATTCCTCTCTAGGCATGTCTGAGACTTGCTTAGGAATATACTTGATCTTTCTGCTCTCCTTGATATTATGTCTCCAATGGCAAGCTGTATTAAATTCTACTTTGAAATCAATAATGATAAAGGAAGCATGCAAAACTGTATCATCCAAGTTTCGTTCCATTGAAGTACCCTGTTCTTCTATTTTCCTGTGCATCGCTGCCTTAAATCTCAACAACTTGAAGTGCTTTGTCATTAAGGCATCAGACTCCTTCCTTTTTGTAAAGACATGCAAGATCTGTGAACAAAGAGGTGAGATCTATAAGCAGAGATTTCTTCATGGTGAAGTCCAAGAAATCTTTCTGCTACCAATGATAAACAGGAATTTCTAATTGTTTTAAAAAAAAGAATTGATGAGATTTTGAGAGAGAAAATTATCTCTATTTTAAAAAAAAAAAAAAATAAAAATTGAGAATCCCCAAGGTTGAAAATTAATGAGGCAGAAGTCAGGCCGTACAGAAAAAGGTTTAGCATTAAAGTAAATAGTAGTTCAAAATTTTCTGGTTACTGAGAAATCAATGAAATATAGTTGAGTCCCTGGCTCACTACAAGTTTTATTACCCCAGTAATCAGACAAAAACAGATTTGGAGGACAAAAAGGAAAAGTCAGTAATAGCTTATTCCTATTTCTAGACGAGCCACTGGAAACACTGTCAATTCTGTGTCCAGTAGTGAATGGAATGCATAATTAATTTGCTCTTTCTGCTTTGAAGACATCATCTTTTTCTGTGACAGTTTTGATCAGAACAAACCATCAGACCTCTAAACCACCTCCTGCTGTGAATGATTAACACTCAGAATTATAATAAAGCAGAAAAAAATATTCAGCATATGTTTTTCATAGCTTTGGCTTAGCATACTAGCCTCAGCTTACGTTTTCTGTCATATTAAGGGCTATGGTTTTTTTACACTTATAAGTGTCTCACAATGTCAACAGAATCATAACAACCATAATGCCTAATTCATTGTCAATTTTAAACACTTTGCAAAGGTGTCAAAGACTTATACTTGATGCTTGTTCAGTGTTATAAATAGATGGAAAACAATCCTCAAGATTTTTAATATTTCTGTTATTTCTTTGAAACAATTGTATTGTGCATGACTGGTATAGACTAGTATCTTTCCACAAATTTCAGTATAAATGCATAATTAGTTGCATAAATGCATAGCTACTCATAGCTAACTTTATGGTTCTTTGCTTCTTTTTTTTTAGATAGTATCTTGGTGTTGACTTCATATCATTAATACCTCATCATGGTCACAGATGAAAATAATGTAAAAAAAGTCCAATATAAGAATATTGTCTCTGTACAACCACTTTAAAAAAAAATAAAAATCTTTCAAATCATACATTATTAGTAATATCGTACAGTTTGTGTATTATATGTCAGTAATTTATAAACACTCATGTATTTGTGAATATAAAATTATTCTCAGGTGGGAGTTAAAATCATCCAAACTATGTTATTCTGCTTCACTTTAGCATCTAGACCAGTATTACCTTCTTTAAAATGGGCCAATAGAAATTTTGTCACTGAGATAAACCAAGGCAAATAAAGGTGTATTAATGGAAACTGACTCCCAGTAGAATCTATCCATATTGTTTCATTAATCAAATAAAGTATTAAGCATTAAAAACTGTGATGGATTTTAAAAACTACCTTAAAATAGAAGTATTGTATTGCAAACGGTGACATCCGTCCTTCGAATGTTATCTAATGTGTGTAATGCCCCAAAAGATTTAATTGAATTCAGCTCAGCTACCCACACATACAAATTCTGTATTGGCTGAAGTGCTTGCTGGATCAAACCAGTGTTTGGATTGAATTACATATCCAAATATTTGTCATTTTGTTGCCAATTTGTTTTCCCCAGTTCCTACCAAAATATACCCCTGAAATACCAACTTTATTTACAGGCCTCTTGCCATTTTGTCTGTTTCACATAAAATAAAGTGTTGTTTACATAAGTTTAAAATATTTACACTCCTTGAAATTGAATTTTACCATATGATGTGACTTTCTAGAACAGCATGCAGTGAATAAAATTGTAATGCTAAAGTTAAGATAGCATACATGAGTGTGCCCATAGCATCAGGCTTGGTGTTTGTTCTTGTCGATGAACAACAGTAATTCTGTTTTCTAACTTGTGTTTGAGTCACTGCTGTGACTATCTATAGGGAGCGTGTCTAATTATTCTCTGAATTGACATGAGGCTTGGGTTTCCATTATACAGCTGATAGAAATTCACCATGCTTGCATTGTAAAATAGAGGTGCTATTTCTAGTAATTAGTTCTAATCAGATGTTTGTTCCCTAAGCCACATATACCTGCTTCTTACAATATAGCATTCCAGTTGCTGAAAGGCAGAATTCTGTTTGCTTTTTACTTGTTTACCTGGTCTCATCATCCTGATTTTTGTAAGTATTTGTGAATCAATGGATTCATTGTTTACAGGCTCTCTGACAGAGCTTGAGTGTAAATCTTCTTATGTGATTCAGATCTTCTGTAAATTATCACACATTATGATAAGCATGAAAAATTGACTAATGTTCATTTACACTGTAGTCATCTTACATTCTATTAGACATATATTAAAAAATCTCACTTGGGCACTCTTTGAGAAAGTCAAGGCTGTAAGGTCACAGATTTCATGTTAAACAAACCTCGCATTAGTCACAAAAGAGACAGCCTGTGGCTGTGCAAGATCTTGTGGGGTTTTTTTTGGGAAGACCAACCACTAACATAGAGTATTTGCATCTTAAAACTTCATTCCAGCAATGGTATCTTAAGGTTAATCTGTACTTAAACTAGGTTTTCTTCAACTAATTGGTATTCGGTGAATGGCCTGACTTGCACTGCTGAAGAATCCTTAATCAAGTAGTTTTTGCATTCCAAGTCTTGACGTTGTGAAAAAGAACCCATCAGTTCTGAAAAGGAATTTTAGATTATTTTTCTCCCTTCTCAGGATCCAGAATAGAAAGACAGGTTATTCCAAATACCATCAAGGACCACAACAATTACTGGCTAGGTACATACTTGCAGTGACACAGTTATTAGGGTAACGTTACAGCACGACTGAGCAATGTACCTGTCAAACCTACTACTGAAGTTTGTGAATTAATGCTGAAATCAATTCAGCAAACTGTAATACATTAACTTGTAACTGGTCTTAATGTTAGAGATGGAATTGGTCCAGGAGTTGTTTTGTGCATATTAGAAGGGTCCGAGAACTTCCTGACAATGTTTTGTTTGTTTTATTTTAGTTGGAAAATCCAATTAATTGAAACAGAAGCTCATTATTGGTTTGTGCCAGTATAATGCGGCTTTTGCTGCCACAGGCTTCTCAGCTCCCTAATGGAGTTCCTGGTCAAAACCAGTAGTGAGAGACAAGCTGGATTTAATATGTAGGATTGTGGTCTCCAGCATGAGAGGAGACTGCCATGATGAGCAGGATATTCATTATTCTGGATTAGCCTTTTTCGGGTTTTCCTGCTGGAGCTGTTCCACTTCATGTGACCAATTATGTATTAATTGATGAATCAGTGTCAGCAATGTCCCAAGTAACTGCCTTTACTTGGGACTGCCTACAGAATTTACCCTTGTTAATTTTATCCAAGGTAAAAGTTCTTCAATACAGGAATGGGCATAATAAGTAAGATGCAAATCCAGTAACTTCATCAAATGGAGCATCTGTGAACGGGGAAACAAAAATGGACATAAGCCTGCAAGAGCCGACAGGAAGCGCCAGTATAATTCAGAGCATGTTGAAGGCTGGACATCATACCTCCTCCAGTCATCAGAGCGGTGATGGCAGTGGGACTGAAGCAGAAAAGTTATCTTGTGTGGAGATAATTCTGCGTGATACCTGAGATAGCAAAGAATTAAACTCAACTCGATTTGACACTATTCAAAAATAGTCCATTCAGTTAGGATCCCCGGGCACCACCCTGCTAGCCTTCAGCAATCATTCCTCAACTAAGGATTGCTGGTGCGTACTATGCCCCCAACTTTACTTCTCTTCCTCCCTTTCTCAAGATTTTTGGGCATTTCTGCTACCACGCACTGATTAAGATTTTTACTCTGCTCTCATGCAACCAAATAGAAGAGAAGCTGAATTTCTGGGAACGACAGCTCGAGGTAATCCACTAAGTGGGTTTAGCAGAATGACTGCAGGATCCTGGCTGAGCTGCTTCCCCGAATAATGACTATAGATTAGATGTCATAATAACAGCTGTCAACAAGCAGCGTGCAAAAGAGTCTTTTGAAGTCACAATTACTCGACAACCTCTGTTCCCCTCGCGCACTAGAAGCATGTTTGATGTGCCGTCTGTTGCCCTCCCGCCTAGCATTACCACTGCTCTGGGCACCGCGCACGCCTGCTGCTGCTTGCAGGATGAGGCACGCAGCTCAGCAAAGCCTATACTTCAGCTGTGGAAAATGAATAAAAGTGACACCACTGTCCTGGCTACATAAGATGTGCTTAAACTAGTGCCTTTTCAGTTCAGCAGGAAACTGTTTTCCTTTGCATTTGGGATTGGTGTTGGCAGGAGGTCGGAAGTGACCGCTTCGTGATAGCTTTTGTCTGTAATTGGCCTTTGCTATCCTGACATAGTCGATCCCAGTGGGAATAATTAATCTTTCACCCGCTCAGGATATTGACTGGGTAGTTGGAGCTTAGAGAGATCAACTAGAATTGTTCTCAGTCACCAAAAAATTGGCACGGGGAGAAGCGGGATGAGAAAGAATAGAGGTCCTCTCCAGTCATGAACGTAAGACCACCCAGGGAAAGAAAATAGTGAATTCCTTTGCTTTTCTTACAGAATAGCAGATCAAAGTGTTTTCTAAATAGCAGTCTAAAACATTGGATTGATTAAGATCTACCATATGGAGAAAAATATTATTTGCTCTGTTTAGAAGGCAGCTATCTAATACTGAAATGAGAAACATGATTTTCCTGCCTTAAAATTGGTAAGATGGTTACCTAAAAATAGGTTCCCTGTAACATGATTTTTAAAGAATAATATACAAACTTGTTACAGCTCCAGTAACGTATTTTCTTACCGCTGCTTCTCTCTGCATTTAAATTTCGTCATTTCAAGTCTTTTAAATGCTATATAAATCAAGAAATCCAGTATTCTGAGAATGCCTAATGTGCATGAGGATACACATTTTGACAGTGCAGTAAGCAATATTGATTCAGCCAATCCTTCAAAAAAAGCAAGTGCAGGAGGAAAAGTCTCGCAGGTGCCGTTTCTTCAGTCTTAGGTGGGGGAAAGCCATTTGTGGGTGTGGGAATTACTGGTTTGGGCCCCTGCTGCAGCTCCTCACGTGCTGTAAGCAGCCAGAGGTGACTATGAAGAAGAGAAAAGACGGGATTTTTTTAACCTTTGGCTATTGCCATATCCCAAGGATGAGGTTTACCTACCCCTTCAAATGTGCTCACAGTGAGTGGCACATCTTTTGCACTGTCAAGAGGTCTTAGGGTGATCTTGGAAATCAGAGCGTCGAGTGGACGAAGACACACTGTACTGACCATCTTATGTTAAAATTCTGTTTAACTCTTCATGAGCCCAATGGGACTTCCATACAGATTTAAATGCATGAGGAAGAATTCAGGAGGTCAAGTCAGGGAAGAGTTAAACACCTTCCTGTCTTCTACAGTTTGAATGCATCCAGAAGTCCTCCTTGTGGCTATGGGAATTTGGACATAAATTTAGTTAAATGTTTTCTAACCCAAGCCTCCTGTCTGAGTAAATAGGATTTTCCATACATGGAGTTTCAGGACAAGCATTATTAAAAAAAAAAAACTGAAAAAAATTGTTCAGCTTAATCATACATGGCAAAAAAAGAAATTTATTTAGTTCTCTTCTTTGTAGATAATACACCATCAAGCTTGACTTAGAAGGCAGGCCTGATCCTAAACTGTGAATTTTGATTTTGAATTGTTTCCAATTTTCTGTTCCAGATTCTTTTTTATTTAAAATTTCTTATATTTTTATTAAATGAAAAGTTGGTGGTTTCTTTTCAAATGAGAGCTTGCTTTCAATATGAAATATCTTTATTTTTTACTTGATTAAAATTAATAAAATATTCCATCCAAATTGATTTTTCATTTTTCCCCATGACTTGCCAGCAAAGCACAAAAATATTGTTTGCCAAGCTCCAGTCACAAAATATTTAGTTCATCATACAGAAATAGTATGTGATTTTTACTTTTTCATTAAGTTGGTTCTAAATGTATTAATCTTTATATTTCAGGCAAGTAGCTCCAACAGCTTAAGTGCATGCAAAATACTGTTACAAGGAATAAATATTTTTGTCTTTTGTTCCCCTCATTCAAATTTCATGACCTTGCTAGCTGTACAAACGCTAACAAATTACCAGGCACTGATAGGTTTGGGAGTGCAGGGTGAAGGAGGAAAGTTTTGACTCGCAGACCTTAGACATTTACACATTTAATTTTTTTTCCTTTAAACAATTAAAAAAAATAATTAGTGGAATGATCAAATGGTTAAACTTTCTGGATTAACTCTTTCAACTAGGCAAGTATGGATCACATATAGAGGTAGTTCCATGGTGGATTCATGTATTTTCTATATGAAAGCCTTACAGTCTTCATAAAGTAATAGATAGTCATAAGATAGCAGATAACAACAGATAATTGTAAAAAAAAAAAAAAATCAACTAAAGTCATAATGATAAAAGAAAATACAGTGGTATAGAGAATTCAGTTATTTCAATTTATAGCATTTTCTTCTGATCTACTTTTCTAAGTTCTGGTTAATAGAGCTTCTAAAACACATTAGACATTTTAAGACTACCCTTCAGCTAAGAAAAGATGCTTCACTGAGAAGTCAGAGTTTGGCCAGGTTATCCAGATGAATCTAATGAAAGTGAAACTTTACCTCAGCTATTTCTTTTAACTTTTAGCAACATCACGTCTCTACCTTTTCGTCTAAGCTTCCTTGGAGATCTTGTTAAAGTTTCACAACTTGCTCCTTCAGCCCTGCTGAGGTTTTTTGTTTCTCTGTGCATTTAACAAATAAGGTTTTGAAACTTTGAGGTTTGGGATTTCTCTAGGGTATGAATTAAAGAATTCACATTTCTTTCTGAAATCTTCTCCATGGACTTCCAGCAACTTGTTGCTATTGCAGCTTAACATCTTCCTTTACCTTAAATAGCAAAAAATTTGAGTTTTATAGCTGCACACTATTAAGGTAAAGAAAAGAATGTGCTGGAAGATGAAAGTTAGAAACAAGATATGCCCTATAGCCATGTTAAAACTATTAAATCCCCATCATAAAACTAATATTTTGCTATTTTTCCCCTGAAGCAATAGACTGTGATCTCATTGTGCTTTATAAACGAAGAAAGGTCAGGCCAGCCTCCTCAATCTTTGGATGAATGAAATCCTAAGAACTCATCTTCTCTTAGGTTGTTGCTGATTAAGTTAGTGCAGAGACAAACAAGATCTAGCTACAACAGTTTGAATTTACTTTTCGCAGCTGTTTATTGCTGCTTCTCTAGGTAATCATTACAGCCCCCGCAGCTGAGGCCCGATAACAGCTTGTGGGAATCCTCCCACTCTGTTTCAGTGCAAACCAGCTGCATTAATTTAAGTCACTGTGGAAGGTGGCTCAGGCTGACCCAAGTGGTGACTTATTAGTGCAGCTCATTATGGGGATGATGAGGGACAACTGTCAATACTATTGCTGCCTTCAAAGTGAGTGCCTTATAGGTCTATAGGCTACGGAAGGAAGTCCTAGAGCCTTGTGGGTTGTTTTAGGAGATACGATTCTGATTTTTGAGAGCTTTGGCCCTTTAAAGCACCATACTGAAGATTTTCTGTGTAAGTGTTACGTGCCAAAGAATTTCCAATAGTTTCATCTTCTTTTTTTTTGGTTATAAAAATGTCTCTGTCTCTTGACTTTAAAAAAATCAAGTGAAAAAGAAAACATTTTTCAAGTGAAATTAAAATGTCTTAATTTATGTTGGATTGATTATTTTTTTCCTGCATGCAAAGCATTGCTGTTTAATGAGCTCTGTTCATTCTTTTTATTTCTTTAAAAATAATTTAAGATTCTCTTACATATTTTTTTGTCCATGACTGATGCTAATTTTCTGATCAAATTTGGACTAAAATACAGGTTCTGTTTGAGGTTTTTTTTGCTGGAGAAATATCAACTTTATATCTTTATATAAATGGGAAATATTATCTAATATTTCTGTTCCAATTACTGCATACTATTTATAAATGCTGTTAGACATAGCCCTCATGATCAAAGATAACATACAATGTTGCTAAATAAAAGAGACCCAGGAAATCAGCTTGAGAATTCAACCCCTGTTCATCCACACCATTTATTTTTCAGGCCAGCCTTTTGATCTGTTTTGGACCTCTCTAACTATCTCTCTCTGATAGCCCTAAGTATTGTAGGCACAAGCCTCATGAGCAGGAACGTGTTTCTTTTTCTTTTCTTTTTCAACACTGATATTTTAGGATGTTAACTGACAGAAGTTTTGTAATCAATTTATTAGATTATTTGTGCATCTGTTTACTAAAGTTCAGCTGTGGCCTGTCCTATGACTTCTAATCATCTTTTTTCCTGCAGTTTCCTGAAAATAATCTCTTTCCTGTGACACCCCTTGTCTTTACATACAAAATTATTACTTACAGAGAACAAAAAGGAGGAGGTAAAGCTTTTGCTTAGACCATTTGTGTGTAATCAGGAACAAACGACAGCTTTTTTGACTCTTGCAGATGACTAAGTATATGCAATCTTTGCAGTAATATCATTACTTATTATTTATTATACGAGAGAGACACCAAGCCACTGGCAAATGAGGGACTGAGTTGCTGCCAGTACCATCTTTCTGCTGGCCATTGCTGAGGGACACAAAATATTTCCCCTCGGGCTATTTTTGTCACTGTTTCCTGTGCAGGGAAACCAGAAAAATATATGTTTCTGACATGTTTCTCCTATGTGATCTCAAAGAAATCCTCAATGAGACCCTTGGATAGATTCTTAATTCTGTTTATAATGACTGAATTGCAATTTCTTAATTACTAAATGGTGCTTACGCATACATACCTGTGTGCATATATGTATATCTATATGTATACACATATACATATCCACACATATATCAGACAAGCTGCATCGATATCAGGGAAATAAATTTTGTAATAGGCACTGTCCCTTTTCTCCAAAACAGGTTTTAAAATACCTATCAACAGTAGCATATGATTAATGCCACCATTTGATTTATGCTGTAGTTCAGAGATGAATTTCAAGTAAAATTGTGTTAATTTATTCTTATTTCTCTCAGATTGGGGAGAGGGCATGCAACGCTCTGCGGAACATTTTGTTACTTCAGTTTGGGGCACTGATGAACAACAGCTCCATGATCCACCTGTGTGGAAAGGACCATACTAATTGTGATTCATAAATATTATCCCACGTCGTGCTATTTTAGAGCAACACTCAATCCTGGTAATTATGGTCCCTTGCCTCCGCTGCAAGCAGACACTATATAAATCCTTCAGGCGAGGTGGGCTTGTCAGGCTGAGAATAAAGTGCAGGTCTTCAGAAAGGATTTATATTTGAGGTCTATTTGGTAGGTGTGTTTTCCAGTTTTTCATTTCTCAGAGCTGACAATAAACTGAACTAGTTGGTTATTCCCCACCGATGCTGTTCTAGTGATAGGATGATCGATAATCTGTGATTAATTTAGAGTCACTCATATGTTAGCACTAGGCAGTTTCGACAGCCTTACTTTGAGTATCGATTTCTTGTGTAATTTACAAAAGAGAGGCATACTAGATATGATGATGCTTTGGAAGTTGTAGTTTGCATCCTTCTTGTAGACACCCCCCCCCCCAGCAATTCAGAAAAAGCCCTGTGGTAAGTACATTTTAATCAAATAGTCCTACCCCTGCTCAGGAACAGTCTTATTTTGTTTCCTCTGGCTTTCATTGCTGATAGATTCAAATTCGGTTTAAAAATAAATAAATCTTTCAGCAGTGTATTAATGACATTCTGTCCCAGCAACGTAATGTACTCGTCCCTTGTTACTGCGTGTATTCCGGTTTTACAGGGCCCCGCCACCTCAAGGCCTGAGAGATCAAGGGGTATCTTTTGCTTCGTTATCACTTCAAACAACAGCCCTGTTTGGTCAGCATAACTAAGGAAGTACATAATGCCATCTGGCAAAATAAATGCACATTATGGTGACATTTTAGAAATAGTAATGATTTCTTTGCCTGGGAAGACATACAGTGTTAAATTCAGTTTTCTTTTGAAAAAAGTGCAGTTTCCATGGAAATCAATAGCATTATTATGGCTGAAATAAAGTATATTGGTGGTATATCAGGGTGTACAGTTGGAAGACATGGAAGTTCATCTGATGGGAATGAAGGGTGATAAAAATTGTAGTGGAGAATCCAGGATTTTTGCCCAGTAAAACACCATTTTGGGTAATATCTTATATTTGGAAGCATAAGACAAACAGTTTGGAAGGTTTAATGAGGCCTAAGGATAATAGCCTTTAGTACATGGGGAAAAAATAGTGAGTCAGTTATAGCAAGAAAATGTTCCTCTCTGTTAATTGTGATAAATGACTGTTTTAATAGTGGGTTAATCTTCCCTGACATCTTCAAAACTGCGAAGATTTTTTTAGCAAATAGAAAAGATTTGTGGTGAAAATGAAACTAACTCACTTTTCCATTTCTTATTACTGAAAGCATCAAAGTGTAAGATATGTTAATCATTTTGCAAAAGAATTCCCCCTTGGGAAATTTGCTAAAATATATTTATCTAATTATTCAGTTTCATTTGAATAATGAAATTATTTACATGAAGCCAAATCATAACAAAACAAAAACACTTGTAACTTTGTATGAAAAAAATGGACACTGGTTTAACTGAAGATCAAACAAATGTGCTGCTGATAATATTAAAAACAATGAGCTCATTTTCTGGCTGTTTTTTGGATTGGCAAACTGCCCTGTGGGACAGGAAAAGTACACAGGAATCAACTAGTTTGGGGTTGGTTTGATCGTTTGGGTTTTTTGTCATCAGATATCAAGCTGAATACATTAGTACCTGTATCCTCCTGTTTTGCTAATATGTGTCAAACTAGCTATATTCCATATAGCACAATACACAATATCACACAAAACGCAGGTAAATTTGCAGCTGTATATACAAAATGAAATCAGAATGCAATATGCAAAGCAGCCATCCAAACCCATCGAGAATAGAGGTGCATTTAACATGATCTGTAAAGCTGACATTTTCAGCAGGAAAAGTGATACGTTTTCAGCAAAGATGCAATCTATACAAAAATACCAAGCTCATGTTGGCCGTATCTTGTGACCATTTGTGATTAAATTTTCTTTTGCCCACTCTTGACCACACTGAAGGCATCAACCACTCAGCTCCGGTGAGAAGGACTGCTGCCCAGTCCAAAGGCTGTTATATATATTGTTGCAGAAACAGAAAGGTCCCCTCCATCAGGAGCTAGTGGCAGGAGGGTGGAAATAGAGTTTACAATATAGTTCTGTGATTATGGCTCTCATGAGTACAGCAGTGTTAGTTCTTTCTTAGGTGCAAATTTATCTGCTGCTTTGCCAACCTACACGTCTCAGGTGATCGAGGCTGTTCCTTGTGTCTGTGTGGCACAAAGCAACCGTGCGCTGGAATATTACTCACCTTATTTGAAAACATTGTGACACAAATTCCTGTGTTGTAATGGTAAGTAAGGGCATACTTTATCCACATTTTGCTGTTCAGTATGTATGATATCAGCTCTAAGGCTCTGATCCCACCACCATTTGCTCTCTGGGATGGTGATAAAGGAAAGCAGCACTGCAAGATATTGCAAACAGTATGGAAACTTTTCAAAGTCCTTGACTTAGGCCATATTTATTTTAGAAGGGCTTTACTAATAGGAATCCTTATCCTTTTCATTGATGCACCGAAGCCTAGGTTTATTCCATGTAATTCAGGCATCTGACCAAAGTATCTAAGTCGGAAAACATTTTCCCTAGAATCCCACAAAGTTAATGTGGAGAAAGAGATGCTCTTCCAGAGATTCAGATCTTAAATTTCAACAGATTGCAGAAAACTCCATATTCCACAAGAAGCCTACAGAAGCTATGCTCTTCATTTAAACTCCTAAAAGGAAGGTATGTGAGTCTGGTACCAGTGTACATTGATCTATTTTGAAGACCCATACTTATATCGCTTGTAATAACTGAAATAATTTGTAGGAATTAACCAAAGGAATTCTTAATCACACTGAACATAAGATTCGTGTCAAAATTCTGAAGAAGCAGACAGATATCTATACCCCACAAATTATCCTGCAGAACGAAGATTAAACTCTCTTACTAGTTTACCCGTGTGTTCAGTATGGTGGCCTTGAAAGTATCACTAATGAGGGAATGTATGTGTAAAAAAAAAGTGTATGTAAAATTTTGCAGAACAAGTAGATTAAACTGCCTGAGAAGTTGTACTTTATGTTGTAAGGGGGATTCATGGAATTCTTGAGGAAACGAGGAACCTGGCTGTTGATTTACGTCACGGGCCTGATATTATTCTCGTTAGTATCTGTTAGGCTGGCAGCCGCCTTTGGCTTTCTTCACAGCCTGCTTCTGAGGGCTGGGCAGCTGGGTGAGGGATTTGCACAGGCACAGGAAAGGAAGCTAAGGGTTGTGACAGCAACGACCACAACAGCATGAAAATCCCAGGCAGGGAATTTCATTATTGTGTTAGATCATATTTAGTGCCATTGCAGAATGTTTTTATTTTAGTAATTCCTGTTCCTTTTCATCCTAAGGCAAAGGAAAGGATGGGATTCTGCATTTTCTTTGTTTATTTATTTGTTTGTTTGTTTAGTCTACAGAAAATACAGTTAGTGAAAGAGAAATGACAACATTGAAAAGGAAGATGGGACTGACAGGAAGGTTAAGGAGGCTTTTATCTTCAACATGGGTCCAGCAGCCAAGGTACTCACGGGTTAACACATTTACCAGGGTATGCAAGTAGAAGTCCATCTGATGGCTCAGTAATGAAATGACATGCAATATTCTATGATTGCCCTCAATTACCCTATGCAAAGCAAGAATTAATTACTAGCATTGAAAAAGTTCACCTTTGTCCCTCATTTCAGGCTCTCATTTATACTGAGTGTTTCTCACGCGATATTAATAGAGGTCCAAGTACTTGATAGCTGGGTTTTTTTTTTTTTTCTTCTTTTTTTCCTTGTAATGGGGCTGATCCTTTTACATGATAACTGTAGTCTAATCAATCAATGGCTGGAGTAAGCATTAAGGTATATACAGAGCGTTTTAAAAGTGCTGAACCCACCTATGTACTGTTTGGCACTGTGTTGTCCAGAATTGTAGTACACAGGATGGTTAATTTGATCCATTTGTTTTGCAACAAAGACTGCCACCACCAAGTTATTTTAATGTAATGCTATAAATCAACTTGAAGGCTGCATAAAAAAATAAGCCAAATAAAAACAACCTAGAGATTCATCACATTTTGTCTGTTTTTCCTTGTTGAATCTAGAGATGCATGTCTAAAAGAAAAACAATGCTAAATTATCATTACCCTAGGCTGCCTTTGATTCCCAGGTTGCCAATATAGTGTTATATTGGGGGAATGAACTAGCTGCTTGCATGAGATTTTAAAAAACATTCTGTCTGCCCATATTTAGTACAAGTCTAGACATAAATGCAGAGCCAGAACCAGAAATTTAAACAGAAATTGCACAAAAATTTAAGTTATGAGAGCATATTCCCCTATGTCATATTTATTTTACAGTGAGGTTGACCCTTTATTCTGGTCTAATTGAACACGTAGAAGTGATGCTGTAGTAATAACAGAGAGTGCAGTGATATAGGAGAATAGACACTAACATCTTTATTTGGTTCTAGACGTTTTCTTGCAAATGAAAAAGGCTTAGGAGGTGTGTATCCAGACAGTTATGGATGATGCCGAGGTGCACTAAAATTTTTTGCGTACGCTGGTATAACATCCAGGGGCATACTAAGGCTGAAGACAAGTGCATGAAGAGTAAAGGTAGCAGATGAGAAATCGATTCCAGAGATTCAGAAACTTTGAAAATTTCCACTCCCCAGTGTCAGCTGGGGGGAGCTGGTAGCAGACTGCTAGTGAAGTGAGAGCAGCTTCCGGAATCAGTTGTTCAAATTAACCTGCTTGACTCTGCCGTGAAAGGTACTGTAAATACCCATTCACTCAGGAAAGAGTGGGAGGAATTTTCAAAAGCTTGCTCTCTTCTTTCAGCAAAAGTCCATGGAAGAAGGTCTGTTCTCTATGTAGACATCTATAATGTGTTGGCAGATTCCAAAGCGGTGATTCAAGCTTCCTTTACAGAAAAACAATGGGCACTTCTAGAGTGCTATTTCCCGCATTTTGTAGCTAGAGATCTGATACAGACCACTTTAATTGCTCTCTAAAAGTTCCCACTTCTCAGTACCACTAAAAAAGGAGCTCTAGAAAACTGAATGTGTCGTAGGTGTCTAGAGAGATCTAAAGGTGGATGAGAGAAATCCCATCTCCAGTAAATGACTTGAGTGCTTTGATCCCATTTGGTACGAAGTCAAACTGGTTATTTTGAGTGGTGACTGAAGATTTAGGAAGCTGATCCTAGCCATTTCCAATAGTTAGAAGATTTCAACTACTTAAAATAAGCTGTTTGCTTTTGCACTGAAGGGGACTGGAATATACCACATAACCAGCTATAATCAAGAAATTATTCAGAAAGCATCTCCCATCAAGAAAGCGGTATTTGACTGTAACAGAGTGGGTGGGCGTCCATGTCAATTTAGCATATTAACCAGCATATTGTGAGTGAGTTCAGGATAGACAGCCAAGTCACCTAATCATGTAAATGTATTCTTAATTGCTTTCTAAATAAGTGGTAGCAACAGAGGTGCTCAGGCAACACAGAAACATGATCAGACACTAGTCACAGTGAAGACTCACTCACTGAAGACTAGCTTCATTTTATATGTGTGTATATATATATACACTGCATTTTGTCTCTTCTTTAGCATTTTTTATTTTAATGTTAGCAAAAGATACCTTCGAATTTGGGGGGGGGGGGTGGGGGGGGTGGAGGGGTGGGTGTATTTTTCCAATAACTCAATATTATCTTCAAACTCTATCTTCTTCCCACTTTCCTATGTTCCAATTTAAGGTACTTTTTTTTCAGGAATTTTTTCTGCTTGTTGTGGTTTAACCCCAGCCAGGGTAAACCCACACAGGTGCTTGCTCACCCATGGGGCTGTGGAGGAGAATGGAAACAAAAATTCATGGGTTGAGATAAAGAAAGTTTAATAGGATAGCAAAGGAAAATAATAACAACAACAGCAACAAGTGATGCACAAATGCAGAATGCTAACCACATGCAGAAAAAAAACAACCGATGCCCAGCCTGTTTCCAAGCAGTGAACCTGCCTCCCGGCTAGCTCCCCCAGTTATGTACAGAGCATGATGCTCTATGGTAGTAGACCATTAGTAGACACTACAACTGCCTAGCAACAACTAAAACCATCAGTGTGCTATCAACATTATTCTCATACTAAATCCAACCCTCAGCACTATACTGGCTACTAGGATGAAAATTAACTCTATCCCAGCTAAAGCCAAGACCCTGCTGAAGGGGAATTTTTTTATTATTATTTTTTTAATTATTATTTTTTAATTGGTTTTTTTTTTTTTGAAAGGAGGATTGAAATCCTTGTCTTTCACACATTACAAATTGAAGTAAGTTTTTAACCTAAACTGCAGCCTTCACATAAACATGATAAAGCTGAGGAAACAGACAAGCTCAGAAGCTGTGAATGTTTTGTTGTTGTGGTTGTCTTCCCTTGTTTTCTACCTGTATTATTATGGAGCAAAATGGAGAAAATACACACCTGAGATTGTTGTTTTATTGAGCTGCAATCTCTGCGGAAACTGCACTGACCACTTTCACGGCTAGACACACTAGAAACTTTGCTGATCTACAGCATTTTTAATAGAAGCACAGGCTCAGAAAAATAAAAATATTAACAGAAAGAACTTAAATTCTTGGATTTTGTATGCCTGTGACTGAATATCCCCAACACAGTAAATTGTCATTCTATACAAGAAAGTAATGGATCTATGTTTTGTTCCTGACTTTACTTAATAAAGAGAGAAAAGTTGTAACAGCAGAGCACTGAGCTCGGTGAGAGAACCAGGCTGGCACAGTGGTTGATGTAAGGATGTGTGTAAGAGTAGTGCTAGCAGGGAGGCTTCTAGCAGAGGAGATACAGCGGGTATCAGCAGAGCATCGCGTAAGAACACTGATGTTGAATGAGTCAAAACCACAGTGTTTTTTCCCTGGGCAATACACAGCGTTAAAAGCTTCTTGGGCAATCCTTAGAGCGGGGTGAGAGAAAGAACTGAAAGGAGAATAACTGCACATATGCACGAAAGCACGTGGCTTGGTGTGGTATGTCAGTGGAAGCCTTTCGGTTGTTCTCACCCTGCTTAGGAATCCAGTAATGCTGAGGCCAGCAGAGACTTTCACAGAAAATCTGCTGATGCTACTGGCTGAATTATTCCTTTTTTTTAAGACTGTATATGCTGGTGGAATAGTAGGAGGCTTTGTAGGGATGTAGGGATGCAAATGGGAAATACCTGCTTGAGGATTTCTGGTTATGACATCATTATGGTTTACAGGATAAGGAACAAATTTAAAGTTTGATCCTGAACCTGTAAGCAATAAATGTTTCCCTGCCCTTCAGGATGAGTCTAAGATTAAACTTTAAGGAGAAATCGAATGTGTCATTAGAACACTGATAATATCTGACTATATTTCACCTGTAAATGAGTATGTTTCTACATAAACAACTGGTAAGAATAGAAGTTGCTGAAAGAATAGATTTGCTTTCCATTGGTTTTCAGGAATCTTTATATGCAATGAAACATCCCTAATGAATGTCCAATCTCAACACAAAACAGTTAAATGAGTAAAAGCTCAGAGCAGTAAATTGTGGGCTACATTGATTTTCTGACCTGCATACACAGTAAATTTTTCACATTGAGGCTACCCACAAAGTCTTTTGTTTTCCACTTGTCAGATTTCAGTTTGAAATAATTGAGAGGAAGCTTTCAGAATCTCCTTTCAGAGACATCTTTTGGAGGTGACCTTTGGCTTGGAAGGGACAGTTAAAGCAACTCTTAAAATATTGCAAAATTACATTATTTTCAGGGAACTTTTACTCTTTGACCTAGTAGCTAAGATAGTGAAAATATAGTATTAAAATAAAAATTTTCCAGAAAATCAGTAATTACTTGTTTTTAAATTCCTTGGACGAGGACTGAGGAAGGAATTCAAAATGCAGCCTTACTAAAGAGTTAGGATCCCTCCAGTTAATATGCTTGCATAGTCTGTTTGTCATTGGCACAAGGGTTCTGTACATAAAGGTTTTGGTTGGGATGTAGTGAAGATTGAAACAAAGGATATCAAGGCAAAAAGCAAAATTTTGCATGGATGCTTAATTTTTCAAGAGATGCAGTTGCATTCCTTCCAAGATAGCAGTAGTCTTTTTGTGGTTTGTGGTTTAGTTTTGGGGTTTAGTTTTTTTGGGGTTTTTTAGGAGGGAATAATGTGAATAGTGTGATTTTAAAGGGACTCCATCCCATTAAAGCTGATAGAAAGAGAGGAAGCTTTGTGTTTGCAAATAACCAATTTCAATCTAGATACTCAGATCCAGCTCTTTTCCTATGTCCATTTAACTGGGGAAAATAGCCTGCCGTTCGCATCACTGACTTAAGATACAAGTTTTGACAAAATTACATGTTTTCAGTATTTTTCAGTTTTCACTTTTCATTGTAGGAAACTAAACTTCATAAATTTCTGAAGAAGGTGAGAGAAGGAAAAAATAAAACTAAAATTGAGCATTGAATGCCTTATCTCCATGAGAAAACTCTTTCCTATTCTGAAAAAACTAGTGATTCTTGAGATTTACAGCACATTTACCATGCATTTACACTCTGATTTGGTGGGAGAGGACTTTTAGGGCTAGTCTAGCAATCAGATTCTTTCTAGCAGAGATTGTAAACATAATTTGGGGCTTCATTGCCATGGAGTAACTATCACATATCAGATGCAAAGTATAAGACTGAGGTAAAAACAAGCCAGTGGTTTTTTGGTTTGGTTTTGGTTTTTTTTTTTTTTTTTTCAGAACTAAATTGAGAGCTCTAAATGCCAAATAATTAAAAAGAACAGTAATTCTCTTAGGAATTCAAAATCAGTTAGTGAGGAATAGTATGTGACTATTCCCATGGTAAGAAAAAAGAAAAAAAAACAAAACCAAAAAACAACAAAAAGGACCCTTCTTTTCTCTAGAAGACAGGACTAGACCACGATGGAAATTATTTTAGTGTTGCTTTTTTTCTTTAGTCAGGCTGAGCCTACACTGATGCTGATAGCACAGAACTGTGAGTTTTGGATAACACTTCATAATATTTTGCACTGTGTGAGTAAAATTTTCCACTGAATTAAAATGAAAAATAGTTCTTCCAGCTATACAATTATTTGCTATAAGAATTCAATCTTGTCTTTTCATGGCCACATCATAAGACAGACAAAAGCTTGAGGCTGAAACACAGCAATTTCAGCAGCTGCTAGCAGGATGCTCCCTTCCCTTTACCACTCTGATGGAAGACTCTTGCAGAGCCTTGCTCCTTGGTTGCATTTGCTATTAACGGTGTTTTTGTTTCCAGATCAATTTATGTCCAGTTGATATTCCCTTGGTTTTGCGCCAATATGGAACTTAAGCTTAAATTTTTCTTTTCTATCCCTCTCTGAAAAGTTATAGAGCCATAAAACTGTAAATATGTTACCTTCTACATATATATATGTATGTGTATATATATTGCACTATGTGTAGTGTAAAGCACAAAAATGCATAAAATATTTCAAGGTAGGAAACTATTTTTACATTTGAGAAAGCAGGGATTTAAAACCTCCACAGTATTTGCATTTTCGAGTATGAATCACAGCTAGAAATTAGTCTGCAGCTAGCAATTAACTGTTAGCTGGTGAAACAGCTTATGCAGAAGGGAATCTTACCTGTATTTGGTGTTCATGGGTGGCAGTTCAAAATTACCTATTGTGCAGAAACACAGTATTGCTTTCATCCTGGTTAGCTTCTGAAATGTGTATCTTCTCAGGCTCTGACATGCCTCTGAGCCATTTGGACTAAGGCCAGGTAAAATATTTTCAATTCAGCAAATCAACTTCCTGCTGCGGTACATTGGTAAGAAGCACTGAGAGGTGATTTCAGATTTGTAAATAACAACAAATCATATAAAAATGATTCTTCTGTTGTAAACCAAAGTATTCATTTCAGTCTTCGGATAGGTATGGTGATATGGGAGAGGGTGCAAGCATGTGGACAGCCCTGTTAATAGAGGAAAGAAATCCTACAGATTATATTGTTAAATGTAAAAGTCACTAGATTTTATTTTTCATTTAAAATTCTCTCAACTCCTATGCTGAAAGTGATGTTTCAGGAATACAGATGAGCACACAAAATATGCCTGTTAAAGCCATTCCAAAAGAGAACAAAAAGAAGATGCTGGAGTTTAGCACCAGACTTTTGAAATACAAAACTGTTTTTAATCCCTGTGCTGAAATTTCCACTGACTGTGCTACAGGTCAAGTCTGTCTCAAAGGCATAAGACGCTCCATAAGTTTGCCAAAAATTATTACACTCATGAAGGACAGCTACGCCTTTTGAACACTTTCATAATACTGTTTTGCACTAGTCCTTTTTTAAACTAATGGTGTCATATAAAATAAGGAGAGCAAGCCAAAGGGATTTTCTCTTGAGGACACCAACCCATTGGTGAAAGTATACTAGAACGTGATCCTATGCCTACTTATAAAATATATTGTCACAGCCCTTAGATGCAAAGTCTTGATGATGTTATTTTAAGCTGCTTTTTTAAAAGCAAGATCCAATAAAAGACCTAAATAAGATTTGAACAGTATTTAAGCATGTGCATGCAAAATTGTAATTCTGCTTCTAGCTTCTCCTCTTGAAGCTGTGTGGCTGCAAAGAGTCAGAGGGGAAACCTATGTATAGGGAGCCTAAGCCCAAGAACAAACTGAAATTTCAGCCTCCCTTCAGTCCTCAGCATTTTCTACAGTGGGAAACATTTGCCTAACTATAGGCTCTTCATGTAATTTTTAGTGCTGTGAGATATCCCACTTAGTCTCCAGAATTCTTGTGCTCTATCTGCTGGACTTGGCTCAGATGTCTCAAATGACAGATGAATATACTGCCCATTGGATTTGCCACTGATTAACCTGATAATGAGTAAGGTAACGTGCACCCTTGTTTCTACAGCATTTTGCATTACATTTTCCAAAGGTGTCACTTCTCCCACTGTGGCTAGATGGATTTTGGATCTCTCTACAAACCTTACCAGGACTCAGCTCTTAGGTCTGGAAACCCTCTATTTGGTTCAGTCTATATTCCATAGGCCTAAAGAACCAAAGTGCCCATTATGATCAATTTGCCTACATTTGGGATTTTTTTTTAAAGGTGGAGTTTTTTTGGGGGGGGGCAGGCTGAGAAAGAGTAGTTGCTCCTAGTTGATAAGTATATTTTAAAGCTAATTATACTTGAACCTGAATAGCTGTCATCCTTTTCAAATAAAATGCTGGAAATAAATGAACTTGCTTTGTATTGAGAGGAACCTGACCTCCCTGTAACCAAAAGTAGTACTTAGCACTCTTTCTTATCTTTCAAAAATGCTTTGCCATGGTAAATATACAAGAAATATTCTTTAATTTGGATACTGTTCCTGAGTATCTCAGTCTGTTACATTTCTATATAATATATTTATTAAGATGTGAAAACATGTTACTAAAATTAATTTCTTCCTCTCTTGTCCACTTTATTGATCAGAATATGAAAATCTCTGTTGACTTGGAGACATTCTGCTGATTGCTTAGATTTTTCAAGGTAGAGGTCACTCAATGTTACTTTTGGATGTAGCTCAAACTAGCTTTAGTGCTAAAAACTTTTTTTGTATGATGACAGTGAAGAACCACTTATAGGGAAGCCAGGACAAGGAAATGCTTCCAGGTAAAACAACTTCCTTTTGTTTTTAAGTAGGTTACCTCTTCAAAGTTCATTTCACTGCGCTTCCCACTCCTTTAAATGTATTTTTAAGGAGATGAATATGAAATGAAGATGCAGACTGAAAAAGGCCCACTGCCAATCCCTTTCTGTTATCATGTTCTCCTTTAGAACAGTTGGTTTGAAGCTTGAAAAGAAGAAATACTGTTCTGTCTTTACCTTTTGACACTATAAATGTTTTCTAATCGTGCCAAACATGTATCAAGAAGGAATATTTAAGTTATTTGAATACTCTAGGGCAGACAAACACAATGACATCCAAGACTGTACCCATTAAATTAATGTACTTACAATGTGATATCACATAACATTAACCTTAACATAATAGAAATGGATGTTGCTCTCACAGCTTATATCAGTTCTTGTCTGTACAAAGCATCTTGCATCTAGGAACTCCTCTCTGCTGTGACTTGATCCACAGCATTGAGGGAAACATTCAAATTGATATCTCCTTAAAACACCAGCTTGCAGTCATAAACTTTTCTTGGTGACACGTGAAATACTTTTTCCCTTCAGAAATATCAATGAAATGGCTTAACATATAATATTTTCATTAAAGAAAGAAATTATGAGTATTAGCTCTTAAAGCAGAACTGTGATGGGTTGACCCTGGCTGGGGGCCAGGTGCCCACCAGAGCCACTCTATCACTCGCATCCTCAGCAAGGCAGGGAGGGGAGAAAGGAAGATGGAGAAAAACAACCCCAAACTCGTGGGTCGAGATAAAGGCAGTTTAATGTAGCTAAAGCAAAAAGCCGTGCGCGGAAGCAAAGCAAAAAGCAAAGATTATTCTCTACTTCCCATCAGCAGGCGATGTCCGGCCACTTCCTGGGAAGTAGGGCTTCAGTAAGCGTGCCCTTTACTTTGGAAGACAAACATTGTAAAAAAAAAACAGCGAATGCCCCCGCCCTGTTCCTCCCCCTATTCTCAGTTTCTTACTGCTGGGCATGACGTCATATGGTACGGAATATCCCTGTGGTCAGTTGGGGCCAGCTGTCCTGGCTGTGTCCCCTCCCAAGATCTTGCCCACCCCCAGCCTGCTGCTGGGGAAAAAGAAATGTTGGAAAGACAGCCTTGATGTGTGCTGGCACTGCTCAGTAGTAGCCAAAACACTGGTGTGTTATCAACAGTTTGCTAGCTACCAATACACAGCACAGCACCATGAGGGCTGCTGTGGGGAGAATTAACTCCGTCTCAGCCAGACCCAATACAAGAACTATGACAGTTGTGAAGTCCTTCCCTCTGAGCTAGCTGGTTGCATTCCCTTTCTCATTGCAACCTTCACTCACAGTTTAAGACTTTTCAGTTTTGCTGATTAGCGAAGCACGGTTTAAACTGAATAGGCCTTTTGGCATGATCTGGTTTTGCTAGTCTTTCCCACCTCTTCGTTGGCGGCTCCCACTCGCTATGCCTTGCACTGCTCATCCCTCCACGAGTTGTCCCTGCTAGTGCCTTATGCTGGCCCCACTCCTTCCCTTGGCGTGCTGGCTGTGCCTTGCTCTGCTTCTCTTGCTCATCTGCCTGCACCAGCAAACCCTGGCAGCTGGGATAACGTTTTCTGTTACAACAGCTCTTTTAAGGGTGTATGTAGTGTGGAATGTCAGACTTTCTCAGGTTACAGGAACGTCTTTAGCAACTTCTCTCTCACTCCTATTTCTCTCTAAGCTTTGCACCCCAGTGCTGAAGACTGCTGTCTTAGAGCAGGTTAACCACCCACCCCCAGCTGACAAAGACCATGCGCTGGTAGTTGCAAATTTTCCTCCTTCGTAGTAGTCATCTTTCCACAAGACAAGAGAAACAATATATGTCTCATCTCCCTTTTAACAAAGATGTTTTTCTAATGCTGTGAAGGGGGCATACAAAATGACTACATCCTAGGTTTGGGTTTTGTTTGGGTTTTTTTTTTCATTTATACCCTTTCTCTCCACCAGAAGCCAAGAGAGAGTCCTCCTCTTAGACTCTTGTCACCCAGGGCATTCCTGAGACTGGGTCTGTGCGAAGGGGGATTTGTCTCAAGTCCTGGCCACCTGGTTTATACAAATTTCAGATAACGCGCTACTCCGTCAATATCAAGTGTTCATAATTTGTGCAGTATTATAACTGCTGGTCCAGATCTTCTGTAAATACATCTAAAAGAGAGAGTAGACCTGGGGCTGATGCATTTTGGAGACTTGTATCAGAATGGAGATCATCTTAAGAACAATACAAATAAAGTTGGTTTCCAAGCAGGAAATCCTCAAGTAGGAAATCCATAGAATATAGATTTTTTTTTAAATAACTACTATAGAATCTTTAGTAAAGGAGAACCACAGAGCACTTGAAAAATAATACCTCAATCCCCACCAAGTCCCTTTAACATTAATGGTACTGCTGTCCATGGCTTTTGCTCTGTAGTTATCATGACTAAGGGAAACACAGGCTGGGCCTGCCTTTGGGAAAAGAAAGGTAAAGAACACAGTTCATAAACACATTTTATAATATGCATCTTCACTGATTATTTTTTTCTGGTAATAATGATAGCTTTGTATTTTGTTTGACATGCAGCACAGGTTTACAGAGATGTTTCAGATAACTAAGGTATAACTGATGGAAGGGATTAATTTGACTTAACCGATTACATTAATAACATAAAAATACTGGGGGCCATATCAGGGTCTTAATGGGCTTCACACCTCTGACCATCATCTGCTGCCTGAGCTGTAGAACATTCTTTACATGAGCTAGAAAGGACCTTCCCTAGGCTAGAGCAATTTGAGACAGTTTCAGAACGTTCTTGTGACAGTCTTCAACCCCAGACTGTAGGTGTCTGCATTTAGGTATTTAAAAGTAGATGTCTGTATGCGATATTGTATCTGTGGCCCCAGTTTAGTCAGGAGAGACCTGGGTCTTGATTCGGTTGCCCTTCTTGGCCATTTATGCCCGTTTGAGGTGCCTGAGGCTACCCACAAGATTGGCAGATGTGACAGAATAGCTAGAGCTACGGATAGCACAGTAGCTGTGACCTATAATTCATGACCAGAATTACAGTAGTGAGTAGATAAACTGACATACTACGTGGTTCAGCTACAGTCATGCATTCTTAAAATAGGGGCAAATAAATAGGAACAGAAAAAATTAAATGATTCCTGATAGAAGTATAGAAGTCTATGGGTGGCTGTGTCTGCAACAGAGCAATACGAGGAGCACATTTATGCTTAAGAGTTCTGCAAAAGATGAGATAACAAAGCACGGGGAATGAAAATTAGTCAGTGTCAAGAGCTACTTGAAGTGTAGCAGAACTGAAGAAAATATATATTATTACGTTCCTTGTAATGTACTTTGTTATTTTGTATTTTTGTAAATGTCGTACTCTTATTGCAGGTTATATTTTTAAGAAAACATATCATTCTAACCTTATATCTTATCTATCTTGAACTGGACTTTTAGTGATTTACCACAACTCAGCATTCTATCCCTGCAAGTTTTCAAATCCTTAGAAACCAGCATAGGAACAGTTGCAATCAAAGAAATCAACACTTTTACTCATAGTAAGAGAGCACCTCTGAATACTCTGCCACGGGAGCTCATTTCAGGGTAACTTGGTTAGAAGTATGCTATCAAGCTTGACTGTCATTCAGCGTTTGATATGGGATATGATGTGCAACTGGGGATCCTTTTGTGCTGCCTGTTTCATAGGATTCTAGTATCAATAGCTAGGAGGGCTTAGTGCCCATTTCACTTCTTTATGTACATGCATTTCAGCAGTATTTACATGAAAGAAAAAATGTTGAGATTTATTTGCCTTGGTAACTTTACTGGTTTCCCTCACTCAGGAAGTCTTGCAAATGGTAAAAGGAAGAAAACTGGAATTATCAAAAACAATGCATGCTGAGTGTGTTCAGGTACACTAAGGATCTGTGCTGAAAAGATTTGCATGAAGAAATATTTAGGACTATAGAAAGATATGTGATAATTTACATAGAAATTGATTTTTTTAAAAGGAAAAGGTTAGCTTTCAGGTATTTGAGGGAAGAGGCATAATGCAAATTATGTTTTGTTGACTGCTGAACAAGCTCAAAAATTAAATTGCAAAAAAATAAAATTATTAAAAAAAAAGACATTTGAAAAGGCGTGTTTCTATAAAAGACATGAAAATTAGTTGTTAAAACAATGGGCCACAAGTTTCAGAACTGTGACAAAAGTAAAAGTTCAGAGGCTTTCTTGCATGTGAGTTTTCAGGAACTGTAAGGAAAATATTTTAATACTGGTGAAATTTGCAGTGAATAGCATTTCATTTTCTATGAAGCTTTAGTATCATTCTTTCTTTTTATAATACATGATAAAGTTTAATACATTTGTTCTGGATATGGTGCCAACGAAAAAGCAAAGCTCTCCAACTCATTTTTTGTTGGTGTTTTCCAAAACATTTCTATATTTAGTGATGTTGATTGTGTCTCTATAAAATATCGTCTTGTGAAATACAGAAGATGGTGCAGAGGGTGTGGTACAGAAAAACTGATATCCCAGCACCAGTCCTCTGTTCCTTGAGAAATAAAGAACCAATATCCAATAGACCTGCAACCCTCCTTTTTTTGTTCTCCTTACTGGAGGTCATAATCTTTCCCTAGGCTCACTTTAAGAATATGTGCCCAACCACATTACCTCTTCCTGTATCACACTGTAGATTTACTATGTTCAAAAGAGCTCAGAAATTTTACATAACTAAAAAAATAGTTGTTTAAAAAAAATTCTCACTGCACAGCTAACATTTCTCAGCCTTAACCACTAGGAAAAGCCTTTTCTCCCCTCCTCTGTTTCTCCTTAGAACAATCATCTTGTTTCCAAATGGCGGTGATTAACAATTTAGCAAATGCCACATCGTTTTTTGGCCTGGCCAGAAGTTCAGTTCTCAGTGAAGTGTTAAGCGCCTTCGAATGGGCAATGAGCAAATTTTGCTGCCTGATGATCGCTGAGAACAAGTGATGGCTTCCCTCAAGCATTTTCTCTCCCAGAAGGGAGGAAAGCGGAACCCAGCTCCAGCAAGTGAGGAGCGGCCAAGCAGCCTCGCTGCTGGCAGGCTCGGAGAAGATTAGCCATCGCAGGCTTCTCCGTATCACCCTTCCAGTTCTCTCCTGTCTTCTCTCCCACTGTCTCCCTCTCTCCCTCCTTTCCTGTTCTTATCTTTCATATGAAGCCTTCATGGGGAATGCTTGATGCCTCCGCCTATTAACTGGAGAGCCTGAATGAGCAGCCAAAGTCAGATACTGAAATGGGAACGTTTTCCCAGGTAATATCCATGTGAGAAGCCAGCTCCTGCTGCCTTCTGCCACCACCACCCCATCCAGAGAGAGGACATGCTGTTCTTTGCTGCTGCTAGCCCAGGTTTCAGTTCTTCACATCAATATCTGGCCAGCAAGCAGCAGAGGAGCATTTATCTTTTCCAAGACTAATCTGAACCTTCACTGGAAGCAATGTGATTCTTGCTAAGGGTTGATAAAAACCCAGTTCAGATGATCCTTGTAGATGGGTCTGCAATTGGAGTCCCCAGGTCCCCCCTCAAAACTTGATGATTTCTTTCAACTTCACAGTGACATTATCAGAATTTATTAGTGAAAACCCGGGACAGGACCTTATCCAGTATTTATACTCCTAAATCAGAAGGGAGGATTAATATTCTGCATATTTAAGAGCTAAGAGTTAGTGTTCGACCTGTACTTAACAGGGAATGTGCCTGGGATTAGTTACCAATTCAAACTTTGAAGTGGAAATAGGAATGCCCATTTTATACCAATCATGAGCTGTTTGCAACACAGTGCTTTTCCAAGGGGTTGGAAAATCCTTACAGGACGGTGATACTAATTTGTAAAATGATGTGTTTTAAAACAGATTCACTCAGGAAAGATAGTACTAAGAGTTGCAGAGAAGCATGTTTAACGCAGTCCAAAGAAAAAGCTGAGAAAAAAAGATTTTCAGGTGGAGATGGTGACTGAATAAAGGCATCTAGCTCTGTAAGCAAAGTGATTTTCTGTGCTTTTTGAGCCCTGTGGTGCTTGCAGAAGTTCCTGCATTTTTGATGAACAGGACTATTGAAAGAAGCACTAGTCATTATGTCTTTCTTCTACTAATTCAAACAATCCTCCCCACCTCTGAGTACTAGTTAACCCCCTTTATTAAGAACAAAAGTCCTAAATAACTGCTTTCAGCTTCTGATTTCTGAGTAGGAGTAAAATGAAAAAATAAGATTTACTACCAAGACAGGGATGTTATTTTCCCACAGTAATTTCAACTAGCTTTTCAGAAAATATTGGGCTAAGTATTCTATTCTATTCTTCCTCAGTTGTCTCACTTGAACCTTGAGATCTATGTTATTATTGTTTGTCATGGTTTTACCCCAGCCGGCAGCTGAGTACCACGCAGCCGCTCGTTCACTCCCTCTCCATCGGGATGGGGGAGAGAATTGGAAGAGTTAAAGTGAGAAAACTCATGGGTTGAGATAAAGACAGTTCAATAGGTAAAGCAAAAGCCGCGTGCACAAGCAAAGCAAAGCAAGGAATTCATTCCTCACTTCCCATGGGCAGGCAGGTGTTCAGCCATCTCCAGGAAAGCAGGGCTCTGTCACGCGTAACGGTTACTTGGGAAGACAAACGCCATCACTCCGAACGCTGCCGCCCCCCCTCTCTCTTCCCCCAAGCTCCTTATAAACTGAGCATGACGTCATATGGCATGGAATATCCCTTTGGTCAGTTTGGGTCACCTGTCCTGTCTGTGTCTCCTCCCAACTTCTTGTCCACCCCCAGCCATCCCGCTGGCAGGGCAGTGCAAGAAGCAGAAAAGGCCTTGGCCCCGTGTAAACACTGCTCAACAATAAGTCCATAGAACAAAAACATCTCTATATTATCAGTGCTGTCTCCAGCACAAATCCGAAACATATCCCCACACTAGCTACTATGAAGAAAATCAATCCTCTCAGCTGAAACCAGGACATTGTTGTACACATCTAATTCCAAGCAGGACAGTTCAAGTTGCTAATTACTTGTTCAATTCTCAGTTTCCAATTGCACAAATAGCATATAGTGTTTCCCAGTGTGCAGCCATATAGGTCTTTCTGAACATGACAGGAATGAGTACTTAGACTGCTAATCAAAATGACTACGCATCAGATCTCATTTCCTCTCCTTTCTTCAAAGCTGTGAAGTTTAGAATCACTATTAAGGATAAGAGGTTTGAGTTTTAAATCCTTTAAAATCAGGTCAAGCAAGCAACACCTTGTAAAACCAAGATTAAACAGCAAGTGATAATGTTTAATCCAATTCTGTTAGATTTTGCATCAGAAGGAACACATAAGCAATATAAATCCTGTGCTGTGTTTTACTCCAAGGTCCAAATTTGTTTGCTTCTCCTTCTCAAAGCTATATTAAAAATATTAAAACTTAGCTAAATTAAATGTTTGTATAGTGCTTAACATTTAGCTTCCTGAAGTATACTTTATGACTTACGTCACTATAATATGTAAGTACTTCGTATTTTGGTTGGGTATGTTTTCAAGGCTTTCAAACCCTCTCTGAGGCATGCAGTCTGATTAGCCCCATTTTTCAGATGAGAAACTAAAGCATAAAGTTATGTATAGCTCTTTTGCAAGCAGACACCTCACTCTGCTAGATCTACAAATGGCCTGCTCGGTGGGATCTTTAGGAAAAGTTAATGTACTTCGCTTCTACAGCATCTGCCGATCCAGAATGCAGACAGACATCACTTGACTCTGCTTGCAGGAGGTTGTGTGCTCATACCTTTAAATAGTCACAACTGCAAAAAAAAATCAGAATAAGAGCTAGGATTTCAGCCTCGAGCACCTACGGCATGAATGTTCGACATCATTGTTTTTCTCTGACGGTGCTTAAAATGAGACAGAGGTACTTACTCCCTACTGCACATGCTGTAGTACCAATGATCATTTAGTACTGAGAGGCAGCGATATGAAATGCGGCATATAATGAGATTCCCATACCTATATCCATTGAAGAAATGAGTCGTGACTTTTCATGGTCAATACATGCTCTGGAAGTGTACAGAAACATCCTTTTCCAATCCAGCTACTGTGATTTCACTCACTCTTGTAATGTAGCAAGTTGCTATCTTCTCCAAAGACAGTGACCCAACAGTAATTGAAATAACGTATGGAATTTCAGCATAAAAGGCCTTTCCATAGTTACAGCTTATTTCTCAGACAAAATCACTAGTCATCACCATTTCCTTAAATTTTAAACCACCATTGCTCACATGGGCTGACTAAGTGCTTCTGGTTTTAACCACACAGTCAGAGATCCGGGCTTTTTGGCTTGTCATGATAGAACGTCAGAGACACTTAGTAATGATAAATAAGTATCTGTAACATGCACCACAAAGCTTAAAAATTATTTTAAAAGAGACAAAATTTGTATAATATTAGTAATTTCTTGTGCTAAGCTTTGACTTTGTGCAATAGGAGAAAAAAACCCAACCTCAGAAAAAAAAAGTAGAATTCAGGAACGAATCCATGTCTCTTTTCCTTCTTGTTCATTGCTATTCTGTCTACATTTTGGTTCTTAGTAGCTTTTGTTTTGGGATGTATGTCTTTGGAAGAACCAGATGTTGCATCACAATTGCTGTTGATTTCTCGTAGGGTGTCACACTGTTGTAAAATCCTAATTGCACATGTTTTTCACAGTTCCTGAAGCTAAATGATGATTTTTCCTACTGCAACTTCTTTGTATCTTTCTTTCTTGCATGCTGTGGTAACTTAACATCTTCCAACAAACATGTACTTGAAATATACAAATTTAGTTGCATACCTAAAAAATGTAAAAGACTGTTTTCTTGGCAGAGGTCCCAATACCAGTTGGAGCACATTAGCTATGCTTGCAGAGAACATCATCTGGTTTGGTTTCATTTCAAAGGAATCTAGTCACACAGTCCAAGACCATCCTGCCATCTGACAGAAAGCATGGTTAATTGCACCAAAAGCACATGCCTGATCCAAACTAAAATGATTAATGTCAATTCACCCCTGAAATGTAAACAATAGTGTCCCCAGACAGACACAAGTTTCCTGCTTGTGGAACCTACTAACTTCTCACAAGTATTAACTCTTACAAGTAATGGTGGGTTTGGATGGATGGAAAAGTAAATGAGATCCCTAGGTCACCTAATGCTATCAATATGCTCAGTGCTGTGTCAGTGGCTTAAGTAAACACTGTAGGGTGGAAAAGGAGGGCATTCGCCTGCAAAAGAGATTAGAAAAAGATGGTGATGCTGCCTTATTGAAAAAAACTAATTGGTACTGATACAGAATATTTTATGAAATGGTAAATTTTATAAAATATGTTTTGCCTCACTTATGCCTACAAGAATCTGGGGGTTTTTTTTCTCGTAAATTATTTTATCTGTAAACCAAATATGTGAAGTATGTTTTCTAAAATAAGGACAATTCAGTGTAAATAAAATCTGCATTAACATCATAAGTGAAAACTTAGAAAACTGGCTCCACTTTATTCCATACCTCTAATTCTTTTTGTCATAGACAAATCATCCATTTTTTAAATTGTTATAAATATTTACAGAACTAGGAAAAAAATGTTTTAGTGCTATCCATTACAATTTAATGAGTAAAAAAAAAAAATCTGTCTGTTTTTGTCTGCTAAGGGATCACTGTCTTCTACTAACTCAAGGAAAGGTAACTAGACTGCAAAATATCCTTTCTTTTGTATGTGTAAGCTTTTAGTGTTGCCAGTTTTTTCAAATCATCACTATATTAATGCGAGGATAATATTTTTAGTCATTTGTAATGGATTATTTTGTATAGATAATATTTATCAATTTCTAGTGTAAATGAAAAGAGCATAGGTCTTCCATGTCTACAGCATGAACTTCTCTTCTTAAAAGCCTTCCTCAGCTTTATTGCCCAGTTACTTTTATTGGAAATTTATTCCAGAAACTCTCTATTATGTCCAGTAGAAATCATCTAATTCCTAGACAAGGATGTATGAATGTCTTTTTGTTCATATGCCTATTTTATCCATCATCTTAGATAACTCTTTTTTCTCCCTGGTGTTTAACATTCATATGTACTACAGAATAATCACATCTGGCCCCAGCCCAACCTTCATAATGTTAGGTTAAGCATGACAAGCTCTTTTAGTGTCCTGTGATATGATGTGTTCTCTGTTCTTTTGATTATCCTAATGGTCACATTAAAATGACCAATAAATCCCTTGTTGATATCTTTAATTTTTTATTATATTTCTTTTTGAAGTGCTGAAAAGACAACCATAAATAAGTGAAATCCATTCATTGCATGTTCCTTCCAATGGTCCTTTCTGCATGTCCTTATTTTAATAGAACACCAGATTCCCTAACTAGCAAATAACTCCTAAACACAATTATGACATTCATAAGCTGTGGTTATAATCAAATTAACATCAGGAGGCAGCTATTATTCACCAGCTTGTTGCTGCCCGCTGGGACTCTTTGCTCTTTATCAGCCATCAAATCAGCAATTCCAAGAGTGGTTCACACAAACATAACTCCAATACACTAAGTCCCACCTTATTTTAAGCCAGTCCCAGCACAACACTTGCATGACAATTTGTTTCCCAAATTGTTATCACCCACTAAGCTTTTCCAGCTACAGGTCAACAAGGTCTGTTCCATGGAAATTCCCAAGTCTAATAGTTACTCTGAAATTAGAAGTAATGTTTCTGTTCCCTGGAGGGAATGGCTCATGTCATAGAAGAAGACTTGCTGGTCAATCAAACCAATTAGAACATGCCTACTTGCCTTTCTCATCTCCCACGGTTTGCGATGTGTCCTCGCATCTTTAGGCATATTTACCAGGAATGTGATTGTCATCTTTAGAAATACCAGAAATGGGAATGCCAGAATCAAACTCCAATGGTAATGGCATGAAAACAACATACAGAACTGCCAGAGCTACCATTTTGGTTTGGTTCTTTGTTGTGTTTTTTTTTATCTTTATAAAAATGCCCAAGAAGCTCCCATAGTTGAAAACAGTTTATAAAGTTCTTTAAGACCTCTGGATGTAGAACAGTAAATAAATGCAACGTATTAGTTGCTTTTTTTTTGGGCTAGCATCATGCATGATAATATTATGCTTATTTAACAGGTAGAAGAAGAATTTCAGTACAATATGCAGACTAAGTATCATATAAATACTATGATGGGACTGATATAGATAGTAAGAAATGACAACATATGGAGAAAAATACTGGTTTAGTAGCCTAATGTTTCTTTTCTGTTCTAATTCATATAAATGGCATGAAGCTCCAGAACCCTCCTGGAGGAGAAAATTTGGGAACACTTGGCCCGTTAACATCAGCCCAAGTTTTATCTGAGCAATGTGGATAGATCAAGTGGTTAAAAGGGCCAAACAATCTAACAATCTAATCCCAAGCTTAGCTGTTCCACTATGGAGGGCAAACACTCTGAGAGCAATCCATGTGTCCACATACATTGCAGACATCTTCATCTGTATTAGTCACTCTTGGTATTTTTATAGTCAATGAAAAGAAATAAGCAGTTCAGGGTGCAGTTTATATGTCCTTAATGTGCACTGCACATTAGGTTAAACTGATTGTATACTGAGAAGCTCTAATCCTATTCTCTAACTCAAAAGGGACCCTACTGTGACCAATTTGGATACAGTTATCAGCACTGACAGCATCCAAAGTTAGGTGACATGAATGCAAACTTTTAAATAGTTAAGTCAGGAATCAAACCGGTTAGAGGCTGTTGCATATCTAAATCTATTCCCAAACTTACTCTTTAAGTTGCAATATAAACATAGGCTTGTGAAAGCAAATACTGTATTACCTGTGCTTCTGTGTCATGAATTGTGACAAAATAGTGAAAAAACCATTTCCAGACCAGTCAGAGAGCAACCATGTCATTAATGAGCTGTACAGAATTAGCACGGGCATCACCCATCTTTATACATTGTCAGAGAAGGGGGGCACACATGCACACCCGTGAAGACTTCTCTCCCACGCAGCACAGTTTACACTAGCTGAACATGCCTGACCATGAGTAAATTCTACTGTGAAAGGAAAAAAAAAAAAAAATAAAAAAAAAAAAGAGAGTTTGTGGGGGTTTTACTTGTTTTATCAGTGAAAAAAAAAAAAAATAAAAATAGGGGGGTACTAGTTTTTACCCCTGCTAGCTTTATCAGGGGTTTTTCCTTGTTTACAAGCTGGTCATTGTAACCTGGATGCTTTGTAACTATAACAGAGAGCAGCTTAGGGAAGTGCTCCTCTCTATCACACTCATTAGGTATTTCTCTAGAGACAATTTAGAAGTGCTGTATTAGGGAAATAAACATTTAGAACAAAAAAGGAAAAGAGAGTCATAAGAGGTTAAGAACTCAATAAAAATGTAACATTCTGTCACCGACTATAAATATTTAAAGTACCATCCACAGTGATGAATGGAAAAAAATAGCTATCATGAAATAATGGATCAGTCAGAAATTCTGGGTATATATTTGTAGAAATACACATTTTCTTGCCAACTACGCACTTTTCTGGAAAGATAATTTTTTAAATTTTTTAGTCTACATAGTTAGAAGTCTACAATGCATGTTATTCCACGGGGGATAGTTTAAGTCAAGATTTTTACCATTATTTTTATGATGGCATGAATAGATTTGCACTTAAAGTTTACAAGTGTGGATCTAAGTAATGGTAGTCTTAAAAGATAGCAATGAATCAGTAACCGTGTCTATTTTTAACAGTCATAGATTTATTACTTTCTGAGGGTTTATGAGAAAGATCTAGAAATATTCTGATTTGTGCAGAGTTCTGTATTTTATGCAGACTTACTAAACATTGCTGTGACTAAGTACATTAGTATGTATAAAAATGTGTAATACTGACTTTAAAAGTTAATCTCTAGCACATGCATACACATACATACCTGAGAGACAGCATAACATGGAAGGTATCTAATAATGTCAGGATATTCAGCAGCTTATTATCTGTTTTCCCCAATGTTTTAGAGCTACATATTCTTACACCACTGGCTTCTTTAATGGTGTAAGTGATATGTCAGAAGTTATGCTGACAGGGAAATGAAAAAGAATCAACTACTTTGATTTCTATGGCTCACTCTGCACAATTGAGGTTGATTTGGACCTTGTCCCCAGCTCCTGTTCTTTGTTTGGTTGGTTGGTTGGTTTTAGTATGGGGTTTTGGGGGGTTTATTTTTTGTGTGTGGACAGAGTCAGTCATATGCTTATTTAAAAACCTAAGCAGTATTCTTCTTACTTCACTGTTTTGTACAGTGATGGGTGTAACCTTTCTTTCAAGGTTCCACACATCCATCTCCAAAAGAACTGTGTGAATTGTCTTCTTGCTGCAATTTCATGTAAACTTTTGCATTTTATTTTCTTTATGCTTTTCTTTTTCCTTCTGTCTATTGCACATCTTGCATTGTGAACATTTTTAGCAAACCTTCATGGAAAAGGAAACTGAGTGCTCTACTCAAAATTAGGAGAATCTGATTTTTAGATCACATTTGAAAGTGATCATGCCAGCAATACAAGCAGTGAAGCACATTTGACAAGAATTGTCTACTAAAGCATGTATTTGTTCTCACTGTTCAGACACTCACACACAGACATTGCCTTTAGAACCTGCTGGAACAAGGTTATAATAAATAGGAACAGGGAAGACAATTATATTAGTTCTGTGGCCAGCCATGAGTTGTTAACACAATCCAATATTTTTAAAGGTTATCCAAAGTCTGTATTATTATGTATATTTTATTAATGACCAAACGTGAAAAACTAGTAAAACTGCTAAGAAAACTCGAGGTGGTGGATAAGTGTATCCAAGTGTTGGGTTTTGGTGCTTTTTAAATCTCTTTTGATATATGACAGTCTTTCTTAACCATAGGCATGCTAAGTTCACCTTTTGGGGCAGTTCATTCTCCCCACACTTTTCTTGACCTGTGTCTTCAATGTGGAGTCTAGTTAGACAACAAGAGGGCCAGCCTTCAATGTCAACACCTACAGCCCCAACCCATATTTGATCAACCATGCTTGTGTTGTTATACTATATGCGTTAGTTACTATGCTGGTTGTAGCCCTCAGTCTTATATCTTGTATCTTATATCCCATATAATCACTCTGTCATTTCTGTTGAAGAAGCAAGGGGAACTGAAACTCTGTCTTGGTAGGTGTATGGAGAATAAATCTTGGTGGAGGTCTATAATGGTTGCTTTGTGTCCACATGGCAAAGTGAAGAGACCACTGAGGTTTTAGATTATATTGCTGACCTTGTAGCATGCGTGTTAAAGATAACCAAACTCAGGCCACAGAACTTCATGTGCAAAGGAGAAGCAGAATGAGACAGAAAATGAGTAAAAAGACCAGATAATCTTGAAGTGCAGGAAATATTTTTGGCACTTCAGAGGACCAGCAACTTCCTTTTTCCCTTCTCTGGTCCTTCAGAGCCTCCCTGTCCTCCCCAAGCTAATCCTCAAGGTGCATGAGAGACTGCCTCCCACATTGCATCATTAGGACTCACCTCAGGAATTTAAAAGCCTGTCATTAGCAGCTTCCTGAAACAGTGGATAAAAAAATAAAATAAAAATCAATTCAACTGCCAAGGTTAATGCCTTCTTGGACAAGATAGGAAAGAAAAGGAACTAGTTATCTGGATGCTTTTTGTTTCTTTCAGAGAATGATGTAGTTTAAGATAGTGAAAGCACTCACACAGTTTATTTTCCAAGCTTTTTAAACCTGTGTTTAAAATCCTCTTTAATAACAACTGCTACAATTATGTGTTATTGTAATGAATTGTTGTCATTCTGTAGCTCAATCGAGGATAGATATATCATTTGAGGGGCAGCAATTTGTCATCAAATCCATGTTTATTCATTTGTTTGTTTATTTTCTTAAATTATGGATTTAGCATTTTAAGAAATCCGTATTTGTTTTTAGTTGTTGATGATGTTATTTGAGCAGCCAAAGTTTTATCATCGGACGCATGAGCCTCAGGTGATGTGTTCCTTAAGCACAAGCTTACTGGTAATGTGCATGTTGGCTCAGCAGAACTTTTTCCAGCCTTTGCTCAAATGCCTGTGGCCAAACAAAAAACTGGTGTCAGAATGTTGTGCTAACAAGAAGCATTGCCAAATGAGAAAATATTAATTCTTTTACTTTATATGCAGATATGAGAGAAGAAGCAATTACCCCTGCTTTAATTGTTTCATAGATGAGTACAATTATGATGTTATTCATTCTGTTTGCAGACTGAATGTAAAAAATAACAGCTACATCATATAGTCAGAGATTTCATTTTAAAGTAAAACTTACCAATGTTAGATATATTAAAGCAATAAACCAAGAGATTAAACTTTCATAAACAGTAAGAGCTCATTGTTTTGTAAATGGATGTATAATAACATCTTTGTAGCTCAAATGAAACCATAAAACTGACTGGGCGCTTTAGTCTTTCTGCAAACTTTTGATTTATCTTTTTAATCACTTGTTAGCTTTTTTTATGGCAATTAAACATTGAAAATGGGTTCCAGTCTTCTTGCCGCATTACTCTTCTCTTATTGAACCGCTGTCATTTCTTTATGATGAGAAGCAATTTAGAGGTGCAAAAAAACAATTAAAGTGTATGTGGATTCTGGTGCTACAGGTGTTTGTTACTAATGAATGAAGTGATAGCTGTTGTTGGCATGTGAGATTTATCTTTCTTTGTGACTTGTGCAGCAGAGAGAGGATGGGATACCTTTGAAAAGCTGGTATAAACAGTCCACAATCACAGAAAGTCTTAGCTACAGTTTGTATCCGATCCGTAATACCAGAGTTAATGTTAGGAAAAGGTTAACTAGACTGATTAACTAGATTGCAATTTTGAAGCTTGCTGTAGCTACAAATTAAAAAAAAAAATGTATTACAACAGATGTTATGGTCCATCCATGACAGGTACCTTCTAATGTTCCAAATATTTTTTTTAAAAAAAAGCCCACCTAATACTTAGATAGACATCATTAAGAAAATGCAACATAATGAATGATAAATACCAGAACTGCTCTAAAAGAATTAAACACTCTATAAAACTGCTCACACATGTACTGTAACAGGCATTGATAGCAGTAGCTATACCTAAGACTGGGAAGCAGTTTCTGGAAATCCCCAATTATTTCCAAGTTCTCCAGATAAGTGTTATGACTGACCATCTTTTTTTTTTTTTTTTTTTTTTTTTTTTTTTTGAGAAAGAGAGAGACTGTTCATGCCTAACAAAGGTTACTAGGATCCCCTCTGCCCCCCTCTGTCATGTTATTGCTTCAGGGCTAACAGGACTAAAGAGCGCTAAGAACATATTTTGTCATTGAACAAATCTGTTGACTCAAACTGCCATTTCTTATGTGGCGGCTTCTGAGAGCTGAACAGCACCCTCGAGAAAACTACTCTCTGGAAGAAAAGAAATAACAACAGCAGAATTTCACTTCTCATTTCCCGTTGCAGTCCAGCAACTTGGAAATATTATCCATCTCTGTACTCAGTCCACAATGAGGAGAGGATTGTAACCTGGGAATGTTTCAGTGCTGATAGGATCCCGTCTTTCATATTTTTAAATGCTAAATGCCCTCAGCGACTTTTTGTTTCTTCCTTTGCTTTTAATTTCCAACATCCTGACTTCATATATTTATTAAAGCATTATTGAATTTCACATTCATGTATTTAAAATGCATTATTTTAGTCTATCACATCAATTACTATCTGCATCCATTAATGATTTTTTTGTGCCAAATATAATCAGCGTGGCTCTCCAAATAAGCCCAACCTAAAAATAAACTAAAGAATTAACATCTAGATATCACGGAAGAAGGCAGTAAATCCTGAAACAGCATCAGCTTTGAATGCTGCCTTTTTAGATGACTTGCCATCCACGGCTCGCGTCAGTCAGTCTGTGTGTTGCCAGGGTATCCCTACAGTATGGTATTCGTTTACATACTTTGAGTTGTGTGTTGTTTATCTAAAATGGAATGAACAAAGGAGAATGTCAGGGCTGAGCCTGAGATTTTTTGCTTTCATTTGTTTAAGCCACAGACACTATTTGCATGTAGCTTTTGTGGTATAATTGTTTGGGTTTAGTTCTGCTGACATTGTGGTGGGTTAGCAGTGCAGATAATAACAGATGACAGTTCCTTTTGTGGAAGTTAAGAACTAGCTGATTAATTGTTATTATGTTACACTCTAGAGGAAACCTTGTAATTAAACCACAAAAAGCCACATTAACATAATGTTAAGGGTCTGACTTAATCCCATGAAAGCAAGAAAATTCGAAGTTAACGATGAAGAGCGTAATGTTACGTGGTTTAGGCCAAGTGCTGTTCTTTGGAAAAGAGCTTAGTCTGACTATTGTGGTTGTTTCTGTGTGTGATTAGGGCAGCTGCATTTAAATCAAATTAAGTCCTTTGACTTTTCTTTGTGTGTGCTTGCAGATCAGGCTTTATAAAAAAGATTATTGAGTGCTCAGCTCAGCAGTTATATGTGGAGCTAGGTCTGATGCTAGGTTTCATGCTTCCAGGTACCTAGTCCTGGCTTTAAACCAGACGATGAGCTCCTCAGTATTTCTTTTATTTGAAAGTATATTTCCTGAAAGCCTACCAGACTGCTAATGGTACATTTCCATGGCATATTTTGATTTGCAGTAGAACACTATTTTTTATTTACTTGTATAATTTAGAAGAGGCATCTGGTTTATTTGAAGGAATGCTTTTCTAGAAGTTAAAATCTTCCAAGTTTTAATACAAACTCTGCTCTGGAGACAATTTTAAATTATTTCTGTGGTCACACTTCCCTGTCTTGCTTCATGTGTCTTTAGCTGTTTTATCTCACCCGTATCTACTGACTGAAAATCTCAATTCTGTAGAAAAGTCTGTGCAGACTTGCTATAGGGATGAAACGTGCCCCTAAATTTTGTGTAGTTAAACGTTTGAGGTAAGTCAGTGATTAGCCTGTCATGCTGATCACAGTGAGTGCTTCCTCATCTCTTCTGCCTCCATCCCAGTCCTTGACTCTCGGAGAGTGACAGCATCTGCCCACAGCCTGGGTTCGTAGTTGTCATACCCTTCTCCGTGGCAGCTGATTGGGAGCTTTGATACTCCCCTTTTGTGTGAACAATTTAGGTAACACAGACCTTAATTCTCTATTCTCTAGCCTGTATGATCCCGTGGCAATTTTATAGCCCATTTTGCATCTATCACGGGTAGAAAATTACACATAGGTTGATAGAGTTGGCAGTGAAGTGGCAAAGACAGATGATTATCTGAAAATTTCACATCCTCTAACAAAAAGACTTAACTCCTCAGGTATGGGCATCCTCCCACCTTGTATGCCTAAAGATTACTTTCACATATATTTACAGAAAATTAATGTCCAATGATTAGTCCAATGAAACCAGAGAAAGAAACACGTAAGTGCACGAGTTCCTGAATCGATCACAAGATACATGTGTAGTGAGTTACTGCTTGGCATTTTTAAAAACATGTACCATAAAATTAGTTTCAAGAGCTTCTTCCTATAAAAGACAATAATGGCAACAAAACTTCATGAAAGCAGAAACGGTTTTTGAAATATTAAGAACTCACTCAATTATGAAATGTAAACAATGTACATGGACTCCAGAGATTGCAATTACAGGAACAGACTATTTTGCAAGATGTCACAGCTAAAACATTCAAAATGAGAATACATATTTCATGTAGTTCTAAGGCTTTACAAACTGTAAAAAACCCTCTAACTTTATTTTCCAGTTTCCAGATTTCAGACTTAGTCCATTACACATTTTAGATGCATATTCCATCAAATCTGTCCTCCTTAGTTATCATGCGAACTCATCAACCACTGAATTTTAAATATGATGTAGTCATCCTTGTTTTGGGAAGCTAAAAGAATGCAATCTTGCCTCCAAAAGGTTTGCTATTCTAAACTCTCACCCCTATAAATATGCAAGAAGCAACTTCTGTAGAAGAAAGACAGGATTTAATATTTTTGAGCTTTTTTTTTTTTTTTTTTTTTTTTTTAACTTCTAGAGCATACTCTTTTTCAGTGCTGTCCTGGATCTGAGCATACAACATCCCTCTGACTTTTCCTGAGCTTTCCTGCCTTCTTTTATGTGTGCCTCTGAAGTGCTTCATCTGCTTTTCATCCCCTTCCTCCCTCTCTCTCCTGGAGAGGAGTCCAGCTGCTAGCATCCTCACGCACACACAAGCCAGCCCCCAGCCTCCTGGCCAACGCATGGAAGTGCTGTAGTCTGCGTGCAATTGATACACCTGCAGCTTTAGCTGTCTGGTTTATATGGGCCTTTTAATTATTTTTATCCTTCTCCTAAATGAAGGCCAAATACTATACTTACTGGCTTCAATAATATTTGTTCTCTAAGCAGACTAGTTTTAATAATTTAATTTTGCTTTATTAAACCACAGAGCTAGGTCAATTGGTATTTTTTTAATAGGTACAAGCTACAACCTTAGAAGTTGCAGGAGATTTTACCTGTTTTATCCACACAGGGTTCTAATTGATGTATGTAGCACCGAACACTGAAACTGTCATCTAGAGGAATCTTCTTTCAGCAGCTGTAAGAGCCTTATCTTCATGCCTGTGGATACCTGCCTTAAATATTTGATTTGTAAACACTTTTGCATAGTTGTGCTTGACAAGCACGATAAAAATGGTCGCTCATGAGCTACAAATCTCTTAACTTGCAGCTATTGCATATATTGCACAGCTGGCTGTCATGATGCTAGCAAGATTTTTGCTCCATGATCAAACAGGAGTTTAAAATTCAAAGCGTTCAAGATGCTTATCATCATTGTCATTTCTATGCCGTCCGGAAAATGATAAGAAAAACTTTTCCACCATCCGAGCCCCACCCACCTAAGATGCACTTTTAGCAAAGTTGCTAGCTCCACGCTGAATGAGTACCTTGCTATTTTCGCTGAAGCTAGACCCTTGCCGAACTCTGCCTGTTGGGGCCCACTTAATTTGAAATAGTTGGAGCACTGCACAGAAGCCAGACGCAGAAGGACACAAAAACTACATTGGCAAATGATCTGTCAAGTGACCCATGAACAAAATCGAGATTGAGTTGCCCTTTGAAATAAACCTATTTGAATTTTATTATCTCTAGAGCACCTTGTGTCTCTAATCTTGTGAAAGGTTAGTATTCCATCCATCAGAGCAAGATTAGAGCTCTAGTTGATGCCTGTGCTTGATGATAACTGAATGCAGCAGTTGGGGCTGGAGGAAGGAGATTCTTTACCATCAGCAGTTCAAAGAAAGATTGGGTAAACAGACGCTCAGGGAAGCAGGTTCGCAATATAGACCACATATATTCCAGGTCAGGATAGCAGAAATCAAAGGAGCAGAACATCAGCGAAGATTTAAACCTTTTAACAATAATCCAAGCAAAGCAAAGTTACCTTATTCCCATCATTTTATTTTGTGTCGCAGATAAGCAGACCCAAATGGCTGCTGCCTACTGAAATGCTAATCACTTCCTTAGTGTATCCATCAAGAAAAAGCTAAGACTGAAGGAATAAATGAGAAAATAATACAAGAAAAAATCCAGGACTCATGACCAGGTTAATGTCCACCTGATATGCACAGACAGAAGTGAAGAATGCAAATTCTGTGATGTTAAAAAATAATGCTCTGATTTCATTAATTCAGAAGTTTTCCCTCTCTTACCTCAGGTAAAAATAATTTCTCTCTTACCTGACATTTTGAAAAAAGCCTTAGTGAACAGGCATCGTTCTTCCATGTCCTTGTTTGCCCGAACTTTCTAAATTTTATATTATGCTCTGAATTATATATATGATTAAGTTAATAACAGTGCTGACCTTACATCTCGTTTTAAAAACAGAAAGATGATTTAGTTGTTCATTGTTCTATGGCAATGTCAGCTCCAGCCCTATGCCTTCCTTCAAGAATATAGGAGTAATCCAAAGGATTAAAATGTGTAGATTTTTCTGATCTATTAGTTCCTCCTGGTGGGTCTGGATTTGTGCCTCTGGCTTTTCTGTCCGTCCAGAGCAGACCATGTATTTATGATCTCACATTTGGCTTTGAAGGATAACAAGAGGCCCTTCAGACCTGCTGCCAATGTATCAGCCAGCAGCAAAATAACATGAGACTAAATTTTTTATTTACTGTCAAACTTCATAACATCACAAAGTAAAAAGAAATAGAGGGTAGGTCTGAGGTTTTCCAGAGGCAGAGGTATGTTAAAGCAGTAGAAATGGTTGTATGCAAGATAGGAACCCATTTAGTTCTTAGGTAGTACCCACAGTGTAGTCAGAAAATTAAAAGAAAACACAACAACAAACAATGCCAAAATAAATTTCAATTTGTAATAGATTATACTGACGTTCAGAGTATAAGAAATCAGATTAAATCAGAGCCTGTGACAGAATGTACAAACTTTGATGGCTTCTCAGTAATGATGTTTAGAAGAGGCCAATTTTAAAGCAAAACCACGTAGCAACAACAAGAAAATCCAGAGTACAACTGTACAACTCTTGATTCCAGAGACAAAAGCTGCTGTTTCTGTGCAATCAACAAAAAAGATTTTTCAGTACCCCCTACAGTTACCTCTTCAGCTACTTAACTATTTTTTACTGTATTAAGGGACTAACACTATAAACTATACATGGGTATGTAACACTAATTAAAGTGCTTAATGACTAAATACATATTAGGTAGGCTGTACAGCACCTATTGCAATTATTGTGACATTAAACATGAAAATTTCAACTGAAATTATTATACATACACATATGATAGGCAAGTCTGAGTGAACATGTGGTATTTACAAGAGAGGAACATACGACTAATAAAATAATGCTTCTTCAGTGAAAGTGGAGAATATTTTCTAGATAATGGGTCGAATAAGCAATATAATTTAATGCTGAACCCTCATATAAAAGTCACTTACTAGAAACACATTTCTAATTATATGGTTTGTAAATGTGGAAGCGCTTAAAGTATAAGGCCATCTAGGCTACATAAAATTATAATGTACTTATGAAGTTTCTTATTATGAAAAAGGAGCAGTGTAATTATGGTCACCTGATATGTAACATACCTAATGTTTCCATTTTTCAGAACTTATCACTGTTTTAGTGTGAGTTTGAAAAATCTTCTCACAATTATTTAGGTCCTTATTCAAGGAAGTACGTTGTCTCGATTGAAACCCAGAGACTGTGTTTTTTCCTGTGTCCTTTACAAAGAAATCCCTATTCTTTTTCTAGCCGTACTGAGATATCTGGCCCTTATTGTGCTATATGGCTGAAAGTTTCTCCCAAATGACTAAGTTTATCTACATTTGGAAAAAAATAAATAAAGAAGTTATTGGATAAAAAGTTTACAATAATATCTTAAAATAAGTATTCATTTTACTTGCCTATCTCACCAGAGTGCTAAAAACTTTAGTCTTTCAGATAATGCAGTAGTGGAAGCCCTAAAATCACCTTATGAAGTAATAATACATATACTCATATGTGTATTAAATAAAATACTAGCAGTGATCTAGTGAGGTTGATACGAAGAGACAGACTCCTGCGGGATATGAAGGGGAGCCTCCATTTCAGAGCCAAAGCCAGACTTCTGAGCTAAAGCCTTCTTTCTCTCCTTGTGGAGAACATCAAGGCGGAGCTGGAGCAAGGCTTCATGCTGAGGTTCCTCAGTCGGGTATCTGGAGTGAGGTGACGTGTGGCCTGGACTGCAGGTCCTCCTGCGCTTGACAAGATACACAGTTTTCAGGACCCTTGTTCTGCCCATGTGTTCACAGGAGATGGTTTTAGCAGCATTGAGAGACTGTATCTGAGGAACCTCTGGAAAACTGAAGTTTAATGCTCTTATCACTTTCTTCCTTTTATTCATTTGCCATTTCCCTGTTTTTCTGTCTTCTCTCCAACTATTCTTGTCCTCTCTGGCTTTTGCTTTCCTGTTTCACCTGTATTGCCTCGTTTCCTCTTGCTTATCCTCCCATATTTGAATGTTTTTGCAGTAGTATAGTGCAAGAAAACAAATATAAGGCCTCCAGTCAGCCTGGATCACCCTGGACCCTTCACCGCCTGCTGCTCAGTAGAACTGATCAGCTTTTCAGCTTGTTCCTCAAACCCCATCTCAGAAGGCTGTCACTCTTCATCTGGCAAGATTTACATGAGAAGAACAGTTAGTCTGAGTGTCAGCTCAAGCATGACACAGCGTTAATATTATGGCCAAAAAAAATTTGAGAAATACCAGAATATTACACAAGGAAATAGTGTCTAGCACTAATTCTAGGCATTGAATGGAAAGACTTTGCCACCAAAAGTGACCCAGAATCTCCACTCCACTAGGCTCAGAAGGAAGCATTGTATACCAATGAGTAAAACATGGCCTATGCCTACGTTCCCCCATCAAGCTGTCGGATAAAAAACGTGTACTGTGAGGAATTACATCTGGCTGAGAGAGGCATGAAGATTGTGTAGTAGACAATTGGGTCTCTAGATTGCAGAGAAGATGGAAGAAGCAGTAAATGGCCGAAGGCCTGGAAGTCCAGTGACTTCTGCACAAAAAAAACCCCAACAAAGAGACAAGCAAAAAACCAGTACCAAAATTCAGAAATAGGTTCTAGATCTAGCTCCTACTGAGCCACAGGACTTCATTTCATCGCAGGACCATAGGTAGGAGTCAAAGCTATTGTTTGTTTGCTTAGAGAGTCAACACCTTGTAGGTTCATTGAAATATTCCTGTCAATATGTTCAATAGATTCAGCAACTAATCGGCAGACCAGCATAGAAGCACAAAACTTTGGTATCACTGCATGGCATATCCATTTAGATGGAAAGATCGTATGCAAAGTGGCAGCTAATAAATGGGAACAATTCCCAAAATAAATTTGTCAAAGGAGTTATAAGACCACTCCTGTGTAGTTCAATCTAAGAAAAAGTAGATTATACTAACCCTAAATACATACCAGTCTTGCAAAGATAGTTTTTCAGTTCATTGTACCGTATCTTACATCTAAGTTTCCTTCTGACTGGAAAACTTTCCCAGTAGACACACTCTTAGGAGAAAAAAAGGTTTCTGTTGTGAAGGTAGGTCAGATAAAAATCAATCATGCAGCATCTTGATCCAGTGAACTGGTGTCTGCAGATGAAGATTTGTGTTGACTTTAAAGCTATTCAAATACAAACTTTGTTTTTTAATCCCTTATCTTTGAAACATCCAGGTAGGAAAGTTTATTGACTTCACAAAGCCCCGTAGGGGACCCAAGGTCTTTCCACCAGCACATGAATGCAGATCCAGGATCTGAAAGACTGTTTTCCTCAAAAATAATAGATCTTTTCCTACATTTGTAGCTTCTTTGAAGCTAACTGTATTATCCTTAACCTTAATCCTTAACCTTATCCTTAATCTATGATTTTATGCATTGACTTGTTTTAAGTCACTGATTGCTCAAATCTGATCTCTAGGACCATTGTTGCTCCTTAACTTTCCCTCTATTACCTTAGAAAACAAATTTCATCCCTCTAACAAACTGAGAACATTTAAGTGGATTTCCTGACATTTAAGTTAACTTAGTTTGATGTCACAAAACAAAAAGAAAGTTTGCTGCTTTAGTGAAGCTTGATCGTGTAGCTCAATTTACAAGCAAGAAATTCAATCATACCTCTGTATTATTACAGTAACAAATAGTACTGAACGCAGTGTCCAAATAGTCAAGAAACAACTGGGAAACCAGTCTGGATTTAATACTGCTTGGCCTTAATAGTGCATGGGGTTGCTTTGAGTGTGCATGTAGGAAAATTGGATAAGCTCAAAAATAAGTAAATTATCTTGGAGGTAGTTTTATCTTTTTTGTTAGTGGTGTTAAACCTTAACAGAAGTTATTAGCTGCATTCAGAGGTGTCTGAAAAAAAACATCAACATGACTTCATTACCTCTTAAACTGCAAACTTATAAGCAAAATTGATTTTATGTATATAATAATTTCAATGGGAAGTCAAACTTCAAACTGCTCTTACAGCAGGCTTCTGCCAGTTAGCTCAAATAGAAGTCTTTTCAATTATTACAGTATTATCTGTCTCAGGTCTCACATCTTAGAGGTTTTTTTGATGCAATACACTGATTTCTTTACAAATACTAAAATGAGATTGTTTCAAAGAGAGAGGAGGGTGAAATGAGATGGAACAGAAAGCTGTAATGGATTTACAGCAGTTACATTATATAAATACTACTGCAAATATTTCTTAGATCTCTGCACTTGCAAGTGTGACAGGAAAGTAGCTGCAGTTCTAATTTTAAACATATTGTGATGCATCCGGCCTGAGCTATTTGATACCCATCTTTCCACACTGGGATTCAGGGACTGCACTTCACGGGACGGTTGTGACCTAGTAGATGCTCCAGAAAACACCCCCTTCTTGAAGCTGAATAGTGCAGAAGAACTGGTTTTCAAACTCCTCAATGACAGCTCTTCACAGTAGTCTATTTAGTTTAAAATGTGAGGAAGAAACAAAAAAAAAGACACTATTCTAAAACAGAAGAAGAAGGTCTCTTCAATCCCATACGTGCATAAGTCCAGGTTGAGGTTTCTGCCTCTGAAGCCCAGTTCCAAAGTGTTGCTGCTGTCAGGTTGTGGTTAATCACCACATTGTAAGTAAAAGTCAATGAAGATTTCAGTGTTTTCCTCTGGCCAGCCAGAGCCTCCTTTCAGACGAATGACTCCTGCCCTTAGTCAATTCAAGCTGTCTACTCTGAGAATAGACATGAAGGCGTGCAGTGACTTCAGTGCCACGTTCCTCCCCAGCACAACACCTGACCTCTGAACACCGCAGGACTGCATCTAATGATAACAAATACCGCCTCTGGTTGGGGACCTGCTTGTCAAAAAAAAAAAAAAAAAGCCTACTTTTTGTTTTTTCTTCAGGCAGAATATATAAATTAAATCAGTTTTATCTGGCTTGTAGCAAGGCAATTTGTTGTTAATTTTCCCCTATGTCTTATGGTCTACCTTACACTTCCCTGTATTAAAAGACAACAAACTTTTAATATATTTAAAAGATTGTTGTAGATTATAAGCATAGCAAAGAATTTTCATACAAAATGTTAGATGGTAAATCTCCTTAACTATTGAACTGGATATTTAATAGCCTCTAGTGGTGCGTAGGGAAAAACAGAAGAGTCTCTATATTTTAAAACAATTGTTGCACTGAGTCCCATAGTTTATATATTGTTAATATCATTTTCATGAAAGCTTTAAATGTTTTTCAGAAGAAACTGTGGTGAGTCATGAATTTTTCATGAGGTGTTATGCATTTTTATGAACATATGATGTAAAATTCATCATTCTGAAAGTCACAGACACCCACAAAATGCTACATGTCTCTCTTTGGTCATGGATATTCATGACAGTACTATTGCTCTAAGTGTTTAAATGCCCATTCATAAATATTCTGGAATGTCGCCTTCTGATGCCATGTAACATTTTGCTTACGTTTTATGAGTACTTCACTTGGGCATTTTCCACTTGATAATGAAAGTAGAACCTTCAGGGACAGTTATTAGTGTATATATAAATTATGTGTAAAGCTATCTCATTGCTTTGTTTTTATTCCTAGCATTTTCTTTCTTGGTTATTGCTAGAAGTTCAATGAATTCCTTCAGGGGATCTTGGGAATTTCAGGTTTCATATTTATAATCAAGGATACATCATGAGTATAAAGTACCAGATGCAACAGACTATGAATTGAGGTTCTAGAGAGCAGTAAAGATTTCCAAAAGGATGTGTTAATATCTAATTTAATATTTCTTATGTGAAAGTGATGTGTTTCATCTAGTTGCAGGATTGTCTGTATAGAATCAACAGCAGAATAAAGGCTCCCTTTTAGACATACTCAAGTGTTAATAAATGACCTTTTGCAGTGAAGAAACAGTAATTTTGGCATGTGAAGGTTGCACCTGCATCCCCTGAAGTTGATAAAGTTCTCACTGATTTCAGTGTTGCAGAATAAAGTCTTATAGACCTTTACCAATGCATGTAATCAGCTGTGAGCAGATGACAGATCCTTTAACTCTGTATTAATGTTCATTTGTACAATAACTTCTTTGTACATCAGCATTAAATAATGCTTTAAATTCTTTGTCAGATCAGGTTCCCATTGTGATAATGGCATTTGATGTATAAATATCAGCCTAGGGTTTTTTCCATTTGCCTGCACCTGATCTAACCTGTCCAACCCAGCCCATGACAGATGTGTTTGTGTTTCCTCCCCATCCTCATGTCCTTTGTTTTAGCAGAGGACAGTGGTGTTTGCGTTGTCTCCATGCTCCACAGTGATGAGTGGTTAAGGATGGAGCCTCAGTGGTCTCCCCTTCCTCAGGGTCTCCTTTCCATCCTTGCAACAGCCTGACCCATAAGGGGGAAGAAGTCATGGACTCTGGACAGGAGGCAAGGAAAAATACTGCAGTGAATTGTCTTCTAGGATCACATCTTGCAGTAGTCTGAGAAACTGAGACATTAAAGAGGGTAGAGAGACCCTCATCTTTACTCACAACCTTTGAGACTGCACTGGCTTCTAAAATATTTAGTAGCATCCAAAAGATTTCATAATGTCATGATATTTACAGGTATAGGACATTCTAGAAAGGTATCGATATCCATTAACAGCTAAATCATTTTACCCATAGGTGATTTTACCCAAGATATAAGAAGTAAATTACCTATTCAGGAATTTGTGATTATAGGGCACATTTAATTATCTGACTTGTATTTCTTAGCTTTAAATACAATGTGTGTATCTTCAAAATGAGTTAAAAAAGGAGAGCAATTTTCAACAGCCCTCATCACATTGTTGTTCCTAATGGGAGCTGAAATTCATTTCCCAGTTGTGACTGTTGAGTGTTTCTAAAGGTCAAAGCTATAAGGGAATTTTAAAATTAGTTACTCACGCTCACTGAAAAGTAATACCAATGCACTGGTAGCCTTATGCATATGATTTGTTCACTCTTGAATATAAATACAAATGTAATGTCAAAAAATAGGGAAAAAAAATCTGCTGCAAATATTCTCCTTATAGCAATTTTTTCTCAATCAGGAAGTTAAACTGAGTTATTTTTGTTTTGCAAGGTTAGTTATTGTTAGAAGAATGTCTCTGGACACCTAAAAAAAGCAGTTGAAAAAATGAAAAAGCATAGAAACCATAGGGGTTAATTTCACTTGATTTTCCTTGAGATAAATCACAACTTGCACTAATTGAAACCATAGTGGAATATCTTAAAAAAAAAAAAAAGCCTTTGCAAGAATCCTGCAAAAAGATGAAGAGTTCACCAAAACTTTTTTTTTTTTCCGTGAATGACTTCATGAACAAAGACAGACAGAAATAGGACAGTTTGAAAAAAAGATGCTGCCGTAGATGTATGTCATGAATGTAAGTATCTGTACCTAAACAACCCCAAAAGAACCTTTCTGTCCAAAAAGGTAGTCAGCTTACATGAATTCTAATAGCCTTCTTACCATCTGACTTATCAGGGCCGTGAAATTCAAAGATGTGAAATGAAGTTAGGTACCTAAAGTCCACATAGGGTGTAGACGCATGCACATCTTCATATTAAATGGTAGATCACTGGAATTTTTATGTCTAAATCCTCAGAGCTCCTTGAAAATCAATGCCCACAATCAGGAGAACAAGGCTAAAATGGGGAACTGCCTGTATATTTTGGATGGTGTTAGTCAATGATGGATGCAATCAGTATGCCACCCCGAGCGATATTTTCCGTAAAGGCTGATGTAAAATCAGACATATATCCCTGTCCAGAAACTCTGAAGATCTCTGTGCAGCTGTGCTGATTTTTCTCAGGTAGCGGCAAGACTGCATGTCCAGGGTATCAGATGCACCATGGTACAGCGTTCAGATCTCAAGTTCTGCTAAAGAGGAAAGCTGAGCAGAATCTATGGTAATTAAATGAAATCTCTTTTGGGTCTTTTTGGTCTTAAAGCTCATGCATATCTTTTTGATTTTGGGAATCGGACAAGAAACTGTTCTAGCTTTGCATCATGTCCTACAGTCAGATATTGGTTTTGCTTAAATTACAGATCAAAAATAAAATACAAGGGAATTTATCAGGCTAGGAATGATCATAGAACATCAGCTCCAACATAATACAACTTTGTTTATCTAATAATTTCCTCTAGATTGTTGTGATTATATTTTGTTGAAGGCAGTTATTATATCATGTCATGCTGCAATATTATCCCCAGTCCTGATCCACTGATTTATGGTGACAGCTAGTCATCACTTTGGAATTGGGCTAGCTCCCACGTTGAATGCATTATGACACAGGATTACCGATGTTAAAACAGAGTGAGAAAGTCAGCTTTCAGTTGGCAAAGCAGTGTGAGAGCTAACAAGACGCTATTTCTAATCTGAGAGTAGTACCTACCATTCAGTAAAAGACTCTGGCAATGCATTGTGTCCTTTCACTTTGTAACTGAGTTGTCTTACGTCCCGGTTTCAGCTGGGATAGAGCTAATTTTCTTGCTAGCAGTTGGTATAGTGCTGTGTGTTGGATTTAGGATGAGAGTAATGTTGATAACACACTGATGGTTTTAGTTGTTGCCACGCAGTCAAGGACTTTTCAGCTTCTCATACTGGCCTGAAAACAAGAACACGGGAGGCATCCAAGAAGCTGGGAGGGGGCACAGCCGGGACAGCTGACCCAAACTGGCCAAAGGGATATTCCATACCATTTGATGTCATGCTCAATATATAATTGGGAGAGTTTGCCAGGAGGTGGGTGGCTCAGGAATCAGCTGAGTATCAGTTCCAGATGGTGAGCAGTTGTGTTGTGCATCACTTGTTTTGCATATTGTTGTTATTAGTATTATCACCATCTTCCTTTTCTGTCCTATTAAACTGTCTTTATCTCAACCCATGAGTTTTTTCTTTTCCTTTTTGATTCTTTCCCCCATCCCACTGAGGGGCGGGGAGTGAGCGAATGGCTGTGTGGTTGGTTTAGCTGCCTGCCGGGTTAAACCACAACATCTTATCACAGAGAAAATGTTTAATAAAAATTCAGACTTCATTTGCAGAGACTGTTATTATCAGTCTTGCATCCTAAATTCACAAATAATGTTTAAAATAAAAACTAGCTTAAGTGTTATCCATTGACTGGAAACCCACCATTTAAGCCGATATAGAGCATGTAATAGTTTGAAATAGCAATCTTCTCTCTGTCTTTTCAGTAGCTCAGTGTGCCTTAGACCTTATCCTTTTCAACTACCTCATAACCAGAACTGAACAGGCTTCCTGAAACCATTTGGCTAATAAATGAAAGCTGTATAAAAACGTGCTTGCAACATAAGACATACCCAGGACATAATCTGTCATATCAATGAATCGCTACTTAAAATTAGGAAAAATTATTTCCAGCATTAACACTGTTCATGACAGCCTATTTTGGCAGCAAAAATTTTCACAAGATGTATATGTTAAAACACTGTGCAGCTCTGTCTTATATAGATTCTCCTCTCCCACCCTAGTACTGGAGTGTCTTGAAGCACATTAAGCAACATGACTAATGTCTGTCTCATCTTCGTTCTTTTACTTTGAGCTGAAATATTACATTATTTTTCAAAAGCTACCTGCATGTTGATGAAATATCATCTTTGCAATGAATGTCAAATCTTTAAATTACTGTGAAGACGGTGGAAAAATTCAACCTTTGTGGAAGCAAGTACAGTTTCTCTTGATGTAACTGGATAAGTGCCCAGTAATGCTAGGACACAGTTTCTGTGCATAAGCATCTTGATGTATGGGAGATTTGTGAACTATAAAAAGCAAGTGATCCTTCACAGCAGCATTAATTTTGTTCGACAGGAGTTGATTGAGAATTTTTCTAATTAGTACAACAGCGGAGATCTCTTTCTCTCCGGAACTAAAAAGGTATCCAATTTTGTAGCTGTTGCTGCTTTATTACCCTGATCCTGCATAGGGTTACTGATGCAGATAACTCTCTTAAACTAACTGTCTTTTGTATCAAAGCATACAGAAGACTAACGGTCTAACTTTTTAATGGCATAATAACTTACTCTAAGCAATAGCTCTGAAAGACTAGAGACCTATGAGAAGACTAAAAATTAAATAAATGTACTGCTATTTAGAGGACATTAGCTTTCCTACAGAATGCATATGTATGGTGTCACATTTGAACTAGCATGAAATTTAAGCTTGTGGAGTTACTGATAATGTTTGTACTGCAGTATAAATAAAGATTGCAACCAACATGGTCTGCATTGTGCTAGATGCTGTACAAGCACAGCATAAATGTCTCTCCCTCCCTGAAAAGTTTGGTTGGCTTCCAACAAACTGACTGTGAGATTGCTACATCATACCCCCGCACAAAGAAATAATAGGCTAACAATCTCAGACAAGAGGAGCTGTCAGCAAACTTGGTTATATAGCTTTGCTGTGACTGACTTACGCAGCGGCATGATCTTTTAAGATAAATAGTGGGATTCCCAGTATAGCTGTGGACTGGGAGGAGCCAGCACGTGAATTGCTTACAGCAGCCCCCCAGCACACAGAGCCTTGTGGGAGAGAAGTCAAGGGGCTTTGATTCACTGCTTTCGCGATTCTCTTTCCCAGTTGTCGTTCAACCTTAAAACAAATTTTAATTTGAGCCCCAAGTTCTCTGCCATCTTCTTGCCTTCCAGACTGTGTGACTAGAGAGCTAGATGTATTCAGCAGTACACCCAGCATACGTTATTTCTTAGAAGAAGAAATGCTGAATGTATAAAATAGGATGATTCAGATGTCAAGGATACCACCAGGTCAGGGTTACGGGTGAAAAACAGCTTTGTTTTACTTTTCTTTAAAACAGCTTTGTCAGAATTAGTGGATAATTTGGAAGAACAACAGAGAAGACTATGTTGTGAACCTCAAGTTATTCAATTTGGCAACAAAGAATAACAAGGTTTTCTTTTTCGTTGGGGGCGGTGTTTGCTTTTCCCTACATAAACTATTTGGCAAAAGCATATTCTTTTCCAGATGGAATTTATTCCATATGAAAAGCTGTCGTTTTAATGACAGTTTAGACATTGATACTTTTATTAGAGTATATTTTTCCTTTAATAAGTGCTTTGATGTAGCGAGTATGTTCTCAATGTTCTGTGTACACATTTTCATGAGAACCCCTTTGCAGTTATCTGGGAGATCAAAGACTGCAGCTCTGCACAATTTCTGCCAAAAAACAAGAGGCTCTTTTCTTACCGAGTCCTTGTAGACTGGTTCACAATGTTCGGTGCATTCTGCTTTCAGCTGATCACAGTTGCAAATCCTCAAATTTAGAGTAGATTTTTTCTTACATAGTGTTAATTGCCATCCTGCCTTTAGCATTGCAGTGGTTCTGCATTTCTATGAGTCACTGTAGCCGCAGCGGGGCCCTGTGTAAAAGAGTATTCACATCACAGCATTAGCCAAGACTGTAAGAAGTCAGCACGTCCCTGCCGTTAGCACACACAGATGTGTCTATGGGCAATGACCACATATTTAGACTCTGGTATCCTAGAGTTGGCTGCGTGATGAGTCCTGCATCAGTGCAGATAATTTAATTGCAGCAAATATATGTGTTTTGCCAAAGGCATTACCATCTCTGCCTTACTGTCTGCAATACCCCATTTACAGGCCACAGCAGACACTGAACTCTTTTCCAAAGGAGGTTTAAGAAGGTTGACAAGCAGACCCTGTAGGAAGATGGGATCTTCCAAAAAGTAGGAGAAGCTATGCCTGCTTTTGTCAGATGTGTTTATAGAGCTATTGTACATGCTCAGTGAATTTCTTGGGAGAACCTAAGTATCACAAGGCAGTTAAAGGATCTTAACAGAAGAGATGATTACATATTTTGCGTATATCCCATGGGCTCGGTTTCCAGTAAGAATACATTTCAGAAGCCAAAATTTAGAAATATGTTATGGTTTGAGTCTGAGTAGATAAAAGGCGTAGAAGCGGTAAAGTCTGAAATCCTTTCAAAAAAAATGTGAAGTCTTCTGTTCCAAAACCAACAACTGGCTGTGACTAGTGGAGGGTTCTAGTACTGTTCCTCAGCAGAGTAGCAAATTACTGAAAATACTAACATTTTCTTAGTATTACCTAGACACGTAATACTTTTAAGAAGGATTCTGCTCATTTCCACTCAGGTATCTTTCAAGTTCTCTTCATGAATATTTGGAAATAAGTTTTCAGATTTATTTCCATGGTGTTCTTCTACATTGTAAGAACTTCAGCAAAGTGGAACTTATCATCATCTAGCTATTCTTAAATTGTTACATTTTCAGTTAAATCATCATATTAATGACTTTATGTTTAGCATAGAAGTTTTAATATACTGGCTATGGAGGATATTGCAAGGGATGGGATTTCTATGTTTAAATAGCAGATGAAGAAGAACCAGAACTACCCTCACTGAAGTTCTTTTAAATGGGTTTTTGCATGTTCAGTGTTATAGGTTCTACATCTTTCTACCTTGTTGAGGAATTTAGGTTATAGTCTATTTTTCTTTACCTCTGAATAAAGCTATTTCCTATCCAAATAGACGAATTTCACCAGCAAAGCACTACTGTAACAACATATTAGGACAAACTTTACTAATGCTCATTGAGGAATGCAATCAGAAAACCTTTGGTGCCTTACTAATATATCCAGTTAACACCTGCTTGTTTTCCCTGCAGAGTTTTTCCGAGAACTTCTGGAGAATGCAGAAAGATCCTTAAACGACATGTTTGTCCGGACGTACGGCATGCTGTACATGCAGAACTCAGAGGTGTTCCAGGACCTCTTCACAGAGCTGAAGCGGTATTACACAGGAGGCAACGTGAACCTGGAGGAAATGCTGAACGATTTCTGGGCTCGGTTGCTGGAACGGATGTTCCAGCTCATAAACCCCCAGTACCATTTCACTGAGGACTACTTGGAGTGTGTAAGCAAGTATACGGACCAGCTGAAGCCGTTTGGAGATGTACCCAGGAAGCTGAAGGTTCAAGTGACTAGAGCGTTCATTGCTGCACGGACCTTTGTTCAGGGGCTGACAGTAGGCAGAGAGGTTGCAAACAGAGTATCCAAGGTAATCTGAATTCGGGGAGGGAGGGGGTTAAGCTTGAATTTGTTTCAAACTTGCTAGACAACTGAAATCTGATTGTGCTTTTTTTTTTTTTTTTTATATGGGGGGGGGAGGTGTTTGGTTGGTTGTTTTTTATGTCTACTAATATACCCATCCTAAGTTTATAAATAGGGGCAACAGTTGTTTTTAATTCCTGCTGGAGATATTAAGGCAATACTGACTGGAAAGCATTTCTCTTTGCTTAGGACACAATGAAATACCAATATACATCAATGTTATAGCATGGTAGTGATTGTCATTAGTAATTCAAAACTGGCTACATATATAGATGATGATGATTACGATCAGAATTTAAATGTTTCAAGCAAATTTATGCTGCTGTTCATTAGGGCAGTACAGCCCCCACAGCATTCATTCATCATGCAACTGGGTGATGGATTTTGTTAGAAATGTCTAGTCATGTTTTTGATGAGAAAATAGACGAATAGTGACACCTCTGGAGCTTAAGCTTTCCCAAAGGATAGTTTGACTCACATTTATTTTAGTTTTAATTATTTATCTATGCAAATATTTATGATGATTATAAACCTTGAGGGCTTCAGATAATTAAAGCTATGAAAGAAAAAAACACACACAAAAATAACCCATCTGGATACCAGAAATGTGCCTGAATGACTTTCCCTTACACAGTGTTTCAAACTCAGGTATATTTTTCTGAATTGCTGTTCCAACTAGATACTTGTCCTAGCTGTGTCCTGACTATTTTGCAGTCCTAGTCTGTAGTGCATTTGGACCTTAACTATATTCTGAATTCTGAAGTGCTCTAGTGAGATCCGCTATGAAATGCCCAAATACTTACTTCTGGACGGTAAGTGCATGCATGATTTTGATGTTTGCCCCTTGGAATACTTCTTGCATTTACAAGCTTACACCATTCCTCTTCATTAAGAGGCCTGGCTCTCTTGCTTCATTTAAACCACAGCCAGAAGGTGAGGTAGAGGTACAGCTGATACATTGTACAGTAGACTACAATTCAAGCACACAACAAGATGAGACTTCTAAACTTTTCATATCCTGCATGAGGTGATATTTTGCAATTACAAATTCAGAAGCCATGAAGCCAGAGAGGTAATCAACAAATGAGAGCCTGATTTTATGCCTAGGAGACTGCATGGGAGGAAAGGGTCATTTTGCACTTAAAAGTCAGTGAATGAAATACATGATCCTGATTACCAAGCTAGAACCAAGGTCTCTTCCTCCCAAGTGTCTTCCTGGTCTACAGGGTTGCCTTTCCTTTCTTCCTGTCACTGTCAATTCTCACAGTCCTTTCTGAACAGTGGCAGGGCATCGACATGAAATTCCAGCCCTGCTAGTCTGGTTGGGGGCAGATAGAGCTGTTTAGCCTTTGAGTGTGCAGAACACATATATCTGCAGCCCCAGATTTCCTCTGAAGAGTGGTGATGTCCCCGTGGGTCAGGTTTTAAGTGAAATTGCTGAGCTCTGATGTCACTGTTGTCAGTAGGCATTAGGACTTGCTGCATCAACTGGATCAGACTGTAGGGAGTAAGCTGTGTAATTCATGTAATAGATGTGTAATTTGTGAATCCCAAACAGATTAAGGTATGTATTGTCTGCTGAGATGTCACTTTCCCTGTGTATGTACATGAATGTACAGAATGTGCAGGTGTCTCCCCTCTCACATACCCATGAAATATTTTCTTCTCACCTGCTGGGTTTTGGGTGCATAAGCCCTTTCAAGAACAGGGCTTATCACAAGATCACAAAGTGATCCTGTGATCCTATGATCCTATAATGAGAACTACTAGCTCGGTAATTGTAAAGTGAGTCTTTTTGTAGTGTCACTTGAAGATGATAACGATAGCTCAATAATGCTTCTGCTTTTTTTTTTTTTTTAACATAAAAGCAACACTTTAAAACCTTTAAAAGTGCTTGGTGGTTGGTGCAAGATACAGTACAGGTTCTTTGCTTTATATGTACATAAATAGTGATACTCTATTAGACTACATCTAGAATACTGTTTTGGGCCCTTCCCATACAAGAAAGACACTGACAAACTGAAGCAAGTAGAGTGGAGGTCACTAGCATGGTCAGGACTGGAGTACTTGCCCTGTGAGGAGAGGCTGTGGGACTGGGGCTTGTTCAGCCTGGAGAAGAGGTGACTTCAGGGGCACCCTAGCAGCAGCTCTTGATGCCTGCAGGGAGGTCATCAAAGGGATGCAGCAAAGCTCTTCACAGTGGGGCATGGTGGGATGTGATGGGCATGAGTTGAAACAAGGGCCGGTTCAGACTGGAGAAGCTTCACCATGAGGACAGTCAAGCAGTGGATCAGTTGCCCAGAGAGCCTACACAGGTTCCATCCATGGAGGTCCTGATTGTATGAAGCCCTTTGAGATGACCATTTTCATGCTAGTCTGAGTTCAGAGCTGACCCTGCTTTGAGAAGCAAGTTGGACTGGAGATCTTCTGAGCACCCTTCCAGCTCGAATTAACCTATGATCCTATTAAAAGATTAATGAAATGAATATTTTAACTTAAATGTAGAATATGCTTTGACTGCAAGACAGACTTTGGTATTAAAATCTCAGTGGCTATATTCATACTCTCAGCAAATGGTAAACAATTGCTGATTTTAGGGACTTTGTGTCACATGCAACCTGGTGAGGCTGATACAAAGAACCCCAAGCGACACCAAATGTTCAAGATTAATACATTTCCTGTGGAAAGGCTGTGATTACTCTGAGATCCAAGTTTTCGTGATCATATCGTAACTGTGAATTTTTATGCCGGTCTGTCTACTTTAGAAAATGACAACTTCTTTTCTTTAGACATCATTTTAAAAGACTGCAACCATTCCTTAGAGTTAGCACATTGCAACCAAAAAGGTGGCAGGTAAATATTTTTTTTGTTGCTGTTTTGGAAGTCATCCAGATTCTGAACAGATTTCATTTTCATTGTACTCTAATATTGAGAGATTCTGTGATAAGAATGCCACATCTGGGTAAGTCAAGAGAAATGAAAAAAAAAAAAAAAGAGGAAAAGAAGAACTGTTGCAGTTTTTTTACAGAAATCTATGGCCATTGTCTGCACTGACTGGGAACAGAGGGGGATCTCCTAGCTGCAACATCACAAGCTAAAAAGATTTTTTGCTTTGTATTTGTGGGCCCATTATCTCACTGAACTGCCACTGTCAAAGGCCACTCACGTAGAAAAAAGTTGAGCCTACACCTTAAACACCATGAGAAAGAGATTTATTAATGAGAAAGTTGGTAACAACTTCTCCTTTGGGCCTTTAATTTAGTTTCTCAGCCTGTTCTGGCCCGTTTCTGTAAAGGAGTTGGTGGGTCACACACACAGAAGGGTTCATTCCCTGTCTAATGGCAGGGATACAACCTCTCCAAAGATTGCTCTTCAGAGATGGTGTAATGTTGGCACTGACAGAAAACAATGCAGTCAGTGTATTCCTTGCAAAAGAGCTATACTCCCCTCTTTTTCCAACAAAGTACACACTCAAGCACACTCAAAATAGGCAACACATACCACAAACATTTTCCTCTTAGAAGAGTTGCTATTTGCTTATGTCAGATTATAATTTAAATAAGGCTCATTTAGATAAATGGGGAGGGAGGGCAGTTAGCATGTCTTTTTTTTGTAATTTTTCTAATGTTATATTTCAATCGTAAGCAGACATAGTTGGTTCCATCTACCTGAAGTTGTGCAGTTTTAGTTTAACAGTGTTTACATAATCTCAAAGTCCAATTGCAATTTTTAATTTTCAGAGATTTTAAAATCTTTTTATTTCTCATACTGATGCATTAAAAATTTGTCAGTCTACCTTTGCTAAGGGTTTGTTAAATCTCCACTCAACACAGTGTATTTCCACTGGCTTGAGCAGACTTCAGCTCACTACATTCTATATATGCTTTGTAGAGCTGCGTATGTATATGAACAAAATGTGATTACAATATTTCTTAAAGTGAGAAAAATGAAAAGTGTTTATTCATTAATATAGAAGAATCATAGAATATCTCCAGCTGGAAGGGACCCATAAGGATCATCGAGTCCAACTCCCTGCTCCCCACAGGGCCACCTAAACTAAACCATATGAGTATTGTCCACATGCTCCTTGAACTCTGACAGCTTTGGTGCTGTGACCTGGGGAGCCTGTTCCAGTGACCGACCACCCTCTCAGTGAAGAACCTTTTCCTAATGTCCAGTCTGAACTTCCCCTGATGCAGCTTCAATATATAATATTCAATATGTAAAGAACTGCCCTTTTGGGCACAGCAAAGGTCTGTTTAGTTGATTTTTTCCGCAATGCCCAGTAGTTTAAAGGAGCAGAGCTTGTCACCTAGTATACTTTCTTAAGCTATAGTTAGTAGATGTTTATGGATTTTCTGAGCTACAGGCTCAGAAATAACTGGTAAAATTTTCTACCACCTGTTTTTCTACTAATTTGTCAGATTCTAAATACAATAGGCATTTCTGCTTTGTTACCATTTGGTGGGGAAAAAAGTGCCATTCTTTTCCTTTCCACCATAAAAATAACATATTTAAATGTCGATGTTTTTGAATGCATTTTCCTTTCCCAACTTTTTCTTGGGAAAAAAATAAAACACCAAAAAACCCCAAAAATCTTCCTGACCAGCTGTGATTTAGTATTTAATGTTAAACTGCAGGAACTACTGAAAATATTTCTGAAGTTGCTGCCAGCTGTGATTTCCAGTAATGTGATAGAAAAGAGGTATGCATATTTTTCACGTTCATCTTTTACTATGTCTGAGCTCTGGATACTTTACAGAAAAATAATGCTAAGTTATTCTTTCTGACTCTAAATAAAGCATTCTCAGTGATCATAATACTGTCTTTGAACTGTCACTGAGTGGACTAAAATGTAAGCAGAAAAAAAAAAGGGAGGGAGGATAAAGCAATTAAAATTTTAAAAGAGTAGGTTTTTATGACTTTCCAGGAGCTTCTGATTCCTGAAATACTTTTCCAAAATATATTCATAACTGAATTACAGCAATTACAAAGCTTGTGGGAGATTTTTTTCATTAAATGATGAAGAGCTCTAGACCAAACACAGCATGTAGAAAACAGAACTAGTTCTGAAGAAAAGATTAAGACTGAAACTAAGGGTATTTAAAAAGATAGTCTAAATCCTTAACTGGATGCAAATTTGCAAAATACCGTACTTGTTGGTACAGGCAGTACTCTTTCACTAACAGAGTGTTATCCCATCAGGATAGCATTCCACCCAAAGAAATTTTTTCCTGGAAACATTTTCTTTCCATATACTTTTCATTGAAAGTTATAGAAAACAGGAGGGGAGGGGGGGGAAAGCACATTTTTTTTATGTTTCATAAGCATAAATTCTCAAGCCTGACTTGTGCCGATTTCATGTTTTAACCTGGGTAAATTCACATTGAGAACATATGAATTTAGTATAAAAAAGCAAATAATGAAGTATGACTGGTCAGTCCTATCCAAAAGCACAGTCATTAGTCAGGTGTCATTACCCCAGTGCTGCTCAGAGCTCTAATTTAATCCCAGGCAGGCAGTTACATCTTCTTTGGCTCTTGCACTGAATCTGGTTCACTAGGAACAGCATGTGAGTGCAGAATACTTTTATTTACACAGATCTAGGGTTTTAGTTATTGTTTGCTAGTTTTGCTTTTCTCTAATGTTGGCTGTTTTGTGGTTTGCTTGGGGTTTTTTTTCTGAATTTGACCACTTTCTTCCCATTATATACTGGGATGAGGACAAGAAGAATTGTTTTTTGTTTGACTTTGCCTTTCACACTTGCAAATTCATGCTACCGGCAATGAAAGTAGTTTTTATACCAAGAGTAAAGTGAAGCTTAGCTCAGGGGCATCATTAGGAGCAGTTAGTGATTTTGTTAGTGGCATAAACATCAAAGATTTGTGACCCAGCCACTAAGAACTTATTTCATTAATGCATTTAAATATTAATTATCATTTATTGCAAAATAAAAAAGGTTGTTACAATACTTTTCTCATTGTGTGGCATAGGCTATATGTCTCCCTCTTTTTAAACCAATTAAAACCATTCTTCCCACGAATATTATTAAATTATGTTAATATCAGACTGCTTATTAGGAACCTGGTGATATATGGGCAAAGTGAAACAAATTCAGTAATACAATTATAAGGTTAAACCCAAGATTAGTAGTGAAAAGCAGTCTCTAGTAATTGCCTGTGATTACTTCTACTCACAGAATGCCAGGCCGCTGCTTTTCTAATACACCGAATCAATATTCTTACAAACTCTGCTTTTCATGGTTTATAAATAAACATTCGACAGTTTGTGAGAGCCATAAATAAAGGTCAATATTGAATGTCACACTGATTCAGAATGTAATTATTGCAGGGAAGGGGGGAGAAATATGACATGCTGATAAGTCAGGTAATTAAAAGCCAAAACGAATAGTACTTTAATGCTGGAAAATGTGATTTGTGGGGTGTGACAGATAAAGAGCTATATGTCCTGTATATTTTAACTTCATTGGCTGAAGAGATCTGGCTTGTTAAAGAGGGAGAGGAGATCTAAAAAGGACTATGGTTTTCAATAAATTTTAATCCTTAGTTCAAACTGTTAGTTTAGGAACAGCCCAGCTGAGCAAGCATAGCTTTTATGATTGCTTCCGTGTCTATTGTTTTAAGGTTTTTTTCAGTCATTCATTTTTTTGAGTTTTAATTGGGTTAGTATGTCTTTCCAAGAACTGGATCATACCATACCATGAATGGGCCACATTCTCTTTTTCCTTCTTCCTGTCCCTTGGTGTTCCTCAGGCAGGGAGTCCAGTGATTATCCAGCCAGGGCAGTTTCAGGGCTGAGAGATGTCTATGGCATAGAAGCAAGAATGAATGGTATCTACACTGGAGTGCTTTGTGGGAAGTATCCTTTGAATTGAGGTTCTCCAGCTATGCACGAAATCTTTCTTCCTTTCTTGGAAAGAAAAGGGACATAAACCGATCTAGTTAATTTACAGACATTTCATGGGAAAATAAACCAGATGCCTTCCAGATATCCCAGACTTAGTGGGGTGCACTGATCTATTTTCCACTTTCTGTGCACTGGAATTTCAGATGCCCCAGAAGAGCAGTTCAGGAGAAAAGGCCTAAAATTAAACAGCAACTCGAACAAAAGGAAAACAGAGGTAGGAGGTCTGCAAAAGCAGATAGTCCATGACTATCTATTAGAATTGTCAGATATAATCCAGCCTGGCCTCTCCGTTTCTTAGGTCCTTAAATTTCATTCGACTAGCTTTGTATTGACCTTAATAACCCGAGTTTAACTGAGTCACACTGCTCAGTAAGACATTCAGTCTTGCTCAGCTCAGTATCCCTTAAGTAGGTCTTCCAACCTGGTTTATTCCTACTTTGTACCACATCACATCTCCAAATTTGGGGTAGTCCTGTCTCCCTAGATTCTTTATATCATTCGTAAGCAAAGATCTTCTGATTACAGTGCTTTTGCTCAATTTGTACTTTTTTCAAAGTGCCTGTAGCACAGAAAATACCCTTCAGTTCAGCTTTACATGAAACTTCTACCATATATTAGGAAGCAAAATGAAAGTATCTTAGTTTAACAATGTAATTAAATACTGTCATGACACATTAGAAAAACAATTATTCAAATCAAGGTTTTCTTTAGGATTGCCAAAAAGCAAATTTTACACACAATCTTTTAAAGTTTTCATACCACTTGTATTCCCCACCTATAAAAGGTGTTGATGTAGCACCTGCAGAAGCTATGTAAACAGAAAATGTAGAACTTTTTCAGAGGAATTCCTAGAACAAAGGGTGTATCTTAATGCATGTCATGATACACAGCCAAGTCATGATAAAAATAATGGTGAAGAAGCAAAGCTCACCTAGGAGCTTGCTGACCCTGCTAGATTTAGACCTTCTCAGTAATTAATCTTACAGCAGGTTTTACTTTTTTTGCTGGTGTAGCACAGGAGAGTAAAAGAAAATTCAGAAGAATCAAACAGAAGTAGGAAGGAGATTAAAAAGTCTGAAGGTTAAGCAATGCAAAGAGATCTATATCATCTTGCAACATGCTGACTTTTTAGAATGACTCTTTTTACTGATTGTCTTCATGCTGTTTCGAAGGCAGCCTATGGAAGCACTGTTTTCCAGTCACGATTTGATAAAAGCAATTCATTTTATTTCTCATGTGAGCCAGAAGGACAAAAACTAATAGGTTCTTCTTCCTTCAGGTTTCTGCAGGAAATATTAGTCAAGGAAATACCTGATTTACCTAAAAATCATCAGGAATACTAACTGGAATTTAAATGCATATCTGCTTAAGTGTTATAGCCAACAAAGTCATCAGCAACACATTGAAAAGGTCAAATTTCTTTGAGACTTTAAAATAATGAAGTCTGAAATGAACAATGTGGATCTAAGTTCAGTTCTCAGTTATTCAGAGGTCAGTGACAGTTGGCTTCATTGTCTGCTTAAGTCTTGCATCTCAAAATATATCTCAAAGAAAAGAAAGATGGTATGAGCATAGGAATACAAAATGAAGCATTTCATTGTCAGGAAAATAACAGTTCTGGTCATCTGTAAAATTTTAAACTTATCTCCATCCTCCAGTGTCTGCTTCTTATGGGAGTTTTTTATGCCACAAGCTTGCTGAGTTTTTTTCCATAATATTTTCTGAAGAGAAATGTCATTTTTGTTCAGTCCACATGTCTAAGGCTATCATTGCTCTTTCTTCTTCTTCTCCTTTCCTCGTTCTCTCTTTTTTTTTTTAAGCCCTTAGGAAGAATTCATTTTTTGAGTGAAAACTAAATGTACTAGACAAAACGGTGGAAAAGTAGAGCTTTGAATAAGATTAGTAGGATTTAGTTGACCTCAGCTATACACATCTGTCACCATTACATGGCCAAGAGCAGAAGCTAAGTGTATAGAGGGTTTAAATACAAGAAGTGCCTGCTTGTCCTTCATAACGATTTGCCATCCTTTGACAGCTGCCATACAAGGTGTTGCCTTTCCCCAACAACTCCACGCAGTTTTACCTTGTGAACAACTTCCCTATTCTTGAAAATGGTTTTGCTTTTAAAACTGCCAGAGGTGTTTTGATGTTCAGGTCTGTCCCGGTACTGTGCAAGCTTGACTTCTGGTCTTTGATTTCAGAAGGTTTATCAATTTTGCATGAACACACCGCTGGAGAAATTACTGGATTTATTCAGGAAGCAGATACAGGCTCCCCACTTTACCCCCGCTTATGTGATTTTCAGTATCTCCAAGCAACAGAATTGCATCTACACTTGCCTTTTGTACTTTCCATCCCATGATTCTTTGATTCACGTCCATATGTTGGCATTATCCGTGGATCGAAAAGCAAGTGTGTATAAGGCAATATCTGGCAAGATGACAAAGCTAAGCAGGGCTAGTACACTTATTCGCATTTCCTAAGTGCTCTGCATGCTGAGTTGTTATGCCTAAACATCAGGGGTTCTCTCCACAACAGAAGACAGTGATCTAATTGTTCTATTTCAAATGGAGATTTTATGCATCCAGTTGGTAGAGGGAAGCCTGAGCCACCAAATATATGGATCTGAATTTTACAAGAGTAACTTTCAGCATTTAAGTGCAAGAAAGAGAGAAATTATAAACTGCATTCTTCTCTTCAGCAGTTTGCTGGCTCAACAGTACGGCCGCTCGCTGTGATGTTATGGCACACTGTGGCAGCTGTTATGAACCCTGTTTTTCAGACATGACCCAAAACAAGTGGTTGCATATGGATCTAAGCACTTGGTTTTCTCTGTCTGAGGAATGCAGTAATTAACCAGGTTTGGTCTGTGGCATCTAAGCTGTATGAACTCAAACCAGCTCAGGCCTAAGAGCCGTGGAAACATATAAGGAAACACTTCTCAGATCAAATACCACCTTCTCTTAGCTCTATAGTGTTCAGTGGTGATGGAACAGGAAATTAGGTTGAAGCAAGTCTGACCTAATCCTCACCCATGTAGATGTGGCCATCAGTGCTTAACTCTGCCCTTTCACTATGCCAGAAACCAAACCCATGTTAGACAACAAACTCCTCTTTGTGAATTCCACACCCAAAACTAGTAGCCTCTTGCCACGTTCACAATTTTCTCTATCAGATCGCTATGTTCTTTTTTGGATCTGGCCACACCACCTTTTATACTTACCTGTTTCCCAGCAGAAGATGAAATTGTTAGAAGCATTTATGCATCTAAATTCTTCAGGTTAAATCTATTATTTTGTTGTTGGGTTTACCTGATTGTATTAATATTAGAGTGCCAATCAATTCATTGTTTATTTGAAACAACAATTTAATTTTATATACTACTGTGCAAAGGATAGCCTGAACGAAAAGAATCCGTTTTCTTCCAATCTGAGTGTTAGTTTTGAATTTACACTGACATTTTCTTTGGATAAGTGGTGGCTATTTTAATAGTTAGTTTGAAATGTAGCATAGAGGCAGCTTAAAGCACACTGTGGCCTTTAGTCCTGGAGATCTTAAGGTAAACTTCAAGGGAGTAACCTGCTACCACATAGAGCATATGAAGACAAAACTGAAAGATGTTCAGAAAGCTCCTGGCTGCCTATCCACCCTGGCAACATATCCATCATGTGTAAGATGTAGTTTTGTAGGAAAGATAAGCACCTGCGTATCTTTCATCATCACACATCTGTTTGTAAAGAACAGTGCACATCTGCTTTTCAAGAAAAATGTACAGAAATCAAACCACAGGACAAACTGCTGTCAGAAACTTCCACACAGATCCTCAAAACTGAAGTTCTTTTGGGAGCCCTCAGGATGTTTCCTGGCCATAAGTAAGAGGTTAAAGAAATCTCTTAATTCGATAGAACTTTTTTATTGTGACATAATTCATTGTAGGTAGCATTCAGCATTTAGAAGTAAGACAGAATGAACCAGCTGCAAATGAATGCAAACTTAAATCAGAGTTAAAATTTTGGGTAAAGAATGTTTGCAGATTAATTTATGCTCCGGAGTCTCCAAAGCTAACAGAAGAAGCTGGCTGCCAATCTCTACAACTGTACGCTTACCTTTTCTTCCATTTTATTTTATTCTTCTATATATAGAATTTATATTCTTATTCTTCAATAATAAATCAATAAAATGATTAATAATCAATTATTATTATATATAAAGTTTCTGGGGGAAAAAAGTGTCAAAAAAGTGAAAAAAAATTTATACAATATTTAAACATTAAAGTTTATTAAAAATAAAAGAAAAGGAGGGGGGCAGGAGAGGTAAATGTTAAACCTGAAATGGCTCAACTCTCTTGCTTTTACCCTGAACCCAAAGAAAGCATCCTATGGCCATATCTTATTTTCAGTCTGATTCCCCAAAACTGCTTCTGAGAGAAATGTCTTCCAGACTTAGCTAAGTACTGAAGCACTTATGTGAATGTACGTATATCATCAGTACAGTGCATATTTTTATACGTAAAGGTCGATTCTCTATTTAAGGTTCAGTCTGTGCCTCCCTCTCCCTCCTCCCACTTTCCCTCCTGAATCAGTGAAAAGTACCTTAGCCATTGACTTCAATCTGAATTTGATTAGAGTCTGATTGTTCGGATCTGTATAAAATCAGGTAGAAAACAAAGTTTATTAAGGAAAGGCCTTTACAGGGAGACTGAAGAACTTACTGATGGAAACTTATCGCTGAGGAAATTTGGGTGGAATAATACGTTTTCAGTCAAAAAATGACCATTTAAAGGCATAAGAACAGCACTACAAGTTAACATAGGTAAAATGTTTATAGACTATCAGTAAATGTAGTTAAATTCATATAAAATCATCATCAGTGAAATTTAACCTATGTACGTGATTTAGTTTAAACACACTGTAAAAGTTTAATACATTTCTGAAGCATATAGCACAGAAAAGCACCGTGGGGTGCACAGTGTTCGTAGTCCCTAAGGGTGATTCCTGAGCCCTGTGGCAATTGATTATACATAGAAAAGCATAAGAGATTACATACATGAAGAAGAACATGAACAAAATTCACTTCTCCAAATAACTTGGTAAATTCTTGCTCACTCTAGTGAGTGAACTGGCTGTCAGGGTTTGTTTGCTACCTAAGGACTGCTACAGGTGCAACATGTATACAAAGCACTGAAAAGGGTATATCTATGAAAATGGATTGAGATCCACCATCTACTTTTTACCCATCAATTATTTATTTGTCAGAAAGTCTTTTCTCTATGAGTTAAAATGTTCTGTAAGCCATTTTTTGAACAATAGCTATAGAGTGACAGCACAAAACACTGTTCAAAAGAGGTGTTGGAAGAGAAAGCTCTGCTAGAGACTGAACTTTAAAAAGTTTTGAACATTTCTCTTTTATCATCCCATCTGCAGAGATTCAGTGCTACAAGGACATTCCCTTAGGCAATATCAATACAGTGTGGAGGTTTATGAGCCAAGATACACATCAAAAAGAATTTTAATAAGCCTTGACAGATATATTGCATTAATAGTGCTGATGTAGTGAGGTAGGACCTACGCAGTGGGGTGTGTAAAGCACTAAGGTATTCTTACTGTTGGCTAAGATATGACATAGAACAGACTGTCACTTTGTGGAAGAAAGAAATGTGTTAAGTAAATGTATTGAATTATTTTCTTTTTTCATTGTCAAACTTCTTTTCCTGGTGACTACGTATTGCTCCTTAGTAGGAGGAGTAAGTACCTATCAAGGAAAGATTAGGTCTCCATAAAGTGAATGAGTTTACTGCTTAATCAAGCGATGATCCTTTTCAACACTTTTTTCCTCTTGTCCTGTCTTCACACTCACGCATGCGCGTGTGCACATACACACATACATTCACGGAGTGCCATGTTGGCAACTAAAGTAGTGGGAGAACTCACTGTGTTTTGTAAGAGGTGAATTGGACTATCCTCCTTTGCACAAATTAACAGGTGTTGAGGTCCACTCACCTGTGTTTATGCTCCAAATATATTTTAGCATTCAAATTTAGAGGACTAGAGCGTGTATATGTATATGGGCACACAATCTAACTGCAGGTAATGGCACACAAATTTTGCTATTTGAGCTTGTAATTACTATATGTTGTTACCATCTGATGGATATTTATTGCATTACATGGAATGTTGATATGTGTGTACACAGATCACAGAAAGCACTCTTTGATCCAGTATCTTTGAAGGCAATCTTAATACAGAGGAAAACTTTCAGTCCACAAGTGCAGAGAATTACTTTAGGTTTCCTGTGCCATTGTCTTTTTGGGTCAAAGCTGAAGCAATGATGAGAGTCACATTTTCCTGCTCAATTTTATCAGTGAGTAAGAACCTGAGTCTGCTATGCTGTCAAGTTGACATCCTTTAAAAACAATGAGAATAAACAAATGCTTTCTAATGGAGCCATTTTTTGCTATTATGCTTTTACCTACATGTGTTTGCAGCATGATCCAAAAAGCTTCAGAACTCAAATGTTTCATAAATGCTCTAAGATACTCAAATACGTTATGTTTAACATGTAAGTGACAAATGGTCAGGCATGGGAAGAGGAATGGAAGTTCTGGTAAATTAAAATGCTTAGAAATGTGTTTATTAGCAAGAAAAGTTAAGGGCTTACAGTGCAGAGAATATTAAATGAGTTGAGAAGTTGCTAAGAAGCAGAATGCTTGATATGGAAAAAGTAGAGGAAAGGTGTTCTTGGAAGCTAAGATCTAGAGTGATATTTAATAACAAGAATTTTATATTGCCTAGGATAGGCACTTATCTGAGGTAACTAAGTTAAAAATAGAGTGACCTGATGCTGTTTCTACAATCCCTGGAGAAAAATAGGCACCTCCAGGGGGAATTCACATCTTGTGCAGGTTGACCCATGTTCTATAGCCGAAAGTCTCTCTCCAGCCAAGGAGAAGGAACAGGGAGAACCACTTGTGGCCATTCAGTGCATGCACCAGCCCGTAACTCGTCCAACGTAAAACTGCCAGATAATGTGAACATCCCACAAACTTAATGAAACTTCCTCTACACCCAAAGATGGAAATTGCCTGAGGTGCTCTTGCCAACATTTATAATAAATGGCTTACATTATTTTATTTCCTTTTTGCTCAACTGCAGAAAACACACCTGTGCATGTTGCTTGTAATATTTAATTTTTTAAAAACCTAACTTTTAGTTCACATTTTTAAATGACTCTTTAAGCTGATATTTTTTTATCATGGTTAAGATTTCATTAGAGAACTCAAGAATAGTGTTGATAGCCCAGAAGGTTACTTTGCCTTCCACATAGATCTATAGTACTTATTTCTTACCAAAAAAAAAAAAAAAAAAAAAAAACTGATGAAACTCACAATTATAGTTTCTTCTTGCATGATCTGTATTCATCCAAGTAGATGATATCACAGTTATCAGAAGTTAATTTTGCAGATGATGGATGAAGATTAAAATAAGAGAGAATCAACCTTAATTTCCTTTATACGTAAAATGTGGTGCTTCATAATTCATTTTCCTGAAGTCAGACTATAAAAAGTGAGACTGCTGTTGAATTGAAATGGAAAATCTCCTCTTTAATGTGTTGTTCCAGGTGTATAAAGATTATTCATTATTAGACTAAGGAGACCTTGTAAATTAAAGAACAGGTAACATGACCAAAAAGGAGACCAAAGTCTATGGTTTATAGAGTTCAGCTGCTATGCGTACTTAGAATTGCAATTTGACTTTCTTAGCAATCATTAGGGAAAAGAACCTTTAAATTAGTGACATTACAACATAACTACAAATGTAATATGTAAGAAACTTACAGCTGTTGGTTAGTACCTTCTGAGACAAGAAATGCCCGATTACGGAAATTTCAGTCTGCCTGTTTAAATTTTTGTCAGCATTAATATTATTGACTTACTCTTTTCCCAAGATAGGAATCTGTATCCCAATGCAACTAACTTTGTTCTGATTGCTGTCAAAGGTATTTCCTGATTTTTTGGCACGAGGTAAAGGTGAGGATTTTTGAGCAGTTGCCTCAAATGAAATGGTGGTCAGAGGGGAATAACGGGGGCGGAGGGAGGGGGGGGAGTGAAAATCTCTGTCCCTTTACTGTGAGTGAAGTGGGTCAGAAATAGACATTGGCAGGTATCAGGCACAAAGCATCCAAGAACTGCTCCTGTCAGTATTCAGATGATAGAGTTTGCTGCTGGTAAGATCTGAAAACAGGTATAATTTCAGGAGAATAAAGCTGAGCTATTTGTAAAAGAGGGGTTTTTGCCAAGTGTCAGATTATTTAAAGTGAATATCCCCACTAAAAACAGTTGTGCAGATAAATGCATTACTTGAATATCAATACAGTTCTGCCTTGGTATTTTGTAGTTGCCAAATAGTTACGTTCCATTTAGCTAAGTAGATTTGCCTTTGAGTAGTATTAATCTGGAGAAGGGGAGTAGTTGTTTTTTACCTTGGGACCATAATTGTCTTTAGGGCGGGGTGGGTTTTTTTTTTGGTTGGTTGTTTTTTTAGGAGTCGATAGATTGCTGGGTTTTCCTTTTTGTTACAGAGCATGAAATGAACCTGGCAAAGGAGTGAGTGCCTCAGTAAATACGAACAGCCATTTTTGGGATGTGCCTGAGCATTTTAATGGGTCTCATCCCAAAGCATGTGGTTTAGCTAATGAGAGAATTGACTTCAGATTGTTCCATAAATTCTGTTCTGGTGTAGTCAGAAAGGTATAAACTGATTTACTGTGAGAGAAATCTCTTTTGCTTCAGGAAGCTGTGGAGATGGTAGGCTGCGTAATTTCAGCCCACTTTTCAGGAGGTTCAGAGGGGAGCTGTAGTTGGAAGTAACATCCTGCACTAGCCTGGCCATACTGCGAGGGGGAAGGAGCTATTTGAGCATGTAATCTCTTCTCTGCACCCTTATCAGTCACCCTACTTCACGATGTGGTAGACTTAAGAGTGCTTAAAGAAATTTTTATCAGTCTGATATTATATATGTCCAGTAATAGAGTTTCAATGATGTACTCAAGAGACTAAAACTTTACATTGTGTGAAAACTTACGTTCTGAGCTAGAGATTAATTACACAAATGGAAAGATCTTTTTTACCTCCTCACTTTCACCACAGGAAAAAAAAAATGCATTCCCGTTTCTCTTATACAACTTTTATACTCTTTACACAAGTTTTAGTGTATTTTTCTCATCAGAGGAAAAAATATCTCAGAAGTCTTACTAAACTAGGAAGAATTGTAGATGAAAGCTGACCTTTACTGACTTATTTATTTTTATAGAGATTTATTCAGAATCACATTTCTCCGAACATGGAGGCCCCTTGGGTTAGCTCAGCTAGTCTCGTTCATTAAGCAAAAGAGTGTTACTTTCTTCAACAGGGTTTCAGATGATCCTTTAGGTTAACCAAGATATGTAGGTTTGGAGTGTATTTGCCATGGGCTTCCTCAATAAACAATGAAAAGAGGTAAGCATCTCCAGAAAGCAGTTCCCATCACCAGTCACACAAATTGACCTCAGGATGTTGCTGTCTTTCTTTACTAACTGTAGAGGAGAAAATAACTCTCAGAAGTAATATTTTCTTCCTTTAGATTCTTTGGTTACATGCACGACATTATGTGGGGAAAAAATCCAGCCTGTCACTATTAATATTCAATATACTATTTTGTAACTATTAAGTTAGAGATTTTTAGGATTTTATCATGGATTCTTAAGATTAGCTACTCCCTCTTAATTAAATAACTTAAATATAATTGTTAATGACATTTTATTCAGTATTTATTAGTTAGTCATTGTGGAAATTATTTCTGAAAGGAGAACAGACCAAGATAATGATTTTCTGTAGAAATCAGCTGGCTTAAAGGCAACAAATATACAATGTTGATACAGTTCAGTGTTCTGATGTGTTAGCAGGGTTGACTGAGTAATAAAAAATAGATAGTTGAATATACTTGATTAAAAGTAGACCAATTTTACTTTATTGGAAGGAGTATTTCTGAAAATGTTTTGAAATCCTCAGTTTTGTAAATGAATTAATCTGAGTATTTATGGGAGGAACCTGCTGTTAGTTGGTCAACAGTTGAAGAATTTTGTTTTTCAATAAAGCATCTAAATACATCGCTACCTAGTCAGACATACAATTATCCAATTAAAATACACAGTCTGAAAATAAGTTAATGGTAAACATAATTTCTTAAATTCTGGTGAGCAAATGCTATTGAATAATGAAGACATCAACAGAAATGGAAATTGATCAGCATTAGAAAAGCATCATGAATCTCAGAACCTGTACAATTTGCAATGATATTTCATCAGATATACTGATTAGGGTTATGACATAGAGTGCCTATGTGTTTCCAGGTATGAAACTTGTTGAGTAGTATATTTTCTATTTTTATCATGGTCTGTATCTCACATTTTCCTTTTTGCTCCCAGACATCCCAGATAACTCAAACATTAATTAAGCTGCTTTTTTTTGTTTGATTGATGGATTGGGGTTTTTTGTCAAGAAAGGACTTGTTGACTCAACTGAATTTAGATGGCTTATTGACTAGGAGCTCAGTTACTTCCAATCAACAGTATAGATATAAATCACATGTACCAGTGTTGGATCAACAGGTGTACGAAAGTCACGAAAAAGATCTAACTCAAGACGTGTTTATGCAGCACTACTGCAATACTCCACTTGTTGATCACATTGAAAGTGCCTAGATTTTATTCATCTTTCTAGTTCTGACTTTTGATGTGTTCGTGGTTAACATTCTGCAATTAGCACAACTGTCTCTGTAGCACTTACATTAAAAGCATAACATTAGCATGAGTGTTAAATATCCTGGGAATACAGTTCGTGTCTGTACAACTGATGAATTTATATTGCTGGAAAGGTTTTTAAAACACAGCTTTAAAGAGTTATATAAAAAGTTATGTAAGTACATAAAAGGATACGTAACTTTGGTTGGCAGAAAAAGTCGTGACTAACAGGAACTGAAAGCATGACTAAGGTGTGAATAACGTACCTGTTCAAGTGGCTTTTTTGATACCTAGTATCCCATAATCAGTCACAGCATGTGCTTGGACTAACTCAGTTTTCTCAAGGCAAATGTAATATGTGACTCCTGGGCTCTGTTACTCTTGTTTATCAGTGATTGAGACAGTTTTCTGCCATAAATGCATGAGCGCTTGAAGGTTGTACCCTTTGCTGCATATGCTGGACACGTGTTGTTCGTGGGCTGCCCATGGTACCTACAGCAGTTCAACCTCTCTCTGGCAGAGTCAAGTGCCTGAAACCACCACGTCATCCTCTCTCCTATTGTTCGTGTATCTCATTTTGGCTTGGGCGCTTGGCACTGATATCCCACGCTCTCAAAAACCAACGCTCTTCATGCAGATGGGATGGCCTTGGCAGTGCAATATACTCTCCCCACCTCAACCCACAGTTGACTGGCAGCTGTGTCCTGGAAAACTGGCATGTTACCTTGCAAGGGGCATATTGCCATCCCTAGACAATCGGGAACCTCAGCAGCAAAATCATCACAAATGAGTATCAGCTGTTAACTTTCAAGAACTGATTCCAAGTCACTGGGGTTGGCTAGAAGCATGAAGTCTTTATTCTATTTATTCCTAAATTCAGAAGTCTCTATTGCATACAGCCTGCTGTCTTTCAAATAAATAAGTCTAGATTGAAGAATAATTCTCCATACAATATTTACAGCACAGATATCCGTGGTCTTTCATGAATAGATGGAGATATGCAGTTTTCAGGAATATTTTAAATTGAAAAAAACCCCAGAAATTGTTGAACATGTTTGATGTCTTATCTTATGCATGCTTCTGAGAAGCAGTCTGTGGTCAGTAGTGAATTAGACTGTTATCAGGGTTAATAAATGAATGTTTCATACCATTGTCTTTTCAGAACAAAAGATAGGAAAGAAAATAATGATCTGAGTCTTGCCAATGGTCATGGGTGCAGACCATACCTTCTTAATCAGGAAACCAGATAATGCAATAAAATAATGTAATAAAAATAGTATGTCAGGCAAACTTAGCTACCATTTAAATATGTGATTTTGATCAGAAAAATGTCTGGAGACATTTTTCATTAATTTTTCTTCACAGATTTATTTATCATATTTAGTCCATTTTAACAGGTTTCTTAAAAATAAATAAAAAAAATAGAAGGAACTTTGAATTACTAAACCTGAATGTTAAAATAAGCTCAGTTTGACTCTTATGAAGATTCACTGAGCCAGGGTCCCTACATAGTTCTGTTTTGTCTCCAGCTGGATGGGACATTTGTAATGAGGAGCCGGATGCTGCACTGAACAGTTGTGGAGATCGAGAAGCAAGAACAAAATTGAATTCATTCTCCCATAATTCTGTGCAGTTTATAGCGCTGAGTGAAAAAACTTTGATTTTTCTTACCAGACAAATATGATACTGGATGCATGTACCTGGCTAGAATGTTAATAACATGATGACATTTTTGCATACTGTATTCTCAGACTGGAAATGAATTTTGATTTATCATCCAGTTTTTAGGGCAATTTTATTTGACCTTTTCTAAGCACTACCTCCATTTATTCCTGGGCAGCTGACAAAGTCTCTTTTCCCCGTGACATGGTATTTGTTAGAAAATATGAAAGTCAAGGTTGGTTTTAAATTACTGGCGTCACACATTTAGTTATATTATGATAAATTTGGGTCAGCTCTGTTAAGCAGACTAATGAACCACCCCCCCAAATTTGTTCCAATATTGTTCGAACATTTTAATTGCCTCTCTAGCACTTTTCCCAGGTGCTTTTAGCATTCAGCCCCAGCTACATGGATAAGACAAAGGGACGGGGGACTGAACCCTGGCTTAAGTGGCACAGATGAGCTCACATTTGCATGCCTCTGTCACCATGTAGAGTGAACGGTGCCTTCCACATTCATGCACAAACTAAATTTCTTTTTTTCTAACTGGGATGAGTAAGCTTGCATCCTGGAAAAAAAGGGGAATGTTATGTGCCAGTTTTCAGCACCTCTCCCTCCTTTCACAGGGAAGTGTGTTATCGTGATCATCGCGTCAAGTTTCGGCTGGGCTCTGTGTTGTAATTGCCAGCAGAGTAGCGATACAGAATAAGCTGGCTGCCAGCTGGGCTGAGAAAACTCACAGCAGGGTGGGCAAGTACACAAGAACCCCACATGGAAGGACGAATCCGAAACATGGCTCTCGTCCGGTGGCTCTGCGTATCTCTGGAGCGCAGTGTCTTCAGCTGCAGGTTTCTCACGTGCACAGTGCGAACAGTGTGAAACCTTCGGGTGTTCCAGCAAGTGACAAATTTACAAAAGAGAAAGAGTATGCTGTCAGCACTTTGCTCACAGCCCATTGTAACATTATGAGAAGTCAGCCTTAAAAAACATAGAACTAGCATTTTTTTGAAAATAACTGGAACGTCAGTAGGTGGAGGTGTCCAAGTTTATGCCCCTTTGTTTTATAAAGTGAGCCCATATTACTAAGCCGACAAGGTGAACTCACTATGAGAATTAACATTCACTGTTTGCCAGGTTTTTCAGACCTTTATTTCAGGGAGTGGAAATGATGCTAATCGCAGGGAGGGTGCCATGTACCCGAGACGATGTGGGAGTGATATTGTGTGTGGGTACCTATTCCACATACTAATGGGAAGTTTAAATTTTCTCTGCTCTCATCATGATAAATCCACGTCTGTTTGGGACACTGAGCTGCTCCTCCAAGAGAGACATCATGCCTATAAATAATTCTGGCAACATTTTAAAGTGAATTAGACTTTGGCTTTATGTTTTTCTCCACACTGTCCTCGCACAGAAAGGATTGTAGATGTCAATTATGTTATCTTTTACAGAGAGATGTGAGATTTTTGTATATGTTTCTTGATCCACTGTGTAGAAGGGAATGCTGTTACCATGAGTTTACAAGACCTATAAGGCTGACTAACTGCACATAAAATAGTAATATGAGAGAGCATCCTGTTAAGAACAAAAAAACTATAAAATGATCCAGATGCAGCTGCATCTCCGAATTACTTCATATGTTGGCTGTTAAACATCTTGCAAATGCTGTTGACTCCTCTTGAATGCAGTTCTTGTTAACTGTACACTAATCTTATTTGTGCGCAGTGGCTATGTAAATTTCTTTTTATAAGGGCTTTTTTTCCCTGGCAAATTGGACTTGTATACAAGAGATCTTGATGATGTTATGATTCATAGGAGGAACCAATATATTACACATAGAGAGGCATGACAATCAGTGCAAAACAGTATTATGAATCTCAGGTGGATATCTGAGATCTTCCTATAGCTTAAAAGAAACAGAAAAATCTCTTAATAAACTTTTTCTCTGAATATGAAATTCAAAAGCATCTTTTATTGCTCTATCCAATGAGCATTCCATGGTTTTGATTTGCTGTTCTGTTACTGTTTGTAACACATCTCAGTATGTTGACTTGGTACATTAGTTCTGACCTGGCAAAAAATCTAAAAAAATTATTCAGCTTTAAATTTGAGGTACTAATTCAAAACCAAGAACATCACTTAAATACTTTTCTAAATAAGGGCCATAAGCTCCACAAATAAAATGTAATATGAATATTGAATTTGCAGAAATGTCTTTTTTTCAAAGTGCATAAGTTTGGTTATTGTTTTCACACAGTGATTTTGGAGTATTTAGCTATATTCATCAGAAACCATGTAGAAAAAATATGGGTTTTTTTTCTACAACCAGGGATTCACGGCTTCTAGCACAACAGTACAACTTATCAGAATTAATGTTAAATAATTACTGCCAAGAGAATACTGTCATGCTAATTCTTATGGCAGCATTAGTAGGGATTAAAGATAAAATGTATTTAATTTAAGGGTTTTTTAAAAGAAAAAGAAAAAAAAGATTGCTAAGGCTAAATCTTTCCTGTTTTAAATGCAACAATGGTTCTTTTTGAGTCTAATATGCTCTAGAATTGGGACTAATATGTTATTTACAATAAACTGATTGAAAAAAAAGATGATTGAATTATGTAGACTGATGTTTTGCTAAGATGAAATTATTCTAATTTTTGAGAGAAGCCTGAGTGTTTGTAATGCAAGTTGTTACTCTTTCATTGCAATCACTAAATTAAGATTCACTTTTGCATATTGCATAGATGCCATTAAGGCTAAGAGTTTTAAAAGCAGCTAGAGATTTGGGGAGTTCAGTCTGAGACACCACAGAAGAGGGATTCCCTGAATTCTGAAACTACTCAGCAGTTTCTAAAAATTTGGACTTTGAAATCTTCATTGTCTGGGCAACTGTATCCCCTAATTACTTTTCAAAATCTCAGTTTAATGTTTAATAGAAAGCAGATACCTCAGAAATTGCTCTAAATTACTAGTTTGAGACAGTGGTGATTTTTTTCCAGAATATGTAAATCTTGCTTCAGGAAATTCCAGGCTATCTAGAGTCCAGGCTTGCCTAGACTTCTGATCTGTATTTGTTTCACTAGGCTTTGAGAGCTGACCTGATAATTTTGGGAAGTTCTCTTTCTCCTTATTTTGAAAGCAGTTTCATGTTTACACATAACAGTTGGGTTTGGTTTTTTTCCAGAGCAGTTTGGCAGCATGAGCACCAGGTTGGGGTGTTTTGAGAACCAGCAGCTTGGTGGTTAGATGGGGGAATCTTAAAGTAAAGCTTATTTCTACTGATATTTCCTTTCTGGCTTCTTCTTCTTTATTTTGTTTCTCCTACATCAACCCAAGCTAAAAACATTAAATTATTATTGATTAATTATGAATTGGCCTATCTGTGAAAACTGGACTAGTGGCCTTGGAAGAACAGTCAGCTCTCTGTACAATAGAAAGTTTATAGGTAGTGCTAGAAACATGGCTTTTCAAATGGTTATCTGTTAAACAGAGGGAAAAATAAAGAAGGAGCATAGAGGACTCATTTGGAATATACAAAAAGTGCAGAAATAAGTATTTTATTTCTAAAGAATAGCAGATAGAAACTTCCTGACTCAAGAAGGTTGCACTGGATGAAAAAGGATCGTGTATTGGCAAATAAACATGAATTGATCATAAAATGAAAGGATAAAATTGTTCAGATTCAAGTGGGTGTGACTGAGTTGTATTTAGTTCAGTCTGAAAAAGATTTGGCCACAGCCTGTTTTGATGTGAATTGTGTTTTGCTTGTGTCCAGGTGTCAACAGTCCAAGAAAGATATTGAAACAGTGGTGAAGACTCAGAGAAATGTCATAATAATATTTAGAAGTAATTCAAATATACCCCATAGGAAGAGACTGAAAAAGCTAAGTCTATTTCTTTAAGAAAAAAAACCAGTGTGAAAGGTGATTTAATCATGGCTTTTACACACATATGTGTGGAACAGCAGTTTGATGATCAAAGAGGCTTGCTTTTAATTGAGTAAGATACATGAAGATGCTCTGGAAGCTGAAACTAGGCAAATTCAGGCTCTATTCAGTACACAGATTTTTAATTGCAAGGGTAATTAGCCATAGAAACAGCTATTCAAAGGTTATGATGGCCTCCCTAGCACTTGAAATTTTGAATATTAAATTTGATATTTTTTTAAATAGCTTTTTCAAAAAGCTCTACAGTGTTTTTAACCTAGTTATTTGACTTGAAGTAGGAATTCATTCCAAGACTTATTGGCTATATTTTGCTAGTCTTTAAAACAGATGACTGCAATGGCCTTTTCTGAGTTTAAATGCTATCAATAAAAAGAGAAAGAACTGAACAGAACTACTTTAATAGTATTATGTGAAAAATTAGCCTGATCACACTCATTTACTAAATATTATGGCCACATTTTGAGCACCATTTGTGCAAGAAAGCACAGAATAGGTTCAGTGAAGGAGACTTGTCTTGAAGCAATTTTCATAGTATTTTGATTCTATGCTGAAGGGAACGGAAAGACTCTCACAGAATAATGTAAGTCTGTAATTTAGTAGAAGGTATGTGACCTACATGGGCTGCCTGATATTATTTATGCTGATAACAACAACAACAACAATAATAATAATAATTGTAATTTTATAATATATATGAGCCCTCAGTCCTAGAGTACAGACCCCATGTGCTGAGTACTATAAAATGCAGATTTTCCTTTCACGAACTGTGCGTGTGAAGGGACAAATCCCCATCTTGCTTTGACCATGTAATTATACCAGGACAAACCGAGTCTCTGCAAAGCAAAGCCTATGCCTCATATTGTTTCTAATTCAGAGCGATTGTTTCCCATCCAGGCAAAGTGGATTTTATCAGCTGTGTCTAGGGCCCACGAAAGAGAAAATCCCTTCCTGCTGCTTTTAATTTCATAATGTAAAATAAATCTTTAGATCATGGAGGGCATGATGTCCAGGACCTCATCTCTGGGGTGAGCCTGGGGATAAGATGTAGGACCTCCCTGTTTACTGAACAGGAGTTGTGGAGCTGTAGCGCAGAATATAACCTAGGTTAACGCAGCAGAGTACGCTGTTGGGAGCTTCAAAGTATACACAAGTTTGGAAGTAGGGTTTGGGAAAGCGTACCATCCTGAATGTGAGGCACGTGAGGTACACCTCTGTATTCACGGAGAAAGCATTAGAAAAATAAACACTTTTTGACTTTGATATGACCTTTGCTTGAATGAAAACATAGAACAACTTCTTCTCCTCTTTCAGTGCAGCTAAACCTTTTCAACAGTTTAGTCAAATGGGAAATGTCTTTATTCAAATTTCCCCCACCCCCATGGGGACTAGTTAATAACTTGTCTTTGGAAAAAAATCACCTTGCTACTCTAAAAGCCCCTGTGTCATCTAGTGAGGTACACATATTTCTCGTTCAGTGAGTCAGTTCTTGTAATGTTATGTACACAAACTGTGTGTTGCACTGAAAAAGGTAAAATGATCAGGGAGTGAACTAGGCTAGAAAGATGTCTCCGTGCAGTTCAGATTAGTTTAAAAGACATTTTAAATATGTATTTAGCATTGGTGACTGGGCAAACATGGATATTTGAATCAGAGGAACAATTTGTTATTTATGAATGTCAGATTACATAAATAATTTGAATATCATTTATGGCACTATGGTTTAAACAAACATCAACCTAATGTATGCCCAAAAGTCCTTATGAGCATTTAAATAAATGACATCATCCTTGGTACTTCAAAAAATCAGGTCACTTATTTCAGCACCAGTAATGATATAGGAGATTTGAACGAGGCATTTGTTATTAAAAACCTTGCATAGGATATTAAAATTACTTATGTAAATGGCATTTGCAAACACATCTGGATATTAAAGCAATGTAATCCACACAGTAATGTGTGATCTTGTATCATGCGGAACATCTTCTTGCATTTGCCTCTGAGTGGGAAGCATGTAAAACTTTCAGTCTTTGCTTATCCTTTTTAGCGCAAAAGGTATACCATCATAAACGATGATTGTATTTGGATTGTTTGCTGAGAAGCAGCAGGATTTTTTTTTCATGTTGAAAGCAAGAGCAAGACAGAGACAAGGCGCTCTGGGAGACTGTAGACACTGAATTATCATATATTTGGAAATTCTCAATAATCACTTATGTGCAGGCTTCAGAAAGCTTTTGTGAATGCTCTAGGTGCAACACAAACCAGCATTTTCAGTCCTCTGCTCATTATAAAAGGGAATAAAAGGTTGAAATTGTTGAAAAATATGCAGTTGGCTTCATAACAGTTACTCTTCAATGCATGTAGAAGCCAAACATTTGAAATGTTATTAAATATTATCAAAGTAAAATTTGAGCTGTTCCTTACAGGGCCTTTGTTAAGTAGTCCAAAGAGAAACAAGATAAGAAAAAAAAGGCAAATAGATAACTATGTTTAAGTAATCAGATAATGTAATTTCAGAAACATTCATCATTGTTAGATATTTATTTATTTTCTTCTGCATTTGTAAGTTTGAAGAATAGTGCTACTGAAATAAATGCTAATGCAGGGTGCGTTGCTAAGGGAAGAGACACTGGCTGGTTTGATGTAAATCCCTTCCAGCAACCAGCTCTTGGTGATAAAGCTTACAACTTTAACCTGTACTACTCACGAAGCCTCTGCTATTTGCAAGCTATGGAGGCTCATGTTCAACACTAGCACCTTAAAAGGCAGCATTACAATGTGCTGTCATCTTATCCACCGCAGGAAAAGGAAACGGTATCAGATAACCTTTAAAACTGCAAGATGTGATTGCACCGTTACTTAACCAAGGTGCAGGCTGAACTTCTTATATATACTTGGGACCCTTCACTCCCGAGCTGTCTCTACACAGGAACGCTAATTTTGTTTTATTGTCCTAATATGCAGCTCTGTTTACATCCTGCTTTTGAGCAAAGGTTCAGCTGCGGGCTGCGGCCCTACCAGGTGGAAACGCATCCAAAGTCAGCAGGGAGGCAGATGGCAGCAGATTCTCCAGGTTGTGGCAACCATTAGTAACTGTCACTTTTCCGCAACGACCTGCATAGTTTTCTGGTTCCAGATGGCTTCATTTAAGCATTTGGGTTTAGTCCTTATTCTTGATCGCCGAGGTTGTCGATTTGTTCTCAGGAGTGGTGTGGGAACCAGACCTTTGCGTGACAGGGCTCGGGCATCAGCCTGGATGCTGTAAAATTAGTTCCCCGCTGGGATAGGAGCCTGATGACAGTTGTCCTCTTCCTCTGCTTTGTGACTGGAAAGCCTTTCTGTTTCAGCAATGGTCTCACATCAGAGTTAGCAATCGTATCCCATGAGCAGAAAGGACAGAAAGTGCTCCTGTAGCCACATCCTCTCCTCTGCTGGGAAAGGACAGATGAGAGCTGAGACTTCCCACTCGCTGTGTGCGTCAGAGCTCAACATGGATGGCAGGGTTGCCTTGATTGCTCCAGAGATTTCAAGATAGATGCTTAAGAGTTTAGCAATCAAACAGTGTCCATGCTTTAACAAATTAGGATTTAAACCCAAGCTGTGGCCAACTGCAGATATATTATACTGTGGCAAATATTATATATCTTCTCTCTTGACTTTGACTGCAACCCCCTGTTGGCAACTGAAGAATATTTTGGAAAGCAGCTTTCACACTGTGAATAAGCTGTCTTAGAATAATTATTTTTCCAACATAATGTCCTTTCGCACTGGGATTATTTTATATTGCTTCCTTGCCCACCCCTCTGGTTCCTTTCTGCTATGATACTATCCGTCTTTAATTAAGTTTTTATGCCCTTTATCCTGTTTATTTCTTTCCATCTGACAATTGACCATTGTTGCATTTATCCAAATAAATATCAGTGTGACCTGTGTGACAAGTAGGACATCCTGAAGTCAGTAACAGATTCTCTGATTTCTGTTCTGCTACTGTCTATACCATTGGCGTCATCCTTAAATCAATGTTTCCACATTCACTTTGCAAGCTATGAATATTATTCTTTTCCTATTGTCTACATATACTTTCACTTTGAGAAGTCAGACTCTTTTAATTCCTTTCTTGCAGACTTCTCAAGAATTACCTTACTGTCAAGTGCTGGATTCTGCTCTTAGTTTAAAACATCAGAAATCATTTCAAAGTTCAAACCAGTATCACTTTTCTGTGGTCCAGATGCATTCTCCTCATGTGTACAGATTGGCAAGGTGTTGGTAAAGAAATTGGAAGCAATTGCTATTACCCATAGATATACTGTGGACTTTGCTTCTTTGAATTTCATCTGGTCAATTGGCAATAGATTCTCTTTCCAGAAAACTAGTCCTACTGTCATTTTGTACAAGGGTTTTGAGAGGGGCTATTCTTCACGGTTGTCCTGTGTTGAAAACCACTGCGCTATTTACAGGTTTCTTTCTAGTGCTTTTCTTAAGGTTAACAAAACTGGAGCTACTACATTTCAGTCAGAAGAATAGTGAAGATAATTTTTCTTAACTTCAAGATAAAACTATTTTTACAGTATCAGTGTGAAACACTTTTGGTCTCACTTTACCATTTTCTGCCTTTCTTCACTGAGAGAAAAGGCAAGTAACGTAGTATTGCCATCCTGTTATTCCTTCCTCCTACGAAACATCTATTCCTACTGTAGGTGGCAGTTAACATTGTTTGTCCCACTTTATCTCGATTAAAGTAGTGGGAGGAAATCATGTGTCCTGGGGAGCTGCTGTGTATATAGCCTCTTTCTCTATTAGGCTAGTGAGTGGGTTGCACTTGAAGTTATAACATGCTTTCTTTCCTCCACTTGAAGGTCAATGGGACTGACTGATTGTTAGATAATGTCTTTGTCTGCTACCCTCATGCAGATCAAAATCCCACTTCTCAGAAGGAAAGAAAATCAGGGGCAGACTGAGTCTGCTTGTCTTTTTTTTTTTTCAGTCTGTCTTTTTGATGAAGAACAGTAAATTATTATAGTAAAGTTCTACCACTCTTAGTTAAATTGTTAGTGCTACTTGCAAAGCAAATTGCCTGAATAGGAATGGCAGAATTTGAAATGTTATCTGCAGAATGGGAAATACGTCATGGTCATCATGACTGTGCTAAAACAAACCTTTATGAAATAATAATAGATGATACACAATGAAATCATGAAAGGAACTACTCAGATAAGTGATCAGAGGGCTGGGGACTGACTTTTTAGTAGTGCCTGTTGAAAGAGGACAAGATAATGGTTTTAAACTAAAAGAGGAAAGACTCCTATAAGGGAAAAAAAAAAAAATATAATGAGAGTGGTGGAACAGGTTGCCCAGAGTGGTGGCAGATGCCCCATCTCTGGAAATATTCAAGATCAGGCTGGATGGGGCTCTGAGCAGCCTGATGTAGTTGAAGATGTCCCTGCTCACTGCAAGGGGCTTGGACTAGGTGACCTTTAAAGGTTCCTTCCAACCCAAACCATTCTTTGATTCTATGATATAAAACTAGAAGCCAAAACAGTCATTTCCTAGCATTTCCAAACAGATCAAAACCTAACTTGCTAGAAATTATTAATATTAGCCACACTTCAAATTTTCTAAGTCACATAAATATGAAAGCAAACATGTTTTTTCTGTTCACTAAAGGGTAAGGAAGAAAAAAAAAAATAGTTTGTCCTCCTCTATTTGGAGTGGATATTCAGATTTGAAAGTCTGCTTTCTATATTTTATTAACGTAACCAATGAAATATTGATATCAGATGGCACAGATGATAACCTCTCAAAAATAAACTTAATTTCTTATTACCTACAGATTATGAGGTATGTTAAGCATATGTGTATATATATAAATCCTTGAATTCATACTTTAATCTTCTAATTAGATGTTTATGTAAAATTATCACAATCCATTAAAATAAGAATTTTCCCTTATTAATTTCTCTAAATTAAACATTTGATATTTAATATTCTGTATTGGTAAATTATATCTTGAAAAACAGATATACAGTAAGGTTAGGAAAGTAAGAAAATACCTGTAAAAATAATATAACTGAACTACAAATAGCAGGTTAAGCACCCCTTTTCCAACTTTGGTGTCTAAAGTTAGGATGAAAATAAAAGCAGTCTTATAAGACAAAGTAAATGTGACTTGGTTTTCAGAGGAATTGAAAAGTTGTCACCTCTGATGATCATAGAAGTTGGCAGGACTCAGCATTTTTGAAAAGCAGGACATACTTATTTAGGAATACAAGTACAAATTTAATATCTGTCTTTCTCCACCTAAGCAAACGGTGGAGCCAAAGATTCTCTTGCAGAATCTCATTAAAGTTTCCTTTTTTTTTTTTTTAATGCGTTTCTGACTGTAACATTCTTCCTCCTGTGGAAAGCTAACATATTAGGAGGGTTCTGACCCTGGGAATGGCAGAGCAGATCTTTGGATCTCAAACTCAGTGGTTGTGGTGGGTTGACCCTGGCTGGGGGCCAAGGAGCTCTGTCACTCCCCTCCTTAACTAGACAGGGGAGAAAAGGTATAACAAAAGGCTTGTGGGTAAGGACAAGGAGAGATCGTTCACCAATTACCATCACGGGCAAAAGAAACTAAACTTAGAAAAAAAATTCATCTCATTTATTATCAAGCAAAGGGGGTCATCAGCAAACTTGCTGAGGGTGCACTCAATCCCACTGTCCATGTCGCCAACAAAGATGTTAAACAATGCTGGTCCTAATACTGACCCCTAAGGAACGCCACTCATCACCAATCTCCACTTGGTCATTGAGCTGTTCACCACAACTCTTTGAGTGCAACCATTGAGCAAATTCTTATCCACCAAGTGGTCCATCCATCAAATCCATGTCTCTCCAATTTAGAGACAAGGATGTCATGCGGGACAGTGTCAAATGCTATGCACAAGTCCAGGTAGATGACGTCAGTTGCTTTGCCTTTATCCAACAATGATGTAACCCCATCATAGAAGGTCACCAAATTTGTCAGGCATGATTTGCCCTTAGTGAAGCCATGGTGACTGTCACCAATCACTTCCTTCTCTTCCATGTGCCTGAGCATAGTTTCCAGGAGGATCTGCTCCATAATCTTGCCGGGCACAAGCAAGATTGCCTTGATGGGCCTATAGTTCCCCAGGTCGTCCTTCTTTCCCTTCTTAAAAATGGGGGTTATGTTTCCCCTTTTTCAGTCAGTGGGAACATCACCGGACTGGCAGGATTTCTCAAATATGATGGAGAGTGGCCTGGCCACTTCATCCGGCAGTTGCCTCAGGACCTGCAGATGCATCTCATCAGGTCCCATGGACCTGTGCACATTCAGGTTCCTTAGATGGTCTTGCACCTGATCTTCTCCTACAATGGGCAGTTCTTCATTCTCCCAGTCCCTGCCTTTGCCTTCTGCAACTTGGGTGGTGTGGGGAGAGCACTTGCTGGTGAAGACCGAGGCAAAAAATTTGTTCAGTCCACATTGTTTATGTCCACAGTGAACATTAACCAACTGTGGAGAGTCTGTTTCTTTTGCCATAAGTGTATTGTCACTCATATTTCTACTCACTTAATGTCAAACTTCTGCAATCTGGGAGGTCATCTCACTCACCAACTTCTGAAGAATATTTTGCAAATTTTAGCTGAAATAATGTGTTGATTGGATCCTGTGTTATGACATCTGGAATGCTAGTCCCAGATGTCTTTGGAACCAGTGTTCATGTAGCATCAAAATTAACAAAGCAAGATTACTCATTTACATATTTTGCATATTTATAAAAACACTATTTTCCTGCATCACTAAAAATCTGGGTGCAGAGACGAATCAGCCCAGCTCCGTTGACTTTAAAGGACCTGATATGATTGACACCAGCTGAGAGTTTGGCTTGCTGTGTTTAGCTGCAGTTACATTGAAACACATAAAGCCAGGAAACATGATGTGGCAAATGAGTAGAAATGTCTTAAAGCTTCTGCGCAACAGTACTAATTTCAAATCCATGAAACTTTACAAGCAAAAGAGCTGAGATAAAGCAAAAGCAGCACAGGACCCATGAAATAAGCCTGAAAATTATTTCTAGCAAAGAGTATTTGGGACGTAACAAGTAAAAGGTGCCACAATATCTGAAGTTACACTGCTGTTGCCACTGCATAGGTGGAATGGCACCTCCAAGATACATTTCTACTGGAATATTATTTCTTGATTTACTTTTCAGCTTCCCCTGCAGCTGGAGACTCTCTGTCAGTTTTAATGAAAATAAAACCACAGCTGGGTAGGAACATCATGTCCTGGAAAACAATGAATTCTTCACACTTCATGGAATAACATAAATAAAGAAAATCCACAGTAGGGTATCAAAGATTACACAAAGGAATCAGTGACTGGCAGAAATAAAGGAAGGAGCTCCAGCTAAAAACACAGGCTTGGGGAAGCACGGTCTCAGGGGAGAGAATTTTCTGAGGAATAAGGGGTGGCTCCGAGCACGGTTTCCTGGGGAGGGGATGAGGTGTATGACTGCAGGTCATGATGTTCTCCAGGTCACCTGCAAAATCCAGGACACACCTGCAGTGTTTGAGAAGGGATTCAGGCATGGTAGCTGTTGGTAACCATGTAAATAACCCAAATGGACTTTACTGCAGGTGTTTTCTTATACACATGTGCATGCATGTGCGTGTAGGCATGTATTATATTATTTAAATGAATACCAAAATTTTTACAGTGTTATATTAAGTAGGTGGAAGTACTGTGTTACTGACATGACTTCTTGTTATGTTAATAGATGTAAATATTGTTTTTATAAAAGGACATCATCAACTTGAAATCTCACTTGCATCTGAAAGTATTTTTGTGGTTTCAAGGCATACATAGAGTTAAAATAGCTGTAAGGTAATAGAGGTTGAAATATTTCACCTGTTGTTCTGTTTATTTAGCATGTTTGACATCCTTTCATGTACAGTGGGTTTCCCCAGCTGGTCAGTGTCACCTTTAGTTGTAGAGATCTCGTGGAAAACAAAGGGGAAAATCATTCTCGAGGGGAAAATTCTTCTGCCTTTCTCTCTTTACTACCTGTTCCTGATCCAACAATATTTTTAAACGTGGCTCTAAATGTAAGCATGAAAAAAGCTGAGGAAAATTACATTATTTGTATGCTTTAAAAAATAACATTTCTGTAAAGTTCTCCACTAGATCAGGCCCACTGCCAGGATAATTAATGGGCAGATGTAGTCCTTGAAACTACTTTTAACTCATCTCATGAAACTGATTCAATTTTAATTTCATAATCTCCCTTTAATGGTGCTTATTGTACAGTCAGGGCTAGTTAATAGGAATATTCACTTCTTTGCCAGGAAGCGGTTTCATGTAAGGTATTTAATGGATATTTCAGACCTCATGCCAGATATTATGGATACCTGAGAATTTATTATTACCTTCATATATGTAGTAGTCCCTTGAATAATATCTTTGAAAGCTGAAGAAAGGTTTCATAATTTTTCAAATATGTGGAGATAACACAGAAGGAAATAGTGCTATCATTACATATTTAACAATGCAGCTTGCATTTCTTCCATTTTTACAGCTGAAAATGAGCCCTGTTCTATGCTTATGAAATCTTCTGATGCTTTTTGTGTGACAGAAAGGCATATTTACATTTTATTCATCATGATGAACTAAATATAAGCCTTGGGAAGTGCTTGCTTTTGCTGGAGATGACCTTTGGTTTAGACTAGAAAGAAACTGAGGCTTTGGTGCTCCAAGTATGGATTGCCTTTTATAAGCAGAGCTGTCTCCGTAAAGCTGTGTTTGAGATCTGGTTTGAGTGTGGTAATGATTAAAAAATGTAGAGGAAAGGAGGCAAGTGATTCTGAGAAGGAAATGGACTTTTTTTCTTGAAACAGTGTGAGATTTGGCTCTGCTCTGTACCTCCACAACAGAACCTTTATTAGACTCTCAGGAATGGTGGTTTTACCATCAACTTCTCACAGGCAGTTTTTCAGCAACATCTCTTGTTAGTTTTCATCTTCTTTCTTATTTTTAATCACCCTTTAAAAGAAGACTGCCAACACTTTCTAACCATATTTAAAGCTGGCAGGTCAAGAAAATAGAAGAAATAATTTATTTTCTTTTCCCCTAATTTTATCTCTCATACTGAATTTTTGGCTCAGTTTAGGCAAAGTCCTCCCCAAATGATGGAATATTATGCCATTACTTGTAAATGAAGCAATTGCAGTTTGTCAACCAATTAGTTGCAAGCAATTTGTTCAGTAAGATTGTGGGAGGAATGACCATGGAGTGAATGAGCTGTGTGGAAGAGAATAGTGGCTGTAATGGGAATGGGCTATGAATTACTTTGTTGTGAACAGAAAGGCTTCTGTTAATCTGTTCAGAAAAAAAGAGCAAAACAGTCTGTTTGCCACTTCCTATATGGTTTATTTCCTTTTTTTTTTTTTTCTTTTTTGAGATGTAGTTCAGATCTCAGAGATTGTTTGCCCTCTTGGCTTTAGTTAATGTGTCTATTTTATCTCCATTATTTGAATAATTGACAAGTCTCCAGAGTTCAGAATAGTTACGAAGGGGCTTGAATTGCCTCTGGGTTTCAGTTTGGCTTCAAAATAATAATAAAAAAGTGCAGCGTTTCATTAGTTACATAGCAGTCAAAGTACTGTCAGGCAAAATAAGAACTTAGTGTTCCATGATCAACTTACATAATAAAAAAAAAAAAAAAGAAAAAACAGGAAATACATATTTTATTAATTTGTTATTTAAATGGCACATCTTAAAAGGCTGTTTGTTTCAGCAGGTCCAAAATATAATTTATACGTTATGTTCACTTTATAGCATTAGGCTGCCTAAAGCAATAACACCCAACAGCTGAAGTAAAATGTGTTGTCAAGCAAATAGTGAAAGAGGGAATTAAAGGGAACACCTGTGTCTTGTTATTAGAAATCATATCCATGCTGGACTTGTAATAGCCTAAATAATACAAATTTAGCTAGAAGTAACAAAGCAGATGGAAACATCTGTATATTGTATGCGGTGACAGTTAATTGGATGGTAGAGTATCTGGCTCTGATTTTCCCCTCAGTAAACATTATTCGCAGAGTAGTTTTCATCCTTAGCATCTTTAACCCTTGAAAAACTTTGAGGTCTGATGAAGATAGCATAGTTTATATTAGAAGATACTACATGGAAACAGTCTGGTCCCGATATAAATACACAGGTACAGATGTAAGTAATGTAAATGTCCAGTACAGAAGTACAATGAACATAAGTGGAAAGTTGTGTTGGATTTGTGTGGCAAGGTTTTGGTAGCGGGGGGGCTACAGGGGTGGCTTCTGTGAGAAGCTGCTAGAAGCTTCCCCTGTGTCTGACAGAGCCAATGCCAGCCGGCTCCAAGAGAGACCCACTGCTGGCCAAGGCCAAGCCAATCAGCACCTCTGTGATAACATATTTAAGAAAGAGAAAAACAGTTAAAGAGAGCTTTTGCAGCCAGAGAGAGGAGTGAGAAGATGTAAGAAACTCTGCAGACACCAAGGTCTGTGAAGAAGGAGGGGCAGGAGGTGCTCCAGGCGCCGGAGCAGACTTCCCCCTGCAGCCTGTGGAGAAGACCATGGTGAAGCAGGCTGTCCCCCTGCAGCCCATGGAGGAAGGATGAGGGGGTGTAGAGATTCCACCTGCAGCCCATTGAGGACCCCATGCCAGAGCAGGTGGAGGCACCTGAAGGAGGCTGTGGCCCATGGGAAGCCCACGCTGGAGCAGGCTCCTGGCAGGACCTGTGGCCCCGTGGACAGAGGAGCCCACGCCAGAGCAGATTTGCTGGCAGGACTTGTGACCCCATGGGGGACCCACGCTGGAGCAGTTTGCTCCTGAAGGTCTGCACGCCCTGGGAGAGACCCTGCTTTAGCAGGGGGGGGGGACTAGGTGATCTCTACAGGTCCCTTCCAACTCCTATCATTCTGTGATTCTGTGAATTGGCTGGATGATTACACTCAAAGAGTTGTGGTCAGTGATGTCCAAGTGGAGACCAGTGATGAGTAGCGTTCCTCAGGGGTGAGTATGGGGACTGGCGCTGTTTAACGTCTTTGTTGGCAACAAAAGATTGAATGCACTCTCAGCAAGTTTGCCAATGACACCAAACTGTGTAGTATGGTCGACATGCTGGAGGGAAGGGATACCATCTAGAGGGACCTTGACAGGCTGGAGAGGTGGGCGTGTGTGAACAGCATGAAGTTCAACAAGGCCAAGTGCAAGGTCCTGCACGTGGGTGGGGACAATCCCAAGCACAACTACAGGCTGGGCAGAGAATGGATTGAGAGCAGCCCTGAGAAGGACTTGCGAATGTTGTTTGATCAAAAGCTCAATGTGAGCCGGCAATGTGCGCTTGCAGCCCAGAAAGCCAACTGTATCCTGGGCTGCATCAAAAGAAGTGTTTCTCCCCCTCTCCTCCAGTCTGATTAGACCTCACCTGGAGTACTGCATCCAGCTCTGAGGTCCCCCCAATATAAGAAAGAGATGGACTTGTTAGAGTGAGTCCAGAGGAAGGCCACGAAGATGATCAGAGGGCTAGAGCACTTCCCGTATGAGGCAGGCTGAGAGAGTTGGGGTTGTTCAGCCTGGAGAAGAGAAGGCTCCAGAGATACCATATAGCAGCCTTCCAGTACCTGAAAGGGCCTACAGGAAAGCTGGAGAGGGACTGTTTACAAAGGCATGGAGTGAGAGGACAAGGGGGAATGGCCTTAAGCTGAAGAAGGGTAGATTTAGATTAGATATTGAGAAGAAATTCTTGACTGTGAGTGTGTTGAGGTACTGGAACAAGTTTCCCAGAGAAGCTGTGGATGTCCCCTCCCTGGAAATGTCCAAGGCCAGGCTGGGCGAGGCTTTGAGCAACGTGATCTAGTGGAAGGTCCCCCTGCCCATGGCAGGAGGGCTGGAACTAGATGACATTTAACGTCCTTTCCAACGCAAACCATTCTATGATTCTGCTAATGAAATTACATTTCTTAATATATTGTTCACCAATTTCCAGTTTCAATGCTATTTTGTATTGCTAAACACTATATTCATTATTTAACATGCAACAAAAATGCAGATAATCCAGGCCATATGGGTGGTAGGTCAGAAAGCAGAGAATATGAATTAGCCAAGGAACATCTTTTCATATCAAATCTTACTATGCTTTACCACCAAATTTTCAGAAACACTGCAAAAAACAAATATCTATTTTTAAAAATGCCTTGCAGACCAGCTTTCCCTAAAATAAAATTATTCTGTTGTATTCTCACCTATTTATCTTCTTCCTCATTTTGAAGGTAGCCATGGCTCCGTCCCATCTTTAGGCTCAGAGACCACCTCCTTATTTTCTGACCTTCCTTATTCTGCATTTCCAAGATACTAAACATCTTCCTAGATCTCTTAGTCTCTACTTATATATTGCCCATACATTGCAATGACAGTTGTCTTTTTCTGAGGTATAGTGCTGCCTAGTGTACTTTGTTGACAGATTCTGCTTGTGAGACTGTGTACTGTTCCTTGGTGGTAAACAACTTGATACAGCTGATGAAGGCAGGAAAACTATAGAAAAGGAAAAAGGATGAAGAGAAAAATATAGTGGTGCTTTCTCTAATCCAGTGAAGTTTACTGTTGAAAAAGGGAAAGTTAATGCTTTTGTGTTTTGTACCACTTGCATATGGCAGAACCCAGGATTCATACCTCATGTACTGCCTAAATGTCTCCAGTAATGATGCTGTCCAGTTACCCCTTTTATTGAAACTTGAGTTTTCATCTAGATCTTGTGCCACTGGTTATGGATGGGCTTGCTTATGGCTTTAACAACCAATCTTTGTATTTCAGTCAGGGACTTCAGTCTTCTAAAGTTTCATGATACGTTGAGATGTCCATGTAGCTCTTGCCTTAGACACTAGCATGACATTTTTTATTCAGTCAAGATCCAAACCTCCAAGATATTTCTTTATGAAGTCACTATAAAAGGTAGAATTCTTTCCACTTGAAAACTCTTTCCACATGAAATGGTCTGGCTGAGGCTGTCATGTTCCTTTGTCTTAGAAAACCTCAGGGCAGCGTGACATGCCATTCCTGTATCCATTTTCTTTGTGCCTCAGCTTGTCCCACCATGATTTGCTCATGTTTGGTTTCCTATAGTGCTCTGAATTATATTTTACTCCCTTGTGTGCCCTTTCCTGACCTTGGTGTGTTCTCTAAAAATCCGGTGGTCATTGACCCATGTGTCAGAACATTAGCTTTCACCTAAAAATAATACATTTTTAACCTGCATAGTTAATGCAGAGGAGGGAGGGAAAACAACCCCAAACCACAAATTGTCACCCACCTAAGCTCCAGAGATTCCAAAACCTAGAGAAAATAGGCTCCCAAGCCATCAATGTATTACCCAATTGTGAAATTTATAAAGCTGTTGAATAAAAATGAGCCTGATTTTGGAGGAACAGATTCATGATTGCTGACCGCTACTGCCTGGCAAGGCAGCAGTGGGAGCACCTGCAATGGAGCCCCTGCTGTGGAGTTAGCCTCTTGCCAGCTTTTCCCCACGTGGTGGTAGCAGCAGAACCTGCAAATGGTCCGTGGGGATTCCTGCTAGGTAAGTGTCAATGTATTTAATTTTGCAGGTGAGCCCCAGAGCAAATTATACTAATAAGGATTCCCAAAATGGGTATTTTGAAAGGACAGCATTAGAGCATAATGATGGATATTGCAATGGATATGTTAATACTTAATTAGATAACCTACTTATAGACATCTCTATAGCACTCATTACCAGAGCAGCTGTGATCTGATTATATCAGCAATCTGAACTTTATCAAATCATTAACTTATGGCATTAACAGTTTGGGAAGAGAATCACAACATAAAATGGCTGGCATTGCTGTTATTGTAGTACATGACATAGCACAGTTGCAACTGATAATTACCCATGCGATCAATTCCTATTAAGGTTAATACCTGCATGTTTGTCAGCTGTGGAGCATTATAGTTTTAAATAACACAACGCTTAGGATGTGATATTCTGGCTGAAATATAATCTCTTGGGAAGAAGCTTTACAACTGTGAGTAGTCTTACACTCTGTTGGAAGCAAAGTGCAGTGCACGTGTTACCGTGTGCCTTGTGACACAATTGCATGCTGTACATGAAGCAACGGGGCCCCCGTTTGACAATGCCGCCTGGAATAGGTACCAGAAAACATGTGCTTGGCGGTCTGCGAAGGAACTCACGCAAACCAGGTGGGACTCCTGTGTTTCTGAAAACAACTAAAACACATCCAACATTGCTATAATTCAGGGAAGCTGTGGATTGAAACCCACACTTCTCTAACCCTCTGTCAGCTGCTGTGAAGAACTCATGTTTTGCTGTGCTGACACGCTGGACTGGCACGTTAGAAATTCTTGTTAGTACCTACCTGCATGGGGTCTGGAGGGCAGCGCTCGCTTTAGGTAGGGCTGAAATCTGGATTGCGTTTGCTTTTCAAAATCAGTTGTTAAACATATTTTTTCCCACTCACTAGAACTGAATGGCCTCATTTAGGGTTACAAATTGAGTCAGCTTTCTGCTAACATTCCTTGAGTGAAATGTAGTGCTTCTGAAAGGGTGTCAGACTGACAGCAGTAGAAAGTGAAGACATTTGCTTATCCACAAAACAGGTCCTGTGGAATCAGTGTCACAACACGTTTGCTAACACATATATCTAGTTGTGGTTTTGGGGTTTTGTATTTTACGCTTGGAAATCACAATGTCTAAAGGGAATGGAGTTTTTCAGCCTCATGACCCATAACCTGCTGGTTATTCAACTTTGAATTTGCAGCAATCTGCACCTTTTTTTTTTTTTTTTTTGTGAGAAACAAAAGAAGCTGATTCATTGAACTGAAACTAACAACTCCTTTTATACGTGCCCCCAAACAAGCCTTGCTCACAAATACCACAAGAGAACTAACATTGTGAAGGCATAAGTCACAACATTACTTATCAGTCTCCTTCAGCAGATCCAGTATTTTTCATGTTGTTCTGCTTGTAACCTTTCCAAAAGAAGAATCTGAAAAGGATAGCATGATTGTTAGCATATTCCCAATCTACACTCCGGTTCAGCTCTTTTTTATTTAATCTTTAATATCTATTCTTTTAATCCAGAAAGAGACTGTCTTTCCTATCTGCGCTCCCCAAAAGATATTCATTCAAAATCACATTAAGGCAAAGACTCTAAGTCACTCAACAGGAATAAAGGTATAAAATCCCAGTAATTACATTCTCTCTTCCCAGCACCGTGGTCCCCCAGTGAAATGGAAAGAATAGGATGTCCCACTGGGTCTCTTCTAAAACCACAATAACATTACAGAATCCCAAAGGCACAGAAAAATCTGATAAAACCGTAAGATAAAACCTATGTTTTATCTGTTCATGAGAAACCTGTAGGTGCTTGTGACACTCAGGCTTTTATCTCACACTCCAAAATACTTCTCTCCTTGGAAGGTAGCAGAACATTTATGGCCATGATTTGGACACCTCAGTGTCCGACTGTAAAGACAACTTCCTTACACGTCTGAGACTGGCAGAGCTTGTTTTGTGGGCAACTCTAAAAAAGCGGGTGTCGTTTGTAATTTTCCTATCTGATTTTTTGTTTGGTAACATTTTGGGCTTTTGCAACTCTGTTATTTTGAGTGAGTATTTTGTGAACGTGCTTCTGTTTAAATGAACCAAAGGCCCTCACTGCTCAGTGGGTATTGCAGTGCTTGCAATGACACTGGCAGGTTTTTGTGATTGGGTGGCATAAGCGTGCATATTAAAGAAAGTCTTAATGGCCCTGATCCAATAAAATGTTAATAGGAGTCTAATAGTAAGAGCCAGTATTGTCTTACTGATTTCAGTAAGATAATGCAAAGATTCACTGTTTTCTGAGTTGAGACTGGAGTGGATTGCTGCATTTGGCGTATAGATGGGACTGAGATACATTGTCCATATTTATTTTTTTAATATTTTTATATTTATGTTTACATATTTATATTTTTTAATTATTAACTTTTTTGCGTACATTTCTGGGGAGTGAAGAACATTTCTATATGCTTATGTTCAACAAAAGATGGCTCTGAGATCATTAAAGGACACTGTAGCAGAAGTAAGCATCCTAGGTATGTTTGAGCGTTGATGTGAGAGGCGTGCATGGAAACTCAACACCCTTCACACTGATCAGCTTCAAATTCGCTGTACTTTACAGCTATAATAGGAAAAATGTTCACCTCTCACAACCACAGCAACTGATTGGCTTAGTTCGTAGTCTTTACTCCAAAGAAGAAATGCGATGAATCATCTTGGAGTAAAAATGACAGTTGAGGGGGTGAGTTCTCTTTAAAGATGCCAAAATACAAGGAACACTCTGCACCCTTACATTGCAACAGGCTTTGTGGGTTTGTTTTCCTTCTAGAGCTTGCATTTGTGTTGTTAGTTTGACATCCATCGCAGGTGCCACTGCAGAAATGAGCAGTTTGTGAGCAAAGTAAAAAGAAAAGTTATCATCAGGGAGATGGCACAGAAATCCAAAAATGTGCAATGAAATAAATGGCAAAATCTCCCCTTTGTTTACATGCCATATTCTAGCTAAAGAAATCAACCGCAGCTTGAAAAGGGTCCTGCCAGAATTTCTCTGCAATCAGATAAAAATTCAAACTTTGTCTTGGAGACCCTATGATTTTATTGCCACTCATGTGCATCCCAAGTAAGCCACTAGTGTCTAAACATTTCATACACTGGGCAATTTGTCAGATTCTGAAGATGACACCATAATTCCCATAGCATATTTTTGTACTGAGTAATGTTTTCTGCACCTTATTCAGTACTGTGTGTTCTGCATACAAATAAGCTCCAGCATTTAATGGTTAGGTGAAGTGCTTTTCACCTTATTTGTAAATAACTTCAGAACAATAGGGACAGGTAGGGGTAAATAAAGGAAAGAGCTGCTGTTTTCAGGAACTAACATATGAAAAATGCAATAATCTCCTAGGTTTCTGCAAACAAACAGATTTCCTTTCATATTCACTGAATACAAACTTTAAGAAATACTGACACTGGGACATCATGTAAGGCAGACCAGAAGACCCCAAATAGTAGATAGGAGAGAACAGCCACTCGAAACTCCATGGGAAGTATTTTCCCATACAGAGGAAGAATGAATGCATCTTAAGCATCATAGCACTGCTACATATTCATTCCTTTGATTGGTTCTCAAGCTTTCATTCAGTTGAAATATGGCCTTAAAAACTGTTCAGCATTCATATGAATGGAATACAATTAGAGCACATTTTGGAGCCTGTTGCAGAAATCTTTGCTTTTGGTGGGAGTTTTATATTTCTCAAATTAGAAAACAAGTTTTAGAAATACAAGCAGAGTTTCATGAACATGTCTGGTTTCATAATGACTTACTCCAACATACATTTCAATGGATGTCATAACTCTGAGTTACCTGTGTTAAAATGAAATGATTTAGCTTCACGGCTGACCCACAGGATGGGTCTTTGTGTTTTATCCTGTTTCTAGCAATTTACCCTTCCACCTTGGTGTGCAGCGGTTGCAGGACTCGCACACACCTACTTCCTCCTTCCTTTAAGTAGAGTAAAAGCTGCAATTTTTTTTACGCCATAGAAGTAAATAAAGAAATTATTATTCTTTCAATTGTGGGAATGGTTACCTGCAAGACTACAATAAAACTGTAAGAAGGAATGTGTTCTTCTGACGTTTACAAAAATGCCTAATGAAATTGAATGAATTCAGATTTTCCTAAGCAAAATTGTTTTCCTATATTCTAGTATCAGAAACTGCAAGGAGTTTGAGTTGCTAGGAATATACACATCTACATATAGTATTCCAGTGTTATTTTGTGGCTTTCAAAAATGGAACATCCAAATATGGGTAAGTATTGGTATGAAACAGCTGGCAGCCATCTTAAAACATTTGCATTCCCTCAGAAACTTATGGTAGGTTTTGAAACAACTCTGCTCAAAACTTTGCACATGTAAGTAAAAATTAAAAACAGAGTGCTTGCAGAAAAACACACAATGCAAAACTGAAAAATAAAAGGTTAATCTTGTTTCCATATGAGAGGGTTAAAAAGTGCTGAAATTCAGTTCAGTGAAAATGTTCCATCTGTGTTAACCTGTAGTTTTAAAAAAAAAACTCCTCTAAGAGTAAATTGTAAATAAAACTATTCATGACGAGAATTATTGCAGTATATGTTACTATGGAGATCACTTGAGAAAAGAGGTATAAAATTATAGCTTGCTTGCTTTCAGGAATTGAAAAAATGGTTTTGAAAACCTTTAAAAGAATTTGTTCAATTGCAATATTTAACAGAATAAAGTAATGGAAAACATGTATCTACTTACTCACAGAATTTCACAAAGTGAGGAGATCTTGATGACAGAGTTATGTTTTTTGTGATGAAAAAAGTAGGCATCATTTATTTGTCTAGTTAAAACTGATGGAAGATATCGTTAGTCTGCAGCAATGGAATATCCAGAAAGAATTCCTAGGGAGAGGTTTGCCAATCCAAATAATGCTTATGGGAGATTGTATCTGGGGCTATTTTCAAAGCTCATTTATTTGCTGGATATTTATGACTGTTATATGTACTCTGAGAAATTATTCTAAATGGAAAACCCCAGTTCAAAGACGACAGGGGTAGATAAGCATTTTTTAAGGGTGTTCTAGGTAAATAATCTGTAGGCTTAGCCTGTCCATATTCAGTGGCATAAGAGGCTGCAAGTAGCTTAAAGTTACATCATTTTACATTTTAGTTTTCTCTTTAGGCTTGGTAGAGAAATATCTCACTGTTCACTGGGAATAGAGTGTGGGTACCAGTGAGTAGTGTAACAAAGGGATACACATCTGAAATTAACACATGCTGTTATGAAATGCAAAGGTGCAAGAAGGGAATTTGGAGCAAAACTAAAAGTTAAAAAGAAGAGTGAGAAGAAATTTATAAAAAAGATGGAAGAGTGAAAGTAAAAGAAAGCAAAGTAAAAGGAAAATAAAAGATAAAGTTTTTTTGAAAGCTATTTCAAGTCTTCACTTCTGCAATGGTCATTTCTAGTCTTCATTTGGCTTTGATGCTTTTTTCAATGGACTTTCTCTGTGCCAGTTCTCTTTCGTGGCTGTTCAAATAGCTCAGAGATGCTTCTCTCCATTTTTCTAATTCCCTTTTCTTCACATTTGTCATCTCTTTTCTGAAGAAAAAATGTGGCTCCTGAGGGTATTTCTTCACTTGTTTTTCAGGATTCTGCTAATGAAAGGGTGGTTTCTTAGAAGCTCTGATAACCAAACCCAATTGTTCCCGTGCCTAGTTTTCTACCCCATTTCCAACATACTTTCAGTCTGGATGTTTTCTGGGGCCTCAGCTTCTGTTAATGCCACTATGGCACTGTGTTTTGTGTTCAGGCTAGTTTAAGGTTATGGTCTTTCCAGTCCTACTGGTCATCTTATTAATTTTGAAGAGGACTTCGGATAAGAGTGCCAACCTTCCTTCTCTGGAAGCCACATACTGAAAAAGTTGCAGCCTGTCTCTTGGTTCAGGCATAGTTAAAGACCACAGGCACAGCCTGCATGGAGCAGTCAGACAGGGAATGCTCCAGAAGCATTTCCAAGCCAGAGAGGACAGTGATTTTCATGTCATCTTACTGCGACACTGCAACAGGGGCTGAGGGCTGGTCAGGGGCTGTTTGATTCCCAGGATGACCAACTCGTAACGCCATCATCAGAAGCCCTCACTGTCTCGTGTCCTCCCACAGGTGTGAATGACTTTACCCAGCAGCACACGGCATGAAGAGAGCATGGGAGCTACACCTGAACATCTTTGTTCAGGATGGGGAAGGGAAGAAGAGCACATACAAAAACTTTTATATTTTGGCCAAAGTTTCATCAGTTTAATATACTTCTTGCCCACTTGGTAGTTCAACTGAGCTGAATTAACCTTTAGTCAAAGCAAGTCATATAGCTTTGTATTTGCTAGGGATCAAATGTATATGCACACACACATACACAGAGTGACAGTGACTCAGCTGAAACAGCAATCTAATTTTCCTTATTTTAAAAGTAATTTATTTTGCATTAAGTTCAACTTCTCCCTTGTCACAAATGGAAACAAATTCAGTTTAAGCCAAAAGATACCATTTAGTGATTTTTGTCACTAAATTTATCCCTGTAGCTTCTTTGTTTATAATCTTAAATTGGGGTAGCTCAGCTTTCTTTTGAGAACAAAATGGTAGTCAAGGAGAAAATTAATTCTGAGGCACTTGAGAGGGAAATAACTGAAACTAGCTATTAAAAACATAGAAAAGGAAATGCAGCACAGATGAGTGTGAGTTGCTTTACATTCAAAGCAGAGATGAAAGCATTGTGAATTTAAATTAGTATAATGACCTACAGAAACTACAGCAAGGTCTCTGGAATTATTCAGCCCTGGCAACCAGAAGGTGTACAGATCTTGTTTTATTTAGAGTTCAAGTTAAGCACAAGCACTGCTAACAGTCATTTCACACTTCACATGGAGGAAGCACTGTGAAGAACTTTGTTGTTCTGAGCAGTGCCTGTTGCACTGCCTCACACTATTGTGTTGGAAAATAGTGTTGCCCTGTTTTTTCCTCTTTTTTTTCTTTTTTTGTTTTGTTTCCCCTCTTTCTTTCTTCCCTTTTCCTCTCCTCTTTCCTCTTTCCTAGAATCCTGGAATCAGTCACAGAACAGCGCAGGTTGGAATGGACCCTAACAGATCGTCTGGTCCAGACTTTCATGGGAAAGGGAGCCTAGATGAGATTATGTAGCACCCTGTTCGATCACATCTTGAAAACCTCCAGTGATGGAGATTCTGCCACATCCCTGGGAAGGTTATTCCAGTGATTGATCTCACTGTAAAAAATTGCTTTCTTATGTTGAGATAAACCTCTCCTGGTGCAACTTGTACCTGTTGCCCCTTGTCCCCTCCATGTGCTCCTTGTGAAGAGCGAGCCTCTGTGCTCTTTGTAGCTGCCCTTTAAGTACTGGAATACTATGATGAGGTCCCAACTGACCTTTTTCTATGGAGAAAAGACCTAACCCCTTCAGTCTTTCCTCATAGGGCAGGTTCTCCAGCCCTTTGATCACCTTTGTGGCCCTCCTTTGGACCCTCTGCAGTCTGTACGCATTTTTCTTGAATTGTGGGGACCAGAACAGGGGACAGTGCTCCAGATGCATTCGTCTCTCTTTTCTCTTTCCCTTTCCCTTCATTTTATTACTGAAATAAAGGGCTCTGCTTAATTCTCTTTCTTTAGTTTTATCTTCTGGTGCTTTTTTTAGTCTCTACTTTTTTCTTTTTTCTTCCCCCCCCCCCCCCCCAAAAAAAAAGAGTGAAAGCTTGAACTTTTAAGACATCTGAAGGTGGATAACAAGTAAGGCCCTCCACTCACTATTTCAGCAGTCTGCTGAAGTCTTATTAAGAGTCTTGCTTTTTTTTTTTTCATGAGAGTTGTGAGTCTCTGGAGCCTAGTTCACAAGTTTAAATGGATAAGGTTGGCAATACTGGGAATCAAGCTTTTGAAATGTTTCAAAGAGGATGATTCTTCATTTCTTAAGGTCTATCTTTGAAAAGATATCATAGATATTTTTTTCAAAATAAAGCAAAATGAATCAGACTGTTATGATAAAATAATTATACTTGCTTTCTTTTAAGCTTAAAGAGTACAAATACATTTTGCATTGAAACCAAAAAATACATCTCAGCTGGGAAAAAGTTTAGAACTTAGATTTTCTTCTTTCCCGAGAAGATCATATCTTCTTGGATAACCAACTTGCAATTAGCAGCATTAAGGGGCACAGTACCCAAATCAGTACATAAAAGCTGTTTGGAAATGACATCTACACTATTTATACATGTGATTAAGTTCTGAATTAGCTGTAATCTCTCAGGAAAAAAAAAAAAAAAAAGGATTTAAATGTCACTGTGGACAGTTCAATGAAGACATCTGTTCAGTGCACAGCTGCAGGCAAAGGGAAAATGTTATGTGCCTTTTATTTCAGTGGACGCTTTACACCAGAGAGAATGACAGGAGCGGGCTCAGGGTGCTGAACGCCTGCTTGAGACATCTTGTCTTTGGCCCCTGTAAGAGAGGATATGAGACTAGGCGACCCATTGTTCTGTCCCAGTATGACAATTTCTGTGTTCCCATAATGAAAGGAACAAAATCATATGTGCAAGAAAGAACAAAGACATCTGCAGATAATAGCCAATTAGTAGATCAAAGGCTAATTAGGTAAGTTCTAAAATAAAGTTTTGAAGGTGATACAGGCAGCTAAGCAGGGAATTGTCATAGGAAAGGATAATGATGGTCTCTGTACAGCTCAGGAAAGGACAACCAGAGAGCTCTGTGATGCTTGAAATGGTAAGGAAAAGAAATATGCTTAAATAAACATACCAAAAAAGAAAATCCTTAAATGAGTAGTTCTGGAAGTCACTGGTGGAGTTTGGACCAGATGAATGATGACACTAATGTATTCTATTTTAAAATAACTCATAATCTATTGTTTATTTCTTAGATTTCAGTATAATCAACAAACAGAACCTGAGCTATTTTATAAATATAAATATATGGAGATAGATATGCATGCACAGATGTGCACACACACTCACGTACAGACCTTGCCTGTAGTTAATCTGAAGTTTATTATTTGAAACTGAAGGTATAAGGCTGAGTTCACTCCTGAATTAATGGTTAAGTGATTGTATAACATTTAGAGAGATGCTCCACTCAAACAGGAAGGTAACTTGCCGATCGATTTATTCAACTTTTACAGAATTTACTATTTTAATGACCATTTATCTACTGGAGGGTATGAATTTTGAAAGAAAGGAAAGAAAGAGGGATGATTACGCCGTGTGCAACTGCAAGCATTAAACATCCAGGCAGGTATAAAAGTTGTTAGAGGCAAGCAGTGCCTAAATCAATAATGAAGCTACAGAAAGGACTCCTGTATGTGTGCGTTGCCTTCTTTCACCTACAGAAGTACACCCTCTCCCAGCAGACACTGGTGTGCTTCCGTAGTGAGAACCGGTCCCCACCAGGCGCTGGGGCAGCCCTTCTCCCACTCCCCTGAGGCTGGCTGCTAGAAGCCGGCCGTCCCCTGTTCAGATCCTGCTGCACCCATCTTGGCACTGGCGAGGCTGCCCTGCGTGCCAGAGCGGGGAGCAGACCCACTTGAAAACCCAGATTTTCTGAGCTTTTCCGAGCTTTTCCGCAGAACTGCTTTTCAGACAGAGTAGCTCTGTGGTCACGCAATCACATCAGCTATGATGCCAGCTGAAAGCAAATGATGGGAATTGGCCACCAAGGCGGGGCTGTTGCTTTCTGCCCGGGTGTGAATTGCCTTCAGCAAATCATGAAATGTCACCTTTATGTGCTCTTCCTTCTTTAGTCTCTCAAATTTACAAACTGGTTTCTTTTGCGTACTCTTGATTCCTTTTTCCTTCATGCAGCCAATATTTGGGTTTTCATATGGTAATCCCCTTTATAAGAAGCAAATAATGGAATATATAATATTTATGAGTTATTATAGTCTGGCTCCAAAAGTCACCATGTGAATTAATGTCCTCCCTGGTTCAGGGCTACAGCATAAACTACCAAACAGCTTAGATGCTAACATATATCAGCTTTCCATCAAACTAATAACCAGAGATACCAAGTGAGCTGAATTACATTCAAACACGCTGAATGTTTCCCTTACTGTCTATTATCTTTTAAAAATGTTGGGTGTTCTAAAACTTTGGAAAATTGGATTTGTCAATTTTACCTTTGTTGCTGTGTTTTGTGATTCAGGCCACTATTAAGTTCATTCCTTATTAAAGAGCGTGTTACATTGCAGAGTGTGTGCAATCACTCTTCTTTCTAGGCAAGGGAAAGACTTAGTAATGTGATCCTGGGATCACCAAGGACAGACAGTGCTTTCAAGATGTGGCCCCCTGCATCTTGCCTAAAGGTCCTTGTGACTTTCAAAAATTGCTGCTAAAATATACTATATAGATGGAGTGTTCCTACATGTTTGGGATTTGGGTTTTTGTTGGGTTTTGGGTGGGTTTTTTTCCACATTCAAACATAAGAAAATATTCAGCATTAGGGAAAATGTACTGTCGAGCTCCATGCTTGGCAAATTTGACATCCTCAGAAATTATCGATCACTGACACTGTTTATTTTTATTTAAAATACCCAACTTCTATCACAAAGGGCAGGCTTCATCTCACTTAACTGTAATAATCTAGAAATCAGACATTTAGTAGATTATGCTAGTGATCTATGCTTGCTGCCTCAGTGATCAGAGCAAGATGGCACCTCCAAAAGCAATTAGGTTAATCCTAGAATAGGCGTCTAACAAACAGAGGTGGGGAGATCTACCCTCTGGGACAATGTGTCTCATAGAGGGCTTAAATTAAGTGAGATGAAGCACACTGCTCACTGTTAACTGTCTTTTCATATACAATGTTGTACTGTCAATGGGAAATAGTAAAAATAGGATTTATTTGGAAAACAAAGGGAAAAACTGTACTTTTGACAATGAATTAAGATATATTAAATAGGGATAGGACAATACTAATAATGCTGCATTTCCTTTGTTTTTTAAAAACGTTGCCAGATTTTTTGTTTCTACACTTTAATTACAATCCATGTGCATTTATTGTATACTTAGGTTGATTGTTAATTTTTGCAGACTGCTACACAGGTTTCTTAGAGGGACTCCATATTCTTTTAGAGGGAGACAGATGATGCATATTATCTAATTAACTAACATCTCTGGGGTTTTTGTTTTGTTTTTTGCAAAGTATCCTCTGAGCTGAGGTCTAGAAAGCAAATATGTACTACCAGTAGCTGAAAATGGATGGGGCTTTGCTTTGGTTAAAATTTGTGCAGGTTCTGCTTTTTAAGCTGGAAAGCTCTAGTTTACGCTTCATATATGCCATTTAGACAACAATCATGATCATGACTATGCTTCTTTTTTTTTTTTTTTTTGTCCATTTCATCTTTCATTATATTTTACATAGTGTATCTATTTTGGGGTTACTTTCTTAAAGTCTAGATCCCCAAAAGTGCAGTTTAGGAAAAACTTATGAGCTGAATGTCATACCAATGTGGGGTATTCTTATCCTGCAAATTACTCATATATGTTGTAAGTATAAATTCAAGTGTACATTCAGGTGACATATTCCAATGTATATGAGCAAAATTATTCATGTAAGATAAAGCCTAAAGGTGTTTAACGCTTTGCATTCTGTATACGCTGACAAAGCCCCTAACATCTGTTTCAAGCTTTTTAATGCATAATATAACTCCTCCGTAATAAGTTCAGATGGTTCTAGCCTCATCCGGTAATGCTACTAATTATTTGCTCGCCCCTCTCAGAATGACAACAGCTGCACCGAATGTGTTACCACTTTTTGAAGCCCCTGGACACTGCACAAACTTTTGAAAGTGAATTTGTGCACTTTTGAAGGTGATGGAACAGTGTGAACCAAGGATGTATCATAAAAGATCCATTATCCTGCAAAGTAAGTTAGATGTATTTTCTTGTCATGAGGAAAAGAGATACATGGCATTCTTAATGTGTTGCTCAATTCTAGTGATCTTATGGACCATTGCAACTGTTTCAGTGTAGTGCTTTTTCATTCTGAAATATTATTTTCTTCTTTATAAATACACCATTGATGGCCTTTCCACTGCCACCTTCTTTTCTGGACCAGCCATAATTACACTTCTCTTTTATGGAATTATTACAGCTATTAGTGAGATTCTTTCATCTTTAAAACCTGTTTCTCATTTTTTTAACCAAATGTTTAGACCCCCTGCTTTTATATGCATTATTTGAGAAAAAATAGGGAAGTGACAATTCTTATTTTAAAAGTAGAGTTCTTTTCCACAGTTCTGTGTTAAGCAGCTTCACCAGAAAAAAAGACCAGAAACACAAACCCTGAAATCAAACCCAACATTTAAGAAGCTCAGAAAATAAGGAAAAACTGAAGAATAAAAAACATCATTGTTTGTTTCTCTTTTGTTTTTCTTCAAAGAAAAAATAAGGTGATGTCAAAAATATAATTACTTTAGATCTTTCTTTTCTTTTTTTTTTTTTTTTTTTTGAATAGGACCATAAAGCCTGTTGTAAAGCACTGTTGACAGAGGGGGAAAAGCAAAAAAAGAAAAAAAAAAAGAAAAAGAGAATAAATTGTTTTTTTAAGACAGACTAACTAAAAGAGAGGAGAACAAGGCAATTTTGAATATTCATCTTGGAGAAAAATCAATGATGTAGCTGAGGTCAGTACTGAGTAACATATAGGCTAATGATCTGAATGAAAAAGTAGGCAGTGAGCCGGATGTTTATTAATAACAGTGCTGTAAATTGTTTTACTTAATTAACATGACTGGGCAATTAAAAAACAAAGCTATACAGATTTAGACACCTCTTTCCCTGATGTCCCCTATGAAATTCAATCAAGCTGAGTATAATGGTCATGGTGAAAATAACTGAAATAACTCTTTTTTTTTTTTTTTTTTTTTTTTTTAATATCGTACTGGGTCTGGCTGAGGTGGAGTTAATTTTCCCCCAGCAGCCCTCTCAGCGCTGGGCTGTGTATGGGTAGGAGCAAGGTGTTGGTAACACCCCGGGGTTTTGGCTGCAGCCGAGCAGCGCTGGCACAGCACCAAGGCTGTCTCTACAACATTGCCCCTCAGCAGTAGGCTGGGGGTGGGCAAGACCTTGGGAGGGGACACAGCCAGGACAGCTGACCCCAACTGACCACAGGGGTATTCCGTACCATATGACGTCATGCTCGGCAATAAAAGCTGAGAGAAAGGAGGAGGAAGGGGGAGCATTTGTTATTTACAATGTTTGTCTTCTGGAGCAACTACTACACATACTGAAGCCCTGCTTCCTGGGAAATGGCTGGACATCACCTGCTGATGGGAAGTAGAGAGTAAATCTTTTGGTTTTCCTTTTCTTCTGTGTGTGACCTTTGTTTTTGCTTTATTAGACTGCCTTTGTCTTGACCCATGAGGTTTTTTCCTATCTTATTTTGTCCCCCCACCCTCGTCCTGCCGAGGAGGGGAGTGATCGAGTGGCTTGGTGGGAACCTGGTGCGCAGCCAAGGTCAACCCCCCACAAATGTGAAAGATGAGAAGTCTTGAGAGGAGGATGGAGAGAATGGCTCTTCTAAAGAAAAAGTTTTCTTGTGGGAATCTTCTGTTTGACAATATTTGTGCTGTTTGTGACAGTTTAGCTAAAAAATAACCCAGAGAGGATCCTCTCAAAAAATAAAAAGAAAATAAAAAAAGCCAGAAAGCAATAAAGTCATAATGATGACATTGTGAACCAAATAACACTACTCTCTTTGCTTCATTGGCTTATATCTTTGATCCTATGACTTTTAAGCAAATGTTGATGACTGAAACAACCACCTCACAATGATGTATATAAAATGAATAGCATCACCCAAGAATGTTCTAGTCTAATGAGGAGCTATTATACAGCTAAAAATAATAAAAGGGAAAAAACGGAAAAAAAAAAGAAACAAACCAAAACCCAAAGCCAACCAAACAAAAAACCCCTCACATAATAAAAGCAGTCAGAATTATGGAAAATGAGGGGGAGAAAATGGATGTTATTTATAGTATTGAGTGGGAGGTGGGGGTGTTACAGTACTGAAAGAACAAGAAACCCTTTGGTAAATTTGGCGGGGAAGACTAGGACATACTGAAAGCTACAGAAGCAGACACAGTGACAGTTTGCCCCAAACTGTCCTCAGATCCTGCATTGATACGAGCTGTTTTGATTTCTGTGAAACCAAGTATCTGCATGAGCCACTTCAAGATACTTGTTTTCATGGCAGGAAAGAAAAATCAAGTTGAATAAAGAGCACATGTCTGGTTTTACATATAAGTAATCCTGACTTGATATCCATTATCTCTCTAGTTAAAGAAGCAAAAGCAAAGTCATAGTAAAATCTTAAGCTTCGGGGAGATAATCCATCACCTACAGAGGTCAGGAAGGCATTTCCTCTCCCCAATGAAGAATATTGCCTTGGGTGCACTAGGCATATTTTGTCTTGCTTAAGAGCATGAAGTGTTTGATCATTGCCAGTGGCAGGCAGGGCACTGTGATAGACCAGTTGTCTGATCCAGTCTGACAAATGCTGTGTTTCTAGGTTTAATTTATTCAGGTCTAAAGTTTGCTTATGAAGTTGATAGGGGCATAGCAACTAGCGACACAATATCATTTAACTTGTCCTGGAGAAACAGTTACAGTTTCAGAACACACAGCTTCTAATTAGAGTAAATTACTCCTGATGGAATAAGCAATCTGAGAAAAGGGAGAAGAAAAAGTGAGTTTAATTTCTAATGCCACAGGGAGGTCTTGACTGTTCAAAAACTGTCTTTAAATCTTAGGAGCTCTGCTTTGAAGCGATGGCTAATAGCACTGGGCAGGAAATAAGCCCGATATTAACATTTTGTTAGTAACTTTGAGCACAAGCGATGTGCTTTACAATAGCCAAGACTTATAATCTTCAATTGAACTTGACATTTGTTTAAGAAAAAAGTAAATTGAAGACTTTAAAATGACATTAAATAAATTAGGATATTCATTTTGTACATTGCTTATCACTTTCTCATTTAAAAAAAATATGTTTGGAGATCTCCAGATCTAAGGGGGAAGGGTTAACATTGATTTAAATGGGTTATGACACATTTATATACATGTTATTCACCAGTTAATATTAATTCATATCACAACAATCTCTGCTCCACTTTAATACAGCAAATCAATCAGCAATATCTACATTAAAAAGTCTGGGAGAGATGTATTAGGTTTATTGCAAACAATTTACATCTGTAACCTTAAGGCCTTATTCTGCAGGATTGATTTGAATCCTTTTCAATGCATGAGGCAGCAGTTATGATCTTTTTTGCCCTACAGCATAATTCAATGTAAAGCTTGGATGGGCCACATCTTTTTGTCTTCGGATTCTCGCAGCACCTCTACAGCAAGTAATTATAAATGGATTTGGGAAGGGAAAGAGGTTTTCTTGTTGCTGTTGATTTGGCTTTTGGTTTTTATATTTTTAATGAAAATATTTCAGAGCAATTGCTCTTCTGCTTGGATTTGTTGTTGTTGTTGTTCAATATCTGTTAGCTCAATTTTGTGTGGAACACAGAAGACAATAAGGGAAAGCTCACACTAGTGAAGAGAAACAATATTTGCCCATGCATACAGAACAGAATAATCTCTTCAAAACCTATAATCAGTATATCCAAAAGGCATACACTTTTTATGACCACACCGCTTAGTTGTAGACATGGATTTTCAGACATTTGGGAAAAAAGAGGGGTAGGGAGCCAAACTTTACTGTAAGAACATATTTTGTAGACTTTTGTAGAGAATTCACTTTCTTGTAAAGACAAAAAAAAAAAAAAACCAAACCCCCAAAAACCCCAACCAAACAAACAAAAAGATAAAATCAGGAGGCTGAGAAACAGATGGAAAGGAGTGTAAGTAAAAACTGTGGAGGCAGATGAATACTAAGGTATTCATCAGTGTGAGGTTTTCTTTCTGGGGGTTGTTTTTTCCTTACTGCTTTATAGTTTCTTTGGTAGTTTTGCTGTCACATGGGGTTTGCTCTCAGTTGTTTTCGGTAGGCTGAACATGATTAGCTGGATCCCTTCAGTGTCCCCAATTCCCCTGGCTGCCTGTTAGCCATTCATTTCTGTCTGGAGAAGGCTTCTGAAGGCTGAGTGGCAGGAGCACAAACTCTGTTGTTGCATTCAGTAACAGGCAGCTATGTACTGATAATAATAGATACATATTCCTCTTTAATGTCGATTTCATAAGTTTTATATTTTACTTTCAGCTTTACGTGTATGTGTTAGCGTATGAACTTCTCCAGGAATTTCTTTCCTAAGATTTGTTGTGGCTCAGGTGTGCAATATGCTGACTCTGTTTAAGTCCTCCATACCCCAGGGACAGGTTTGTTTAACCTAATCCTCCCATGCTCAAACATGAGCTTTCCTAGCCAGATGTTCAAATCATTGGCTTGAAACACTTAGAGGACCTTAGAAACTCTTTTTTTTTTTTTTTTCCCCCCTCCAAGTATTAGCATTCCTTTTATTTAAAATTAGTGCCAGGTGGTTTGTAAAAACACTGACTCCTTCTGTTTCAAGTCATTAATTGTTCAAGTTTCATCCATTTACTTTATATTTCAGTCTAAAGGAGTTTTGATTCCACAGAAAAACAGAACTGTTGGTGTAAACCCAGTGTATTTTAGTACTCAGTATTGCAATCTGTTCAGAGAAGTGGGTGCAACTGTGCAACCTTCTTCCTCCTAAAAGAATTCAGAAAACATGCAGCAAGTTAACTGCTGAAATTTAACTTTTTGTGATTCGGTGTTTTTCAGCTCAGCAGAAATGATGTTCAGAAAGCACATATCTGGGAATATAATCAATAGCTTGCATGTGTACAGTATAGTTATGGTGCCCTAGGGCCAGTGAAAATTTGGTCTGAGTCCCACAAGGATGCTTTTAAACAAACTTTCCAACTAGTCTCCAGTCTCAGTCAGCATCAATTGTGCTGTTATATTAAGAATTACCAGCACAAATAAGGATTTGGTCTACTTTCATATATCGTTATTTAAAAGATCAATATAGAGCTGGAAAGACAATAAAATTGAGTCATTTTGACTTGGTCATGCACTAGAAGATTATACCTCCAGACATAGACCAAAGCCTGTTTTCTCAGATGCCTAGTTTTAGATTTAACCTGACATATTGCCGCCTTGCCAAAAATAGTATGCTCATTCGCCAATACGTGAACAGTTTCACACGGTGCTATATGCAAGGGTATCTGTATGCAGACTCTAAAAGTTCAAAGGTTATATTAATTTCTTAAGGGGAAACAAATCTTAAATTGTTCTAATGGATATCATCAAATCATGTGGGTTTTATTGTGAAACAAAACAGTAATCCTGTATTCTGTCCTTGTCTATCTCAGCTGCACTGAGATGCTTGAAGGGAATCAAATTTCTCCTTCTGACACTTCTTCTCTTATCTCCAGATTTTGAAAAATATTTTCCTCAGAATATTTTGCCTTTTGCCCCCAGCTTAGTCATAAAAAGAAAGTCAGACCATGACTGCAAACAGACAAAGCTGACCCAAAATCTTCAAGAATGCTGAAAGTGTTATATTATAGGATCCCTGTAGGCTAACTTGAGGCTAAAACCTGTGCTGGATGAGGTGATAGGCACTAGCTGTACCAGGGGAGAAGTGAGGATACAGCCTCTACAGACTTTGGCCCCTGCATTAACATTGGTTGTTGCAAAGATTCTTCCTCTCTACCCCTACTCCAAAAGGATGTACCATAGACCTCAGGGCAGGCTAATTCACAGATTTCCTTCCTGGATCTCTGTACCCTAGGGCATGAAAATATATACCTATTGCAGGGAAAGCATATATTCTGTTTTCTATTTTCAGAAGATATCCATTACACTATACTACCCATAAAGTAAGAAACATCCCACAAAAAAAGAAAACATTCAGATGTAAGTTCAGCTTTAAATGGCAGCATTTAAATTCATACCTGGCAATATCACTGAATCAGCAATTCTCTCAATAATTTTAAATGCTCAAACAGGAGGGTTCCTATTTGGGGCTATTTGTAGACCCCTTGGATCAAGAAAGCTGAAAGTCTCTTGCACCAGTCCTCACTTGCAGTTGTTCTCTCCAGATCAGACGTGCCCTGGGGTCAGAGTAGAGTGAAGGGAATGTTTTTTTTCTAGCACTTTAGAAAACTAGGAGTTGGATTTGTTTCTGAGCGTGACCTTTCAGAAAAAGGAATTGGCTGTCCTCGTTACTGACTGTAGGATTTTCTTAACAGACATGGATCAGTCAGGTCAAAAGGTGAGAGATACTCCGTTCTCTAGCCTTGAACAAAGAAATCAGTCAGCAAAGAGTCTCTGCAGTGCACAGAGCTGCCAAATTCTGGGGCTATGCCCTTTTTATTAAACCAAGCATAGGAAATATGAGAGAACAGGGAATCCAGAATCACTTTAGTTGCTGTCTTGTTTTTCCATCTCAGATGTGGTAGTGTCACCTAATATACGCCTTAAATAGTTTAACCATTCTATTGTATCTACTTGGACAGTCCATCAAATTCCCAGAGAAGTGAATTGTGATTATATTTCCCATATGTCAATGTCAAAATATCTTTTGTCATGTATTGTAAATGCACACTAGGGTTGTGACTACCCTGTAAATTGTCTGGACCAACTCTTTGGGTAAAGCAAGAAAGAGCAAAAGCAGATGTTAAGTCTATGTCACACAGTGAAGCCCGGAGCAGAGACCAGCCAGCTGGCCTCATCCGAGTTGCCCCCAGAGCCAGGAGCAATACAGATGTAGCTGCACCCCACTCTGAGACAATTAACCCAGGGAAAGGAGAGCTCATTTGAGAGGAAGGCAGAGCATCAATTAGGGAAACACTGCTGGTTTTGTTTGTTTCAGCATCTCATATATATATATATATATATATATAAATTTCTACATATATAAAATATTGAAAGGGTATCGTTTTTTAACTTAGGCAGACACTACTTTGTTAGTGCTTATATATGCAGTTCCACAAGGGCTGGAGTTGATTCCCCATTGTATTCTCTGTATCAGAGCTCCGATAAAAGGTTTGGGAAAGCTTTTCTGTTCTGTTTGCTTCTCTTGGTGTTAATAAGATTGATCTTTTCCTTGCTCTCATTGCATCTCAGACATTCAGTGAGCAGCAGTAAGAGCAGGGAGAGAAAGAGGACAGCCTTAAAGACATGGATCATTTCCTTCACAGATGCCTATGGACACACAAGCTTTCTCTTGATGACCCGGAAGGTCTAATTACACCAGAGTACAGTGAAAAAATGAAGAGGACACTAGTCTGCTTTGGAAAAAAAATAATTAAAGAATTATCCTTAACACCCTGACACACACAAAAAAAAAAAAAAAAAAAAATCTTGTGATTCAAAACCAGTAGGATTCTCCATGCTAAAAAGTCACTTCACTTTCCAATCACAAGTTAATGACTGATAGACCTTTCAGTGAAAGAGGAGGGTTGACAAATCCAATCTATGGATCTCTTTTCTAGTTACATGTTTTTCCTGTGTTCACCTCTGTCTTTGTGCTGCCCAGTCCATCAAACATTTATACTTCTGTTTTAATAGTATTTTCTATAATCTCTGCATTTTCTTTTTCTTCCTTATTGTTCATCCCAAAAGGAAGTCTTTGCACTGCAGTTGAGTTTGGATGATAAGTTATTTCCCTACTCTTGTTGACACACATCTACTGAGGGAATGTTACTTTTGCTAGACGTATAAAAGCCAGATCATTTAATCCCCTAGCCAATTGTAACACAAATCCAAGAGAAGCACACTTTCTTTCCTACTTAAAGAAGCACATGGGGGGATGCCAAAATTCTTTCCAGTATTAGTCTTAGCCTGTATATGGTGGTCATATTGAAAACTTCTAACTGGACATTGATCCGTCTGTTGAACCCCTTGATTATGTCAGTGCTGACTTATATGTGCCCAGTAGATGTCACATACCACTTGACAGGTTAAAAACCCCCTTTAATTTCCTCACTTTCAGGCAAGCACTGATATGATCAGTGACTAGACCAAGGAGATAAAAATAAAATAGTTACAAATCCTTTAAACACCCACAAATGTTTCAGAATGCCCATTAAAAAATTTAAATAATATTTTTATTTATTTTTTTTTTTACTATTGTGATTTATCCTCAAATAAAGCAAAACCTATGAGTAGGAGTAAAGTGACTGGATGTACAAGCAGTATTGGGTCTACCAGATTAGTAGACAGCAAACAATTTCCACTTGTTTTTGAAGATTTTCTGCTTCATGATTAAAAATCGAAATGTATTTCACTTAGGAGACAAATTTGATTCTAAAAATGCTCACGATCACATATTCTCTACATTGGGCAAACAAGAAAGAGTAGTTTTCCAGCAGATCACTTTTTAATCCATGAGTGCATAACAATAAATAAATATTTTAATCACTCTTTTATTTGCCTATTTCACCCAGCTATGTTCATTGATATGATGTAGAAGGAAAGGCTGAGAGAACAATGCTTCATAGAATCATAGAATCATAGAATGTTTTGAGTTGGAAGGGACCTCAAAGACCATCTAGTTCCAACCCCCCTGCCGCGGGCAGGGACACCCTCCGCTAGACCACGTTGCCCAAAGCCCCATCCAACCTGGCCTTGAACACTGCCAGGGAGGGGGCATCCACAGCTTCTCTGGGCAGCCTGTTCCAGTGCCTCACCACCCTCACAGTAAAGAATTTCTTCCTAGTATCTAATCTAAATCGACCCTGCTTCAGCTTAAGGCCATTCCCTCTTGTCCTGTCCCTACACTCCCTGATAAACAGTCCCTCTCCAGCTTTCCTGTAGGCCCCTTCAGGTACTGGAAGGCTGCTATAAGGTCTCCCTGAAGCCTTCTCTTCTCCAGGCTGAACAACCCCAACTCTCTCAGCCTGTCCTCATATGGGAAGTGCTTCAGCGCCTTGATCATCTTTGTGGCCCTCCTCTGGACTCATTCCAGCAGGTCCAAGTCTTTCTTGTACTGTGGACCTCAGAGCTGGATGCAGTACTCCAGGTGGGGTCTAATCAGAGTGGTGCTCTAAATGAAGCTTCTAAATGAAGTTCATTTGTTGCTGCTCGGTGATTATCTTCAGGCCATTGTAAGTAAAGAAACAGTATATTGTGATGAAATCATACTTTTTATGCATTATCTCCTTTAACTTCAGTACTTAGTTTACAGAAAAGGTGAGGATCTGCAGCTTGCCAGCAAAATCAGGAGTCACTGAGCATGCTGAGCACCATTGCACATCAGTAACAGAAGACCTAGCGCAATACAAGGCAGACACTTTTACTGGGATTTTTCTAGAGCCGTAATGGCAATTTTAAGGAGTCCTCATAACTTGGTACAAAAGAGTCAGAGAGTGCTGATGGAAACTCTGCTCTTCATGTGAAAGTGAACTGAGCTTAAGAACTGGCATTATTTTTTTCTGTCTCTGACTACTGCCTACTTTAAAACTGTGCCTGAATTAACCAAGAAGTTTTTCTTGTAATATTCGTAGTACTGGTCTCAAACGCTCTGCTGAAAGACTATCTCTGAGACTCCAAATCTGCTTGTGGTGGCCAAACCTTGGCATGAGCTGATCCCAGTGTTACACTTGTCCCTGTGCAGCTCCACTAGTTCTGCGTCACTACTGAGCACAGGGGGATCTGTAATGAAGCCCTGAAAATCCTTCTTCCTCTTCCTCTATGCCATCTGTCTCATCCTGAAGTAGGTGGTTCAAGCAGAAAAGCAAACGATGTCATAGAGGTGCCTTGGACTTTCCATGGACTAGTCCAAGGTCCTACACTGGAGACATCCAAAATGAGGAGTGATGGTCTGGCACTCAAAGGAAATAAATAGATAAATGCTTAATCAGTCCTAGAAACAGCAGTCAAATATTATTGTGTGAAGCTGCCTGTTTTGATCCATTAAAGCAAACAAAAAAAAGGGTTGGAGGGAGAGGACACAGGTAGGAGAGAATGGAATTAAAACTACAGGAGCAAACAGTAAAAAGTGATATATATCACAAGCTCCACAGGCCACATACATAGACAGGAATAAAAAATAAGGTAGAAGAGGACTCAGCTTAGATTTATATTTTACTATGCAGGGAAATACAAGCAGGCTGTAGAGCTGTTCTGTACAAATCTTCATAGCTGTCTCGTATGTTTTAATCATATCTCATTTTGGAAAATGTTATCTCTTACATCCAAATAAAACCAACATTTATTTTTTTTTAATTAGCTACAATGACTTTAATTGAATGGGAACAGAAAGAACACAAGATGACTGCTGAAATGAATCAACCCAGCCGAACTTCACCAGTAAGTTGCCGCTGGTGCGCTTCAATCCAAAGGCAGTCTGCAGCTCAGCAGAGGCTGCCCCTAATGACATGGTTTTCTTCTGCACCACAGAAAGCCCTGCAACAATTACCGCATTTCAGGCAGCCACGGAGGAGAAAGAGCATCAAAAGAATCAGTGCAAATTGTTGTTATTTTCATGTAGAGCAGGCAGAAGCAAAAGTGGCCCTTCACTTTCAGCCACACCTTGGTTGTGGTTCTGGGAGTGTGGGCTCCTGAGTGCCCGTGCCCTGAACTGCAACCGTAAAAGGCATTCCATGAACACTTAGTCCTTAAGTATCCTTTCATTTCAGTGAGATGCCTTTTCTTGAAATGTTCTTTATGCATTATACATCATCAGTACTATTTTTGTTTAGGCACATCAGGAATCATCCCACAGCGATTAAAAATCATTATTCCATTAACTTTCATGCCTAAAAAGAATTAATGACTCCATGAATCATAATTAAGGCTTCCACTTCTTTTGGCAAGCAGAAAGCCAGACATTCAACAGACCTTCTTGTTATCTATTTTGGCTGTTCTAATGCTTCATTTTTCATATTGCTTTCATGCTCACTCCATGCTTTTCCTTCATATTTCTTTACTGTGCTTGGCGCAGAGTTGTTGAGCAGCAGAGCAAAACTGATGAAGGAAAAGCTTAGAATCAAAAGGTGTGGGTCTGGGGTTTTTTAAAATTTTATCTTGAAATGTAAGGTTGGAAAATATTCACTGTATTTTCCCACATGGCAAAGCTGATACTTTATCTTACTGCTTTCCTGCTGGTTTTCCCCAGCAATCAGTGTTTTATCAAATACATTTTTTAGCGAGGTCATAGTTATGCCCAATGAAAGGATGTGCTACCACTTGTGTATGAGTAGGTAACCGGTAGTCTTAAAGCAGTCTCCAAGCTTATTGACTTCAAATATTTGCAGGTATTCATACATTCATATAATTTATTAGATGAATCATCAGCTACATATTAATAAAAAACTTTCTTGAAAGTATTTTCAGGAAAATCAGCTATGGCCCAATGCGATGACATGTTTTGAAGTTCAGAAGGAAAAGCATGTATATTCTATTTTTTAAAAAAAAGTAAAGGTATATTTGTTTTTATCATAACAATCCAGGGAAAAGCGTAATAAGCATTAACATGTACAATCACTTGATTTGCCACAAACCAGATACTCTTGAGAAACAAACTGATGTAGCTGGTTGGCTTTCACACATCTAACCTGTGCAATGATCCTTTCCTCTTGAAACCTGTCCCTTCTTTCCTTTTCAGTTACCGCTCTCTTTACCTTCTGCATCTATCTCCATTTTCTGGAGGTCCTGTGGTCCCAACCATGTCAGCCTTCTTTAGGGTAATCACTGGTGAAAGTCAAGCACTAATAATGCAGCACCTAACACAACGGAGGCCAAGATCTGTAGTTGCTCGTAAATAGTAGCGCTGTGCTTCTGAAATAACAGTAATAACCACAGTGCTGAAACTGAAAGAGCTTCCCTGCAGAGGAGGCATCAGGCTGTTACCTGCTAAAGATCAATTTGCAGTTGGAATTCTTGCATTTTTCAGTTGCAGTGTAGGGTTTCTTTTTTCCTAAAGAGGTACTAATTATAATGCACATGTGTATATAATTAAAATTATGATTATGTAATATTTACACAAAATAATTAGTTATAATAAGACACTGGTGATACTGGCAGAGATGGGGTTTCTTCCCTGAAACATTTTTCCTTGTGGATGGCAGGAATAACTCATTTATCTCAAATACCACCTTCTTACTACAATTTTTACCTAACATAGCAGACCAAGCCTTGCAGCATGGCAGAGGTATGACACTGCCCTCTGTTTGCTATTTCTCTACTTCTTTCTCTTTCTAGTTCTTTTCTTTCAATACTTGAAAGATGCTATTTTGAAGGTAGTCCTGCCTTCCTTGATTCATTAGTCAGCTCTGTCTGTCCACTAGCAGATAATACCCCCTGTGTCACATATCTCCATATCCAAGACTTTTTTTTTTTTTTTCAAACTAGCAACAGAAAGCATCCTGTGAAGATACTTCTTTCTGTTGGAGAAAGGATTGCTGGCTAGCAGGACCTCCTCTACTCTGCTCTTACAAATCCTATTTCCACATTAATTCTGAAGAAGGAGACTGCCAAAAGAACTGTTTGCTCAAGAGAGGTTCTTTTTCATTGTTGTTTTCGTTGGTGGTGATGCAGGCTTTTTTCCCACAATGCTCTAACATGTGAATACAAATTATTTATGTTCTTTTTTCCAGATGCCCAGTGAATCTGCAGTAACAAACTCATTTTGTCTGGTCAACCAGGAATTTACAGACCTACCTTTGTAGCACCATAGTGAGCGGTGTCTGTGTCCTGGGTGATGCTCAAAGCTGTCCATAATTCTTAAACTCTGGTTGAGGGTTTTTACAGAAACATTCAACATCTCATCCATGAGTCTTAGCTCCTGAGTGACAAAACACATAAAAGAGTTTGATTAACTTACCATCTGACAATGCTTTTTACTGGCAAGCTAAACAAGCATTGCCAAAATGTAGAAGAGATCAAACCTCTCCCAGTGTGTGCGTGGAGGTGCAGTCTGGTCACAATATGGTTTCCTAGGATGTTTGGATTTTGTCCTGTGCCCATTTATCACTGGCATCTATTACCATTTTGGTGGGAAGCTGCCACAAGGTTTGGCATCTTCATCCCTCTTCCTATTCTTCTCAGACTTATAAAAAACATTTACAGTGATGTTCAATGAAAACCTGGTACCAAAATTTTCTGTAGATTTAATGAGAGAAATCTAAATTTAAACAGAGATAAGAAACAATAATGTAATATGTCAAGTGTGGAAGTTAGTTGTTAGCATAGTTGATTTTTTTTTTTTTATCATCCAGTGTTGCATCTCAGAGAACTTTTTTCAGCAGTAACTTGAATAAATATTATGAACAGCAAGTTGCAGTCTCTTTCCCTTGGGGAGAGAAAAATCTTGTAAAGAACCTGCTATATGTATTCCTATAAGCTGCTATTCAGAAGGGAACAATACACTCTAAATTCTTTGGAAGATATAACAATGCCACAAAATAAAAATGAATAGTAGGACATTGAAAGACCCCCCGCCCCCTGCTTTTTCTCCCTCCCCCAGTAAAGCAGAACATTTTCTAAGTTTCATCACAGCAGCTTTCAGCAGAGATGATTTCTTGCCCAAAGGCACAGGAAGATTAACCAAGTATATCCAACTGCTCAACCAATAACTCATCTGAAAAAGAGTCTAAAGAGCAAATTGTAAGCTTCACAAATGCAATCAGTTTATCAAGGTCAGATAAGGACAAGAGCCTGAATAGATATGATTCAGGATAAAAATTGAATAGATACTGATACTGTATGATTAGAACGAAAATGAGGCCACCTGCTGAATCGCAGGGGTGAAATATCACATTCTGCAAAAATGCACTATCACTAGAGCATACACAGGCTGAAATCCCTGCTGATGATGAGAAATTAGCTTTGTAGTCAACAAATTTGTTGATGCTTTCCTTTGACAAATGTACAGTGGAATTACTGGTGAGATTAGGAGGAAGTTTGTAATGCATAAATGAAGAGCTTTTATGAGCATTTTCTATTGTGTCAGTGAAATGACAGTAAGCCTCTGACAATGACCTCTGGTATAATTATCATTAGTGACAGGGCAAGATGGCATCTGCTGAGAGGCTGGCACCTGACAGGTGAAATATGGGTATCTTTTATGTAATTGAGGGCAACATTTTAATGGAAAAATGCTGCATAAATAAAATAAAGTCAGCAAACCAAATTGCTGTACAATCTTGATTGTGTAAAGATGGGAAAGCAGCAGCCTATTCTCCAGATTATGTGGGAGAAGAAAGAAAGTCAGAGGGGAGAGGTTTGTCCCAGGAGGAAACCTGAGAAGAAAGAATATGTCATGGCAAATGTGCCATTCAGCAACAGTAGAAAACAACAAGCCAAGGCAAGTTAAAAAATATTTATGATTTTTGCAAATCTTATCACTAGAAATCAACTGCTTCATTTTTGTTGTCACTTTTTAATTTATAACTCACAAGAGCAGATGGTCTGGTATTTCTTAAGTAAAGGTCCTTATACTCAGACAATATTTTTGCTGTAGGGTTGATTGTCCCTCGGGATAGTTGCGAATGAGCACTTAGCAATTTGCTCAGATGCTGTGCTCATATATGTGAGTCACTAGGACTTCAGGGTTCAAACTACACATTTCTTACCATCACAAGAAAATAAGATATCTCTAGGAATCTCTCCCTTAGAGTTTTTTGTCTTCCAGAAGATGTGGGTGGATTGTAGAAATGCATGAGAGAAGCTGACTCAACATTTGAGTCAACATTGTCTTTCTTCCACTCTGCTGCCTGGGTGGATAACCACCTGTATTGCCCAAAGCGTTTCATATTTTGGTAGGAAAACACAGCTGAAATCACATTTATGTGGTGGTATAAAGGCCTCTTCTCCAGAGATGTGAGACTTTGACACCGCTGAGATTACTGTGAAAGAAACCTGTCTTCAGCCTAGTGTTTTGGTTAAAGCTTACAGGGTTTTGGCAAGTAGAGGTGAGGTACCTGCTAGCCAGTGCCTCTTACTGTTTCACATTAGCAAGGTCCACTCGCATTTGGACACATATTACCATTTTAAGCCTGTTTTAAAATAATGTAATATATTCTCACTTCTTAATCTTGCAAGCCAATAGTCACTTTAGATGCCTATGTAAATAGATAGGCATTGAGTACAATCAACACCTTTTTTATTGCTTACCTACTAAGTTTCCCTCGTTTTCTGGAAGCACTGTTAGTAACCCTACAGTTAAGTTTTCTGTTACAAATTTGATCTTTACATATGATGTGCTCTCAGTCTCTCAAAAAGAAACTTGCTACATGAAGCTGTTCTTGAATGCTCTTCAGCCGGAAGGGTTTGTGTGTACGTACACATTGTACATACAGTACAGTGAGGCAGAGATTAGTCAGAGATTAGTTTGACAAGAGGTTGTAGAAATCAGAGGCATAGAAGGAAAATATTTCCTTTCCACTGTTGTTTGGTTCACATGCTTGGTTTCCTTTCCCTGTCAGTAAAACCTAGGCCATTATATTTCAGAAAGTATTCTCATTTTCATTTACATTATCAACTGCAGAAAATTTTATAGTTCCTCATTCATAAAGAAGCATAGTGATCTTACAAATACAACATAAAACCATGTGAAATATGCTTTTATTCTGTTCCTCTTACACGATAAAAATGATACCTTGCCAATGTGAAGATGCCCAGTCCACTGCAGTTCTTAGCAATGGTTCCTCCAACTATGCCCTCCAGAAATAGTCCTGCTGTAACCTTTTTACAATATTTATACACAAAATAGTTACTCAAGCAAAAAAACATGTTAAACAAATACACAGAGCATTTTTTGGGGGTGAAGCCTCTGTTACTTTTATTCTGCTAATGGATAAAATACTACCCACTGCATAAGTTAAACCAGTACCGTGAATATGAGCAAAGGAACAAAATTTTTATCTGTATAGTTTTTACCGATTTAATTTTACAAGTAAGTTTCAAACGGCTTTGTGTTTTTAGTGTACCCAAACACTTTCACAAATTTTCCTTTCTCTTTAAGAAAGACTAAAGGATAATAAATGTCCATCCCTTAGTTTACTGCTAATAAAACATAACACAGACTGGAGCAGATAGAAGGTATATGTGTAGACACAGAGGAGAAAAACCCTCAAACTTGGATTATAATGAAGTAAGATAAAAAATAAATTAAACTGAGCTTAAAACGTCATAGAATCATAGAATCATAAAATCATAGAATGGTTTAGGTTGGAAGGGACCTTAAAGGTTATCTAGTTCCAACCCCCTCTGCCATGAGCAGGGACACCCTCTACTAGACCACGTTGCCCAAAGCCCCATCCAACCTGGCCTTGAACACTTCCAGGGAGGGGGCATCCACAGCTTCTCTGGGCAACCTGTTCCAGTGCCTCACCACCCTCACAGTCAAGAATTTCTTCCTTATATCTAATCTAAATCAACCCTCCTTCAGCTGAAACCCATTACCCCTTGTCCTGTCACTACACTCCCTGATAAACAGTCCCTCTCCAGCTTTCCTGTAGGCCCCTTCAGGCACTGGAAGGCTGCTATAAGGTCTCCCTGGAGCCTTCTCTTCTCCAGGCTGAACAATCCCAACTCTCTCAGCCTGTCCTCAGAGGAGAGGTGCTCCAGCCCTCTGATCATCTTTGTGGCCCTCCTCTGGACTCTCTCCAACAGCTCCATGTCTCTCCTGTACTGGGGCCCCCAGAGCTGGACGCAGTACTCCAGGTGGGGTCTCACGAGAGCGGAGTAGAGGGGCAGGATCACCTCCCTCGACCTGCTGGTCACACCTCTTTTGATGCAGCCCAGGACACAGTTGGCTTTCTGGGCTGCAAGCGCACACTGCCGGGTCATGTTGAGCTTCTCATCAGTCAATACCCCCAAGTCCTTCTCCTCAGGGCTGCTCTCAATCCATTCTCTGCCCAGCCTGTCTTTGTGCTTGGGACTGCGCTGACCCACATGCAGGACCTTGCACTTGGCCCTGTTGAACTTCATAAGAATTAGTATCTGAACTCTCAGAAGCTAGAAACAATGGAAAATCAAATGTCACGATTTTAAAGTAGTTTGTGTTGGGGTTTTTTTAGATGTCCTGAAAATGTGCTGCAAATGATTTTTTGTATCAGAAAATGTGGAATATGGAAGAAATCTCAGAAATTACCTTAGGAGAACACTGGGAAAAAGAACCCTATATGGAGTTCAAAATCCAAAAATTGAGATTCTCTTGATCTTTACCAAAAGATACAGTCATAATGAGAAAGAAACTCTTAAGACTGCATAGTTCAGTCAGAGGTTTGCATGTTTATCTCAGCTACATTTTGTAGTAGTAGCTGTAGTACTTCATACTTCAAAGAACTAGTGCTCTGAAAACTTCCCTAGAAGCCAGGTTGTTTCAAATAATACTTGATAACAGAAAGTGATATCAATGAGTACTTGCATCAATGTAATCTACCACTGCTGTTAAGTTTTTATAGATTGACATGATTCACTTTCTGATTAAACTTGACAATTTTTGGAAAAATACAAGGGCAATGTTTTCTTGGCCATTGGAGTCAAATAGCTTCAAGCATGTATCGAAACTGTCATAAGTACATTAATTTTTTGTTTAATTTAGTTTTGAAAATTCTAGACTGAGAAAAGCAAGCAAAGAGAAAGGTTTGGTTGAATGAAGACATGGTGCTATGAAAAAATAATATGAATGTATTATACCACAACAAGCAAAAAATTGTTGGAGTAGAAACATACTACTTAAAGAATCACTACTTTTTAAAAAACTGCAAATCTTTGAGTGTCTTCTCATTCATGTGGACCAACCCTTCAGCACAACCAGGAGTAGGAACACTGATGTTCCTTCATTTGCAACGGGGGCAATGGTCATGTCTCTTTTTTTTTTTTTTTTCCTTTTGTACAGGTGCATATTGTATATCAGATAGAGATAAAAGCAGAACAGATATGACAGTTTCAGTTAAGAACAGAAGTTGATGCTTTGCGCAGTGGACCGATGCTGATATGGTGGTAATCAGGTGTCAGATTTGTGCTGTGCTAGGAAAATCATTGCAGTTCTGTACAAAAATTGTATGTAATGAAAAAATAACATATGAAACAGACTCTAAGTGCATATGAAATTTGCAGCTACCGTTCAGTGTGCTGTGCACAGCAAGGGTGGTTTGAGTGTACAAAACAGACTTGGGTGAATTTTGTAGCAACAAGTGATCAGATAGTTTTTGAAGTAAAAGCTAAGAATAATATTAGCTTAACATAGATGTTATGAATTTTCTGTTGTTATTATTATTCAAGATTTAAACTTTTTTCTTGGGCACAACAGGCATTTCATCCCTCTGCCCCATAGTCTATATATGTAATATCCTTACATGAAGAGGCAGGTAAAATATATTAGGAAAGGTTTTTGGGGAGATGGACCAAGGGTATAGAAACAAATAATGTAGCTATTAAGAGCTGTGCTTATGTTGGTGAAAAAAACCCAATATTTCTAATACTGAAAAGAATTAAGAGTCCTTGATCCTCATCCCATAGACAGTGTAGTCAAAGCCAACTCATGGAAGAGCATAAAAGACAAGAGAACAATGACCCAAAGCCAGATTTACACAGGTCTTTGTGACAGGATTTCTGCCTTAATTTGTGCATATAATTGCTCTGTGTCTATGTCCCCCTTTGAGTCAATTGAAACTCCTTCCAGAGTTTGATTCATCATCTCTTAAGATAGATCAGATAAATTAGCTAGAAAGACAGCCTAAGGTAACTCGTTCACACTTAGATGTCTAATTTTTGAGCAGCTGAACCTCATTTTATGCTGCCAGTGAAGTAAGATCACAGAGTACATACTTTGCAATTGCCATGCTGAGCTATTTGCCAATTCTTTCCTGTAACCTCTAATCTCACTCTAATAAAACAGCCCTCATGAGAATGATTTTTCAGAGCTGAATTACACTATAAGGACTTTATTTTTACCTTCTTCTATCTTTCCCTCACTTTCAGCACCTCTATCTTCTTCTTGAAATCTTTTCAATCTCTGCTCCCAGGCCCCTGTTCTTTTCTGATTCTCTGCTTCTTTATTTCCCTTCCAATATACTAGTTTTAGCTGAAGGCCCTCTAGGGTCTGTCCTGGTCCATTCCCTCCTTTCACTATGCCGTACCTCGCAGTAATCTCATCTAACAGCAATCTAATTTACTTTTTTTTTTTTCTACTGGGAAGGTATGTAATTTACTATCAATAGCAATCCTCTTTCCTTCTGCTCAAGCTAAAACCTTGTTTCTCTGATACCTCCAGGTTACCTGTTCCTAAATTTACCAGCAAAATCTTTCTCTATTACCTTTCTCTGTAATATTTTGAAGAGCAGCACCATCTTTCCTATCAGAAGGTCTTGTATGAACTGCAGATATTGGTCTCCATTTGGAATTTCCTCCAGATTACACTCGAATACCATAGACTAATGTGGTGGGTTGAGCCTGGCTGCGGGCCAGGTGCCCACCAGAGCTGCTCTATCACTCCCCTCCTTCATTAGACAGGGGAGAAAAGGTATAACGAAAGGCTTGTGGATCGAGATAAGGACAGGGAGAAATCACTCACTAATTATCGTCACGAGCAAAACAGACTGAACTTAGAGAGGAAATTCATCTAATTTGTTACTAAGCAAAACAGAGTAGAGGAATGAGAAATAAAATCAACTCTTAAAACACCTCCCCCCACCCCTCCCATCTTCCCGGGCTCAACTTCACTCCCGGCTTCAACCTCCACCCCCCCCCAGCGGCACAGGGGGACGGGGAGTGGGGGTTACGGTCAGTTCCTCACGCGGTGTTTCTGCCGCTTCTTCATCCTCAGGGGGAGGACTCATTGTTCCCCCGCTCCAGCGTGGGGTCCCTCCCACGGGAGACAGTCCTTCACGGCCTTCTCCAACGTGAGTCCTTCCCACAGGCTGCAGTTCTTCACCAACTGCTCCAGCGTGGGTCCTTTCCACAGGGTGCAGACCTTCAGGAGAAAACTGCTCCAGCGTGGGTCCCCCACAGGGTCAGAAGTCCTGCCAGCAAACCTGCTCTGGCGTGGGCTCCTCTCTCCATGGGGCCACAGGTCCTGCCAGGAGCCTGCTCCAGCGTGGGCTTCCCACGGGGCCACAGCCTCCTTCAGGTGCCTCCACCTGCTCCAGTGTGGGGTCCTCCACGGGCTGCAGGTGGAATCTCTACACCCCCTCATCCTCCCTCCATGGGCTGCAGGGGGACAGCCTGCTTCACCATGGCCTTCACCACGGGCTGCAGGGGGATCTCTGCTCCGGCGCCTGGAGCACCTCCTCCCCCTCCTTCTGCACTGACCTTGGTGTCTGCAGATGTTCTTACACCTTCTCACTCCTCTCTCTGGCTGCAAAAGCTCTCTCTAACTGTTTTTCCCTTCTTAAATATGTTATCACAGAGGTGCTGATTAGCTTGGCCTTGGCCAGCGGCGGGTCCGTCTTGGAGCCGGCTGGCATTGGCTCTATCAGACACAGGGGAAGCTTCTAGCAGCTTCTCACAGAAGCCACCCCTGTAGCCCCCCAACCCCACTACCAAAACCTTGCCACACAAACCCAATACAAGTAATTATACATTACATCAAATATATACCTTTTTCCTGCATTTACATGCTTTTAGCCAGGCTCCCAGCATCATGCGCCATCCTTTTCTGGCCTTGATCAATGCAATCTTGCTTTTGTTCAGCAATCTTGCTAATGTTTCCAGAATGCTGTAAAGATTGTTCTTCCAACCTGTAGTTTTGTTGTTGGGTTTTTTGTTGTTGCTGTTATTGTTGTGTTTGTTTTTTTTTTTTTTAAATTTCCCTTTGCAGTCCTCCATTGGATCCCAATTTTTATTAAACATAAGGTTTCTGTTACCTTCACAGCTTATCCCCTCCTCTCATCAGGTCACTTCAAACATGCAACTGACTCACAGCCAGCTGCGATCATTGGTCTGCCCCTGACTCTTATTAGGAGTATCCTGGAGTAAATCTCTTCTAAATCTGCTGAAATGATGTCCACAAAGTAACAGCAAAATTAGCATCACCTGTACTATTCATGTGCTATATATTTCTGTTGCCTATTGTGCTTATCAATTTTCGCTTTACTCCTTCTGTACAGCTCAAGTGTCCTTTGCTATATTATTAGTAACTTTAAGCTTATAGGAGATTTCTTGTATGCATTAATATGTAGTGCAGCAAAAACTCCTTCAGTCAAGAAAAGTTATTTCTGAATTACCATTCTCCAATAACAGTATTCAGCAACTATGCTTATTAAATCAAAACTTTAGAAAAGAAAGCATAAAACCAATAGTCCACATAGATGAGAAATATGTTTCTCAAGATTTGAATTGCTCAGATGTGAAAATCAGTGCAAGCTATACAATCACTCTTATATTGTGCTTATAAAGGGATTTTCTTAACAATATGATCTTACCAATTGCATGTTTTATTTCTTCAGGGTAACAGTACTGGCTAATTTCAAATAATTTGCAGAATATGAAGATGTAAATCCAAAAATCTCACATTTTGTGAAGCACAGGGAAAGATTGCATAACTGAAGCTGCTTTACAGCAATGGGCTACTCCATCAAATTAGAGAGGTTTTTTTCACCCCTCAAAATTGGGGCAGGAAGCTATCAAACTAATTTGAAGTTTTGGCACACAAGCCTGTGGGACTTAGATACTCAGTTTGATCATTTCGTGGAATGGACAAACTGTTTTTCTCTGCATCTGATATAAAAGCATAATTCAAATTCCAATATTTTTTTCTTCTAGTTTGAAACAAGTAGATCCCTACAGATGACATCTCGTTGTTGCATTAGATTTTGATTAGAATTCCTTCTTTCCCACTAATTTTTTTTAAAAGCTATTTTTAATACCCATGAAAAGTCATTTTGCATTGGAGTCAAGTTGTCAAACAACAGAATTCAGATTGGCTTTATAAAATGCAAAACAAGCTAATTCATTTGTTTTACAAACTGCCTATGAACAATAATTCTAGCAGATGCAAACTGAAAAAATCTAATGGCCTATGAAGGCAGGAAATTCTCCAAATCTAGGAAAAAAGTAACTGATTTAGTCATGCTCTAAATAAAATCTTACAAACTATTTTAAGCATTTGTTTTAATAAGTGTCTTTTTATATACTCTGTAAACAAGCCTATAGCATAAATATAAAGTCATATCTCACAGTCACAATATTGCAACGTCTAATTCAATACATTAGAAAAAGAGATGTCAATGAAATAACTCTTGTCATCTCCTTACTGCACTGTTTGGTAACTACAGCTAAATTCTCTGCTACATTCATTTTGCTTGTCCATCTGAAGATTTCTTTGCACTTATCCCTCCTCTGATATCTGAGGATTCTTTAAAAAAAAAAAAAAAAACAAAAAAAAAAACCACACCAAAAGCCTCACAACATGTGCAGCTACATTCTTTAGGGAAAAATTACCAATTTAATATTAATGTGGTAAAAATCAAAGCTCATAATTGATAGTGCATGTCCAATGTGTAATTCTAGATTACCATTTGCTAGCATATTTTATCATTACAAGCACTTTATAAAAGTTGTGGTTACTCATCCATCTAATTATTCATAATGAGCTAGCAACAAAATACAAGGAAATAGCATGTGTGATAAAGGCTATGTTCTTGCAGACACCCTACTCCAGCGTGCTTGTTTCCTTCCTGTCTCCCCCAGCTCCACGCCCTCAGTCTCCCCAGCTGCAAACGGGTCCACAAAAGATGCTCCTCCTGGGAGAAGTCCTTGTCAGGGAGCTGAGAAGATGGCTAGAGCCACTGGCTTTGTGGAAGATCAGTCCTTAGTCCTCTTTTATTTCACAAACCAGAGAGCTCAGGTGGCTGCCCTTCTGCTCTAGTAGCACAGCTGATCAGCTTTGCAGGGGTAGGGGACATTTTCAGTAAGTGTGTCATGGCGCAAGGTAGAAATGGGGAGAGCAGGTGAAGTGTTGAGAACTGCAGGGGCAGCAGTTTTGCCCTGTTGGTGCATAACCAATTTAAGAGGCTTCACATATACTCTGTGTTTTTCTGCTGCTGTGGGCCTGTGAAACACCAGGAATATGACCTATCCCCTCACTGACACGTTAGCCCATTGCAAATAGTAATGAGCAAACGTGTTGGGAGAAATATTCCAAGCAAATATAAAAACAGAGATCTTACATTTGGGGTAGGATGTTTGCTTTAGAGAAGCTTCAGATTTAATTCATTCCAATACTCTGAAAGCATGCTGGAAATCACAAACCATCGACTTTGGTATGTTTTGTGTGTTTAGTCTGCCTGAGGCTTGTGCCTGGGGTTTTTAAAGATGCATGGAAATGTTAAACCACAAACCGGCAAAAGCAGTGAAAAAATAATTCTAAAGAACATGTGTGCTCTGTCTTTTTTCTTTGCCAATGAAAGAGGTGTTTTAAATCGAACTGTCCATACTTGAGTTCTGCAATTCTTACCATAACAACTAACCACTGCTAACACTGAATATTCCAGGACAATCCCCTACTTTGAGGACTAGATTGGGTAGTTTTAAGCTTAGATTGTTCATATTTTATAGAACAAATGTTACAGAGAAAAAAACCAAAGTAACCAAACCAAAAGAACAAAACCCCAGTCTTAATTCAAACTGATTTTTCTTATAAATTCCTTTTAGAGTTATAATTTTTCTTCTTTATAAGGAAAACTTTTTAATTCAAAATGTTTCAATTTTTCAGTTAATTTAAAATTAGTTTCTAAACAAACAAACAAACAATCAAAAAAACCCCACAACCAACCTTATGCAAAGATGCAGAAGGGAACACCAAAATTTAGAATTTTCTAAAATCTTTCCATATTGTACTTAGAGTATTGGTATTATTTACTAAATTGTGTGCACAGAAATTATGAACTTATTGAAAATTATGCATAGACTTACCTCCTAATGAAAAACTGTATTTTTTATTTTTGTACAAGGGTATAAATAAAAAGAAGCTAATGTAATGTTTCTACCAGCTATCTTACCCAGGGATCAAGCAATCATGGGAAGTGAAACCATTTTAAGGAGAAATTATCAATATGTTGGTAAATGTTCCATAAGAATAAGGACAACCGTCACTTTCTGACATTGCTCTGCTGGGTGACAGAGTATTACACGATCCTGAAATGCTGTGACTATTAAACTATACAATCCTGTTCTTACAGGTCACTGAAAACCCTTTGAGATGTTTTGTTATGTTTCAGCCACAGATAAATGAAGCAGAAAATGACTGTATTAGAGACTTGTCAATTAAAGAAGGAAAAAATCTTTGCCTTTTCTGCCCTTGTTTTGACAAATTTATTTTTGTTTCTCTAGTAGAGGAATATTTTTTTCAGAATTTAAAAGGCTGAAGAAAAAACTTATATGTTGAAATTAAACTCTTGGTTTTGAACGAGGGAATAGAATTTCTGCTTAGTACAAGCATGTGAGATTCACTGAAGTATTTTTTCACTCCTCTCAGTGGTAGTGTTTTACCTCTAAATTGTGTTGCTCGGTGCATTAAGGAGTAAGGCACATGTGCTCTGTGCAGTTGCTTTGAATCTTTGACATAAAAGTAAGCATTTTAAGAAAGGTACCTTGGGCCAATATCTACCTACTGCTTATCTTATCAGGACATGCACAGAACTAAACTACAATCCACACATGAACTGCAAAACAAAAAATACTTGTACAGATGGAGAAAGATTCTCCTCTCCTCTCTCCTCTCCTCTCCTCTCCTCTCCTCTCCTCTCCTCTCCTCTCCTCTCCTCTCCTCTCCTCTCCTCTCCTCTCCTCTCCTCTCCTCTCCTCTCCTCTCCTCTCCTCTCCTCTTTTGTATTTTCTGAGTCACTAATTTATAACCCATTATAAGTTATTTTTAGTAAAACAAACCCCAACAAAACAGATATTGCTAGTGTAACACATTCCCATGAACTGCACAAGTAGTTCATAGTTCATTATTTATGTTCTCTTGTTAATATGGAAAACTCCTAGGCTTTCCAGCTTGGATACACAGTCTTGGGACTTAGGACCTAATGATTGAGACTGGGGTACACTGCTACTTGCCATGTCTAAAGACAAATAATCCTGGAAGTACTTCTTCTAAGTCATCTTCTTGCTATATTATATTGTACTTTTTTATTTAAGGACCAGGAAACGTTTGTAAAATTTGCATCTAACAGTGAATCAAGGTTTCTAAAATTCTTAACTCTGGGGTATAGCATCTAGTATTTTAATGTGGGCTTATGTTGATTAGGAAGTGGTCTTTAGTTTGGCTAATATCTTGGAGACCTTGTGACAATGCAGTCACGAGTCCATGTGCAAGAAATTTCTTTTCTCACAAAGGCTTAGGGGATACTAAAAACAGGTCAAGTTTCCATAGTTTCCTACCTGCTCTATCCTCTACGGTATGTCACATGCACCAGTGCACCAAAACTCTACATAACAGGAGACTGTAGGATTCATCAAGAGGAAAAAATATTCCTTTCCATGTCTGATCAGGTGTATTTTCTCATATATGTTTGAAGATACTGCAATACAGTGCAGGATTTAAAGATGAAAGTCTCACTAGAGAAGTTCCACTGAAAACATGAGGCACGAGTGACAGATTTTAGACTGTTTTCAAGAAACAGAAACTATGAGAATTACATACAGTTTTCTCTGTTTTCTTTCAAAAAGCAGAATGGTGGAAAGAAACTAAGTTTCTTGCAACAGGCAACTCTGTTTCTCTTCACTTCAGCCCATTTCTATACCACTGAGGTTATGTGGGTCCATTATCTATACATATTCTGTATTAAGATATCTGTGTTCTGCATGTTTTTCTGTCAAAGAGTGAGGAAATCATTTAATAATACTGCCTAGAGCTTTCCATTTAAATTTTCATTGCACCTGGGAAAGCTGCTAAGTGAACGAACATTGACTTTCTGAGATAAAAATAAACCTATAGTGCTTTATTTTTTTTGGCAAAGAACCAGCATTTCATAATTTCATCCTTTTGGTTTGTTACGGGCTATAACTCAACTTTAATGATCTGATTCAATGAAATGATAGAATCCCAGCTTTGCCTCAGCTTTTTTTGCTTTTTAATAGCCAGATTTATTGGTTCATACACAGGTTTTTCCATCTGCAGCTCAGACACTCTCAAATTGCTTAGACCAGGGTATATGTTTGTTACTTGGGCACAAGTAAACATATAAATTTCTATATCTGAATTATCAAAAGACCAATAATTGTACCACTAGTGACATAGCAACATTCATGATTTTGTCATTTGCTTATGGTCACCTGCCAGGTGTTTTATTTGCTTACTTCTTAGGTACTGTCACCTGTACATTTAGCACAGAAGAAAGCAGTTTTATCAGAACCAATATGGACAGTCTGGGAGTGGTGAGGAACTGATGAACTTTTATACAGATGTGAGGAAGGTGAAGGAGATGATAATTCATTGAATATTATTGTTTGAATTATGCTTGTTTAGCAAATGTGATAGCAATAATGGAAATGCCTAATATTTCAGTCAGATAAAAAAAACAGTTAAGCAGACGGCATGAAATAAACCTGTTTTGCACTCAAAATTGAGAGGGAAAGTGTATATGTCAAAATGTACTTCTTTCTTGACTCATTTTTTTCCTTTTCATCAAATTAGGGGTATAGAAGGAAGGGATAGGAATAGAGGAGAAGGGTCACCTTCCTCATCTTGCGGGCAACAATCTTCCTAATGAAGCCTAGAAGTCTGTTGGACATCTTTGGCACAGGGGCACATTACTGTCTCATGTCCAATTTGATGTCCAACAGAACCCCCAGGTCCTTCTTTGCAAAGCTGCTTTCCACCTGTCAGTGTCCAGTGTGTCCTGGTGCATGAGGTTATTCCTTCTCACAGGCAGGACTTTACGTTTACCAAGAGGTCAAACCCTGGAATGTGCTTCCTAGAGAGGCTGTTGATGCCCCAAGCCTGTCAGTGTTTAAGAGGCATTTGGATAATGCCTTTAATAGCATGCTTTAACTTTTGGTCAGCCCTGAGGTGGTCAGGCAGTTGGACTAGACGATTGTCCAGTTCCAACTGAACTAATCCATTCCATTCCATTCCATTCCACTCCATTCCATTCCATTTCCCTTTGTTGAACTTCATGAGGTTCCTGTCAGCCCATTTCTCCAGCCTGTTGAGGTTCCTCTGAACAGTAACACAAACAACTTATGTACCAGCCATTCCTCCATTTTGCATCACCTGCAAACTTGCAGAGGGTGTACTCTGTCCCATCATTCAGGACATTATTGAAGAAGTTAACTGCACTGCCCCAGTATCAACTCATGGGGTACACCACTATCAACTTGATTCCACCTCAACTTAGTGCCACCAGTTGCAACTGTTTGACCCCAGCAGTTCAGACAGTTTTAATCCACCTCACTGTCCACTTATATAGCCTATACCTCTAATCTGGCCTTTCAAAGATAATCAAGAGTATCCTCACAAAGACATCAGCCAGCTCCTTCAGCACCTGTGGGTGCAAACCATCAGGTCCTATGGACTTGTGTACGTCAAGTTTGTTTAAATGTCCTCTAACCTGGTCCTTCTCTACCAAGGTTTTCTTCCTTGCTCCAGACTTTCCCACTGGTCTCAGAGGCCTGGGATTCCTGAAGGTTGCTCTTAGTTTTACTCAGTAAAAACGAAGGCAAAGAAGGTCTTGAATACCTCAGCCTTTTCCAGAGCTTCTGTCTCCAGGTCCCATTCCCATTCAGCAATAGTCACTCAGATTTCCTTTAGCTGCTGTGGAGATCCTTTCTGTTGCCCTTCACGTTCCTTGCTATGTTCAACTCCAGATGGGCTTTGTCTTTCCTGACCTCATCCGTGCCTGCTCAGAGAAATATGGTTCCATATGCCTCTTGGGTCATCTGTCCCTAATTCCACTTCTTTAATGTTTCCTTTGAGGATTTAAGTATAGTCAGGAGCTCCTTGTTCAGCCATGCAGGCCCCCTGCTACTTTTGCCTGGCTTTCTGCACATGGGAATGGACCATTTTTGAGCTCAGGGAAGACGATCCTTGATAATCAACCAGCTCTCCAGAATCCATCCTCTTTCCAAGCCTACATCCCCTGGAATTCTTCCATGCAGGTCCCTGAACAGGACAAAGTCTGCTCCACATCTAATTGGAATTTTCTTTCTTGCAACTTCTGTCCATTTTCTCCTATTATATAATTACCCATCTCCAAAGAGTCTGGTCCATCTTCTCTGCAATTCCCAATAACCAGTTTTTGACAGCTTTTTCTTCTCCAGGCTGAACAAGCCCAGTTCCTTCAATTCAGCCTTTCCTCATACATCGTATGCTTCAGTCCCCCTTACCCTCTTGGTGGCCCACCCCTGGGCTCACTACAGTATTTCAATGTCTGTCTTGGAGTTGGGAACCCCCACACTGGACACAGCAGTCCAGATATAGTCTCACAACTGTCAAACAGAGAAGAGAAATAATCTACCTCAACCTGCAGCCTCCACAGCCCAGTATGCACTTACCATTCCTTGCTGCAAAGCAAAGTATGAAGGAAAGGGAAGACTTAGCAGCATGGGCAACAAACAGGAGGAGTGGGAAGCCATTGTGCAGCTGGAAAACTATGATATAGTTGCAATCACAGAAAAATGATGGGATGACTCGCACTACTGGGTTGTTGCAATGGGTGTCTATGAACTCTTCAGAAGGGATAGGAAAGGAAGGAGAGGTGGTGGGGTAGCCCTGTATGTTAGGGAGTGTTTTGATTGTCTAGAACTTAATGATGGTGATGAAAGGGTCAAGTGTTTATGGGTAAGAATCAGAGGGAAGGCCAAAAGACAGATATCATGGTGGGAGTCTGTTACAGACCACCCAACCAAGATGAAGAGACAATAACATATTCTATAAGCAGCTAGGAGAATTCTTATGATTGTTAGCCCTTGTTCTCATGGGAGACTTCAAGTTACCAGACATCTGCTGGAAATACAATACAGCAGAGAGAAAACAGTCCAGGAGGTTCCTGGAATGTGTGGAAGATAACTTCCTGACACACCTGGTCAGTGAGCCAACTAGGGAAGGTGCCCCACTGGACCTGTTGTTCGCAAACAGAGAAAGACTTGTTGATGATGTGATGGCTGGAGGCCGTCTTGGGCATAGAGATCATTAAATGATAGACTTTTTGATTCTTGGAGAAGTATGGAGGGGAGTCAGCAGAACTGCCACCTTAGACTTCCAGAGGGCAGACTTTGGCCTGTTTAGGAGCCTGGTAGGCAGAGTCCCTTGGGAGGCAGTGCTGAAGGGCAAAGGAGTCCAGGAAGGCTGGACATTCTTCAAGAAGGAAATCATAAAGGCACAGGAGCAGGCCATCCCCATGGGCTGAAAAGACGAGCCATTGGGGAAGAAGACCGGCCTGGCTGAACAGAGAGCTTTGGCTGGAACTCAGGAGACAAAGGAGAGTTTATGGCCTTTGGAAGAAGGGGCAGGCAACTCAGGAGGACAACAAAGAAGTCATGAGGTTATGCAGGGAGAAAATTAGAAGGGCCAAAGCCCAGCTAGAACTTAATCTGGCTGCTGCCATAGAAGACAATAAACAATGTTTCTATAAATACATTAACGACAAAAGGATAGCTAAGGAGAATCTCCACCCTTTACTGGATGCAGGGGGAAACATAGTGACAAAGGATGAGGAAAAGGCTGAGGTACTTAAAGCCCTCTTTGCCTCAGTTTTTAATTGTTAGACCAGTTATTGTCAAGGTGCCCTGCCCCCTGAACTGGAAGACAGGGACAGGGAGCAGAAAGGGAAATGGTTAGTGATTTTCTGCAACACTTAGACACACACAAGTCTATGGGTCCACATGGGATCCACCCAAAGGTACTGAGGGAGCTGATGGAAGTGCTCACCCATCTACAAGAAGACCAGAAGAAGGATCTGGGGAACCACAAGCCTGTCAGTCTGACCTCAGTGCTGGGGAAGGTTGTGGAGCAGATCGTCTTGAGTGCTATCATGTGGCATGTACTGGACAACCAGGTGCTCAGGTCCAGTTAGCATGGTGTCCTGGTTTCAGCTGAGAGGATTGATTTTCTTCATAGTAGCTAGTGTGGGGATACGTTTTGGATTTGTGCTGGAGACAGCATTGATAATATAGAGATGTTTTTGTTCTATGGACCTATAGTTGAGCAGTGTTTATACGGGGCCAAGGCCTTGCACTGCAGCACTTGCTTCTTGCACTGCCCTGCCAGTGGGATGGCTGGGGGTGGACAAGAAGTTGGGAGGAGACACAGACAGGACAGGTTTATGAAAGGCAGATCCTGCTTGACTCGCCTGAGCAACTTCTATGACCAGGTGACCCAGTTACTGTATGAGGGAAAGGCTGTGAATGTTGTCTACCTGGACTTTACTAAAGTCTTTGACACCATTTCCCACAGCGTTCTGCTGGAGAAACTGGCCGCTCACGGCTTGGATGGGTGTGCTGTTCACTGGGTAAAAAACTGGCTGGATGGCCGGGCTCAAAGAGTTGTGGTGAATGGAGTTAAATCCAGTTGGTGGCCAGTCACAAGTGGTGTTCCCCAGGGCTCAGTACTGGGGACAGTTCTGTTTAGTATCTTTATCAATGATCTGCACAAGGGGATGGACTGCACCCTCAGTCAGTTTGCAGATGACACAAGTTGTGTGGGAGTGTTGATCTGCTGGAGGGTAGGAAGGCTCTACAGAGGGATCTGGACAGGCTGGATTGATGGGCTGAGGCCAACTGTATGAGGTTCAACAAGACTCAGTGCTGGGTCCTACACTTGGATCACAACAACCCCATGCAGTGCCACAGGCTTGGGGAAGAGTGGCTGGAAAGCTGCCCGGTGGAAAAGCACCTGGGGGTGTTGGTTCAATAGCATCTTGGCATGTATCAGCAATAGTGTGGCCAGCAGGACTAGGGAAGGGATCGTCCCCCTGTACTGGGCACTGGTGAGGCCGCACCTCGAGTCCTGTGTTCAGTTTTGGGCCCCTCGCTACAAGAAAGACCTTGAGGTGCTGGAGCGTGTCCAGAGAAGGGCAATGAAGCTGGTGAAGGGTCTAAAGAGCAAGTCTTATGAGGAACAGCTGAGGCAACTGGGATTGTTTAGTCTGGAGAAAAGGTGGCTCAGGGGAAACCTTATCACTCTGTACAATTATGAGCTGTGTGATTTGCCAACTTTTAGAGGCTGTTGGATTTAGTGGACATCAGGATGCAATAGATTTCTCCAACATCGATCAGTTGAAACTGACTTTGGTGGTCTCTAAGGCACAGGGAACCATTTGGGATATTTCAGACTAATTAGGCAGAAATGTGGTTTGTTGGTTGGTTGGTTGGTTGGTTCATGCCTGGTCCAGACCTATTTTGTACTGCCTTAGTGATTCAGCAATGCTTAGACTTGGTATTAATGTGCATGGAACCATAACCTTAGCCTCATCAGTGCTTCCCCTGAGCCTCTCCAGTGGGAAAACCAGCTTTCCTGGAGCTCTAAGGGCTAAAAATATTTGCTCCTAATAATAGATACTTCTCTTTAGTCTCCTAATAGATACTTCTCTTTAGGCCCCACTTCTGCTTTTGTCATATGAAGAAACTCCTTTGTACAATGCTGAAGACTAATTCATCATATGTAAAGAGATCAGCTCACACTTGCATTCCCAAGGGAAAAAAGTTACAAAAGAAAAGGCTTAATGCAATACTTTGTGATCATATAGTCAACACAGAGAGGGGCTATGTTGCTTCTGTTCTTTCAATTAAGCACTCCAGTGTAATTTCTGCTTTGCAATATCCTGTTACTAAAAATTTCATAAACAAGTGCTAGATGCTTTTCCTCTTGACTTGTGAGTAACCTTTCACCAGTGCAGTTGCATGCAGGAGCAAGGACTATGCACCAGTGAGTGTACTTAATCTTCAGATGATAGAGTTAAATCCTAAAATCCATTTTTCTGCAGTCAGTGGAAATCATGCATTCATTCCTTTACAATCAGCACCTGCATTTTCAAAATTAGCAAACATTTTGAGATAGCTACACAGATATCAACAACTTACGTGTCTAATATCTTTCTTTCACTGAGTGGTATTTTATTTTTATCAGGCTGTTCTTTATTCTTTTCAGAACTAGAATTTCAACACAGAAGTCATAAAGACTCCCCATCTGACAGGTGCAGACACACCTGTGCACTTACGCCTGCATGCATACATGCACTTAACACACGCTATGCACACTGCATACAAATTTTTGTCATTCAAATATGAAACAGAAAAGAACATTAGCAGGGATGTTTCTCAATAATTAGCTATTATTGTACACAGCATTAGGCTTTCCCAGAGCTTGCTCATGGATAATTCTCATCTACTTTGCAAGTGTGTCATTTCAGTAATTTCTCTCCATATTTTTTCTTTAAAATGGGAGAAGAAACAGGCTTTTTTGGGGTCCATTATCAGATTCATAGTTGAGGAATCATATGTTTGCAAGTCAGAATGCTTGACAGGTTCAATTTCCATTTCATATTCAAAGTCAGGTTCATTCTTATTAAATAAGTATTGATTTTCTGCAAAGAAATTCTAATCAGAATGCTCCTGACAAAGGAAAGGAAATTGAGTGTAGAAGAGAGGCTCTGTGAAAGAAGATAGGATATTTAGTGCCTCCTCTTTTTCTGAAGAAGAATATGCTTCTTGGAGCATCTTGAGCTTGATGTTCAAGATTGTCTTCAAAGCAAAGTCTATGAAAATAAATACTGACATCTTGGACACTTTTCTTGTTATCTATGTTTTGTAGTAGTGACATACTTCCAACTACAGTGACTATTATAACTGTTGGAGTCATGAATGCTTTTATGAGATTTAAGGCCAACCCTTAAATCTAATGTCCTTTTTCCAGGAGCTTTGCATAAGACCTGGAAAATACTGGGAATTCTTGTTTAATACTGGAAGAAGATGTAGGCAATTCACAGAACTTAGAGTGAGAAGGGACCATGAAGATCAACGGGATTTGGACATGGAGTCAAGCTGCTGTAGAACTTGCACCTTGTAACAGAGTCCTGATCAGCCTCACCTATCTGCTCAGAGCAGAGTATTATTTCAGATGACTTCCAGAGGTCCCTCCAAACCTAAATTTTTCCTTGATACTATGATAATCAATGAAAATAAATCTAGAGTACAGAACCCAGCAGCATCCACCTCTGCACACCTGGTCTGCATCCTGGCTCCATATCAAGGTAAATTTTGGACATGCTTCACTCATTCCTCCATTTCCTACCTTTACAGTTTCCATTTGTAAAGACGTGGTGAAAGCAGCAGCAGTGTAATCCAATAATTTCCAGCTTGTCAGAAGCACAGAACTAAAAGGTTTGTTTAGCAGAACCAGTTTTGTCTGTTGACTATTGCCTTAATGTAAAATATTTCAGGTTTTCTATCTAAAAGATATGACAAATCACCTTCCCAGTGGCCATGGCTACATGGTATTTGTAATCATGGTCAGCAGCAACGAAGTTAAAAGACCAGAAAAATGCAAACTGTCACCCTGCCTCCCCCCCCACCAGAGGGCTTTATGAATGGACTTTTATGAATGTTGTTAGCTTTCCAGCTACAAGACATTTTAAATGATGGATGAACAAAAGCATCATCTGTGCAAACACTGGGATGCTTGAACCCAGAGGAAGGTTCAATAATTAGTCATGCAGAATATTAGTGACGCCCTTTGGTCATATTCCAAGTTCCTCCTGGATTACAACACAATGTCACAAATCATCAGCTGCTGTGACTGGTATTTTCAGAGGAAAAGCTTCCTGGTGGTAGTACTGAACCTTGGAATAATATTTAACTCTGCTTCTTCCCTAAAAACTGATAGTATACAGTGACCATTTCATTCAGCAAACATTTTTTTCTGCTTATCCTTCTGGAAAATGAACTTTTTTTTTTTCCCCCCTCTTTCCTTTCCAAAACCACCATCCCTACAGAACTGTGTTCAGCAATAGAAAGCAGGATAGCTTTCTACTGTTTATAGTATCAGCATAACTATGAACAGTTAAATATTCAGAGCCCTCTGTGTTATAGCTTCAAACGAGTACTGAGATGCACCTTTCCAGCCCTACTGTGGGCCCTAGGCTATATGGAGGGAGGTAAATGAGGGTAGGATTTGAAAGCAAAGCTTTGTCTTTCCCAGTTGTACCCGAAGGAAGCATTTGCCCAGCAGAAAGGTTTTTGGATGATATTGTGCATTGAAGAAACTCTATAGTTTAGTTTCCATTATCCAGGAAGGTTTGTAGAACAGGCACATAGATAAAAATGACCTTTCAGTGAGCAAGCTAAGAAAATTTGATCTGGAAATCATTGGGATATAACAAATGTGGAACTTTATCCTACCATTTTTTGCGAAAGCACTTTTGAAGTAGGACTGCACTTTAAGTCATTCAGTCTCTAATAGAATTGGACTGTAGGGACAATATGGAGATAGAGATTATGTAAAGAGCAGTAGAAAAAAAAAATGCCTTTATCTTCAGCTTGAAGGTTCTCCAGCAACTAGCAGATTTCACAGTTATTGTTATTGACAGCAAAGGCTCCTATGGCATGAAAGATACCAACACAGTGCTGCACATTACTCAAAAAAAAAAAAAATAATCCTATTCACCTAACGTTCTACCTTTAAACTGGCTCATTGTGCACTTAGTATCACTTCAAGATAAAAAAAGCAGTTTGGGCAGACAGGTTTAAAATGGAGCTCAGTCAAGCACGCTTTCCTGGATAAATCAGGCTAACTTCAATGCACACGTAGCTGAAACCTCCTGTGATTAAATATTGGCTCTGTACGGCAAGGCATTCTGGCTGTTACTTCAATTGTCTGTTTTAAAACACAAGCCTCCTGCAGAAAAAAAGGTTATTTAGTTAGCTAAATAAAGTGCGTGTTGAAAATCCAAAGAAATCATTTGTATGATAAATAACATTGCTTATTACCAAGCTAGGATGATTATAGCTATTTTATGAAATTTTAATTACATTATGTGGCTGCTCAAATATTGGTTTTGAACATTAATCAAGTTACTTGGGAAGCATTTCACGGAAGGGAAAATAAAAATGAAATGGCTTATTTACTTATCCCAATGTATTAAAAACAAAATTCAGTGGGGAAATCATGAAAAAGCCATCAGGGAGAAAGTACTGCCTAAGAGTGTTCACAGTCAATAGAAGTCTGAAACAAATTTTCACTTGAATGATTCACCGGCACTGACTCGGTAGTATCTCCATGCTCCAGACAACACAGTATACTTAAAAAGCCATGTGTATAATTTTATAGGTAAGTTTATAGCCTGAAGCATTCGGATATTTACATGTTTAGGAAACCATAAGATATTCTCATGTTACTCGATAAACAAGATGTCTACCAATTTTGTTATTCAAAACATATTTATGGGTTCTGAAAAGTCAATAAAAATTCTTGGTCAGAAAGAGAGTTTGCAGTAAGGAAAGATGAACATAAGTCTGAATTAACTAGACGGATACAGATTGATGCTGAACTGATGTGACAAGTCCCGTGTTTTGCCACTGCATATGCTTCCCATCTCAGTGATTTATTTCCTGTGGTAAATTGCACAGGACAGAGACATCGCCAAAAGTCCGCGCATTATTTCATTTTATGTTTTTATTAGCCTTCAGAAACATTCCAGATTTGTATTAACATTGCTGTCTGGAATAGCAATTCCAGGGCATTATCTGTGCAAAAGGTTTTACTATGTTCAGATCAGCACTGATGGTGGCAAAAGCCTCCTGATGGTGCTTCATCATATACGTCCATGAACTCACAGCTGTATTCAACAGAGCCATTTAAAAAGAAATGCAGGCAAGCTCCTCTTCTGTACTGCGTGACGAAGGAGAGCACTAAAGGTGACCTAGCTTTGCTTTTCCTTTATCCACGTATGGAGTGATGTGGAAAGAAGAAGCCTCTTCCCTTCCTTTTCTACCCTGCAGAAGCTGAATGAAGGCCCAGCAGACTTGTGCCCAGTCAGCCCAAGATCTACAGTTTACTGGTTTCCTCAGGCCCAGAGGAAGAGGGAAAGGACAAAAACAAGACAGCAGATGCTGTTTTGCATTTCTGTCCAACTGTATGAATAAAACATGCCTTGGTTGGTGCCGTGGTACACATGCTATTCACTCATCAAGGGCCCCAAAAGCTGTTGCTTCACTCAGTTACCTTCACACCACACCCTTGGACATCCTTTTCCAGCCAAGGGCTTCATTTAGAAACTCTACAGTACGACATTGTTTGTACTAAAGGGATGGGATAATGTGAAGTACAGTCAGAAATACAGTTAGTCACCTTACAGTATTTTGATTTTAACTTAAAACAGCAGTGTCCTGTGTAACTAGCTATGTGAAGGTGATTGTGAGTCACCAAAGGTGATGAGAAAAATAATAATAAGGAAAATATCACAAATTTTCTTACATGATAAAATCTAAACTTTAAGTATATCAAAGTTATTTCTTAAGGCTCATCTGTAGTTTGACTTCAAACTAGTTGATATTTGTATGCAAATAGTATATTTTAATGAAGAAATTAGAGCACTACATTAGACTGTTTGGCTATGAGACTTCCTCATTATTACAAGCATTGCTCTCAAACTCTTTAAATGTAATTCAATGTTCTTTCCAAAAGCATTTTACTTGTATATATATAGGAATATATACCCTATCAAGATAAAATATTTCAATTTATTTATAATAATTTCAATACTAATATCTGATATGATTTGTGGTATTTCTTTTCTGACAAGACAAAAAGTCTGAGAAGAGAAAAAACAAAGTAGAACCATCTGGAGTTCAGATAATCAGATAACATTTAGAATCTGAATATTTTTCTTGCTACAAAGGATAAGATAGTGTGAAAAACCAAGGGACAGCCTAGGTATTCTAAGCATGCTTTACACAACCCTTAAACCCGGAAAACCCTATTTAATCTCTATCCAAAGGCTGACTGTCAGGTGTCTGTTTATATAGATCAAAATGTTATTTAGATCACTTTGAAACTGCTGCCCAAGGTTGCATTTTCATTAAATATCATCTCAAATCTTCTCTACTGTTAAAGATAGTGGTATTCAGGATTGGACATTTGTATCATCGAAGCATGGATATAGTCTAAATGTGCAGTGGGGATACTGTATATATGAATCTCCAAATATATAAATTAATTTTGCAACTAATATATATAAATTGCCTCAAACTGACTTCGTAATCACAAATACTCATCCTTCCTAAGAAGCCTTTACCTAGCTTTAGAGACAAACACCCCCCCTATTTTGTACCAATCTGTGTAACTTTTTGTCCTTAATGGAATTTTAACTCCCAAAATGAAAGTTTTGAATCAGTGAGATCCAATAAAAGTTTTCTTGCTTTTGTTGGTTTTAGTCTGAATTGTTTACTTGGGTATGTTGAGCAAACTCCCCATACTTGCCTGAATTATTAGCATCCAAAATTTTGATTCCAAGTGGAGAAAAGGTTTTGACCTCTTATTTGCATGTGTGTTTCAGCTTTTCAGCTACCTATTTAGCCAAAATGAATTGTGGTAAATCTTACAAGAAACACAGTAAAACAGATTTGCCGAAAACTGCTGAGGGCTATGCAGCATTTTGTAACTTCTGAAGACACCATTAGAGATAGTACTTGTTCCATTGCATTTCACCTGGATATGTCTTAAATTAACTTTCAGTTGTGGGAGATTGAGGGAAAAGAGAGATTTTCAAAGATTAAATTTTCAATGCAAGGACCTTCCAGGTCCAAGGACATCCACATTTCTGTCTTTTACACATTTTAAAGTTCAGCTGAATAAGAATAGAGTAAGAATATTTTATGTTCATATAATTATGTAATTATTTTGTTTTATAATACCTTATTCTAAAGAATCCCATGAAATTTCAATATCCCTACAAAGGAACTGGGAGATATTTTGCTGCAGGATACCAGAGTATAGCTGGAGAGCAAACAGCTTTTTGTCAAATCAAAGTTTCAGGATTTAAAAAACTGTTTCTCCAGTCTTTTCCTCTCATTAGGTTAATGACCAGTGAGCTCATATGAATGAGAAAGACTCTGTTGGATTCATTTGATGTGTACTTTAGCATAAGTCTTCTTCTTCCCAAACAAAATTCGTAATCAAATGTTTATTTACTTTTCTGAGAGGAAAGGAAAGGAATTTGCAGCCTCTCCTTTTGGAACTATTCCACCTTGGATAAATAATGAACCCTTCCCTTGAAAAGGCACTTAAGCCTTTGCTTCCACTAGAAGGCCAGGACAAGGCTATAGCTACTGAGAGTTAGAATTAATTTATCTTATGCGTTTTCTGCACTATTGAGTGTTTAACTGTACATATTAGCTAGAAAAAAAATCAACAAGAGAGAGATTGCCAGAACTGATTGGAAAAGGAGAAATACCTCGCTCCCTTCTCTTGCTCTTATTTTGATATAAAACATAGTCTTTGACTTCAAAATGTTCTTACTATCAGTGTGGTGGCTTGACTCTGGCCAGCAACTGACCACCTACCCTGTCACTCATCCACTTGTTCTCCACCAGGATGGGGGAGACAGCTTGAAGATCAAAAGCAAGAAAACTTTTGGGTCAAAAGAAAGACAATTTAACAAGCTAAGGAAAGAAAAAAACACAAAGGTTGAAAAGGCAATCATTCCCCATGCCCACAAGCAGACTGATGCCCAGCCAGTCTTCGAATATCTCTGAGGTCAGATGTCCTGGCTGTGTCCTCTCCCAGTCTCTTGCCCACCCTCCACCTACTCACTGGGGAGGCAGCATGAGAAACAGCCAAAGTCTCAATGCTGTGCAGCAATAGCTGAAACTGGTGTGTTGTCAACACTGTTTTAGTCTCAAATCCAAAACACAGTATCATACAGGCCACTGTGAAGAATGTTAACTCCATCCCAGCCAGATGCAGTATAATCAGTTAAAGCAAGAGATCTCGATTTTGATAATTCCAGAATTCACAATGGAAAAGATGGTTTACTCGAAAAATTCCCAAATTCCCAACCAGCTGTATACTAATACATCTGTTCTGAAAAGTTCCATATACATGAGAACAAACCTTGATTTCCTTCCAAGGAAACCACATAAAGTAAAGTGTGTGTAACTTAATTTATTTACTTTGAAGTGACAAAATTGGTCAGTTGAGTTTACTTAGATTGAAAATCATCATTCCCTAGATTTCCAAAATTTGTAGACTATGCTACTAAATTATGTCCTTCAGCATGTTTCCCATAGTGCTGTATTCTCAATAAATGGATGTGAAAACTAAGGAAAAAAAAATGAGGAAAGTATAAAACTATAGCATTATATATTTAGAATAAATACATGTAAATTAACAGGTTACTCATCTTGCCAGGGTATTTCAATTATTTCCTATCCTTTTATTTGTTGCTATATTCTTCACTATATAAGTCAGTGTTCCGCAAGCTCAGTATGATCAGCATGTTCTTTTAGTAGATATATTACAGAAGATAATATTTTTTGAAGAAAACAAAACAAAACAAAAAAAATCCCTCATGCTCAAAGAGCTCTAGGAGGTTGCAAAGCGAATATATTATAAATAAGAAATAAGAACCAGATGTAGAAATTCAGTTGGAAACAGCATTTTCAAATAAGTGATTTGCAGCTATGTAAGGAGACATAATGTGCCACAATACCTAAACTGGAATTAAAATTGAAGGACTTACAGTAACATTCAGATTCAGGACAGGTCAAATTTATAGCTGCTCTTTGGTCTGTACTTAGAGGTTTGGAAGTGAATAGAGTTACAAGTTTACATCTTGTAAAACTGATGTGAAATGGAATCATATTCATAGAATCATGGAATCATAGAATCATAGAATGGTTTGGGTTGGAAGGGACCTCAAAGATCATCTAGTTCCAACCCCCCTGCCATGGGCAGGGACACCCCCCACTAGACCACATTGCCCAAAGCCTCATCCAACCTGGCCTTGAACACTGCCAGGGAGGGGGCCTCCACGACGTCTCTGGGCAACCTGTTCCAGTGCCTCACCACCCTCACAGGGAAGAATTTCTTCCTTATATCTAATCTAAATCGACCCTCCTTCAGCTTAAGGCCGTTACCCCTTGTCCTGTCACTACACTCCCTGATAAACATTCCCTCACCAGCTTTCTTGTAGGCCCCTTCAGGTACTATAAGGCTGCTATAAGGTCTTTCTGGAGCTTGCTTTTCTCCAGGCTGAACAATCCCAATTCTCTCAGCCTGTCCTCAGAGGAGAGGTGCTCCAGCCCTCTGATCATCTTGGTGGCCCTCCTCTGGACTCACTCCAACAGCTCCATGTCTTTCTTGTACTGGGGCCTCAGAGCTGAACGCAGTACTCCAGGTGGGGAGTATTCACAAGAGCAGAGGTGTGACCTGCTGGTCACACTTCATTCCATGCAGCCCAGGACACAGTTGGCTTTCTGGGCTGCAAGTGTGCATTCCGGCTCATGTTGAGCTTCTTGTCCACCAACAGCCCCAAGTCCTTCTCCTCAGGGCTGCTTTCAATCCATTTCCCACTCAGCCTGTCTTTGTGCTTGGGATTGTCCCCAGCCATGTGCAGGACCTTGCACTTGGCCTTGTTGACTTCATGAGGTTCTCATGGGCCCACCTCTCAAGCCTGTCAAGGTAATTACACAGAATATGTCAAGGTAATTACACAGAATATAATGCAGCATCAATACCAAAACAGAGCACAACTCTCATCCTCCATAATTTAAAAGCTGGTCTGTTTTCTTCCTCACAAATAGTTTTGCTATGGATCCACCTTCTCCTTCTCTTCCCTTCATCTGGGACATTCTGTGTGTTTCATTTGCCTTTCATAAGAGGCCTGTGCACTACACGTTCACTCTTTGCATTTGCTGAAAGACACAACTTATTCTAGTTGTTTAGATATTTGAATCACAGAGGACCTTTCTATGGCACCTTCAAATCCTACTCTTCATACAAGAGAAACTTCTCTCTGATACCCTTCCTTGTAACATTTGCCTCTTTTTTTCCCTTTTTTTCTTTTTTTTTTTTTTTCTTGAGTGTAATGCAATTGCACTGTTTGTTTTGCCTCCCTCTGGATTTTGAATAACATCTCCAAACATTCCCAAACAACATGGTAAGGTCTCAGTCTCACTGAAATTCAGTGGAAGGAAAGCATTTCAGTATCTAAGCTATTTTCAAAAATAGTGTGATTCTTCTGAGATGGGATTGCTCTTAGCCATGATGACTTACTTCCTAGGCTAGATTTTTATCATTAAGTTAATGAAATATACTAGTGCAACAATAAAAGCCAGAATAAGTTTTCAAACACTTTTAAGTCCTATATTATAAAGCCAAATAAATTTTTAATCTGAAATAGTGCTTAGCCCAGAGAAGATTCTTCGCTGAGATTTTCTGTCAGTTGGCTTAGACATCCTAGCATGCCACTGATAGGACAAACCTGGACACCTCTGTCTCTCCCGTTTCACATTTAGAGGATCTCAGGTGCCACATCAACATTTTGCATTCAGCTTCAGAATCAGCACATTGCTTTTCCAAAGTGACATTAAAATCACTTCCACTTTGTTCTCCTGTAGAGTAGCCTCATTTCCATCTTTGTCTACTGTGAAGTATCTATTATCTATTTAAACATCTCCTCCAAGCTGCTTTTCAAGTAGAAGAGTCATTGTATTTCCTTGAACCAATTTTTCAACAGAAATTGCTTTTAAGTTATTCTTGATTATTCTGTGAAATTTTGTTGACAAAAAGAAACTTTGAAATAATGTGCCTAAAACATTTGGCTTTGAGAATATTTTAGCTGAAAATTAACAAACTCAAAGAGTGAAAAGGGTAGCATCTAGGAAAAGGGAGACATGCAAGGATAGAGAGGATTAATCAAGATTCACATTAAAGCAGGTGTTGTCCTATTTACTAATTCCATTCCAAATTGTGTTTCTTGAAGAATGTCGTTACATTTCATCATTGTATGATGTATGTGTTTGTATTTGCTCCATTTGTTGAAACAAGAAGGTTGAAGAAAATGAAAATAAAATTACAGTTTATGATAAAGCAAGACCATTGTGCCTGGTCACATGTTAAAAATTCATATTTGATCCTGTGAGTTAGGTGGAGTGTTGACAGCAATTAGAAAACCTTATTTCAACAAAATGGGCAAAAAAGTTGAAAAAATGGTCTTAATGGCTTTTTATGTTACCCTAAGCTTCTAAACACCTTCCAAATGTTCTATCACGGTGAGTTCTTATGGCTTCAAATTTGTAGGGGCTGCACTTGTTGCCTTTTAAATTTCCTTGCATGATGTAGTGAAAGATGAGGCAGCTACCAGTTCAATATATTGTATTTATTGGAGTAGTGGACCTTTTTCCAACAGCACTAGTTTATTGGGTCTTTAGTGTGGTAGTCATTCTCCTTGCATAAAAGAAAAAGGAAAGGGAACCTTCTTTATTTAAGTTCTCTAAGTAGCATGGGATGGATACACTCATTGTAACTTAGTCAGAAAGAGCAAATAGCACCAGAGATTAAGTGTATGCTGCTTCTTAATGACATAACTTATCCCTCTTGTCATAGTTAGATTTTAAACCAGCGTCACTTCCTGATCCTCAAGGACAACATGAATAAATCTCTTATATTACATTACTTTGTTGAAAGGACACCTATTTTCTGTATAAGAATGATGATTTTTTTAGAAATCATGGTTGTTTTTAAGTTGAGCTCCTCTATTACACATTCATATGCATTTGCTTTTGATATACAGTCATTCACTGTATCTCTTCTGAGAGCAGTTGATTTAATAAACTTATTTTTATTCTCTGAAGAAAAAATCTTATCAAACCAGAGAAAGCAGAGCCCTTGAAAGAGTTGCTTAGTTTTCTGCAGCATGTCATAGAAGGAAAATGCCAGGCCATCTATCACTCCTATCAACTCTACTGGATCACACCATTGTGGGCAAGCATTCAATCCTTAGTGGGATCACTTTGGCAGGTAGTAAATGGAGCAGTTGATACTACTTTTGCTGCAAAATTCAATCTGATCACGTAGTATAAGGAGGTAGAAGGTTAGATCACATGTGGCTCTCTCTAGCATTTCAATTCCTTTTATTGTGATTCAATTTAAATCACATGCTTAATTCCACACTCTTTGTTACTTCAGTTTTTTATTGTTCTGTGTTGCAACTTGTAGGGTTTTTTACTGATAATAAGGACCTATTCCACATAGATTTAATACAAGAATCAATTCAGTATTAGTTAGTCTATTATCGATGAAACCAGAATTAAGAGCATCTTGGCTTTTACAATACCAACTTGCTTATATCTTCTTCCAAAATAAGATTTACTGTGAAGATAAAAGGACAGTGGTTTATGACACTAGGTTTTCTACAGAAAACTTAGTGTTTCAGCAGATTTTCCACATAGCAAAGGTTTTCTTTTTTTCCCTACCTTCCCATTTTTTCTGTTACAGGCTCTTTAATTTTTCTTCTATCGTAATTTCACTCATTCTTACAGCTAAGTTCAGGGATGTGTTCACTATTTATAGCTATATTTCTTATTGTGTGTTAAATTTAAATGTATTTTCTATAAATTCCCAAACTCTGTACAGGTCTGTTCAGATTATTTACATTCTTGTCTGGACAGTCTTCTTACATGTTGCAGGGCTTATGTTTAAATGGATACTGAATAGATAAAAATATATGAACAGCCTTTCAAAGATGCTGAGCAGCCAAAGTTTCTATTGCCTTCAACAGGAACTTTATGCAGGGTCTTCAAAAATGTGTCAATAGAGTCCTAGTTAAAGAAGTGTTTTAGTACAAGTCATTTAAAATTTCAGGACTGTACAGATGTAGTATCTGAATGTTAAGATATTCAGATATGTGACTTTTGTAGTTTGAGAAGGTGGGTGAAGCAGTAGATGTATTCTGCAACTATGGTAACCACTAGAAATGGAATGGTATTTTATTTATGTGAAGTTGGAGGCTGGATGAGTTTTTACTGTATATGTGTAAAATAAGTTAGTGTTATTGATAGACCTATTCTTGACATCTTTTTGCTGTTCATGTTGTTTCTCTCCATTTTGTGGCAGCCTTTGACAACCAAAATTGGTTTTACTTCGTCCATCCTTCATATCAGAGAAATAAAATAGCGAGTACTGGCATGTCCAAGACAAGTTTATCTATGTGATATCACTTCTCTTTCATTTTGATCTGTCACTTTGTTTTCATTCCACACTCATCTTCACTCCCATTGAAGAGATACACATAATGCAATAGTTCTGCTGACTGAATGCAGAAAACTAAGTTTTGTCGTCAGTTATGCCCCATGTAGCTGGAAAGATGAAACACAATTGAAAACATGATCTGAGTTCCACTTTAAAATATGGTTTTTTTCTAAATGTGCTTACTTAAAGACTACCCATTGATGGGGTTTTGGCTGTGATATCGGTCTATTTATGTCAGGTGAATTGTTAAAGTTGTTGCCTGTTGTTGAAGTCATTGTTATATATATGAAGGAATTGTTATATATTTCACTCTACCTATGGCTATTTCTTTTTTATACCCACAGTCTTTAAGGCTGAATTTTCAGAACGGAACAATGGCTAACTGCGTGTTTGTGTGCATCTGTGTTGCAGAGAGCAAGAGATAGAAACCTGACCTACTGTGCACTATTCCTGACTGATTATAAGTTAACTATTCCAACTAAATTTCTCATCAGTGAAGACCTTTTTCTTTTATGACACTAACATTTTTGTGATCATCAGTATTGTTCGTAGGAAACTTTGCAGAGAATTCAGCAAGAACAAGTGAGATTTTGATACCATTTAGAAACAGGCTTAAGTTTTGCCATTTGTTCCTACTGCATTTATTCAGAGTCATATTCAAAGTGATTATCAGTCTTTCACAATCAGTCTCTGTATCAGTGAAAATCATTATACTAGAAGTAAAATGACTCGTTTGTGGCATTATATTATATTAGTAATTCGTAGCATAGCATAATGTTATCATATCAGGTAAGGTGTACACCCAGGAAAAAAATTAATTGTTTCATCAGAAGTGGCTTAAAGAGATGTTGACCAAGTTACAGTATTAAAGGTGGAGAATGACATGTAGTAGGAAGGTTTCTTTACAACAAGTTGAGTTTTGTTGATTTTTTTCAATAAAGTTGAACTTTCTGCTATAATCTCATGTGGGCATATATGTTTGTATTTCACTTTACATTCAAGTGAAGGCAAGTATAATTCTTCTACTCCTGTTCCACAGATCACTTGAATTCTAGAAGACAGAAAAGTAGACAGATGTTTTAAGCAATTTAAGCAGAAAATAGTACCATTTATTTCCTGCTGTATGAGAACACAATCAGGGAAACACAGTAAATGTTTAAGCAAAACTTTATTATCCCTGGTCTTGCTCATAGTTAAAACTTTTGTTTAAATATAAGCACAGGAGTTAAATAAAATATTTATAATTACTGTATCATCATTAGACCACTCCTCTTGGGATTTTTGTTGTTGGATGAAGTCATTTTTGCTCTACGGGTACATCACCTAAGTCACTTACACTATGTTTTACCTTCTAAAGGAAGACAAAAGAACAGACACACAAGCTAAACATTAGTCAAGCAGAGAAGGTAGCTGCCCGCCTGCTTCTAGAATTACTTCATGAGGGCCACTGCGATACTCTATAATGGGTAGTAGATTGAATATGTGTAATAAACAAAGCAACATTTATGTCACCTAATGACCATTATTTTTCATTATGCTTTGTTTTAAAAGGTCTGGATGGTATAAATGAAAGCAAAATAAGTTTAAGCCTCTCTCTGAACGCTAGATTGTATTGCTGTTCATTTATTGTATCAATTAACTTTAAGTTTTAAATGACAGTGAAGGAGCTATATTGGCAACCAGTTCTCCCTTTTTGCCTCTTTAATAATAATCTTTTCATTGTCAATATTTTCATGAATTGCAATGCAAATGTTTCCTTGAGCTTTAGTTTGCATGTTTGGAAAATATTGTTGATTTTTTTTTTTTTTTTCTGATTTATTCATTGTCATGTTTACTTTAGGAAATGCATCAGAGGGTTTTTTCTATTACACAAGAACTGTACTGATCAATATTTTACATTTGTGGACATTTCTTATCGCTGCCAGGATTGGCAAGGAGAACTAGATTTTTTGAACAGTTTTATTTCAAATGGGACAAAGACTTCCACATGCATAGTGTTAGAAAAGGAAAAAAAAAAGTCTTCTAGATGAGTCCTATTGCATTAATCATTCTGTAGTCAGTTAGTTTGCTGGAGGAGTTCTTGGCAGTGCAGAACTATGCATTGTGCCTGTATTTGTTAAAAATACTTTGAAAGAAATGGAAGCACTCTAATCAATAAAGCCTAATTTCTGCAAGCACCAGGTGTGAGAGGCACCATGTGATGAAAAACATATTCCATATTTCCAAATGTCGTGAGCTCCCATGATACAAAGTTCAAGTAATATCATCTGTGGCTTTAGCTGATGATAGAAATCCATACAAGAAATTTTGTAATTTCTACTGTCTGGGTGTTTTGCTAACATGTCAGGAATTACAGAAATTATATATATGTATGCAAACACACACGCACAAGTGTGTAGCTTTTTGTTCTGATGAATTTTATGTTTAGAAAGATACATGTTTGCTTTTGGATCATCTCCCTTAAACAGATGGTATCTTTGTGATTGTTGTGACACTTCATTGTTGCTGCCGGCTGATGACTCACCGAAGGAAAATCCCAGCACACTCAGTAGGAGAAAATAAGGCTGTTTGGTGTTCTTTGCTACATCTAATTTTCTAACAAAATTTTGACAGATGTGACAATTTTGCTGAGATGTTGTCAAAATAATAGCAACAAGTTGACAAATCAAATCTGGCTCATGTTCAGTCCCCTGGTATTATACTGGTTCATCTGCAATAACAAGGGAATTTATATCAGTGTCATCCTTGACAACTTGATCATTTTAGATGGCACATTATCAATGTTTTGTCCTTCCCCATGCCTTGCCTTTTTTGCTGTATGCTATTCTCTCTGGTATTTTTTACAAATAAATATTACAAACGGTAAAATAGTGTTCCCTGATCCCCAACTGGCAAGGAATAAAAATGAAATCATAAGCATAGGAACTTAAAATCTGAGGTCAAGATATGAAGGAAACTAAGCTTTAGTAGAGAATTTTCCTATTTTGTGCTATTTGGAAATAGCAAGACCAAAAATACCCAACACCTGCAGCACTGGAGTCCCATACTTGAAAAACACCAGAGAACTTTGGGAATGCAGTCCGGCTATGGCATCTAATAAAATATGGTAAATATGCTCTGTGAGAGAAGCTATTTTGCTCACTCCACCAAGCATTCCTACGCAAAGATATTCTTGTGGCTTCATGATGAGAATTTTTTTTATGAATCTTTTTCCTCTCTTCCCTGAATAGAACTGTTTTTGACAAAGATTTGCTGAAATGACATAAGGGAAGAGATAGAAACCAAAAGGATGGATGGCTTCTTTGAAGAATAAGTATAAAGATCCCTGCTGTGTCTGAATCTGAACACAGAAACAACAAAATCTCATTGCCCACTGCCCGAATAAGAGATTTGCAATACATTCACTGCTTATATAGTCTACTTCTCAGCTTTGTAGCTGTTCTCTCTTACACGGGAGATTAAACAGTCATTAGGCAGAGGCAAAAAAAACCCTTGCTTTGTATAATTGGTGGTCTTGCAGAAGAGGGATATGAACCTTAGCCTTTCAGGCTCTGTCTCTGCCTCTCGGGCAGCTCTCCATTTTTTTACAGGCTCAGTTACTCTGTGTTGTGCAACTGCTGGATTCTCTAGATCATCACCAATGTGAATCCAAGACTCACATATGCACTGTGTGAATGAGCAAATTCAAAACAGATAGCATGTTTAAACAATTAAAAGGATATCAATTAAACTCCCCACGTAAAGTACTGTTAATTAATCAATAAGTCATTTCAAAGTATGAAGCTTGATCCTTATATTGGAAAGACAATCGAACTTTATTTCTTTTTTTTTTCTACATGCATTAGGAATTCAGTGTCAAGTTTTTTATTTGTAGGTAAAATAATCCAAACACCAGCCTGAAGCCTGACATATTAGCTGGGTTCTTTGCCCAATGCAATTTACTTTTTGAAAGAGACTACTGCATTTACAACAGTATTTTACAATTTAGTAAATTCAGTAAGTATTTGTATGAATCCATTCTGGTAGGTTATAAACTATTCTGCTGTCAGTCCAGGTCTCAGCGCATAAACATCAAGATCAGAAATGACACTAATTGGTACATTTGTTGTCACACTCTGTAGAAAGGTTAAGGGCTAAATAGTCATTCCTCTCTCACAACCATAGCAGTAGCCTGATTTTCAGGGTGTTTTGACTGATTCACCATTTCGTAGCAGTGAAAACTGAATGCAAAATTTTAGAGGAAACAGAAAGCAATGTTGACAAATCTGAATGAGGCTAAAAGTATGCTGTGGGGAGTGTCATGCAAATTTTAATGTCAGTGCTCTGCACTCAGATGCAGATAAGAAGGGAATGTGGAAAAAACATACGCAGGTAGAGAAACTGACCATCGACATCAAGAGTGAAAAGGTGTGAAGTGTTTTAAAGTGCTGCATGTGTACTTTCAGTAAACAAATAAAAAGCTAGTCCTCACAGCTGAAAATTTATTACTTTGTAAAATAACTTTTGCATATAAAATACTAATGAAGAATTAAAACAGTTCTGATACTTGCCTTTCTACAGCACACAGGGTAATGTCAAAAATATCATTTGCAGTTGTCTGGCACCTCTAAATGCCATTACAATGTGCCATTTTCTGTATAACATCTTCTGACCAACTGAAGTAAATGTGATCATGACTCTGTCATGTGATGACAGTCACCTAGGGGTAGAATACTAACAAAATTGAGGTGGAAAAGAAAGGACTACCTGGATTAAATTAGGAAAAAATAGTGTTCTGAAATAATTATCCCTATCCAAAATAAAGATCTTAACTCTACATATTTAGCCCCCTTCCCTCTTTTTTTAATATTAATTCGAAACATGTCAGATGTAATGATTAAAATATTTATAAGTTAAATATTATTTTATTTAAAAAAAAAAAAAAAAAAGAGGGAGAAGAATAACTTTGGGTTAAAATTAGATCCTGAATTCAGGTCAGATTAGCCTTTTACCACAGTCACAGATGGTACTGTGTGCAGCATTATTGTCCCTGTCTCCAAGATCTTCCAAAAGCTGAAGATAAGAGCAAGCCCAGCGCTGGAGTCTCATGCTCTGTCTTTCAGCAGCAGCTTTGTGGAGAATCAGAAATAGCCTGGTGCTGGTGAAGATGCTCAAACCCAGTTTGGGCCTTGAATGAAATTTCCAAAAGTGTTCCAGTGACTTCATGCTTAATCTATCAAAATTCAATGGGCTTTAGATTTCTAAATTACTTTGAGCCAGAAGAGTTAAGCTCCTGAATGGCTTTGTAGATTTTCTTATTGGACACTTTTGAACATTTTCTCCCTTTTTTGTTTCTGCTCATCACCTGCTTTGTCCACATACATGGACAGACCACAGGCAAGCCATTAACAGCAACTTAATAGCAATTGCAGTGAGGGGTGCATCTTCCCAGGAGCTCTAGGACTAGAACCTCAGCTTTTGTAAAAGAAACATTTTGTTCATTCCAATGAGCTGGGAATACTGCTGCATTAGCTCTGCAAAATGCCTGAAAATTGCCAAACTAAAAGAATTACACATGCATAACCTATAGATTGTTACAGAGTTTATTAAAAAACAAACAAACAAACAAACCAACCCAAAAAAACCCCCCACCAAACCGGCTTTGTCTTGGGTGCAATGGGTTTTATAGTCTTTAGAGGAAAATAACGATATGTAGAATGAAAGGCACTTGCTCCCAGCAAGATAAAGAGTCCCTTCTTTTACTTCTGAACTTGGTATGAGTTAGAGCTGGATTCCTACTCCCCCTCCTCTCCTGGTGCAGATCATAGAATCATAGAATCACAGAATGGTTTGACCTTAAAGATCATCTAGTTCCAACCCCCCTGCTGTGGGGGTTATCACTCTTTGGATCCCTAGACCCTTCCTTCACTGCAGAAGAGGAGAGATTTTCCTGTAAGTGCAGATTACCTGATTACAGGTAATTAGAAATAGCAGGGGGTTTCTTGTTATGAGGCATCTGAGGAACTAAGTATATTTGTGCAATACAGTATAAGGATTCATTTTCCTTCTCTGTTTTCAAATGACGTTTTCAGAAATTATTTCCAAAATCCAGTAATTTGCAGAGGGTCTCCTAGTTATGTAATCTAATGGTGATTTGTACTATATGTAGAAATCTTATAAAAAGAAATGGTCTAGCATTTTATCTGATAGGTGCATTCTGGCTTGGAATAGTAAGTGTAAGAATGTGTACATTTACAGGGTTGAAATCCATAGCGTACATTTCATTGTGCTCCAGTGTAGCTGATGCAGTGGTCAAATGCAGTGCATTGTGGCATTTAATCACTATTGAAAAGAGAGAAAGACTTGTGTAAATCACTTTGACTCACAGAGCCTGCTGTTCTGGTCTCACGAAGAACAGAAGAAAGTCTGTTGTTTTTCCTGTAGGAAAAATAAATATTTTAAGAGCATTCTTTAAAGATCTGCAGGAAACCATCAGGCTTCATGTATCAGTTTTCCTTTTCCTTTTCCTTTTTCTCTTCTTCAGAAAACAACAGTTGCTGTCTATATTTATATTTAGGGCTTTTTGAATGACTTTTTTTAACTCCATCTTGCATCTTACTTATCATCATGATCATTTAATTGCAAGGTCATGCAATATGGCAGAAGATAATGTTTAAATAGAGAGCTAAAGCAAAGATTGTGCATGGTCTCTTGAATTTCATTTATGTCAGAAGGAAAATCTTCATAATAGAGACGATGGTCAGAGACCAGCTGAGGATGCTCTTTCCCTACATGGTAATGCTGGGAGGAGGGAGGAGGAAAGTGGCTAGATCATGACCTCTCCTCCTTGGGGTGCTGACTATGTGAAATTAGAAGTCTTCCCTTGTTGGCTAATCCTTGAAGTGACTATGGTTGCTCAGAACAAAGTGAAATAGGTCAGAGCACTGGTGACATTGAGGGGCCAACTTTGACTGACTCCTGATTGACCTTTGGGCCTCACCACAGACTCAAGTCTGACCTTGAGTAGTTCCGTCTTTTGCCATATACCTAAAACACAAGGTTGCTCTGCAAAGATAACATTTACATTAACAGACATACCAAAGGGACGTATTTGCCAAAGCCAGGGGCAGTGAACTTACCTGCCTTTTTCTAGTTCTTTACTAATCTGTATTTATGTAGTCAGTGCAGGGAAATCTTTGGAGACACGCAGACTCATTTGCAGGAAAACCACGCCAGCAGCACCGTGTGATTAGTAACCTTCCATCTCAAATCAGAAAATTTAAAAGAAATACAGATTGAGATATGTTAAAAGCAAAGATACAAAATGCAGTTTTGCACTGACTGAGAGGCTGAAATAAAGCAGGATTTCAACACAGAATGCTAGTTATTTTATTTATTGTTATTTTTACAGTACATGTGATATGCTAGGCACCTTACTATCCTCATGGTAAATCATAATCCCTGGTCCTGTAAAACTTTAAAACAGATTCCAGCTATTACTCAGTGTAAAGATGAAAGGAATGAAGTAGAGATAGGTAGATTGCAGCAGGACAGTAAGGCATCTAAAGGAGAGAAGGATGCATCAGTCTGTATTTTTTCCAAAGCCTTAACTTCAAATTAGAACTCCTAAAAAACAGGACTGATTTAGGAATAGCTGCCATTAGTGTCTCAATATTTCTGTGCACCAGCCCACCCAGAAAACTGAAGACCTAAAAATAGATGTATCCCAGTTCTACACTGCTTATATTGTAGATGTGTGTAAATGAGCTGCAGGGATATCCTTGACCAAGTTTTAAGTGTATGATATCTTTCAGAAGGCTATTTAACTTGGACAATAGTACTACACTGACTGCTACCAGTTCCAGAGTTTAATTATCTTCCAGCTCAATGCTGTCCTTTACTATTTACATCAAGAATATACGTAAGGAATCAGCATATGTTAACAAAAGTAGACTTGCAAGTTCAGTGGATTGCCAAGTCATAGAGGAGGATGCAGCCCTTTGGAGTACACTATTCCTAAAGATCCATCCGGGAAGCACTAAAATTAAATTGCTTTAAAGCCAGCTACTAAATTCTGCTCTCCATGAGAAAGCTTAGCTTGGTTATAACCAGTTATGAGTTTCAGATCCAGTAAAGATCAAGTGAACAATTCCTGAAATATCTCCCTAGATTGATTTCACTAACCATCATGAACCTTTACAATGGTCTGCATGTTATCCTGAACACGCTGTGAATTTCATCATGTGTTACATCACCTCTATCCCCTTCTGTTATTTCTTTCACCACCAAAACATCTGTTTACTTTTCAGCTCCGTATTAAGCTGGCTTGTGTTTGATCTTAAAATGTAATAAAATTTTTCTTATCCTTTATCTTAAAATACAAAGAAGAAAGCAGTAATTTAAAAGTATGTGAGAAATTAGTCTAACTGGGAAATAAGGTAGAATTGAGCACACAACTATTATGATTTGTTTTCTTCTACATGTGCCTGGAAAGAGCAAGAACGATCATTTTCAGTCAATAATGACCTTGTTTGAGTGACCTGCAAGAGAAACTGATGGGTTATTCAGAGCACCATTTCCATCTCTTTGTCTCTTCTTTGTTTTTTTCTTTTTTTTTTTTAATTGACATTTCACAGCAAAAAGTGACTAAAAGCTGCTCAGCTGCTAACGAACCCCCCCAGTGCAATAGATCCATAAAACCAGGACACCTTCAGGTGACACCAAATCACAGGAAGCAGCTCATGCGGCACTTCCCCGGCAGCACCTACATTTCCACTTGAGGACAAACACCAAGCAGAATGCGATATGTCCCTGAAATCCCAGAAACGGTACACAACATGTAAAACCAGACACTGCTGGCAGTCGTCTGCGGGTGCCTGGAGCCAGGAGCTGTCACAGACATCCCTCTCCCCCGCTCTCACTGTGGGGATCGCTCGCTGGCTACCAGGAGCTGCTACAGGCGGCCCCAGCCTGCTCCCTATGGCCAGGGCTCGACTCCCGGGTGCCAAGTTTTGCAAAGCAGCATCTGTTTCCCTTCCTGTGCTTGAGCTTGGTCCAGCAGGTAGAGCTAAACTCCTCGATTTCAGTGTGCAGTGCTGCAGAATTAGCTTCTCTTGTTGGGGGGTCACACCATTCAGGTGATTTGCAAAGGTCTAGAAATGCCCTTTTTCCCCTCGCAATATTTTGGGGAGGTTATAAACTGAGAAAGAGGACTAGTTGATGATGAGAAAATACGATTTCAGTGAGGCTGACTGCACGAGTAGACTCAGAGTAAGGAAGCCAGGATCTGGCCAGCTGTTGTTATGACTGGTGAAACGTGCACATGCTGTTGGAGGGGTGTAAGCAGCTTCTGCAAGTGGTGGGTTTTGAAAACGACATTTCAAAACGGGTATGAAGTGGAGGGAGCAAATTTGGTTTTAATTTGATGTTAATATAAGGATAAGAAAGAACTGGAAAAAGAATAAACCTTATACTCCGAGATAAAAATTCTGACCTTTCACATCTGGAAACTCTTTTAAAGGGACACAGGCTGGTGTCATACTGAGTTAGGTAAGATAATTGGTAAAAACGCTTTGGAAGTTTTTCATCAAAATGCCTCATCCATATACAAGTAATATGCTGTGTTAGACAGTGTCACCTGACCTTGTTATGTCTTATTCATTCCTAATTAGAAATGAGGCATCCAGATGTGAAAGGTCATTACACTAGTTTCTATGACACCTATCACGGCATATTTGTGTCACCTAGATTTTTATTAGAAATGCACTGAGCAAGCCCCGCTCTCTCTGCCATATGTTTATTGCCATGTTCAAGGACCCGCAGGTAAAAAGAATATTTTGTCTACCCAGATGGTTATTGCCACATTTGGTTTTTAACTTCCATAGCATCTCATAGTGCTAATTGGTTCACACTCTGATGCCAGCTTACAGAGATGTTATTTTTGGTAATAACACCATTGATAGCAATTCCTCTGTAAGGAACATCTCTGTAAGGAATGAAAGAAAAAAATTAGGGATTTTACCAGGCAAAAGCAAAGGTCAATTTTTTTAAAAAGTACTAATTCATATGAAGTACATTTTGAGTGCACCCTTACTTAAGACTGTAAGTTGTGGGGTTGTTTTTTTTTCCTTTTTTCCTATTGTAGTTTTTTTCAAAAGTCATTTCATACATTTTTATTGAAGTGCTCAGGAAAAAAAAAAAAAGCAATAAAGTGACTAAAAGACTCCTTTAAAAGAAAAAAATCAATTTGTCTTTACACAAGAGCATTTATGTTTAAAAAAATCTTCATTTTGTATTTCAGCACATACAAAATGTCTGGTAGTCATCATATTTTTTGTTTTCAGTTATGGAAGGTGACTTCTGATATCCTATTTAGTCTGAATAGTTTCTTGTTTGGCAACTAACACCGTTAAAATCAATTGCACCACTTGCTAAAAAAGGCACTGTTCCACCTGAATCCAGGATAACAGAATCTGGCTCAGAATTGATACTGTCAAAATTGATTGATTGTACTTTTGTCTCAAACTCACCTGAATACAAAAAAAAAAAAAAAATCTGGAGCTTTTCAAAGTCCTGAAAATATGCGTATAATGGCTTCATCACTCTCCAGTAATGACATGTGTAACGGGTATTGTTTGTTAGTTCGGAAGGAAAGAGCTATGATCCAAAACATACACTATTGCGTGAGCACCAATACACATCAGCAAGTCAGCAAATTACTTATCCAATGTTAATATAAGGGCGTTTTATAACCTACGTACTAGAATTAAGTTCTCCCTTTTCCTTGAAAACAAAGATAGACTCTGATGTCTATAAGGATTACCATGTATCCATCTGTTTTTCCCAAAGTTACAGAATGTGATTTGTGACTGAATTTTCAGGTGATTTTCAAATACATCTGTTGCATTTTCTTGGGGTTTCAATATGCAATGAAATAACGGTACACGTTCATCTTTATTACAGTACATCAGAGAATTTCAGTTAAGACATCCAGGCTCTTGCTGTAACAAAGTTTATGTGTTACAGGTATCCCACATAAGTATGGCTACAGAAGTCTCAATGGGATTGAACTTGTCTCATTCAGACAGCATGTTCACAATTTCTATCCCAGGTAGTTTAGTAAGCTCTACCGAGGATAGTACAAATGATAATATTGCCCTGTTTGTAGGTCAGTCAAATCTGTACAGATTTTCCCAAGGATAGCCACGTACATTTTTCTAATGTCTTCCAAATTTCAGACACTATCCACAAATGATAGAAGTCTGCTAGAGACTGCTTTGAGGATATTTTAAAAGCCAGAAATATGTTTACAATGTCAAGGATTGGGTAACCTCAACAGGAGGTCATTTGACTGTCTGTTATAAAGATTAGTCTGTAAAACCAATGTCTTTTTCCTATCAGACTGTATATGATGATTTTTTTTTCCACTAAATGGTTAAATCACTTGTTTTTCATATCATTTTATTGGCAAGTCTTCTGAGATGGTCCACAGATGTACACATATACTAGGAATCAGGTTCAGAGACTATTCTCTAGCCCGTAGAGGGCAGTGGTATGGCATAGCTCGTGCCATAAGGGCTAAACTCTTTCCCACTCCAAAGCAGGCTAGCCTTTTCAAAGGTGCCTTTTGTGAAAAGATATTGTCTGGTAAAGCTCCAGCCAATGCAAGCCATAGTTATGTGTGCCACACAGCAACTGTGATAACAGTTGGGCATATTGACACTGGTGCCAGCCCTCGCCCTGGCCAGGCTCAAGTTGTGGTACAGGCTGTGCCACTCTGCCGGAGCAGGTTGCTCAGGAGACCTCATCTCCCAGGCATCCAGATCCCCTTCCTACCCTCAAGCCTGAGTTTTTTTAGAAACCAGAAGTGCTCCTGGAATGAGTAATAGAGATGTCAAATAACATCAGACATTTGTGATATTCATGGTCAAAGACTGCATTAAAAAAAAAAAAAATTCTTCTAAATTTTTTTCAAATCAATGTACAGTGCAATAAATTGAGAGCACTTTTACTTGTCAGCAACTAAATGAACCCATGTACATTAAAACGAAGGAGAAAAGGTGATATAAATCTTAAGATTATTGTTTAAAAATAAAACCAGATGTGATGGTAAGGCAAGGACTCTCCAGTGCTGTAAATGACTTCTCCACGCAACCTTAGCTTGATGACTGTTATATGAGAGATCAGTAACTTCTTACCCATATAAAGTGAAATTTTAAAATATGAACATTTTAGCCATGTATTTTATTGTTAGAACAGGAATTGCTCACCCAAATCCTTTATCTATGATATCAAATATCTCAGTTGTAGATGAGACCTTATGGTTGTTCATTATCTGCTGTCTCATGCCCACCCTTTGAGAAAAACTGGACACAAAACTTAAATACAATTTAGCCCAGATGAAGCCTGGTCTTGAATGAGTGATTAAAATGAATAGCAGTTACATTAGCTCATCAAACAATGAAAATTTTCAGGAACATTGTGCTATGTAGTTAGTCTGTCAGAAATTACACTTTACTACAAATGTGAAAGGTAGATCTTTCTCTGAGCACACACTGTTTACATTAGTCTAATTTCTGAGTTTGAGGATTTTCACATTTCTTAGTGTTTGTTTTAAACTACTCATTCATTTTTAACAAAACCTGTTTAAGAAATCTCTCAGATGTTTGAAGAACTTCTGTACAAATTTTAAGTTATTGACTACAGTATCTTCAGGGTTTTTTAATTCATTTTCAAACATCAGTTGGGTTTTCTAAGGACATCAAAATGTTGATCATTCTGACTGAAGTTTTCCAGTTCTCTTGGGCTGGGGGAGGGGGGAATAGGAAAAAAAAAAAAAAAAAAAAAAAGAAAAAAAAGAAAAGGAAACATGACTTGAATTTTTATATTACATAGTGGGGTCAGAATTACCATTATTTGTGGAGACTGCCATAGCACTTCTGGGTAGCTGATGTGTTCTAATCACAGGTCAATTTTTTGTGGGTTGGATATGGGTAAGAAGTTTGTTATTTAAACATAATATTAAAAAAGAGAAGGGGAGAGGAGATGTTTGGAGGTTGTGAGACAAATGATGAAATTAAAAAAGCATTATTATTTTTTTCCTGCCACTAAGTGTATCAGCTACATAGCAGGTATTTCCTGTGATGTGGATTGGTTTGATCTAAAGCAAATGCTCACAGTGGAAGATCAGAGGGGCAAGACAGAATGAAGTCAGTATCATTCCAAGATGTACGGCAGCCTGGATTCACTTAAAAAGGGAAATTGCAATTCCCCTTCTCTTCTAGCTCCATTCATCTTCACTTAACAGAAAGTTGTGTTAGTATTGGAACTGGAGCATAGTCAAAATACTGGATCCAGAAGCAGGCAGGAATGCTAGATCTCTGTGTTGGCAAATATGTAACTTGAGCCAGAGGAAAATATTGCTTTTAAAACAAGTTTAACAGCCTCTAAATTACTGTGTTTTGTATAAAAAGTACATTTGTACATTTTGTACCAGACTTGGAGGCTGAGACATAAGCACTCATTTGCTGGTTTTCCCACCATCCATCTCATCAGCAGTGTGATGACAACAATCCGGGAGAGACTGGTCACGTCAAATGGTACAAACTTTACCGTCTGCTAACTTTGCATAGAGCAAAGTTTGTTATGCCGTATATGGACACCATAAGGTTTCCAGAAATTGGCACTGTTATTTGTACTCCTTGCTTTTTCAGACTCCTTGCTCTTAGAAAATAACTCTTTTGCTTGGGTTTTGCATGGATAGAAGAGTAAGCAGTTCTCATTGCCCAAGGAAAATGGGAAGATGTTGAGCACAAGGCAAGATTTTCTTTCTCAGTCCTGGTGAATTAATCTTTTGCTTCCATGAATTCTGCTAGGGATTCTTAAAGTAACTCTTCGAAAGCTCCATCCAGAATTTGTACAAAATCTCATTTCCCATTTTTGTGGTTTTTTGTGGGTTTTTTTCCAGAAACAAGTTCTACAGTGGTAAAAATTTTAATATTGAAGGTGATTGATTAAAATCCTTCCAGTTTTCCATAGGTGAGACTAGCACTACAAAATACTGGGTAAGGTTGGAAAAGAGGGGCTTAATGTTATGAGATATGTCAGACTCTGGGGGCTTTTTATTATTAATCATTAGTAATTTTTATTATAAATGGTCATATTTTAACTCCAACTGTAAAAGGAGACAGCTTTCACAATTTGCTCTGTAATTCCTAGTCAAGCAACCTGAAAGTGCTGGTTTAGTGCTTCTTAATCCTTTTCCATTAAATCTCTACCAACTTGAAATAAAAAAGTATTGATTGAAATGCATTATAGGAGACTTAGTATGTTCAGCAGCTCTGCAAACTAACATTGAAAACATTAGCATATGACATAGTGCACCTTCTCTCATTCAAGATTTAGCCAAGTTCCTGCTTATCTACATGAGATGGCTCTGATACCTGGCATAACTGCAGACGGAGGACGTTAGAGTCTTCTTGGCAAACAGACAAGCAAACTGAATATAGAAATTATTAAATCAGTGTTGACTGGAAGGAACATATGTTGTAAAAACTTGGCAAACATTTTATCTCATTTTCTTTTGTTGTTGCAAGCCATCCAGTAGTGAAGGCAACCATAGTTTTTTGTCCAGGTTTAAATGTGAAAAGATAAAATAGGGTGGGAAGCAAGAGGGGGAAGGGTGTTTCTCCCATCATTGCACAAATTCTATTTCGGCTCTCTTTGTAAATAAAGTTATAGGATATATAAGATAGTTTTAGGATAAGTAGGTCACTGGCATTCAGTGCCATTTTTGTCCCATAAGATCATGATTATCATTACTGATTGGAAGTCAGATAAAGAGATTGTATTTTGATTGTAGTCACCCATGCTGGTTCCGTGTTTGCTCAGAAAGAGGGAGTTACACGAAGTTTACCTACTGATTCACAAAGGCTTTACCAGTGTATGTTCATTTTTCCCTCCTCCCAAGTATAACTATCTCCAGTTGGAAACTGGAGATGCTTGCGGAAGCAAGCAACAAACCCATTTTTTACAGTGGACCAAAGCTTCCTGTTGTCCATTCACACAGGAGAGAAGAAACTCCATGTCACTATGCCCAAGCATTAGAACAGTAAAATATTTACATAAAGAATTAAAATATAGCAAATGTTCAGCAGTTGTCCATGGTATATCCTTCCTCTGTTTACATTTGAAACTGTGCATCCGTATCCATTGCTTGATGAAATTGTCTGCTATCACTAGAATGTGAAATTACAAGCTTTTGAGCTGATATGCTGCAAAGTTAAAGATTTACAGTATTTATTTAGCACTTCATCTTCTTAATTTCTTGGAGTTTTTCTCCAAGTATTTGGCAAGTATTTCTGTACGATGGTAGGTGCTGTGGAATTGGGGCCAAGATGTTAAGGAACAACGATTGCTGATATGCTATATGGGTGATTATTCCTAGTTATATTCTCATCACATCAGTTTTGATTTAGGACCTCGTTAAATATTAATCTGAATGAATTTGCTCTTAAGTTTCTACCTAGTTTAAGTAATAAGTGGACCTCATTTTTCTTTATATATTTAAATTCACTGTTGTACATTTATCTATGCAAATAAATTTCATTGCAAATGGCTGTTTTGTGAAATCCTATGAGCAAGTATTAAAAGCAGCATTAGGATCTTAAAGAGTCTGTGGCAATCTTAATTAGTTTTATAGACTGAATCCAATTATTCTTTATTGGAAGACATGCTGTGTAATTCCAGTGCTTGCTCTTGGTAAAGAATCTACTTCACTATTGCAAAAAAACCTAAACATTTTTAAGAGGTTATCAAAATATTCTTTAAGGAACTGGAGAACTGTTTGCATGAACGTGACACCTGTCATTTTGACAAAATGCCAGGGACCTGCAGGAAAACCATAAACTGTCAGTGTTTGAAAAGAAGAGCCAGGGCCATAACAGCGAGGACACTCATGACTTGTAGCCCATACAGACCAACCCACAGCATCAGTGCACGCTCTCCAGTGGGTCATCTTTTTTGGCGGCTCAAGCAGTGTTTTCTCAGCACTTGAGACCTACTGCTCACCTAATCCCAGGTGATCTCCCACTCAGAAGACACCTGATAGCCAGCACTAGGAGCTGAAGTACAGATCTCCAAAGCCACCAGCACAGATCACTGGATTTGGGTGTAAAACACACTGAGGGTAGAAAGGGGTGAGGATTAGTACCAACTCCTGTCATCTGTTGAGTAGCAAAACCAGTGGTTTACACAAATGTTTGCAATTCTAATGAAGAAGGTATGATTGCATGTAATTTAACAGAGACCTGATCAGCCTTGTTGTCCCTGGGTAGTGAGAATTCAATCTTTTGCTATTCAAATACTAATTAAAAAAAAATCTTCCACTGATTCTAGTGATAATAATTTCACTATATCTCTTTTCTTTACAGGGCTGAATGTCTTAACATTTAATTACTGTTAACAAGACCTTTATGGGCAGAATATAAAATTTCATGTACTGTAATAGCATTAGCATATTAAATGTAATTGTCAGGTGGCCCTCTTAGGATTACTGCTCCTGATTGAAGCCTATTCAGGTTTTTCTTCATTGTCATTTAAACTTCATTAAGTATAGAAATTCATTCCTTTTACTCCTTTCCATGGCAGACTTGCAGTCGAAGCTGTGTAAGCAGATAATTCATTTTGTTTGATAAATAGAAATTTGATCTGATTGCATTTTGATTTGGAATGGTCTGAAAGATGAGTTACACTTTTCAAAGTCAAAATAACCATAGAAATAGTTGTTCTATGTAGAAGTAAATAAATTAGAAACTATTATCTCTTCTTTTTTTCCTTTCAAGGTGTTCATATATGGCCGGAGTTTAATATTGCTTCAATTTTCTACTAATCTGCTTGTTTTGAAAGGGTAACCTGATTAATATAAGGAAGCGAATCTTTTAAAAGTCATTCTTAAGGTCATAAAGCATGACCAAAGTTGATGTTCTACAGCATCAAGGCTCCTGTTATTAAGTGAACACAGTTCAGCCTTCCAGAAGTAGTGTAGTAGTGAATTTAACTGCTTCTCTGGTTAAAATAGTAAAAATAGGATGAGAAATTGTTTTCTTAACAACAGAGTAAAATATTCTCCCCCTGCAGTACTGTCAAGAAGCTTCTGACACTTGGAAGAAGAGAACAAAACATTGATAACATTGACCTTTATAACAAGAGGTTACTTTTCAGTTCTTCTTCGGCTAATTAGGATTAACATCTAAACATTACTTTGCATTGTTTTAATTGCCAGTTCTACTAAGATTTGGACAAAAAGCAGGTGATGTTGCCATGCATAGCTGCTTTGCTATTATTTTCCCCAGTCTCATTTGCTTTGTCAAACAATTATGAGTAGGTTCCCTTGGCCTTGTGATATAAGCACTGCAACTCACATTTTCAGGTGGCACAACACATGCTGGTTTAGAGCAATGAAATATACACATCTTTTTTACATCTGTTTTGATTTGCATGGTTCATGATGATCCTTAAGGAAGCAGTGAATGCTTTGCTTTCAGGAGATGGCAGCTTTGGAGCACAAGGTCATGTTTGTATCAGGAAAGCATTCATATTGAGCAGTGATGATGTACCAGCCTGCAAAAGCATTGCGTGTACAGACAAAAGGTCTTGGCTTCGGTGTCGCAAAAAGAAAGCCCAAGCTGGTGCAACACATGCTACAACTTGATAAAAATAAAGCTTCCCTTTTTTTCCCCTCAGTCTTAAGGATTTGTTATTTAAGCTTATTTTAGTTAGTGCTTTTTTTGTAAAGAAGCCTTTTCTTTCTGCAGTTCAGTTTGACTTTGTCATTTGTATCTTTGCACTGCAGAGAAGAAACATTTTTTAATCCAAATGCATATATTTGATTGTGCAGGGGGAACCTGCTCGTTACTTTTTTTTCTCTTTCTTATTTAAACTTTTTGAGATGTGTCAATTATTTGAGTAAACATGACAAAGACTTTAATGGATGAATCAAGTTACCTTAATTCTATAGCAAGTGTCCTATTACAATACAATATGGTTGAATAAGGAGGAGACAAAGATTGCCATGAAAACACTAATTTCTTTTATGTGGAGAAGATGGAGATTAATATTATTATTATTATCTAGTTATTTTACATGGCATGCCATCAAGACATCACAGAACTGTTTCCCTCTAGTGGCTGCAGCTCAGCTGGGCACTCGTGAAAGCCAGACAGACCTTTCCTGACAAGCCAGAGTTGGCACCTCAGCTTTGGCATGGACACCACAGTGGATGTGATGTTTCACAGTTTCACCATCTTCACTAGACTTGGTGAAAGTAGGCAAAGGAGTTAATCACCTGAAACTAACAATTTGGATTGACTCTGCTCTTTTCACCTAAGCTAAGGGCACTAATCATAAAAGTGATATGATCCCCTGGACCATAGTCCAACAGCCTTTGTCTTGGAAATATCCAAAGCCTTTTGGGGATTCACTTTGTCTCTTTTTCCTGCATAGTGAAGAAGTGAGAAAAACTCAGCAAGGTGCTTTTGTCTACAGACAAAACACACACAACTGCCCTTACCATGACAGCAAAGAAGCAATGTCCCAAAATGCCCAAGTCTACTTGGTAAAACAGTCAAATCCACTTCACCTCTTTTACTGGAGCAGGAAAGGAGGAATTTCCCTATAGAGATCATTCTGGAAACTTCCTCATCTCTGAGCTTCTAAAATGACGCTATGAAGAAATTTTGTTAGGAGAAAATATAAATAATCAGTGGTTAAAACTTCAAGGGACCTGAGAACCACCGGTGTGATGTAGTGTTCTCCAGAATGAACACAGGAAAAGGGAGCAGCAAATCCACGTATGATCATTGATGCTTGAGATCAGTATCTTGTAAATAGGTAGAGAGAAGCATAGAGGACTGGCTCTGTTTTGAATGTGGCCTATGGTTACCGAACACTAAAAACATCCAAGTCCAATGAACACTAAAAACATCCAAGTCCAATATATTATTGAAAATGTAAAGATTTCATTTGTTAGCTCATAAACATCTTATCTGTGATCAGTTCATAGATTGGAGGTGAAGAAAGAATGTTATCATTATTATGATAACAAAGTCAGTTCTATTACAAAAGTATTTTTCTAAGTTATGTCAGAGACAGAGTTAACACTGTGTTAATGAAACCTGTAGGTGTCATAGCCTGAAAAGGCTGAGAAATAATTAGAGGGAATAGAAAGAGATTGAAAACGTGGGCAAAAAGTCATTTTCTAAGGGTTCATAAGGAAAATGAACAATCACACACTCAAAGAAAACAAGAAAAATCAAATTCCCAGGCAAAAATGTTGAAATTAGAGTTATTTAATGAACAATAAAAAGATATAAAGTCATATATATTAAAGAAAAAAGAACAAGCTAAACGAGCATCAGTTTACTAGCTATGTTAGACAGAAATATCTAATGTGAAGAGCTAAATTTCAAGCAGAAAGAGGAGATACCTCATAATTGTCAAGACAGTATAAAAACGAGGTAGAAAAATATAATTCAGAAAAGGAAACTTTGCTTCACACCTTAACTAAATCTTACGATATAGCTCTGTACTAGCCTTCCAAACACGATGAGGAAATAACTTCCTGCAGGAGAGGGATGGAGCAGATTTGCAATGAGAAGAAAAATCTGGATCCTTAAGAATATGCACTAAATGGCCCAAGTATTTTTGTCTTTAGCTTTAGTAGTTTTCATGCAAAAATATATTTTCAATAAAATACCCTAAATATATGTTCAGTAAGTAATAATTTAGAAATAGTAGAAAACAGCCACCTATTGATAAATTTCTACTTTACAGAGAAGGTTAATCTGTAGTTTCTTTTCTTTTATTTTACAGTTATTGTAAAAAACTATCCAGAAACTTCAAAGCAGGAAAGATTCATTTCACCATCCCAGAATTCTTTGCTATTTTTTTTCCCCACAAATTGAGTTGTAAGTCATTTTCAGGTGGTTTCTCCGATAAGCTTAGGCAAGTGTAATTTCATGCAGTGCAATTCAGTCTTACATTCCCACTGTGAAAGAAAGCTCATCAGTCTGTCTTCTGGACAGAAAGGCAAAACCCTTCAGAATTACTTAGTGTCAGTTCTATTTTCTTTGCGGTGCAACATAACTCTTTCCTGGGAATGGCATGTACCTTGTGCTTGTTTCCATTTATGGCCAAGAACAACCAATATAATTTAATAAAGCTTTTATAAGTATTTAGAGAACTATGTACTTATGAATATTGCCATATTAATATCACCTAGAATGAAATGCTCTGTTTAGCCTAAGAATGAAGGCAGCAGTGAAAGTTTTTATCCTTTTCTCCAGAGATTGGCATGGGTTACAGACTGATCCAGCATCCACAATATAGCTTTTCAGTTTAGTTTGCCAGCAAGAACACCACTTAATGGAAAACACGATGGTGGTGGTGTGATGGATGGCGCTCGCTAACTTGTCTCCTTGCCTCACACTGGCCATCAAACAACCATCAGACGGTGTGAACAGAAGCCAGGATCCTGCAGTGATCTCTTCATGGAGGGAACACTTTGCAGGACTGGAGCCATAATACAGCCATTGTCAGACTGCCTTCAGATTGGAGACTGAAAATGAAATAGTCTTTATTTTCTTATCCAAGCCCAAGATGTCAGGGCTGCTTGTGGGAAGATTTTTTCTGTTTCTTGTAAATCATATGAGAATGAGGTAAAAAGAAGTTGATCACTTGATTAGTCTTTTAAATCGTCAATGTTTGGGGAATTTTGTCAAGCTGAAATGCCTATTTTATTATTGACTAAGAAGTACCAGTCTTTTGTAACTCTTAGAAAGGGTAAAGAGAGTCATTCCACATTATTTTCACATTGCTACCTTATTTTTAATTACTATAGTAATCATTTCATTGACTTACTTCATCTCTTATTGTAAAATCTCCACTGTTACAGGAAAGGCCGTAATATCATAGCACTTCAAGGTAGAAGACAAGAAGAAGAAATGGCGGCAGAGGCTTTTCGTTTTATGTTTCAATATTATTTTGATTACCACATGACATATATAAAGCGACAAATGTGTATTTGAAGATTAATTGCCTTTCAGCCAGTAGCCTTGTAAAGACACAAAACTGCCAAAATTTTGAGAGGAAAAAATTGTTGTCATGGATCAATCATCGTGATTTTGTTTTCAAACTATTAATAACACCAGACTGTGTGTTGAATGAGTTATTATAGATCCTTTCAGTATTGAATTATGGAATGAAATTTCAGTTTATGAAAACTATAATAGTATAAGGGAATTACCTGATAAAAAATTAAATTCTTTGAAGTTAAGAAAGTTGATTAAGTGGTTTATTTGCATGAGACATTGGCAGGAATGAGGAAATCCTACAAAGGGTAGGAACAATCATGTAACAAAAGTGAAGAGACAAGGCAAACACAGGTAAGAGCTGCTTGGCAGGAGACATTGTGGCCATCCAGAGGATGGATTCCAAATATGAAGACTGCTATTTGCAATAATTTTGTCATTTTGTTTTCATTTCTTTGTGCTCAGCAAAACATTTTTATACAGTTGTTTGAGCTGTTTGAAAATAATTCTAAAAATGCTTGTAGTTCAAGGCAAGTTCTATATATTTAATTGTTCCCTAGCCCATTTCCTTGTACCTAATGGGCCTACTGCTGCCTTAAAACATAATGAATGCTAACTTCCCCATCCCTCACCCCAAAACCCTCCTTATGTATGTACCAGATGTGTGAAAACAGCGAAGTGCTGTCAAAAGAGCATTCTAAAGTTTCAGTTCTGCTCCTGCACATGAAGAGGGCTTTTCACAGGAGATCATCTTGGCTTCAGGGAATAGGATGGGCAAGAGAGGTGGGGTTCTTTAATTTGGACAGAGATTGAAAAGGTTCTAGACAAAAACAGCTAACTCTGTAAGTCTACACACAAACTGCAGCCAAACTACTCAGTCCTACAACTATATAACAGTTTGACTTCTCTCCAAGCTATTTTTTTACTTCTTGTTGCATTCCCATACTATTGTCTTTGATATTTCTCTCCTTTTTCAGGGAATTTTTATGAAATTTGTGGCATCACAAATGGTTATATCACTCTCAAAACCACTTTGCCTTTGCATTATAGTAGCCTCTATTATATTACAGTTCATTGCACTCTAAAAGCATAAAAGCTTTCAGGGCAGTTGACTCTGTTAAGGTTGCATTTGCCTATTGCACCAGACACTGTACACTTAGAGGATAAAGCATCAGATAAGTATTTAGACTGAAGTGGTCTTCCTCTTTCTCAAACTTTATGTGATACTTCTATTGAATGTTTTCTCAGTTGTCTAGAGGAGTTTCTGTGTGTCATTCTTTGTTGTGATTTTCATGTACCTTTAAATAATAGTCCTAATTTGAAATTCTATAAAGAATTACATTTATTTTTCAATGGATAAAAATTATTTACTGGAAAATATGCTGGGTTGTTTCTTTTTTTTTTTTTTCCTCTAGTTTGTTTGTTTGTTTGCTTGTTTGTTTTATTATAGGAACCTGATGATAAGGTCTTAACCCCATATTTAGATTCTTAAGTTTAATCATCTAGTTTTTAGAAGGGCTGAACAGACATTCTGTTTCAGGCAAGTTAATAGGATTTGTTAGATGCCCGGTTGTTTTGAAATTACCCAAAGACTCAACTTTGTTGCAGGTTTGTAGTTGGGCTTTGGGGTTGTTTTTTTTTTTTTTTTGAAACCTTGGTCCACATACCTAGCTGAATTTTTCACATAAATTAGGAGTTGTAATTTTATCAATAGCTTGTAATTCATCATCTGTTTCTCTTAACGCCCACGTTGTGCTCATCATTTACAAATGATAATCAAAAAAGCACAAAACTTGGCATCAAGTATAAAGAAAAACAAATTTAAATTAAATAACACTAGAGGGAAATTGTTATCATGCCAGAGAATTCAAAGAAATTGGGCCTGTTAAATGAGATGAAATAAATATATACAGTAGCACTCTCTAGACAAAGCTCAAAATTTGCAAATCCTTTTTCTCTTCTTTGAAATATAAGTGTATTTCACTTGAACAAAGAGATGTGCCTTTTTATCTTCTTTATGAGGTGTCATATGCATTGTCTAATGCAAATGAAAAATTGTACCATGTGGGTTCAAAATTCCTTTTCCTTTCCTGCACATGACATCTTTGCTTCTGAAATCTAATGCAAATAAATCATGATATCAGTGAAAAACAGCAATCAGCAAACAAAAAAAACAAAAACAAAAAAAAAGCGGGGGGGGAGTAGGTGGTTAGAATGTATATGAGAAAAGACATCTTCATGACTTTAAGAAACAACAGGACTGCTTTGTCCAATACTGAGGATCTATTCCCCTTTGACTCAAGAGGGACTTCTGCTTTAATTATTTACCTTCAAAGCTCTTTTTAATAGCTTAGGTGAGTTTCCAAATGGAGGTGGCAGTCTGACCCTTGAGGACAGGTGGTGTCTTCCTATCAAATTCACATGGGTCAGAATTTCATTCCTAGAAGCTGTTTGTTGCTTGTGGTGGTTCTAATCTTCTGTGAGTATAAGGACTTCATGTTACACCTGTAGCATGCAAATACTACCAGCAGGGTTGTGGTTATCTTTCAAAACCCGTGTCCTCTGTGTTATAACTGTTTCTGTTCTACATGGGGTGCTTATGAAATGTGAGCATTGGTGTGTATAGTACAGTTGTTAGTTTAATGGCTTGGAAGGTATCGTCACTTGGGAATGTAATACTTCTAACCCATGAAAGGGCTGGGTCGGTCAACTGTTAGGCATTTTTCTAGTTCTTCTCTTAGGATTTCTCAATTATTTTTGCAACTTCTACCAGGATAATTATCTCTGAATCAACAAATATTACTGGATGTTAAAGGTGTGATTTCAGTCACATGTCTCTTAGCTTCCAGACCCAATGGAGACTTCTGTTGCATCGCCACTCTTGTCATTAACTTCTATCTATGCTCAACCTCAAGCTTTTGGCAATAGCTCGTGCCAATCCTAGAAAAAGGGCTCACTCAAAACAGCGGTCCATTGCCACCAAAGCAGACTGATGACTCTGCCACAGGGAGACCTCAACTAGGGCAGACTGCTCTGAGCACAGCTGGTTCAGTCTCAGTGATGTCCCTAAGCACAATAAAGTATTGACTTATATTAAGACCTAGCCTCATTTTTCACTTCAGGTGTGAAAAGTCCAGCCTTATTGCTAATCTTCTTCTTTGAGCATGGCCGTCAAATTCATGTCATAGACCTAGAGCAAATCAGACACTGGCAGCCATGTACGAAGTGAGCCAGCTGTGCATTTGGGGCACTTCAGTGTCTAGCAGAGTTTGCCCTAGGTTTTCCGTCACGGGCTTGCAGCTTTCTAAAATCTGCTGTTTTCATGGGTTAGCCTGTTTATACAGCCACTGCGTTTTCTTCAGAGGGAACCCTCTCATTAAATAGCTTCCAGGCATTGTAACTGCACTTAGCTTGCAGGAGAGCTCTAGCTCTTGTAAGGGAACCCAGAGGTACGTAAGCCCTGTGAAGAGAGTGGTACATTTATTTCAATGAACCTGATCTTCAGGCCACACGCAAAAAGGCATTGCAGGAAAGAGAGCTTTTCAGTCACTGGAAATTAAGCCTTAATGTTTCCTGAATGAAAAAGGACAGACTTACACTGCATTGTCTTCAGTGAGCAGTTCAGTTTTGTATCTGCAGAAGTAGGATAATGGAGATAACAATGTGAACTTTAATTTAGAGTTTGTGAAGCAGAAGTGCTCAATTCCACATAAATGCTTAGATGAAAAATAAAAGCATGTAGCAAAGATTGAAATTATAGTTTCATATATGATAGTCAGAAAGTTCTTGTAGTCAGGTTTCTGCTGTTCATATTTTTAAAAACATTTTACTAGCTGAAAGTTTATAGCAGAATTATTATATGTTTAGAAAAGCTTCTTTGACATGAAATCTCATTTGGGAGAATAAAGCTTTTCTATAAAATTAAAGTTGAATGTCATGTCAGTTTCATAGATTTTTCTATTATGATTATCTTCATTTACTTTTCATGGAGTTGGTGTATACATCACTATGGGAAAATAGACTCTGGCACCTATCAGTGGTAGAAGAAATGCACTTAGAGGAGACAATAACAAAGATTCATAAGGAACTGCAGTAACACACTTTATACAAATGGCCTTTCCGTGAGTTTGTTGCTTCTTGCTGAATAGCAGTCATTATCTGCAAGACATGGCTGGCTTCATGAAGAATTCTAGGAAGGCTTGATTCATTGTTGTGACTTTATTAATAAGAAATCGTGAACCTGAATTAACCAACCAATTTAGATAAGACCATCTGTTGTCTAATAAGATGTGACTGTAATTTGAATAGTGGTTTTGTAATAAGTGTATTATGAGATGAAGGACAAGTAGATATTAGCTTTGTCTTGTTAGCTTCCAGGAAAAAAAAATGTAGTTAGTTTGCCAGTATGGAACATGGAATGTTTGGGGTTTTTTTAATTCGTAGCTCATCCTGTGAACAAGTAGAACCCCCTGTCTGTATCTCCTCTACTATATACTAATGTCAAAACCACAAAGAAAATGGGATGCGAGGCACCTATTGGAACACTCTGTGGTCACTCATTAGTGGCAGTAAATCTATTTTGTTCTTGCTTGATTCTCCTTGGTGCAACTGGATACCCTGACTGCTGTGAAGATGAAATGGCAAGCACTGGTTTATCAACATTATGTCAATGTTACTTGGTTTTGCTTTGTTTAGTTGCCCTCTCTGGGCTAATACAAGAAGCTAATGTCAGCTGAGTACTGAGAGTGCTGGAAAATGGTCCTTTTATGTTTGGATGTTTGGCAATAAGAAAATGGACAAAGCACATGTAATGCTGACTTGTCAGCTCAAACTCTCCCAATAGCTCTCTCAGTTTTTTATATGGATGTTAAATAATGCTGTAAAGTAGATTAAGCTTTACTACTCACTATCATGCTTTTATTAAAACTCTAAAACTGGCTTTTATAAAAGCATTGTCCAGTTAAGCAACAAGGATAAATCTTTTCTTTGGTCATACAAAACCAGCCATTAATCCATATGCATGAAGATTAAGACAGAAATAAATGCAGATGTGTATAGCAGTGACTTTTCTAAAAACACATTCAGAAGAAGGTTATATACTTTATACCAGTTTCTTGTTGAGTTGTTACCTCCTCTTGTTTCTGAGTATCCTTGAATACAGGAAAGCAAAAACAAATGGTTAACAAGGAATATAGTACTACTAATTAGAAGATCGTATTAAAAATGTAAATTATGCTGGACGAAACATAGCCTTTCAAAAATGGTTCATATGCCCTTAGGACTCTGCGTCATTTGGAGTATTCAGTAGATCCTGGCCTTGCTTAGTTTTGCAAGTTTTAATTTAGAAAGTGAAATTAATAATGAGTATTAGGAAACTCCGCAAAATAAAACAGACTGGAGTTGTATGGTTAGTATGACATTGGCTTGTGAGTGATACTATGGGTGTTGGATGTCAACACACACTGCACTCTGGAGTGGTCATGGCTACCAACGCCTGAGTTTCACCAAGTTTTTGAGTCTCTTAATAACTGCTGCTCCTTCATTTATTTATGCTTGTGTTTGTACTTCCAAACTGCCTGAAACAGTAGCACAATATATGACAAGATAAAACTGCTATGAAAAAAAATCCTGAAGGAAGCCTAAACATGCAAGATACTAAACTTCCTTTCACCCCTCAAAACTGAGTTCCTTGCTATGGATATTATGATGTGAAAAATTACTTCAACACGTTTTGCACTTCCATGTTTCACAGCACATCGATGCAGGAACCTAAAACAGCAAACAATACCAAGCTCTTCCATCCCCCTTTCTCTCGGCTCTGTCGGTGCCATCATTACCGTCTGAACGCTGAGCTTCAGGGACCAATGCTGACTCTGAAAACTAAGGCACCTTTTAGGTAAACAGCTGGTTATCCCACTTACCAGTCAAAGGCAGAAAACAGTATCTTCCCAAAAGCAATCTGGCCAGGTCTGGTGCCAGGATCAAGGTGGGCTGTAATATGTAGGACGGGGTCCTCTGTGGACCTCAGACTGAGAAGAAGGTGAGGGCACACTGAGCTCCAAAGACCAGGGTGCTTCTAAGCCTCCAGAATAGCAAAGAATCTGAAACTGACTCTTTTAATAAAAGGATCTGGTTATTGTATTGACTTATTAAGAGAGGGAGGATAATGAGTTTTCTGTGCAACTTAATGAAGTATCACCAGAGAAGAAATTACATAATATGAAATCTTTAGGCAGGATTGAAAGAGCACGTTTTGTATTTCCAGAACAGTAAAGATTCATCGCTGCTTCTCATTTCTTAACAAAGCCTGAAGTGAAAATGCTGTCTCTCCATAAATCCCAGTCTATCAGTCTGGACAGGGAGCTGCTTTGTGTTTGCATTCATATGGTTCATGCAGCTTTAAAAGCTGTAAAATAGTACCCACAAAATTTTCTGAAGCAATTCATTTTTTAGTGAATCTGTAAAGAGATGTAAGGAGCAGGAAGCCTTTTGTATTTGCAGGAGCACAAAGTCTCAGCCAGCAAATATAATCCAAGCAAAATGAAAATGTATTGCAGGTGCTGATCGCTGAATTGCAGAAGATCAGAAGGTTCTCTGCACAAGCAAAAAAAAAAAAAAAAAAAAAGATACACATCAACAGTAGGCCCAAAATCTTACAAATAATATTGCAACATTTTAGTTGTGTTCAGTTTGGGTTTTTTGTATCTTTGTGTGTTGTTCTTTCTAACACATTTTTTTATTTCTGACAAAGATCAAAATACAGTATTTACTTTCAAGGAATATGCAAGGCTTACAGTAAAAGGAAATTGTTTTTCAGCAAAGACTCAGATAAGTTAACCATGTAACAGTTTTTATTATGTTGCGGAAGACATTTTTGGGCAAGGACTGTTACACCTGTTTCACCTTTTAGAATTGAAGATCATGTCTTCTATATGTGAATTCTGCTGAATATGATTAATCCCAGAAAGCAGCCATTGAAGCCTATGGAGAGGGGAAGGAAAAAAAAAAAAAAAAGCTTCTATTTTAAAGCCAAGGTTATAGTCAAGGTTAATTCAGGGTGTCACGAAAGTGTGACTGTGACAAGATTTAGTGATGATGTAAGGGCAAATTAATGCAAGATCAGTGGCCTGACTATTGATTCTTATCATGGGATCCTGCTGAAATGAAGTCATTATTTAATTACACTTTACTTACATTATAAATGCTTCCCAGAATAGACTGCACTTGATTTTGATGTCTGCAGCTCCATCTTCTCTTTTCTTTTGTGTTCATGAGTAAGTAGGGAATGGGAATAAGCACTCAAGAAAATTTTCATTTATTATACTTCACATGCTGTCATTTTCCCACAAAAAGCAAGCAAGCAAATGTTTTCATTCTTCCATTCAGAATAGTCTGTGATCTCAAATAATTCTGAGTACAGGAAACATGTCTTGAAATCTCTGAAGATTTTCAGATGAGAATTTCTCTAAATTTTATTCAAATCAATGTTTGAATGGTTTTCCTGCTTTTCTTGAGTGTTTTAAACATTTTTTCCACTATCCCTAGAAGTAAACTCTAAAGTTACTATTCAGACTAAAGCAAGTAACTTAATTGAGACCTACAAGAAGTTCATAACTACTTTACTGGGACTTAAGATACAGCAGCAAGGGCTTTGCTATAGAAATCTATTAGGAAATCTCAAGCATCTATGAAATGACACCGACATTCACTGAACAATCAAAATTACATTGTTTCCCTATTGTATCCTTGATTCTTTTGATTCTGAATCAGATCTATTTGGCAAATTTGTGACGAACAAAAAGTTATCATTAAATCAGGTTTAATATGTCTTGTGGACCATGCCCCACATTTTGTCATATTACACAGATTTGAAGACACAAAAATTAAGAAAATGTAACTGGTTGTGATTATAATGTTATTATCTGAAAAATAATATGCAAAAATGGACAGAATTTTAAATGCAGGAGTATGTTTGTCATTTTAGAGCATGGAAGCATGTAATTCTATGCTTGTATAATACATAGTACAGCGCAAACACAGTCTTGCTCAGGGCAAGAATTTTGAATAAATAATAATTCTATTGAGGGAAAAATCACGACTCACTGGAACTCAAGTTTCATAAAAATTGATGAGAGATTTAGATTCCAATTAATCAAATAAAGGGAGTAAAATTAACTTGTTTTGGATTGGAGTAATAAATAAAACCAATCTGCAGAGCTTAAGCTAATCCTCATTGTATCCCACCATATTTATGAAAGCTTCATCTCCATGGCCTCTTTTTTATCTTGTATACTGTATTTTTACATTATTTTTAAATAAAAGAAAAATAAAAGCATATAATTCACAGAACATAAAAGATAATAAATATAATTCATGAAACAAGCACAGCCTTCTGCAAGACAATGTACTGCATACTTAGTGAGATAGCCAAGTGTTATTTAGTCCATGGCGTGGACTTTTCTCCTGCAAATGTTTTTCTCATTTAAAAACTTTTCCTAAGAGAGGGAGAGACAGAGATAAAAATTCAGCATATTAGATGAGTAAGTAACATACTAGCTTCCTGTAATAACCATCTCTAGTTGCCGCTTACTAATCAGACATTCAAAAAATAAACAACTAAAATGCAATGCGTAAGGGGTTTGCTTGCTAGTTCATAGCAAGACCGTTATGTTACAAACCAGAAGATTAAAGAAATTTCTTTTCTCTCTTGTGCACCTATGTTCATAAGTAATAGTGTTAAAATTTTCACATCTATTTTCAACTACTACAGAGGGAATATATACATCTAAATTGGAGAAATAATGTGTAAAGGGTTTTGTTAATGCTTTTCCTCTGAATGAAGAAATCCAGCTATATTGAAATTATTTCTTGTTCAGGTTGTCTTTCAGTGCCCTTGACAATTGTAGAGTTTGAGAGAGAGAGAGGGAGGGGCTGCTTTGTGTGCTTCAAGATTTCAGTCTTGGCTCAAAGTGTTTCTCTGTCAAGTTCTTTTTTTTTAATTATTATTTATTTAACTTTTCCACATCATAATAGATGCCCAGCCGTTATTTTCATCCAATCTCTAGCAGCAGCGATGTCACTGATCTCACCACTTTGTGAGTTCACGCAGCCAGTCAGAAGTGTGGTGGGTAGAAGGGAAAATGGGAACAGGGATTTTAAAGGGCTAATTATAGTAGGAGTCCACTTTCAGGAGTTATTTTGTACAAGGAAATATTTCTGCAGAATTATTTTGTACTTTATTATTCCAATGTGGTTTGCCAAAGCTGTCATTGGATTTTATACACGCAGTTGTAGCCAATGGACAGAAGAACAGCAGGATCAACTCTGGTGTTTTGGCACATAGCAAAGGGACCTTTCTATGTTAAGAAAAAAAATCAGCCACCCTCACAGCTCCATTTTGTATTCTCCTTGAAAGCCCAGATAATCACCTACACAAGGAGAAAAGGAACCAAGTCTGGGTGAAATGTGTTTCTGAGGCTGGAGGATAGTTAACAACCCACTGACCAAGACCGTAAAGAATAATACAGGAAAAGTGAAGGCAAATATATATAGTGTTTGGTGTTGGCATTAAAACAACTCCAAGCTCTTTCATTTGTGCATTTTATAATCATTTCCTGATTCTTCTAAATAAAATTTGAGACACATATACCTACTTAAATCTAAGATTGGCTAAGCCCTGTGTTTATTTCTCTACATTGTCTTTAGAAAGGTTCCAAGTAGCTACATGAGCTATGGATGCCTAAGTTGTAGATTTATACACTTAAGTGAGATTAACCCCACATCTATCTAGCTCAAAATCGATGGTAGGAATGGTCCATTCACCTGCTGTGAACCACAGGACCATATCCACAGTGAATGAAGCATTCTGGGACATGGCCCAAAATAACTGCTGTTCAGACCATCTCACTTACGGAAGGTGCTTCAACTTCTGAACATTTTCAGATTATTTTTGTGACTTAAGGACCAGGCCCCATGATTAGCTCGTGTAAAATTCTGTGGCAGATGATACAGTGTCTTTTGCCTTTGAATTTTTCCTGGGTGTTGTATGTTGTTTTCCTCCATTCTGGCTGCTCTGGTTGCACAAAAGCATCTGAGCATGCTCAGGGCAAAAGGCTTCTGGCACTGGGGAAACACAGAGATGGGAGACACTCAGCAAGACGGAGAGGGATGCTGCAAAAACCAAATGGATGCAATGAGGGAAAGTTTTTCTATGGACTGAGGGGAGACCTTCTCACTCTCTACAACTGCCTGAAAGGAGGTTGTAGCCAGGTGGGTGTTGGTCTCTTCTCGCAAGTAACAAGCAATAGGTCAAAAGGAAAGAGCCTCAAGTTGTGCCAGGGGAGGTTTAGATGGGAAAGGTTTAGATAGGAAAAAAATTCTTCACTGAAATTGTTGTCAAGCATTGGAACAGGCTGTCCAGGGAAGTGGTGGAGTCACCATCCCTGGAGGTATTTAAAAGATGTGGTGCTTAGGGACATGGTTTAGTGGTGGACTTGGCAGTGTTAGGTTTACAGTTGGTCTCGATGATCTCAAGGGTCTTTTCCAACCTAAATGATTCTATGATTTTATGACTAGTTGCAACTAGAAACCAATTTTGCACTTGCTAGACTAAGTCAGAAAGAAAGTTTAGCCTTTCAATTGATAGCAACCATTCCTTACCTATGCTCTTTATTCTGGAAGGGTTGCTAGCATGGAGAATTTCACATTAGAACTACTGTTTTATAAGCCCTAAAAACTGTTGACATTCACATCTCTTTTCCTTTAGCCTGTTTCTTTTTTAATTTCACTTATTCAAGGTCCATCAAGATGACAGAACAGTGTCCATCAAACAAAACTTTTGACAAATCTTGGCTTATTTTATCTGATTATTTGTCTGTGGGCTTTTCATAGTATAGGTTTGTGGGACTGTGGATTGAGGTGCAGAGTAGTAGTGGCAAGATTAGATGTAAAATAACCAATGACAGTGAAAAAGGACTACTTTTATACTATATTTTTTCTCTGTGAAATGAAAAACTATCTTTTGATGAGAGGTGCAAACTGGATGTACCCAGGTGTAACTGACCTCAATAATTAATTTTGAGGCCATCCATCAAATGGCATTTTACTGACAGGGGTGAATCAGCGGGTGATCCTAGTTTGCTTCTTGGGCCAGAGATATTCATGCTGCAGAATCCAGTTACTGTTGGCTTTAATCGGCTGTTATGTTTAAAGTATCTTCATGCAGGAATTCTGAAAATCAAGTAAGCATAAGGAAATTTACTCTTTCTTTTTCTCTGGAGGCAATCCTTTGAATCCGGGCAGTGTATGGGATGTCCAGGAGACCTTGTACAGCTTTGAACATCACTGCACTTGCCCATGTAAATAAAAACTTGAACCTTGGCAGTTGTCAGCACAGCATCTTTTCCATTCACTATGCTGCTGTTTAGGAAAGAAAACCAGGTATCTTCTACCCTCTAACTTTTCATTAAAAATGTTTCTGCAGCCTTATAAGGCATAGATCTTTAAGAACTAGTATTCTACTTAGGACATTTATATCTAGAGATACTGTCAGAAACAATGTACTCTGCTGAATGGACAGATACAGTGAACTTGTACTTTTTTACTATGGCTTGTGGTACCCAGACCAAAGTTGTCAGATTCAGGATCTGTTCTAATATCCACCTTTAAATACACAGGAAACTATCAAGTTCGTGGCATTTCTCATATCCACTGGAAAATCTGGCATCTCTGTCAAAGGTTTACAGTAGTGCTAACTTCAGAGTGATATCCCTGTTGTCTTCTTCACTGAAGGTGAATGATATTACTGCACTGATGAGGAAATCTCTCCCAACTTGTGAAATACCTTTGTGTTTTGGACATGACTGAGACTTTTCATACTTTTAAAAGGTTTGGAAAGACGTTGTGGTAGTGTAGCTGACAGTTCATCCATACCGTAATGATGAGACATCTTTCAGCAGGCATTATAAATGGATATCTGGCATTGAGAGTGCCTTTATGGTTTGAGCATGTTTATCCTTGTGGTTCTGGAAACTAGACCACTAGGTGGATTATATTGCTGTATATAAATTGTATTCCAGCATGTTTTATAAATCAGGTGGCTTAATCAGATAAAGACAAATGACAATGAAATAGCTTAAATACAAATTTACTGCCAGGTAACCATTATGCACTGGTGTCTTTTACTTTTACTGGATTTTCTGACTTAGCTGGAAGTAATTTCAGTCATTTGCCACTTAAGAGACATGGGTCAAATTGTCATTCAGTCCAATCTGTGTGGTTCTTTCAGGCCTAACGTGAATGGGGGTTCACATCGTATTTAATGTGCTATAGAACATCTTTCACTTTGTTGAAGGAGAACTTGGCATGCTGGGAGAGGTAAAAAAATCTTTGCCCTGGTCTGGCTGCAGGTGTATTCGGGACCAGTTCAGTCCAGAACACAATTAATTCTGTTCTAACTCATTTTGGGAAGTCTGTGAAAGTCTGTTGGGAAGAGTGACACCAGCAGGGACAAGGACGGCCACATTTACAAGCCTTCCCCATATATACTGTGACTCTGACCCAATGTTTCAGGAGTCCTCCATGAAGAGCGTAGCTGCAGTGGCTGCATCAGCCTCATGGAGTACATAGGCTGCACAGATCCAGATTCCACCTAAAAAAAGACCAAAGCACACAGGATGGTTTTATGTGTAGGTATCACATCCTGACATGCAGTCACAATGTGGACATGGTTCCTGGAAGCACTACAGTTTTGGGTTGGTGCATGGAGTGGATGGAGGAAATGGTTACTCCTTCCTGTGCCCTACAAATCCATTTAATATAAAATCTTCAAACTTAGGATGTATCAGATATTAAAGTGATAAGAAAAGGTGATGCATTTCATCTTAGCCAGTGGCTGGGAAGTGCGCATCTGGGACAAGGGCTTCAATGTGTATTGCAGAGCACTTACATCCCACTGAGGATGATATAGTATCAGTGCTTTCAAGGGCTGTTGACAGATCTAAACCATAACACATTAATGAGTCACTTCTGCACTTGAGAAAGTGAGAACTGTAAATCAAGACAATTACAGTAGTTTGTAGTGATAATTGAAATTGTTGGGGTTTAAATTGCTATGGCAAAATGAAAATAATCTTAGGCTACATTTTTCCCCAGTTTAATATCTTCTTTGAATTTTCACATTTATAGATCTGATGCCTTTTAGGTCCTAGTCAGTCCAACACAGAATGCATTTTCTTGCTCAGTTTTGGATAAAGAAAAAAATTTAAACAGTTTACCTGCTGAGAATTTATGAGGAACAAAATATTAAAAGGAATGTTTTCATACGCTTATAGACTCTATTTCTGTTTTGTACATCAACCTAAAATTCATGGTAGATTAAATGAAGATTTAATAGTAAATTTCATATTTAGTCTATCTCTGCATAAAAGGAGAAAACAAATCCGATTGTCAGATATATTTTTATAGTGTAGGTTTTGATCTGCTTCCTGCAAGTGTGAACAAATAACTGGTTTAAACTCGACAATTTATTTTTTTTTTAATGGGTAGTTGCTTATTTCAAACCAATCCTACAATGTCTTTACTTTCCATTAGAATATTTTCCAAAAATTATAGTACCTAAGCTATAATCTTATAATACTCAGTATAATAGAGTCATTTTGCTGCTGCAGTTCACCTTTTGTTAACCATCAGGGAACAAAGCAATGCATCTGATTTTACGATATATGATGTACATGATTTTAGGTTTTGTATGTTTATCTGGACATGAGTGTGAAAGAGGAAGAAAGTTGGATCTTTAACACAGGACTAGTTTGTTTTAATATGACCCAATAAAACATTATCGGAGAAATTATATACTTGACTTCATATCATATACTCATCTACTGCTAGTACTTTGGACCATGTTTTTCTTCAGCACACAAGTCAGAGACAAAACACTGAGAAGAACTCCCTGTTCTTACTTGTAGAGACATTAATTCCCCTAAATGTTCTTAAGTTAATCACTTTCCTATGTTTCTCTCATAGTGACTTGGAAGTAGGACATGCAGACACCAGTGAGGACACCCCTGTTGCTACATTTTGTGTCTATAGGGAAGGGGTTATCAGGAAGGGATTTAAAAGAAAATAAAAGAAAATAATATAATGCTTAAATAATGGGGTGAAGATGCAAATTTACTTTCTACTATGCAGTTCCAAAAGCTGCAAGTGCAATACTCAGCAGAAATGTGGGCACACATCCCATAAACAGGTCATTCCAGACCATAGTCATCATCCCAAGGTGCACTTGAGCATCTGTTAAATATTTTATATATGGTATTTATATTTACAAGTAGCTTTGTGAAAATCTAACAAGCGCATTTGAAAGACCATAAAAGAGGAAATGTTAACATGGAGCGATAAGGTGATCTCACATGATTTGGGCCCACATAATGCAGCGGGCATTTATGGATCGTATAAATAGATGGTGAGCTATTTATAAAGCAACCCTCTGCTTCCGTGCTACCCTGAATATATTGCCAAGACATTGTGTATTGTATTGAGGAGCCTGTGGTTGATTATTAGAACCCAGCAATGTATCTAGCTAGATCCTTGCTGGGATACCTTAAAGATCTGACACCCTTCTTCACTTCAGAAGTCAGGAAAATAGTTTAAGATGTTCCCTTTCGATCTCTGTACTTGCATACGATCCACTCAGACTTTGTTTTACTTTCCTGTAAATTGTGCTCCATCTTGTGCTTCATTCACATCATGAAGTGAAACAGGAGCATAAGCAGAGCATAATATTCTGTTGTGTCCCAGATAACCAACATCTGGCTTTCTACTGGACTGGAGAGTCTTCAGCAAATAGTCAGTCTTTAAAGCAGGCTTTACATTCCTTGCTGAAATGATGACTGTATTTTTGTACCCATCTTGTCTCTGACAAGGTGTGACCAGCTTATTACTAACAATCAGACTAATATTTCATTTCAAGACCCAGCATCCTTTGTTATTTGGCCTTTTGAATTTCATGGAGAAGGACTAAGAATATGGGCAACTTGAAAAAGCATGGTTTGTTTCTAGGGAGATTCCTTTGCTATTTTTTTTCCAAATAGCCCAGGACTACTTATAGGATTTGCCCTTTGAACTCACTTGAAAAATGTTCAATGTAGGACTACGATAAAGCTTATCAAGTAGACAAAGCTATCAACCTTGGAGTTGCCTGCTTCACTATCCCTACAATTTTATTTTTCCCTTTAGTAGAATACCCTCCTTTTAGTACTAGTCCACCCAGTTCCTACCCTTTAGTTGCTCCAGTATGCAGCCCAGACAATTCATCAGTCATGCGGAAAGGAACCTGTAAGGAATCTGCATACCCTTACTTCTATGTCTAGGAGATTGCCATTGTCAACAAATTCAGACAGTGGTCACCTTACTATAAACTTTAAAGTGTCTTTTGCATCATGACTCCATCCATGTTTCTTAGAGCAGGAAAGAGCTGGAATATGTTGGGTCAATCTGTTGTCACTTGTCAGCTCAAATTATTGCATAACTTATCATTGAGCAAGACTGCCAATATTATGTATGCATTTCTTTCTTTCTCATCAGGGCTAATGTGTTCTTGCTGACACCACACAACTAAGACATCCCACAAACCTCCGCACCACTCTGAGCTTCATGCCCTTTTTAAGTCAGTAAAACAGTTCACAGGTCAGTGAACAGCGAACAAGACTTACTTGTGAGTACTTGTGAGTACTTATGACTGATCAGAACAGTTTTGCTGCTAGCTCTCTATTTGAGAGAACTGATTTTCTCCTCAGGTGCTTTTCTGTTTTGCACTGTGAATCACAGATAGGCAGTCAGCAAGACTGCTCTCAGGTATGTAGTCTGCATTTCAAGCTTCTTGGGTGTTGTAAGTAGGACTGATTTGACCATTCTTCACATCATTTTCTTATCCAGATACTGCTGCACAACATGTCTAACTGCTCGATTTGATCATTATCTCCTGCTGTGGCAGTTCTTCTCTTTTTCTGTCTCAACCCTTTCTCAGAGTTTTCCCTCCTGCTTATCTGGGGATTTGATTTCAGATTATCAAGGACCTCCCCTCCTATTTCTGATTTGTACCCAGGTAATACTTAACCTACCTCTCTGCAACATTTTTTTCCTCCCAGTGAGCCCAAAGCCACTTTTGTTTGATGATGCAGAGCCTGGTCTGGCATTTTTTCCTCACCATTCATTCTTAATGCCTCTTTCAACTTGGCTCTTCTGACTGTTCTACAAGGCAACTGCACATCCTTGCTCAGTGACATCCTTCTGCTTTCTAGTTGGAAAAAAAGTAGATTCTTCTTGCTTAACTTCAAACATATGCATGAAGATATTTGCACATGGATTAGTCATTATAGCACCACAAAAGAGAGTAAGCAGCACCCATTTTAGATGCCTGTTTTTAGGTTGAAGTGAATCTGTTTTGTAAGGGACCATAGGTCAGATTTTGATATCTGGGTCTAGTTGAACAAATCATACTAAGGACCTCTTCTAAAATGCTGGACTTTATGGATTTTCTTTTTGCTCTGTAAATTATTTGAAGGAACCAGTTTCAGGGGGGTTTCTGACCCTGTTGCTTGCAGTCACATCCTATTCTATTTTCAGCCCTAGAAAATTCAGCACGCTTTCCTCTTAAACCAAGGCGCTCTTATCTGGTGGAGGCTGTAGACATTTCTACACAAGGCTGCAAGAAATGGGCACACTCCCTTTTAACTGAGATGCACTGGGAAGAAAGCAGAGGAACTACTTTTTATTAAAAGAGTGTCTTAAAGTTTATGTTCCAGAAGAGAAGGTGGGATTTGAAAAGCCTAACAGCGGTGAGATTCCTTCCTTATTTCTGTGAAACAGAAAACTTCTCATCTCATGGGAGTGGAAGGAAGAAATTATTTCAAAGATTTTTCACCTTAGCTTTGCCCTTGAAATGTTGGGAAAATAACAGATGGAATCCATACCTCAAATTATATTTAATGTGGGCTTACTCTAACAACAGATGAGAAAGATAAATATTTTTCCAGAAAATTTGCAGGGCAGATTTTTCAGCTCAGTAGTATCTCATGGGATGTAAACCCCCATATCCTGGAGTATTTTCTCAGCTTGCACTATTTTCAGTCTAAGAAATTCTCATTTTAATCATATTTGTAATGAAACAACATTTTTCCACCCCATTTGTTTGACATCATTGATTATGGCTCTGACAGGTAAAATGGGATTTAAGAAGAACACTTTAATATTTACATCTGAGCGTTCAAACATTTTATTTTGTAAAAACTTAAATTGTAAAAAAATAAAAATAAGATTTGCTTTAAAGCATCACTCAGAAGTGATTCAAGAGATTAAAAAAAATAGCTTTACACAAAATATCCTTGTGACTGCAGCTTTTCAAGTGGTTTTCTAAATTTGGGGTTTCAGTATTCAGATAATCTGATAAGTAATTTTCCTAGTTTCCTAAAAATAGGAGAAGCTATTCTTTTCCTCTGTAAATAGAGGTTCAGTCTCACCCAAGTAAACATCTGAACATTTTGTCCTTGTGGTTTTTTGCCCTTGACTTCTGTGGGAAAATTGTGAAATTCCACAATTCATCTCTCCAACAATGATTTATTTTTTGATGTGCAACCTCCTGATGTAATCACTTAGAGACCTGCAGCCCTTACTTTCCTACAGCCATTTTCAGAATTATGTGTCCTGATAATTTAGGCAAATCACAGATGAGAGTGATACTTCTGAGCAGTGTTGAAAAATTCTGGTGCATAACTTTTAGGGTTTTATCCATCTAAATACCTTTAAAAATTGCTTGTGATGTTTCATTTTTTTCATCTGTAAAATGGAGGAGCAATATTTGTCCGTATTCCAGAACTATACACACACCGGAACACAACTATAGACATACTGAGATGATCAAATAATATGAAGAATACCTCAAATTTTTATACATGATGGAAAGTTGCCATATTTCTCATTATTTCAAAATCATAACTAATGGAAAAGGACATCTCAGTTGGGTAAGAACAATGGCTAAATATTCCTCTTCTTTTAGAAAAAAATAAGGTGGTTCCTCTGAGTCGCAGTGGGGTAAGTGCTTAATGCCATCCAGAGGGACCTTGACAGGCTGGAGAGGTGGGCCTGTGCAAACCGCATGAAGTTCAACAAGGCCAAGTGCAAGGTCCTGCACGTGGGTCAGCGCAGTCCCAAGCACAAAGACAGGCTGGGCAGAGAATGGATTGAGAGCAGCCCTGAGGAGAAGGACTTGGGGGTATTGATTGATGAGAAGCTCAACATGACCCGGCAGTGTGCGCTTGCAGCCCAGAAAGCCAACTGTGTCCTGGGCTGCATCAAAAGAGGTGTGACCAGCAGGTCGAGGGAGGTGATCCTGCCCCTCTACTCCGCTCTCCTGAGACCCCACCTGGAGTACTGCATCCAGCTCTGGGGGCCCCAGTACAGGAGAGACATGGAGCTGTTGGAGAGAGTCCAGAGGAGGGCCATGAAGCTGATCAGAGGGCTGGAGCACCTGTCCTGCAAAGACAGGCTGAGAGAGTTGGGGTTGTTCAGCCTGGAGAAGAGAAGGCTCCAGGGAGACCTTATAGCAGCCTTCCAGTACCTGAAGGGGCCTACAGGAAAGCTGGAGAGGGACTGTTTACAAGGGCATGGAGTGACTGGACAAGGGGGAATGGCTTTAAGCTGAAGCAGGGTCGATTTAGATTAGATACTAGGAAGAAATTCTTTACTGTGAGGGTGGTGAGGCACTGGAACAGGTTGCCCAGAGAAGCTGTGGATGCCCCCTCCCTGGCAGTGTTCAAGGCCAGGTTGGATGGGGCTTTGGGCAACGTGGTCTAGTGGAGGGTGTCCCTGCCCATGGCAGGGGGGTTGGAACTAGATGATCTTTGAGGTCCCTTCCAATCCAAACTATTCTGTGATTCTATGAATGCTGCAGAGTTTGTATGAGATAGTAAATGTATAATTTCTTTTTTACATTATAAAACTTTTCTAGGGTTCAACTATATTGCTTTAAAATTGTTTCTAATAGTTTAATGAGCATATTGAACTATAAATTATATATTTTCTAGAAAAATATTTTATTGGAAATGAAAATATTAGCATTAAATTTACCATGTTTTATCTCATCACATTCTTGAGATATGCTATCCCATAATTGTGGGATCTTGCAGCTGTTTAACTGACTGTAGTGTTTTGCTTTTATTTTGGTATAATGCAAGCACAAAGTCAAAGACAATAGTACAAAGCTGTAGTACTCAAACCAGGTCTGCTACTTTTCAGTCATCTGGGATGCTATGAATTGTTAAAAAGATAGCTATTTTTATCTTTAGGAGGTTTCTATTAGACTAGACTTCTGGTTGATACAAGCAAGTATTCTCAAATTGACCTTCTACAACATAAATTCCCAAATGAGTATGGCTGATGCAGTATTTCCATTTTTATATCAGATTGTGCTATAAAAGCAGTGAACTGAGATGTTAGCATCTAAGAGCCAGACTGAAACAATGAGAAATACTTCAATAAAGCATTCAAATATCTTATGAATATTTCTATGTAGTTCTAATTAGGTACACATAGACATATTTTCAGCTTAAATCTGCTGAAAATAACTTTCTTGATATCTAGATTATTAAATGAAATCAGCAGTAACACAGTGCTTATTAAAATAGTCAAAATATGGACAAGGAGAAAAATGATCCAACAGTGAGCAAATCTTGTTTGAGGAAAAGAAAGAGCAAAAGGAAGAAAAACATCATTGCCAGCTAAGTTTTACCACTTTCTCCTGTATTAAAAATAAACAACAGCAACAAAAATCAATAGGGAGTAATTCTAACAAGTTGAGAAGACAGTGTCAAAGATCTATGACGAAAAGTAGTGAGGGATTGGACTGAAGTTTAGCCTTTGTGCTGAAGTTAATTAAAGATGAAAGGAAAGAAAAAAGGACCTGTAGCTCTTAAGATGGTGATTCAAAGGTTTGTGGCAATCCTGTGTACCTTATAAAGTGTATGTCGTGATACATCTCAGTCTGATCCCAGTTACATCACTATTACAATGGGTTTATTACCATTTCATGAGATCAGAAATGATGTTTTTGTGCTTTGGAAAAGTTTCCTCAGTTCTAGCAGGTTAAATGAAATAATCATCAATTCTTAATTAAAAGTTTTTCTTCTTGCTTTTCCTCTGAAATCACAAGCATGAATTTCTAGTCCTTATGTCCCATTTGTTTTTAAATGTAATTTTGAATAGAAATAATAGAATTATACTGTGGAGTTTTTTGGACAGGAAGTGCTAGAATTGGGCTACAGATATATTAACTTTTTTGTGGAAGAATGTGGGGGAACTGCTACTCTTAGTGAAGTTTGCTTTTCTCTTGGAGTTGGTTGAGACATGCCAATTTATTCAAGAGCAAACTCTGACCTGGCCACTTACATAAGAATTTTATTATTATTGCCCTAGTCCTCTTTGAAACTCTTGAGATAATTAGGCTATGAACAAAATTATGCTTGGAAATTTAGCTCATTTTTCCATCATTAAGTTGTAGATGGACTACACAGAGATCCAAAAAGTGACTTAAGGATGTCAGTGCCCCGGTTTCTCAGACAGTAGATCATGCCTGCACAGGACACAACATCAGCTTGCTGAGTGGGGAGCTGGATGATTTAACCAACATACAAGTGCTAAAGACAGGGATTCATTTCAAAACTCTCTCCAATTATGGATCATTTACATTGCAGGAACATATCTCACCCTCTTGTATAAAGCAAAGCATTTCATACCTCGTGTTGAACACCAAATGGGAAGGAAGTACAAGTTTCCACCTTTTATCCAGCATCCTGGCTGTTAATGCATTCGTAAAGCTCGTGAGAAATAAAATGCAATCCTCTTCTTCCCAGGCTATGGGTTGTTCTAGCATAGAGGCATTTTAAGAGTGTCTACTTCCTGGGCCAGTTGGCTAGAAACGGACTGGTTCCTCCAAGCAGTGCCCCGCAAGGTCTTCATGCTAAGGAGTGATTCCATGTGATTCCAAATGGGATCAGTTCCTTTGGGTGGATAGGAAATGTAGGAAATAGTTGTCCCCCCTGTTGTGGTCTCTGGGGTGGCACTCAGTTTTGATTAATTTTGCTCTTATTTGACAGATTTTATTATATGCCAAGAAATGACAGGATCTAGACCTAAGTTTGGCTTTATGCTGTGAGTTCAGGTACATTCAATATTACTTTGGAAGAGCACCCCTACTCTATTACCAGACAACAAATACCAGCTACTTCCTTAAGAAATCTCCTATAAATACAAGTAGAGAATCTGCATGTCAGTGCATTTGATCCTTGTAAAGGTGACCAGTTGTTTAATCAGTTTGTCTGATTCGTATCAGAAAAAAGATTTATTGTGTGTACCTGACAAAGCCAAGGCTTTTGATTATAAAAACAGGTCAAATACATAACAAAGCAGTCTTTGCAAATGCAGTGTTACAGGAGAGTACAATTTCATGGCTTTTACCCAAAGAAGTTCTCTCCTCAATTATTTATATTTGCAAGTTCATCCTTGCAAAATCTGTCTTCTAGATGAAATAATATTCCTCCTAGAATTTCTGAAGGGGTAAAACAAGTGTTCAGTAATGAAGCCCTTAAGAATCTTGCTTTTGGGGTTTTTTGCATGTATGCAAAAACATACATTTAAATAAAGCTGAAGCCATCAGAAAATGTTACAAAAAGCAGTAACGTAACATGTCTTGCAGCTACCGGGCTCAGTCAAAGCTCAGAAAGGCACTTTTCTGATGTGCTGCATTCCATGTATGCTTATACTAAAATGAAGATGTCCTAGTCAGTCAGGGAGACAGCATGATACAATTAATGACTCCTCTATAGCAGTTTCCATTCAAAGTGATGTGATTGATTTATAATAAATTATTTACACAAGGAGTAGTTATTTCTAAACTTTGAAGTCTATGCAAATTTCTCTGCTGTGATTAGCATATAGCCAATTGCAATGTATTTTAAAAGATAAAAAAGAAAAAAGCCCAAGCCGCATCCATCCACAAATGTTAGTTAAATAAGAACCATTAAAACTCCTGAGCTGAGGAACAGCTCTTCTCAGCAAATGCAGGTTTTGAATACTATTGAATGAAATTACTATCTGCTTTTTGACTGGTCTGCAGAAAAGTGTTATTAGGTGTGAGAGACTCTGAATATTTTCTTTTAAGATGAAAATGAGAAATGGGTTTTGAAAATACATTTCATAGAATTTGCCAGCAGCAAGTAGCAAGCCAATTATAGGTGGTTGAAAATCAACTTTCTGTGATAATCTCCAGGTTTCATGTGTTCATATCTTTTTGAAATATTCACACTCCAAGATGAATATTTTTTATGTTTGTTTTTTTCCTCAGATTTCAGAATGCTAGAGCAAAATTTGATTATTTTTTGCATGAAAGATAGTTCAGCTGTTGTTGAGGGAGGAAAAAGTCCTGGCTGTATTCTCTGAAAATAAAGGCACAGAAAAAACAGCTGAAGCTGAGAACTGAAACTTGACTGCTCACTGAAGGCTGGATTCACAAAGGCACTTAATTGCTGTAACACACCATTTAACTTTTAGCCTTCAGACTTCCCAAGTAGCTGAGTTCCTTTAATGTTTCCCTGTGCCACACGTGGGAAGGGTTGGTCACCTAAAGGTGCATCAGTACTGCAAAGTGACAGGGGAATATGGAACAAGCTTGAGAACAGGACTCGTCGTGTGCTCAGGTCACAGCTTAAATTGTTAGCCCCCCTCCTGCACGTGTATTGGACCTCTCCATCTGCTCTCTCCATGCAGTGCCTGTGCCTGTGTCCTCTGTTTGGAGGACAGAGACTGCCTGCAGAAAGTTGCATGAAGATACCTGTCGTGTTTTGGTGCCCTCCCTTCTTTCCAACACTAACCAAAGTGTATTCTATCAAACGTGACCTCCTGTCTCACTTCAAAATATGCAACATTATATTTAGCTTCCTTTTACTCCACTGCCTGCAGTACTGCCTCCTATCATTCCAAACACTTTGAGCTGAAAAATAACCACACAAAATATCTATTATGTATTTTAGTTACTCTGGCATCAGGTGGGACCCAGAGGAGATGTAGTGCCAAATACTACGTAGTGGTACGGGATGTGACCGGTTTGGAGCAGGAGGTGCTAGCAGTACAATGTGAATGTAAGCCAGTCCCTGCCACGTGGCCTCAAGGACAGCAAGTGATCTGCGCTTGTGTTTTATTTCACCAGCACAGCGTCTTCTGAAACAGAGGTGTGCAACATCCAGCTTGATCAGCAAGGAGCTGCTTGTGTTGGTCTTTGTCAGAGGCTGCTATAGATATGTCAGAGGCTTCTGTAGAAACTTTCTCCGTCTGCTTTCTGTTTGTAGTCACGGCTTGGCCTCTTATCTTAAAAAGTATATTACTTCTCTCTAGACAAAAGCAGGGCACCTTCCTTTCTTGTAAAATTCTGTTGATTTATTTAAATATAATATAAAGGCAGGGACCGTCTTCTCTCCTTTAGCTATGCTTTTCAAGAATGAAATTGTCGTGAAGTTTTTGTCCAAGGTCAAGATCTTATAGGTGTATGTGCTGTCCCACTGGGCTGAGGAAGGTGCAGATGGGACATGTGGATTCCAACTGAACTAAGGGGTCAACCAGGTGCTGACAACTTTGCATTGACAAGACATCTGGGCCTGGGAAGAAGCATAATTTTAAACATGAAAGGAACTTTGCTAATAAAACTCTCAGCACCCACAGACAGAAATATCTCTGGCGTTAAGCAGCAATTTCAAAGTAATTTTGAAGATTCCATTGCTGACCATAAGTATACGCATTCTGCTTACATCCTGCTTTTGGTGCTAATCTTTTTGTAAAAATGAGCCTGTTCTAGGTTTGGAGGTATAAAGATAAAACAGTTGGATAAGTGACTCTAAAAAGTAGTTCTGAGCAGTGGAAATAATGCAGTCCAGCTTTCCTTGCATTTGGATTTTCTGCTGTTTAATAAGGTGAAAGTTCCCCCTGGTGCTTTTTTAACCTGTGGGTCATTCACAGCATCATTCCTCCACGTGGATTCTTTGAAATCTGTGAGGAACTGACCTCATGCTTCAGCCTTTTCCTCAATAAAGGAAGTAATAGAGCCTCTCTCCTTTTCTTCTCCCAGCTGTCTATTTTCAAAAAACTTGTAGGATCTTAATGTACTGACACCTGAAGTCCTCAGTCAAATTTGATTGAAATTGGCTGATGGTTCAAAAGCTATTGGAAAAGGATGCATAATACCTTCACACACACCATCAGAGTGTTATGCTAGTAAAGTGCATTTCCCTAGAAAATGAAGGCAAAAATCACTTCTGAGCATACTCAGAAGCATCTACTATAACTCTTTAACAGAGCCCTTTTCATGTAAAAATGTCCAGTATGTTCAGCATAGTTCTCTAAAAGTCAGTGATTTAACAGCAAAAAGGGAGAAAGAAATTCCAGAGAAAAAGAAGTGCCATTTTAGTACAATCCTGATAATACAAACCACGTCAGACAGTTTAGCACATACTGTTACAGTGCAAAGTCAGATTCATGCTTTCAGCACAAGTTACCATGAATATAGAAAAACAATTTAATCCCTTAAAATTCATATTAGAAGTGTTGCATTTATTCATAAACCAACAGAATGAGTGAAAGGAAAGCCATTGCTTTGCACTCTCCTGTCCAGGAATTTTGAAATCACTGAGGAACCCGTAGCCCTTTGTCATCGCTCTGGATTGTCACTCTGGCACGAGAAACTTACGGTCCGCTGCACCATGACAAGAACGCTCTTGCAAATAGTACCTAACATGCACTGTTAATCCAAGATAGAATTTCTGGCCTGGAAACGTACATTGCAGTGGTACATACAATTTTTAAAGTCTGAGATGAAACAATTAAATATGTAAATGTGACCAATTTGTGCGGTTTAAATTTAGATATGGACGATTCAGTGGATGTCCTCCAGAAGATGATTTATCCTACCTTTCAAGAGGTGGGATAAAGAAGCGACCCAAAAAGGATCTATTTCTCTCCATTGAACATGGAAGGCACATTGGTGAATAGATGCCCAGGATTTTGATAACTAAAAAAGATGAGGTGAAGGATCATCAGAAATAATGGAGAAGCCTCATGCACAAACCTTTCCCTAACCTCCATGCTCCCTCTCCAGGAAACCCATACTTTTCTAGTGCAAACCGTAACATATATCACTAAACATTTATATCTCCACACTTCCTTCTGTCAGCCGTGCCCAGTATTAATGACTTTGACTGAAAATCCTAAACTCATTGGGTGTCTTTCCATTGACTCTGGTGGCTGTTATAAGTTCACCATGTGCAGCCATGCTGTGCCATGCTGATATGTAAATTGAAATGCATTAGACTGTTGTCTATAATACTTTTAGTCACTGGAGATGTTGAAAGCATACAAAAAAATACTCCATCTGATCTCTTTACAAAGTTGTCTGAGAAGACAGAAGGGTATTTTCCTCTGAAAGAAAGGAATGAAATCCCTTTGTCATGGTGCAGTTCTGAATAATTTTATAGAAATCGTCAAGATTATCCTGGATTTACTGTGCTTTAATAAATAGGAGAATTTGATCCAGTGACAGTGTGACTGACAGTTCTAGCTTAAGTAAGAAGAGCGTGGGGTCTCCTCAGGATCCTCCATGTCAGGATCAGTCAGTTACCATCCAGCTGATTCCCTGGATGTTTTTGCTTCACTTTCCAATAGATTTTGTGTGGGAGGGCTGGGGAGGCAAGCACTGCCATCAGTAGGGGAGTGTTGATTTTTGCATTCCTGAAAATCACTGCTGGCTGTGCTAAATGAAGATAATTGGCAGGAACCGATTAGTTTCATAGGAGGGTGTTATTAAGGGTTGAGTTCTTTTCACAAATTGCCCCTTCTGCACTTATTGCTTGAGAGGCATAATCTCAGCGATCCCGAAATTCACAGAACAGGAGATTGATTTCCTCCTTTTTCTTTTTCTTTCCCCCCCTTAAACTCTGCAGGTCAGTCCCACCCCAGGGTGCATCCGGGCGTTAATGAAGATGTTGTACTGCCCTTACTGCAGAGGACTTCCCACTGTGAAACCTTGCAACAACTATTGCCTCAATGTAATGAAGGGCTGCCTAGCAAATCAGGCTGATTTGGATACTGAGTGGAATCTGTTCATAGGTAAGAAGAGTTTAAATATTAGTGGAAGGAAATGCTGGTAATAGCAAACATCTGCAGAGTTTTGTGAGGTTAGAAGACATTGTTGGTCAATATTTGCAATGAAGCAACTGCAGATGTACCTCACCTACTAATTGACCTTCCTGGCTTGCAGTAATGACTCTTCCCCCGTGCCGAAGCCACTCACATTTTGTATTTCATATTTCAAAAGTAATGATGTGGTGTTACGGCTTCTGAACTGAATTATTACATGATATGTGAAATTTTGAGAAAGCTTTGGTTGAGGATTTGATAATAAGCTTGACATGGCAGAAATAGTATGCATTACAATTGAAAACTAGGCTCTCACAAGCTGAGAAAATAATACCATTGTATAGCATCCAGTCAACATAAATCACAACAGCTGCTGTTCTTAATTCTGGTAGTATCTAAGCAAAGAACTTAAAAGGTTACATACATAAGAAACTACTAATTCCTTGATCTTGATTAGAAAATGTTAATGTCTCCTTTTCAGTGTGCTGAACAGAAAGTACCAAACATGCAATCAAAATGTTAGAATGGAGCATAGAATATGTATTTAAGGAAAACTGCTATTACAGTTTTATTCACATAATTCTTCACTCAAGTAAACTAAGAGAAAACAAGAAAGAAAAAAAAAAACAAACAAACAAGAAAGAAATCTCCTTTAAACAGACATCCAGATCTCCTGTAGGCAAAAAAAAACCCCAAAACCTCGCAGAAGAGTAACATTTAACAAGAAGTAAAAGCTTCAGGATAGGATGAGGAATTACACAAGGCTAATGATAATATAGAAAGAACAGAAACAGCTAGTTACACCAGTCACTAATGAGCATCATAGCCCAAACTGGATTTCAGGAAAATAAAAGCAGCTGGAAAACATGCTTTATTGCAACCAAAGAAATGAAATGTTATTTTCTACTTTTGGAAAGACAAAATATGAGCAATCTCATTTTGCTTAATTTCAAACCCCACTGACCAATGTGACTTTGAAAATTTGACTCTGACTCATTTGTGGATTTTCACTTTACTCAGCACAGAGGTGGTGCAAGATGGATAGGGAGAAGAAAACAGGATGAAAAATGAATCAGAGTATGAAAAGGGGGAGGGAGGGGGAAAGCGTTGAGTACGCTATAAAAATAGCAGGAGCCAAAAATGCAAAGAACAATAATAAACAAATGATGCAAATAAACATGCCTTCTCAGTCCCTTGTACTGGTTAAAGGAGCTGACATCGGAAGCAGTGCTGTACCCGTGGGACTACTGGTGTGAAAAGAAGTCAGTTCATCATCAGAAAGCTAAGTAGGAACTGATGGGAAAACAATGCCAACCTGTTAAAGACATTGCATAAACTACTTTCCCTTTGTCATTAAAGAGACAAGAGCTGAATTGTCACTAATTCTGATCAAAGAAAATAATATAGGCTTTGAGGAAAAAAAAAATAACTAAAATAAACAACAGCGTTTTTACTGAGGCACGCATCTGTGCAAATCAAAAGCTGGAAGGTAAGATTTCAGGTCTTAAGAGAAAATTTCCTTTTCTGGTGCTTTAAATTCAGTAAGAGTGCTGGGCAGGGTGAGGTATGTGTTGGAAAGTGTGGAAATGCTTACAGATTCAGACTTTCGGAGCCTTTGATGCAAAGCACTTGTCTTCATCAATGTCTCTCAGATTTTGATTGTTTCTGCTCTCAGAAAAGAGAAACTGCATGGAAGCTTGTACATTATGTTAAAACATAGTGCTAATTTATTAAATACTATGTAATACACTGTGTGCTTCCTTAAAGGAAAGCAGGCTGCTATGCAATTATCCCTTCAAGTCAGTGATGAGAAGGCAATATCAAGAACAAATACATCAAGACATATTTCGTCTTTCTTCTACTTCCCCTCTACAACTTGATAGGGAAGGGAATAGAGAAGGAGAGACAGAGATTTTCCTGTGTTTGGAAAAGGTATTATGTTTTATCCCATTTTTGAGGCCTCTGACAGCTTTGCTGAAGATGACGGTCCTTAGTCCTTCCTTTATGAAAGACCGAAATGCGGCAAGTTGTCTCTGTCTCTGACAGCTGTCAGAGGCTTTCTAATAACACATGCAATTCCCTTAGTACTAAACACAACAAAACTTCTACTCACTGAATTAAAACGAACGGCAGCACTTTACAGCACCGCTGAGCTATGAAAGATTGGAAATTATGCATGAGCAGTTTTTACCCCCATTCTGATACCAGGAACCATGCATAGGAAAAAAGAAAAAAGATAATTTTGTGCACTAACAGTCGCTGCGTAGGCAGGAATCCCAAATGTTAGTGCATATTCATACACAACATGATAGTTTTGCTTAGCTCATAATCTGTGTATGGCAAGGCTGTTTTGGCAAAAGTGGGTACTAGGAGAAAACTCTCAGATGTGTTTGTCAGTAACTAAGCAAATACTGCAGTTTGGACTGCATGTTCTGGTATTGTTCTGTAGTTACTGTAATCATCCAGCAACACCCAAGATCTACAAGTGGGGAGGAGCAGAGGAAAGTAAATGGGCTCTCTGACAACAGGATGTGTTAGATGTTCCACCTAGTTTATAAATATAAAAGTCAGGACTGAAATCACATTTATATAGCACTAATAAATCTTGCATCTACTTTCAAAGCTAGGGAGAGTGGGACAGCTTCCCCTAAACATCTGGTGCTTTCCAAGATTTTATAGACTGTGAAAATTGGTAAGAGGTGAAACAGCTGCAGCAGCATGACACATGGTTTATTATATTTTTCCTGTTTGTGTCACCTTAAGGTCTGTGTCCTTTTTGTGTAACATTTCATTATAGGCTTTTTGTATTTTGTTGCTTTCATTATTGTACAATAAAAGCCAAATGTAGCACATCTCATTCTAGCAGAATTTTGCCTGAGAAGACAGTCTTTAATAATTATTTTATAATTATAGAACTATAATGAATAAATGCTTCTTCCAGGTATCTATATAAAATATTTAAGAGGTATTTAAAAGTAAACAAGCCACACTGACTTTGAAAATGTGTGTTTTGACAAAGCTTGCTTCTGATATTTTGCCTGTTAGTTACCCCTCATAATCTCCTTTGCACCAGTCTCTAGCAAACTTAGCAAATGCAAGATAAAAAGAATTAAGTAGAGAAACTGTACTGCTGAGGAAGGAGATTGCCTCAGGGGAGGAGCTGACTGATTCTGTGGAATGGCGAAAAGGGGATTTTTCTCTGTCTCATGCCCCAACAGATAGTCAAAATTATGCTTCTCTCCATGGAGCTATACCAATTAACAGTGATAAGGATCAGGGATCCCACTGTTCATCCTATCACGGAAACACAGAAGAGACGGAGAAAGCTATTCCCACTTACAAGATTCAAACCCTACCTGTCTTAGGGAATTACACTCAATTTTAGCAATACTGTTACTCCTCTTTCTCTAGCTACCCTGTATTTCAGTCCCTGTTTCTATCTTGAGATTCTTTGACTTTCCCTAACATTAGCTTTCTCTATAATTGATCATTTATTTCCCTTTAACTGCTCTTTTTCTTAAGCAGGAATGTCAGTCAAGGAATGAGCTCCTCTCAGTGGGCACCACACTTTTTCTTGGTGCCCTCATTCAGCTTCAGAATCAACACCTGCAAAAAGATGATTTCCATGAAAGCAAGTGCATCTCATTCTGACCAGTGCCTCATCCACATGTCCAGGATGGCAAAATGTCTATAACTTATTTGGGTTTTGTAAGATTTCTTTCATAAGTAGCAGCGGGATTAACTTTCTGTCTTGAGAGAAAAGTCTAGATGATACTAAATCTGAATGTTAAGCAAGATTGTGAGCCAAATATGGTAGTCCTTACTTAAATAATTCAGAAAAACAGAAGAGTTAAAATCCAGTTAGTTGCTTTAATCACAGCAGTGACTGTCCCTGGACTTTTTTTGTGGACATCTAAAGTAAATCATAAATGTTTTGTTGCTGTATTTAGTGACAAAGTGTACACTAGTGTAGTGCCTGTGTAGTAGCAGCGTAGTCCGTGGATTGCTTTGCTGCAATCCATGGAGGTTTGCCACTGCATGGCTATTTATAGCAGCAGAAATTACAAGTAATTTTTTTTTTCTAGGAATTATTCAATGGTAAATCAGACACACCTTGACCTTATTCACGTGTTTTATTAGGTGGGTGACTGCAGAAAACACCTCAGAAGTTGTGCAGTAACAGAGATGTGCAAACGACTGATTCTGACAGCTCAGGATCGCATCCCTCTCTGAAGAGGAGCCAAAGGTCTCCTGCACTAGTTCATGCCCATGCCTGTCCTGCTCTGGCTGGAGAGCAAGTGGCTTTGCTAGCAGTGCATTCAGTATTTGACAAGCTCTGTAGCGTAGCAAGGCAGATCAGCATGTGGTGTGTTCACACTGTAGTACTCAAGGCCAGCAAAGCTCAGAGAGCCACAGCCACCTCTTACTGCTACCGCCCCGCTAGACTTCAGCCACAGGAGAAAATCATATCTGCAAGGTTTCAGCAAAAGCTTCTCCTTCCAGTCTTTAAGTTATTTCACTTACTGTCATTACAGCAGCTCTGCAATACTAATAAACTTCCTTGTTATCGTGCATTAAGAATCCCTCTTTTTTTCTTCCCATCGGTATGACTCAGACACTTACCTTAAGGGACCTCCTGAGGTAGAGCATACCACGCAGTCTCACTTACAGCAACTAGATCATTTTAAGTAAAACTCCCCATCAAAACCTTAACTACTCTACTCCTAATGAAAGCTTTAGAGTGATGAAAATATGCAATCAGTTTTATTAACCGCTTACAAAAGCCCTCAGGACTCTGTGTTTTCTCTGTTCTGTGTGCAAATACAAGGATAAACATTTTCCTTTTAATCCTTCAAGAGACCAGCTAGATTTGTCTTTTTTTAATGGCTTATTACAAGAATAACTGTGCTCTTTAAGTCTCACTGTGGTTCATTGAAAAAATCAGTCTATAATTGTAATAGTAATCCTTTACAGTTTTCATGTTCCTGTGTGTACGGGTGCTGTAAATAAGCAGAGCCATAGCTGTGTAGGCAACTACATATTAGGTTCATGAAAACAGGGAACCTCTAAAGCGTATTGCATAAACATTCAAAACAGATTGGGGGTTTTGCCCCCTCTTTCTCTGAAGTGTACAGCATCTGTCACTTCTATTTACCCTTACACACTACAGACCAAAGGCTGGCGATCTGTTGTAACTCTCAGCAGGCAAAAGTCTTGCTCCTGATTGATCATGGCAAGTAAGAGCTAAAACCAGGGATTTCAGCAACCTTGGTTACCTGGTGCTTGAATTTCATCCCTTTGCCACCCTCCTCCTTAATCATTATATGAAAGTATGCTGTGATATTTATCATATGTTAGCCTCTTGTAAGGACTCTGAGAGAAAAAATAAGTTATGTTATTGCCTCCATGGAGAGGCACAGCAGGTTTCTGCAGTCCTGGGGTGCCATTACTCCAAATTCAGAGTTTCTGGTAGAAATTCATTAATTTTGGTTTCACAAACATAACATGGGTACTTGAATGCAAACACTAAAATTTCATAACATGCATCTTGTGCTCATATGAAAACTGAAGGCAGCCTAAAAATCAAAACCTGTTTATAAAGCCTTATTTTCAGTTAGTGTCAACTTAGCAAACATGTAGTTGTTCAGGCTAAAATCATCCTTTCTTGCTTTCTTCCTGAATGCAATGCATCATGACACCTCTATTGAAACCACCTTTGCCACCCATCAGAATGAGATTAGGAAAAATTATCTTAACCTAATGCTTTTCATCTTTTCTACCCATTTCTTAGAGAAATTTCAGTGCCTCCAGACTTTGGAGAAGTAATATTTAAATCTCTTGTCTATACAGAGTATAGTAGCTATTATTATACACCAATGTCTACGCCCTCAGTTGAAGTGGCAGGGTTGGGTGCATGACTCTAAGGGTTGTGAGCCCCATCCTGATTATATATGAAAAAAATGGAATCTGTAGTTTAGCATTCCTTTTCCTGCTTTAGCTTATGTTTCCTAAAAGCAAGGGAAAATGAGTACTCAGTTGTGTGATACAGCTGCAAATTCAGCTGCTCAAAAGTTGAGAACAACCAGATTTGCAGATGTAAATCTAATATTGTTTATGAAAAAAATTTCAGTGTTCTTCAGGCCCACCAGTCTCCACAATGCATAGGTAGCCTATGCAAAGGAATTTGCAGTACTATTAAAAAAAACAGACTTAACATTATAAATTAATTACATCCTTTCAGGATAAAAATATGTAGTTGCAAAAATGAAAAGTGAACTCAACTTGATGATACCTAATTAAAAGATTACAGTGTTATCATTTTTAGATTCTCTAATAAGCAGTAGCCTCCACGATCCTGTATTTTCCCCTTGTTTTCCAGAAATAGTGGAATCACTGCCTATAGTTTATATATGATACCAAGACCTGATGGCTCAGTCAGAGTATATAGGAGCACCCCTGAAATAAAGGGAACGTCACCATGCAGTGAGGTAAATAAAGTGTAGAAGAGAACTGTATTTGCTCTTGCCCTACTGTTTCTCTTGCCTCAGAAGTATAAAGGATACACAACCTGGGCATGTAATTCCTCAGACGGTAATGAATTCAGCCAGAGAGAAGCTCTCTAAAGTTGTGGGACTGCCAGCAGCATGCAAATAGCACCGGCACTTGCCTGCTGCTTAAACTCCACTTATCCTGCTAAATCTTTGTGCCTCCTCCTGGGGCAATACGCTTTCTTGCAAGCAGCTCGCAGCATCCGTTGCCCTGTATATTTGCTTTAGGATGTGTCACTGAAGAAGGAGGTTCCCCTCTGTGGGACTGTGGGGATCTTCTGCTCCAGTTACTGGCTCAGGAGGGCTGGGACTCATCTGGCCTGATCTTGCTGATCGCTGACACCACTGGCAGCTCATTACTAGGAGGACGCATCCTGGAAAGATGCTAATGGCTTCACTCAGGGTGACTCTTGAAAACTGCAGCTCCTGAAGAGGGGATGTGAATTTCTGAAGGTGCAGATGCTTAGTTGAATAATAGCTGCAAAGTTCTCAGGCTCCTGAGCTTTGACCTGACTTGCGGAAATGATGTTTGTTGATTAACTATGCCATTTTTGTTAAGGATAGAAAGATATTAGTGCATGTGAAACACATCACCCATCAGCATGTCATATGACAAATACAGGATCGAGTTCAGCAGTTCTAGAATTCTGCCTTTGCCATCTGTACACAATACTCTTGAACTGTATGATTTCTGCATTTGCAGGAAAAAGCTACTCAAACCTTGAAGTGGTGTGAGAGCCACATACTCAGCATTTTCACCAGGCACAACAGAGTCCTAAGTTGGCTGCAGCATTTAGATGCTACAGCATCTTTTGAAAATAACAAGGCTGATCAGCTTTGTCAAAAAAGTTTAAAAGATTTTATAATGAAACCATTGGACCCAAATGATGACTTTTTAGTTCCATTTTCATTCCTCATGTCCAACTTCTTCACATCATTTTACATCAGAGTGAAATGACTGGCTAGTACTCATGAGCACAGTTTGGAAGTTGCATAGAATAGCAAATTTCTCTGTGTTTGCCTTCAGGGGAAGTGCTGGGGAAGCTGTTTTGCCACTGCCCTTCAAAATGGTATGAATGAACACAGGGATGTTACATGAGACATCTCTAGAAACAGGAGAATATGTTAATTATTTATTGCTCGAATGCTGCATGAGTCAAGCATTGTTATTTTGTACTTTTCCAAGTCCATAGCTGTGCTCTCTCAAGGGACTTCTTGCTTCCAGGAGTGCAGTACACAGTACTGCTCTTTCTGTCCTAGGTTACCATGTATATTAACACCTCAAAAGAGTTTTCTCTTCAGTGGAGGAATTGACCTCTCAATATTATGCTTAGGTAGGGCTAAATCTCTGTTTACCTGTAGGGACATCTCTCAGGCACTTCACTGCGTTGATCTCCCTGTTTCAAAGGCCAGAGACCAGCTGGAAAATATTGTGTCTTTTACCTGGTCTGGTTTCCTTCTGGTCTGGGGGCTTTGGGGCACCCGGTCTCTCTGGCATATGAAATAAGGGTGTAAATGGAGTGCACACCCAGAGTCCAGAACTTGGCCATGCTTTTACAGTCCAGTTACCTGAAAGAGCTACTTCGATGCAGTCGTATTTTTGAGTACAATTCCAAATCAAGAATGTGTGACTTTTTTCATTTTTCTCAAGCAGTAATAAAAAAAAGCCTGCTTTAAGAAAAGTTTAGTGAGAGATTTCTTTCAAACATTGCAAGCAGGAGGCATCAAATATAAATTTAATTGGTTTGAACTTGCTACTTTGACTGTACTTAATTGAGGCAATGCTATATTTCACTAAGAAGCGTGAAAATTATGTTACCTTTACAAACATATCTTCGGTTACATCATCATTTGGCTTGGTCACTATTGATAAACTTCAGATTATCTGAATTTTATGTTTTGCAGACCCTCCTATTTTTAAGGGAAAACATAATGATGCAATAATTTGAATTTTGCCCAGAGGAATAGTGAAGGTTATATTTCAACTTTTGTCTCTGTGTCCATTTTTCTGCATTTTATTTCGGCTTTTTTTCAGCTGTATTTAAGACCATACATCTGAGAAAAGTATTTTGTTGCACTGTGACACCATTTTATACTTTTAAAATATTTTGTCTTGTAATCTGCATCTATTTTAGAAAACTACATAAATAAGAATCAATTTTCATACACTGAAAATAGAACTTGAAACTCTGTAATATTTTAAATGATCTGTTCTTTCTCAAAGATTGATTTACCAACTATTGCATACTCTCTAAACTTCATATTAGAAATAAATGTGAAATTATGTTCATTATTCAGGTAAATGTAGTGGAGAGCTGCATGTAACTCAGAGCAAATTTGTTCTACAGCAAGAAACGTCTCTACCTTACTACTATCAAAAGATTTGGTTATATCTGAAAATACTTTGCTGAGATTATTATACAGTATCAATAAAAGGTGATAGCTGCAAATCTCTTACTGCAATGATGTCAAAACAAAATTGACATTGCTTTGCTTTGTATTATAATTTTGAGCCATTGCCTGATGAAGGCTAATCTGTTTATGAAAATGTCTTAGGTTGTGTATTATCTTTTTACAATCATGTCTTATGACCTTAAAAGGAAACTGCACATATTTCTTTTTGAAATACAGAAACAAAGTAGTGTTGGCAACCAGCCTTAATTTCTGCTTACAAATAAATCCTAATGCTGTACATCAACAATACACACACAAAAAAGAGACTTTGGGTTGTAAAGAATATGCCAAATTCCATTAAAGAGACATTTAGGGGGTTCTTAGTATCATTTCCTTATGCTTTTTTAGTCCTTGAATTTCGGAGCAAGTTTCAATTTGATGTTGCTTGAAGAATAAAAACTCAACCCAAAATTCAGTCAAAGAATTCAGATGTGTAGACAATCTCAGTCTAAATTACTACATTTTCTTTACTTTTTAACTGCTTACAAACATCTTTCTTAAGCCATACATAAATGACCCATATTGCCAAAAACTCCAAACCTTATCAGCAATATGGCAAAACCCACTCAAAAATATTACTTTGCATGGATATGATATTAAATACATATGTTTCTTAATGTAAACAAAATGTTCTTTTTTTTTTTTTTCCATAATGAAGCCACATAAATATATAAAGGCACAGATTACACTCAGTCAACATTCTCGTTTCAGAAAGACTTTTTAAGGATAAACTGATAGAAAAGGGTGAAGAGTGGTTGACTGAGCTATAAATTTCTTATGACTTGACAAAGAGACTGATAAAGATCCCTACACACTACCCCATATCAGTGCCAGATTTAGTGGAGCAAAAACTTTAAAACATTATAGAGATCAGAATTTTAGTAAAGCAAAAGATTCAGGAAATAATTATTTCTTTCTGATAAGGGTCCTATGGATTCCCTTCTTGCAATATGCGAATGCTCCATTTCTTCTTGTAAAGAATGTTTTTTTTCAGATGCAGGAATTATTGGGAAAAATTTAGATTTTTCCTCCTTTCTCTCTGCCTTACTAACAGAAAGTCTTACCATTTCTATAGTCAAGAAAACTAGTTTGGCCCAGAGTGCTATGACACAACTGGCCAAAATTCATTGACCATTTTTGCAACAGTGAAATCTAAAAGTGTTCTGATGCATTTGGGAGATTCCAATGTGTTTAGAAGGTAATATGAAGGTAATATGAAAACCTCAGCTCTTATATTTCTTATTTCTCCATGTTACTCAGTGTCACCTGCCCTGTAATATAACATTCAACATACCTTAATGTCATTTATATTGCAAGTTAACCTATGGGAGTTTAAACTCCCATGACATGTATTTTTCATTCAGCCACCAGAACCATATACTGAACCTTCCATGTCAGTAGGAACTCACCTTCATAATATCACACTTCAATTTGCAGCAGCAGTAAAAAGCCTTTCTATCTGTCTTGTCTTATTAACTCTTAAAATACAGTTAACTATGTAGGAAAAAATAGCAGCTTGAAAAATAAAGAATGTAATTTTGGTTCCACTGGGTATTTGTTGCTGACCTCAAAAGAGAATCCAATTTTTCAACCAAGCTTTGCATTTCACTGTGGTGTTGTGAAATGAGATGAAGGTCAGTCTTCACTTTCAGTGTGCAGGTTACAACAGCATCTTGCACTTAGATCAACTATAGGAAGAGATGAAAACCATGACTAAACCGAATGATGTACCATATTAAAAGGACAATGACAAAAAGGCAAGAAGTTATCCTGAGCATGAACCAATAAAACATAGAGCACTCACAAGTAGCTAACTTGAATTTCATAGATTAAATGATACAGAAAGTCTTCCAGTAGATTTCACAATTCTAATAAAACGTGTAGGATCATATCTACTGGCTTTTAGTTATACTTCAGCATTCTTATTTTAATGTATTGGTTAAAGGAAGCTGATAAACAGGATATAGACTGTCTCTACTATAGGAACATAAGAGTGACAGTTCTGGCACACATAGCTGCAGCTTGTGATTTGTGTTTCATTTATACACTCAAAAGAAGGGAATTATGTATTTCTTATGACAAACTAAAAACAAATCCATGAATATTTTGTTAGTTGAAACTTTACTGATACCCACCGTGCTGAAAACATACTCAGGTTCTCCTCTTTGTACTGCATTTACTCTTTGGTTAGCTTTTCATACCAACTGGAAAATGAAATCGTTGTGTTTCCTTTCTACTTTGCCCTGGGAGATTTTCTGTCAGGAAAACCTTTCTGTAGGAGGCATGAGAGATGGCTGCTCCAAGCTATGCTGATGGCTAAAACCACATTTTTGTAATCGGAAATCCTCTATTCCAGATATTAATGACTGACATTTTCATTTTGGCATGTTGATTGCACTTAGATAAATCACTTTTAAATTATTACACATTTCTGAGTCCTTTCATAATATTTAGTTTGACTGTCTTCTCCATATACAGTTAATATATTCTTACAGTGTCTTTCAATCTTTTATTGATATAAGTGCATATTATATTTGATTTGTTCAAATGCAGCTGCCAGAAAAAAAACCCGTATAAAACCTAGTTGTGTGACTGATGCATGTTTTGAAGAGTGCATATATAAATTAGTATTAAAAAAATTACAAGGAAGCAAAACTATGGTAATGATAAGTTAGAACCTTTTTAAGAAGCCTCTGATGTTTCACTTGTGATCAAAGTTTATTAAAAGCTTAATAAATTACTCAGGTTGAAACTGGAAGGGACAGCATGGCAGAACCTTAGCTGATGCAAATTATTTAGTAATCGAAATATGGCAGTGAACAATACATGAATATCTAAATCCACTGATATTAAAAGTATCGTTAAAAAAATAATTCCAAAATGTATTCATTTTGTCAAGCTATTTGTTACTGATAGATGAGGAAACCAAGTACTTATTTTTCTTTCTGTGAAAGCACTTTTAAGCTCCCTGGCCCCCATTCAGTTCAGGAAGAGAAAAATTATTCTAAAATTTGGGGAGTTTTCTCTCTCCTTAAAAAAGGGAATTTGATAGTTTGAATATCTAATTATGTAGGCCATGAAGTCAAAAGCAGACCTGCTGCATAAAGTCCGATGGGTAGGGTAAAGATAGTCTTGTATAACACTTCAAGTTGGATTCACATTTGTTTGAAATCTGGCGATATTAAACCCAAGAATTAGCTCAGATAGAGTTTACATGAAGATATTTCCGGTCTAATCTGCCTTGTTGCTATTGTGCAAGCTGAACAGGCTACAAGAAACAATCTCCAGACAGCTGCTCTTTACAGGGAAAGAAACCATAAAGTCGACACACAGGAGGGAAGGGATGCCATCCAGAGGGACCTTGACAGGCTGGAGAGGTGGGCCTGTGCAAACTGCATGAAGTTCAACAAGGCCAAGTGCAAGGTCCTGTATGTGGGTTGGTGCAATCCCAAGCACAACTACAGGCTGGGTGAGGAATGGATTGAGAGCAGTCCTGAGGAGAAGGACTTGGGGGTGTTGGTGGATGAGAAGCTCAACATGAGCCAGCAGTGTGCGCTTGCAGCCCAGAAAGCCAACTGTGTCCTGGGCTGCATCAAAAGAGGTGTGACCAGCAGGTCGAGGGAGGTGATTTCTGCCCCTCTACTCCGCTCTTGTGAGACCCCACCTGGAGTACTGCATCCAGCTCTGGGGGCCCCAGTACAGGAGAGACATGGAGCTGTTGGAGTGAGTCCAGAGGAGGGCCATGAAGCTGATCAGAGGGCTGGAGCACCTGTCCTGCAAAGACAGGCTGAGAGAGTTGGGGTTGTTCAGCCTGGAGAAAAGGTGGCTCTGGAGAGATCTAATTGCAGCCTTCCAGTACCTGAAGGGGCCTACAGGAAAGGTGGAGAGGGACTGTTTATCAGGGAGTGTAGTGACAGGACAAGGGGTAATGGGTTTAAGCTGAAGGAGGGTTGATGATTGAGATTAGATGTTAGAAAGAAATTCTTCCCTGTGAGGGTGGTGAGGCACTGGAACAGGTTGCCCAGAGAAGCTGTGGATGCCCCCTCCCTGGCAGTGTTCAAGGCCAGGTTGGATGGGGCTTTGGGCAACGTGGTCTAGTGGAGGGTGTCCCTGCCCATGGCAGGGGGGTTGGAACTAGATGATCTTTGAGGTCCCTTTGAGGGACCCAAACCATTCTATGATTCTATTCTCTGATTCTAAGTAAACATAAGTTGCACTTTTTGAAGAATAAACAGACTCAGAGTGAAACAACAGGTTACAAATAGCTTTTTCCAGAGTACATGACACTGAATTATAATTTTTATTTTCTTCTTGTTTCACGCTCATCTGATTTGGCCAAAATAGTGATATATACCCAAATTGTGTAAAGTCTTGTGACTTTATAGTATTCTGCAAGTGACAATAGTGCAGCCCTTTTCAGCTGATGCCAGTATAGGTAGTTTCATTGTTGTTTGTGGGGTTTTCTCCAGCTGTACTCACCTCTTAGATTTTCAGTGTTCCATATAAATAAGCAAAGCATGTCACACACAGGAGTCTTGTACTATAGCTTAATCAGCACTGTAGGAAATGTGTTTCTACTTGCCACAATTCTTCACTTATTTTTCTAAAAGCATTCTATTTTGTTGTAGCTTTCACTTCTGTGGACTTCTGAAACAAATATTTAAACTGAAGAACACTGCATTTGCTATGGATGGAAATAATAAGAATTTATGAAGAATGATCTCTTTTTTTCATTTTTAACTTGGTCACAAAACCTATATGTTATCAGAAGTCTTTTTTGTTCAAATTTTGAATTCTTTTCTATAAACCTACACAAAGTTGGAGAGGACTGGGGATGCCATACAAAGTGAATAGTTCTGCCTAAAAACAGCCTTCATTTATCTCATGTGATGTTTTAGTATTCCAGCTCAGTTTATTTGCAGATGTTACCATAACATCTTTTTTTTTTTTTTTAAATCTCCTTCTCAATATATCCTACAGATATGTGCTAAGCATTTGTAAGAGAGATGAAAACCACTCAGATCTCTGGTTTCCTGTGTTTCAGGAGAGGATTTTTTGAGGGGAGGAGGGTAGATTTTCTGAAATGTTTCCTTTCAGTTCAGAGTAAAGCTCAGGGTAGACTGCAGGACCTTCAGGTATAAAAGTATTATTCCAAGCACTGAAAATCCTTAATGCGAACATGAAAAAATAATTAGCTTTTCCTGTAGACCAAATTGGTTTTCAATACTTATGAAACTATACTCTTTAAAATAAAAAGTAGAAATGGTATTCAATTAGTAGTTACTGGATGTGCACTCTCGCTTTTCATTACTTTTACTGAAATTCTACTGAAATTAATAGAATAAATAGCTATTATATTGCCATAGAACTCCTTGCAGAAGAGTTAGAATTCAAGGCAAATGAGTTAGTTATAAAAAACCATTATTTTCAATGGAAACTGGGTAGCTATTGAATTTCCTTCATTTCAATCTGAATTCCATAGTTATTCATCTGTAAAAAGCTTTGCTTATCCATCAGTTTCCTTTAATTTAAACAGATACAGATAGGATAGAAAATTCCTTTTGTTTGATTTCTATTTCATTAGTGGATATTTTGCTGAAGCACATAAAAAAGCTCAACAAATCCAAACTATTGCAGGTGACCTCATAAAAGACAAAATTGGAGATGTATGTGAAAGGTAAGAGAAAAGGTGTAGAGTTGTGCTATTCCATGTTAGATACACAAATGCATTTTATTTATTGTTCTTATTTATTGAATGAAAGGGTATGGGACGTCAGTGAGTTTCCAGAAGTATATTAAAAGACTTTAATAAATAAAATTTAAGAACATTAAAATGTTCTTACATGAAAAAGCTGTACTTAAACAGAGGCAACAAGCTGCTGCTTGAAGCATCGCAGCTGTAGCTTGTTTGTTTGGAGGGGATGGAACAAAGCCTTCATAGGCTTTAGAGAAGTGCCAAGAATATGAATGGGCACTATCCCAACCAAAATATCTTATTACAATACTTCTATTTGAAAGAAATAACAATTCAACACTCTGCAAATATACGTCTCACCAGTCAGTGAGTTAAAGAAACACAGAGAGATAAGAGGCCTTTGGGAATCAAAATTTTTTTTTTACTTGACCATAGGCCAGCAGAACAACAGGTTTCTTCCTGTTTTCCTAACATGTAAACTAGAAAATTTTCACAGCATTCATGGAGTCATGTGGATGATCAGTAACCTAGACTGAGCACCCGGATTAACACAAACCATTTTCTAATTGCTGCAGTAAATTGCGGGGTAAATTGCTGGCATTTGGGGCACCTAGGAGCACCATGATAACCTACACATCCCTTCCCACTATTTGAACAATTCAGCTTAAATATCATCATTAAATGGAGGATCGTCTGCCTAGTGAGAGCAGCACCTTTTTTCTATCAATGCACATCTATTCCCACAACAGTTTACTGGAGTAGGGGAGTTTGTATGGGTTGGAAATTCAGGCCACACCAAAAAAACATTATTACTAAATGAGCAGTAAAACATAGATCTCGATAAGATTCTGTGCCACATGTTTTTACTGCAGTCAAGGTGCAATCTGAGCTTTATTTAGTTTAGGTACTAATATCTGGTTTACATACTAATTACAATATAAAATCACACATAGAACTGAGCCTACGCTTGCTGTTTATATTTCCCTGAGCTCCCAGCTGAGTCTTGTAATCTGTACTGAGCTTGGTGATGGCCCAGCCATGTCTATTGGTACCTGTGAAGCTGGAGTGAATATTCCCAAGCAGAATACCATCTTTCCTCTTGCTACAGAGACTGAAGGAATGGGTTAATTGCCTTTTTTTGAGGAAAGAAATGCACAGGCAAGAAGAGATGTTGAATAACAGTCTTAATCTGTTTGATTTCCAATATGTACTATTCCTGCAGGTATAAACCTGAAAAGAGATTAATTATCACAGGTTAGGTCTTATGTACTCATAAACTGCTACTAAGGCATCTCAAAATTCCCAGAATGATTCAGACTCTGTCTCTATATCACCAGCTTTCAATCTGAAAAGGCTTATTCAATTCCCAGTTTTTAAGGCCATAATTTTTAGATTTCAGTGTACATTCAGATAAGTTATCAGGACTATCTGAAATTTCACATAAATGCGCAGAATTGTGCCTTTAGGAAGCCCTAACCAAGGACAGCTGAAATTATTTGTTTCTCCGCAGAGACTCACTGTGTACGTAATACATGTAGCAATGATCCGTAAGAGCATAGGAAGCAAACAATAGAGATCTCATGGGCTCTGAGCGGCTGCTGACCGATGCAGATTGCACCCAGGCATCAGAGTAGATGTGCATTTTACATGCTTTTTATGCAAAATTCTGAATGTTGCCTGAAGGTGTGGCTTCATTATTAGCTGACCTAAGTTGATCTAAGCTGATGCTGCTTCAGAAAAGAGGGATACAAGACACACATCCTTGCACTTTCCTGTGTTCCAGTCCCAGCACTAGGGACCAGAGAGCTGATCTCTATGAAAAACACTTTTCCTTTCTTTTTTCCTTTTTTTTCTTTTTTTTTTTTTTTTTTTTTTTAATTTTATTTCAGTGAGTGTTTAGCTGAGCTTGTTCTCTGATTTGGCTCTCCCTGTGACCCAGGGAGGGGATGTGTGCTGAGCTAGGAGACTTCAGTAAGCAATGAAACAACACCCTAAGATGCTCTGTGTTGTAATTTCTTTGTGTTAGTTATCCTAGTTTATAACAACAACAACAACAACAACAAAAACCCACAAAAAACCCCCACCAAACCCTAGACTTTTAGTTTAAAAACTTTTAATCTTTTTTCCTCACAATAGCAAAGAGTCTAACCAGACCATCCTCAGGGATTCACAAGAGTGAGGCGTAGTCATGGCCCAGTCACCTTTTAACATTCAGGAGTCAATACAATACCCAAAAACTGACAACTGAACTCCCTCCTCTTCCTCAGAGCAGACAAGGAGAGCCTGAAAGCCTCCTCCTGTGGGTCCTCCTGTGTGAAGCAGCAAGGATTTGCTGCTGCTATTACTGCTGGCTCATATGGAGGGGGGATTGGGGCCAATGCCACATTTTCTCCTAAACATATGGTCTGGCACAGAGTAGGAAGGTGTGACAGAAAACATTGCTAGTCCTACAAAGGCGGCACATGAGCAAGCTACACTTGGGAATCTCTGGCCATGATTTCACATTTGGCGCCCGTCCTGCTTAAGCCACTTAAGGCAGTCCCCACATGGCAGCCAGCTGTGTGTTTGTACCACTGCATCATCAGCGGTCCCCTGATCCCGTGATCCTGCACACAGACAAACAGCACTGCCAACACAGAGCAGGGACAGGCAGCGTGGTAGGAACAAACCAGTGGGAGAAGAGCATGGTGGGGAGAGAAGAAGAGCCCCCTAGACCAGTGGTGTCAATAGAAATACCAGCCGGGTTGTGATTTAAGAGATTAGTGTGACGTTGCAGAGAGATGAAGCTATGGGCAACTGCCATGAACAGGGCAGTCACATTTCTGCCCTCGCCATGCGTTTCTGCCACGTCTTTTCCAGCAGCAGTGAAGCGCTCAGCCTGCAGAGAGCTGGCTGGGACTAGAAACCAGCAGGAAGCTTACCCAGCCACAAAACTGGGATAGGCTTTCTGCTGCCTCAGCTACCTGAATTAACGCATATGGCACAATGTCACCTTATGGCAGAAGGAAGTAATTCAGGACAAGAAGTGGAATGAGGATTTTGTCCTCATCCATAGATCTTTAGGTGGATTTAGCAGTAACATCCCTAAGGTTAAGCGTCCTGAGAAGGCTGAGCCAAAGAGCTGGAAGCTCCTGAAAACAGCAAACCCATTCCCAGCCATGTGCTCCTTCTGCTTCCCTTCTCCTGACCTTCTTTCCAAGCTTTATCCAGCCTACTAACCTGGTAGAAAACAAACCTTGAGGGGAAAAATTGTTTGAAATTCTCAGCCACATTAGTGAGCAGCATCAACTCAAGGAGTGGCCATCTCAAGTAGAAATGCAAATCATAACTTTACATGAGATGGCTGAGGTCACCATTGCTGAAAAGGTGTCTTGTCACTTATTTCTTCTCCATCCCTGTGACCTCTAATGGCTGCATATTTGCACTAATTCCTTTGCACTCACTTTGATGCTGATAGGATGGTTTTGTGAACAAGACCATTACCCAAGCATGAAATAATCCCTCCACCCAATCTTTTATTTTTTATTTTTTTTTAAACAGTTTTGTTTCCTGATTGATTACTAAGTTGTCTTGGCTTATTGGATCATCATATGCATGCTACAGCTATTGCAAAATAAGCTGTGGGTGCTCATAACAAGGAGTTCAGTTGAGATGTGGAGTGAGAGAGTGGGATCTCCCTCTATTCTTTTAATGCTACTAGGTTGGTAAAAGCTCTTACCTGTCTCTCCACCTTAAGGGTCTGCTTTCTGTTCTTCATTACAGTTATATGCAGCACAATGCTGAAAAAAAATGCATCTCCTTAAAGAAAATAAACTGTCTATTACTCTATATGTTTGCCATATAAGTCAGTTAATTATTCTGGTTTAATGATTGTTAGATAACTCCTGGTTCACAAGTTCCCTTTTAAAAAGGAGAAAATTAGTTATGTGTAATTTTCTACTTTTGATTTGTGCCATTCATAATGCTTCATGCTCTAGTATGAAGAAACTGTGATTTTGCTTTATTTTAATTTTCAAGTAATCTTATAAAAGACATCTCACAGCACCATAGTGATGGATGCAATTGTGATGTATGCCGCATCCTCCTATATGCAACGGGCCAAAATGTTTCAGAGACTTAAATATGTTTATGAACTGGAAACAATGAAGAAATAGGTTAGAAAAACAGTAATTACAGTAGTGGAAAAGGATAAAAAAGCTGTTTTCTGTTGTGATTTAGAATAGTGGGCTGCTAAGCAGGGATAGATAGGAAAGCTGACAGAGATGGCAAAAGCTCTGTTTAAGAAGGCTTCTCCATGAATAATGGCAAGAAAATTGAAAACGACAGAGAGAAAGATGGTATTAGACGGAAAGAGTGGTGAAATATGAAGCACAGACAAAGTCTGGGTGGTACCTTGCAGTAAATGTGTCAGAGTATTACAAGAGGTCAGCTTTAATCTGGATTCTGAAAGTAATGCCATATTTAATATACTTGTGTTTCATTGTATCCATGAGAAAACAGCAAAGTAGTTGTGAACACAGGCCAACAGTGCAGAAAGCTCTGAGAAAGACTGCTTCAGCCCATCTCAGGGTTCTGTTGACAATCCTTCTCTTTCCTTATGTTTTTGAGATGCTTTAGTGAGGAAATTAGAACTGCAGTAGCAGGTTTGGGTAATCAGCACTGACAGTAAAACTGAGAGAAGGCATTTCTAAAGGACCTGAAGATGAAAACTATGATTAAATTCACACAAAAAAAACAAGAAAAAAAAAAAGTAAGTTATAGTTTGGGAAGAAGAAGTCCTCTCCATCTTCCAGATTATGAGTGTTTCAGGTAAAGAAATGTTATTTTCTCATACTGTGCCTTAAATAATGGGGTTGCTTTTTGTATAGATATTAGCGAGAACTAGAAGACAATGAGAAGAGTTTGTACACGTCACTTTTGATGAAACTTACCCAAGAAGGGTTAAATACAATTTCTCGTCTAAGTACACAATGCACAATCCTGAGCTGTTACAATAACTGTCTCTTCAGAGATGGTTAAGTAGGAAATGGGGATTTCCCATGTTCTGCAGAACTGACCTAGACTATATTGGTGTCATATATTTTTTTCTCTTACTATTAGCATATTTTCCCTTTACATAATAAAGCCATGATTTCAGCCTGATTTTTAGTAGGAAAATTTTTAACCCTTTGAGGTTTCATTGAGCTATATGTTGTCTTTAAAAGCTTTTTGCATGGCTGGTATGCTGCTACAGGTTTTTAAATTACAGTAATATCACATTACGTTAACTGCAGAGAGCTTCCCATAATAGATATCTTAGTTAACAGAGTGTTCTATGTTATCTCCTAAATAAACATGACGTTTTCTGTTACCAGAATGTTCAACAGTAGCACAGTTCTGAGATAAGAGTGAGCACATGAGGAGGACTGTAATTACAGCAATTATGGAAAAGTAATTTACTGGTTGTATAAACTGAACAGCTTTGAAAGAGAGTGGATCAACCATAAAAAGAAGTTCAATATTGAAAATAAATATTTTGGGATCTGTGAAATGGTTGTTGTGTGGATAAGCAAACTGTAAACATTTTGCCTAAAGTGCATGTATTTTCATTTTGGAAGCCCTTATAAATATATGTTTGTGTTTTTATAAAAAGACTTAAAGATGTCAGAATTATACAGAGATATGCAGATCTGTCATTTCCCATCTGGTATATTCCCAGGGCTTACTGAAGAAACAAATAAATACAGCTGAATTTACATGTCTTTGGGGAAAAAAGAACAAACCCCAAGCTTTTACATTTTGAATCAGGTAAAACAATAATTTATTTAAAAGAAAATCAATAAATTAATGCCAAAGCATGCAATAAAGAATAGAGTTATCTAGAAAGAAATTTGGTCCAAAAATTTCTCCCAAAATGTAGATGCAGCCTTACACTACATTTAGATGTCTCAGAAGCCAAATCTACATGTAAACAGTTGCGTTCTAGCCCAAGAATATTCAATCTTAAGTTTTCAACGCTTGGTCAAGAGAACTGGTGGTGTTTATCAGCTGTTTCTGAAGACTCCACAAAATGGGATTAAGGAAAGCGAGTCCACATATCCTATATGAAATTTCTAAATAGGTTTGCATCTTCACCACATGGAGTACACAAATTTTAAGGAGTATATAAATAGAAAGATGAAAACAATGTTCTAGCTAAGATTTTTATGAAATCAGGCCCATTTTCGCTCTGCAGCACACCTCAGCACCTTGCCCTCCTGACCAGAGTGCACTGTACATCTCTGTGCCTCCATCCTTCCCATGAAAGTCAGAAGTTAGGGAGGAGAGCTTTACACCTCAACTTCATCCCAGATGGAGACGAGATATGGCCTGAATGCACCCCTAGGACCTGAGGGACACTTCTGTATCTCATGTTTAAACAAAACTGAAATAGTTTACTTGCAATGAGAACGGCAGCATTTAGATCTTGCTTACCCGTCAACCCAGAGCAGCTCAAAATCTATCGTAATTGATTGGATAATGATAATAATCTTTCTTTGATCTGATGCCTGAAAATGGATGGTCTGATTATCAGTTGCCTATTACCTGCACATTGTGATTTTACATTCATAGCTGTCTCTAATTAATAGCATCCATTACAAGCACTGGCCATATTCCGCAGTCAACCAACCACATGGCAATTGTATGTTCCATTGCTTTGTAGTAAGTCACAGCATTTAATTGCATTATCACAATACTAAGCTATTACAAGCAAGTCAGAAGCAAATCACAAGGCCTGAATAACTATTTGCAGTCACTCAGTCTTCAAGGACTGTTACATAAGAAACCATCGCTTGTGCTTTGCAGGGAGAAAATTAAGATTCCTGTCTATGAGTTAAATGCTATTGAAAACTAAAGGGCTGGGCCAAAACCATTATAGAAAATAAACTGCTTTAAAAACAACCCTGCTGCTGTAAATGCTTCTTTTTATATGAAGCATTTGACTTAAATGGATTGCAGTTACTCTTGACTGTATGAAGAAAGGTACCCTGAAACGTTTTAAAAAGCTCTTGTATTCCACCTTTAAAGCTTTGGTGTATTAACTGGGCAGAAAATGGCTTATAAGAAAACCTTACTTACATGAATGACAAAGCTGAAGAGATCTGTACGCTATGGGAAGAATACATCACTTTGTCAGTGGGAAAGAACACAGGTACCAGTGGGAGCTCATAAAACGAAGAAAGAGTTTGCAAAGGCATGAAATACCATAACCCTTGGTCTTTTGTTTTGTAGCATGTCCAGAATTTTTCACTCCTGTTTATAACCCATGTTTTTAAAATCAGCGAAGCTGAGCAAAATGGAAAAAAGTAAAAAGGATACCTATTTCTACCTTGCTAACAATTCTCATTCAATACATTTCTTAATTGCATCTTTCTGAAGTAGTCCTGAAGAACTGAGTAGGTGAAGTACCAGGGCTCTGCAAAAATCTAGCAGACATTTGTATACAATTCTGCAAGACCCTATTTAATGAAATCTGCAATATAATATTGCTGACTTTAATTATCTAGCTTTAACTAGAATTATGTTCTACACTGTGAAAGGTATAAATGAGGTTTTAAAATATACAGGATGGCTCAAAGTATTTATGATTATTCCAAAATGGAAAATCTTGTATTGTGTTTAAAGTATATATTTGCCTTCTTTAGATTATTTGCTTTAAAGCAACTTCATTCAAAAAAAACCTACTCTCTTACAAAAATAGTCTTCTAATTAAACAAAATATAACTCAAATAAAAATATACACCAGGAAGATAAGCCCAGCTCTATAGCAGAAATGATCTTATGCTTTCAGAAAACCATGAAAGCGTAAACAAATCTCCTTTCACATCCCCAAATTTTATTATTCTTTTAAGAATACCCTCCCCAAGTATTATGAAAAAAGCAATGAATTTTTTCCACATGCCGAGGGCTCAACAGGCCAAAGGTATCTATAATAAAATAGAGCTTGAATTCCATTTGAGAAGCCTTAAAAACAATCTCATTATTGGCAGACGCTTCTAATGTTGACTGTGGTTTTCATTAACAGATTTCTGTGATGGAAGCAAATGAAAAAGATTGCTATATATTGCTTTTGAAAACTATGTTCTTGCATAAAATCCTCATGTATTTTAAGTCAAGTGAAAAATAAGGCACAAGTTCATGCAGTGGAGAATTAGAAAATACGTTACTTCAATTTTCTATTTCTTCTCCAAGCAGGAAACTCATTCTGTAAAACCTTAGTAAAAAAACCATTAAAATATAATTTTGCAAAGAGCAAGTAATATGGTTTTGTATCATTTTAAATTCAGCTTTATAAAAAAAAAATTTAACAATGCAGAAAAGTGTGTACCAAAAATTGCAGGAAGCTGTTGCAGAGTTAGGCTGGGGTGAGTAAACAAACATTTGTTTGTGGGATAAATTATAAGGAATAAATCGCATAAGGGTATTAGGAAGCATATATCAAGGGGAAAAAATTCTGATGCGATTTAGAAAGGTATGAAGTTGATGAGATGGAGAAATGCAAAATGCTGTGGTAAATTCCAGCAGGTACAGATGAGGACATGCTCTGAATGCTGGTGTAAAGTGAGAGAAATAGTCTGATTTGGATAATGGGAGAAAAACAACAGAAATTGAAAGCAAGCATTTTCGCTTAGTGTTGAATAACCTGTCACCATGCTGAGCAGCTGTAAAATTAGAGTAGCTGTGATTCTGAAGGTCACAGTTCATCTGGGATAAAGGAACTCAGTGCTTTGTTTGGAATTAACTCTGCTTATTTCCATCCGTTGTCTACCTTGACTTCAGGAAGGCCTTTGACACCGTCTCTCATAACACCCTCATAGGTAAGCTTAGGACATGTGGGTTACATGAGTGCCAGTGAGGTGGATTGAGAACTGGCTGAATGGCAGAGCCCAGAGGGTTGTGTTAAGGGGCGCAGAGTCTAGTTGGAGGCCTGTAGCTAACGGTGTGCCCCAGGGGTCAGTGCTTGGTCTGATCTTATTCAACATTTTCATTAATGACCTGGACAAGGGAACAGAGCGTACCCTCAGCAAGTGTGCTGGTGATACAAAACTGGGAGGAGTGGCTGACACACCAGGTGGCTGTACTGCCATTCAGCAAGATCTGGACAGGCTGGAGAGTTGGGTGGAGAGGAACCAAATGAAATTCAACAAGGACAAGTGTAGGGTCCTGCACCTAGGGAAGAACAACCCCACACACTAATACAGGTTAGGGGTTGACCTGCTGGGAAGCAGCTCTGCCAAGAAGGACCTGGAAATCGTGGTGGACAAGAAGCTCTCCATGAGCCAGCAGTGTGCCCTCATGGCCAAGAAGGCCAATGGTATCCTGGGGCACATTAAGAAGAGTGTGGCCAGCAGGTCGAGGGAGGTTATCCTCCTCCTCTACTCTGCCCTGGTGAGGCCACATCTGGAGTGCTGTGTCCAGTTCTGGGCTCCCCAGTTCAAGAAAGACAGGGAGCTACGGGGGAGAGTCCAGCAGAGGGCTACGAGGATGATTAGGGGACTGGAGCATCTCTGTTATGAGAAAAGGCTGAGACAGCTGGGTCTGTTTAGCCTGCGGAAGAGAAGACTGAGAGGGGATCTCATCAATACCTGCAAATATCTAAAGGTCAGGTGTCAAGAGGATGGGGCCAGATCCTTTTCAGTGGTGCCCAGCGACAGGACAAGGGGCAACAGGCACAAACTGGAACACAGGAAGTTCCGTCTGAATAGGAGGAAAAACTTCTTTACTGTGAGGGTGACCGAGCACTGGAACAGGCTGCCCAGAGAGGTTGTGGAGTCTCCTCTGGAGATATTCAAAACCTGCCTAGTTGCATTCCTGTGCAACCTGCTCTGGGTGATCCTGCTCTAGCAGGGGGGCTGGACTAGGTGATCTCCAGAGGTCCCTTCCAACCCCTACCAATCTGTGATTCTGTGATCTGTTGTAGGCAGGACAGGTTACTTCTACTCTTTCTCCCAGACAGAATTTTTTAAGAGCAAAAAGTCTGCTACTTTCTTTTCACATGGAAAAGACTACCAAATGAGCTTCACTTGTCTCTCTGTGACACAGACAAGCAATTATGCATCAACCAAGAAGCCTAGTCTTTTTACCTTTGTGTATCATCTCTGTTGTCTTGGTCTGCAATATTGCCCTGAGAGACTCAACAAGGCAAAGAAGAGCAAGTTCATAGAAAGCAACCTTGCCTTGAACTTGAAACACATTCAAAGATGGGATCCCTGTTTGGTGACAGAGATAATCTTTGCTTTCTTTGTGCATGTTAAAATGAGCAATGCCCTGTCTGGTACATGGGAAAAGAGAAGGTGAACTAACTGATCGAATCTATGTCTATGCTGTTGGGAGGGTGAATACACCCATGTCCCACAGCCAGGGGCCCCCAAGCAGCCTGGTCGGAGCACGTGGCGGCCGCCAGCGTGGGCATCCTTCCCGTGGAAAGAGTGAGGAGAGGACAGTGGTGCAAGCCCAGGTTGCGTCCTATCACAGAATTAGCAACTAAATCACATCCATGCAGATGGGAAGCATTTCCAGTCCAACAATATAGACATAGCCAAAATGAACATATAGGGTGAGACGTGGAAATTTCAGAATGCAAGTGAGATCAAGGCTTATACAGAATGTGTGGATGGACCTAAGAAATACAAAGTCCATCTGTGCGTTGAAAACAGGAGTAGAATAAGTAGCATGAGGAGGATGACACCCAGGTGATGCAGTAAAGAGGCAAATTAGAAGGAAAATAGTATTTCTAAGCTATTTAGACAGCAAAACACATTGGGGAAAAAGATTTTGCTCTCTAATGGATTTATGAATTATCTTACCTATCATTGAATTATCTGCTTGTGGAATAAAATTATTACCAAAAAAATGAAGAATAAGAACATCAGCATTTACAAGATGGTTAAAACAGTCCAGTGGCATATCAAAAACCAACCAAAAGCCTTTCTTTCTAAAGTGTCAAGGTAACAAATTTTAATATAGGTAACTCACAGAGAGAGAAAAGAGATTTCTTATACATTTCAGAATTGGTCAAGTTCATAAGAGTCACGAGCAGTTTTCTCAAGGGCTTATATCTCTCTAATGGAATTTTACTGAAGATTGATTACACTACCTTAATAATTAGAAGGTCTTAATAAGCGGTTTACCTTTGATAAATAGTATTGTTAGAAACTACCGTACTCTTGTTGTAAGCTAATAAGGTTGAAGTGTCAAGTTTTAGAATGCATTTTAATCTTGGTGTTACATGGTAATTAAAGGTAATTAATAATCCAGAAATAATCACTGACAAAAAACCTCCAATCCCTTCTCCTTGTTTAAGAAATTCTATAGAGTGTAGATGAGGTATTAGCACAACAGAAAAGTTCATAAAAGGGAAAAGACAATTTCCCTCATTTTGAATCAGAGTGTAGGAAAAAAACTGAATAGGACCAGAATCCATGACTACAGACAGGCTCAACATGGAAAGTTCTCTGGAGGAGTGGGGTCTGCAGTGAGGTCCAGAGGTATCAGGCTCATGGGCACACTCACACATCTCCGGGCTGTGGTTTCACGAACTACCTCTGCATCTACGATGTAACCGAGCTGCTGACTCCTGGGCTGGATGTAACCCCATTCCTGATGTGCAGATTGTGTTACAGATTCTCAGCTTCTTCCTCAGGTGATATACCTGCCTTTCCAGGAAGGACCATGGACCATCTTTTCTGCCCAGCATTGACTATGTAAGATCACTGCAAAAGCGAACAGGCAGATGCTGCTCAGTGCTCTGGGGTCACCCGCACACTTACTGAGTGTGGGGTTTAGGGCATACGTGAGCTCTTTTGCAAGAACGGTCCCAGTGATCCCAAAGGCAGCCCTGAAGACACTCCTGCAGCACATAATGTGGAACAGAGATGAATTTGGCCTTGGTCCTGGCTTGGGCTTGCTTCTGTACACCTTCATAGGTGCAGACAGAGAGGCATTAAGAGCCTGCATAAAGAGTTGTAGCTTTACCAAAAATCCAAATGGGGGTTGGGTTTGGGGAGGAGAGATAAAATTGGAAGCCTGGAACTGGGTTCTTAAGAGTGTGCCCGTTCCCTGATAAACCTTACACTTCATTGCCCACTAGTGACAATGTATTTTTGGACACACTCCCACTCAAAGTGCATAATCTAGGGATCAAATGTTTTTGAATAGGTAGAAGAAAATATTCATCATCCTATAGCAGTGCAAAATAATAGTCCCCCTCCTCAGAGGAACACCAGGATTCTTGTGCAGTTCATAAAGCAGGTAGTCACCTTTTGCAGTAATACAATACATCTTAAATTTTAAGCAAGTGAAAAAAGAATCCATCACAGGGTAATTAAATATGTTAATTCCCCTCGCTGTCCCAAAGGGATTGATCATGACTCTTAAGTGGGCAAATTTCGTTTACTTTATTTAAAAGCAGATGCAGTAAAATCAATGATAAATTTCCTGATTAACCATAAAAGCCCTGTTTGAATAAGTGATCCCTGGCATTTTAATAGGTTTTGATATAGATACAGTGTGTAAGCAGGGTTTATTAATAATACCATAGAACTGGAAGCATAGTGTGATATGGGTAGACGTGTTTCCTGTTTTGTATAAATGTTAATATCCTGTGTAGATGACCTTGCACCTCCTTTCACATGTATTTTAGCTTGAGGCAGCAAGTGAAATTTAAAGCCTAACTACAAATAACAGTGTGGCAGAAAAAGTATTTTTGATTTGTGAGGGCTCAAAGGAGAATTTTCTGTCATTAAGAATATGGATAAATAATTACACATCTTAAAAGCTAAACTGTGTAACAAAGATAAGGTAGTGAACATAAAAAAAAGTAGACAGCATTATAGTTTCACTAAGTATGTGCACTAAATATGCGCATAGTGTAACCAAGGCTAAGAGTTCCCTAAATCTTTGGGATTTATGGGCAACCAAGGCAACTCACTTTGCAGGTGGAGGGTCACATAAAAGCAGTTTCAATAACAACATTTTATTTTAAAAGCTTGCTAAATTTTTTTTTCTTTAATGCTGTTGCTGTGATATACTCTGCATGGCATGACTGAAATATAATAGCTCATGTTGCTGTAAAAGTTGTTTTGCCACTTGTTTGGGATGACCTGCATAACTCACAAGCAGCACACTGGCAATAAAACCTTTTCAGCACTCTACACGATTACTGATTCTAACCGTATGTTGATACATACACTTATGTATATCATAAAGCACAGGTTGTGCTTTAGCATACTGCTTAATAAGACAAATGTCAATGTAACTTAACAATAGCCACAAACTTTACCAACACAAAATCTGTACACTGTAGTTTAACAGTATAAAGTCAGCTGGAAACCTGGCTAAGAACGAATAGCTAAGATCAGCCTGGCCTTTGTATGGATTTTGATAGACTCTCTTAAGAAACATTTTATCTGCACTTGCTTCTCTTACAAAGCCTTATGCCATTGCAGATAGAATCATAGAATCATAGAATCATAGAATGGTTTGGGTCAGAAGGGACCTCAAAGACCATCTAGTTCCAACCCCCCTGCCATGGGCAGGGACACCCTCCACTAGACCACGTTGCCCAAAGCCCCATCCAACCTGGCCTTGAACTCTTCCAGGGAGGGGCCATCTACAACCTCTCTGGGCAACCTGTTCCAGTGCCTCACCACTCTCACAGTAAAGAATTTCTTTCTAACGTGTAATCTAAATTGACCCTCCTTAATCTAAATCGACCCTCCTTCAGCTTAATAGATTACTTATTTTAAAATAAAATATTTTAAAAGTTAGCAGCCCTGTTTCCATTGTCATGCAAAACTGATCCCAGGAAGATCAGGCATTAGAAGTGCTGACCTAAAGCTAGGCTTGTGGAAATACTGAAAAGCAAGAATCTTTGATTCTCCATCCCTGCCACAGAAGGGACCGCAGGAAGAAGACTCGCCTTCACCAGAAACTGAATCCGTGGCAGGGCAGAACACATGCAATGCCATCCTGTCCATCATAGCACTCCACAGCCTCATGTATCACTACACTCAGTTGAGAATTGGGTGGAAAATTCATACAGCTTGAACATCTTTTTTTTTTTTTTTTTTGTAGTCAAGGCATGTTAGTTGATCACAACTGAAATCTTTTGTGGAAAGATGCAAGCTTCCATGAAACTGTACCAGTATCTATTCTGATAAAGGCACTCACATCACATGTGGGGGACTGAACTGAAGTCCACCATTTGTAAGAGGCACTTAAAACCATGATGGTTTTGTTCTTTTTCCTTGTTGGTGAAAAGTGACATGGAGTTTCAGGATGATCCCAATATGGAGTGATGAAATTTTTGAAATCATTAAAATTTACACATGTCAGGGAATTAATTTTCTATCTATTTCTAGTAATCCCTCCTCAAATTTTCCTGAGAGGAACCAATTAGTGATGGTACAGTTCTCACAGTGAGGGATTTCCTTGCCAGTAGCATGATGATCATGATGATAAATGTCCTTATAAGTAGATGCGTCTTTAATTAAAAGTAAATATGTGAAGGAAATAACTGTTTCTGGGGCACTTAAAATGGCTTATTTCAATGCTCATGTGTTTATACCATAAAGCATATCTTAGATAGCACAGTGCTGTCACTTGTTATTCAGTACATACTTAATGAGACAGACAATCAGAGGAAGGTAGCAGAGACAGTGTGTTTCATCAAGGTTATCAAGAAAAGTTAGGGAAGGGAAACATGACTAGATTAATTGTGCATCCGTTAACACACCGCAGTTCCAAAGACGCTATGCCTTTTATCTTGTACAAATATTGGTAGAAGAGCATATATCATTACTAAAGGGAAAACAGAGACAGTTAATTTGGAAACCTGGAGAGCAACAGTGACCTAGACTACAGCTAGGGTCTTGTTTTGGTATTCCAGCTGCCTTGATTTAAGGCTGTGGTTGCGTTAGTGATCTTCGCCATCCTGCTGGTTCTGTCTTAGTTACTTAGACTGTAAAATTTCAAGGCCAGCATGTATTCTAAATAGAATGTGCCCAACCATGCCACAAACTCATTTTTGGCTTCTCCTGCTAATATGCTATAACTAATGTTTACAGTAGTCAGAATCATGTTTTTCGATAAAATTCAAACACTAAGGAACTGACAAACTCAATCTTCTATGTTTATGATTTCGTGCAAACCTATATTGCAGCTTTGGTCTATGGCATATCTGATGTTCAGTGGGATGTCACAAGGAGGGGTTTAATGGAAAATATAGATGTTTTATCCGAAGTAAAGGATTACTGTATTTCCTAATTGTAGTTGAATCAGAAACAATAGTAAGATGATCCAGTGCATGCCTTAGTCTTAGGAACGGAGTTTTTCTTTTAAGACAAATAATGCAAATACTTTCTATAAATTGGATGCTGGCATGCCTCCTCTTCCCCATTTCCAACTTGATACCATTCCTTTTAAGATTAGGTGCTATGGTGGTTTAACCTTGGCCAGCAGCCAGACCCTCATCCAGCCACTTTCTCACTCCTCCCCAGCAGGACAAGGGAGAAAATAGGAGGAGAAAGCTCATTTTCATGAGAAAGCGAGGGAGATTGCTTACCAATTAGCTTCACGGGTAAACTAGACTCAACTCAGGGAAAATTAATTTAATTTATTGACAATGAAAATAGATTTGAGTAGCAAGAACCAAACATTAAAACAATAAATTTACTTTCTCCTTTCCCATATTGAGCTTCACTCCAGACTCGAAACTCCTCTATTCCCCACTGATCAGCACAGGGGGAGTGGAGAAGGGGACATGGTCTGTGCAAAATTATTTATCTCTGCCTTTACTTCCCCCTCATGTGTTTCCTACAGTGTGGACTTTCCATGGGCTGCAGTCCTTCAAGAAAAAGGCTGCTCCAGTGTGTCCCTGCCACGGGCTGCAAGAGACACTGCTCCAGCGCCTGTAGCCCTCCTTCCCATCCTCCTTCTCTGGCCTTGGCATCTGCAAGGCTGTTTCTCACTCTGTTTTTCCCTTCTCCTCTGCCTGTCTGGAATTTTTACTCTTTCTTAAATACACTTTCCCCAAGGTGCCACCATCATGGTGAGGAGTTCAGCTGTGCCCTGCAGTGGGGCGGTTGGAGGTGGCTCTATCTGGCATGGGGCAGCCCCTGGCAACTTCCCACACAGGCCACCCCTGCTGCCCCCACCACCAGCAGCACCTTGACACCCAAGTCCAATATAGGTACAAAGCTGATGAGCTTTTATCTTGTAGTCTTCCTAAATGTTCTGTATAATCAATGGAGACAGATGGGCATCTCTAAGGGGTAGTTCAAGGTTTGGGGAATCACCCACTGGAGGTGTCCATGTCTCTCCAGTTTTTCTATAATATTGCAATTGTTTCTGTTAAATTGAATAACACAGATCTCTAGAGTAGAGCATACAGCACCTTCTGAGATCTATTTATCCTTTGTACATACTTCACTGAAACTGAAAAAAAAAATTATAGACACTGAACTGGATGACACAAATATACCACTGAGCTACCTTAATCAAACATAATTATATCTTTTTATTTGCTTTAAATTTGCCTACAGGTGCAATAAAATAAAAGCATGTATGCAGTGGAGAACATTTGTAATACTAGAAGGGATGGCAAGTGGGCTGTAAAAAACATATAATAGTTTTTAAAGCACTGAACCAGATTAGTATGGATTAACACATTTGTTTGAAAATCCATGGCAAGAGGTATTATAAGTGCTTGGCACATCATCCCTTATTACATTGCTTATTTTTTCAGCAGTACAAAATAAGCATTGCATGAAAATAAAAATATTTTGTTGCATGTTTCAGTTTCCCACAAAAGGAAACTGGTAAAGGTGAGGAGATCATTGTCTGCAATACTGAAAATAAAATAGTGACAGGTCTATGGTTTACAGTCCAAACACTTTTTAACTCGTACACAATGGAAAGCTTTTGTGGTTGAACATAAGAGAGTTTGCACTCACTTTTGTTCTTCTCATTTGAAAAAGAAGTGACTAAATATAAAAAACGTAAAAGATATTTTGCAAGTTGCAAAATGAGAAGTATCAGGTGACGGCTGTCAGAATGTAAGTTATTCACAAAATCTGATTTTTCCCACCTTTTTTCATCTCATTTTTTTTCCAGAGGAGTGTCTCTTACTGATCAGAGGATGGGTGGTACTCTAGAAAAGGAGATTCTGGGAGCCAATGTGACCAGTGACGGTCTGTAGCAGCCCTGCTTCATTTGCTTTAGCAGTTAGGAAAGGTTTGATACAAGACTCAGTAAGTAATTTAGAGGAAAGAAACTCTTTGAACAGGTGTGCTAAATGTATTAGTGTTGCAATAGTTGCAATAACTCAGAGATTTTGATGCATCAGAGCTATTCTGAGAGGATTTAGCCAGCTGAATACTGAAAAGTATTATCATTTTGGTTGGGTTATTGAGCACTGGAACAGGCTGCCCAGGGAAGTGTTTGAGTCACCATCCCTGGAGGTATTTAAAAGATATGTAGATGTGGCGCTTAGGGACATAGTTTAGTGGTGGATTTGGCAGTGCTAGGTTAATGGTTGGACTTAATGATCTTAAAGATTCTATGCATTCATGTGATGGGAGTAGTTTGCATTCAGTAAAGTTATGTCCTAGCTAATAATCCCCACTCAAAAGCATGACTTGATGCTGAATGAATGTTGAAATCTAATTTCCAGACCTAAACTGATGTCATGGTCTCAGCTAAAGAGGCACCAAATGATAGAAAGCAGTCTTAAGTACAGGTTCTACGTTGGCCCCTTTTTAGGTGTTTGTTTCTATCCCAGGAACTTTAGCTGGGTGTTTCCTGTGCAAGGTGCCAGAACATTGGATGAAGTTTATAACATAAAAATGTGTATTGGGTTTGCGTGGCAAGGTTTTGTTATTGGGGGGCTACAGGGGAGGCTTCTGTGAGAAGCTGCTAGAAGCTTCCCCCATGTCTGATAGAGCCAATGCCAGCCGGCTCCAAGACGGACCCGCCGCTGGCCAAGGCCAATCCCATCAGTGACAGTGGTAGTGCCTCTGGGGTAACGTATTTAAGAAGGGGAGGAAAAACACCAGAAGCAATTGCAGCCAGAGAGAGGAGTGAGAATATGTGAGAGGAACAACTCTGCAGACACCAAGGTCAGTGCAGAAGGAGGGGGAGGAGGTGCTCGAGGGACTGGAGCGGAGATCATGATGGGGCAGGCTGTCCCCCTGCAGCCCATGGAGGATGATGGTGGAGCAGATATCCACCTGCAGCCCATGGAGGACCCCACACCAGAGCAGGTGGAGAGGCCTGAAGGAGGCTGTGACCTTGTGGGAAGCCTGTGCTGGAGCAGGCTCCTGGCAGGACCTGTGGCCCCATGGAGAGAGGAGCCCATGCCAGAGCAGGTTTGCTGGCAGGACTTGTGACCCCGTGGGGGACCCATGCTGGAGCAGTCTGTTCCTGAAGGTCTGCACCCCGTGGAAGGGACCCACGCTGGAGCAGTTGGTGTTAAGAATTGTAGCCCTGGGAAGGACTCATGTTGGAGAGGTTGGTGGAGGACTGTCTCCTGTGGGAAGGACCCCAGGCTGGAGCAGGGGAACAATGAGAGGAGTCCTCCCCCTGAGGAGGAAGGAGTGGCAGAGACAACGTGTGATGATCTGACCCCGTCCCCCTGCACCGCTTTGGGGAGGAGGGAGAGAAATGGAGAGTGAAGTTAAGCCTGGGAAGAAGGGAGGGGTAGGGAGAGGTGTTTTAAAATTTGGTTTTATTTCTCATTATTCAACTCTGATTTGATTGCTAATAAATTAAAATATTTTTTCCCCAAGTTCAGTCTGTTTTGCCTGTGACAGTAACTGGTGAGTGATCTCTCCCCATCCTTATCTCGACCCAGGAGCTTTTTGTTATATTATCTCTCCACTGTCCAGCTGAGGAGGGCAGTGATAGAGCATTTTGGGGGGCACCTGGCCTCCAGCTAGGGCCAACCCACCACAAAATGATTCAGCACACATGGTTTTGTGGTTAATACAGATTTTGATCTCAGGTTCACCAAGGTCTGTCTTTCTAGTCAGCTCTGGAAACTCACTGAAAATTGTCATTGATCTGCAGGTGACAATTTCCCCATCATCCTGCGCTGAAATAATGTAAATCAGCATTTTTAAGGGTTGCCACATTGTGTCCCAAGATCTCAGGTATCTATTTTGATATCTTCAGGGTTTTACAACAGAATTAAAGAGCATGTACAGATTCAGCTCACCTTACTAGAGCCTAAGGTATTGCATGTTATCAAAAAACACCAGGATCAATTCATAGAAGAAAATTCATGGCTATTAAGTAACAAACACCACCACTTATAAATCAGGGTGTCCCAGAGTCAGATGTCATTTGAGGCTGAAAGATTACCCAGAAAATGCTACAATACTTACAAATGTGGTGTATTTATATCACCACAGGCTTGTTCTACCCTCAGACTTTCCTATTGGCTCCTCAAGGTGAGAGACAGGATGCTGGCTTATAGTCTGACCTGGTTTGAACATCCATATGTTCATCACATTTGAAAGAAATGTATCATGTCTGAGCACATGCCTGGCAGTCAGGTAATCCTAAATTATAACCCTTCATTTACTGCTGTGTCCATATGTTGCCCTCAAAAGACTGTTTCTCCAGCTGTGAAATACATAATGTAATATTGAACATTAAATGATTGGTCACAGACTTCCAGGTTCTCGAATGATGGACTGAAAAGCTTGTAAAAGACTGAATTATAATTTCACTAAAATATTAAACCACTTCCTAAGGGAGTATCTTGAGCATCGTCCATTGTGCACATTAGGTGAAACAGGCCTCCTTTGGGAAAAATACTATGTGGGCACAACATTAAAAGTGGTCGTACCACATGTGCACAGGGGGCAGTAGTAGATTTAGAGTTTTACGTGTAACCTAAATTATGACATTTTCTGATTTTCAAGTTCTTACTTTTGCGGCTTTAATACTTTATATGGTAGTTCTACATAAGCATAAAATAAACACACAAAACCATGCCTTTGGAGAGCTGCAGAGAGATTTTACAATCAACGCACATAAATGTGAATACTCTGCAGGGAGGTGAACCTTTTTTTTTTTTTTCACTCAAGGTAGTGTAGGTCAGTACACCACAACTTGAGCTGATGGTATACTTTCATTTATCCTTTTCAGCCGTTTGAGCAAAAGCTACAAATATATCTTATATCCTGCAGATGCTTGACAGTACCTCTAGGATAAGTAAGGAAAACTAAAATTAAATGATGGTATAAGGAAAATCTGACACACCAGGCTGTTTTCTCTGGTGCTACCAATAAATGACAGATGGTAAAGTGGGAAGGAGTGCTAATCATAAAGGGGGAAGCACTGAGAAGTGATAGACACAAATGCAGGTGGAAGGGCTCAGAAAGAGAAAGGCAAAAGGATTTTGTTACTTGGGATTGTGCTGCTATTTGATGCAGCTTGAGAAGGGGCTGGATCCTTCAGATGCTACCACTTTCCTAGGTCCAGCATAGACCCCAGCAGTAAACATAAGTATCCTTCTGGCAAGGCCACAAAGCTGGCCCTTATGTTTAAAAAGTAAGGAAATGGTTCGTTAGATCAGGCTGCTCTTTTCTTGGAGCGGAGCCTCTCCGGCTCATTTGTCTTCATTCCTTTGGAAAGTTGTAAGCCCCACTTTCCAGTACTGCTGGTGTTGCATACCTCCTTTGTATCTCTACTCATTCTCTGTTTACTGCCCTTTCCTGAATGGTAACTTTCTTCTTCTTCTTTTTTTTTTTTATTTTATTTTATTTTCACTTTGCTTGCAGTTCTGTGACTGTCTCCATTTGCCCCTTTCATATCTATAAAACAAATAAAATTAATTTTGAATACATTTCTGGAAGGAACCGCTGAGTTATGGAACCACTCTCCTACAACCACTGGCAAACATAGCTCATATTTCTTCTCATAGTCACAGAAATTAAGAGCATTGTCCAAGCTAAGTCCTTGGACTGTCTTGGTATGGAAAAACTGAAGAAAGAACAGCTTTTTCATGGAAAATTCCTCCTATCCTTTCTCTGGCTGTAAAACACTCATGGGCTCTAGGTGACAAACTTGGAATAGGTTTCTAATATTTAATTGCTTAAAGACAAGCATTGGGGTAGCCTCTGTATCTTAATCAATATAGGTCCAAAGAATACTTCCTTCAGTTGCAAATATCTGTATAATGGCTTCACGGATTAAAATGTGTGTTTGTTAACATGCATTAATCAACTTCTTCACTTCCAACTTGAAAACAAAGTTTTACTCTTGGAGGAGGGAGGGCTAATGCTTCTAGGTTTTCTAAAGACAAACAGTGTTTCTTAGCTTAGAAAAGTGGCCAGTATGCTAACCAGTGCTGCCCTCAAACCAAATTGTAGCTGTGACTATGCACATTATTTAGAAGCGACAGTAGTCATAAATGTTTTCGATTTGCTGGAAAAAGCAGGAGTACTGGCAACATCAAAAGTCTACATTGACAGACTGTCGAAACCAGAATCAAAGCTCTGGTAACATCTGGTGCTTCATGACTGTCAACTGATACTTGCTAGGGCTCTCAGACCAACATGCAGCGGTTTGTTTAAAAGTACTGTCCAAAATGAAATAAAGTGCTGTAATGTTTATAAAGTTCCTGGTAACATGACAGCACCTTATAACACTAGAAACTGTAATACTTATTTTTCCAGCAGGAACAAACTAACTGTAGCACAGAGAGTTGGACTAAAGGGAGTAGAGTTGTTAGGTTACTATAATTGCAACACAGTACAGCTTTGGCAACACTTCTCTTTCCATCCCTGACTCCTTTTCCTTAGTTATAATACATATTTATCTTCTCTCCTGACCCTTTTCAAAGGTATACCATCAGCACTCCATGAACACTTCCCAACAGACCTTTCATTTAGTGTTGAAATGCCCATTTTCATTAAAAACCAAGTACGTTCATGGATCCGGTATGGCAAATTCTGAATAGTTTGTCAAACTGATCCTGAACTTTTCATTTCCTTTACTGTTCTCAAGATTCAGAGTTTTAACTGTATTTATTTTACTTTTAGAGTCCTATCATTTATAGGTCAAATGTGTTTGAAAAATGAACTATCCCTTAAGAAATGTTGTGATCTCATTAAAAAATGTGATTTTTTCATTTATTGGATCCATAGTTTAACATTAATTGGTGTTGTGGGTTGATCCCAGCCAGCAGCTAAGCGCTCACAGAACAGCTCGTTCACTCGCCCCACCCCACAGTGGGACAGGAGAGAGAATTGGAAGAGCAAAACTGAGAAAATTTTGAGGTCCAGTTAAAGACAGTGAAGGAAAGAGGGAAAAAAAAACCACAAGCGTTGCAAAGGCAAGCATTCACTACTTCATATCACTCACAGTCTCATATATATATATATATGCACGGGTTTATATAATTTCATGTCGATGCATTAATCACAGATGTAAAAGACATATCTTTAATAAATTTGTAAAATTATACAATGTTTAAAGAAATGAGACTGCAAAATGTTTGGAGATGGCTTTTTTCTGTCACATGCACTATTTACACTTTCATATGATTTGCATTAATTGAGGGCAAAAAGGTATACTGGAGCTCTCATTTAAAAATGTAGCTTTTTAATGTCTTTGATCCTGTATTGGTATGGCTGGTGGAAGTAAGAAGAGAACCCGGAAGTACAATAGGAAAAGAGTGAATGCTCAGACTAAGCCTAGCAACATGAAAGCACATGAGGTTTTTTTTAAACAACTGAGTAATCTCATCCTGATTTAGTATAAGAATTTGCAGATGAATTACTGGGGACAAAGTTCCATCAGCAAGATTGTTTCTATTACTAGTTGTGATCATTTGCTTCTTTTTCATTTTTTCTTCTAAACTGTGGCAATATTCTTAGAAATAGTAAAGAATTCAAGAGGACAAATAGCACTGAATAGCAGAAAAGTTAAACAAGTTCATATACAATAAGCTACCCTAACCATTTGCCAGATAAAGCATTTTAACAGATTTTTCTTCATTCGAGAGGGACCTATAGAGCTGAGAAAACAAGCTAAGGCATTCATCTTCTGGGAACTCCTTTAGAAATCAGGATATTTGGCATAATTTACTTGCTTCAGGGTTAGTGAGATCATCTAAATCCATCCTTCATAAAGGTTTCAACAGTACTGTGGTGATTGCCACTGGTCCTGCTTTGCAATTAAAGCAAACCTCCGTGACATCCATTTGCAATGGATCCTAGAAGATCTCTCGATGGGAATGAGGATATTGCCACTCAGCCCGTGAAATGTGTTTGCTTGGCTACAGAAGCGATGGGCAGCTGTGTTGACTGTGACCTAGTTACACAGTCCTCCCAGGTTTTACTTGTGTCAGATTGGCAGATTGTCTTTCTCCTCCACATTCTGAATTATCTACCAATTTTCACATGAGTCTTAACCCTTTAGAAGTTAGGCAGAATGAACAGAACAAATGCTAGGCACACCTCAAAGAGAATTAGAAAGTGTCTCATCTTAAGCATATTGATAAAATATTGGACACATGTACACATTTTTCTTCTTGGAGGCAAGCGTTTTTGTAGGTTAAAAAAAAAAAAAAGGAAGAAAAGGATGAGGAAAACTTTCAGTGCAGATAAAAGTACCTCTGAATGACGGGCAATAAGAAAATAAGACCCTTCCATGCAGAACTCCACAAATATTGTCTGGACTAATGGTGTCTAAAATTACTTTGAATACATTGTAACTTTTAATTCATTTTTAAATCACAGTCACTATAAAAACTTCTTGGACCATGCAAACTATCCTAAAATGAACACTATTTCTCTGGTATTTTCCCAGAGAGATTTTGTCATCAAGTAACCTGGAGGTATTATAAATTTTCACATGCTCCCCTTGTTTTCAATGGCATTTTAAGGTTTATATAACACAACAGCCTGATTCACAAGGTAAAGAGGTATTTAGAAGATCCTGGTCTTGTTAAAGTACACAAAAAAGTGGCCAGGTTTTCAACTTTACTCTGCATGTAGTTCTTAATACTCTCTTTAGGACTTGCTGAGTGCTGGAGATGTGAATTGAAATGACAGCAATTCTGAAGGTGATGAGTTCACGTGGATGGGAGGGCCAGGCAGATTTTGGTGCCTGCTTAGCTACCAAGCCATGCATCCCAGCAGCCTGATTTTCAGGAAAGACCAACATTCCCAGCCTGTGTCAGGTCCAGCTGACAGCTTTCAGACAGCTTGCCACTTCCATGCATCACAGCTGTGGCAGTGGGTCAGAGGGTCCCTACTCTTTTTAACATCTGTAAGCGGCATATGTTTATCCATCCCCCCTCCGAATCGAGCAATCATTTTTAACTTGGGCTAATAGGGCTGTATCTGGGATACAGTGCTTAATCAATGGATGGATTCTGTGTCTCCCATCTGGCAACAAAGGAGGTATCCGTTCTTAATCCAAACTCCAGGCTGATGAATATTAGTGCACTTTATTCTTCTCATTACAAACTATCAGTGCAGTGCAATCATTGCATAACAGAAGAACAGGAGGAACAAAAGGATATGCCCGTTGGAAATAAGTTATTTCAAAACAGAGATTTTTAAAGTGTGACATGCTTTTACTGTAAAAACACCGGATAAAATTTCTCCTTGTTGGATAATCATGGTTGAAGCAGAATCTGTACTAATTTGTTCTTAAAAATAACGTCAAAAATAAATACATTCTTTTAATGTTGGTAGCTGCTTCTGTAACGGGAGATGCATGATGTTGGTGCATACACGCTATTGCTAAACTGTCTTGAAAATTCAAGAATAGGACTCCGCATTCAAACCTAATTATACCAAAAGCAGTGTCAATGACACCAGAGTAATCTTGAACAGAACATGCACGAAAAATGGAGGTGGTATTCTGGGACCTTTGATGGTATTAATAAGGGTTTCATCAAATCAAGAGATCTTATTAAAGGGATGTGCTGTATATATCTTAATGACAGACTATTTAAGAGCTTAACAGGATCCCAAATGAGAACAGTAATTACCTTAATGGGATGATGATCCTTTCCAGACATAGGATACTAGCTGTTGGAAGTAATGTCTTTGTCTCCTAATTTTTTGACTTACTGTAATAGAAGAAGAAATGCAATTCCTGTTTATAAAAACAAAAATAATCAGTCCTTTAAAGTTTAATCACTGTAGAGCTCCATTAAAATATCTGTACCACACTACTATTTACCTTTTTTATTAACTCTGGGTTGAGTTAAAATAGAATTTATTGGATAGGATATACTGCTAAATTGGTAGGGACCAAGGCTATTGCCTCTGTGCCTGCAGTTTAAATCTTCTTGATTCTCTTAGAAGGATCTTCTGTTACACTCAAGAAAATTCCAGTTTTATCCCAGGAGTCTATTTTTTTTCCAATCATTTATAATGTATATAGTAAAATTTAGGTTATTTGAGGAAATGACAACTAAATCTGTGCTAGAAAGATACTATAAGGGTATTTGCAGAAGAGGGTCTGAAAAGAAAAACAGGGAACATGACTGTCTTTCTGTACAGATATCTGTGTTTAAACATCCTTCACTAGCTACCTTGCTTCTTGATTCATCAGGTTGTCTTGATCAAATTGTTTGTTTCACTGATAAGATCCAATCATAAGAATTATAGAGAAAGCAAGAGTAACAGCAAGCCTCTTCCTTTTTTTTTTTTTTTTCCCCTCTCTGACTTGAGTAAAGCTGTACCTGACCTCCACATCAAGAAACCCCCAGAAGAGGAAAGCTGCATGAGTAAACCCTGATACTAGTCCTCTCCTGGCTGTAGGTGATAGGTCTGCTGCTTCAAAGAAAAGTACTTGCAAAGTTCTCCCAAGAAAGTATCTTTAAAAATGAAAAAGGACAGGTCAAGTTGATCAGCTTTTCCTTGTGGTTTTGGCTGGGGCTGTGTTGCTGCTCATTAAGCAACCTCTAACTATTAAAATAGAGGCGGAGTTATCTCAGGCCCTAGCATCACTGCCAAGTAAAAAGCAGCCAAGTGGCACGGGTTGGCTTGGATTTCCCCTGCTGAGGAGTAGCAGTATTCACAGAAGACAGGCCTTGTCTGCACGACATACCGTTAGACTCTGGACTCCATTTGATGATCCTCTGACCTTTGGATACAAATTGTGGGGGGGTGTGTCAATTCAAAGTGTCTGATATGATTTGAGGACTCTATAAAAACATTGTTATATTTCTATAGCATGAAAAATGACTACTTTGCACGTCCAGTGGCGTATCACCTGGCATGTGGGGATGTTTGAGGGCATAAAGCTCGCTGGAGGAGTGCTGTATGGAGGAAACCAAATCTGACGCAGTCTTGTCTGAAAAAGTACTGACTTTCAGAAGGGATATCAGAATGAAATGTCCTTCAAATAGTGCTCCAGCAGTGTCTTAGGGACAGCTTGTTGGAGTAATCCAGATGATAGACAGGAAAGTGAACCATCAGTTGAGCAGCATAGGTGATCAAATGGTTCAGATTATCATTGCTCTGTGTATGGCTCTTAACAAAAGACTTATTAAGCTCTTAGAAAATTAAGAGCTGTAAATAACTAGGCCAGAAATACCTTGGCAGCTGCCATACAAAAGGAGAGGAAGAGAATGTTTTTTGAAATTCGGTTCACTAATACAATCCCTTCTTCTGATTTATCATCTGGTAAAGTCATTACAGTCTTCCCAATGTTCAAGCAGCTTTAAAAAATTCCTTTGTAATCCCATGAATGTGCTTGGGACAAATGAGGAAAATATTACAAATTCCGTTACACCAGTAAACACATAGTAACTTTGTTAAGACCATGTTTATCCAAAATATCTTCACATTTAACTTGTAATTCAGAAAAGACACTGGTTTTTTTCCATTCTTCCTCTTTGTCATTTCTGAAGACCTGAAATTTAGGGGAATGGGCACTAGTGGATGAGAACTTGCAGTGTAAAGCTGTGTTTTGCACTATTTTTAATTCAGCAGCTGGTGACAGATGAGAAGACCAAAAAGAGTTAGAACTTATGTCTTGCATAGAAGACTAGTTTCCTTTACATAACCCTGCATAACAGTACAGTATTTGAGACTACCAGAAAAGCTGCTTTTAAAATACTTGTGATAAGGCTATATAGCTACTAATTCAAGAATGTGAAAGGTGAAAATGCAGCAGCATTTTAACTGACCTCAAGAATACCCTCATTTAGTTCAAACCAAACATTAGTAGTCAAGCAATTCATTTTTTTTTCCCATGTCCATGAAGCTATTGACCTGTGACCTGGTTTTTATTAGAATATCATTTACATTTCATCCTCAAAATTTCATGTAGCCATTACTCATTAAAATATGAAAGCAAAGATGACGATCAGAAGGAAGAGCTGCCTGTGTGCATGTGGTTCTGATCTAGGTATTGACCAGCTGCAGTGAACTGAGGCCATTTCCTCCTAATCCCAGTGCTGACTACTTCTGCAAGGAATCGCTGAATTTTTAAAAGAAGAAACAAAACACAGTTCCTTTAAAAAGTGTCTTTGGCAGAGGAGTATTCAAAGTTGCAAAGGAAAGTGCTCAGGGTGGTATCGCCTCTGCGCTGTTGTCCTTGTGGGACATACTCAGGCTTACATCTCACTGCAAGTTGTCATTCAGCCCCAGGAAGCAAAAACTGAGTCGATAAAAGTGTGTGTGGTCCCCAGCTTCTTCAGCTTCCTCCTTTACACTGCTAGAGCTCTGCTTCCTTCTTCCCTCAACCTTTTTCTCAGGATGTTTTATGGATCATGTACTTTTTATCAGCTTCTCTTTTGACTTCACCATCTCTACTGTTTTGTGGTGTGGTGTGGTGGGTTTTTTTCTGGAGTCACAGTGCATTTATTCTGAAGTAATGCAGAAGACAATTTGATGTGACTGTTTTTGCTTCACTCTCTTCTCAGTTAAGGCATGTGTATATTGATAATGATGGAAAAAAATAATTGTTATCTGAGTTGGGGGGTTGGTTTGTTGGCCCATATATTTGTTTTTCTGATGCAACAGACATCTGTGAATTGACAGATTCACGGCTCTGCTCAAGCCTTGTACAGTCAGTAGTTCAGGCAAGATTACGGGCTGGATTTTTGCATTCAGATAACTTATTGAGCTAAACACCTATTACTTATCTGCAGGCTAACAGTATTTCAGAAGTGTCGGCTTGTTTATACTACAGGCTACATTGGAAGTTTTGTGCTCCCTTATTTACTGCACTCACCGACTGACAGAATGACTATTTACATGTATTTAACTGATACTCCTAACGTCGTCCTATTTCATGAGCTTTACACATCATGCCTACCTACAATCTCGTTACAGACAGAAGTTTCAAATATATACAGGTTTAGATCAGTCTCTTTCATGACCATCAGATGGGAATTATATTCTTCTAGAAGCTACTTTTTCTTTTTTTTTTTTCCTTCAGTTTTGTGACATTTTCTAAATTGGCAGAAGTAGTTGGATGAATGGATAATTATCAGTAAAATACTCCCAGCTTGCTCAGACCCTTGGAGCTGGTAACTAAACCAGTTAAGAAAAACATGAAAGGTCTTTCAAGTCTTCCTTGTCTGACAAAAAGTGTACAAGAGACAAGCATTTTGATGCTGAGCTGTGATTAATCAAGTCAAAAGAAGAGTTAATCACAAACAAGACGTGATTAAAAAAGTAGCTGGAATATGTTGCTCTTGTTCTGAAAGTATCAGGACAGGTCTATGGTCAGATTGTGATCAGGTGGATTTACACAATTTCTGGCCAGAATGGCTGTTTCTCCATCTTCAGGAGGTCAGATGTTTTTTGCACTATTTTTAACCATAGCTGTATGTGGGTGATATTTTTGTTTGGTGAAGGTCACCTCAATTTCACATGGATCATATGATATCAACAATCATGTCATTTTTCTTAACAAAATAACTACCATTAAAAGATTCTGAAGGGCAAAAAGAAAACTTGATCATACTAACCCATAAGGTGTTTGATTATTAATCTTTATTTTCACCCGTCTTAGGAACTACTAGAACTTTCCTGGAGTGCATTTTTTGCTTATTTGTGGTGGAGGATACAATTACAGAGCAATTTTGTTCTTAGGCAGTAGGAAGATGTTGTGTAAGCAGAAGGCAACAACAGCTGAAGGTTTTTTATTTGGTTCTTTAATTCACTAATTAAAAAAGATCATTCTAGCAAACAGAACTGCCTCTTGAGATAATGCTTAATGAACATTTCAGTGACTGGATACCTTTAAACTCTGGTCAAGATTGCTACAGTTCATAAGATTGCATTCAACAAGACCACATATTATAGCACACAAATTAGTTTTAGCTTTCATCAAAGAATTTTGAACTGTTTAGCATATTTATATCTCTTGTATTTACATTTGCTGAAGTAATTGAATTTGTAACAACTATAAGCCTGTGCAGATCGCTTTAACTGTGTGTATTGATTGTTCCATGACATCAGTTTTACCTCATTTATAATAGAGTCTTTTGACATAATGCCTCCATGCAGACACTGTTACCATTCTTTCGGGAATCATCTGTTTTGGGAGATATATGCCCAGGACTCCTTACAGTGTGACATGTACAATGCTGACTGACTGAATCTCAATAAAACCAGCTTTCTGTGAGCGCAGCCTGCAGCTCTGGGAGACTCCTTGCAGAAAACTCCTGGTAGGGTTTGATGAGGATAAAAAAACCTCCTCAGGAGCACTCGTGAAGATGACTAAACTTTCTTGATGATCTTCATAGATTCCTCTGTCTCTTGGAGGGGAATTAAGAACAATACGCTGCCCAAATTAAAAACATAATGATATAAAGCCACTGGCCATTAATAAGCCAAACCAGCTGTTCTTCTCATCTTCTGGGATGCAGTCTGGGGCTCAGCAGCTAATTGCTGATATTACACCACTACCAGAAAGGGCAGGGGATTTCTGTTTCTTCAGATTAGAGTATCCCTATTTAGGACACAATGATCTTTAACATTGAGGAGTTGAGGATTTTAACGTATCATGGGCTGGTAGTTGTTGTCACGGTGGAGACTCACCACGTGCTCTGTCTTAGCAACAGGCTCTGTAGGATGGCGCATATAGCAAGCCTCCAGTGAAACAATTGTAGTGTGATATACACTTCATCAAGGGGGCTGGGAAAAAAACAAAATAAGCTCATTAGGTGCAATATATGTAGAAATTTGTCAGATCAGAAGTGACTGAAGATAACTGTTATGGAAATAATATGATACTAATGTAGCTGTTCTTTCTTTTATTGTCAGGATAATTGAAATACTTTAAAGAAAAAGCAATCTCATGGGTATGGAAGCAATGCTCCAATTTTAACACTGCATTATGCCTCATCTCTTTTTCCTCTTTTTTATTTTTTTTTCTTGTGTCAGAGCTCCTTATGTCTGGGCCTAGAAGGGTTGATACAAACTTGGTATTCAATTAGGAAAGTAGCACATTTGGGATAATTTCCTAAGTAATTTTTTTTTAATTTTCATCATCAAGATTGCCATATTCCTGCAGATCTTTGGTTCTTCCCATTCACAGAAGTTTTGTAATAGAGGACCATATTCATGATGTTTTGGGAACCTAACAGTGAGTCCCACCAAAGCACACAGGTACCAACAAGGATTCTCAGTGCTTTTCACTTGAGCATATGGAATTTAAGATGCACAAATAATTGAAATGCAGCGAGTATCATTTTATCTGATTTTCAGGTGTCTGGCTCCCAAGGTACCACTACCTATACAGAGTATATAGAAAAAGACACATGGAAATGTATTACTCATCAGCCATTAGCTATGTGTCTGAATTGCTGGAGAGAGATTTGTCTATGAATAGTGCTTCAAGCCCCAACATTGCATCAGATTTGAGATTCCTCCTCCCTTTGATTTAAATGAACCATTAATTTCAATTGGATACGGGCGTCTCAGTATCATTTTTTGATTTAGGCTTAAGTGCAAGACTGTTGTTTCATACTGCCTGTTTTGCTAGATGTAAAATGACAGCAGGATGAAAACTATTTGCCTCTACAGTTTGGCTTTGATGGTAATATGGAACTAACATTTGGGTTTGGAGCCCCCATTTGTGCTGGTGGTTTTGTTTTGTTTTGTTTTCCTCTCATATCACATCAAATCACACTCTCTTAGCTTGTTCTACTTTTCTTTTTTCTTTATCCACATGGTCTCTACCTTAATCCTGAGGGCTTAATATTTACCAAAAAAATTGCTCATTCTAGGTTTGAAAAAAACAAATTTAGGGTAAAGCTTCACATTTGCTTCAGTTTCACATATGCTTTTAATTACTGTTTTAACATGAATAATTTCATTAAAGCTGAAGATTAAATAGAAAAAGTATTAATTAAAATGTTATCGAGTATAAATGTATAATGTTCCCTTATAAAATAAAAAGGCTGAAATAGTAAAGAAAAATAATCATTGGAAATTATTCTAGTGTCTGCCATATGAAATTTTGCCCATTTTAGTAAAACCTGCATGAAAGCAGCAGGAAACTATGTGAAGCAGTGAGCAGCAGTAACTAAGGAGTTCTTCAAATATGTTTGCACTGTCGAAGTCAGGTGCTACCTTTTGTTTCTGGCCTTGCAGATCACATGTTATCTGGGGCAGCAATTTCTTAATTGGGTGGGATATTCTGCTTTTCACTCAAGGGTGAAGATGACTTATTTGAGTCGGAGACTGAACTGAAAAGGGATGGGAACTGCCCTTGTGACGGCGCTTTAGGAGCATGCAGAGCCCGATCTTCTGCGTTCCTGCTCCAGCTGACACTTGATACATGGGCAAAGCAGGTTGAGATGCAACGTGCATCCACAGTCTTTCATGCTTGCTTTCTATAGCTGCCCACGTGACAGGGTGAGTGATAAAAGAGCCTGGATGAAGTAAGAAAACTTGCTTGCGCGTTGCTGGCTATGCTCAGGTCTGTGCTGCCTCAGAGCAGCTTCCCCAGAGCCTCCCCAGGCCAGCAGCTTTCCAGGGCCATGGCTGGTGGACAATGAGCCACACATGCTCCTTTTTTTGCCAGAAGCCTCCTTATGGCACTCTTTATTCTTCTGTGGATCATTTCTAGTTCTCTGCTTTGTCGCTTTTTCTTGCTGCCCCAAATGGAAGGTTTGCATTTTTACCTTTTGTTCCCTTTTACGGAGAAGGAGGGCGGGAAAAAAAATGCTTTTCTACCTTTAACTGGCCTCCTGTGTAGACAGGGTGGTCAGGTCATTAAGGTTAATGCCTCTTCATCGTGCCTAATCTGGTGAGTGGTAGAGAGCTTTTCTGAAAATTACAAAATTCCCCATCTGTAGATTGAAATAAAAAAACACAGACTTTTCACAATAATTTTATGTAGTTGACTAGAACTCATGAACTGTACATTGGTAGAATCCCAAATCATCAAAGCAAAGAAATCTGAAAGTATTTCTCTGAGATAAAAGGATGCAAGTGCTTTCTGCACTTCAGTTCTCCAGGAGATTTTGGGTCACCGGCCATTTCCAGTGTTTCCTGCCGTTTCTAAACTTTATGTCTATAAAATTCCACTAAATGTATTTTTGGTGCTGAGCACAAAAATGTGGAGTTAACAGAGTATGGCTATATTGATTCCCTTTTGTGACAGGGCGCTGAATATAATTATGTACAGTGAACTTGAACTCAGCCTATAGGAAGTAGGAGACTGAAAATTATCTTTGAGATTCAGTTTAAACTTAGAGGGTCTTCAGGGAATATACTGAGAAGCACTTGTCAGTCTCACAGCATCTGCAGCAAGGATGCCTGAGCAGAAGGGCAAATTACCATATCTTCTGAGAGTGTGAGTATCCTAGAGTAGCCCAAGACGTATAGTGCTGAGAAAGGCCTAAAAAAATTCAATTTAATTTGTGTAATCCATTAATCGTCACGATTTGAGTTACTTAGGTCAGGATGAACCTTCAATGCACTGAAGAAGAGTTTACTGTCTTTGACTTGAAATTAAGATTATGTGCCTGTGATCCAAGTCAAACAAACCAAAAAACGTCCTTAGTGAGCAGTGTCTGAAGAGAAGTAGTTTGGATTCTGCTTAGAATTTGGCAGCTTTGAAAGTTCAGATCCTTTGCTATTTGGAACAATATAAGAGAGCTGCCATTTGTGCTTAAAAAAAATCTCATGAGAGATAACTGCAGGCACTGTGAGACAGTCAGATCGATTGCCTACACTCATCAGAGGCATAGTGTGGGGGATCTTTGCCCCGGCTGCTGCTCTGGGGAAATAAGCCAGGCGAAGGGATCAGTCTAACACCTCTCCCCAGGGAGCTGTGAATAAGGCAGCTCCGGGTGGGTCTGTGGTGGCCCACGTGTTGGCCAGCCCCACTCAGCGCTCCCACTGGGATGCAGAGTGCAGGAGAGACGTGGGCATGCTGGAGCGAGTCCAGCAAAGGGCTGCCTAGATGGTGAAGGGACTGGAGCATCTCTGATACGAGGAGAGGCTGAGGGAGATGGGACTGTTCAGCCTGGAGAAGGGAAGGCTCAGGGGGGATCTCATCAATGTTTATAAACACCTGATAGGGGAGACTGAAGAAGACAGAGCCAGGCTCTTCTCACTGGTGCCCAGTGAGACAATGAGAGCAAACAGGCACAAACTGAAACACAGGAAGGTTGCTTAAGAATAAGAAAGAACTAACTTGCTGTGAGGATGGCCAAACACTGGTACAGGCTGCACAGAAAGGCAGTGGAGTCTCCATCCTTGGAGATGTATTCAAAACCCAACTGGGCAAGTGTCAGACAGCCTGATGCAGCTGACCCTGCTCTAAGCAGAGGGTTGGACGAGGAGGTCTCCAAAGGCACCTGCCTGAGCGATCCTCTGTGACTCCGTGCATCGGGGAGCACACTCCACTTCAAACATGGATCTTCTGCAAGAGAGCAGCCAGTCTCCCCCCTCTGCTGTGTTACGGACAGGCTTTCAGTCAGAGGACAGAATAAGCACATAGCAGCGAGGAAAGAAAAGGTGACGAGTACACAGATACATATCCCAGGTGCTGCAAGTGGAGTGGTTTGAACTAAAGAGCAAGACCTGCAGACGAGGTCCAAGAAAGCACCAGTCTCCTGTTTCCCAGAGAAAGGCTCTTCACAGAACCAGTCTGTAAATATTTCATGCTAGGAAGAAAGCAGTGACATGGGATACTCTATTTCCTTCTTTCTACTCCGAATCTCTGTCCCAGAAAAAACACTACGTATGTAGACATTTTGCACATACATACATTTTTCAAGTTGTAAAAAGCAAACTTGTTACAGCAAGCAGGTAATGGTGAAATCTTTAAGAAGTTGCTTCTTTAGAGAAATAAATGGCACAGCAAGATCCAGCAAAATCCTAAAAGGATAATTCAGCAGTAAACATTCTGGGGCATGACAGTTGTTTAATTTTTAAATTGCTACCACAACTTTTTCTAACGAATAAAAGCTTTCAGATTTTCAAGTCTGTTAAATAAATCTTTCCTGTATCTCAGCTATACGTGTTGGAAGTGCTTGAGAGATTTTTCAAACATTCCTTATAGATTTACCTGTTCCCTGATAGAAGTCTCAGTGATGGGACGCTGAAACCTTTGCTCGCGCGAGCTGTCATACCACTACCAGCAGAGCTATCTGTGTGTCAAAGGCATTGCGCTGAGGTAAGGGTTTGCAGAACAGGGCCTCCTGAGCCCCATGAAAAGGAATCCTTTCAGAATGATGTACAGGAAACTTCTCTATAATCTTTATTTTATTGAAATATTTCTGATTTGACATAACCATGGTAATCTTATCTTCTGAAACAAAATCACTGACAAGATTTTATATGTCACAGGGAAATTACTTTAGCAATGAATAGTTTGCTGCTATTCTAGGTATGTATAAGGGTATAAGTATGACCCTCTTTTCCAGTTCATGCCACTGGTTAAAAAGATATATTTAGTAAGATAAAGCATGCAATGTTATTTCTGAGAACTGATTATTATTTACAAAGTAATTGGCTTCTGGCAAATTGTTTATATAATGAACAAACTGAGAAAGGAGAAGTATTTAATCCATCCACTTTGTGACCTCATCCTGACTTTCCAGGCCACTTTTTGACCTTTGCTATTGGGCCCTGTCATTCGTTTGCCAAGAGTATAAGCGTTCTTCATTTGCCTCTCCTGCATCTACTTTCTTCATGATTTATCACTCGCTTCTTGCTGCAAAGGAAATGCTGCCCCTGCTGCTTTCTGTACCCCAGGGCAGAATCACATATAACAGCACATAAAAAAACAGTATTCATAGATATTTGGTGGTGTCATGAAATATTCTGAACATCATTTTGCCTACAAATCATGAGTAAAATCCTAGCACTACTGAATCAAAGGAATTTTTCTCATTGACTTCAGCTGAGCCAAGACTGTAGCCCAGGTACTCCCATAACCATTGCTTAGATTCATTACTCAAGAGAGCCACAACTATTTAAATCCGTAAAAAATGAGGCATTGACTATTTTGCCAAAGAAGAATATGAAATAAACAGCAATGACATAATAGAAAATGTCAACAGAATAACAGACTTTAAGTTCACAACAGTGTTTTTAGGCCATTTTCTTGGTTGGTTTGGGGGTTTGTTAGGTTTGGAGGGGAGGTGTTAAAATAGTCTGGCTTCTGGTACTCTGATTTCTTTAAGCATTTGATTATGCAGGTCTAAATATGGAATGCTATTTGACAATAGGCCTCAAGGTGCCATAAAAAAAACCCAATGCCTCTTTTTCACAGGACACTTTTGTATAAAAGAATGCATCATTGTAAAAAGAAAGTAAAAAGATACATACTTTTTATACAGTATGTCAAATCAGCTTAATTTTCTTATAATTAATCATATTTCAGTTTGGTCTATGGATTCTGAAAATCATTACTGAATACAGAAAACCTGGGTTTTTTTATTAATATTGACTAATCAAAGCAAAAACAGTTCAGCTCAGACATAACCTAAAGTTAACAAGCAGTGGTTTCTCCCCTGTACTCCTCAGCAGCAGGGGAAGTATACTTTTAAGAGAGTAGTGTAATCTAGTTTTAGTATAAATAATAGTGAAATCACGAAATTAATCACTGTTCTCAATCTTCTTTTAAAGAGCTGCCTTCCCCCTGCCCCAATATACTGTGCTCAATTGCCTCTTGGTTTTGAAGGGGTTTTTTTTCCTATCAGCTCATGTATGCAGTTGGAGAAGCTTAACTATCTCTGTACTCAGAAAGCATGTTTCATATATTGTATTTTTACTCACCATAAATAGATCATTACAGTGATCTGGCATTTGAATTTGAACAAATTATGCTGAATAACAAATATAGCAATTAATCAGAGGCTTCATTAGGAAGCAAAAAAAAGGAGGATAATCAATCTTCAAACGTTCCACCTTACCTTGCAGTTTTGCACTTTTGATTAACAAATGCACTGCAAACCCCTGTTGTGCCTAACAAATCTGTATTTCCAAAGCTATCCAGCAGAAATGGGACAAAATCTCAAAGATCCAGATTTATTTATGCAGAATTCAACATCTGTTGAGGCTCCTGAATTGGGAGCCATGAGTATTTTTAAAATGTGAGTCATCTCTAGAGATAGCTGTGTTTCTAGGCTGACCATGGAAGGCAACTATATTCCTAGATTCATTATGTTCCTACAGACTGGCTACAATTCACTCCATAAATTTAGTTGCAAAGAGTTTGGGACCAACTGTCTTGAATTACATTTGCAAATTCCAGCTAGTCTCTGAGTTTCAGAAAGTCACTTTAAAATTCAAAAACCTGGAGACTGACCTCTGTTGTGATCTATACTCCATTCCTTCTCCTCCAAGTCTGTACCTTTATTAGAGTTTGGGGTAGCTTTCTTAAATCAGGCTTATGCATCCAAAATTACCACAGCTGGCACTTCCATTCTGCATTGTAGTTTTTACTTGGAAATTGTGTAAACTGAAGCAAGGTATTTAGAAAAAAATTTCATCACAATGTGAAAATTCATCCAAAAAGTGACTTGTGAGACAGAAACTAGCAAAAGCATGACATTTCTGTTTTAACTTAATCACAGCCTTCTCTGAACTTCAAATATATACTGTAAGTTTTATCCTGCATTTCATAATTCAAATTATAATGGATTTTTTTATTGATCTCTGCCTATAAAATGTTTATGAAATAACTATTTTTTATATATCCAGTTACTCAAATATGATTCATGCTTTACATTTTCTAATTTGCATATTACCCTTTTTCAAACCAGATTTCCATTCCAGCAGTTCAATCAGATTCCAAAAGAAAATTCAGATTACTGACTTAAGATTTAGCAACCTTATCTTTCTTTCCTTTAATTAAAGTAGCAAGATAATAATGATTCTCTTGTCAGGCAGCTGTGACCTCAGGTTTTGTTAGCACCATGTGATTTTGCTGAAATTGGATTGAATCTTTGACAGTAAATAATGACCTTCACTCAAGAACCTTCCAAAGTCTTTGTTAATGAGGATCTACAACTTATTCCTCATGTTAATTGTGCAATTTTACGCCTTTATTTTTCATGCCCCACCGTTTTCTTTCTTGGCATGTCAGCCGTTGTGCTTGTTTCGTATAAAACTTTTTGGGTTGGTTTCTACCACTAGCCTTTGCTCTGATATCCATGAGATGTAGTTTATGAAAAGACATTTGAAATAAAAGAAAGACACAAAGCAACAGCATTTCTATTTTATTTGCTTGGAAAACAATACATCCAAAAGCTGTATTGACTTTTCATTGTTTCACGCCATGGCATTAAGCACTGCAGTTTAATATCATGGTTCATAGTTACCTGTCTAACCTAGAATGGAAACCCGTTGAATCTATATTTATACTTTTGTTTAATGCCAGATATGTCAGTACAACTAAGGAGATTTGTATTTGGTAACACACCAAATCATGAGTATTCAAACTTTTAATGATTTGTTCCTCTATTTCCAGTATTAGAATTAGGTGGACAATGTTTCTCATATGCAACTAAATAGTCTAAAATGTTCTAAAAAATACTCTAAGATGTTCAAAAATGCTTGCCATTTTACACTGAAATAAATTTCAGGTTTTTTTACACCATGGATGATGTAATAAGGAATATAAGAAGCTGTGACAGAGACAGAGGAGGGCAGATGAGCAGAACCCCAAAATAACCAGATAGGTCAGGGAGCTAAACCTAGACCTGCCAGAGACTGTCAGAGTGCTGTAATGACCAGGACATTAGCTGTCATTTCCTCTGGCATTGGGAGGGGAAAAAAAAAATGTTGCCCTTGACCTAAGAAATCATTTGGATGAATTTGCTTAAACTGATGCTTCCCAGGAATCTTTTTTTAGTGGAGTCACATTTTCTGATTAAGTAAAACAGTAAAAAAAAAAAAAAACCAACCCATAACCCCAGTTTGATTAGTGATGTCATTTTAAATGACTGAAGATTTGCTGCAGACTAACTAGTCAACAGACAATATTCAGTTCAGATTAATAAGAATCAAAAGGCATTGCTATTTCATAGATACAAAGTGCTTTTGCTGAACGTGGCCATGTCAGTTTAGTTCATCCATTGCAGTGATCATTATCACAAAAGCTGGCAAGACAATCGGGAAGCTTCCCACCAGTAGAAGAGGACTAAAGAGCATGATGGTGTGAAGAGAGTGGTGACTGACGATACTGCAGGAAAAATACAACGTTGTGACCCCAACATCGTGTCTGCAGTCTCCAGCTACACATCTTGTACCAACAGAATGGTTTGAGTTGGAAGGGACCTTCAAAGATCATCTAGTCCAACCTCCCTGCCATGGACAGGCACCCCCAAGTCCTTCTCCACAGACCTGCTCTCAATCCATTCATTCCCCAGTCTGTATCGATATTTGGAATTGCCCCAACCCAGGTACAGGACCTTGTGCTTCACCTTGTTGAACTTCATGAGGTTCACATGGGCCCACTCCTCAAGCCTGTCAAGGTGCCACTGAATGGCATCCCACCCCTCAAGCTCATTAACTGCACACTTCAGCTTGGTGTCATCTGCAAACTTGCTGAGGGCACACTCAGTCCCGCTGTCTATGCCATTGACGAAGATATTAAATAGTGCTGGTCCAAGTACAGACTCTTGAGGGACACCACTTATTACTGGTTTCCACTTGGACAGTGAACCATTGACTGTAACTCTTTGGATGCAGCCATCCATTCCTTAGCCATTTAAAAGTCCATCCATCAAACCCATACCTCTCCAATTTAAAGGTAAGAATGTAGTGAAGGACCATAGCAAAGGCCCTACAGAACTCCAGGTAGACAACATCTGTAGCTCTTCGCTTGTCCATTGATGCAGTCACTCCATTGTAGAAGGCCAGTAGATTAGTCAGGCACAATTTGCCCTTGGTGAAGCCATGTTGGCTGTCTCTAATCACTTCCCTGTCTTCCACATTTTGATGTGTCTTCCAGGAGGATCAGCTCCACGATCTTACCAGGCACAGAGGTGAGGCTGACTGGTCAATAGTTTCCAGAGTCTTTCTTTTTATCCTTTTAAAAAAATGGGAGTGACGTTTCCTTTTTTCCAGTCACCAGGGCCTTTGCCTGATCGTCACAACTTTTCAAATATGATGGAGAGGCTTGGCAATGACTTCAGACAATTCCCTTAGGACTCTGGGGTGTATCTCTCCACATTGGTTGTCACTAGTTCTTATTGATTGGAGGGGGTACATTTTCTTTAACCTTCCTTTTCTGCCCAATGTACCTGTAGAAGCCCTTATTATTCTTCATATCCCTTGACAAATTTAGCTCCAACTGACAGCTCTGTTCAGCTCTTTTATTCTTGAGGGTAGATTCCCAGGGGGGGCTATCCACTAATTTCTTAAACAAATGAAAGTTTGGTCTCCTAAAATTCAGGGTCCTGACTCTACCCTTCACCTGGCCCATATCCCTCAAGATTGTGAATTCTACTAGGGCATGATCACTGCAGCCCAGGCTGCCACCAATCTTGACATCGCTGATTAGTTCAGCCATGTTGGTAAGCAACTGGTTGCCTCTCCAGTGAAGATCTAATGGGGCAAAGATGAGACTATCAATGGATTGAGCACTGAACCCAGGGATGCAAATTAAGGCACCTGGGAATACTTTCTTGTTTGCATCTTGTACCTCTGCCCTGGCTACATTGCAAACCCACACCAGGGAAGCCTGGTCTCAGTGTTGTGTCACTGCACTCACCACCAGTGACAGAAAATAGGATCTATTTCACGTACTAGACATAGAAAATTGACACTCAGAATACATGAATGTGTCCTTGGATATTTTCTGCTGAGAGGTGTTTTTTAATCAGCCTCCTGCACTATGTGTTTACCTCAATTTCTCTTCAACTCTCTTTCAGACTCTTCTCATTGGACTCATCCTTCTTTTTTTATCACTTTGCACCCTCTCTGCATCTGAAGTCCACTTGTGTATACTCTCCTCACACAAGAATGTGTTTAAAAGAAATTAATAACATATTTTTTCCTTTCAAAATACTACATTCTGCTAGTGGACAGTATGATTTATCCCTTCCTGCCTTCACCAATGTTTTCTTTATCAAATCTCTTTAGAGAGCAGTAGCCAAGAAGCCTGGATTGTCATTTTTTTTCTATGTTTTCTTTGCATAGTATAGTGTCAAAGCCCACTGGGGTTCAAATGACTGCCATAATAATGTTATTAGTAATAATAAAAATAATTTTAATTTTTTCATTAGAATTTAATTATGTCTCTTTTTTTCCTATTACTCATAGTCCCCAAATTTTTCCTTCTGTTTCCATTCAACTGTGGTTTTGGTTTCTCTTATTCAGTTTGCAAATCAAATTATGTTTATGGAAGGACGGAGTGGTCAGAAGCCTGATACTTGAACAGGTTCAAAACTGACGGGACCTGTTCGTAGCCCTGTGTCACTGAACGTAAATAGAAGAGAAGCCACAAGGAGAAGACAAGGGGCAGTTGCACTGGGGGAGGTTTTATCTTGATAGAAGAAAGGAAATTTTTACACTGAGAACAACCAATCATTGGAACAAGCTCACCTTGGATGTGGTAGAGTCCCCATCAGTGGAGGTTTTCAAGATGCTTTTGGACATGGTGCTAGGTAATCTCATGTAGGCTCCCTTTCCCATGAAAGGTTGGACCAGTTGATCTTTCAAGTTTCCTGCCAGCCTGGGCTGTTCTATGGTTCTGTCATTCCATGATTCGATTCTGACTTTCTACATTATTTTTTTCCTTATACAATTAAAACTTTAAAAAAAGCAAAAACGTCAGCTTAACTTAGTGAGGTCTTATTCCCTTGAGGGTCCTTACTGTGGTATTAGTGGATCAGAGTAAGCCCTCAGTGGTACTTGGATGGAAAATCCATTAACCAATTGCAACTAAATTCAGCAGACAGGTAGTCATGGGAAAAGAAGAGAGAAAGAAACTGAGGGTGCGCAATACGGCAGCAAGACACATTGGTGCATAGAGAAATGCCAGAAAGTAACTAATAGACACACTGGACCTCGTTAGTTCTGCCACTCATGAAAAAACTGTTGATAGCTAATATTTTACAGTAATGTATTGCTGCTGAGTTAAATAGCTACACAAGAAACTCCTTGTTCATTTGGAATTATATACTGAATTAATGAGTTGCAAATTGTAAACCAATCCAGCTTCAATAAATATCATTGTGAGCAACACTAGGTTTACCTACACAAATGTTCAAAACAAAATTATTCTGTGACTACAATAAGATTTAGAGCACAGTTATGCTCCCTAAAATATAAGTACTTAAGGAGAAGCTTACCATATGTTTAAAATTATCTGTAGTTGCATTTATGATCTGTGATAACAGTGCATATATTTTCTGGATTGCAGCACTTTAGAGGTTTTCCATTTTATTTTTATAGTGTTAGTGTACAATTCACCTCTAGCAATTTATAGTAAGGCTTTAAAAATTCAAATAATAAAGAGTTTCTTTCTATGGCTGTGAGTAGTAATTTAACTTTACATTAAAATGTTCGCTACAGAGAAGCCAAAAATAGCTATTGCTGACAAGTTTAATAAACTGTATTTGTGCTTCAGTGCAATGCCAAATTCCAAGTAGTGAATCCCGTTCAAGGATTATCATTGATGTTATTTTAAAAAAGTGAATTTATGGGAATGTGTTTACTCATGTACAGTATGGTACTTTATTTTCTTGTCTGAAATCAACAGAGAAATCTGAGGCACTGGTAATCTGCAGTTTCTGAAAGTGTGTTCCCCTAACCATCTGGCCTTTGCATAGTCTGGTATGATTCTCCTCCTCTTTTCTCTGGTAAATCTGCGTAGAAGTAGGAGGTCAAGGACCATTTCCACATGAATGACATTACTTGCAAGCACTCATACTCCACAAAAAGACAGCTATTTCCAGAGAGAAAAGTCATCTATCTATGTAGATTTAGCAAGGCTGTGGCTGTATGGAGAATTTCCATCAATGCAGGGTGAGACTCCACAACCCAGTCTGCAAGCCAACCATGTCATAACGCTTATGGGCAGGCAGGCAGTTGAATGCCAAAGGATCTCCTCGACCAGGCTCCATCAGCATTTGCCGTGCTCACTGCAATGCACTACCTGAGCCATGAAGTTATAAAAGCCTTTCTGTGAGAACTCAGAAAAGTAAACTATGCTGTACAAACCCAACCACTCCGTATTCAAAAATGAGGTGCAAAATTGCTTGCAGAGATTTGAAAAAAATCATTATGGGTGTCTATCAGGGCAGTGCTCTTCCTCTGGGGATCCAGTACAAAACGTTGGATCATTGAGATGCGTTGTCAGATGCCTGTGCTGCTGATTAGCTACTTACAGCAGTTCGTATTTGTGGATGTTTTGGGAACAAGTCCCAGGGAATGGAAGGAAGCCCTGCATTCTAGAATGGGAAGCCCCACTGCTAGAGATCTTTAGTACCAACTGATTGTTATAACAGAAAGGAATCATCCTTTATAACCTATTGGTCTCGAAGGCAGATCATTATGTTCAAAGTAGTCATTTGTCTTTCCTGTCAATGGAGATAAACAGATAGCTTCAGAGGGTTGTTAAATTCTTTTTGAGATAAGAGGTCTGAGATAGGTCAGGTGAATCCCTTTTAGGAAGCATTTAGTTCTTTCTGTCATCAATCATGAAAGAAATCGGAGTTGTGTAGCTCACACCTGATACCCAGCGCTTACAGATCTAGAAGGAAGAAGAGCTGAATCCCACCTGCGATCTCTGTTGAATGGAGCAGGAGTTTAGTCACAGTCACTAATTCACATTAACACATCTATGTTGTAGGCATGTACGTATATATAAATTCCACTTAAGGCATCCAAGAGCATGCCTCAGTGGTACAGATAATGTAAGGAAAGATATCTTCAATGCTAGAGCTGTTTCAGTAAAATTAGGTATTTTGAGATATCTGTCATAGTTATCAGCCTGGGTTCCATACTGCCTCATTTGTATCTGCTTGGTTTGTGACCATTCGAGAAAGATTCTGATCATTGAAGAATAGGAATATGCAATATTTAGGAATTATAAAACCATTAGATTCCAGATTTGCTGTATTTTCACTTACAGAAAAATACCACTTCTGTTTGTATTGATAAGAGCTGGATTTTTAAATAATGTATTCTTTTCTGCCTTTGATGCATATGCCGCTAGACTGAAAAAGACACTCTAGCTTTTGAATGAAAACAGGAAAAAGATATTTCTGATAAAACATGAAGTATTTCTAAAATATTCATTTTTTTTTCTGTAAAGTATCCGTCTGATAAAGAATATGTGATGAATTCATGTGGCAACAAACTTTTATACTTATATGTTTGAGATGAGTTTACAGTCTGCTCCTGAATTTCCCCTTAGGAACTGTGTACCCATTGATAAACTCGTGATAATTCAATAGATCATGCCTATATTATATGCTATATCATGTAAGTACAGTTATTGAGCACAGATACATGCAGATTAGATATGCATTTATGGGTACACCTAATGTTCAGAGGAAAAGACTTTAATTCTTGTGCAGAGAGCCAGGTGTTCTTTCTTCTATACTCTTCGTATAAAGTAAGAGTGAATTATTTTGTCATTACTAATGAATAAGATAAAAAGACATCACTGTCCACCCATGGAGCAGTCTGTCTTCTCTGCTTTTTACCATCATTGAAATTCAGTTCAGCATCCAGCTGGAAACTTTCCCCCAGAGCCTATGATTAGGAAAGACGGTATTCTGCCAAAGTGTTATTTAAATTCTCTGTTTCAACTTTATTATGTGATATCAGACAACTTCAGAAACCTTTAACACCCAATTTAACACTTCATAATTGTTCTCTGTGAGTTTGAGCGTTTCTGTAGTTCTCTCCACAGGAATTCCTCAGACATCCCAAGAGCCAGATTAACACATGTATTGATGGAAGTCTTCACCTGCCATAGTGTTTAATAGTGCCCCATCAAAATCAGAATGTGTAGTGGGATATTTAGGAGACTGTAAATCTTTATGCCCTTAGGATAAAACACTCAATGTATCTTTGACTATACCTGTTTGTGTCCCTTCTTCATCTCAACTATCTCATTCCTTCCTGTAAGCAATGGGGTTTTTTCCTGTTTTTGTTGAAACTCTACTAACTACAGAAATTTGATGCTCTGGATTTGGAAAAAAAAAAAAAATTATTGTACTTCAATTTTAACATTTGTGTTTGTCCTTTTTCCCTTTTATTTCCCCTCTTACTTTATTCTTTGTGTCAGAGATTGTCACACATAAGAAATTCTGCTGGCACCTAAAAGGCTGAATGGCTTTAATGAAATCAATTTCATTAGAGTGCTTGTGCCTTCCAGCCCCTACAATAAATGCAAAGTACAGAGAGGTATGTTAGTTTTCTGATGAACAAATACTATTTTATATCAATCAAATCACAGAGTGCTGGAAAAAAAAAGAAAAAAGAAGCTTCATTCTCAATTCTTTGTGAATCAAAGTAGGTGTAACTGTTTAGCCGTTGTGAAAACAGGGTCCTGATCTTAAGCCACATCAAATTCCTGTCGCTTCAGTGGATTAAAATCTCTGTTAAGGCAGATATTCGCACAGGCGTAGTTCTGTTGGTGTGTATAACTACTGCATGAACCAGGATCCTCAGCTGGCTGACTAAATAAAGCTAATACTTTCAAAATCAGGTCCAAAGTGACTTGTTCCCCAAAATAAGTGGTAAAATAGGAAGGAGCTCCCAGGAGCCCTACCTTAATACACTCAGTATAGTTGCTGCTATTGTTTTCCAGGATCTAAATAGTAGACTTTATCTGTTGGTCACCTTTTCTACCACCCTGCACTCTTCTTCCCCAGAGAGTATGAAAGCTCAGATATACCTCCGCATGCCTCCCCCACTGAAATTAAGAGGTTTGCTGTTAGTTTCAGTGGGACTTGGCCTTTGCTTTGTGGTATCCAGATTTAGGTATGCTGTCAGTCTTTGAAATATGACTCTCTTTTTCTGCATTGACGATCCCTTTTTTCCCCAAGTGCTGATTGCAGGCTGTTTTAGTGGCATTTCATTACACAGTAAGAAGGACATCTCCTCCAAGAGGCTTTTTGTGTGTGTGTGTTTATGTTCCAGAGCAGACAGTGTAAAGATAAAGCAGCAGAAAGCAGCTGAAGTCTAGCTTGAACTGGATAATTCTGAAAGCCACATATCCCCTTGCCTGAGCTGACACAAGCATCTTCTTTTCAAGGAAAAGAAAGTTCTTAAAACTTTAGGCTGCAGTGGACAATGAAAAAAAAAAAAAAAAATCCTGAAGGAAAAATGAATGCATTAGCATAAAAATGTATAAAAGGAATGCTGCAAACTGGAGCTGTTCGTCTGCTTTCAAAGGCAGGCTAAAGTGTTTGGACAGTCACACCAGGTAAAGAGTCTGCTGCAGCAGCTGCTTTTATGGCTCCTACTACTGCTCCTTTGAGAAGTCATTACGTAAAACTTGCTTCATACTCTTTTTCTGCTCCTTTTTCAGCTAAAATGTAGTGCTGACACCTTTTCTATTTATACTTTTTTTATTTCTACTAAGATAATCAGCTCTTCCAGATTTCTTGCATTTGTTGTCCCAGGTACATGGGTGCCTAGATAGAATGCAAGGGACAAGGTTTAATTGGATTGCAACATTACTATTTAATTAATTTGCAGTCTGTCAAGCAATTAATTTTCCAGTGCAGTTCCTTTCTGACTGGCTTCCAGCTGGTGCAGCTCAGCTGTCTGCTCACAGCCCACTGCCCTGTGTCCTTTCACAGCTAGCCTGTTCTGAAGCCACCTTACCTTACTTCCAATTTTAAGGTTAACAGGCTGAGGAAAGACGATTATATCAGACAATGAGAGCTCATCTCCTTTCTTGCCTTCTCTAGGGGATGCATTCTCCCAAATCCACTTCTGTGAGCTAACAAAGTCTGTCATATTGAAGACCTCTCAGACATGGGTGATGACCTTGAGTTCCCCTATGGCTCATTATAGCTTGTGGCTTCTGTATAGATTTATAGGTTTATAATAGGGTGTTTGGAAGGGTGGTGAGGTTGTGGTTTGGAAGGTAAATGGAGTTTATGTTATATTACAGTGTTGTCTTAATCAGGGCTGGAGGGGCACAGGACAACAGGAAAGGATTCAGTGGCCCGAGAAATGCCTTTCCAGCTGAACCCACCTCTATCAGATAACTGCCTATCACGAGCAATAAAACAGCCAGGATAACAGGGATCTCGATTTAAGTCACCACAGTTTAGATGCTCTTCAGTGCTTGTTATAGAGTGATATAATGGAAAAATCTATTCTTTATTATCAGGAAAACCTGTTGTGATCGAGAAAACATTACTGTGACCAGTAATATCCCCTAGGATAATAAATACTTCAGTGTACAGAATAATGTGAGACTTGTTAAGAGTTTCTCTTCTGCCTTAACATCCTGATGCCTGTTTAAGTGTGTTTTATCAAACACTCTCAAAGAGGTTTTCATCGGGAAGTTCCTATCACTCGAGGTAGAAAGATGTCTTAAATGTCTCTGTATCAGCTCAGAGCTTCTGACCAGCAGGTCGAGGGATCCGCTCTCCTGAGACCCCACCTGGAGTACTGCATCCAGCTCTGGGGGCCCCAGTACAGGAGAGGCATGGAGCTGTTGGAGAGAGTCCAGAGGAGGGCCACAAAGCTGATCAGAGGGCTGGAGCACCTCTCCTCTGAGGACAGGCTGAGAGAGTTGGGATTGTTCAGCCTGGAGAAGAGAAGGCTCTGGGGAGATCTAATTGCGGCCTTCCAGTACCTGAAGGGGCCTACAGGAAAGCTGGAGAGGGACTGTTTATCAGGGAGTGTAGTGACAGGACAAGGGGGAATGGGTGTAAACTAAAAGAGGGTCAATTTAGATTAGATATAAGGAAGAAATTTTTTACTGTGAGGGTGGTGAGGCACTGGCACAGGTTGCCCAGAGAAGCTGTGGATGCCCCCTCCCTGGCAGTGTTCAAGGCCAGGTTGGATGGGGCTTTGGGCAACGTGGTCTAGTGGAGGGTGTCCCTGCCCATGGCAGGGGGGTTGGAACTAGATGATCTTTAAGGTCCCTTCCAACCCAAACCATTCTGTGATTCTATGATTCTATGATCTTCTTCTACAGTTAGAATCACAAGAACGCAGAATCATAAAATAATATCTATACATAAATTGGTACAAATAGTAGTTCTAATAGCGGGACTGTTTTCTACCAGCTTTGATAATTATCTCTGATATTCCAATAATGGACCATTTGCCTTAATGATTAGTGAACACCAAATATCATTCCTAGTTTTTGCCTTTGGAAAGCAGAAATTATTCACTTTGTCAGACACAAAACTATGATCTCTCAGAAGTCCCCTGGCTGATACGTTCCTAGGAAAAGCTGCTTTATTGCAGATGTTACAGAACATATGTGTATATGCACAGCACAGCAGAGAAGATTTGTGCAATATGTCACAAATTACCAGGGAAGACTTAAAATGTCATTACAGAATATCCTCTGACCTTTCTGATGTGTCGTCTTTACAAGGCTTTTGATACAAGGTCAACCCAGATATTTTATTTTGGTTTTATGCATGTACCTCAATATTTGCCAAAAATCCCATTTTTTTTAGATTTATGAATTCTACTAGAACTTTTAAGAATCATTAGCCTCATCGCATTTAGGCATAGTAGGAAATCCATCACACACACCCCAGAAAGGACAGCTCTCTGTACTTTTTAGGCATGCTTGACTTCATTTACATCTCACCATCTCATGACACTCTAAAATACCAAAAGCAGCAGTATCATTGGGTAGAATCCCAACCAGCAAGTAAACCTAACCCAGGTTTGGTTCTTCCCCAGTTACAAATGCCTGGAACAGGTTCTGTAGCTAGTACACATAATCCAGCATTTAGATCTGTAACAGGTGAGATAGATTTAGCTGAGCTAACTTTCACTTAGTAACTATAATTAACTGACCTATTTTCAGAGATATCTGTAACATTATGAGAAACAGAAATTGTCTTAAAAAACACCAATTCAAAATGGGAACTGCATCCATCTCATTAAGATGATGACATCTTCTATGTGTTTGCATGATCTTCCAATAAAATTTATGCAGTAACATGGGCCATACATCCTGATCTAAAGATGAGGTTACAGGGCATACTGAGGTACACTTGTGGTCAGGGAATGTAGTGTGTGCTATTTTAAAATGCTGATGTAACTTAAATTGTAAGCAATGACAACAAAAGTTTAGAAATAATCATCAGTTAAATCTATTTTTACTCTTTTTTATTTTGTGGGGGTTTTATTTGGGTTTTTTGTTTGGGTTTTTTTTGTTTTGGGTAGGTTTTTTTGGGTTTTTTTTTTTAGAAAAAGTTAACAACATGAACATAACTGTATTGTTACAGACTTCACTCGTGTTAGGGCTTTTTTTTGCAGTCTCTTTGTGTTCATGGCAGCACCTAGATAGAGTTAATGGGTTTGAATCTGGTGATCTGGCCCAAAAATTATGGGGATGTTTGATTACCTAGAAGTCTGCATGTATAACTGTGCAGTCCTAACACTTCTTAGCTAGGTTTCCAATCCCATTCACCATCTGTGTTAAGTAACCTGACTGTGCAGACACCTATAAGCCCTTTCCCCTAGGGATCAACAACTAATTAAAATAGTGACTGAAAATTTTATCTTCAAACAAAGCAGTATGTGATTTTGAAAGGGAATTTTTCATCCACAAAACAGTCACCATTTCCCCACCCCCAACCATAATAGATGTATTTCTAATGCGGAGAAGCCCAGCTTCCTCCAGCATCTCATCATTTTGAATGTCCTTGCCAATCAGCTCCCAATGACAGCTACAGCCTTGTTCCCGAGTCACAAGTTTAGGTTTAGCATCTCCTAATTGCTCCTAAGAGTGAATGGTTTTTAACCAGATGAAAGTAACTATAGAGTTTTCTCAATTAACAGCAAAAGCTTTATATTGTTTCTTCAAAAAAGAACTCCATTTTTTTTATTTTCTTACTTGTTCTTTTAGCAAACACTATGATCTAAGCGTAGGCATTCATGCTAGAAGGTGTAGAGATGTTTATAGAGATTAGAAAAAAGGAAATCCAGACATCTAAGACTGGATATTTTATACTTTTCTTATTATGTAAATGAATTTAATGGCTTGTGTACTTACTTGTGAATATTAGCAAATGAAATATATACTGTATTTCTGTGTCTTATTTTGATCCCATATTTATGGGCAAGAAGTGAGTCTACTGAAGTCAGTGAAATATCACAGAACCTAGCACAGATGAAATCAGTTTAGTTTTGCTTGCCAGTTCTCCACATTCACTTTAGAATCAGTTCATGCTAAATTGCATCAGTAATCTCCACGAGATAAAATTTTAAATTTAAGAAAAAGAAGCTTCACATTAATAACATCTGGAAATGTTTAATGACTCCCTGAATCTGAATGAAAAGGTAAAGCTTCATATAAAGCAGTTTAGCTCAGCTGAGTTGACTTGCTGCTTAAGCTCTCCGAGTGAAACACATTATTCTACAAGCACGAACTTGAGAGTGTTTTCCCTAACCATGGCTTATGTTGACAGCTACTGTGCACTATATTGGCCACTGTCCAAACATCTTAATATTTACATTTAAGGGTTTTTTCCCTTGTAATGGTCTAGAAATTACTTTAAATTAACTTATATGGACCAGGGGCTAAATTGTATACACAGAGAATCTGACTTTCTTGGAGCAGCTACCTTCACTGACATATGGAAGAAATTGCCTTGATTTGGCAATTAAACCACTCATATTTCAAATATGGTTACTGGCCATTAGCACAAATTACCTTGGACTGGGTACATTTACATGATACACTTTTTGCCAGGAAAATCCATTACAAGAAACTTGTTTACTGGGTTATTTAGGGTACGAAAAGCAGCCTCAAAATGTAACTTCATATAAAAGAAATGAAATTTAGTTAATATAACTGTGATGACCATTCTGTGATGACCAATAAAGCAATAGACTAGTAATGTGCAGATGAGTCACAATGCCAGTCTGAACCCAGTTGTTGCAGCAAGTTGAGTGATTACTCTGTAAACATAAGATGATTTGAAAGTTGTCCACTGAAGCTGAAGAGGTCAATAAGAAAGAGCGTGCTCTGAAATTTGATTTGTTACCAGATTGTTCTGCATTTATATCTGCAGTGTAAATATCTTTTAAAGACTAGTGTATTATTAGGCTTCGAGTAATATTAAGTTTCTACAGGTCTTTAATAAAGCTTTCTAGTAATGACAGAATTTTGGAAAGCAAATCTAATGCAGATAAAAAGGTGTGAGTCTTACCAAAGGACTTCTCAAATCATGCCAAACAAAATGCCCTAATAAATGATACAAACAATGGAACTGCTCCAGTATCAGTCAGAGCCACTGGGAACATTTCCATTCAATTTAGTGGGTGTTGAATCAAGCTCATTTGCAATTTGGGAGCAATGTTAGACAGTAGCAATGTTAAATCAGTCAAGGCAGTTAGCAAATTTTAACTAAGCCAGTCGGGTCCCTGGGATGATAGGAAAAAAATCAACAACAAACAAGCAAAGAAGCCATTGATACATAGATCTGATTGCTGATCTCAGTGTGCCTCTGTTTTCATGCAAAAATTTTATTGCGTTCATGTGTCAAAATACTTACAAATTCATACTTTATTCAGAAACTAAATGGACTAGCTAATGCTTCCCACAGAAACATTTCAGGATTTCATTCATTTTTTAGTTCTGATAAAACATATAGTATGAAATGCTTGACCTGACCCTTTTGCTCTTTTCTTGTCTAAAATATTATATGTTATATGCCATCAAGTTGTCTTTGTTCCTGCATGATTAAGTAACATAATTTGAGATACTTAGAGGTCATGACACTTTACTGGAAAGATTAAAATACAGCATTATAAATGAATACCATAACTATAAAAATAGCTTAGTTTTACTCAATTTTTTGGAGCAAAACTATAAATCATAACATGTTGGCAGAGCTAGCATAGCTACATTAATTTAATTAGTAATCGCTGTATTTCAATTATCCTTGTGAAAAGAGATATGTAACAAAATTAGAAGAGTTTCCCTTCCATGAAAGGCAGAACGGTATTAGAGCATAACAACTTCTTTCTTGTAACTAATCAATTCTATGAAAATTTATAGGCCTAATGTAATAAAAGGGCAAAGGTAAGAAAAGAGATCATAAACTAATGAAACTAATAATATTAACAAAGTATTAAAGCAATCAATTATTAAAGAGACATAAAGGTTAACTGCCCATGAAATGAACATACTAATTCAATGTTATTTTATGATGCACTCACAATTTGTTTCTAAATTTACTTGAGTGGCTCAGGAAAAAATCTACTTACTTAACTTGTGTTACATTAAAAAATACCCACCTACAGGTCAGATTTACAGTAAGCGTATACACTGGTGATTCCAACAGCATTCTCCGTTTGTCAGGGCAGAAGTGTTCATATTACTATCTCAAGGTCTGAGCTGCCTCCCTCTCCCTTTGATAGCCAGGCAGTCCAAGTCAATTTTGCTCTTAATTAGGTACCTAACTTTGTGTGAGGTGGATCCAGGCCCAAGCTCCAAAAGCTTCAAACACCTCCACCTAAGGACTGTGTTCACAGAGAGTTAATCACCTTCCTCGCAGCCATGACCAGACTGAAATACTTGTAAATATAATAAAAGGGTCCTTAAGTAAACCTGTTCTCCTGCATGAAAACTGAAATTACTTACAAAACTATTGACCCAGGTTAATCTTATCTGTTTGGGACAAGAACACCAACATACTTGATCAGCTCATTGTGGTTTGGTTCATTTTCGCTTGAGATGTTGTTATCTCAGCTTTGTAAAGATTGACTCAAAGAGAGGTGTTGACAATACATACTAAATCTGAAAAGCAGAAATTATAAAATATCCTTGCCAGATTAATGAGGTATTGAAAGATATGAACAACTCTACTGTCTTCTATCTGGTTTCACAGGATCATCCAGTCTGGGAAGGACCTCAAGAGGTCTAGTCCAGCCTCCTGCTCAAAGCATGGTCAGCTGTGAGATTACACCAGATCGATTCAGGCTTTATAGGGCTCACTTATACGTGTGTAATATATCAAACATATTTACGTCTTTCAAATACATTTCAGCTGTGAATTCCCTTTTTTAAAATGAAATATGTGTTATAAAATAAGTATGTTTTGAATTAATGAAGAAAAATAAGGTGTGCATTTTTATATAATTAAAATGCATGTGATGGATGGATAGATATATACTTATATGCTAAATCAATATAGTGGCAGTTTGTGGTCTTGATCAGTAGTCAACTGCCCTCATCCTGGAGCCTGGCCTTGCACATCAAGTTTTTCCACTGAGGACAAAGTATGGCTGAGACTGCTGCCTGAAGGAAAAGAGTGTGTGTGAGGGGGTGGGTACGCATTTAATGAACCATGGCAGGTGAAAGGATGCAAAAATGCAGGAACAGTTGCTAAGTTCAGTATGAAAAGTAAGACTCTCATCCCTAACCAAGTAAAATGTTTACCTGCCGTGCCTTCTCTGTTATCTGTGGTTGTTTAGCTGGGCACTTAAGAAAATTAAGGCTTCCTACATCTGTTTTCCCCAAAGATCTATGGTGCTACATTTTTTTGATAGCTTGCATCCAATCTTTTCTTTCTCAAAAATTAGATAAATACTGCCAAGGTTGGTGCTTAGAGAGGGCCCAAGTGACTAGTGTACCTTTGCCACATAATAAACTAAATGATTGCTTTGGCTTGCCTCCGGTTTTTTAGATACTTGAGAAATAGAAAAGCAATGAGCGTTTGTGTCTTGGGGCTGAGTGGAGAGAAAATACTTCAGATTAGTGACAACTCTGGGAGGCCCATAATTGCAAGTGGACTTCATTTTTGAGTATTGCCCATTAACAGCACTGCACGTAGACACTGCTGATTTCATTTGCTATTTCATTACAGGCGGTGGTGAAGAGCTGCACCCTCCCAATGGTTGTAGGTCTGGCAGCATAACTGTTTTGACTGGTTTTGTCTCACGCTGGGTCTCACAAAATGGTACAAATCTCCAGCTTATATCAACTTTCCTGCTTCTACTCTTCCTCTGACTCCTTTGCCTCCATGATGGAGGGAGCTGCTGCCATCTCCCTCAGATGTCCAGGCAGCATTTCTTTTTTTCTTTCTCTCTCCCTTCTTATTGAGATGAATTGGACCTGGAAACTATCGCACGTCTCAGCACATTCACCTCTGTGCTTCCTGATTTGTAGAGCATTTTCTCACTCAGGCCTGGCAGTAAGAGACATTTGTTCAGCTGAGGGGAGAGGCACAGCATATCACTGCACTGTTCCTGGAGTGTAAGGGTAGGGCATTTGCCCCAGAGTGAAGTTCCTCCTCACCAGCTCTCTGCTGTGAGAAATCACTCTGTATTCCATCACAGGATAACTCCACTACTGTAAGCTATTTACCACCCCTTCGGCGTCATTTTGTTTCCCAAAGGGATTATCACAGATGGTACTTCTTCCTTCCCTGCCCAGCTCTCATTATTCATTTGGCCCAAACCACATCCCTGAGTTACCCTTGTTGACCAGGGAAATTAAAAAAAAAAAAAAAAAAAGGACAAAAAGATGAGCTACTTATGTGAAATAAGGATATTCTAGTTTCTGGCAGGAACTAGCATCTTTTCAACTTGACTCCCTCATGCTGCTGTCTGAGCTGCACTAATGCCTGCATAATTCCCTTCCTACCGAGTAAGTGTAGAAACCACTAGGTCTTTGAAAGCTGATATACTGCGATTTGCAAGATTTCATATTCAGCGAGTTGTCTCCCTGTTGGTCCTTATTTGCAAATACGTTTACCAATCTGATGTTGCCCTTTCCCAGTTTACAAAAGCAGGAGAACAGAACTGGATCTTTGCTCTCTAAATCTTTTAGGTCCTCATCTAAAGCAGAACTTGCAGGTTCTCTCCTGCAAGCACAGAGAGAACAGTGAGTGCTTCTCTTCCTTTGCAAGCTCTTGTAACCTTACTTTCTCATAACTGAATGATTTAAGATTTTTTTAGTGTACCAGTAGACCTGCTGGAGCCAGAGAAACAGTCAACTCGATACTTTTCATCAGAGACTGCATTTTCAATGCAAAAGCTTCTAGGTCTGGTAGTTTTTCACTTTATCCTTTTTTTTTTTTTTTTCTTTTTTTTCAGCATAGACAGGTGGATTGCACAGGCACAGATGTCTGGCATCTGGCTTTAAATGTGCTCATCTATTCACATCTGAATGAGCAATGCATCCCAATGAATTGGATTAGAAAAGAACAACACTAAACAGAAAGACTGACATTTCCTCCCATTTCAAACTGCCACTGCCTACTGCAGAGATCACTAATTTGTGCCTAACACCATGGAGGTGGCACAGGCAGGTTCTGGATGGTGGAGTTTGGAGCTACAGCCTCCTAAGCAAGACCCCTGGGAGAGAAAAGCACTGAGTTTTTCCAGCCTCCCAAATCAGCAAAACCAGAAAAATAAGTTAATGCCAAGATCATGGATCCCTTGAAAGGCAGAGCATCTCTTAGCCCCCACCTAACAAATCTCTAAGATAATCTGGCATATGACCTCTGAAACATTGTCAGCCATCAGTCTTCTTGGGTTAGCTGTGGAAATTGCACACTTTTTCCAATAGTTTAGCAGATTGATTGTTTTGGGGGGTTTATGTATTAAGGAAAGCCAATTCATTTGAAGATGGGGGATTCTATAAAAAGCCTGAAATTCATTTTTTCTCAACAGGTTTTTGACCTGTTTAATCAAAACCCCTTTGAATGACAAGTAAAAGCTTGATCAAAATGAAGGCATTTCTATTGTCATTGAAATGTCTTAGAAGGAGAAAAATAAAACTTACCCACATTTCTTCTGTTTGTTTACTTCACACAGAATGTTTAAACTTTCCTGTGGGGTTTTTCTTCAAGAAAGTGTGTCATGGGCCTTTTGCAGACATTTCAGAAATAAATGCACAAAGTTGTCTGGTTAATTTCCAGCTGATACAAAGGTGTACTTGCTATTGCAGTGGAGAATGACTGCAAAACCTGAAGTGAAAGCTATTTCACAATGGTCAGCAAGTATTAGTTTATATTTCATAGCAGGATTTGTTTAATCAAACAAATGAGCAAGGAAAATGTCTAATGTATTTCCCTCTGCAGAACAAAATTAATACAAGCTGGTAGTTTTTAGGTATCACAGCCAAAGTTGATTAACTTCACAGGTCAGTCACAGTGTATTTCCTAGAAACCTCATAAGAAGGGACTCAGACTAATTCTGTGAAAAAGCACACAGGCACAGGCACTGCAGCGGCACAGTGTTTGTGAAAGAGAACCTTAGCTTTGAGATGGTGCATAGCATCTTCAGACAGCAACTGCACAGCCACCTAATCACCTGACTTCTTCTCCAGACTGGGAAATGGGACAATAAATACCCCAAGAGGAGAAGCTCTGCCCTTTATCTCACCCACTGTTTGAATGGCAGACTGTAGTTCCCCATCCTTTGCCTCAGACCTACCTAGAGAAGGATTCATCTCCTTAAACTTCTTCAGCCATCTAAAACCTGGGTATCTAGTCCAAGGTGGCCATCTGGGATGCCTTCATAGTAAACGGAGGTAGACAGGTGTGTAAGACTGGTGAGATGAACCGTCCTCTGGAAGTGCCTGCTCCTCTGCTTCTTCATTTTCTGCAGAGAGCGAGCTTAAATGATGCTCTTGTACTAGGCAGAACTTTCAGAAAACTACAGCTAATCTTACCAGAAAGAGTAAACAGTTAATATGCACAGCACCAAACAGGCAGTTGTTATAACCAGGATTCTTTTTTAGTATTGCAATATCAGATTGCCCTAAAAGGTCTTCCTCAATATCCTTTCCAGTTGGAGCCAGGGAAGGTTTATGTGACAGTATGTTCTGTATTTTCCTGTAATAAGAAGAGTTTATACCTGCCAATACTCTAATGAAGAAAATGGTAGGAATCCAAAGTGCCCATAAAACCATCTGTACATGTGCTGCCAATCTGGTCTATACAGTATGTGCACAGATCAGCTCTTGCCTGTAAGTCCCAAATGAGGCTACTTTCCATGTGGGTTGGTATCTACACTGAATTCAAAGTGTCCAGGTTGTGTGTGATTTGCTGCACACAGAACATGGAGTTGCTTTGGGTGCAAAGCGTGACTACTTTGTTACATTCCTGGATGACCAGAAACCCAGTGTATTGCACAGTCAGAAATCTGGTAGGTTGTTGCTGAAAGTCATCAGATGGTACATTATTGCTAAATGTAACAAAGCTGACAGTATATGTGGAAGATAAATTTCTATCATCAAACGAGAGAACTGTTTGAGTAAAAAAAATTATGAGGAGCAACTACTTTTCAGTGGCAAGGTACTGAAAAAAAAAGTTCAACTGTGTACTGAAAGTATATGCAGTCTGGGAAGAGCTGCGAGGAGTGGCATCCACCTGAGATGCATGAGGAACAGGGACACTGGACCTTGATGGGCCTTTATGAGTCCAGGTGGAAAAAATACACAATATGAACCAGGAGGTATAAAAAACTTCTAGCAAAATCTGAGTGGAGTTTAGATGCCGACTAGGCACGGAAGATAAAATCTATGTGTATTCTGTCATTTTGCAAAATAATTACTTCCTGTTAAGCCAGTGCAAGTCCGGCATATCAAAACCAAATTAAGGTTGCTACCTAGCATTGCATAAAATGCACAGTGACTAAGTCAGTACATGGTCTCCTTTCTCAAATACACCAATTTCAGTAGCTAACACCAATTCAATACATAGTAAATCCCAGGAGTGATGAAATGTCCTGCAACAATTAGTCTAAGTTGCTTGGTGGTCACTGGTGGGATTCACCAGCTGACTGCAGCCATCTGAGGCAATTCATATTACTGAGGCGGGAAAGCATATCGAATGAGGAAGCAAAGAAATTCTCGTGCAGTGCAGTTCAGTGTGCTAGCCTGCTATCTGCCCGCCCAACATGTCACATGAAGCAGGTTAGGAGTGCAAAGCAGATGGCACGGGCAGCTACAATACAGCGGACCTCTGCACTCAGCAGATGGCATCAACAGGATGCAAGAAAATCGTCAGTGTCCTTGTGGACTCGGGAGCACAACAGGAAGGTTTCCAGAGATAGCTACTGGGGGGTTGTGCCACCATACTAATAGCAATGCGTCATGGCGATTCCACACCAGCTGAATAACTTTCAGGAATTAGTTCTGTATACATTCCTGCTTTGTTTGATCTAAACCTTTAAGGACAAATGTCCCTGTTCTTTCAAAAATTTGGATCTACATCCAAATTAACAGCTTAAGATGATCTTCACAAGCTGTTTATGTCAGCATTCCTAGCTGCAGAATAATTTTTTTTCCATGTCATTCCTGTTCACTTATTGGCAAGATCTTAATTTGTTCGTTTATCTGCAGTTATCCTTAACTCTAACTGCAATAGTTGTGTGGTGGGTTGACCCTGGCTGAGGGCCAGGTGCCCACCAGAGCCGCTCTATCACTCCCCTCTTTCACTAGACGGGGGAGAAAAAGTATAACTAAAAGCTTATGGGTCGAGATAAGGACAGGGAGAGATCACTCACTAATTATCGTCACGAGCAAAACAGACTGAACTTAGAGAGGGAATTCATCTAATTTATTACTAAGCAAAACAGAGTAGAGGAATGAGAAATAAAATGAACTCTTAAAACACCTCCCCCCACCCCTCCCATCTTCCCGGGCTCAACTTCGCTCCCAGCTTCAACCTCCACCTCCCCTCAGCGGCACAGGGGGACGGGGAGTGGGGGTTACGGTCAGTTCATCACACGGTGTTTCTGCCGCTTCTTCATCCTCAGGGGGAGGACTCCTCTCATCGTTCCCCTGCTCCAGCTCTCTCACGGGAGACAGTCCTTCACGACCTTCTCCAATGTGAGTTTCCTCCACGGGGTGCAGACCTTCAGGAGCAGACTGCTCCAGCGTGGGTCCCCCGCTGGAGTCACAAGTCCTGTCAGCAAACCTGCTCTGGCGTGGGCTCCTCTCTCCATGGGTCCACAGGTCCTGCCAGGAGCTTGCTCCAGCGCGGGCTTCCCACAGGGCCACAGCCTCCTTCAGGTGCCTCCACCTGCTCTGGCGTGGGGTCCTCCATGGGCTGCAGGTGGAATCTCTACACCCCCTCATCCTCCCTCCATGGGCTGCAGGTGGAATCTCTACACCCCCTCATCCTCCCTCCATGGGCTGCAGGGGGACAGCCTGCTTCACCATGGTCTTCACCATGGGCTGCAGGGGGATCTCTGCTCTGGCACCTGGAGCACCTCCTGCCCCTCCTTCTGCACTGACCTTGGTGTCTGCAGAGTTTCTTATATCTTCTCACTCCTCTCTCCGGCTGCAAAAGCCCTCTCTAACTGTTTTTCTCTTTCTTAAATATGTTATCACAGAGGCGCTGATTGGCTTGGCCTTGGCCAGCAGCGGGTTCGTCTTGGAGCCGGCTGGCATTGGCTCTGTCAGACACAGGGGAAGCTTCTAGCAGCTTCTCACAGAAGCCACCCCTGTAGCCCCCCCGCTACCAAAACCTTGCCACGCAAAACCAACACAAGTTGCTTTTTCATTTGTGAAAGCTCATTTTTGTCATATCCTGACAAAAGGAAAAACAAGGGGGGGTCACACTGTTGAAGAGTGAGTTCAGTATGTTTTCACTAATGTTATATTCACATAGACATATGCCCAAGATGGTTTGTAGGCCAATGGTTCTTAACAGGTTTCAAGTGAAGGACCGGTTAATCTTTTCTGAAAACACATTCTGAGACCATCTCACTGTGATTCGTGGGAGGGAGTGAAAAGAGAGATAATAAATAAAATAATGAGAAATTAAATTAATGCAAATTATATTACAAAAACATGGTGTTCTAATTACAAAGATTTTAATTGCAAGTATTGATAATAACAAAAAATAATTAGCAATGGAATTATGCCTGAGGATAGATGGCAGTCAGAAGTTATCTCATGACCCTCTCAGTTCACAAGATAAGACTTAGGATAAATGTTGGATGTTCAGCAATTATTATATTTTCTCCCTTTTTGCTTTCCCTGCTTGTGAGGTGTTAAAGCAACCATATGTGCAGTCAGACCATATAACATCTACCGATGCAATTTGATATGCAGATTGAGAGGATAAAGATACAATCTTTACCTTAATAAATATAAGATCTATATTCCAGTCATGTAGCAAGTAGAAGGGTATGAGGTTTTATATGCTTGGTAAATACCTTGAAATTACCTTTTGGGCACACTATTATCTGCATAACAAATTTCTGAAATGATTTTTCATAGATACATACTCACAGCTCCTCCCATCTAAAATTGGTTCAGTAGGACGTGTGGGTGTTCTTGGTGTAGGAAGTTTAGATGCTTGCATTGTAAACACTGCACAGATAGATTTTATTTAGATTTTTAGATCTTATGACAAAGGGGTTTTATCACAATGTGCTCATAAGTCGCTTAGCAAAGCGACACTCCAGTCTCACATTGAACCAATATCTACAACTAGAATATAAGGAATAATTTATGCAGGTAGTCAAATATGTACTATTGACTGAAGATTTTCAGAGGTTGATCCACACTTCCAGCTTTGACATTTGTTTCTCACAATTGGCTGTATTCATGTTCTTCACAATATGCTTGGTTGGACCAGACTCTGGACCGGTATTTCTGGAGATACTTGCCTCTCCCCACAGTGAGGGAATTAGGCAATCTGCAAACTGGAACATTCTTGTAAGATTATATTTTACTAAATTTATGTTATTCCATAGCCGGATTAGAACCAATGGGGCTAAAATTATGACGCTTTCAGAAACACAGTATCTTAAAAATAACAGTGATTTCATCAGTATTTAAACTTACCATATAAAATGCTTTGACCAAAATAGATGGCTGAAGTGTTAGAATCTCAGTGTGCGTTTTTGCTAAATACACTGAAGATCAGATGTGACTCACCAAATTAGAGGTTCCTGAGTCAAGACCATAATTGACTTTGGTTCTCACTAAAGTAAACCCAGCAAGAACAGCTGTACAATGAGTCTTTTGGGAAGTCTAGGAGTCATGACTCTGCTTGTGGAAGTCTCTCTCTCTCACTTGTGACCAGTTTCAGGTGGATATGTCAGTGTGGGATGAATCAAGGATTTTCTATGTTTCTCGTATCTAAGCATACTAACCGTCATGCTACCACTCTTTTTGGTTAGCAGGTTAGTGGGGGTTTTTTTATAAATACTAAGAGTAATAAGTAAATAATCAAAATAAGAGTAAAAAAATAAAGTTGTCTTTAACACAGGCTGGAAAAATGTTGAAGCACCCTAATCAAAGGTCCAAAAGAACGAAGAATATAAGGTTTCATGGTTGATGCAGACATCTATGGAGTGTCCTCAGTCCTTCCATGGCATTGGGAGGTACCGCTCCGGTCACTACAATAACACTTTTAACACTAAGGCACTTGAGACCTGCAAGTCAGGTTGTTAGCAACGGTCCGGTACTCAAAGGGGAAAGCAGAGCGGTCATCTGCTGGTTTTAGTAACCCATGCATGGGTCTTGTTTTTCTCTGGAGGTCATTCTAAAATGCAAGATGCATCATCAGGTTTATGATTTTTACAACATCTGCCTTGGCAAAAATATGGCTGAAATGAGAATAATATGGTCATGGTGCCAGAACAGTGAGAACAGTAATGATGATAGCCTCTCTGTTTATTATGATCATCATTTTATTCTCACTACTACACCAAACAGTATAATTTATTGCAGTAATATGACCTGGCTATGCGTGATTATACAAATACATATTTTATATAGTTCAGGAGTTTTACGTATTCATGCTTTCCTGATGAAAATATATTATGTACCAACAAGAAGAAGGTCTTAGATGAAAAAGAAAGTAAATTTCTTCTACTTGGCAGCTATCCATTTAGGATCCAAGCAGGGTATGAGAAATGCATGCAAATGTGACACCTGCCTGTTGATACTAGGATTTCTATGGATCATCTACTAAAGCAGCATGTTTTCACGTCTTCTGCATCCTGATCCTGAACTATGTGAATTTACACTAAACAGATGAATCTAACTTTAAAATATATCCAGCTGCTAAAGATAGAAAATAATCCCTTGGGTAATACATCTCAAATAATCTCTGATTTCAGAGTAAAAAGAACCTGTGTTCATTTACCATCTAAATAGGCTTTAAAGCACTGATCCTTAATGGTATTTCTTAGAGCTTTGGGACTTCCTTTCTGTAAAGAAAAACAGCAATTGAAAAGGAAAAAAAAAAATAAATTTGCAGCTGAAATTTGTCTTCATATAGCAATGTCTTCTCAGTCTCCATTTCACAAAAGATGGACCTAATCCTGAGAATATTTTAGCATAGAAGTAATTCTATTCATATTAAAACTGTCTGCAGTATTCAGTGATTCTACTCATATAAGTCAGAAGCAAGCTTTTTCACTTGATCAAGCAGTCACAAAAACAAAGTGTGTAAACTGCAAAATACCTTAATATAGTATAGATTTTCATTTTGTCTTTTGGAAGAAGTCAATTCTGATATTGTTTTGTAGACCAGATTTCTACAAATTCATTTTCCATCTAAGAAAACAAATTTAAAGGGAGCTAATAAGCTTTGCAGAGCTTTTATAGCAATCTATTGGGCGATCGTTTTTTATAAGGAAAAATAAGGTACATAGTGACCTCAGACATAATTCATGTTAATGCAGTACATATTCTAAGCTCCTCAAAGACATGAATCATTCAATTGCTTAGACCAAAAGGGTCTGGCATCCAAAGGGCAGATTTTAAATATTTTTGAAAGCTGTTTATAACCTAGTTATACCTGACACAAATGTATCAGTATGTTGTAAGTAATGTTTGAAAGGCTGCTGTAGCACAGTTATAAATTAAAAGTAAACTACCAAAGTTAAACATGTTAAGCAGGCTTCTAAGTAAAATATTAAGCTTAAACAAGGGCTAATATTTTTTATATATATGTGACTGCTGAATTTTGCTTGATGAATTTCACACTTACATCTGTCACTTTAGCACAGCATGTGTATGTCTTTCCTAAAAGAAAATTCATAGTTGTTTTTTGTTGTTTGTTTTTGTTTCCTTTTTTTTTTTTTAATCCTGAGAATAAAATTATGATCCTCTTGCAAATAATACAGCTTTGCTGCAGGCATAATTTTCAGGCATACTCAGACAGCTTTAACGTGACCATGCTCTCATTGTTAGCAACTGTAAAGCGCTCTCTGCAGCAGCACTGTGCTAGTCTTGACAACATTTGAAATACCACCTGAGAGTTATCTTCTGCTGAAAAGGAAAAATATCAGTCTCTAAATGATGAAAGAAAAAGAAACCAGCTGTTTTCATAGTTGACCTGAAATCCTTCACGAGGCTCTGGTGATAAGAGAAGAAAGCGATGTGGCCCATACGTTAATCAGTTAATACCTTTCCCTCGATTACACTGATTTCATACATGCTTCCAGACTGACACGTGCAAATTATATCAGTTTGCTGGTAGCATGATTTTTGTGGTCTGTTTTTGACTGCAGCCGAGAACATGCCTTTTCCATAAGGCAGATGTACATCGTGCATTAGCTGGTGGTGTGTGCTCCCCAACCCGGCTCTGAGAGGAAGGTAGTCCCGGCAGCAGCGACAGTGCCCAAAATTACAGCAGCGTGAGAGCGAGCAGCGCTGCTCCCAGGGCATCAGATCCCCACAGAACATCCGCACGTGGCAGGGCCGGGCCACGCCATTTGGCTTTCCGGAGGTCAAAATCTTTCATTGCCCTCATAGACAACAAAGGATAGTGTAAGACATTTTTTATTATATTGTAACGTTGAACCAAAGTGTTTACAGTAACAGTCATGTTTCTAATAGTGGTTCTCTGCTGCGTTATCAGTCACAGCTGTCTTTCTGACAGCATCCCTGACAAAATGGTTTTTATTGGTGAGAATGTTCCCTGACAATTTCCTAAACACTGAAAAGGAAATAATGACGGTAGCAATTTGGAAAGAAAAGAATGACAGATATATTAATTGATATCTCTTTAGCTTTGAACAGTCAAAGATACTTCAAACTGCAATTTCCATCAGCCCTCCTTTTGGTCTTTAACTTTCAGTAATTTATTGACTTAGTATAAAATAATGGCAAAAGTATTATGAGATATAGAAAATTATTGGTCATGTTGAGATTAAAGGAAAATTGGAAAATACGAGAATCTGAAAAAAAATGTCATTCCAGAAAGCTCTCTTATTAAAGATGTTATGGGGTTTTTTTGAGAATCTACACATACACCTGAGAAAACAAACTACCACATGCTTAACACTAGTCTTAAGTGCTAGTATTCACATAAATTGAGCTTTGCTGATTTAGAGTGATAGTCCTTATTTCTATGTTAATTGGACAATTGCAAATATCAGAAAATCAAGAAATACAGAGGTAATGTTCTGCCATAAATCCTTATATGTGTTTATCTATTACATTCATTAGAAAATATCTACATTCAAAACTAGGTAGGCTGTTCCCATAGAGGAAAGCTATAGAATCACAGAATAGAAACATAGAATTGTTTAGGTTGGAAAAGACCTTTAAGATCATCAAGTACAACTGTTAACCTAGCACTGCCAAGTCTACCACTAAACCATGTCCCTAAGCACCACATCTACACGTCTTTTAAATATCTCCGGGGATTGTGACTCAACCACTTCCCTGGGCAGTTTGTTCCAATGATTGACAACCCTTTTGGTGAAGAAATTTCTCCTAATATCCAACCTAAACCTCCCCTGGCACAACTTGAGGCCATTTCCTCTTGTCCTATCACTTGTTACTTGGGAGCAGACTGAACCCGACCTTGCTACAGCCTCCTTTCAGGTAGTTGTAGAGAGCAATAAGGTCTCCCCTCAGCCTCCTTTTCTCCAGGCTAAACAATCCCTGTTCCCTCAGCCGCTCCTCATCAGACTTGTGCTCTGGACCCTTCACCAGCTTCATTGCCCTTCGCTCAATGTCCTTCTTGTAGTGAGGGGCCCAAATTGAACACAGCACTCGAGGTGCGGCCTCACCAGAGCTGAGTACAGGGGGACGATCACTTCCCTAGTCCTGCTGGCCACACTATTCCTGATGCAAGCCAGGATGCTGTTGGCCTTCTTGGCCACCTGGGCACACTACTAGCTTGTGTTCAGTTGGCTGTTGATCAGCACCCCCAGGTCATTTTCTGCTGGGCAGCTCTCCAGCCACTCTTCCCCAAGTCTGTTGCCTGGGGTTGTTGTGGCCCAAGTGCAGGGCCCGGCACTGAGCCTTGTTGAACCTCATACAGTTGGCCTCAGCCCATCGATCCAGCCTGTCCAGATCCCTCTGTAGAGCCTTCCTACCCTCCAGCAGATCAACACTCCTGCACAACTTGGTGTCATCTGCAAACTTGCTGAGGGTGTGCTCGATCCCCTTGTCCAGATCATTGATAAAGATTCTAAACAGAACTGTCCCCAGTACTGAGCCCTGGGGAACACCACTTGTGACTGGCCGCCAACTGGATTTAACTCCATTCACCACAACTCTTTGGGCCTGGCCATCCAGCCAGTTTTTTACCCAGCAAAGCATACATCCGCCTAAGCCATGAGCCAGTTTCTCCAGCAGAATGCTGTGGGAAATGGTGTCAAAGGCTTTACTAAAGTCCACGTAGGCAACATCCACAGCTTTTCCCTCATCCAGTAACTGGGTCACCTTGTCATAGAAGGAGCTCAGGTTAGTCAAGCAGGATCAAGGACTATACATCCTTTCCCTTCTCTTTTTAGGCCAGCACTGCAGTAACACAAGGTAGTCATTCTAATTACTCTTCTTTAGGGGACAGAAGTCACAAAAGGAAAAAAAAATATTCCAGTCTCCAAAGAGATGTAGAGGAGTACACCAGTATCTTTCCAGGAATCAAACCTCTTAGAGTCTGGTTTTCTTCTGCAAAATGGTGATAACAACGTTTTTGTCACAAACAAAATTCACAGGCAAAATGGACAGTTTAAGACACTTACAGCATCAGGTTTCTAACAAACAAGGAAGACAAGCAGGTGGCTTGACATACGTTATGGTCTGACATGATTATCACGGGATTAGGACCCTGGAGGATGTACCTCAGATGGGTACAGAGCTGTTTGCAATTCAGAACCAAAATAAAAGCTCAAAATACTATCTTTGAACTAAAATTAATTGCTTTTCAACAAACAGAGCTTAAGTTTTTCACTCTGATTCATATTTTCTTGTGGCTTTCTAGGACATTTCCATTTTATCCTTTGTACTAAATTGCAGACCAAAAAAATTGACAATATGTCAATACTGTACATGCTAACGTTGAGGAAAATGACTTTTATACAGTTCAGTATTCTTTTCATATATCTGTCCCATGTGCTGGAGAGTGGATCTGTCTTGCAAATGCCAACTTTCTAGGTTTTGGGTCACTGATACTTCCAGTCCTGGTCAGGTATAGGATTTTCTTAGTGAGAGTCGTGAAACACAAATACATTTCATTTAAACCAGGGCTTTTGTACCTTTTCCCTGTTTCTCGCTGTTGGTTTACATCCTAGCTGTGCAGGTCAGGAGGAAAAATCTTTTTCCCTTTCTGTTGCTTGGCTCTCAGTGAAAGGAGAGGCTCTCTGGGTGACAGAGCAAGTCCCTTGGCCTTGGGGGGCCACGACTTCGGGAAGTGCCAGACCACATCCTGCCCTGCAGCTCTTACTTGCTTGTGTGACAAGTCTCAAATTGCTCCATCTGGGAGTCAGCCTCTTCCGTTTTCATTGTTCACCCTGTCCCTGGGTCTTCCTCACACAATACCAGTAATAATTTTATCATTTCTTACAGATCTTGGATAAATACATGATGTATCCGAGTGCCAAGAACCAGTCCCTGAGGGAGTTCATTGAAAGAATTTGATGATGAACAGGAACGGTTTCAATTTACAATGACATTTTGAGACCTAGCAGTTAGCCATCTTTAATTACTTTAAAATATCCTCTGCAGAACTTGAAAATAATTTTAATTTGTTAATTAAAGTGCCATGTAACATAAAGTCAAATGCCTTCCGTAAGTTTAATTCAACACTTTTACCATCTCCACTGGTCTTATGACTCATAAAGAAATATTTAAATTTGATCTCCTTAAACTTGCACTGACTGAACAATTACAGTTCCATCTTTTAGCTTTTTACTTACTAGGTCTGTAGTATCCCCACCATTATTTTGCCTGAAATATATCTCAAACTAGCTTTCTTCATAAGTTTCATCTTACTTACAAACTGCTTAAATTTAAATAGAAGTGTCAATTACTGAACTACTTCTCTACTTCTTTCCCTCTTCATTTATTATCCTCTTGTATAACCTTATTCATTTTATGTTTCTATTTTAAATGTTTTTAATTTCTGAATAATTTTTTCATTTAAAATATCCATAAAATTAGGCATAACACATTATAGCATTATGATTATTAAACATCAGTTGTGAAGACTACAAATATTTTCTAGCTAGATGTTGGAAAAGGAAAATTTTACAACTTTTCAGATCAGTTCTGATCCTTAAATAAATGTACAAAAGCAATTGCTCTTTTTTTAAAAAAGTAACTGTTCTGGAAAATCTTAAACCAAGTCTTTATAGCAGAGAAATGAAATTATGTCTGCACTGGATAATTTTTTTGCACAGGAGGAGGCTGAATTATGTGGACTGTTAATAGTGCAACAAAACCTATTAATTGCCAACAAAGTGCAGTTTTGTAAGAAACATCTGGACTTTCCTTTGGCATCAAGTCTTTTATTTTTAAAAAGTTGCAGGTCTTCAAATAAATTATCTCCAACTTTGTAATCTAATTTATGTTGTGCTGTCTTTTCACTTCTTGGACAGAGATCATAATTGAACTTTTGTCTTGGAGCACCTACATTTTGAATCTGAAGATTAATATACTACACAAATAATTAAAAAAAAAAAGCAAAGCCCAACAACCACAAGTGGAGTAGGTTTTCAGGAGATATCTTAGAAGACAGCAGCACATACAGGGTGCAGAAATGCTCTTTCAACCACAAGGATACGTACTCCCACCTATTTTTAATTTATAGCTATAATTAGCAGTAATAGGAGCTGGATTTTCACACTGAAAATAGAACAAACTGTGTGCTTTCAGTTCTGACTGGTGTGTAAATAGAAAAAAAACAAATTATGCTAGCATAGTAGATAAAGAATGAAAAAAAACCCAAAACAAAACAAAACAACTCTCTCTCTTACATCCTACTTAATTTTACAGTGATCAGTATAGTGATTGCTCTACTCTTTTGGTGTTTAATTTTAGTGTTACAACATCTTGACTTAAAACATCTGCTGTACAGCAAAATAAATCTTTCAACTTTAGAGCTGCTTGTGGGTACAATGAAATAATAAAAGATACTGTACTATCCAACCACCTAAATACTGTCAAGTGAATGAAAGTTTCATAGCAGGAGTAAGTTTCAACATTTCATAAAATGACTTTTCTATCGCTGTCATCCCCAGATGACATACATGCACCAACTTTGACATAACACGTTTTGAAAAAACATCAGGTCAGGATTTGTCATAGCACTTCTGAGGAAGAAAAAAAATGTTGTTTAAGAAGTGGCATATGAAATTTCAGGGGGTGTTACAACAGAATGCACAAAAAAAATCAACTTGTAATAGAAAAGTTGCTCTATTATTTGTAAAATGATTGTTCGTGATTCTGTTGCTGAATGGTGTGAGAAAGTGGAGTAGCTTTTCAGGAGATATCTTAGAAGACAGCAGCACAGACAGGGTGCAGAAATGCTCTTTCAAATCAGCTATAAACTGTAGATAAAAGATCATTTGTTGATGTCAGCTCGACAATAGTTTTAACATATGCTTAGATATTCTAGTAATAATAAGACAACATTTTTGTAAGTTGTGTTTTTTTCTACTAAAGCATAAGCAAATTACCTTTTAGGACTTGAAAAATACAGAAATAAAAAGAGTATTAAGAGAGGCAGAATTAATCTTATTGCTAGACTTACCAATATGTCTCAACATACCAAGACTAGGCAAATCATTTTCTCTCCCTTTGACATAAAGGATTATTGTAATTTACTCTACCTAAGTCTTTAAAGGCATATTAATTAAAAGACATCAGCTTTAATGCCTATATTCTGAAACTGATTTGTCCCACCTAGATTTAACCCCCTAAGTGGAGAGCCTAACCACTCAAAGCATACAGCAGGTACTTCCAGTGGGCAGTCCAGACCTTGGCTTGGCTAAATGGTCTTCTGCAGTACCTGTTTCTCTGCACTGATAAATTCTGTTGCCTCCGTTGGCTACTCCCCTAAATGAATCCAGGTCTAAACTCCAACCTACCAAAATGGATGGAAAGACAGACGAATGCTTGCATCTTTGAAATTTTTTATTTACAAGTGATTTCCCGATAACACATCCTGGTTAGGATGGAGAGTGGGTGATGGCAGCCTGCTGAGGTGCTCCTAGTCATACCCAGACACCCCGGGGTGCAGCAGCACACTGCTCCCAAAGGACAGAATCTGACTGACACTCCGGTGTTGGAAAAGGAATTAAAAAGACTGTTTGCAGGTGAGAAGAGAGGATACAAACTGAGGAAAAGGTAGAAATGAGAATATTGATAGTTTCACTGCATTGTCTTGGTCTCAGTTACATAACTATTAACGCTTAGCATGAGCTGATCGTTTCAGCTGAATTCGTGTGGCTTTGCTTGTGTTCAGCTAATGTAGTTGCACATTGCACGTGACAATGTCTGAAGACTTTCATGAAACAGAGAGCTTTAGAGGCACAGTCCTAATCGCATTGAGCAAATCAGAGTTCTTTGGCTAATCAGCAGATATACTCTTGTGGACACCTTGCTACCATTGGGTTAATTAGAAATAGCTGGCACTGGCTGGGGGGATGAGGGAGGTGGAGGGAGATGGAGTTTGCCAAATCCCTATAATGTTTTATTATCTTTCTCTAACCTTTTAGCCTTAATTGCCATTTTAGGAAGTCTAACACGACTTAATGAGATGCATGTTTTCAGAGCTATACTTCTCAAGTGGTAGGAAGTGGGTTTGCTTGGGTAAGTGTGTTTAATCCTCTGGGTTTTTCTGCGAACTGTTCAATTTAATTGGATTACACCAGGGGTGTGACTGGGTGTGACAAGGGCTCTCTTCACAGGCCCTTGATTGCTTCATATTGTGTTCATCGTCTTTTACTTTGACCTGGTGGGTTGTAAAATGTGAAAGACTGTATGTCTTAAGACTTTGTAAACCATCAAGTTTGCAACTAACTAATCAGCAGAATGTGCTGATTTCTGAGGGAAGATAGTTAAGGAGCAATGCAAATACATACGGTATCTACAACATTAGCCGAAGTATCTGACAGCAATATATTTTCTGAGCTTATGAACTGAGTTACCACATTGCCTGGTGTTTAGAACAAGTACTTCATATCAAGGATATCTGGTAAAGATGAGCACAGCAATAATAAGATCACCAGCACCTGGGTTTACAGCTAGTAAGAGAGGACAGCGTAAGAGAACAAGAGGAAAGGCGCTGAGGAAAGAAGAGCTTGATACATGCCAAGCCACACACAGAAACTTTCAACCACCTGTCAATTTGGTGGTGGAAGAGGAGCTCCTTGGGGAGATAAACCTGAAGAGGTAAAGAATTAAAGCCTTCTAGAAACAACCACAAGTGAAACATTATGTGGATCATGAAGCCATGCAAGAAAAGTATGTGAGGTGGGGTTTTTCAGTCTAACTCACACGCAATTAATTGTGAGACATATAAATGTTTCAGAACATGGTGCAGAAACAGCTGCACTGAGGCACTGGGAACATGAATGGGGGGAGCTGGCACATGCTGTGGTGTGGGCAGATGATATATCCCAATTTTGGGAGCAGGATTTCAAGGAGGAAGTCACACATGCCTCGTATTCCTTTCTTCCCTCTCCGCGTCCCAATGCTACCCCACCTTCCCGTAGGAGGTTACTGCTCGGGTAGCCATAGTCACACACACACAGACCCCAGTGCTATTGCAGCAGTTGCTAAAAAGAAATAAAGAGAACAAGGCTGTCACTGAAAAGAAAAAAACATTAATATTTTACACTGCAGGACTGGACTGGATTTTGAAATGAAGAGGCTATAAGATTTCAAACCATTCCCAGTATTTTCTGGGAATACAATGAAGATTCAGGTGAACAGTTTTGAAGTTACTACACCATTACCTGTAAGGTTGAAGGTGGCGTCCATCGGATGAAGGCAATCTGACCTTTTACCTCAGGATCTTTGGGTCTTGGTGGCTAGAAAGCAATTTGAAGAAAAAAGCAATAGGATAATTTTCCAAGAAATAGAATAATTTTCTGAATATATAGTCATAAATATGATAGAGATATGAAATCATAAAATCTTGAATATCTTTAAACATTTTCTGGTCCTCAAAAATATTGTATGTGAAAGAACTGACAACTCAGCAGGTTAAATGCATTAGCCAGAAATAACAGTAGGAAGGAGCTGAGCAGCAAGAAGGAGAGTAAGCTTATGGAAACCATCTACTGTAAGCAAGGGAAAGTTGCTTAAATGAGGAGGCAGAAGCAAATACAAAAACTAAACAATGTGCTAGTTTTTTTGCTGTTGCCACACATAAGTTCTTGTAGAAACATCAAGTACTTGGATCTACCTACTCCTACTTTGCAACTGATTGCAACTTGAATATTCATTGCCCGAAAGCTGTATAATAGCCTAGTAGATTCCTGAACAATTTTAATTTTGTCCTGTACATGTACATTCCAGTGACATTTTCACCATGGCAAAGACTGTCAGGCACATACAAATAAAAAAGACATATAATACAATTAATTCAAAATTGATCAGATGAATGCTGTGAAAGTCTTCCAAGGATTGACAAAAAAACCTGAGATAAATTAGAAAGTCAAAGGAGAGGAGAAAAAAATTCATGCAGAATGAACATGGAACAAAGAGCAAATTTTGAATAACAATTTCAGACAAATTTAAAAAAAAAATAAAAAGGAAGATATAGGATGGTAACCTTTTTCTTAAGAAAAGTATACATGTAGTTTATATTTGAAAATGTGACAGTGGAGGTCATTTATCATGTTTTGAAATAAGACTAGAGCAAAAGAAAAACAAAAGAAATATAAACAAATTGATAGTCTCTGGCTGAAAAAACATATAGCAACATATAGGAGTTGTGAACACCAATTTACATGAGAAGAGTTGAGTAATCTAAATTGTTAAAGTTCTGAATTAGTAAATTTAGGCTCATTACATAAGAGAAATAAATCAAGAGATGTATTAGTTCTGTGGTTAAGGCACAGCTTTATACTTTATATCCAGTAGGGAAAAAGGAAGAATTTAGAGAAAAAAAATCAATCTTTGGCTAGGTCTGTGTGTGGTAAATATAACGGGATTGCAGATGTGAGTAGGGCTCTTTGCAATTGTGTTCATAACCTAATTACGGTGGTAATTAGGACACAGGTAAAACCACAAAAGGAAAAAAAAGGATGTTAAATTTCAAAGAGTGAGTTTTAGAAGAATGTAAAAGCACAGGATGAAATCAAGTAGGATAAATCAATAGAGATAAAGGACACAGAGGGAAATGGAAAACATTCAAAGATAAATTAATGTATGCCCAAGGGTTATGCATGTAATCTAGCTAAAAATACACCAGAAATAAAGAAGGCTAATGTTGATGAACAAAGAAGCACAAATCTGAAAATATACACTTGAGCTATATCCAAGGGACTGTGTAAAATGAATACAGCTGAAAAACAAAAGGTCATAGATGAAGCTAATAATACATTTAACAAATAGCAAGAATACATTTTCCATTAAAAAAATATATACATTTCTCAAGGCAGAAAATAAAATATTCTTGGATGTGGAAATAATCAGAAGAAGATAAAGACCAAAATAATTACAGGCAGTGGGATATTAAGTGTATGATGCTGAAAGAAATAACAAAAACTGTCAAAGATATTTTGGACTCAGAGCAGAAACTGCAACTCTGATATTTACTTTTTACAATCCTGCATTAGCATGCTGGAAGGGACTATATGAAAATCCTAAAATCAGTTCTAAATGCCTTTTGTAAATTCAGCCATTTAAACAGCCAATTTATGGGTGCTTTTATAAGTAGTGTGTATGTTATTAAGCGATTGACCTCTTGTTACCATTGATTTCTGTCCTGTTTTTTTATCTAACACCTCCTTAGAAAAACAGCAATAGAAAACGACAAATAGCGCAAATCCTCAGAGATACACTGCGTACCTACTGTGTACATAGCTCTGACTAATATCAGGAGAAGTCATGAATTCCTAAAGTTTCAAGTTAGCAAGTTGAGAAAAACTTTAGAAAAATTTAAACTACATTTCAAGCAACTGTGTTAAACAAAAACAGCACCAGATTTGCCAAAACCATACTGGAGTTCAAAACAGTGAATCAGTTTTACCTCTCTGTGTGGTAACCAGCATGGCCAAAGCCCAGCCTGCCTGATTCAAGTTTTTCAGTGAAGTCACTTAAGATCTGAATTTTCCTGAGAGCCTGCTTTCTTCTTCCACCAAATATAAAGGGAGTATCTGTACTGGGAAGTCTAAAAAGGATCACAATTTACTGTATGGGGTTTGCATGGCCAGGTTTTGGTAGTGGGGGGGGCTAAAGGGGTGGCTTCTGTGAGAAGCTGCTAGAAGCTTCCCCCATGTCTGACAGAGCCAATGCCAGCCGGCTCCAAGATGGACCCGCCGCTGGCCAAGGCCGAGCCCATCAGTGACAGTGGTAGTGCCTCTGGGGTAACGTAGTTAAGAAGGGGGAAAAAAAACCTGAGCAACCCCCACACTAGTTGCAGCTGGAAAGAGGAGTGAGAATATGTGAGAGGAACAACTGCAGACACCAAGGTCAGTGCAGAAGGAGGGGGAGGAGGTGCTCCAGGCACCGCAGCAGAGATTCCCCTGCAGCCCGTGGAGAAGAGCATGGTGAGGCAGACTGTCCCCCTGCAGCCCATGGAGAATGATGGTGGAGCAGATATCCACCTGCAGCCATGGAGGTCCATGGCTGAGCAGATATCCATCTGCAGCCCCTGGAAGATCTGAGCAGGCTCCTGGCAGGACCTGTGGCCCCACGGAGAGAGGAGCCCACGCCAGAGCAGGTTTGCTGGCAGGACTTGTGACCCCATGGGGGACCCACACTGGAGCAGTCTGCTCCTGAAGGACTGCACCCCGTGGGAGAGACCATGCTGGAGCAGTTGGTGAAGAGCTGCAGCCCGTGGGAAGGACTCATGTTGGAGAGGTTAGTGGAGGACTGTCTCCTGTGGGAGGGACCCCAGGCTGGAGCAGGGGCAGAGTGTGAGGAGTCCTCCCCCTGAGGAGGAAGGAGTGGCAGAGACAGCGTGTGATGAACTGACCGTAACCCCCATTCCCTGTCCCCCTGTGCTGCTGGGGGGGAGGAGGGAGAGGAGTTGGGAGTGAAGTTGAGCCTGGGAAGAAGGGAGGGGTGTAGAGAAGGGGGTTTTAAAGACTTGGGTTTATTTCTCATTTTCCTACACTGATTTGATTGGTAATAAACTAAATTAATTTTCCTGAAGTCCAGTCTGTTTTGCCCGTGACGGTAATTGGTGAGTGATCTCTCCCTGTCCTTATCTCGACCCAGGAGCCTTTTGTTATATTTTCTCTCCCCTGACCAGCTGAGGAGGGCAGTGACAGAGCGGCTTTGGGGGCACCTGGCCTCCAGCCAGGGTCAACCTGCCACACTTACGCACTTAACTGAGGTGCATAAAGATGTGGGAGGGTAAATCAGGTCCAAATATAGTTTATTATCATAATTACAAAAACAATTGTTCTCTATAGATAGTAATGAGATGAGAAAATCGAATTACTAACTGTCTGAATTAAGTTGATAAATGCACTACCATATAGTAGGTAGAATGGATCCAGGGAGACAGGGAGATAGCTGCTTGAAAATGAGTAATTGATAATCATTTTACACCAGTAGGTCTTACTTGCTACAGCCCATAAACTGTCTTTCTGTAATTTTCCCAAGTATATGACCCACTTTTTTTTTTACCCAACTAAGAAAATATCTAGGCTTGACAGAAATTCTGTTCATCCTTGATAAAAAGTAATTAAAAAGCTAAAATATAGGGCAAGAAAACTTCATGTGCCAGGAAGCAAGCATTCAGAAATCTCTTTAGCTGGAGGAAGAAGGAGAGGGAATTGAGTTTATTTTTCCGTTTTGAACCTGATCCTCTTGGTCATTGCACTTCTTTTTCCATTTCATGTTAATGTCAAAAAAAAATCATATTTCTTTTCAAAGCTGAAAAGAAACTAAATTAAGCTTATAAAATTATCTAATGAAACTCAGAAAAAAGTAAGGTGGAAATGGAGTGTGTTTAGGAAACCCTTTCCAGATGACAAAAGAATCCAAAACAAGCATTCATATCACCTAAGATTAAGACCACCTAACACTCAGGTGAGATGAACTCTGCCTTAGCAGTGCCTGTTTCCCTCTATAGACTAAGGGAGAAAAGGATGACAAAATAAATCTGTGTTTTGCCAGAGGTATCTCAATTGTAAATTTTTATGAGATGATGTACTCAAGCCAAACTCTTCAAGTGTTCAGACCCGCTGACCGAGCAACCGTGTTTCATCTTGTTACCCATAACAGCCACATGACACTTTTACCTTTATTGTAAGATTAGTATTATCCACTCTAACCTTAACATTTTTCACAAAATTTGACATAGTTGAAAGTCTGAAGCACACAGTTTAAGACTTCATACTTTACTCTCCCCAAAATACCACTGATGCTTTGTAGATGTGAATCCTGACCTTACTGTATAGGTCTTTAAAAAAATGTGAGAAAGTGCAAATGTTTTTTTCTTGAATAATATATGCCATTATAATATGTACTAATAGTAAATTATGATTTGACTTTTTTAGTAGTGGGAACACACCTCTGATGATGTAGACAATCAACATTTTCCTTTTCTTTGAGCTATGCTAGTCAGAGAAGAAATGGTTAGTGAGTTTTATTCACAGGATGAAGCAATCGGAAACTTATTGTACCTAAGTGTGATCTATTACCACAGTGCAAAAGAAAACTACATCCTAGAATGCACCAGTAAAATATTTTCATTAAGGAAACAAAATAATCAAACCAATAAAAGGCAGTTTGTAGTCAGGAAAAAGAGTCCAAAATGGAACTGGTAGGGAATGGTTGTGAGTAGCCTCCAGCTCTAAGCAGAGCTACAAAAATGAAGCATGGAAGAGAGCAAGAAAACACTACTGTTGTCTGTATGGGTGGTGGGTTGACCCTGGCCAGCAGCCAAGTACCCACCCAGTTGCTCATTCACTCTCTTCCAGGAGGATGGGGGAGAGAATTGGAAGAGCGAAAGCTGAAAACCTGTGGGTGAAGATAAAAAATGTTTACTAGGTGAAGCAAAGCTGTGTGTGAAGCAAAGCAAAATAAGGTATTCCCATCAGCAGGCATCTGGTTAGCCATTTCCAGGAAAGCAGAGCCTCAGCACGTGCAATGGTTACTTGTGAAGACAAACACCATAACCATGAATGTCACTCCCTTCCTCCTCCTTTTCTTGAACTTTAATTGCTGAGCATTACATTATGTAGCCCAAAATATCCATCCGGTCAGTTGGGGTCAGCTGTCCCAGCTGCGTCCCCTCCCAGGCTCTTGCCCACACCCAGCCCACTTGCTGAGGGTGCCGCGTGAGAAACAAAGAAAGCTTTGATGCTCTGCAGGCACTTTTCAGCAATAGCCAAAACACTGGTGTGTTATCAACACTGTTTTAGTCTCAAATCCAAAACACAGCACCATATGGGCCACTATGAAGAAATTTAACTCTATCCCAGTCAGACCCAAACAGTACATTATCTGAGAAACAAGCATAAGGAAAGAAAAGAGAAATTCAAGGTAAAAAATGATGGCACAATAATATTTCTTTTTTTCCTGGGAGTTAAAGAAAGGCTTTGCAAAAACAGAGCAGTGAGATTCTGAAATTCCTTTTCATTCAAGTAGTGAGAACAAAATTCATTGTTTTTAAGGTGCAGCCTGATAATCTTATGAAAAGCATTTGTCATGGTTTAACGTGGCAGGAAGCTAAAACAACCACACAGCTGTTTGCTCACTCCCCTCCCTCGTTGGAATGGGGGAGAGAATCAGAAATAAAAAGGTAAAACTCATGGATTGAGATAAATACAGTTTAACAGGACAGGAAAGGATAATGATGATGATGATGATGATAAAGAATGATGAAAGAATATGCAAAACAAGTGATGCACAGCACAATTGCTCACCACACAGAGCTGATGCTCAGCTAGTTCCTGACCCACACCACCTCCCGGCCGACTCCCCCAGTTACATATTGAGCATGACATCATGTGGTATGGAATATCCTGTTGGCCAGTCTGGGTCAGCTGCCCTGGCTGTGTCCCCTCCCAGCTTCTTGAGTGCCCCACACCTTCTCGTTGGCAGGGCAGTGTGAGAAGCTGAAAAGTCCTTGACTGCTTGGCAACAACTAAAACCATCAGTGTGTTACTAACATTATTCTCATCCTAAATCCAAAATACAGCACTATACCAGCTGCTAGTAAGAAAATTAACTCTATCCCAGCTGAAACCAGGACAGCATTATATCATAAGAGTCTTGAAATACCAAATCTCACTGACCCACATCTCTTCTAGTCCTTTGTTGTTTAGAGAAGTTTTTTGAAAATAAATATATTAACATTGCAAAAATTGCTTTTACTCCCTTTTCTCTTCAAGAACAACCAACAAATAGTGAATCTGAAACTGTCTACAGGTAATTTGGAATTAACGAAGCTATTTTATATCTGTTCTCTCAGACACTGGTAGCTTTTTAGCTGAGGTAACACAGCTCAGAACAGTGTAAGAAAAGCCACTCATCAAGAAAAGTAAAATATTCTGTCAGTTAGCATGCACTGGGGTCCCTGCTGCTGCGTTCTGCCAATAATTTAAAATGTGTTTAGGTGTATCTGCAATGACTGCAGGTCAGATATCACCTAAAACCAAAAGAGCAAAGGAACTTCGCAGCCAGTGGGTGAGTGAAGTCCGCTTCCAGGCAGAGGACATATAAATACCATGGAGCAAGAAGATCCTTCAGATAGTCTGCCCAGTCACATCTCCTTGTTGATTCCGAGCTCAAAGCAGGGATGGAAACCAGCTTCTTTTTATCTTCTGAAGTGTGCAATTTGTCTCCAGTGGTTCTAGACAACTTCATTCTGTGCGCTCAATCTATTTACAGTAGTTGCAATAGGCTGAAGCAATATAGAGTCTCTTCTGTGGAAGATGGAAATACCTACTCCTCACTGCAGAGAGAGACACTCCTTAAGCTCTCTGACAGTGTCCTCACTCGTCAGTGACTTCTCCATCTTTTCAAAGGGAGGCGGTGAAGCATATAATTTATAAACTGTTTTAATGGGGTATCACACTGTTTTTAAGAGGACATTTGGAGGAAGATAAATCATTAGGGCTGTTTTATGAGCAAAATCTGACAGCAAAACTGAACTAACTCCACATATGGGGGTATAGGGTCCATATTTTTCATGTTTTCTATATTTTTAGAAAGAAAAAATTTTAAAAAATACTTTGCAAAGTTAAAAAAGGCTGTATATCTCTTCATCCCCTTGTTTTTGACAGTTGAATTAAAGTGAGGTGGGAAGTCTGGCTTCTGTCGAAGGACTTCATTAATATGCCTCAGATAAAGCTTACTGCTGCTTCCTTAGAAAAGGGCATTGTAATACCAAGAGAAAATGTATTCCTACCGTATTCAAAAACAGGACAATAAGATCATCACTCTGATTGAAACTGAATACAACAGTCTTTGCCCTGGGATTCTCTTCTGCCTGATAAGCACTCACAAGAAATATTTGTTAAAAAAAAAAGCTACATAAAATCTCTCTGAATTAGATTCTCCTAGTAGCTTTCCCCACATTAATACTTCTCTCTGCTCTGAGGTGCTACATATCTTCACAGCTTTGGAAAATCCATGCTGGAAGGAATGAGACATACTGGAATTTGCACCCTGTCACTCGTCCAGAGATGTTGGTGCCCACCTTTGCAGAGCACAAAGACTGGCTGAAGCTTCAGACAAAAGAATCAATCCATCCTTCTCTTCATTGAGAGTACCTTTAGCAGGTGTTCCCTTTGATTTTGCTACTTCTTCACAATCAGCACGAAGATTACGTGTTAAGAGGGGATCACTCTTTCCTTTGTTGACAGCTAGAAGAAAAAGGCTGAAAAATCAGTCACAAAGGCACTTCTTAATTTTGAACTTTCCCTGAATCTCCTTTAGTCTAAAACAGATAATTCCAGAAACCAGAAATCATCCAGAGTGGAGAATGCTTCTAGAAGTCTTTTCTTTGCACTAGAATGCATCAGTGTCAAGGGGTATGAGTTTTACTCCAAAGAAAAGTTAAGATATACCCACAACAAAGGAAAAAGTCTGCTATACATATCATGAATGAATGCAATAGAAACTTTTCTCAAAAAAAAAAAAAAAAATCTATTTTCTAAGCTTACATATATGTGGTAGAGAAATAATGTCATGCAGCACATTTTAGATCTCAGATCTCTCAACAAATCTGTAGGGAGATCAGTGTTGCATATGGACATACCTAAAATTCATCATTATAGGTTCTTCATTATAGGAGCTTCATGTTCCCCTGGATATATGTGTGACACATACTCCAGCTTCTATTACAGTAAAAACCATTTAAATTCAGGGTGGGCTTTGTTTCATGTAAACTTTTCCCTTCAAGCATGTCATTTAGCTTTCTTCACATCTTATGTAGGACCTGTCATTCACTGATTGCACCTTTGGAAACCTAGTTTTGAATAAACTGGTGTTTGTTAATACTCTCTCAACATTTCAGTACCCAGAAGAATCTATCAGAAAACAGGCAATATTAGAAAAATGAGGCACAAGAACAAATTTCCCAATACAAAAGCTCAAGAAGTCCACTCAGGAGCTAAGCCAGATCCCTGGCCCAATTAAATGCCGTATCAAATTCAAAATTAATGTACTCATGGCTGTTGATGTGGAGTTTGATAAAAGGGTTTCATGCAATAAGATATAATCTTTAAGATTCTTTTCAAGTATGTGCAGTAAATAATTTAGTTTGTCTTTGGTTCCTGTACTCCTAAATGGGCAGTGATGCTCATTGGTAGTCAGAGAGCAGCAAGTTATATTCTGCTTTCTCTGGGTCTGCTCTGGTACAACCCTTTCATTTCTAGAAAGAGTAGAAAGTAAGGACCTCTTGTCATATGCTCCTCTTCAGAACCATTTTAAGCTCATTGTTGAAAAAGAACAGTATAATTTAGAGACGATTTAATGGCTGTTGAGCAGCCTTGCTGTGCAGCATATTTGGGAAGGAGGAATGCAGACTGCCTGCTATGGAGCTGGGGATCAGGAAGCTCCCTCTGTAGAGACTCCAGACCAGTAATGACTAGCTCCCCTGGAAGCCAGATATTTTATGTAACCCTTCTCAGGTTACCCCTACACTAGGCAAATATTCCCAGGCAAGAAACATCACTGTCTATAGCAGTTAAGTCTGGATCCCTTTGTTCTTTGCTAACAAGCACTCTCCCATTCAATTCCCGGGCACAATTTGGCTAATAAGCTCCACAAACTTTTCCCAATTCACATGCAACCACAGAGAAAAGTCTTGATGCAGTCCACTTTTAGGTGAACATCTCCCATGGGGATGACTGCTGCAGTGCCCAGCTCCAGAGGGACGGGCATAGGTCTGAGCAAGCAAGTACCCACTCTAATTCATTTACGAGGAAAATCAAAGTGTCCTGTCTCTCCACAGCAATTTCTTTTTCAAAATGTTGTTTCTTTAGGAAATTTCCACAGTTGAAATCAGGAAAAAAGGCTAAACATTCCTGTGTGACATGCCTGTCAGTGTTTAAGAGGCATTTGTACAATGCTCTTAATAATATGCTTTGACTTTTGGTCAGCCCTGAAGTGGTCAGGCAGTTGGACTAGGTGATTGTTGTAGGTCCCTTCCAACTGAAATAGTCTATTCTATTTTATTCTATTCTATTCTATTCTATTCTACATCAGATGGAATGGAAATTTGTAACATGATTAAAAGAAGTTTTAAGAAAAACTAAATGCTCTTGTTATTCTTATACCAGAAGAATATTTCCATATACATATTTAAAACAGAAATCAGCTTTTTCACTGAGAAAAAACCATTTATTTCCCAAACGTTAGTTGATAAATATTCCCAAAAGCCAGACTTGTTTCAGAAAGGAATTTAGCATCAGCTGGCCACAGGTAAGGAGGGTGAGGATACCCAGTATATCCAAAAGAATTGAATGGGCATGAGACAAAGACAGTTGATGCCCAGCATGGCTGCCGGAGCCAACAAGGCAGGTAGACCCCAGCTGACTTTAGCAGAGCCATTCAGTTGTCTCTATCCCGGACTCCCGCTCTAGCAGTGTGTTTCAGCTCAGGCATGGCACCAGACCCATGCTGGCTCTGTACATTCGTTCCATTCTGCCTCTTAGCAATAATCCACTGGACCAGGAGCGCTCCTGGAAAACAGCGCAGAGACATGGAGAAGGCAAGCTCTATGAGTTATCATGCCGTGCCAGTCAGCTCTTTACCTCCTCTCCTAAGCCAGCTGTGCCAGACGTGGACTTGCTTTCTGCAGAGCCATTTGATTGACTCTGCATGCTGCAACGAGATGAAATGATCTAAGTTTAGGCTCTGTAAAGTGTCTGAACCGTTTCTGGGCCAACTTGACCCTGGAAACTATGGAGTCACCATCCCACAGCACTGTATATTAGCACACAAGCCCTGCCAGAACAGACCTGGCTCTGCAAGGAGCCAGCTCAGTGTCCCTGCATCTGCAGTTCAACTAACCCACAACTTGTAAACCACCCACAAATAATTGAGAGTTGACGGGGTAGAATTCATTTCATCCATGCAAATTCTCATTAATCTGCAATTTCTAAGCAGGAAACTGGAGGGAGAGAGGGAGGGTAAAGGCCATTCTACTGAAGTGAATCCAAGTGAAACATTAAGAAAGCCATTACATTAAATTGCAGGAATAAAACACGAAGCAGGACAGTTTTGAAAATTAAACAAGCCTCTGTTCTCATAGGCTGTGGTATGAATTATATCTGGTCATTTTCTGTGTGGCTCCTATGGTTGGGATAAGTGGAAGAAACTTACTACAAGGACTGGAACAAAGTGGATTCCTTATCACAACTGTCAAACCAAAAATAATCTGGCCAAATGCTGCCACTCATTTAACAAGAGAAGTTTTGAAAATAATTCTTGAATTTATTATTGAACAGCCTTCTCTGTTCAACAGAGCTGCTTTACACAATCACTCAGTTATGTCATTTTTGCATATATATGAAAATAACCATTCAGTCTCCAGTGGTCTTATTATTCACTCTCAACAGTGTATTTAAGTGCATTGCATTTCATCTTAGAACAGGGAACATAAATACTTTTCATAGTACCCACTGGCAAGCCCTACTTGATGTGGCATAACTAGCCAACTGATTTTTAAGAGGTGGTTGTTGGGCAACTCTTCTCAAAAACACTGAATAAATGGCAGTGTAGTTCCTGTTTCCATGGGGATATGGCATCAAAATAAAAACATTATCTTATATGTGTCAGGCAACGGACCTCAAAGGGAACAGAAGAGAACTTCTGGGATGTTAAGATATAGAAAAGGATTGATTGGAAAGGCAAGGCTGCTAATTATAAATAAGAAAAAAATGCTTAAGCTTGCTGATCCTTTATGAGAAATAGCTCAGCTGCTAAGAATATATCTGACATTTCATAGGGGCTTGGTCTGTTCACTCAGCATAAAAGGGAACAAATATGTTGTTTATACTTTAAAGCATCCAAATGGCAACACCTTTATGCCCTAAAGAAATTCTGGAGAAAGCTAAAGAAAACAAATATATTCCTTTTCTTACTTTGGCATGCTACTTAAAAACTTAGCTGTCCTGAAAAGAAGTGATAAAGTTGCAACAAGCATTCAATTGCATTAAATTCCTGGACTGTATCCATCCTAACAACAAGCCACTGTTATCGGGGGGAGAAGAGTTGGGTGTATTCTCATGGCAGCAAGGTGGTGTCCTATGAAGGTGCCAATAAAAAGGAAAAAAAATCTAAGTAGAGCTTTGCCGGTACATATGGTGTAACTTTGAAAAGCAGCCTCCAAAGTTTATTCTAGAAGTATCTGCAGGACACAGATTGCTTATGTTAAAGTAAATCCAATCCATGAGAGATCACCTAAAAATAAATTACTGATATTTATTCCAGTATTTCTATTCCCAGTGAAGTCAGTGGTCAGCCTCAGTCATTGGCAGCAGATAATATAAGCATATTTATGAAGAAAAAGTAGAAATATCGATAGAAATAGCTACAGAACTAGAGATACCTGTCTTGATATCTCTGAACGGATGAAACCTCCTGCTGTGGATTATTTGTGGGGCACTCATTTTACCCTCTTTCCCGAAGGAAGTCTGCTGACATAGGGCTTGAGTGCTAATGAGTTCCTGCAATTCCCATAACTGGTATAACAGATGCAAAACCCCATCCGAATCAAACATTTGGCTACAGGAGTAACAGGAAGAAGCATCTGTTTTTTGGCAAATGAAGCACTGCTCAGCATTTCAGTGCAGGAGAAGAAAAAAACCACTGTGAAACCCAGCATTAATGTACAAAAGATGTAGTTATTTTAAAGCAATAATGAACAAGCGAAGTCATATCTCTTAAGAAATAGAACTCAAAGCAACTATGAAAATCCTCTCTCTCACGCATGCTGGCACTAAAAGCAAAACCTCTGGATTCTGTGTACAAGACAGCAGCATGATGCAGCTTTGTGTTTAGACAATGATGCTACTGGCTGGGAACATTTCTGTGAAAACATACGGAATTAGATGAAGAGATAATCGGAAAAAGCTAGTTTGACTCACTAGACAATTATTTTTGTTTGAATATGACAACCAGGAAAGGGACGTTTTTTAATCTAGCAGTTCCTCTAGCAAAGGTGTCATGACTTTCATATGAGCCCTGGGAAATGTATCATTTATGTACAGCTTTTAGCACTTTTTCACTCGCTAGCAATACTGTTACCGATATCCCAGTGATCTGGAAGAACAGAACACCATGCAACCCTGAATTACTATAAATTCAGTTCTGATTAGTTGCTTTACTAACTTATAACACTTTACACGATCCTTGCCATTGTGGAGTTGTTTTACGTGATCAGAAAAAATGTCAGTGCTTGAAAGGAGGCATATGAAGTCAGGCAAGTGTCTTAAAGAGCTCTTTGGTTTGCATTAGGAGAAAGGATTTGAAAAAGAAAGCTGTATTTTCAGCCTTAATATTTGATTTGTAAGAACTGCTACCTACCTCTTGAATAGTTTTCCCAAATCCTTATTGAGTTCAGTTGCTGTTATTTTTTTCAAATTCCTTTCGGTTCTTGAATTCCTACTGCTTCAAACAGAAACTTGAATTATTCTCAGTTCAGACTGGATATTAATTTTGCTATCCATTTCTAAAGATGCTGCTTTTAACAAGTTGTTCTTTATAATTTCTTTTCTAAAGGAAGCGATTTAATTTAATCTTCTGTGAATTCTTGATACTGGCTTAAATTGAACAGAAACTATGAGTGGGCAGTAGAAACAGGATGGGGAGAACTGGGGATGGCGGACGGGACTCACACAGGGAATGTATTTTCTTCCTGGGTTCTAAATCATCCTCTCTTTCTCTATAAATTATCTTCTGTTTCAGTTTAATTTTCAGCTCTTATTTTTCTGTATTGGCATTTGCCTGTACTTCAGGGCCATTATTCAGGAATTTATCTCTCAGCCCTTCCACAGGCATGCCATCCCAGGATCTGTTGATAACTCCAGCTCACAGCATGACGAAGGCCTGGTCTCACATCTTATCCTCACAGGCTGGAAAAAAATATATATTCTTAAATATGGCCTAAAATAATGTGGAGATGAGAGAAAAGTTTAGAGGGATTGCACATTTTTTAAACACAGCATAATTGGCTGCCTCCCCACCATCTTGACAGGTTGCCCAAAGCCCAACTTCAACCTGACAGCTCCATGGCCCTTGCCCTTCTCGGCTCCTCAACCCAGGACCCCACATCCACACATTTCCTTCATTTCTCCTCACCATCTCCAGACCAGGAAACTAGCCTTGTTTCTGTTTTCCCCTCTGCTTCCACCTGTTTCCTCCCTGTACTCCAAACCCTGTTCCCACGCTCCCCAGCATTGCACCACCCACTTGCCAGCTAGCGAGGCAAGGTCGCTCCCCAATCCCAGAGCTGCCAGCTCCTCGACTGTCACCACTAATTGCCGTCTGCAGGTTCTGTTCATGACACTGACATGGAAATACACAATTTCCAGCCCCAGAAGCACTAGTTCTCAAGCAGATGTCTTCACGGTCTGGCCAAGATTTGCTCTGCGTCCTGTTACTCTGGGTATCTCATCTCCTGCACAGACAGCAGTGCTGTTTCGCTGTGCTGCCTTTGTGTTAACGGAACAGACATACACACTTCAGGGGTGTGATGCATCATACCCTAACATTGGTATCTAAATTAGATGAGCTGGTGGTCCTGTGCAACCAGGACACCTTTAGTAATCTTCACAGCGTGCACATTCCTATGTAACGGGGCTCTAGTGTAGGACTGTTCTGCTCTGCCTACAGCATCTAATCACCTTAAGGCTGTAACTGCTTCTTATGAGGTAAAAGGAGAGGGGAAATGATGCACACGGACATCTACCACTACTTGGTGTCTTTATTTTACTCTCCTGAAAGGGGTAGTTACAAGGTTCAGTTGTCATAATGAAGGGCAAGTCCTTTCAGTTTGATTTGTTTGCTATCTGCCCTAGCAAACCCATGCCTAACTGCCCTAATTTTCACTTCAGAATATATAGCGGAAAGCAAGAGCTGCAATGAACCATTCTACCATACAGAATAAAGATATGACTATATCTATACCCACTAGCTTGGCTATAGTTTTGATGATGCTGCAAAAATGTTTCCTGCTCCTGAATTATATATATCAATGTTGCTTTTGCAGCATTTTTTGCAACCCTATTCTGACTATTTGGCATAATTTGGATTTGTCCATAACATATATAATAGAAAGTACATGTTCATGTGTCTCATTCATTTTTTTCCAACAATAAAGACTTGTGAGTGAGTACAGGCAGCAGTTCAAGGGCACACAGTATTACAGTGCAGAAGGAGGGAACTGAGAAATGACATTTCATTAGTTAATTAATTCAGTCAGTGATTTTATGCTTACAGTGTCTGTAATTTCTTTGAGGCTGTTCCAGATATGCAACTAAGCCACAAGTCCTCATTCTTTCCTGTTCTTTCCCTTACAATGCAGGCTTCTTTGATGAAATAAAAATCAAATATAGCTATAGTAGTCAGGGTGGTTTAAAACTGAGCTGGGGACATCCAGAACAGAGAACACATCTGTCTATAACCGGAGCTGTTAGCTATCTCTAGCTATTGGTTGTCAATTAGACATAACTGAGCACCCATAACACCCATTGTTCAGTAGATTATTTTAGCAAAATGATCAAAAAAAGACTGTAGCCTCTCTTGTCCTCGGATTTCTTTAAAGAGGAAAACTCTTTTTATCTCTTTTTTTCTTTAAAGAGTGGAACTGCAAAAACTAAATATATTGTCATGTTGAATCAAACTAACTAGTTTACTAAACTATGTCAAGGAAATAATTAACAGGTTGTTGGGTTTCTCTCCAGATGTCCCCCCCCTTTCTCACGTTAAATGCTACCTATTAAATTAAGGACTGCAGAATATTGTTGTTGTTAACAGTAATGTTATTACTGTTTTACCACATTTTGTGATGTTTGCAGATGCAAGGGATTTTTTTAATTTTTAGGGAAAAAAAAATCACAAGGAGGATGGTCAAATGCTGGAACAGGTAGTCCAGAGAGGCTGTGGATTTTCCGTCCTTGGAGATATTCAGTACTTAACTGGGCTTGGCCCTAAGCAACCTGAGCTATTTTTGAAGTTGAATCCATCCTCAAAAATAGCCCTAATGACCTCCAGACATCCCTTCAAATCTAATTATCTTTAGGACTAACAGATGATAGTCTTAATCCAATATATGAAACCTGTGCTTTAAGCAATTTGCTCTGGAGTGTTGGTTCACTAAAACTCTCAAATTTGAGGTAAAGTCAAACTATTCAGGATGATTTTTAGACATATGGTGCTTGGGTGTGTTTTGGTTTTATAATTTTTTTAAATATGATCTGTGGGCTGTAACTTTTAGTGCAATTAATGGTGAGATGCTGCTGAAGGAGACTTGAAAAGCTCTTGCTTGATCTTGTGTAGTTACTTCAGGTATGTAGCTTGTGGTCTTTTGTACTCCTTAAACCTTGTTTTTAAGGAGAGGAATTAGTTAAACTAAATACAGATTACTATGTATCTAAGCTGGGCATCTTAAGCTTATTTTTAATATTTGTATTACAGGGTAGATCACCTCATTCTGGTAGAGATGGCTAAAATAAGTCAAATGAATTGTACTTTCAAAGTCTGTTTCTGTCAAATGAGAGCAGAAGTTGCCTAGATTAATTGGTTAGCTCAGCTCCAAACATCTGCACCACAGATACCTGAAGTTAGGTGAGATGGATTCCATCTAAGATTTTGGTAGTTTAGAATCATGTGGCTTGGGAAAATATGTATTCTGTGGACATTTCTGAGCCTCTGTTGCTTAGTTTTCTGTAACTGCCAGGGTGATTCATGCTCAGTTCAGGAAGCCTTTGATCAGGGGCCATAGCAAATCATGTCCAGGAGAAATTTTGCTGAAAAATTCTGTTTCCCATTCGCTCCCCTGGGACATAAGGACTGTTGCATGGTTTAGGAGAAGGTCTTGATTTAGAGGTGCTGAAAACTGAACACACTACTGAAGAATAGAGTTAGAGATTTTTATCTTTTTTGTTTAAAGGAGAAATATTCTGCACTTGATTCCAGGCTTCTAATGAACCTTTTCAGATGGAATTTAGGAAAGGACTCTGCTTTTGACTCACTTCATTGGTTATGTGTAGTATCTGCTGGAAAAGCAGGATATCCAGGTATGGATTGCCTGGTCATCATGCATGTAGCTGTGAGAGTTCCTAGAGAATCTTAACGTGACAGAGAAAAGCTTAGAAACTGGCTGTCTTCAAAAATGATACTGTCTCTGGTTTATCTTTGCCCCATCGGATACATCCACTGTCTTTTCCACTGTCAGCCTTAGATTGTTGTTATTATTTCTGTAAATGTGAAAACAGTCAAAGCCCTGAATGGAGGAAAGCTGGGAGTGTAGCTTATGGTCTTGCTGTCTTTTGGGGAGGTGGAAAGATACTTAGTTCATCTGCAGAGAACTGTTCCTTCATTTTAGCTTTTCCTCCCTTTTAGAATATACCATTATGTCCCTCTTCTATTTCTTTGCATGTGCCATGCTGCCAGGACTGAAGCTGTGCTAATTCTTCATTGTAAAATGAAGAAATAAATGGAATTTTCCTCATTTCACTTGTCCTTACATAACTGAAAATTGAACCCCTATAAATCAAAAGGAATGAATCTCCCTTCTCTGTAAGGATTTAGGTTGAAAATCCATGGAGAGCAATGGTACAGGTGTGAAAAGAAACCAAACGTTCCTTTCATTCAGCTCAATATTAAAAGAGAAATTTGAGGGATGCGTCTGTTGAGGAATGCAGAATGAAACAAAACAACTAACGTGCTGGAAACTGAATCCACTGAGTGGTAGAAAGCTCTAATAGTCATCCTTCTTCCTTTCAACTGCTCACCAATTCTATGTTTTTACCAAGAAACATGTAAGCAGCAGAAAAGAAACGTTTCATTTAGAATTTTCACTGCTAAATAAAGTTGCATTTACTTCACTTCTTAACTTTTTGTCTCACTTCAATTTTCTCTCTGTTGTGACAGTAACAGCAGTAACATTAATACATAATTAGATGGGTAGGAATGTGCTCAGAGTCAATAGCTTGTAATAGCTCCTTTGGAGCCATAATAAAGTATCATCTCCTATAGCAAATACATGCTTATGGACTTGTTAAAACAGACATTAGTTACCCAGTAGTCCATTATGGCTCCTTATAGTCTACCATTTCAGTAGATCTATATTTAGAGTCATATTGATCAGTAATTAAGAGACAGCATGGTGGCAAAATGGAAATATATCATAAACAATCTTAAAAAAGTAATTTATAGAAATGGTAAAAACATCAGGAACTGGCAAATGTCTTTTGCACTATTTTTGCTTTCATGTAGAAACCAATAAACTCAATAAAATTATAACTGATATTATAAGATTCCCCTGTGTAGGCTGAGAAGCTTACTTCCTCCAGAATTAATTTTTAAAACAGAGCTATTAAAACTAGGAAGGAGTCAGGCAAGTCACTACCGTGTATACAATCTTCATCTACTCATTGTAAAAATTAACTTTATCTGTGGTGAAAGTAAACACTGGTAAAGGGAATTCAGCCACTTTTAATTTAGCCATCTGGAGCTTTCCCATCTCTCATTAGTGTGTAATACCATACAGGTGAATTTATCCACTTTTCTATTTTACAACTATATTCATTGAAATACAATTATAATAATCAATTAATTACAAATAGTTAAAAGTCTCTATTAGAATACACCTAGAAAAGATGTTCAGGCACAATAATCTTTTAGACTATCCAAAGTGCCACAGTAGTACTAATCCCCTATGATTTTCACATGGTACTCAAGATATTAGGACGTGATTAAATGTAAACCCAGAAAGAACAGCTATTCCTCACTTGGTTTACATTTCCCTCCACAAGGGAACTGCAATATTATTACTTCTGTTGTGTGTAATGGAATTGTTTAATTCACAATAGCTCTTGCAAATGTAAAGATTTAGTTACCATGCCTGTACTCACTGATCAAAAGAGGGATGTTCTGTGTGAGCCTATTCTTCTAATTGTTCCAATCTCTGCATTAACATTAATTAGCAAATTTGTCTTTCAGTCTCTCCCACATGGGGCATGTTCAGTCAAGGTTGGGTCAGTAGGGAATTTAATTAATTTATCAGCAAATTGGATCTTTCATTAGGTGTCCTTGCTTTGTTGTTTTCCTCTTTTTTTTTTTTTTTTTTTGGTCCAGAAATTTTTGGTGGTTTATAAAACTGTAGGGTTTTTTCATCTACAATTCTCTGATGCAGAGGTTGTTAATGGAATGATATTGAACAGAAATACCTCATTTATAAAAAGGATCAAAACAGAGGTTCTGTCTGTCTCGCTGGTCATTTGTAAGCAGGTACTTCTGTTATTGGGAACTTTTTCCTGTGTAGGCTTGCGGTCTAGTGGGAATATTACTTTACAGTAAACCTGCCAATAGCTGGATGTATAAATGCCTGATATTTATGGCTTAAGTACAAAGGGTATCAGTGTGTGAGAATTCAATTCAACGAGGCTAATCTCAAATGCAATTAATGTTCACATTCTTATGTGCCCCTGTGGTAGTCCGTTTGCCCAAGGAATTTATTGGAGGTGATACATTTAATTAAACTTCTTGAAACACTTGGGCAATGATATCATTTAGGTGATAAGGCATCACTTTTGGAAAGTAGAAAGAGGAACAGCACAACTGTTGTATTCACTCTGTACTACTTTACCTTTGATGGAGGGTATGTGTGGTTCTGTGAAGGGTGTGTGTCAAGTGCTACTCGGAAAAGCTGATTTCCTCATGTTCTACCAAGCTGCTAAATAAAAGTCAGAATTGTTTTGATCTTGTGTCAATTTTGATTTAGCTTCAGTAAAGTAGTTGCTATATGTACTGTGTGAACAAAGGTGAATAAGCAATAAAATTTGCTAAACTGCTTATAGGAAAAAAATGTCGTTTGCTGTTTCATTGGGGATTATTATTTTGCTGATAGAAATCAATTTTTTTCTGCCTATTTAGCATCCATTCCTTATAACTTCTTAACCATATAACTTTTTAATTAAAGAGATATCCCCTTCCTTGCTACCAGCATCTTCCACCTGGTGGTAAAATACATGTTCTTACAGAAATGACAATATGAATTCTCATAGAAATTTTATTTTTACATTTTTCTTGTGCTTTTTTTTGGTAAAGTCAGGCTGTGCTACCCTCACTCTGTGCTGATTCTGCTCAAGACTGATATTCTAAGATAAATTATACAATGCATGAAATTATCATCAACGTTTGTCTTTAACAGCCCTGTTTACACAGTGTTGTCCAAACAGCTCAGCACTACAAGTAAAATCAGTGAAGGCTGGCTGGGTGACTAACTAAAAGTTTCCTTCATGTGCTGTATGTCTAAGAGTGAATTCAGGAGGGTAGTCAATGAGAGTTTAAATCCCCATAGCCTGGGTTTTGGATCCCACTGCTTAAAAAATTCTTATTGCAGGAGGAAGTGAAGATAAAAATACACGTGTAGGTTGGTCTCAGTAGGGCAAGAAAGGAGAGGAATTTCAGTTAATTGCTTGCATAGAATCATAGAATCATTTAGGACCTTTAAGGCTATCAAACCCAACTGTTAACCTAACACTGCCAAATCCACCACTAAACCATGTCCCTAAGCACCACATCTACACGTCTTTTAAATATCTCCGGGGATTGTGACTCAACCACTTCCCTGGGCAGTTTGTTCCAATGATTGACAACCCTTTTGGTGAAGAAATTTCTCCTAATATCCAACCTAAACCTCCCCTGATGCAACTTGAAGCCATTTCCTCTTGTCCTATCACTTGTTACTTGGGAGAAGAGACCAACACCCACCTGGCTACAACCTCCTTTCAGGCAGTTGTAGAGAGCAATAAGGTCTCCCCTCAGCCTCCTTTTCTTTCTCCAGGCTAAAGAACCCCTGTTCCGTCAGCCACTCCTCATCAGACTTGTGCTCTGGACCCTTCACCAGCTTCATTGCCCTTCTCTGGACACGCTCCAGCACCTCAAGGTCTTTCTTGTAGTGAGGGGCCCAAAACTGAACACAGCACTCGAGGTGCAGCCTCACCAGTGCCCAGTACAGGGGGATGATCCCTTCCCTAGTCCTGCTGGCCACACTATTCCTGATACAAGCCAGGATGCTGATGGCCTTCTTGGCCAACTGGGCACACTGCTGCCTCATATTCAGCCAGCTGTAGACCAACACCCACAGGTCTTTTTCTGCTGGGCAGCTCTCCAGCCACTCTTCCCCAAGCCTGTAGCGTTGCCTGGGGTTGTTGTGACCCAAGTGCAGGACCCAGCACTGAGCCTTGTTGAACCTCATACAGTTGGCCTCAGCCCATCAATGCGGCCTGTCCAGATCCCTCTGTAGAGCCTTCCTACCCTCCAGCAGATCAACACCCCCGCACACATTGGTGTCACCTGCAGACTGACTGAGGGTGCACTCCATCCCCTCATGCAGATCATTGATAAAGATACTAAACAGAACTGTCCCCAGTACTGAGCCCTGGGGAACACTACTTGAGACCAGCTGCCAACTGGATTTAACTCCATTCACCACAACTCTGGGCCTGGCCATCCAGCCAGTTTTTTACCCAGCAAAGCATACGCCCATCCAAGCCATGAGCAGCCAGTTTGTCCAGCAGAATGCTGTGGGAAATGGTGTCAAAGGCTTTACTAAAGTCCAGGTAGACAACACCCACAGCCTTTCCCTCATCCACTAAGCAGATCACCTTGTCATAGAAGGAGCTCAGGTTAGTCAGGCAGGACCTGCCTTTCATAAACCCATGCTGACTGGGCCTGATCACCTGGTTGTCCTGTATGTGCTGCATGATGGCACTCAATATGATCTGCTCTGTGGGCCTTGTAGATTCTGAATTATTTCAAAAATTTTCTACAACTACTCAAATATATGAGAAATATCTGGTGAGATAACTAGGAAAGTTTCCTTTGAAACTATAACCCCTAATATAAATTCAATTCATATTTCAAGATCGTCTTCACAACGAAAATTCCTCCTGAAGTCTATTAAAAAAAAAAAAGAAAGAAAAAGAAAACCATACACACAAAAAACCCGAAAACATTAATTATGAGATTCACGAGCACGGTTGTAAGACAGGCAGTAAATTCTGTAGCGACACCAGTGTCCCAGACGTGCTTGTTCTTTCAGAGAATGGAAGCATAAGAATTTTGATATGTTCATTCCATTCTTGTTATAGAAGCGTTTAGATTAAACTTTTCAAATACAGATAAAGACGCTTCCCAAAATATTAACCATTAGATGTGCTTTAGTAAGAATCATGAAAGATTAATCTCCTGAGTAAACAAAATCATTCTCTACCATCTTGTGTGTATGTGTCTCATTCAAAGAAACATAAAAAACATTAAATATATTTAATGAAAAATCTGCTGGTTTTATATGTATATGTACCAGGAAAAATCTGAGTATGTAAGGTTTTTCCTAGGGTGCTCTAGAGTGAACTTTTATAATAAGCATGGGAATCCCTTCAAATGGCAAAAGGGATAAACAAACAATACCTAAGTAGTGCTGAACATGCAGTGCTCTCATGGCTCTTCAAATCTGTGCAGGCTCAGTTGGAGAAGAAGGTAAATGCTTCTTGAATAATAGGAATGCTTTTTCTTCTTTTGCTTATGTACTGACACTGTTTCCATGATACAGAATACCATGGAGAGCTTATTTGTGTTTTAGAAATGCCACATTTCTCCTGAATTTAAACACAGGTTACAGTTGGGGGCTTATTTTCGTCTGTAGGGAAATGAATATAGAGAAATTTTTCATTTTTAAGAAAGTGTCTTAATACTTGATTAAAAAAAAATAAGGAAAGGGGATTAAAGAGACAATGACAAATGAGAATGTATGTGCTAATTGCAACCCAGCATGAGTCCATGCATCTTACCAGGTGTGAGTGTGCCAGTCTTCAATCAATCCACAGAGCTTCGCTGACGGTGAGGTTATAAGGTACCCCTCAGTCTCATTAGTTAGACTGTCTGTTCATCATGCGGTGATGTTGAATGCTGAATTTGAATGAAAGATTTCAGACATCCCAGTAGGGATCTGCTGAAATTACTTTGACAGCATTTTGGTCTTAAGTATTATTTTCCTCTATGCAAAGTCCTGAAAATTTGCAAAACATAACAGTCAGTCAGATTTACCATTCCTCCTCTTTCAAGGAGCCAGAGCACAGGATGGACCTGTGCTCGGACCACCACTGGACCTTCTTAGTTGCACTTCTAGCCCAAGTGCAATTCAGAGCTATTTAAGACTCCTAAACATTTCATAAATTCTGCGTGATTTCTGCATAGGACAGGGAAGAATTCTCTCTCAATGACTTGATGAGGACATTTCATTTAAAGTAGGATCTTTGGAGGGACAGGAATAACAACATTATCTTCTACTACAGTAGTCTGGGAGAGCTGTTTAAAGCCACTTGTTCAATCTACATAGTCACTGAAATGATAAAAGAGGGCTACATTACACGAAAGAGCCAAGTCTGAAAAGTTTTATTGTTCTTTCTTTTTTCTTAAATAAATACAGATACAACTCACTGCCTCTTAGAAATTCATGAAAAAACAGTATCACTTACTGCAGACTGGTAATGAAGCTTAACATTTGCTTCTATGGTGAGATGTAGAGGCATAATTATACTGCCATTGTAGGAAGAGCATAACTCACCAAGCGGGAAAAATTCAGATATTACTCAGAAATAAGAGCATCCATGCAAAGAAATGTATTGGTAAAATTATCCTAGTAAATATCATTGGAATGACGAGTCATCCTGTCATGGAGACGAGAATGTCGATTTCAGGAGGGTAACCTGATAATTTGGAGATAAGCCTGAATCTAGCCCTAGGATTCAAGTACTCATGAACACAGTCCAAATGAGACCGACCTCTGAGTATTGCACTTCATGATGGCCTCTTCTTGGAGGGTGGAACATCATATATTAAAGCAATGACTAGTTTTTTAAAAGAGAGTGAGAGACAGCTATTAGGAGAGTTAAATTATACTGGTAGATAAACTAGAGGAACATGAGTTTATAGTTTGACTTTTCTGCAGCTGTATGTTAAGAACAAGTAAATAAATGCTCAATTTAAGTAAATAAATATGGTAATGTGAAGCATTTGAATCTGAGGAACTTGGGTGGTAAATCAGTCTCAGTTAATCATAATTGTGTCTGATACCACTGAGCATCATTTAATGGTATTTTAAGGTTCATTTTATATGAATAATAACTAGGATAGTAAGATGCATATGCATATTGAAACAATCTTACTTTAAAAATTCAATGCCACTTTTTTTATTATATGACAATTTTGGAGTAGAACCTCTAAACCACACCTCCACTTTTTTTTTTTTTTAACAGAAATTGATCATTTCTATTGTTAGTTTAACACCTGCTATAGAAATGTTAATAAAAATATTTGCTACCTGCTTCTTCGATCAGTCAGTTCAAAGCCTCAGGCATCGGTCACCTCGGCTGTGGCACGCATCCTCCCAGTTCCTTCTCCATCTGACCGTCCTCTATGCTTTAATTGCTCCTGCACTTTCCAGTGGTCTCAGATCGGCTGAAAGAGCTAGGGATGTGTCCTGAGCACTGATACCACTGGTGATACCACCTGGTGCTTAAACCGAGGGTCTTTCAGTCTAAATGGTCTAGCTGTTCTCACGACCATACCAGTCCCAAGGAGAAGGAGGGCATACAAGGTGTTGACGGGCATACATGGCGTTGAAACATGCATCAATCAAAATCAGTTTGAACAGAAAGCTCCAGCAACTGTCAAGTGGTTAATATCACTCCTGTAGAATGGAAGATCACTTAAATTTACATGGAAGAGGTGAACCTGCATATGCTTTTATTAGACCCAGGTAATTTTGTGTTTCGTTGTTCTTCTCCTCCGGTGCAGTCTCAAGCTGAAGTGTTGCAGGTGAGATGAGACAAGCTCTCTGGACAAAAGAAAGCTTAAGGTGAAATACCTTATCACTTGCAAAACAACCCCTCAGCATCCATTGGAGAAAATAGGGCTGTCATATGCCATTAGAATTTAGTTATTCAAATTGTCTGTATTCTTGCTGTCTCTATAGTAGTAAAATCACTGAGATCCTTTACAGCCTTCAGGCTAACTGTCCCTAGATTTAAACATCAGATAGAATCAAATATACTTGGTTTTTCTATCACATTTCTATCCCTTCACATTCAAGTATGACCCAAAAAAGAGATTTGTGCTTTCCAATGTCACATAAGAGGTCTTCTGAAAAAATATAAGTAATGGCCATACATTCCTCTTACGGACCCAGATAACAGAACATCTTTTCAGAGTATAAACAGCCAGTGTAAGAGTTCTTCCACACAGGAGAAAATCTTTTGGATAATATGTAGTTAAATAAAACATCAATGGTATAAAATATGGAACCACACTTAAGGTGTGATGTGTTTTATCAAACCTATAATTCACCACACAGGCAGCAAAAAGCTTCAGATGCAAACTGCAACTACTCACATAAATTGGCCCTAAGGTCTCTAATGCTACCAGAATACAAAAAAATAATCACGCTATGTCTCTGCACACTCTGTGCTAAAGCAGATACTTGTTCAGAAGCCCATATGTTATACTCAGCTCTACATCTCAACTGTAATATTGGCTGATGTTAAATAGTCTGTAAACCTTTGGCTGCTCCATCTTGAAAACTCTTGAGTAAAGCTAAATGTGATACAGAACAGAGCAAAGAGGATGAACAAAAAAATAGAAATTCTTCCACACTAGGAATGACTCTGTGGACCAGGACTCTTCAGCTTAGAAAAGAGACACCTCCAGGGAGATATTGCAGTGACCTATAAAACCCCGAGAAGCAAGGGGAATGTGCACAGAGAATTTATTTCCTGTATCTCATAGTACAAGAGGTGAGAAATATCTGACTAAATCAACAGATAGCACATCAGCAGAAGGAAGTGCTTTTCCACAGGTGACATGGTTAGGCCTCATATCTTCGTGCCAGGTGCTTGTGTGGTTGCCAGAGAAGTTTACATGGGTTTAGAAAAGGGGTTAAGCAAACACATGAAAGCAAAATCAGGTAAGGGGTTTCAAATACAAAGATGCTCCTCTGGCAACACGACGCTTCAGGGGTGTTTCAGTACATGCCTGACCTGCTCCTCCATGCTTTCCCAGGCATCTGCTACCAGCCACTGTCAGAGAATCGTGAATTATGTGAACCTTGGTCTGACCCAATACAGCCATTTACAGCTCCTAAAACTACCTTAAGCATCCACAAAACTTAAACCACCTACTTATTTGTTTAATGCTACATAAATCAGTGTAGTAATTGTCTATGTGTTGTAAATAGTGATAAACAATATTTCTGTATCACCTTTCACTTATGTGAAACTTAGCAACTCTCTTCGATTATATCCCATCCCGTTTTCTATTTCTATATTATCTGAACAGATGTAGCTGCTTCCATTAATAATAGTGGGAAACAATGATGTAAATCCTTATGTGCATGTACAGAAGAATAGGACTCCACAGCCTATTATTGTGAAGAACAATATGGCATTACCAAACTGTGAAGTCAACCTATAAAATATTAATTACAGATTGATTTAGTCTGGCTGGAATTCAGCATTAATGGTTTCACTTAGTGTTATCTAGTTTTTCAAAATTATGGCAGAAGAAAGTGGTAGGGGAAGTCACAAATGGAGCTGTGGAATGTGCTTTAACTCTTCACCTCTAAAAACCTGGGTTCAAATTCCGATTGTCCCACGCAGACATGACTTAGTAGTGTCAATCTGTGCACCAGTCAATATTAGTGTGGTTCATAAATCTGCTGCACGACCTTGACAGAAAGGGTGAAGTCTGCTGCTGGTCAACAGTACTGTGCCTCAGAGAGAGCTTTTAAACTCTCTATATTAACAATGGTTGCCAAATGAATTTGAAAACTGACAGCTTCTCAAAGTGACAAAAATGACGTGAAACACAGCCAACTTCATCAGCATCTCATGTTGGTATGCTAGAGAATTACCGAAGTAAGCAATACAGAACTTCATATACTTCTGTTTCTTTTTTTCTTGGTGGACTTTGTGCCATGAAATGGACTACCATGTTAATATTACAACATGTTAGAAACCATCGATATAAATTGGATCCTCAAGTCCCATTTTCTAGGTATTTGGGTGAAATACCTTTTGTACAACAGCTGTTCTACCTTGTGCTCCCTAAGGATATTCTTGGTAGCTTCAGTGGCATGCACACACACTGCGCAGCTGCGCAGGAGCTTCATATTGTGGATCAGCCCTTGAACAAATCCATACCATACCAGTGCGAGCAGATATCTCAGATCTTTTGTCATCCAGAATGGGGACCTGTGGGAATGTACCATGGCTCTCAAATGACCACATCTTTGATTTCCTTTCCATGTAAACCAGGGAATAGATGAGGGCCAAGTGCAAGTCTGAGGTTTGTCCTGGTGTGGCTGAGCAGAACCAATGCAACAAGAGGCCACCCGTAGGCATGCCTACCCTGACGGGTGCAGACCGACCAGAGCGCTCGCCCATCCGGGAGCTGCGTGCCTGTGTTTGTTTGTTAACACGGCTCTGCACAGAGCTGGTGCATCCTGTCTTCATTTTGAAGTTCTGGCAGAGGGAACCTGGGTCTGCCCAAAACAGACCTGCCAGGGTGCCCTAGATCTCCCTCTAAGCAAAACAGCATGACCTTCATCTTTATAGGCACCAGGAATGAAAAACTTTATATATATATATATATTCCTATGTAAGTTAAGCAGGATTTTTTTTTCTTTTTCTGCTTATTTGGCAATGTCTTTATAGACCTGTAAAGACCACACTGTGATTGTCAGTATAAATTTAAACACTTTAGACAGGATCTGGGCTGAGAAGTGAGGAAAGACACTAAATAAAAAGTTATAAATCTCACATTATGAAATTCATACGTCAGTTCCTTTTGCAGATCTTGTTCTTTGTTATTTTAGTTCATCATTTTTACTATATATCTAAAGTGCTAAGTTTTCTCTCTAATACTAGCAACATTATTTCTTTTTTTCAGTACAAAAGTAAAGTGCTCTAGGAAAACATATCTGATTTACAGCCAATGGAAGAAACATTAATGCTTTTCTCCATTCCCCAACTGAAGTCAATGTATTATTTTTAAAGCTTTGCCAAGGTCAGAAAAACTGGCTTTATAATAAAGTTAAAGCATTTACATAGAAGAAAAACTTGACAAGGTGTTTGTAGGTACAAATTATCTCAAGTGTTCCTGTAGGAAAGCAAGTTGTGTAACGATGAAGAATCTGAGAACAATTTTTAAAATGCTCATATTTCATCGGCCATTTAACATGGCATCTGCAAGGAAAAATTGAAAGAGAGTGTGCCAAGCACACTGACATTAGAATGTGAGTTATTTGCTCAAAGAAAATATACCTTTACCTTATATAAAGGTATAGTTTAGCCAGTCTATCTATGACATTCATTGGACATTTAACTTTCAATTACCTAGATACTATTAAAATCAAATTTGTTGTCTTCACTTCTCTATAATTAGCATCAATCTCCTCTGAATATAACAGTTATCTTCCACTCAAATATGAAGTAGCTAATCATTTAGGCAGGTACGTTCAACATGAATTGAGTGGGTAGACTGGGACTTTAAAAATGTGCATGTTTTACTTGATAATTTAAGAGATGGGGAAAAAAGATTTTCAAAAAACAATTTTAAAAATTAGTAAAGTAGAAATTCTCTGTTCCAGTTTTGCTATTAAAAAAGAATATTTTCAAAAAGCTTTTAAGCCCACATCTGGAAAGCACTATATGAAAGTATTATTATTTTAATATATATGAGTCTATAGAGTGTTCAGTCTACCTCCTAAAATGTTTGTTGGGTTTTTTGTAAATCATAGAAGAAATACTGTGGAACAAAATGATAGTAGCAATAAATTTTAAATGTATTAGATGCAATGAATTTTTTAATCTTTTTGATTTGTATTTATTATGAATTTTGTATTAAAAGAAACAAAGAACATTTTAAAAGACATTAGGTAATTAAAAAGCTGTACTCAATATCATCATTTATCTTGGTTTTTTGCTTACCTTGCTCTTATAAAATGCATACTGTTATGTTACTTAATATTTGTAGTGAAAGGATTTTTAAATAACTTGTAATAATTAAACTGCAAGATAAACAATGATAAACAATACATTATTTCATTATTTTAACTAGTAGTATTTAATCTCATAAACCAAGCAGGAGCTACAGGATAAAGAACATTTTGCTTTACTCTTTTTTTTTTTTTTTTCATATTTTACAAGTTATTTTAGATTGTCTGGATACAACCCAAGATCACAAAATAAATAAAAGTAGTCTTGTGTGGTAATTGTGATATACGGATAAAAATCTCTTACTCTTATTACACACATATATTATCCAAAATTGAAACACTGGCTTTCTTGAAATCAACAGGAGTTTAGCTATTTGTTAGTGCAGAGGCAGCTGCTGGTTTGTGACATAAACGTACAGCAGTTTAGAACGCTCACACCCCAAAACTTTGTTTTTCTGTACTTGCTTTACTACTTCTCACAGTCAAAAGTAACTCCCACCAAATCCCTCTTCAGAATTGTTTTCCTTGCTTTCAGACCTTAGCAGATCCCATTCAAGCTATCTTAACTGCTCTCTTGCTCCATACCAAATATTAGCAATCTCTTTTCATACAGTCTTCCCAAAATTATTGCGTGAACTTTCTCCTCTTCCTCTCCAGCCACACAGAACAGCCCTTTGCTTCACCGCCTTTATCGCTTGTTTCTGATATTAGTTCAAAACTTGTCTCTTCCCATGTGTTCTTCTGTTCTCCCATTATGCTTCTTGTCATTTTGACACTTTATAAGAAATCCTCTATGCCAAACTAAGTGATGCTATTTATTCTTATTAATTCACCATGGCTTCTTCAAGTAAATTTGGCCTGTCCTTTTCATAAAGTGCTGGTTCTAATAAGAAGTCCTTGTGAGGTCCTTTTCATTAAAAAGAACTTTTTAAAGTGTTTTTCAAAGTGAAAGAGTCAAAACCATTTGCATGCAAATATTTCAGTAGAAAAACACGATTGCATGCTTATACAAATTACTATTTTTGCTTATGAGTGAGTACACAGAGAGGAAGTAGAGAGCCAAGCAGTTCAAATAAGTGTATGCAGAAGAGCTTCAAACAGCGTCATTTTAAAGACAGGAAAATATCTCTAGTGCAGACAGATTCCTTTGGTTGAATAGACCAGCTTTTTTCAAATTAGCCTCTTTTTTTATAGAGGAATAACTACTCCACTCATCCTTCAAAAACCTCTTTCATAAGACAATGTTTAGTTTAGACCTCAATTTAAATTATAACAGGAACCAGCAGATTTTCTCCTTATTTATTTTCTTGCATTCCACCTAAAATAAAATAAGTTTCCAACCCCAGTGTTGTACATGCACACACACGTCACCAATTCCCAGTATATATCTGCATTTACAATCTCCTTCCCAGAAGTCAATGTTGTGAGTCTCTAAATGCGTTGGCATTGACACTAAGATTAACAACAGGACTTTTTTTCCAGCAGTGGTGGCCTGAGAGAGCTTGTAAAGCATTTTTTAATGACACAAAAATCCATATTTTGCAGAGAAATTGCCCTGTCCTTAAAAGTTTTATGCACTCCTAGCTTGTAAAAGTCTGAGGAACACTAGTGCAATGCATTCAAATAATCAGGATGAAATGAATCAGATTCAAAGCATTGCAGCACTACATTTTTTTTTGTTTGCATTCAAAAAGCAAATTTAAAGTGCTTGCAGCTTACTTTTTTATCAGAAAGACTTTGTTTTAATTATAAAATAACATATGAACATAATAGCATATAACCACCTATTTTAAAGGTTAGAATCTTAAATTTGAAATATGCTTCTGCCTAAGACTGTAAAAGGTGACTTGCAGCCAGAATAAACTGTGGTCTCAGCTGTTTAATATGTGTGTGGTCAGTACTGTTGTAAATTGTTAACAGCATGTCTGAATCAAAATCTGAAATAGCTACCATATATACTTTCAAAATCTGAACGGGATCTCTATATGTATTGAACAAACAAACAAAGAGTATTGGCAATGTACACTCTGGTAGCCCAACAGATAGCTCAGAAAACACACATAGAAGATTAGTTCCCTGATTTTAGGAGGAGTTACAATAGTAGCATCACATACATTTTTTCCCCATGAAAAGAGAAAACCAACTTCAGTATAAAAAGTCCATAAAAGTTAAAACCATTTTTTTCACCCAAAAGTTTCAAAGGGTTAAAAAGGAGTTTGTTCAGCTTCTAATGTTATACTAAAATACCCAAAATACTCCATTTGAAAAGACTGATTCCATTTGTCTCTGTGCTGAAGTAAGGATATGGTGAGATTTTTGTGTAAAAGAACAACGTTCATCCTTTCCCTGAATTGGCTCATGTTGCTGATGGACTTCCGTAGAGTCAGTTGATGGAAAATTCAAATTTAAGTAACATTTGAGTTGACCATGGAATAAACGCTGAATTAATTTATTACAGCCATGATTTCTTGTTATGTGCCCTACTTTCAGAGGCACCTCTCTGACAGTGAATTGTAAAACTTCTCCAGGTCTTTAGGGGAATGTCCAGGTGATATTGCACAGGGAAAAGAGAGACTGGATTACCCTCAGGGCAGCTCCTCAGATTAGTACCAACAAAGAGATACGCTTACAGTTTATAAAGAAAAGAAGTAGGTCTTTGATCATTTATTACGTTAGACCATTTTTTATTGAAATGCCAGGAACCTAGAAGTTGGCTTGCAAGCCCCCATCATTCTCTGATAGAAGTAGGAGCAACACAGACCTACACTTCACCAACTTGAAAGACTTTTCAATATGCAGAATGAAAGGTCACCATCTCTTGATGAAAAGGCTGAGGAAGAGACAGATAATGTCCTTTTCAATGGATATTTATTCTCTTTAATCATGTATAACACCATTTGGCTGCACACCGTTTTCTTCTTGCAAGGTTTCCCTGGTTAAGTATAGTTGTCATCCTAGAACGATAATTGTTTTGGGCTGTGTGTAGGTAACTCACTTCGATACGTAGAGGTAAACCTTACAGCTTTGAATGCCCATTTTGATGTTAATAGAATTATTTTATGAGCATAAGTTAGGGAATAATATGATCCATTCTGTTTCATCTTTTGCCTTTTTAGTGGATAGCAACTTTAACAGACCATCTGTTTTCCATAAAATATTTATATGTACATATAAAAAAGAGAGAGACCTAGAGAGAAGTAGGACACTACAGAAATAGAGTATCCGAGGACAACTTTAAAAATGCAACATATTTAAAACTTTTTGGATAAAACATAAGTATAGATCAAAAGTCAGATCTGAAATCCTTTGAAAGAGTTTTATGTTATGACCATCGATACATGCTAAAGGAGTTCGAGTTCATGACTTTTTCCTTTAGAAAGGAGAAGAATCTCAGTAGTAGTATTGATCTATTTTAAAAGAAAAGTTAGGGGGCAAATCAACATATTAATATTTTAAAGAAAATTATTAATCTACATGTCAGCTCAAAATAATTAATTGATTAAAGAGAGCTCAAAAGCAAGGCTACCAGCACTCAGTCAGTAAGGAAGTTGAACTCTACTTCATTACAATTTGCACCCGGACTTCAGGTATTGATTTAGCTCCTGGCGTAAACAATTATATTCCTTATCTGAAAGGAGAAGAAGGTGGCTCTGAAAACCTCCCAGGAGAAATCTTGCCAGCCTGGTTGTGGTTCCTGGGCTTAGGCAGACAGGGATCTCCTTCTGGAGGCCTCTGCTGCTGCCCCTCCTCATTGACTAAAGAAGAAATTATGCATACGTTAGCCAGAAGCGTGGACCCACAGGGGAAGAATTGCAAAGCAAACCAGTTAGTGCTGAGGACCTGACATCCACAGTGTACGCATTTCAGAGCTCTCTCCTGGTCCTGAGCACCAACACCCAGAGACGCTGGGAGTGCAATGACTGGGATCCTGAAGTGCATCTTCCCACGCAGCTTCCACTCAAAGGGATCCAGTTTGCGTGCCCTGTGCCCACGCTGCAAGGTGAACCGAATCACACTGAGGACAGGCAAGGCATGCCCTTAAAAACAGTAATCTTGATCTGAACTAAAATGCTAATACAAATGCACCCGCTGTATTTGAACTGTTTCCTTAGACAGCTAAACTTTCTGTGCAAGCTGGATATCTAACTTAGTATGGCATTTCATTTATGTCTTCAAAACCAAACTTATTGTGGTTGAAATTTCAACTCTTACAAAGAGCTAAAAAGATTGGGCTTCTCCTTAATCTTTTTCTTTTTTTTTTTTTTTTCCTAGAATATAATCTACTGTCTTTTTGTATCATTTTTCAGATGCCTTTATTTCATCATCTAAGGAAAGGAGTATCAAAATTGCATGTAGTGTCCGATCAAACAAAATTACCTTCAGTCAGCAATGGAACAATTTCCATGCCCGTTTTACAGCTAACATGACTAACAAAGCTTGCTGTTGTATGGATGCACATTCTAGTGCTTTGTTCTTTGGTACCTTGAATGAAGCCCTTACTGTCCTATCTCTCTCCTTTATAAATTTAACAAAGACTCTTCAAAGGGCTGGTGAGTGGTTTCCTGTATTTTTTTAGAAATTATCTCCTACATTTTGCAGTACATCCATTTTGAAAGGAAACATCCTTGAATTATATTGTCCTTACATTCCCTCCATTTCTTCTAGTCAAAGCTTCTGTTCCTTATATCCTCCTTCAGAAACAATCATTCTAATAACATGTCCAAGAAAGGCCAATTTTACTCTTTTAAAGATAATCATATATGAAGTTTGTCCTTGTCCTGGAGGCAACACCAAAAAAAAGTCAGAAGCTTTCTCTCTTTCAAGGAGTTTCAGGAGTCAGCTGAATCTACAGCAGAAAAGTGAGGTGGTATGTGACAAATTAGTCTGCAACACTTTATTTATTCTCTAGTCAGCCTCTGTTTAATTAACAGATCATACAAGGAGAGAAAAAGGAAGGAAAGGGAGTTAAATCTGAAAGTATCAGAAACCCAGAGGCTGCAGCTCTTCCATAGAAACAGCTATTTCTTCTGAAAAAAAAAAAAAAAATCTATAGGTTGGTTGGTTTTTTTAAGAGGGAGCTAACCTGAAAAAAGGAGGAGGGCATATATTATTTTCAAACTGGGGGCTCACTTGACAATTTGCAGAACAGATTAGGCTATGAGTAAAGATATGATTTAACATGAAAAATCAAGAAGGCTGCTGGCTTTCTGCTTGCCACTGCCTTGCTGAGCATCCCATTCTCCCGGCACTCTTGCTGTATTTCTCTCTAGCTAACTTAGCTCACATAGGCATAGCATTTGGTTTATTTGTAGAATCAGGCATGAGTGCTAGATGATGACCGCTAAAATAAAAGGAAAATAGCTCCATGCAGTCATTGGTGTCAGTGATTTTCTAATGTACGCGCTGATTTGGCCCAGCTTCAACCCCGGGTACTTCAATTCAGCACCTAAGCTTAAGCAGGACAAATCAAAGCAGAACAGAAAGCCAGAGATGAGACAGGGAGGAAGAGGTGTAACGGGTCTGGACTCAGCGGGAGCTTGCAGGGGGGCACCATGTGTCAGCTATCAGTACGGGACTTGCGGAGGCTCCCCCCAACCTCTCCACGCCGTGGGTGGGCAAAGCCGCAGTGCTGCCGAGCTCCGAGCCACAGCCTCGCACGCTCGAGAGACGCACGGACGTGTGCGTGAGCTGATGGGGCCCGGGAGAGTCGCGGGCTGAGCGTGAGAAATGCCAAGCGGTTCCCGTGCACCCTCCAGGGAAGGGCCGGGGTCTCGCTGCGCCCAGTCCTCCGGGAGAGCCGTGGCAGCCGGGCACCGCTCATGGCCCCGATGCAAGGCCAGTGAGGGAGAGGAGGGCGTGAAGAAATGCCCAAGGTTATCCACATTGCCCACTGGCAGCAGGAAGCCACTTGCTTTTCAGGTCAGTGGGCGGCGTTAGTTGGAGGTAGCTAATGCCCAGGGCTCCTGGATTTTTGGATGCCCCTCTGGAGCTGGGCTCCTAGGGCTGTGCATCAAACAGAAACATCCAGCAGCAGCTTGTACTGGCCCAAGATACTAATTCTCATTTCGTTATTAAAGAAAGTCTACTTACTCTGTGCCTACACCATCATAGCATTGGAAGAAAATACGAATTTATTTAATATTAGCGACTTTAAAGTGCAAATAGAAGAAATCTCATATTACCAACGGATCAGTCTGGCATTTGTGTTGGTGACACTAATCTCCTTTTGACTTCCTTCCCATTGTACATGGGTCGCAATTTCCACTCCTGCTCCCATTGCCTTCTGCCTGCAGGTAATGATACACTGTGCCGGTTTTGGCTGGGATAGAGTTAATTTTCTTCATAGCGGCTAGTACAGGGCTATGTTTTAGATTCGTGCTGAAAACAGCATTGATACACAGGGATGTTTTAGTCATTGCTGAGCAGTGCTGACACAGAGCCAAGGCCTTTTCTGCTTCTCACACCACCCCACCAGTGAGTAGGTTGGGGGTGCACAAGGAGTTGGGAGGGGACACAGCCGGGACAGCTGACCCCAACTGACCAAAAGGATATTCCATAACATATGATGTCATGCTCAGCTTATAACTGGGGAAGCTGGCCGGGAGATGGGATTGCTACTTGGAAACAGGCTGGGCATTGAGAGATGGGGAGGTGTCCCTCTGCAGGTAGTAAGCAATTGCCTTTGTGTATCACTTATTTTTATTAATAATAATAATAATTGTTATTGTTATACTATTATCTTTATCTCAGCCCATGAGGGGGGTTTTTTCCCATTCTCTTCCCCATCCTCCTGGAGGAGGGAGTGAGCAAGCAGCTGTGTGGTGCTTAGTTACCAGCTGGGGTTAAACCACGACATGCGTCTGGTTGGAAAAGTGTTGCGGAGTGGTCATTTAATTCATTTTGATCAAAGTCTGCACCTTGTATCTTCAATCAGAGTGAAAGTACTTATCCAGATGCAGTGTTCAGTAATCAGTAGGGATAATGCACAAGCAATCCATCAGTGCTTGAAGTTATTCTGTATTGGCCCTCTCAGGGCCCTAAATTGCTTATCATAGGCAGAATAGATGCATTACATTTTGTCCCCAACTTTTCTAAAAGAAAAAAGTGTGGAGTCATTTCTGGAATTATTCCAATATACAAGACCTATAACTAGTTTTGAATCAAGGTCATATTGTATAGTTAAGGTACTGATATTTTGCTATCACATAAAACTACCGCTGCATTCCCCTGCAGCCTTGGTTGGAGACAAATGTGCGCTCGTCCGTCCAAGGTTCTGCATGCACTGGTACGCACCAGAGCTCAGCCACAAGTGCTATCATTGCTCAACTCGCCACTTGCAGTATTTTTTTTTCACTGAAACCTCACTGAAGAAGAAAAAATGCAGAACTCTGCATCCTGAAAACCTCTGTGGGCAGGAGAAGTTAGGTGAGGACTTCTTCTTGCTTCCATGCCAGTGTGCCTACTGATTAAAATCCATAAGGACTAAACAAGTAGCTTGATTTTTATGCACATTTGGACGTGGTCTTTCGAGAGCTATGCATCAGGCAGCAGAGTGTTGATCAGCACCCAACTAGACCGAGCCACAAAAGTGCTGAGTCACAAAAAAGGGCTTGTATAGAAAACACTAGTTTGTCAGGAAAAAAACCCCCACATTTAATCAGATGTTTCACATCATTTCATCTCCATTTTAAAGTTTCACCCATTTTGATGTAGATGTGCATGTATTTCATTTTGTGGGGCTCTGCTTTATGTGTGCAGGACTCTATTCGTATACTTATACACACACGTATATATGCACACATATACACACGCACATTTGCCAGCCTGCACATAAATCTCACACGGCTTATTTGGCTCAGCCCTGTGCTGCAGGGATTCTGCTTCCAACCAGCTACCCGCATGGAGATCCCCACGCTCCTGCAGCTCCAGACACCTCAGGATCTCCCAGCTCTAAGCAGGTGGTTGACAAGATATTACAGCTTCTCCATCGTGAGGCAGGGGCATGTTCTGCCACCCGGCTGGAGAGATTTCCCACTGCTCCATCCTGTAACGTGTGGAGTCCCCAGGAACTGGAGCAGATAATTGTTCCATTTTAGAAATTATGAAGCTGAAACCATTAAATAATTTATCTCATTATTTTCTGTAGTGTTTTCCCCTTTCTGTGAGTAGTAGTTGTAAATCATAATAATGCACAAGCCAAAAATGCATTGCTAAATGCTTGAATTTTCCAGTGATGGAAATGCTGCCTTTTGCCCAGCTCTCTGCCCAGTTTCTTTGCTGGACTCATGTACTGGTCATTTTTAAGCAGCGTAAATAATCAGGCCCTGCAAATGCACAGAATATGCCAATAACATTTCATGTAGATAAAACTGTCTTGTCCTGTGTTTCATCCCTGAAGCCATCCAGTCTCTATTATAAATTTAGCAAAAGACTGGAAGAATAAATTTCGTTAGATTTCCTTTGTTAAATAGATGCAAACTGAACTGTGAACAACAAAAAAAAAAAAGTCACCAAGTGGCTCTTTGGACCTGTATTTTTACAGGGCTGAAAGTTTCTGCTAAAATTCGTAAATGTACTGTAGCTCTTGAGTTTGTTTGCCATAACTTGGTACTAGCAACGAGCAAACAGATACTGGTGTTTGCAGCCAGATATGCATCTGTGTGTCTAAAGGTTTTATTTACATGCACTTTCAATTATGAAATTTGTATGCATCCTGGCAGACGTACGTGTGTGTGTGCCCACGTGTATGTATACAGTCACGCACACATAAAGCACAGCCCTACAAAATACAAGTGCATCTACCTCCAAATAGATAAAACTCCAATATTCTCTATAGAAATAGTATACATAGCCAAATTCTCAGTAATCTAAATGATAAAAATAGGTCTCACCAAAGACAATATAAAGTAGGAATTATTTTATTACCCTTCACTGTGCATTTCAACATTAAGTAATAGATGAATCAGATGAGACTTTGCAATTAAAATTCTTTGATCTTTTTCTTTAAAACAAATAATGACAGCTGGAGGAAAGCTCTCATGACATGTGCTGTTAAAAGTGTATTTGGGACAGCATGAAACACAAAACAAGAAAAGTGTACAAACAAAGGCGTTAAGTTTTTTAAAACTGTTACAAGAAGACAGATGGATCGTTACTTGGGTGAAGCCCTCTGCTCTGCAGCTTTGTGCTGCAGGATTCATCAGCTCTGGCTAGAGAGGTACCTTACTTAACAGCTGCAAGACATTTATCCCCAAAACATAGCCCTACTCCATGTTCTCATTCCCAGTCTGATGTATGCAGTCTGCTCCATTTTCCAGCAGAGTCCTGACTCCTCTGCTGGCAATAGTAACAACAGTGGAATGACTCTTCTCCAGGAGATGAACCTGATGTGAAGCACTTTGGGTGACCCTCCCGCTCTTGGATGTACTTTCTCCTGGTTTAGCTGCAATAGAGAAAGATTTGTCATCCACATGCCTTGGAGTGCACTGTAGAGAGGCCTTTTATAGAAGGCTTAAGGGGTGGAAGACACCTGTCTCTTCTGACAATTTGGTATGAAAACGAACACATTAACCTAGAAATTCAATAGACTTGGATATGTGGTCTCTTATACTTCTCCACTATCTGGAATAGAAGAAGTGTCTATTGATTCTCTTGCTTCAAACTCAGTTAAAATCTTGGTCAATAAAATGTCTTTCTGGTGACTGCATCCAATTTGTGCATGATATCTGGGGGAAAATGGAATGCGAAGGAAATTACAGTTAATTTTCTAACAAACAGGACTAACTGCATTGTAAACCTTCCAGCGATATCTGGGAATTTTTTCAATGTGTGATCCAAGAGATAAAAATGCAAGTGCTGTCAGAGACTTTTTTCTTTCCCCTAAACTACGCTTGCACAATCTGCTGCTTACTGCAGGAAACCAGTCGGAAGAGACAGGGTGCTGTACATTTCAGATTGGGCTGTCATTATCTTATTTCCCGTGACATCAAGCAGCATTTTGGATAAGATGGGATTGGAGATATCCATACGCAATACTGTCCATTTTTTAGAGAAAGAAAAGAAATACACAGCATGCAAAGACCTGTGTGTTTTTATTGAGGACTCATCCAAGAGTTCAGGGAGAATGGGAGCAAGTGATTGATATAAACTGACTTACTAAGTGTGAAACAGCTAAGCTGAATGAGAACAAGGGTATTTTATCTGGTTGTCAAGAATGTGCACAACACAGTGCAGTCTCTTTTGTAAGCAAATCCGTAAAGCTGCTAATCAAACAGGGTGCCCTAATGGCAAAGGGATAAATAACTGCATAATGACAGTATTTATCTGAGAAAAAAGATTCTTTCAAACAACATGAAGGTCTACAAAGAAACCACACTTGAGAAACCCTTGGATGTATTGTAAATGACAATAAAAATAAAAATCCATCTTTAAATGAACAAAACTAGTTCAGAAAAAAATGTCTTTAGTGGCCTCTGTCTCCATGAATAATTGTTTTGTTCTTCAGTGTGAAAAGGATTGAGATTCCCCCATTATTGTCTTGTATTGCAGATTATTTTTTTTCTAATCATCCAGAAGAATCCATCAATCTGCTATCACAACCTGCTCACCATTTTCTCAGGCATACAAAGTCAAGGAGCTGGAGTGAACACAAGCTGGTACATCCTTTGTTACGTCCTTCCTGATCAGCATTTATTGTTACACCTTCCTGCTTCTCCACAAAATGCAAAGGACTAAAAACCATTTACCGTTTAAAACAACATTGATTTATGGGCACCTCTTTGTTTTAGGAACAATTAATTTCTTTATCAGGCATTCACTGAAAGGCATATATATGTCTTGGCGTATCAAGATGTCATTTTACTGTTGATGTTTTCTTTTTAATTTATTCTGCGGAGGCAGTCAAAACTTCCCACGTGCTTTCCAAGCACACGGTGGTTACTGTAGCATAACAAAGGTCTAAGAACAACAGCAGATGCAGGAAAGAAGCTCAACCGAGAAGCAGAAATTGGGCAGAGCTTCATTCTTGGTGCTGTTTTCACAGTACCCTGGTGCCATTCTGCCAAACCATTGCTGTGGCCCATCTTTTGCTGCTGATTCACATCACTGTAACAGTTTTGGCTTTGGCTACAGTTTCCAGCACCATGGCAAGTCCCCTATTTCAACTTCAGCAAAGCAGCCTTTCTCCCATATGCCGTTCCCACTCCATCCTTCTGGAAATACTTTTCCCTGCGGTGTGCACATCCCATTCTGCAGCTGCTCTTGCTGCTACAGAGGTCTGGTACCTCCTCACCATGGTCACAACCTTCCAACACACACAGCGTGCCTCTGGGTGCACCTATCATCTAGCCCTGCAGTCACTTCTTCCTCCAAACATCTGGGATGGTGGAACAGCACTTGAGATCCTGAAGCAGATGGTGGGATCAGTTTGAGTACTTGTAAAAGTCACCCTAATGCAAGCTGACATTTGAATGCAACCTCCTTCCCACTGCCATCATCTTGTTGGCTGCTTTGCAGTAGGTCACATCCTGCTAAAAACGAACATGCTTGAAAAGGAGATTCTGCTTCCAACCAGCTCCATCCCTCCTTGCAGCTGTCTGCACTCTCTAGGCACCAGTGCTGGCATGGAGCAGGATGAAATTTTGTCCTCAGTGGAATGGGGGAGAAGAAGTCATTTTGTCAGTTGGCTTAAACAGGTTGTGTGACTGCACCCTGAGCTGGGCAGGCACAGTTGGCCAGTCTTCTGCCACTGCTTTCTCATTTCTAGACTGTCTCTTGGAAGTTATCTCCTCCATGCATAACATCCAAGTCCTCTTTTTCACTATTTCATGTAGATTTCCAGGCTGTATCATGCGTCCAGGATAGCAGAAGGACAGGAGAAAGTGCCTGATGAGACACATGAACACTGCTGTGTCCCTCATCGTTCCTCCAGGCAGCTATCCAGACGCATACAATCGTGCCATGACTGCAGTCATTATTCACTACATTTCAAACAACAGATTTTATAAACACAAGTGGATTTTCAGCACTACTGAACCATTTGTACAAAAGGAAACCACAAGTATGAATTGTAGCCAGTCTGGCATGCAATTTTTTGTACCTGGCCACTGAGTTCACAGTAAATGGATTTCCAGTCCTTGATTTGATATTCTAGCCTTCCCATAGGAAAGAAGAAAGGAAAAGCTTTGTAGAAAGAGGCCTAATAGAATATTTCATATTCTTTCCTTGCCAGAGCCTGTTTCATTTTAAATTAGTGAGATTCCTTCTTATCAAAGAAAAGAGAAAAATGAGAACTGTCTTTTCACCTATTGTCTTTATACACCTAATTGACTGATGTTTTAGTGAAAGTTTTCTGTGTCGTATTTCTGTCAAGCAGTTGTGGGCTGGGACATGTGACAAGGCTGAACAAACTCATCTGAAACAGACACACAATAATTTGTTCATGAATAAAAACTCCTCCATAGATATTTGTGTAAACTAACACCAAGTATACAAATATTTGCAGAAAAATAAACAAATAAAAAATGTTAAGCAATATGCTCAGTGTAAGGGGTGAGTTGAATTTAATGGCCATTATGTTTCCACATACATAGAGAGACAAATGCTCGAAATAATCAAAATATATATTTCTGTTCCATGGTTTGAGTGAACATCACCAAAAGGACAGACTTGTCCCAGCTCCATTTGTGCAACTCACCTTTGAAAAAGCAGGTTGTCTAACTTGCTTTTCTAAAATATAATATGGGTGGTATCTATCTGCTTTAGGAGAAAAAACGTTGCTAGGCTGATGTAAGTGTTATTAAGGCCTTTTGGTACACTTTTCTGGTTGGGAGAGGAACATGATGTTATGCAGTTAATAATCATTATTTATATTATTCACTGTTATCTTTCTGTATAAAGCTTGTGGGAAACAGTGAGGACAAAAAACATGTCTTAAATTTTCCTTTTCCTGAAGTGGAACCCAGTTGATACTTCTTTGGAGGCCTTTTTTAGTTACTGACTGTTGGCAATGCTAAGTGCCTGTGAAAATATTTCCCCTCCTAGCAGATAGGAACCAGTACATAGTGCAGCACATCAATATCAGATGATGTCATTTTTCCTATATTTTTCCTTGAAAAAATATATTACATCTGTAAGCAGCATTTTAGGAAAGTAGACATTGCTGTATCAATTTTTAGAATAGTGTTTGCTGTTCTTTTTCTGCCTCCTCACTTTTGCTCTCTTTTGCAAACATGAAAAACAATTTCCTCCCTAGATGCTGTCCTATTCCATTTGACAAACATTGATTTTTCTCCCCCATGTTTTGAGCGTGGCTTATTGTTTTTAATAGGAACAAAAATATCAACTTAACTACCACCTAGTCCTGTCATGCCAAAACATGTTTATTTCTGTACAGCACTGTCCACAGATATCAATACAGCACTGGGAATAATAGTTGTTCATTTGCTGCCATGCACTCAGACAAGGGGAAAAGAAATTGGATCCTTTCTGCAAAACCTGAGAATAGGAATGAACAGCCTCCTCCAAACCAAATTGTTGAAAAGATGCTTTGTGACTTTACTGGGCCTTGGATCATGTCCCATTTGCTTGGCAGACAGAAGTATTAGTAATAATCTTAACGTCTTCATTAAAAGGTATAATGCTTAAAGGTTATATCTTTGTTTTTATAGTTTTGTATCCAGAAAATCTGAAAGCAGTGTTATTTTATATAGCAATGAATTGTGGGTACAACAGCATGGGAAAGAGCCTAACATCTCTTCTTCCCTGTTCTTGCTCATGCCTGTATGGATCTGGAAGAGCTGCAATGAAATCAGCGTTAGCAACTCTATCCCAGAGCTATAGCCAGGTCAGCGATAGCAGAATTTCACCTACATCTGTTATTATAGAATCATAGAATCATAGAATGGTTTAGGTTGGAAGGGACCTTAAAGATCATCTAGTTCCAACCCCCCTGCCATGGGCAGGGACACCCTCCACTAGACCACGTTGCCCAAAGCCCCATCCAACCTGGCCTTGAACACTTCCAGGGAGGGGGCATCCACAACCTCTCCGGGCAACCTGTTCCAGTGCCTCACCACTCTCACAGTCAAGAATTTCTTTCTAACATCTAATCTAAATTGACCCTCCTTCAGCTTAAACCCATTCCCCCTTGTCCTGTCACTACACTCCCGGATAAACAGTCCCTCACCATCTTTCCCGTAGGCCCCCTTCAGAAATTGGTAAGCCGCAAAATTCAGGTAAGCAGAGGAGCTGGATTAAGTGGATATGCATAAAGTTTAGGAATTGCATGAAAACTGGCCCCCAGCACAGGTCAGTGGCAGAGGAGGAGCTCAGGTGGGTAAGGAGGGGCGCTCAGAGCTGTGCAGAGGCTCGAATGCAGAGGCACAAACCTGATGCTCTCGGGGCAGCCACTAAAGAGGGGATTCAATGTGAATAAATTCACAACAAACTTAATCCCTAAATAAACTGGGTGGATGGGATCTCCCTCCAGAGGTCTCCAGAGCTGACCACATCTTCTCATTTAGTGTACAGGGAATCGGGGATGACTGTTCCACTAAGTGCTTAGAATTGTAGGAACAGGTTAAAACTCAGTTATGGAGAATCGGTCCCAAAACATTCCCATACCTCCCTAGATTCCCTAGTCTGGTTTTCTGACTTTCAACAGTCTTACGGGGAAACATAGCTAATTCATAGTCATAAATCTCTCTTCGATAAAACTGGAGCTGATTGGATGATTCTTTTTTTTTTCTGTTGGAAAATGCTCATTTTAGAAAATCAAAAAATTTTGAGGGAGAATTAATATGATGGTTCCCTGGCCACTGGCCTGGAAGCCTTGCCAATGTGCAGCCAGCCAGCAATCTTTCTGTGAAAAATGTTCCATTTTTAAATTTTTCACCCTCAGTTAAAACCATTTTTTTCCTGCTGTGAAAGTTTTAGTGGGAACAGATCTTTTATTTTCTGGCCAACACTGTCTGTGTGTTGTTATTAATATTTATGATGATTACAACATATCAGGCAAGTGGCCTTGTGTGATGAACATTAGCTTTTTATATTACTTTGACCTTCTCTAGACTGGATGAACATTTTTACTCTTGATCTCCCAATCGTTTAAAAGATCAGGACACAGATAATTTAGAAGAACTAAGGAGCTCAAGTGTAGGATTTTACAACATTGCCCCTATCCTATTGATTAGTTCTGTTTCATCCCCATAATATAGTTAGTGTAGCTAGGCAAACATCCAGAAATTGCTCTTTCTTTTCAAGAGGAATGTCAAAACAATAAACAGATTAGTCATACCAGCTGTATTGATTTGTTACAACCTTGATGTACGCAATCATTTGGGATTCAAACATTTATCGGGGGGAGGGTGGGGAACCGCCATTTTCATTTGCTGCATTGGGGCTCACTGGGAGAAAATGCTGTTAGGCATCTCAAAATTCTCTGCATAGTGGCAGGCTTTTAAACACAATGAGATATCCTCAGTACATTTCCATATTAATCAATAAGATGAAAGGCAAAAATCAATTCTGTCTGTGCAACTGTGTGTGACACCTCGCTAAGAGCTATACCATTGGGGTGGATTCATGCCAGCAAAGCTGGCCATAGGTTGATTGTTTATTTATGGCAAGGAAAGGCATAAAGTCAGCTTAGTGACAAAGCAGCAGGAAAGATGCAACTCATAGGATGTCTATTCAAAAATCTAGCATTGGTACCTGGCAAATATGTATTTCAGATCTTAATGGCAAGGGGCAAAAATTTTGCTTTTTGCAAAAACAAGGGCAAAAATTTTCTTTGATTGAGAAGATAAAAAGGCTTAATTTACCAAAGGAACTGAGAAGCATCCAGATGTTCTCTGACAGTCATACAACACTAAGGAATTTGCCACGTGGTTTTGGGATTACCAAGATATCATTATTGTAACATTAAGAAATTAATAAAATGTGATCCTCTAGTTTTATATTCTACATGCCCCTTCCTGTACTGGAATAGATGATAAACCTTAACATGTCACCCACAGTTTGGCTGGCCTCTACTACATGCTCCAGTAATTCTTCTAGTTCAAGATTGTAGAATGTTAGGTTATGACTTGTGTCATATTTGAAGGCTTACGTTTATAACTTCTGCAATGTGTATCCAAGATGTTATTTCACTGTACATTTATTCATAAATATAAACATGTTTTCCTTGGTGCTCTGTTTTTTCTCTAGTTATCCTCAATATTCAGTGTGGGGTTTTTTGATGACTGCTAAATCAATGTTATGGTAGTATGAACCCTTCATTGCCTAAAAAGATGTTAGAATTTATTTCTTTTTTCTTATACTCATCACTTGATTCCATTTTACCACTCAGTCATTCAGCATCATGAGGTCCTTCTCAGATTTTCTGGGACAGTCTTCATCTTTACTCTCCTGAACAATAACACCAGTGTGCTTTTTCTCCTCACTATTTACCCCCATTCCCAGATCATTTATGAAAAAGTTAAAATAGCAAAGTCTTAGGAATAGAGTCCTGTAGAGTCTGTTAAAAATTACTTTGGAGCAAAAGTTATCCCAACCTAAGCTTTCTACAACTAACTCAGGTTGTAAACCTAACTTCTAGATAGGTGAAATGAATTGAAGCCCAACCACAGAATCACAGGAAAAGTCTGGGTTAGGAAGGGACCTGTGGAGACCCCTGAGTGTTCAACCTTCGGTTGAAGGCAGGGCCTTAGATTAGGTTTTTCAGGTCTCTGCCAAGCCAATATTTTCAGTGAGAGAGATTCCACCACATCTCTGGCTGACCTATTGTGGGGTTTAATTGTTCATGTGGTCTTTTTTTTCTTTTTTCTTATAGACAAACAGAAACCTCTGCCCATTGTCTTGTCCTGCCACTCCACATCCATGTGAAGACAGTTTCCCCACCTTCTCTGTACCTATCCTTTAGGCACTGAAGACTGATGAGATCTGCCCTGAGCCTGCTCTTTGTATGCTGAACAAACTCAGGTCATTCATGAGTCTTTGGGCAACCTGGTCCTGTGGAAGGTGTCCCTGCCCATGGGCAGGGACATTGGAACAAGATGATCTTTGAGGTCCCTTCCAAGCCAAACCATTCTATGATTCATTCTATGATTCTGTGATTCAGCCTTTCTTTATCTGTCAAGTTCTCCAAGCCCTAGGTGGCCATCCAGTGGACCCTTCTAACTCAAAAAATGGCTAAAAATTCATTGATAATCTTAATGCAGCACTGAAGATGCACTACATTCAGCAGTAGAGAGAGACTACGGAACAGAAAAAAATATTCAAGGAAAAGGACCAATGTCCTTCCATAACTAATTCTCAGTAAACTGTCCATAAGAATGGTGAGTCTGTTAGGTATAAACTGGGTTTTTACAGAAGACGACATTAAAGTCACAGATGCCACCACACTTATTAGTAGAAAGATTATGTGTAGCTTAGATGCTGCTAAAGGGTGAAGTTCTTCTTGAAATAACCAAATAGTTTCTTGAAACAAACTGCTTAGAAAAGTAAAATATGTATCACTTCTCAAGAAGAGATAATTGACAGCTCATTATTTATGTTTTCAAAAGTGTACTATAAATTCTGTCAAGGTTGGAAAAAGTTCTGCTGCACAAAATTTAGAAATATAAGTAGGGAATGAAATAAAAAAAACAGTGCAGAAGATATAATCACTGTAAATTCTGAATAGGAGGAGACACTTGAAAAAATATGTCAGGACTAACATGGAAAATATGAATTATAAATCAGTTGTGATGAAGAGGATAAAGAAATCAGATGCATCAAGGAATCAAGGCAGTTTTCCGAGTCAGAGTCAGACATATGGCCCAAAAAGGGCCTCTGCAAAACAACATTAATGAGATCCAACTTTAAAAGTTTAATTAGTTCTAGACACCACAATACCAGAGAGTTTCTTTTAAAGGAAAACAGCAAAAGACCTGAGGAAATCACTTATGAAAACAGAGTAAGATTAGCATGGGAAGTGTGACTGAGCACAAACTAAAGGAGGGTGTGATAGATGTCTACAAGTATCTGAGGGATGTAAAAACCAATAAAACAATAGGACTGTTTAAGATGATGTGAGGCAGCTTATTAGAAATAGTTGAGTGAAATTAAACAGCAGAAAAAATACACCACATAACTGGACAAATATTCTAATGGTGATGTACGGTAGACAATGAAATAGCTTTCTTAAAAAAAGTAGGAAGAACATAACTAAGCTATTTTAAAGCTGGGCTGGACAGATCTCTGGGGAACGTGTACCATGGGTAGAAACTCTAAATGGGCAGTGGAGCAGCTGAAAGATCTTAGAGGTTCTAACGTCTGTGACTGTACCAAGATAATGCAAGCTATATACTCAGGAGATTTTTTACTGAGGAAAGGATACATTAAATACAAAATTTCAGGCTGTGCTTTTCTGTCTTCAACTATTTAACCATATCTCATCAAAGAAGAGTCAGAAAGATGGACTTTTTTCAGTGTTCCAAACCCCACATATCTTGAAAGAATTATGCACACTAGTCTATGTTAATACAAATTTAAAGAACAAACTATAGCAGATAGCATACAGGCATGCATCAGTGAGGGTTATTTTATTTACTAACAACATTTTCTGTGACTGGAGATGAGACTATTTAAACATCTCTTGGCATATGGAAAAAGCAACAAGACAAAGTTTTTAGAAATATATTTGATTTTATTAATTGATTCATGTTAAACATTCATAGAAAATCCTCAACAACATTTGGCAATAATATTTGCTAAAAGTCCGGTTCAGAATAACATCTTGCATTCAGCTCCCATAGGGTAGAGGAAGAATAATAATAGTAGACAATAGGATTACCATTTTGCCTAGTCTTTGCTATTTTCTTTTTGCATCCATTAACAAAAGTAAGATATAATCTAATAACAGTGCGCTAAATTATTTAGAATTGCTCAAAGTTATAGAAAGGCAAAGGAGCAAAATCATTTTAATATGGTCATTTTTTTCAATACGTGGAAGAAAAATGTATGCTATGTGAAATGCTCAAAAAAATCTAGTGAACCTGCAGTTCACTCTACAAAATTAATTTTGTTGCTATCAGCTGCACTAAGATGACAACTGTGTGTTAATAACTTTTTTGTACATATATATTGTATATGATATTAAGCTGATTTCTTGAGCTGCTCTACATAAAAGAGACGGTTAGAGACAAACCCAGCAGGAGTGATAAAAAATTCTCCATTATTACAGAATTGGGTATGGAAAACTTTAGCTTATTCATACTGTTGACAACTTTTTTCCTTTTTTGATGGAAGAGTAAGTAATACTGTCATCAATCAACATGGCTACATAGCTGATCAGAAATATCTAAAAACAAGTTATAATTCTTAAATCTTCAAATTCTCATAACTGAAATTAAACGTAGATAATAAATAACTAGATCTGATTATCTACACACACTTTTAAAGTTTGCCTTTTTAATTAATTAGTAATTAACCTGTTAGGGACAATTCTGGATTCCAGTCCCTCCTGCGAGAACTTGTGATGTACTTTTCATTACAACAGCTTTTGGACATCAGCATAAGCCAGAAAACTGGATTCAACCCTTCATAACTGCATGCCCTAAATGCTAAGATAGAGACCAATCTTTCTGTCCAGGTGAATGGCTAAGTATTCCATAGAAACAGCTTTGAAAGGAGAGCTGTCAGGCACATAAAAATAGCAGAGGTGGTTAAGGTGTTTTTCCAGCAGGTAAAATTTTGAGGCTCCTCACAGCAGGCAAAACAATTGAAATGGAGTGTCCCACATCTTGGTTGTACTGCATAAAGGTAGGCATCTTCAGGACTGCATTCTTCTTCACTACTCCTCTGAAGAACTCCATGCTCTAGGAAGAGCTATAGAAACGATTGGCTCAGAAGGGCTGAGAGGATGAATGGATCCCTGTCAGACTGCCATAAAGTGTTGTTAAGCTTTAGAAAGCATTTAAGAATGACCTGAATTTTGTACAGGGTCTGACTTATGTCTTGCCCATTGCCAATGTTTTCTCAGAAAACAGCTCCGTCACACAGATCAGGATGGGATTCTGCTGCTGTGGCAGTTCACTAGGGGAATGCATGCAGACCCTTTTATTCACATGTGCACGCACATCTTGAACCAGTTCCCTAGAACCATAGTATGGACCTCAAGACCATCCAGATTCTGCACCCAGACCTGGAGCCTTCACCAAGGGTCCGGCTTAGACCTTGGGTCTTTCCAGCTGCTGGTCTCCTCCTACTCACAAGGTAGTCCAACTTGAAGTTTGCTAGCAGGACATTATACACAAACACTCAGAGAGTACACTGCACAGCCACACTATTATTCGAAACCAGGAAATGGTTAGGAATAGAATTTAATAAGAATATAGAGCAGACTGCAGTGACAGGCAGCCAACAATTTTGCTTACCATCAGTGCTCCCACAAGATGGCCTCTTTCATATACCGTCTTCTACGCATTTTCCCATGCTTGTTCCCCAGCTCACCTTAATCCATCTCTTTCTTTGCCCTTGTTTTTTCCTATGTAAACAACCCACCCCAGGTACTTTTTCCCCATTGCTCCATGTTTTGCTAACCATCTGTGAAATCCTGCCATTCATCACGGTGCTAACTATGACTTTTATTCAGCTGCCTACTCTGTTACTTGTTACCTCCAGGAAAATCTCACACCACGTCCAGCAGTTCCTCATGTTTTGCTCACTTACCTAAACCTCAGGCAAGGATTAGTCATTTGCCTTCTTTCCTAAACAGATAAGCTTAACTGGACATTGATAACTGAATATCCAAATAAGGAATATTGAGAACCTCTTTACACAGGTGCAAACATGAGTTTTAAGAAAAGGACCTTCCCCCCCCCCAAAAAAAAAAAAAAAAAAAGCAGGATGTAGAGAATTTATAATGTTATTATGCCAATACATGTATGGAGCTTAATGATAGTCAGAGAGGAAATCTGTCAATTAAGCCTCATCAGAATAGAACTGTACAGTGGTAGCATATGAATAATAATGTGAAAAGGGGACTGTGGACCCTAAGAAAAACAGCAGTTTTGGCAGCACTGCCATGCCTTACTCTGATTTCCTGAGAAAAGAGTTCTTAGCACCTCATTAAACATGAGGTGGAGTTTTACTTTCCTCTTCCTGAATTTTTTTAGTAAACCATAATCTAGCAGTAAAGGTTTTGGCAGAGTATTACAGGGATGTATTTCCACTGTTATTATATTTCTAAAAAGTCAATATGTACCCATATTTCACTTTTCAATTTTTGTTTTTATTTTGTTTCATTAATTTACCATCTAATGCTCTCAAGTTTTTATGATCGCTCTTTATATTTAGTGTCATGATGGAAAACTCACTGAGTTTTGCCTTCATGACGTAGTAAATACAACCCAAACTCCCCTTGCCCTTGGTCAGAAGGTTGGGAAGCTACCAAATGAGCACTGCTTTGCAGCCCAGCATATACCCTTTTCCAAAACAGTCATTGCCGATCTCAAGGTCATAGTCAACTACACTAAGTTGCTCAGTCTGTTTACAACTGATCCATCTCTCTTCTTCTGCAATCCATGGACTTGTCCATAGACTTATCCTCTGAAGCTTCCAAAATAAAAATTTATCCTTATATTCTTTCACAACCAACTATGTAAACAAGCACTTCAGAGTTCTTCATAAGTAAGTGTTAGACCAAATACATGGGCCTAGAAAAAAATAGAAACCTCCTGATAGGAAATTTAAGGTAAGATCTTCCTCCCTTTTTTCCAAAAACAAAATATACCTTAAGATTTTGTGAAGGACATGCAATTTAATATTTTACCATTCTTTGCTTCCCTGAAGAAACAATGTTTTTAGAGACTTCATCCATAGATGCTTTTCTGGATTTCCCTTGGGAAAGCTTAGCCACTGCTGGAATCTCACTGATAATTTAAAAGTAGAACAACAACAAAGTGTGCTTGAAAGAAAAACTGATGTCAGAGCCAAACTAACACAGACCCCAAAAATGCCTTCTCTTATCAGCTCCCTGAGTCTTCCCTTATCAGCTCTCTCAGTGCTCCCTATCAGCTCTCTGAGTGATCCCATCGGACCATCCTCACCTTTTCTTAATGATAGAAATCAGAGAATCATAGAATGATTTGGGTTGGAACCCCCCCTGCCATGGGCAGGGACACCCTCCACTAGACCACGTTGCCCAAAGCCCCATCCAACCTGGCCTTGAACACTGCCAGGGAGGGGGCATCCACAGCTTCTCTGGGCAACCTGTTCCAGTGCCTCACCACTCTCACAAAAAATATTTTCTTTCTAACATCTAATCTAAATCGACCCTCCTTCAGCTTAAACCCATTACCCCTTGTCCTGTCACTACACTCCCGGATAAACAGTCCCTCACCAGCTTTCCTGTAGGCCCCTTCAGGTACTGGAAGGCCACAATTAGATCTCCCCGGAGCCTTCTCTTCTCCAGGCTGAACAACCCCAGCTCTCTCAGCCTGTCCTCACAGGAGAGGTGCTCCAGCCCTCTGATCAGCTTTGTGGCCCTTCTCTGGAGTCTCTCCAGCAGCTCCATGTCTCTCCTGTACTGGGGCCCCCAGAGCTGGATGCAGTACTCCAGGTGGGGTCTCAGGAGAGCGGAGTAGAAGGGCAGGATCACCTCCCTCGACCTGCTGGTCACACCTCTTTTGATGCAGCCCAGGACACGGTTGGCTTTCTGGGCTGCTAGCGCCAGATGCAAGAAAAAGGAGGCATTGATTTTTTTCACAGAAACTTTGTATTTGAGTCTACTTTGGGGGTTTTTTCACTTGTCAAATATCTCATAAATCAGTGTCCTTGTCCTGCTCCTTTTGTTTCAGTCTGGGATTTACTAAGAAGTTTTCTGGAAACCTGCTCTGAAGGAAATGTAACATAAACAGGAAGACATCTCTTTTGGTATCAAGATAAGTCAAAAAGTGTCCTGGTGTTTTGCTAGGATAGAGTTAATGTTCACAAGAAGCTGGGAGGGGACACAACCAGGACAGGAGACCCAAATTAGCCAAAGGGGTATTCCATACCATATGACGTCAAGTTCAGCACATAAAGGGGGCTGGCTGGGGAGGAGCAGTGGCTTGGGGACAGGCTGGGTGGTGCTCAGCTGCCAGCTGGGGCTGAACCATGACAGTTCTTTGGCTATTCTCACCCAAAATCAAATCCCCTTGAGGTACACATCAGACTTCCGATCCTTCCGCAATCACCCACAAGTGCACCCAGGTCCTTGAGGAAAAGCAGTCCCGTGAATGGGTTTGTCTTTGCCTGAAGCAGAGATAATCCAGACTGTCTTCCCCAACATATTCTTCATGTGGACTATGAGGGCCTTATCTCCTACAGTATGTGGAAATTTTAATTGGACAGGGCCAGCTCAATTGGTAGATCTCCCAGTGTTAACTAACCAGGTGACCTTTGTCAAATGTATATCCCAATGTTTGAGGGTCCCACCACCCATCGCTCTCAGTGTAGTCTTTAACAGTCCATTGTATCATTCAATTTTCCAGAGGCTGGTGCATGACAGTGTCGTGGTTTTATCCCAGCCAGCAGCTGAGCACCACACAGCCGCTCGTTCACTCCCTCCCATCAGGATGGGGGAGGGAATTGGAAAAGTTAAAGTGAGAAAACTCATGGATTGAGATAAAAACAGTTTAATAGGTAAAGCAAAAGCTGCATGCACAAGCAAAGCAAAGCAAGGAATTCATTCACCACTTCCCATGAGCAGGCAGGTGTTCAGCCATCTCCAGGAAAGCAGGGCTATGTCACGCGTAATGGTGACTTGGGAAGACAAACGCCATCACTCCAAATGCTGCCGCCCCCCCTCTCTCTTCCCCCAACCTCCTTATAAACTGAGCATGACATCATATAGTATGGAATATCCCTTTGGTCAGTTTGGGTCACCTGTCCTGTCTGTGTCTCCTCCCAACTTCTTGTCCACCCCCAGCCATCCCGCTGGCAGGGCAGTGCAAGAAGCAGAAAAGGCCTTGGCCCCGTGTAAACACTGCTCAACAATAAGTCCCTAGAACAAAAACATCTCTGTATTATCAATGCTGTCTCCAGCACAAATCCGAAACATATCCCCACACTAGCTACTATGAAGAAAATCAATCCTCTCAGCTGAAACCAGGACAGACAGGGATGTGATACACCCACTCAATGCCATGGTCTTTGGCCCAGGTGTCTATGAGGTTGTTTCAGAAACGAGTCCTGTTGTTTGACTTAATTCTTTCTGGGGTGCCATGTAGCCATAGGACTTGCTTTTCAAGGCCCAGGATAGTGTTCTGAGTGGTGGCATGGGGCATGGGATATGTTTCCAGCCATCCGGTGGTTGCCTCCACAATTGTAAAAGGACATAGTACTTGCATTGGCAGATTTGTGGGAGTGTGATGTAATCAATCTGTCAGGCCTCCCCATATTTATATTTCAGTCATCATCCTCCATACCAGAGAGGCTTTAACCTCTTGGCTTGCTTGATTGCAGCACATGTTTCACATTCACATGCAATAGCGTCCATGGTCAAGTCCACCCCTCGATCACAAGCCCACCTCTGTGTTGCATCTCTTCCTTGATGACCTGAGGTGTCATGGGCCCAACGAGCTATAAATAATTCACCCTTACACTGCCAATCCAGATCCACCTGAGCCACTTTAAACTAAGCAGCCTGATCCACCTGCTGGTTGTTTTGATGTTCCTCAGTGGCCTGACTCTTGGGTACATGGGCATCTATGTGACATACTTTTACAACCAGCTTCTCTAGCTGGGCAGCAATATCTTGCCACAATGGGGCAGCCCAGATGGGTTTGCCTCTGCCTTGCCACTTGCTCCGCTTCCGCTGCTGTAACCACCCCCACAGGGCATTGGCCACCATCCATGAGTCAGTGTAGAGGTAGAGCATCGGCCACTTCTCTCTTTCAGCAATGTCTAGAGCCAGCTGGATGGCTTCCACCTCTGCAAACTGGCTCGATTCTCCTTCTCCTTCAGCAGCTTCTGCAACTCACCGTGTAGGACTCCATACAGCGGCCTTCCACCTTCGATGCTTTCCCACGATGTGACAGGACCCATCAGTGAACAGGGCATATGGCTTCTCATTTTCTGGAAGTTTATTATACAGTGGGGCCTCTTCAGCCCACATCAGCTCTTCCTCTGGTGATATTTTAAAATCTTTGCCTTCTGGCCTATTCATGATCACTTCCAGAATTTCTGGATGACTGGGGTTTCCTGTTCTAGCCTGTTGTGTGATCAGTGCAGCCCACTTACTCCAAGTAGCATCAGTTGCATGGTGTGTAGAGAGGACCCCTGCTTTGAACATCCAGCCCAGCACTGGCAGTCGGGGTGCCAAGAGGAGCTGTGCTTAAGTGCCAATCAGTTCTGAAGCAGCTCGAACCCCTTCATATGCTGCCAATATCTCCTTTTCCATTGGAGTGTAACGAACCTTGGATCCTCTGTATCCCCAACTCCAAAACCCCAGGGGTCAGCCTTGAGTCTCCCCTGGTGCTTTCTGCCAGAGACTCCAGGTAGGGCCATTCTCCCTGGCTGCAATGCAGAGCACATTTTTCACATCTGGTCCTGCCCGGACTGGCCCTGGGGCTACTGCATGAACTATTTCTTGTTTAATTTGTTCAAAGGCTTGTCTATGCTCAGGGCTTCATTTGAAATCATTCTTCTTCTGGGTCACTTGATATCGAGGGCTTATTATCAGACTGTAATTTGGAATATGCATCCTCCAAAAACCCACAACAGCTAAGAAAGGTTGTGTTTCCTTTTTGCTAGTCAATGGAGACATAGCTGCTATTTTGTTGGTCACATCCATTGGGATCTGATGATGCCCATCTTGCCATTTTATTCCTCAAAACTGGATCTCCTGTGCAAGTCCCTTGACCTTACTTTGTTTTATGGTGAAACCATATTTCAGAAGATTTTGGGCTATTTTCTTCCCTTTCTCAGAGACTTCTTCTGCTGTACGATGATGTCATCAATGCATTGCAGGTGCTCCAGAGCTTCACCCTTTTCCAGTGCAGTCTGGATCAGTCCATGGCAAATGGTGGGGCTGTGTTTCCACCCCTGGGGCAGCTGATTCCAGGTGTACTGGATGCCCCTCCAAGTGAAAGCAAACTGTGGCCTGTACTCTGCCACCAAAGGGGTCGAGAAAAACGCATTTAACTCCAGTTCATATTGAAGTTTTAGCATGTCTGGCACTCAGCGGTGGCGTAACTTCATTAAGGCCACAATGGTCTACAGTCAGTCTCCACTCTCCATTAGATTTTCGCACCAGCCATATGGGACTGTTAAAGGGTGAGCAGGTTCTGCTGCTCACTCCTTGGACCTCCAGTTGATAAATCAGCTTATAGATGGGAATCAGGGAGTCTCTGTTGGTGTGGTATTACCACCGGTGTATGGTTGTGGTAGTAATTGGCACCTGTTGCTCTTCGACGCTGAGCAACCCCACAACAGAAGGGGTCCTCTGAGAGACTGGGCAAAGTAGACAGCTGTCCAGTTTCCTCCATCTCCACAGTAGCTATACCACAATCCCACCAGTACCCTTTTGGGTCTTTGAAATACCCTCTCCTGAGGTAGTCTCTGCCAAGGGAGCCTCTGGGCCAGTCACGATGGGGTGCTTTTACTGCTCATTCCTAGTTAAACTCACTTCAGCTTCCAGTACAGTTAGCTGTTGGAATCCCTCTGTCACTCCAGAAATACAGATGGGCTCTGCCCCTTTGTGGCTTGATGGCATTAGGGTACACTGCACCGGTGTCCACGAGAGCCTTATACTCCTGGGGGTCTGATGTGCCAGGCCACACAATCCAATAAACCCAGTTGTCCCTTTCCTCCACCTGGCTGGAGGCAGGGCATCTCTAATCCTGCTCATTGTATTTGCTACTCCCTCCTTGCAAAAATGACTTACAAGTCCCTTCAAGAGGATCATACATATGGTTCGGCCTTCCACTCGGTCTGGGGAACTGCCCACTGGAAACTGGAGCAGCATTTTTCCTGGAAGAATTCCCTTTTGTGACTGTTTTGCCTTGCAACTCATGTACTCATGCCTGTAGGGTCAAGGTAGGTTTTCCATTCCACTTCCTCATGTCCTCTCCGTGGTCACGCAGGTAAAACCACAGAACCTCTGGTTCTGCCTATTCCTTTTGTTCTTGTGATGGCCCTGGTTCTTTCTCATCCCTTACTAAGCGAGCAGATTTTTTTTGTGTATTTCTTCTAGTGTATAGGGGCAACTGATACCAGCACAGGTTTGTTTTCTGGTTCAGCTGCAGTGCCTGTCACTGGGGTTTGAGTAGTGTCAGTGACCATCACTGAGGTTGAGGGAGCCACAATGTCTGTCACTGGGGTTATAGCAGCCACAGTGCCTGTCAGTGTGTTTTCCCTCTCTTCCTCCTGAGGGTACTGCCTAATATCAGGCAGTGTTTGGTGGATACTGGCCAGGGCCCAGCACAGGGTGGTGAGTTGTGCCTCCTTGAAATAGCCTCAGAATTTTCCTTTCAAACATTCTATCACTTTATCAGGGTCCTGTAGTGGTTCAGCAGTGAAGCTCCAAACCATTGGAGGTGAGAAGGTCTCTAGATACCTGTCCATATTCTCCCACATGCCATGCCACCCATGACTATCCAGGCTCAGGGCAGATCTCTGGGTTATATTCTTAAAATATTTTTTTCTAACCCTAAACAAGACTTGGAACACATTCAGGAGACCTAGCAATAGGAACATGCTGGCTTGAACATCCCAAGAGTATTCAAAATTCTCAAAAGCTGTTGTAACCAGCCTGAAGGGAAAAGGTGAGGTGAAAGAGCAGGAGAAAATATTCCCTCGTCTTTCCCACAGATTGGATGAGATTATAAATAAATTCCAGGAGATGTCATCCAAGGTACGGACATGACAGCAATGCCACATACAAATACTACCTTAACCTCATGACCAGTGACATTATCATATCATAAATTGATATTACACAGTACAACAAAATGAGAATCCTGACCCCTCTCCCAGAGGTAATGAACAGCACTGCAGGGAATACACACAACAAGTACAGGTTTATATAGCACAACCATGTGAACAAACAAAACACCATTGTGACCAGTGACTGTTTAAATAATATTATAAATACTTTTAACAATTTTGTTTTAACATGCTCTGGTCAGATCTGTCGTTATCTCAACCCTTTGTGCACTACAAAGGACTGTCATGGTTCAGCCCCAGCTGGCAGCTGAGCACCACCCAGCTCCTTCCTCACAGCCCACACCCCCCCAGTGGGATGGGGAGGAGAATTGGAAGAAAAAGGTAAAACTCATGGGTTGGCATAAGGACAGTTTACTGGGAGAGCAAAGGGAGACAGAAATAACAACAAGAGTGCTTAGAATATACAAAGTGGATGATACACAATGCAATTTTCTCACCTGACTGAACACCCAGCCTGTCCCCAAGCCACTGCTCCTCCCCAGCCAGCCCCCTTTATGTGCTGAACTTGACGTCGTATGGTATGGAATACCCCTTTGGCTAATTTGGGTTTCCTGTCCTGGTTGTGTCCCCTCCCAGCTTCTTGTGAACATTAACTCTATCCTAGCGAAAAACTAGGACCAAAAGACAGTGGCTCGATGCAGTTCCTAGGAAACAGAGGCAGATTCTTGTCTATGTATATTATTAGTCTATCCATTATTTTGCCTGGAGATGCTCAGGGTTCAAAAAACTTCATCATATCTTGAAATTCACACATCGCTTTCTAAATTTTTAAGTTAGACAATAAACCACTTAGCATGGTTATCAGTTTTGTCCTGTGCTTCTCATTAAAATGACACCTATTAAACTTAAAAAAAATAATAATCTGTAAAGTAAATGAAAAATTTCTGCAGCATCTCTTTGTTATACATTGCTTAAAAAGAAACAATGTCCTTCTAAGAGCTACTGTCAAATATCTATGGTATTTGTTGGTGTGGACAAGGAAATACAAAGCAATTAAACAGAGCTGCTGTGCTCAGCCAGCAGACATTTAGGGGACCCTGGGACTACACCCTGGGACTCTAGTGGACTTGAGTATTTTACTGCATCAGGAAAGTCCTCACTCCTGTTCTGAGCAACACACATTTAGCAGGAGAGGTCGAGAGCAGTGGCACTGACAGTGAATCTAGTGTGCCATATGCTCTGCACTTTCTCAGGACTGTTTCTCAAGCCCATGTCCTCAAGTGAGCAATTAGTCATGTTTATTGTTTCCAAGTCGCTAATGACCCACAACACAAGAATGCCTTACCTAAACTGAGTTCCTGATCCACTCACGCAGCAACTAGATGCCAGCTTTTTGCCGAGTCCCGTAGTATATGGAGAGGAAAGACATGTACTTAGCCTAAGCAAAGCAGATTTTGAATAATGCAAAAGAGGTAAAAATAAAGAACATATGTAATTGAACAATACAGTCCAAGTGTATTAACAACATAAAAAACAGGTAGTCAATCAGTTTTCAGATTTTTATAGCACAAGCAATAATTAAGCTCCAAATATCTACTGTTTGAGCTGATTGAGAAATTATTAAACCCGGACAGAGTCCCACTGAGCTAAATTAGGCTTTCTTTGAGTTCAAGGGTCTTTTCTTGAGAATTAAGATTTCAAGACTAAGGCATATAAATCTTTTTAACTTCATTTAGAAATGTTTGTAGCTTCTTCTGTAATGATATTCATAACATTTTTAGGAGAAAAAGGAGACTTGGGACAACAGTGTTGTGTTTGTTGTTACACGATTATAGATTTGAAGAGCTACAGTCTGGGAAGGGCCATTAGATCATCTTGACTGTCCTGTCATAAATCTCAGATCAATAAATTTCATCTGATTTTCATTATATTCAACCTAACAGTTTTTATTTCATTCGATTGCATAGGATACCTGGTGTTTAAATAGCAAATGTGTTCATATAGAATTGTGCAAGTGAATAATAAGGTTTAGAACTGGAGTGAGCGTTATGGTTGGCAAACAAGAGGATGCAACCTAATGAGCTGAGGAAATACTTTCCAAGGGAGGAATTCATCTTAAGACAACATACTATGTTTGGGGTTTTTTTTCTAGAGATCTATGTTAAGGATAGGAAATTCAGTCTGAATTTTAATCTGAGGGTTAACTCAAAAAATCAGTAGATAGAAGCTAGTTAGTCGCTACTACACTACTACAGTAGTGATTATTTTCCTAAGGGGCCTGTACACTTGCAATAATATGAGTGCCTTGCTCTTGAAGCCTTCCCTCAGTCTAGGGCTGTCACATATCATCTGGATAGGTTTGACTTAATATTAGGAACACCATGATGGTTAGAGAAAGGGTAGAAGGGTTCAGTCAGACAGAGGCTCAGAAAATCATTTTGGAGTTCATAGAAGTGGCACTTGCTCATCCTCTTTTGCTCGACTGAGCTTGCAGTACTCCTACCAGAAGGAGACAGGAGTAACCCAGCAGCCCAGTCACTGCTAAATCAGCCATGGCCCCACACACCTGCTGAAACTGAAGAAGATAAAATGAGTCCTCAAGCAACATTAGTTTTCCGTTTGTGCAAGAGCTCATCTGAACTGTGCAATTGCCCAAGACTTCTAGTCTGAGCTGAGCCCTAAAATGAGCCTTAACTGGAAGCACAACTTGTGTCAGCCTCAGAAATAAAGTTGCAGGAGGAACCTGTTTTACCTTAGCCCTTCAAACATCTCTCATCCCAGCATTTAATCCATTTCTCAGACTGCCTCTTCAGGTATGTCCCCGTACAGGCCTCTAGTTTAACACTAGTCCTGTCTGACATTCTAGCTCCAAAACAAAAATACAGACTGCTGATATGAAGTTGTAACTGTCATCAATAAAGGTGTGTATATTTCAAATTAAACTTTTCCCTTAACCCACTGGTCCCTAGCCATATCCCTATAGTGTTAACAAAATAAAAGATTGCACGGCTCCAATGTCAAGTGATGTTGTTAGCTCACAGCCTCACTGCTTCAGGCTAGTTGTGTTGCCTGTGAATAGCTGCCTGGAGTGGTCGAGAGTCATTCCAAGGCAGAGAAGGAGTAGCAATTAAAGAATATGGACAACCTGGGATCTAGTGCTTCATTTTGCTCTCTATTCTTTTTTTTTTTTTTTTTTTTTTTAGCATAAAGCTATAGCCTATGTGATTGAAACATAAACTTGACTCTCACCTTAACTTGAACCCAAGCTTTTGATCCCACCATCAGATCTATACCACACTATATCAAACAAGGAAGTTCAACATAGCAAAAAGCTCACAGAGACCTTTGGCTTACAGAATTACCCACATTTCTCAGCCTCTGCCTACTTCCAGTGCAAAGACTAAGGGAATACTAAGTCTATGGATAGGGTTAGGTTCAGAAAATAGAAGCTGATGAACTAAAAGATGTTTTCCGTAAAGATACAAACTGTCTAAGCCAGATACAGATATTCAGTTTGCATCTCATAGAACTATTAATTTTGAGTTTGAAGGCACTTTGCTTGAGTAAAGGCTGTTCTTACAATTAAAGCTGTGGTTCTTGTTCAGTTAAGGATGATGCACTTTTCTGACATGTAGCTGAGATTCCACTTCAAGATTTAATTCAGAACTAGTGCCCCATGCCATCAGAAGAAACAGCAAGTAGACTCAAGCCACCACCCATTCTCATGAAGGGTCTTAGATTACCTCTATTTACCGAACTCTACTTCAACACAGTCCATTACATGAAATATGTAATTGAGTCTAGTGTTAGACTTGCCCAATCTGCTAGTTCCCAAACTATAGTATACTCGTCCGAAGAGGCACCTGACCTTAACTTAAGCTGCGGGCTACTCCTACCGAAAAAAAAAAAAAAAAACCAACAACAAAAAAAACCCCAACCCTCTTGTGACTGTTTTATGCATTAACCATAATCTTAAACCTAATTCTGAACCAAACCACCAAATTCCCACCACCAAGACCTGTGCCCTAACAATGCCTAGTAGTGGTTGTGGCAGCTACGATTTAGGCTGATCACATGGCTCGCAAAGTACTAAGGTATAAATGTTTTATACAAGTCATTCCGAATATGTGAGGAAGAAAATCCTTTATACTAGTCTACGCTTACAAGTTCTCTTTGCCCGTGGAGAAATTGCTAACTTCTTGCAGAAATGTTTAAGAGTATGCGTGCACATATGTATATGTGTGTGTATGAAAACTGTTTTGTTTCCTCTATCAGAACTAGGTGCTGTTTTCACCGAGTTTCCCGCTGGAAAGTGTTTAAACTTAGGAATTTTAAAATAATGTACAGCCAAAATAACACCTCAGTTTGAAACCAACTTCCTATCATCTCACCATTTCTCAGTTAGCAACAAGTGCTATATGCCCCACTCCAAGTAATTGGCATTACACTCTTTCCAGCCTAAAAGTACTGTGAAATATTAGACCCAAATTTACAAAAGTGCTTAGGTACTACATGACAAGTAATTTCAGCTTCAATGGAATTTTTAGGCAAGCACTAACTGCATAGAAACAACACATTGTAGCCCTCAGGTCAGGCTGCGCATGGGAGTCTGTGTCTCACCTGCTAGGGTGAGATGCCAGCCTCTTCTTTCCATACATCCACGCACATGTGCTTCTGTGGGGAGGGAGAAGAATGCCATCCAGGCTGGAAAGCAGCCCTGGGATGCCCCAGCCAAGTGCAGGGCTAACACTGCCATCAGGGCTGTGGGGTGCTCCATACATTCTCCACGTAGCTGCCATGGGACTCGTGCTTACAAGAGCAAAGCACGCGTGAGGTCTGTTCTGGAAGGAAGTCTGATTAGTACCTTTTGGAGCCTACGTCTGAGGGATAAAGGAAAGAGCATGGGAAGATTTTTGTTTATCATGTTAAAATTGCAAGTGGCATCTGTTCAAAGCTAATTAGATGCTGAAAATTTTAAATGCTAAGATATGAGGCAAGGATCAAATATGATGTTCAAAGGTATAGTATAAATCCTGTTTATCACATGGCTATTGACACAGAAATTGTGATGAATCTGTGTCCATGCGTAGACAAATGTATGTGATGTATGGCAAAACCTTTTTTACTGTTATCAATTTCTGTTCAGTTGCTTGGTTTTTACTTGTTAATGAACACAAAAAGATAAAATTATTTTGGAGAGGGGCTCTAATGTAAATTAAGCAAAAAATTGTTTTTAAAATCCAAAACGTACAAAGAATATATTTTTCTGTGTACAGCTTTCAACAATGTTCTGAAAATGTAGCAAGGCAAACATGGTTTATACCTATACGCTATGGCAGAAATCCAATATTCATCTGCTGTTCATATTGCAAGAAAATGAGAACATTAAGGTCAGAAAGAACAGCTGCTTTAATTATAACACACTGATATATCATATCAAAGTTTTCATCCTCCCACACAAACTCTAAGAACATACCCCAGGGATTCGTTCCTGTCATCCTGGTTTTTCTCGGGAAGGAGACTACACAAGTACACTCCAGAGCACTGGCTGCTTTGAGTGGTGCGATGCTGCCTAGAATAATTTTACCCCGAGCTCGATAATGCTATGGCAACTATTATTAATCTAACTTTTACAGCCTTTATTCCTCCTTCTGTGGTGGCAGTGGTAGGGGAAGATATTTTTGACAGCTAGGAAGCTGCACTGCAGGCTTCACAGTTCCACTGCCACACATCCCCACAGGCTCCTGCCCAGGAGCGCTCAGTACCCACGCCTCTGGCTGGTGATGCTGGTCTGTCTGAGACACCCGAAGGTATCCCTTCTTTAAGGGAATGGCTGCTTTGTGTTTTAACAGATGCTATGCTTCTGGTAGCGGAGAGATTAGAGGGACCATTCAACATTGAATCAGTCATGGATCCTATTGATGTCAAGATTTCTGAAGCCATCATGAACATGCAAGAAAACAGCATGCAGGTGTCGGCAAAGGTACTGTGTGAGTCGTGCCTTCTCTGTTGCTGAATGTCACAACCAGGGGGAAAAACATCTCCACCATTTTTCTGTCCAGACTTTAACAAATGTTATCCAGACCACTAGAAATTGCATTTGCTTGTTCAACAGTTCATCAGCTAGAAGTTTTCAGAAGGGAGTGGCAGGGAGAAAGGTACCATTTAGTAAACTCCAAATTAATAGCTGCAAGAGATTTAAGGAAAACAGAGTGCTGAAAATTAGCAGTAACTCTGTAAGCAATATCCTGCAGAGTACATTTGGTAACTTCTGCTCGTGTCTCCTCTGTGATTCCCCATATTAACTTCCAAACACATTTTGATCTGTCTAGGTCAGACTGAAGTACAATATGTTTGAGGTGAATACAGAAAATGTTCTGTTTAACCTTCTTTAATAGCCACTCAAGGGAAATATCATTACATTGGACAGTCTCTGATTACCAGACCTCAGTTTGATAGACTTTTGTCTGGATTCTGACATGAAGATAAACAGAGTTAATGATACCAGCTTCCTCCTTTCCATTTTTTTTGTGTGTGTGTGTATACACAGATCACCACCACCTATGAACCCCATGTTAATAAGATCCTTCGCATTCAGTAACAGGTTCCGTTGAGCCAATAGTCAACAATTAATTGCTTTTCCTTACTATTCATCAGTGCACTGCGGCTCAGAATCTAAAGTCAACCGTTTGCCAGGTTCTCTGTGTTCGGAGTTTCTATCTTCCATTGATCTCCCAGTAGTCAGTTAGGTGCTGGCTAGACTGCCATCCCAACCACTGAATTTCCATTGCTTGGACGGAAGCTGCCGTAGCTGGAAAAAATGTGGGGACAAAAGGCAGGAGGCTGAGGTTAATATTCTTCCTGCCAACCCAAAATTAGATGCTTTTTATAGCCCCAGTGCTGCAGGTTGCTAAGAATTTCCTTCAAGATGCTTTTTACTTTAAACCTGCATGAAGTTACTCATATTTAAAAGCAGTCTACATCCTGTGCAATGAGACTTTGTTCTGGCAGCAGTGATCAAGGTGTTTAACAGCCAAATTCTCTCAAATGTTTTGGGAATTAAAGGCTAGTTTCAGCAAACTCAACCCTTACCTCAAAAAAAAGAAACAAAAAATATTTTCACTGAAAATTCACCCAAGGCTCAGGTGTATTTCATTTTCCTTTTTACTTGCTCCATTCTCACAGTTTTTCTATTAGTCGGGAAGCTGCATCCCCTGCCAGAGTCCAATGACATCACCTTGGCACAAGCTCATCTCACTACTCGTTTGTAGCAGAACAGACTATTTCTCCTGTCCCTTAGAAATATTTTATTTGCTGTAAAGATTAATAAATCACAGCAATTCCATTTGCAATGTAAAGTTTTTCTTCTAAGAGAAATGTTACCCAATATTTTTTTAAATCTTGAGAAACAGAAACCAAATGATACCAGTGATATTTATTTTATTATATTTTCATAGATAACAGAGCTGTCTGTTCTTGAGGGGCTTTTGTATATTTCTGTGTAGACCGTTATTCTCCTGAAATGTGATTTCCTTCTTTTCCTAGGTTATATCCATCTTTTTTCAGGTCCTAACATATGGAAATGCTTTATTCTTAAAGAAAAGTATAAGAAGGCAAAGACTTTGGGTTTAGTGCTGTGTTCTCCTATGTCATGTCAGATCTGTAGAGATGATATATGAGCGGACTTCGAATCAGTCATCTGTTGTCTAATTTTTCCCTCTTATACATACTGACCACTTAGACCTTCAGTGAAAATGACAGATACCTTGCCGGATGTAATGGGGTGCATGGAATGCAATTGCAGACCTAATGTAGGAGAAGAGCCACTGCTTGTCAATTATTCTGAGAAGCTGCTCAAAAAGCTTCAGGCAGGGTGCCGAAATCACACTATTTTCTCTTTCTTCAAACAATTTTGTGTCTTGCATTTGACTGTACCCACTGAATATGTGGTGACTAGGAATCACAGCTATTTTTCCACAAGTCAGTCAGCGCATTTTTACAATGGGAAAATGATGATGCACTAATAATGTTATGCCTGCAACACCCACATACACGTAGATTATTCTTCACCACTGACATGCAGCTTTTTCTACATAAAAATCTGATTAATGTCTGGGAGGAGGCTCTGTGCCGTATTCAGTAGAATTTGGGGCCATTATGCACAATGTTGTTTCTCTTTTGAAAGGAATGGAACAAATGAAAATGAACAGTTTCGTCCTCAAGGACCTCTCACTAATCTCATCCTCTTTGCAGGCAGAAGACCCAGAGTTCATTTAATCCAAAATCTATCCTTCTCCTGTTTCATATATTTATATAAAATTGCCCTGTTCCAAAAGTCATTTGCATTAAATTGCACTATGAATTTGTCTTTGTATCATAAAATGATGTTTTGTATTATACCAGCTGCAATTATATATTGACATTTATTTGATAAAAATAAAAGTATTTTTGGTATAACACATTGACTGTACCTTACTGTGCATATGGAGGCAAAATTAAGCGAGCAACAATGTAGACTTTCCATAGTAAGTGTATAAAAGTAAGTAAGAATGCATACTCTTATGTCAATTATGAAGTCTTGAGTTCTAGACATCAGCAGAAAAAATACATCATGAACTTCTTACGTCTCCATTTTTATGGTTTGTCCCTCCATTCTTCACTCGATGTAGTACTGAAGGTTTTGTGCAATATCTTTTTCCTATAAATATGCACCTCCTATTCAGCACTATTCTTCTGAGAAATAGTCTTCATGGTTACAGTTATACTAATAAATAAAAGGGGCACAAGGACCAGTGCCTGATCTTGAGGCCAAAATGTCACAGCCTGATTCATTTCTATACTGCTGAAAGCCACCTTCTCTGGAGCTGCTTCATTCTGCCAACAGCAAGTTGGAGCAGTCCAAGAAAAAGCCAATGAGTTAACAATTAATCAGTGCAGACAGTCAGGGCTTATTGCTTGAGTTCACACCTTGTCTTTCATTTCCTTTGAAGACACAAACCCTCTGTCTTCCACTCTTGATGGGTGCACGTCAATATCAAGACAGTGAATTATAGAGGTGCCACATGTACCTCTTCTATCTTTGTACTTCCAACCAAGGACATACAGACTCAGCCACATCCCAGTCCTGTCACTGCTGAAAATGGAGCATCTGTGTTCCTCAGCCATTAACTTTTCTTGTTTGTGTGCTGATTCTGGTTGATTCTTTTAGCACAGCTCACATTAACCAGGTACTACTCTTATGTTAAGATCCTCTAATTCATCCTGAGGCTGCAACCTTTCTCTGTTTTCTTGATATGTCTCTGCAGTCTATATTCACCACTGGCTGTCTAGAAAGTCTGACCACAAATCTCCAGGCTTCATATGCTGCTCACCTTCTGTGACTGTCATGTCCCTGAATGACAGCCACACGAGGTCCTTATTTTGCCTCAGGGAAAGTCACATTCCTGACAGCTGCAATATCCGGAGATGCTTTTCAAAAAGGAGCGATAGTCTAGAAAGTCAGACCTTAAGGCCTTTCTGCTAGCAGAATCTACGTGCTCTGTGTCAGACCAGAGTTTCCCTTCTCCAAAAAAAAAGGGAAGGACTGGAGATTATCAAAACCAGCTTCCACAACTTCATCATTTTAACAGCTGCAGCCATTTTGACACAGTACCTTCTGCACACCAAACCAGAGAATGCAAAAACAATCAGTCTGGGCTGCCTGAGATGACTCCCAAGACATTAGCACTTCTTAAGAGCAGGCTTTGCAATCTGGGTCTACTTCTTAAGAGCAGACTTTGCAATCTGGTGCTCCCTGAAGTTTGCCTCTGGTAGAAGTCAGGTTGCAATAGATTTACCTTGGGTTTCTCCTGATAATGTCTAAGAAACATTATCAGTATCGATTTCATTATCAAAATCTCTTTTTTATTCATCAGTGATGCCTCTTTGGTATTTGAACATTATAGTGCCAAACTCAGTGCTCACCAACAGCTTGATAATTTCTCAGGTAAAAGATTTATATTCTGTATATTGTTTCCCATGGCTCAGTTCATATCCAAGACTTAGTCATAGTACACATTTCCCTTATTCTTATTCTCACTCTCCCTGAGGTAATTCAGGGAGTCATATCAGAGTCATAACATATAAATGCTCATTTCAATCCTGGCCAAAATAATCATGTTTTGGGGGCTTTCACAATCTTCCCATAAGGCTGTCAGTACCATTACCTTTGATTCCTGCTTCAAGTCAAAAAGTAAATCCTACATCTGTTCCATTTTAACAACATGAATGTTTACTAGCTGACATCTGCAGAGATTGGTCGTTCACAAGAAGTGGAGGAAAACTCAAAAAACAACAGAAAAGATGTTATAACATCAATTTTTCTTCAAACTGGAGAAAATTTCTAATCTGGTTGCATCAGCATAATTTTGTCTTCATTGCTACTCAAAACAGAACATACTGGACTGTTTTGTGCATTTTAAACAGTCTAGTTCTATACAGATATGTTTGGCTGCTATAAGTGTCATTTGGCTGCCATGCCAAAATTTTTCCACTTTCATAAAGGCTATTCTATATCTAAGTCTCCCCTTAGTAAGTCTTAAATCTACTTTTATCTGAGCTGATGGATGTGCCATTTTAACCTATAGATATATGTTCCTTTTCAGCAATTACTTCAGCTAAAAGGATGAATGAGCTCCATGACATAGCAGACTACCTATGCATTATTCATAAGGAGGAAATCTTCATAAAACTACATCCAAGGTTCTTCTTAAAATAGCCCCTGAGTTTCATATTAACAAAACCTCTTCATCTATCTGTGTTTTTTCCAGAGCCTTGTGCAGGAAAAATATAATGGCATTTCAGGAAAAAATCAATGCTATTCTATCTCAAGATGAGAGAGTCAATGGAGCAGAGTCATAGAGAGACACTCAATAGGAAACACTAAGCACAAGCACATGTCTAAATAACAGTATGACTCAAGGTCCCATAGAGAGCAAATTCTATCTGCTGGGATGCAAAACCTGGGAAAAGGACTCTCTTTTTACAGTATCTACTGCCTAGCCCTGAAGTAGACACCTCCATTTAGTCAGCTCGATAGATATAATTCTTCACTGGCTCTGCTGACCTGATCTCATGGCTTGGTTCATGTCCCTGGCCATAGAGGTCTGGTGCTCCTTGTGACAGCCTAGGATATCCCATTTGAACTTCGGCTGCAGATCAGTGGGGAATGGTCTTGTGTTAAAGCAGTCTTAACAGATGTCTTGGATATCCCAGGACGTCACAAACTATTATAGATGCTGATGTGAGAGCAACTGAAGGGAACTTTTGATCTCCACTGTCTAAAATGGGAGCTTAGATGTTTAGCTTAAATATAGACACCTACATGTACACACCTAAATTTAGGTTTCTTAATTTGAAATGGAATCCCTTATCTAAATTCAGAAGAGGGGGACTGCAGCAGTTGTATATAAAATGCAATTTTTTAAAGAGAGTGGATTTATGCTGCCAAGTCACAGCATGCACAATGAAACACCTGAATATTTTTCCAGAAATTGCTCAGTATCTCTGAGTAGCATTGTGAAGAAAGTATTTCATATGCTTCTTCTTAGGAATCATTTGTTAATTTCAGGTATCAGCTTTACATTTTCTGTTCTGTCGGTTAATACCTGGATGCAAATTAGAAAATGTCTCTTTTGCACTCAAAATTTAGTCACTGAATATGGTAACCTTACTGCATTTCTGCCAGGTCATTTAAAAAGTAAATTATTTCTTCTTCTGTGATGTAAAAATTGCTATCTAATTTCCATCTCTATTATTGTCTGGCTGTATGTAAATTTGTTCATACAAAACTGCTTGCTACAACTATGTGTATGAAGCTAAAGTCTATGTTGGGTTTTTTTCAGTATGTCGTAAGAAAAATGAGATATATAAATTATGTAGACTCGCAGTTACTCCATATGGTCATACAAGTAACCTAACAGTCACACACTGTGAAATTTAAAGAGAAGATTCAGCGCCCTCCCTGTCCTTTCCCCTGAGAGTCAAGTTGCATATTTTCAATAATTGTCACTTGTCTTTGTAAGAAAATACTTGATGGCTTAATTGACTAAATGGGATTTCATAGATATCTAAATAAACAGTTATATTTTCTGCACATAACTTATCTTCAGTCAGAAGAAGAAATATGAGTAAACTTTTGTAAGTATAATTGATTCACCCAACATATATATCTGGTCCTTTAAAATGTACTGTATCATACACAACCATGTATAAACCCTGAACACTAATCTTAGACTAATTTTCTTCACAGAGGAAAAATGAGATTCTTTCCTGCTGAAAATTTTAGAACTTTGCAAGCTAAAATCTTCTTTCCTGATTGATTAAATGAAGGTATTGTCCAACAGTCCTCATGACTAGGGAGGCTAGAAACTGTTAAAAAAAATCTTACAGGTATTCTTAAATCAGACCAAGCAGTGTTCCACTCATAAATTAAAAATCCCAATGGCCATACAACAGCTGACTTGCTGGAGTTTGAGCCAAAACAGACCTGATGATTGGACATAAATTTAGTATGAATCAGTTTCTTTCAGCAAATTGTGAATCATCTGGGGCTTCTAAATTGATATCAGGAAACCTAACTAAGAGACGATTGTAATGTATCCTGAAAGCGACAAAAGTCACACCATCCATGGCTAATTCAGGAGAAAACCACTCAAGGTGGAAAATCTACAAGTCAAGTGAAACATGAGTCTTTCTGATCACTGTCTCACAATGTAGCTTGTGAGCTTGTTATCTTATTTGCCACACAAAAAGGAGTAATCTGGTCCTACAAACAAAACACAGCACCTGCATATGAGTCTTCACCTCCACAAAGCTCATGTGTTTGTGTCTGGCATTAGGGTTTTGTAAAATATATCTTACAAAGAATTCTGAGGGGTTTTTTTCTTCTGAATAGAGGCAAAATGTTGAAACTGTCAAAAGACAATGAGCACAAAAAAGAAAGATTCCAGAACTGAAAAAAGTTGGTGTGAAGGCAAACACTAGGATCTTACTTCATAAAAGCACTTGAAAAATTTAACTGTGTGAATAGTTTACCTACTTTCAACCAAGAAACTTCTGTGAGAGTTCTTCTGGGATATATACTTGATATCCAGTAGTCAAAAGTGTCCTCTGTGTCCTTTAGTATCCACGAGATATATGCTATTGAAACTTTTTTCCAGATAGAAGTATATGAAAATTTTCATAACTCTGAACATTATTTTTTATACCTAGAAAACAAACACACTAGCAGAAATTAATTTTCACTATTGCCTGTTCAATATGCCTCGCCTCTCTTCTGGGGAGACACTTGCTAGGGAATAAGAAAGTAATCCAGTTAGAAGACTATTTCACCATTGACGTTTTCTCTGAGACTACAAAAAAAATTGCCAGGTAGGAAGAACTGTGGGTAGGGATTATGAGTGAGCTGTGATTCTGGGTAAATACCACATTTTAACAAAAATAAAACAATTATCAACTAAGTCCTACCACAAAGGACTTCCTTTAGTTCAGTTCTCTTCCTGGAAAGATAGCAATTAAAATGCTTTCACATGTTAACTTCTTAGAATAAACACCTTCCTAAATTAACTATTTTTTAAGGTCCCTATATGTTTTTATACCTTCACCGAGTAATTAATAATGCTTAATTATTGATCTGAGTGTTAATGCAGGGCAAGTGCTCAATTCACTATTATCAAAATGTCAGTCAAACCTGGTTTCAAATATATGAAAGAGAGAATAAAGAGGCTGTAAAATACTCGCTTCCCTTTTTCTATGATTACCATATAACCTACAATGTCTTTTTCAGGTTTTCCAAGGATGTGGCCAGCCTAAACCAGCACCTGCCCTGAGATCTTCCCGTTCTGTCCCCGAAAACTTCAATACCCGGTTTAGACCATATAACCCAGAGGAGAGACCTACAACTGCTGCTGGCACCAGTTTGGATAGGCTGGTAAGGCAAAATATATTCCATTTTCAAATTAGTAGAAATGGCTTGGTAATATAGAAGAGTGGGAATCTCCTGACTTTTTTTTTTTAATAATTTTGTAATCACTCTATGTAGTTTCTATGCCAGCTCTTCCAGCACTCAGCAGATCTTTTTTTCTCCACTGGAAATGGTACAGAATAGCATTGTACAAGAACAATGTTAGAAATGTTAGAAGAGAATAAGCTTTTTCCTACAGGGCAAAAAAACAGATGAGTCACGACAGGTATAAATTCTCTTTGAAAAGTAATCTTCAGCAATATTTTATAATTTTTTTCATTTTACTAACAATGGATTTATGTATTAAAGCTATTTTTAGCAGCTAGTTCTTTAACATATAGACTTGCAAAGGCACATTGATTTGTTCCACTTCTTTACTTAATTATAAAATTACCGCTGCTTTATTTCCATCCGTCTCAAAAATTGACTTTTATCAGCTAAAACTTCAGTGATCATTAATCTTGCTTTAGTTTTTCAATCATTTTGAAAACAAGGCTGTAACATAAGATTATTTTCTTTACTACCAGTCATTGGATTCACATTTCAGACTTCAAGGTTCCTGCTATTTATACATCTGTAGATTTACAGCAGGCTAATTATTATAGCTGTTAATACTGTCTCAGCAATCATTGCAAGGTAAAGCCAATGAGCAAAATGAAAGAGTTGTAAGCATCTGAATCAAAACAGACTGTATCGCATACCCTCCCCTTGCCCAGCTTATTGCTGAACACTTGCACAGCACTGGTCTGTCTTGCCAAAGAGAGTCGTGCTCGGGGCCGTAGCAAGAGTGAGGGGAGAGGAGCACCCAGCTGGAAACAGCCACCCTTAGCTTGGGGTATGAGGTTTCGGTGAGCTGCACTCCCGCTGGGTACCAGGCAGGTGCAGGCTGCACTAGGGCACCAAAACATCTGGCTATGGTTCTGATCATGAGCCTAAAATGTCTAGAGGTTTCTCCGATATGGAGCTTAAATCACTGAGCCAGAACCCAAATGTACTAATTCAGATAAGGAACTGGGTATCTCCTTGACATCGTCATTCAGCAAATTCCTCTGACTATCACAATGGTCTTCCACAGTGCCAAGTCTTTCCAATTGCCTCTATCTATGCTGTATTCTACCTATATACTGTATTCTGTCAATCATCATTGCAATTCAACTTAAAAAAATACCATGGCAATTCTCATGAGGACATGGGATTACCCTGCAGCAAAAAGCAATGTTTGCTCATTCTCTGCTCTTCTGGAAATAGTGTAGCCTGATTATCCTAAAAGGAGAAGCAGAAAAGAAAATGTTTACCTCCGCTGTAGACTTAGGTCTTTCTACCACAGCAGATTCATAACCCAGTGTAGCATCTCAGGCTAAAAATCTGTCTGGTAATGCTCAATCCGTATTTGACAGGTTCTTAGTTTTACCTTTTCACTTTAGATTCAAAGAACCAGCCCTTGCGTATTGCTCAGTGCAGAGGCCTGGATCTTGATCTAGAATTGGTCAAGGTAAAGTGAAAGGTCACCAAAGCCTGTAGGTTTCAGTCATGCTCCAGACAAAGCTAAAGGCTGCAAACAGACAAAGTAGGAGCAAGCGCATAAAAAGGAAGGCTGGTAGCACAGTTCAGCTTGGATTGCTCTTATGTTGTAAGGACAGTTCAAGCATTTGTGCCATGAAAAAGACAGGTGTAAGAGATATTCGATATTCACATAAGGAGAATACTTCTAAACACATTAATAGATTTTTTTTAAACTACAAGCTACTGAGCAGCATCCTGAATAAAGCAAAGTTGTTTCATGTGCTGCTGGCCTTTAGAGGCTGTAGCTAATGAAAATTATCAATGCGGATAATTCTTTATAACTCATAATAACTTGAATACTTTCAAAAGGGAACTTGTTTCCATATGATTTAGCTAGGTTTGTTTGTGCATTATTTTTGAAGAGCTTAGCATTGCTGCTTTTACTTTAAAAAGCATTCAAGCCAAATACCTGTTTGGTTTTCTTGCTGGTGATATTTAAAATAATAACTATTCATGACCTGTTAATGATGAGTGTTGGTATCAAATCCATCTCCAAATAGCAGTGATGCACATGTTCTCTCCTTTTGGGTTGAGACCAACAATCCCTCAAGTTAGAGACGGCCACTGACCTCAGCCAGAGCAAGGAAAGGCTGTTTATGTGGATTAGAGCAGAAAGCCTTGTTTCAGAGCTGTAATCCCTTAGCAGCATTTGGGAAAGGTCACTGCCTGCATCTCACACCAACTTGGGTAATTTTATCCAGAAGGATATAAAAGCTGCACTCCTGCCTCACAGGAACACCGTTCAACCTGCCTACATTAGATCCTTAGGTTTAATGTGCTGAATCGTTCCCTGAATCACGTATCTCTCTTCATTAACTATAGACAGAGCCTGGAGGACCAGCTTTGGTTAGATCCTCCTAACCCTTGAGATGCAAAAGGACATAAGGAGAATCCTACTCACAGCAGTTTCCCAGTCTGCACACTGATCATTTTCTATTGCTTGCTTAATACAAACATACAGCAATATTAGTATTTTGATAGTAGTGTCAAACAGTTAAAGCCCCTTTTGATTATTATAGATATAAGAAACAAATCTTTCCTTGTGAGTCAGCTTACTGTTCAGTCTTACATTAGTGCTTTTAGAAGTCTGTTCTGGAGTTTGTGTTCATAAAATACTGTCAGACCACTTAACTTTAAATTGTCATCACAAAGTCCAAACGTGCAGCTATGTAAACCTCAAAAGAAGTGACAAACAATTCTGCTTTCATCTGTCTTTGACAGCATGTCCTCAGAAGAGACCAAGTTTAGAAAATATTACCTTTGTATCCCAATCTTATACAAACATGTAACATATCTGAAGCAATTTTTTTTTTTTACTCCTGCTCATATCCCTCATAACCTGCTCATTTTTATAAGTTTAACTCAGGTGAGCATATTTTATCAGGTATGTTGCACAAAGCAGCCCTCATAAGAAGCCTACACTGAAATCACCGGGTACTGAAACCTTCTGAGAAAGTGCTCCTTCATCTTTGCCTGAACTTGTGTGATTAATCCAGCTATTACATTCCAAGAGGAAGAGCAGTTTCCCTGTGTTATTGTCATATCTATAACCTGTAAGGCTTAATAAACAAGAAATAGATCAAAATAAATTGTGAGAAATGTGGAAAAAAAAGTAAATATCCCCCAAAAGCAGTGGTATAGCTGATTTAAAATGTATCGGAGGTATTTAGGAAGTTACATAGAGCTTGAGAGAGTTGTCTAAGCATAGATGTAAAGCACCATCTGAGACACTCCACAGTATCTGACACATGGGTCTGGCAGACATGGCACAGGACTAGAGGACACCAATATAATCCTGGAGCAGCAGTGGGCAGCCATGTAGAATACACTGCAGCATCTCAAGCAATTCAAGATACCTATGCTCAGGCTTTTCAATCACATCTTCGCAGCACAGAGCCTAAACATCAGGCTCTTTCTGAAGTCAATGGAGAGAGACACACACGTCTTTGGAGAGTGATTCACCCTGTCACAGACACCTCTCACAGACTGGGAAATGAAAGGCTCAGTTGAGACATATCTACACATGTAGATATGCAACACTGAGATAACTCGGAGTATCTAAGACATCTAAATGAGCTGGCAGATAGGACAATCCTTTGGGATGCCCATGCCCTCCTGGACTGGCAGTTGAAGGCTGGGTAGGACACCCTAGAGGATGCCTACTATGTGGCATCCAAGTGGGAGAACTGAACTGAGCCCCAGATTTTCTCTGCAGGTCCCTCTGGGTGGAATTCAGCTACATAAACATAATGCCATTTGAGATCCCTATGCTCTTCAAGATGTCCAAATGTGAAAGCAAAGTTACAGGAGACCTCGCTGGAAGTAAGATGGAATACCTCAGAGCTACTAAATTCACTTTCTATGCCCACATTTAGGTAACTGGATTCCATCCTATTTCTCTACTGACTGTAACAGAAGCAAAGGAATTTTCGGATTCAATATAGACATCTATAATGTAGATACCTATAACCACCTATCTAGATTTGCAGTCTAGATGAGCGTAGTTTTTACTTTTAACAGAGAGAAATAAAGGTTTTCATTCAGTTGTCTAAACATAGGTTTTTCCAACTGAATTGAGATCAAATATTTCTACAGCATGATTCATCTTATCCTAAAGTATACATTTAAACAGCTCAGAGGAATCATTCCCTATCCCGCTACTAAAGTGCCAAAAAGTAACAACCTTAGGCTAGGCATCTAGCAATTACACCTGAAGTTCAGTAAGATAAATACTGTCAGGAACTAAATAATTTTAACCACTGAGCTCAGCTGCTTCTGTAGACCATGGTCTAAGATTTCTCATTTAAAATCAACTGCTTATAAAGACTCGTTATCTTTTCTGTGGTTGCCTGTTTGGTATAACCTGTGGTTTATTTTGTTTTGTTTTGTTTTGTTTTTCTGTTCCCTGAATCTGTTTCCCTCTTGCTTCCCAGAGGACTATCTGGAGGACAATGCAACATGGTGTAAGCTCTGGTATTCTTATTCTTCACCTTCATTCCCATTTGTCTTTGTACAATGCTGGGCAAAACACTTCTTTAAGTTTCATCTTCACCATCTTTATTTTGTGTGTCTCTTGTAGGCTAAAATGCTAGCAGTTCTTTCTGTAGTTTTGCATTCTGGTTGATTTAATCCTGCCCGGTGCCCAGAGCTACTGGTTCTTTCCAGTATTTTTCTCCCGCTTCAAGGATGAGGACAGGCTGAGAGAGTTGGGGTTGTTCAGCCTGGAGAAAAGAAGGCTCCGGGGAGATCTAATTGTGGATGCCCCCTCCCTGGAAGTGTTCAAGGCCAGGTTGGATGGGGCTTTGGGCAACATGGTCTAGTGGAGGGTGTCTCTGCCCATGGCAGGGGGGTTGGAACTAGATGACCTTTGAGGTCCCTTCCAACCCAAACCATTCTATGATTCTATGATGTCTCACCCTCAGAAAGGAACGTAAGTAGTCCCTCAGTGAGCTAAAAGCTGGTGTAAGCGTCCCCATGGTCTCAGACCCCACATATGCATTCACAGCAATACACAGCACCATTCAGCATTGACACAGCACTGGAGAAATGGGAACAAGCTCCCAGGCCTCCCTGGGCTCTCTCCCTAGGATTGTCCCTCTCTTGCTGTTCAATCTTGGGCAAACCACTGAGCTTCTCTGTGGGAGCCTGATAAAGTAGATTCCCTTGTGCTTTCCAGCTTCATAAGTGCTGTCCCTGGGTTTCAGACAGAAGTCCTCCCCGGCAGGGTTCAAGCGCAGCCCAGGGGGAAGGCAGGAACACAGCACCTCGCAGATGTGCATCATCTCGCTTGTGAAGTACCTCAAAGCAAGAAGCTTGAACTATTATATCCTGCTTCTTAGCAGGACTAATTAGTCTACAGAGAGCACCATGCTGATATAGCCATACTACCTCCTGCGTTTGAGCTGCCTCGAGTACGTCTGTATCCACTCCGTACAGCACAGTGCTGCCTTAATTCAGCTGGAATTTCTCCCGAGAACATACTGCAGCCTGACCTGGCTGGACGTGGATAAAATAATTCCATATTTTCTTTCAGGAGGACAGGGAAGCTTTCTTGATTTTCCACAAGGGAGCTGATGCACTATTAACCATATAATACATAATGCACATGCGTACTATGGAGATAGGCAACTGAGAAATTGGCCGTGGCGTTTTGCAAGTGATTTACATTCAAGTACAGTATAGTGGCTGCACAGATAAGTGGATGAACATGCACCCAGTCTGAAAAAGAAAACCTTTCATGCTCTTTGCCCTGGGGAGGGGAATATATTGCATCACACTTCGTAGGAAAATGTGTTTTTATCTTCCCTCCTGCATTCCTTAAAATAAAAGTAAATAAATTCTCAATTTCCATGAGCGAAAGACCCTGAAACATTATTTTTAGGAATAAAATGAGATGTATTTTAAGCATTCATTCAGTCATATTTTAAAATTTTTTTTTTATTCCATTGCATAATGATTTTGGTTACAATAAAAAAATGCAATAGTAACCTAACAAATCTGTTGTGAACAATTCCTTCCCAGTGCTCCAAAACTACATGAAGTATAAAATATGATTTAAAAAAAAAAAAAATTAATCTGCTTTGCATTTTAGCTATAAAAGACTAAAATTAACAGGACAGTATACTATGAAGACATTGATCTGAATTGCTCAGGGAATCCTCCGGGGCACTGCTGAAAGTGGAGTTTATGTTTCAGTTTTGTTAGAATCCATTTAGTCCAGAGTCTAGAAATGTTAAATATATGCAGTGATAACACAATTTTCCTGAGATAGGATGTTTATTCTCAACATTTTATTTCTCAAGGACCCTAGAATAAAATCCAGTAGGTATAAATCTCAGAGGTTTTAAAATACCAAGATGAATTTTTAAAACACCTTCTGCATACAGAGGCCATAAGGAAAGATACAAACAATGAGCCTGGAAAAGACTTCATAGCTCAGGAGGTATTGGTCACACTCTTAAGAGTGAAGATGACAGGCTCATGCAGGTGTTTTAGAAGCCCACTGACTTCCTACAGGCTACTCCCCCCTCAACTCTTAGATGCTGCGCTGTTGGATGTGCCATTTCACCCTGTGTGATGTTAATCAGCCAATAACTCCTGTGAAACATCAGCTGTACAGCTCCTCCACTTTTAGGTTTTGTGTGTTTAAACAGAGTCCTGTTTCATATTAGCTGTCTGGATACAATACGCACAACGAATAAATGTATTTTACAACATTCGTCGTGGTCATTTGGTGTCACATTTAGGATATGCTTGGTTCTCCAAAAATAGGTGTTTGCTTAGTGTCAGGTTTTGTTTATTCTCAGTTTCTGTGTCACAGCAATATCTAAGTAAGTTTAAGTCTGTGCGAACACTTTTTTCCTCACGGTTAATACCAGTTTCAGGTGGCAAAGGCGGATGAATGATGGTGGCTGTCAGAACCCTCCTGGGAGACCTGCCAGAGTCCTGTTTTTAAAAACAGCGATTTTATTCCATACCCCAGCTGAACGGTTCTGCGTGCCGCTGTAGCTGATGCATTGCATTCCTAATGCGCGTGAGGCCGTTACTAAGAGCGAGCTTTATTACAGTGGTTGCCTCTGTCTTCAGGTTGAATGGGCCTACTTGATGTTTGGACCCTGCTTAGTTTAGGCAAGGAAAGACCGTCTTCCAACAGTAGCAAGAAAGACTGCTCTCTGCTTAATTAGTTGTCAAAAAAGATGCACGGTCTAGATTACCGTGCAGTGTCTGCCTTGCCTGAATAATGATGTGTTGCCTGTCTCATTGAACATGGTGCCTGCTTGAACATCTTCTAAAAATGTACTTGTTAGTACTGGTTGAACTTCCTTTCCATGATGCGTGTGAAAACCCACTGAGAGCCATCATCTCATTTCCAGGAACGTCTTAGGGGTATGAACAGTGTTACATATCCCTGTTACAGAGATGGGGAATACAAAATGTGTAGGCAGAATCCACTCCTGATTACTAGATTTGTCTGCACATAGTAAGATGAAGAAATGGCGTAGTCATGGGTCTTCAGCTGTTGTACATTGAAGCATTATGTGATTCCTGAGCTTGGCTATTAGGGTAAAGAAAAGCAGGATATGTAGGTTAAAGTTTGCACATCTGTGCCATATCAAACCAGACTAAGAAGTGGGATTTATTTACCCCAGCTTTTCATGTTTCTAATGTTGCTATCAAAGTCTGACCTATCACCTCATTCCTTTATTAATTGATGGAGAGAATTTGGTACATCCAGACCTTGCATAAGATAATCATTTGGAGATGACAAGAATCTGAATTACTCTCTGGATTACCCATTTCTCCCTCCTGACTATGAAAAGAATCCAGATGATTAGCTCAGACATCCAATTTGTAGATGTCTAAATGTAACCATAACGCTGCGCTTTGGAGTTAGGCTCTGTGAACATGCATAAAGGAGATTTTGGTCTATAAAATACATTTGTAGATAGTTCTAATCATGCTTCTAATCATACTCTTTGTCTGCATCTTCAGGTACCTAGAATGGATGGCTAGTCTCCAACAAAAACATTCTGGAGGCTGCACAATTTTTATTCAATGGCAATTCTCCCTTGTAAATCTGGATTAAAATCCTCTTCTTTCCATTTGATGTTTCAGCCCCTGCTGAATAAAGACGAGAGGGGGCGGGGGGGGTCCAATATACAGAAAGTTTGTATTATCAGTCTCTGGAAGATGAATCTAAGCAGAAAATACATCAACACTGCTCTTTCAGCCAAAAGATAGATCACATTTCTTTTCATGTGCCTGTGCATGAATCTGTGCAGAAGGAGAACTGAATTCTTAATGTTCTTGTTAATGCCAAAGAAAGGTAGTGACTATATAAACATCCTCTGCACTTTAGCATTTTGACATGATATTAAAAGAAAAATTATGGTTTAAAAATTGGTAGCAGGGCTTGTGTCGCCACTTGCAGTGCATAAACCATGTTCATTTAGATGCTTCCAAGTAACATGACAGTAACAATGATGACTGACTACCTGCCTGAAAGGTGTTACACTGTGATGAATTCTTGCATTGTTAATATGAGTACAACCAGCAAGTTCTACGTTTCCATAAAAAAATGGATTTTGTAATATATCACCAGTTCATTTACCACTAGAGAATTAGAGGATCCTTTTGTGCAAGTGACTACAGACCATAAAATGTCTTTTCATCATCAAAGTTAGTTGTGCACAAGTGTAGATGCCAACAGAGAAATTAAAGCTTTGATAATGTCTGAATTCATTGCAAATAGTGATTCTCACTCTCCAAAGAAAAATATGTGTTATACTTTACTGGCAATTAGTTCTTTCCAGCCTTTTGCAGCTATTTTTATTTTGCTAGACTGCAGCACAGAGATATATTGTGGACTCATAACAGGAGCGTGCAGTGTTGGACTCCACTTATAACAAATAGCAGGTTACAGCAGACTGAAAACTGATTTCCCAAGCCAAATATCTCATACATTTTTCTTTGGTTATAATAGACAGAAATTGACACTTTATGGACTTTTATGTGTATTACTAGTGGTTAGAGGGGAGGTAAAATACAAGGACTAAAAAGGTTTCCCTTCATACAGATAGTGACCCCTTTGTGAACTTTCTTTAGTCAAAAACAAATATTTTACATTAGGAAAGATTTCCTATATTTTTCTCCTGCTTTTATCTCCCATGCCCCCAATCGTATCAATGTCTCAGTCTAGGTTGTTGGGACAGCAATACAGGATAGAATCATAGAATCATAGAATCATTTTGGTTGGAAAAGACCATTAAGATCATCAAGTCCAACCATTAACCTTCTATGAAGCAACTGCCTGTAAACAGCAAAACTTAAGTGACTAGTTACAGACACTCATTGATGGGAAACCCAAAACCTTCAATAATACTGGGGAATGGGAAGGAAAAGATTCAGCATATCTAATTTTACCCATCACCAACTAAGGACTAGTCTAAGGTTGTGCATCTGTTAGGAGACCCAGCAGCATTTTTTGGATCCTCAGTCTGGGTGTAGTGCCTAACAGCATCACAGCTTCACACTAGGGCAAAATGCATAGCCTCCATATTACCACTCCAGGTACTTAGTCACCATAGAAAGTAGGAGAAAACTTGCAAGATAGATACTTCAACAGATCCCACTCTCGACACTGGTGTGTACAGAGGTACACAGTAATAGACAACTCCAGCTACAGGATTAGGATTTAGTAGTATGGACTCCCTCCACAGCTCGTTAAGAAAATACATTTTCAGAGCATAATTCTGAGTCTATTGTGGGCATCTGCCAGATATTGTATTAATAGCTCCCTGGAAGTTCCAATGTTTCTCTGTCAGCTATGAAGAACTTTAAACTTGACAAGATATTTAGCTTACAGAGGGCTAGAGCTGAGTTAGATTAACCCCTGCTGAGCAGTCAATACCTGACTTCTCCACAAATAGCCCTACTGACGCAAACATGACTGAGGCTATTAGAGTTTAGGACTATGGTGTACTCACTGAGGACTGAGTAGATGCTCACAAATTTACCATGTTCTGATGACTTTGCAATCTGGTGGCAGCAATCATAAATGATCATCATGTACATGTCTTTGTTGGTTTTCTTGGGTTTTGCTTCTTCTACATTGAATTTACGTCATGTACACACAGTCAAAAGCTGCATTAAAAGAAGCATGACCAGCAGGTCTAGGGAGGTGATCCTGCTCCTCTGCTCTGCTCTTGTGAGTCCAGAGGAGGGCCACGAAGCTGATCAGAGGGCTGGAGCACCTCTCCTATGAGGACAGGCTGAGAAAGATGGGATTGTTCAGCCTGGAGAAAAGAAGGCTCCAGGGAGATCTAATTGCGGCCTTCCAGTACCTGAAGGGGCCTACAGGAAAGCTGGAGAGGGACTGTTTACAAGGGCATGGAGTGACAGGACAAGGGGTAATGGCCTTAAGCTGAAGGAGGGTAAGTTTAGATTAGATGTTAGAAAGAAATTCTTCCCTGTGAAGGTGGCGAGGCACTGGAACAGGTTGCCCAGAGAAGCTGTGGATGCCCCCTCCCTGGCAGTGTTCAAGGCCAGGCTGGATGGGGCTTTGGGCAACGTGGTCTAGTGGAGGGTGTCCCTGCCCATGGCAGGGGGGTTGGAACTAGATGATCTTTGAGGTCCCTTCCAACCCAAACCATTCTATGATTCTATGATTCTATGATACATGATAAAGCAGGTGCTATGTGGAGCTGTGTTTGTTAATCTCCCATGGTAGCAGTGGAGAGCTAGTCAAGGTGATCAATAACATGAATTCAGTTGCTGAAGCACAAGTGCCTAGTGCTGAGATGCCCTGAACTATGTAGGCATTTGCAAGGAGCTAACAGATGTGACAAGGGCCTTATAGGAGTTCTTCAATCTTCTGGATGCTCCAGAGGACTCCGAAATGGCATTAGACTCATTTGTTTCTGTATTGAATGAGGGAACTAGGAGCTACTCATAAAATCCTTAATTAGACCAAAATGAGGCAGCTGGCCACCTGAATAGCTCCCTAGACTCCACTGACTAAGAGGTCATAGGCTCTCCAGAGACAGGCATCTAGGGCCTTCACATGATGGTCTCAGGTACCTACTGGAGACGTGTACTTGCATGTGGAAGAGAGGGAAAGCCTCCAAAGACAGTGGATACCTGTGTGCAGGCAACTCCAGGTGTCCACTGTCTGTGGTGGCGCTTTGACACCCAGCTCACATGTCAACACCCACACTGAGAGCTTTTAAATTGAGGGAAGACTCACTCACTGCCAGAGCCTTATGAACATTGCTATTCATTTATATGGGAACAAACCACATTGCTGATACACAACCAGCTCTTAACAGTCCCTAGGATAATTGTCTTTGCTTTAAAGTGCTGGGAATTTTGCTTTCCTATTATATATTTGGACAGCATAAATACTATACAGGAACCCAAATAAAAACAAACTGGAATGAAAGTTGTTTTTCTCCTTAAACATTCAAGACCATAAAAATTTCCAGTACATAATAATAATAACTGTGTTACCTAAGTTAACTGCTACAGTGACTAAAGTAAAAAGCTAATTGCTTGAAGTGCATTACTTTTTTTAACATAATGTACCTACAGTGCTCATATATTAGAAGTGTGATATATATGCAGAAATAACAGAAATTTGAGGAATGCATTTCTTCTACTGAAAAAAGCAACACTTATGGAAAAAAATTCACTGCATAATAAATGAACCTGAAAGAAACTTCATTTTTCCATGATCTCACAATGAAAGTTAATGGCCTTAAAAATCAGAGATTTATAATCTTAGAAATAATATGTATATAAAACCCTTTCAACTGTTATTTTTTCATTCAGATGAAATCCAGTTGACCAAATGGAGGTACCTAACCCTAGAGCTAGCCAAATAATGTATTCTTTATTGTCAGCTGAGAGAAATAGGCACTTTCAGGGCACAGTTGATCAGAGCTACTTTAAAAATCTCTATTGGATTAAGACACACTTGCACCCTTCAGCTCCTGTTTCTCATCATTGACTGCAGAAGAGTTCATAGCTTGGACGTGGATGCTGATGTCCTGTGAGATGAATTTCATTCTCAGACTCTGTCTTGTAGAGCTCACGGTCTACAAACCCAGATAGACTGTGAAATTACTATCATACACGTTGACGATATTTCTGCTTCATTTGTTTTGGCAACAAGGGGTCACCCTGTGCTAGGCATTGAACACGTATTAAAAATATGTTCCTGTCTTGAACGCCTAATGAGATCTTCCTTTCAGGTATTCTTTTCTTCTGAAGTAGAAGATGCAGGGTTCCCAGTCATGGCTTATTGTCTCTGTATGATTTTCTAACCATCCATTTGTGCTATGGGAATGGAGTGATCCAGAAAATTAATCAGCTGTTTCAGTAAAGCATGATCTTCACCATTTCCAAGTTAGCAAATCTGAATTGGTAATCTCAGTTTGCCCCAAAAGGGAAAGAGGAGAAAGTTGACGTAGTCTTCCACTTGTCACTCCTGGTCAGACAGCTCAGTTCAGATTACACCTCCAAGTGCAGAGTAGGAGAGAAGCAATGCTGTCCAGGGTACAGGACTCCTGGAGACTGTGAATACCCTCCTCTTTGTGAGGGACAGAGCACTTTCACTAGTGATGGGACTGGAAAACCATGGCTGTTTTTATCTGCAACCCATCTTTCCCAGATTATAATGTCCACATTATTGGGAAAGAAAAGAGGACAGCTCCTGTCTTAATCCCACCCAGCTCCTTGCTCCCAGGCCAGCTACAGTTCAACCAGGTAAAGACCTTTGGTTTTAGAAGGAAAATGGTGAACTCAGCTCCTCTCTGCCTGCAGAGAGAGGCCCAGCCTCATCACACTTTTCATCAAGTCACCTCTTATTTGATGGCAAAACTAAGTCCCTTAAAAATCTCTTTTATCATTAAATCAGCTGGATATAGACAGATAGGAGAGGGATTGATTGGAGAAAAAATACTGCCTGTGAAATGTGCAGCAGCTCAGTCAGGAATGTGAGCAGCTGCAAATTGACTTGGCAATGTCCTGGGACAAAACCCCTGGAATTCTCGAGCTAGTTGTGGAAGCACTTTTAAAAAATCCTATTTCCCGCAGGTTGTAATGCTGATTTATTTCTGTGCTAAAATGTGAAATAACACGGCTGGCAAACACTCTTTCAGAAATCTAGAAAATAGTTAATGATATATAGGGACATATTCTTCAATGTCATTTGTTCTTTAATGTCCCCCCATGGCAAAGTCACCATAATCACTTCAAGGCCACTCATCCCAATGCTAAAACACTCTCTTGCCTCTCTCAGCCATTCACTTTATCAGAGAGAAAACAGAGATTAAAAGGGCATCATTGTAAGAAAGAAGATGTGACCCAGATATTTCCGTGTCTTATAACCACCTAAAGATTTAACTCTGGCCTCCTGGACCAAATGACCAAGGCTGCCCTCTCACTCTGGGATATCCGTGCTGCTGGTACTCAGGGGATGCTAAGGACATGAGCAAGTTGCTGAACTTTGCATCCTGACAGCTGCCCACATGCATTCTGGAAGCTCTCCAGCAAATGCAAGTGAACTTACTGGGCTTTCAGGAAGGGCTCAGTTGCTGCTTGTTGACCACACAGCTGAGTTTAGACCCACATCTATATATTTTTTCCCCTTTTGAAGAGTGTCTGACACTTAGAAAATACAATTTGCTTTGCATTTGTTCAGGCAGCCATGCCCTAAAGCAGCCAAGAATGTTTTTTTCACTATTAATAGTGATAAATAACAGGATTAACAACGCTAAGGTTCTCTTTAGGATTTATTGGACTTCTGAATGCAATGTTAGCTGGTTTTGAGACCTTACTCTGCTGGCTGTTGGCTTGCTGAAGTGTTTCCTAACAAAGAAAGCAATACTCACACAATAATCCAGGCTAATGACAAACTTCCAGTGAGGAGTCCAAGGCTCAGCCTTCATTTGCACAATTCACCATTTAATTTTAATGGATTATATTGCATAGTCAGGGGAAATGTGCACTGATAAGAACATACCTGCGAATGCTTCATTCTCGCTGCACTGGTGGAAGTTGCCATAGTAACTTATCAGGATAAGTTAATCGAGCTTTGCCTGTTATCAGAAACCAGACGGAGCAAAGAATCCCAACTATGGATCTTTAGGCAGCTGTTAAAAGTCAGACTGAAGTTCAGCTAGAGGTAAATAGGGAAAGGGTCTGTCAGACAGAAATCAGGCATAATATGTTGGTATAAAGAAGTTACAGAGGAAAATGGGGAGATGAGGCAGAGTTAGGAAAGTGTTTTCAATTTTTATTGCTAATATTTATATGTTTTTCTGGTTTAGAAAGTATGTTTATTTAAATTAGATTCTGATATTCCATATGGTTTGCTCCACTCCTTAAGTGACTGCCGTATCGTATTTGCTTAGTCAAAGCAATTTTTCTTCTCTGCTCAAGGTCAGCTTTGCATAGGAAAATTAAATTGTCCTAATTCTCTTTCATATGCCATCATTTATAACCTCCAGGAACCTACACTCACTTTCTTTTACAGTACCTGTCTATGGCTGAGTGGTGATTTGTGAAGGAGAAAGGCAACATGATTTTCCTGGGCCAATGTGGGGATTCATGCTAGACTGAAAAAAAAAAAAAACCTTGTTTCATGGAGTATGACAGCCACCGAGAAGGTGGTGCAGAGAAAGGTGCTGGATTTTGACTGAGGGTGTCCCGGAGCACAGGGAGGAGGGGAACACTACGGAGAGGCCTGAACAGGTTTCCCTGTGTCGTGAATACGCAGGCAGGGAGGTTCGAGGTTGCCAGGAATTTCATTTCTGGGAACTGGCTGTATGCTTACATGCAGGTTCAGGGATGGTCAAAGCTCTTGTGGTCTTTGCCTTGCGAACACAAAGTATGTTCTTGTCTCCTTCTATCCCCAGCAGCCAAAGAGGGCAAGCAGTAACGTTTTTACTTTTTCCTGTAAGTACAGTTTTTAATTTACCTGCAGGTTTTGGTTATGAAAGGCCATGACGGTAGGGCCTACTGGCCTGTACGATAAGGGACGGCAGCATAGTGCTGCAGCCTGGTGAAGACACCCTGTGGCTTCGGGTGCAGAGCACGCCATGCTAGCTGCCACCACGGGAGTCAGCTGCTGCTCTGCACAGCAGATTCGGGGTGGGGTGGGGGGGCAAAATCATGAACCTTGGGTAGCCCACTTATGAGTACAGAAGGAAAGCCAAGAGGTGCTTTTTGCCAACATAATCACCAGCTTTTAGCCTTTGGGGTGCATCGTACAAGACAGCTTGAGCTAACTTTGCTCCTCAACAGAAGAGATACTAATCCTGAAAGAATCCACAGGCATCAAATTAATTTGAAATTCAACAAGCTAATCAGAAAGCCCAAGGTTAGCCTGGCTTGGGAAGGTACTAAGCATCCATCTAGTTTCCATGAAGAGCACTCATCTGCACATTTTTCTTTTGATATTTTGCCAGGTTTTCCTAAGTAGGAAAATAAAATGAGATAAAATTGCTAAAAACACCTTGAAAGGAAGTGTAAACATCGCAGAGATTTGGCTTGCATAGAACATTTCTTAAAGGGCTGGAAGCCATCTGTGGGATAACATGAGTCAAGTTATATCTTCTTAAAATAATTGCACCCAAGAAGCACATCAGCATAAAAGGAGGATGGGTAAGACAATTCAGATAAAATAAAAAGTGACTCTACTTTTTCTCCCACACCTGATTGCATTCAAACATTTTGCGCATTGAAAAAATCATGGGTCTTTTTTCTTATTTATTTTTATGGATATGATCCTTTTTAGGGCTCCTGACAAGATGAAGGATCTATTAATCTAAGAACTGTACAAACACATAGCTTTTGCACCAAGAACTTGAGTCAGAAATGAATTCAGATTCTGACCACTCCCTGGCCATCATACCATATTTCCTTTGAAAAGCAGGCAGGAGATATAAGGCAGATAATTCCTGTTTCCTCTTTGTCTGGTTTTGGTCAGGACTAGAAACAGAAATAAGCAAATAAATGAAGTACAGTAAGCTTCTGACCTAGTCTGCTATGCCAGGTTGAAGCAGAATTGCAGCTGTATTTTACAGATTTCAAACATTCAGTAAAGTTAAATACTCCAGTTTTGGGATGGTTCTGAACAAGTGGACGGTTTTTTAAAAAAAAAAAAAATCATAGCTGAGTATCTATCTATCTCCTTGTTTTGATGCACAACACTGTAGAAGTTGGAACACATCTGTAGGTCCGCATAGTCCAGGCAAGGGTCCTGGAGAATGCCACTCCCAGTTAGAGACAAGCTTGTAGAAGGATTGTTCAGACGGAGAGCAGTCTACTGATTGCTGTGGTGCTTTTCAGCTTTCCAGTTCTTCTGTATTTCTGCTGTTTGCAGAACAGCTTTTGGCTTTCTGCTTGCATATTGTAAGCCAAATCTTAAAGCAGTTATAGTCACAATGGTAAAGTTCTCATGGATTTTAATGGTGTAACCTTTGGTCTCCTTCGTATTTTTTTTCTTTTGTATCTCTTTTGACACAGCTTTGCCTTCCTCTTGAACCTGCAGTGGAGTTCTAATCCTTTGCTTTTTCCATCACAGGCTGCAGCTATGCATACGGTAGCTGCGTTATAAATTCAGCTTCACGAGAATGTACTGTGGAATAAAATAAGACAGGCAAAGCATCTGTAAGAAACAAAACTTGTTTAGATATAAGTGCCTTTGATCAGCAAATGTGGCAAGGGCATGGGGAAAATAAATAGGCTTATCTTAAAATAGGACATAGTTTAAAGTCATTCCCAGTGTGAAAGTGTTCTCTTTGCACAGCTGAAACATAAATGATGTAGGATCGATGTTAGATGTTGGCTAGGCTATTCTAAAAAGGACCCTGTAGAAACTGCGCTAACTGATCACTGCCAATGAGTTTACTTGCTGTATGCCTCAAGACAGAGAAATTGAAAGAGCATGTAAAAGTAGGAGCAAGTTGATGAAGAAATTAAACTACAAAATGACAGGAAGAAGACAGGAAATGTAATGACCAGTATAGGCTGGTTCAACTGGTTGTTTGAATTAAAATGATTATATATGCAGCCTCAGGAAATAAAAGCTCCCATTCCCTTCAACACAGTTTATAAAGTTTTGTTCCAGTAATGAAAAATGGAAATGAGCCTCTCTAATGAATTATAGCAATTATCTCTCTGCTGGGGCAAGACAACTGTGAATCTTGTCATATTCCCCCTAGAAAAGAAGCACTGCATGCTGTTATTCACCACACACCTCGAGAAATTCAACATTTTCTTACTATTATTTCTCTGAAGCACGAGGGTGCTCAACTGCCAGCCCATGGCGCTTCTGGATTTCACGCTGCAAGTAGCCTTCAACTTCACTGGGGTGTGTTTGGACAGGGAGCTCTCTGTGTATGAGCAGCTGGCTGACACAGAATTAGATTGATTTCTTACACTGTTACAAGGCAGTAATTTATTCAAGGATTATGAATCTGGTTAAAATAAAATACAAGTTGTTTCTCACTTATGGAGCTCAGCTGATTTGTGCAAAAGAAAACTGGTGCACATCATATTTTAAAGAAAAACATTTCTTTTCTATGCCACCTGTCATGGAATGTAAGGAAAGTAATGCTAGCGTTTTCTTGTTAGTAGGACTTTATCTAGATTTCCTGGGTTTTATTATAGAGATGGCATAAATGATGTGTCAAGGTGAAAGGACTAGTACTAAGATTAAATCCATCTGTACTCATTCCTCTACAGATAGGAAAATTGTGCATACTTCATTTCACCATACCTGTACATTTTTTCACACAGAAAACATTTACATTCAAACTGGCTCGAATGCATTTTCCTTCAAAACCATTATCTAAAAATTGAGGAATTTTCCCATTAAATTATACTTGAACTGAGCAAAAAGTCAACTTGTGTGGGTAAATAGCATTCATTGCATGTCAAAAAGTCTGTTATCTCTTAGACTTTTTTCCAAAGAAAAAGCATATTTAATGTGTCCCTCTCTGCAAAATTAAGTTGATGTCTAACTATATTAATGAAAACTGAATTGTGTTGTCTGGGAGATCACTGCTGAGGGATTAAGACAAACTTTTCATTTGTGATGCATCACACCTATGCTGGAGCATTATTTTTATGCAAGACGTTATGTTAAATGAAAGGCATCTGGAGCATCTAGGATGTCTTTATCTGAATGTTTTCATGTGATACAAGTATACATTTATTTGTATATTTGTATCACATAGGTATATCACATATACACACTGCTGAGCTTTTCAGACTTGTAGACTGAAAACTTCACAGTCTAAACAGAGACGTTTTGAGCACCCAGGAAAGAAAATTTTGAACATCCCATGTCTTTACCTCTGTTCAACAGAGAACAACCTCTACAATTAAACTGTTTAAAATGGACGGAGCCTGTTTTCTCTTTTTCTTTTGACAGTGATAAACTCTTTGCATCATGAACAGCCCTAGCCATAAATCTCACTTAAGGCCAAAGCCGTGTATCATCTCACTGTCAGTATTCAGCCGCACCACCCTGCACTTGTGGGCTCGAATCCCAGGATTCATAGTCACTCATAAAAATTGCATCAGGAGCTTTTGTCTCGACACACCAGGATGACCCTGATTTCTGAAGGCAAAGCAGGCTTCATCCTTCAGGGTGTGTGCTCCCAAACGGTGGCTGGGGGAGCTGCCCTCCGGGAGCCGCGGTGCGCCTGTGGCCGGCAGCTAATCAAGAGGCTTATAACTGCCAGGGAGCAAAAAACAAGTAGAAGAGTTCTCTGCCTCGGGAATTTGCACAGTTCATTGTACTGAGAAACGGGGAGAGCTGAGAAGAAAGAATGAGACTGGCTAATTTCCAGTTCATTTCCATGATACCTTATTGAAATGAAAATATGCCTAAAAGCTGCACGGTGTAGAAGAGGGGCAGACTCCTGAGGCTTTCATATGAGGAAAGCAGAGTCTTTGTGGGACAAGATTTCATCCTGCGGCTGCTGTTTTATCCCTGTGGGTCTACTTGTTATTACTGCCCATGAGTAACCCAGTGGCAAGTTGCCATCTCTTTCAGGCCTCTTTTTATTTTTTATTTTTTTCCCCTCCCCTTATGCTAAGTCTTTAATGGTTTCTGATCACTCAGGGAGATACCACTGTCCTTTTCCCTCCAGTTTTGAACTTTACAATTAAAACGTGTCATGGGTCAGCTCTGTGCCCTGCAGTGACACAGACTAAAAATTGAGAGGCCAGCACTGGGTGAGCTGGTGTATCTCTGCCACCCAGCTCTGCACGGCACCGTAGCAAGCTGCCAGCTTGGATCCTAGAGGCAAGAAAGGTATTTTAGCATCGTTCTGCACCTCTTGACCTGGTGCAGGTCTCCAGGACTATCTGGTTCAGTTGAAATGGCACTGCCATCCAGTCCCCAGATTTGTAACGAGCTAGGCTGGCGTCAGCTCGAGGATCTCTTGACAGCCATGTCGTAGCTGTGCCCCTTGTCCGTCCTGTTCCCCATCCATCCCTCTCCAAATAGCACACAGCTTTCTGTGTCAATTCTTTCTCATTTGTGGCTTTTCTCTCTCCTAGAGTCATCATGTATTTTGTGCTGTTGAGGTTGTTTGTTAGCAGGCAGCTCTGCACCCCATCTGTATTGTCCAGAGCCTGGTTTTGATGTGTCCAGTGCGGTGTGTAAAATACAAATGAACTCACATATAACTTCCGCAGCCCAAAACATAAAGATGAGCCCAAGCTCATCTAGGCTGCCTGTAAAGTCAGCGGAGGCATATGCCACAGCCATCCAGTCCATGGCCTTTCTCAGAATAGGTTGAACTAGCCTCTAGAAATGATGACAGTGGGAATTGAAACACCTAGGCTAGCCTAAATTTTTACTTTTCTGGGTGACTAGACTTAGGTGAGATGAACGCTGCTTGTAGTGAATAGCAATAGCATACAACAAGTACTGGCTCTTTAAGTGCTTTAGTCCTCTAAACAGTGCCTTTAGAGGTAGTATGGCTGTGGCTATGTTGCTGTCTTAATCACAGCTGGGACTCTTCGCTGATGCTGCAGCCAGATGCCTCCACTTGCCGCGGTGTTGGCATCACCAACAGGCTGACTCTTTCCATAGTCTGAGACAGGATCACAGAGTTGCTGACTCAGGAAAAGCCCTGCAGAAATGTAATGAGCTGAGAACTTGGAACAACCACAGTGCTAAATCTCTTCTCTTCCCAAGCTTGGTGGCCTCATGGAAACTGGTTTTGGGCATGGTGCCTGAACTGTAATAATTCCTGAACCATGCCAGAAAATTGGTCTGGGGAGCTGGCCCATGCCAAAACTGTTCCCGGGACGGATCTCACACTTTAGCTGTATGGACAATCAATTTCCAATGGGTCCAGGAGTGTTACTAGTACTCTTAACTTATTGGGAAAAAAAATAATAGGCTAAGCCACAAAACACAGGTGCAGTGAAGTGTGTCCCAGGAAGTGTGCATTCCCAGACTTTGCACACAGTTGTTGGATCCCTCACGCTTCAGTGATGCTTTTTCTGTCCCATGTTTCTTCTTCTTAAGAAAAAAAAGCCAGCAAGCAAACAAACACAACAAAACAACCATCCGTAGACGAAGGCATTATCCAGGGAATTTAGTCCACAGATGCAGTGAAATGGGGAGAGAGCAGCAATGATATCCCTAGTGTAAATAGTGTAGGAGTCACTAGAAGAATAAAATTGCAGAGGGACAGATATCTGGTGACTTGAAAAAAATAGATTTAGCTCAGTTATATCAAAGTACTGAAGAGCATATAATAGATCATCAGATAAAGAGTGAGAAAAGTATATGTACTGGGAGCTTGTGAAAATACTACAGAATTTTGTCCCATGCAAAAGTAGACAACTAAGAGTTTTGACTGCTAAAATAAAAAAATTTTAAAAATTTATTTCTTAATATGTGTCTCGATTATGAAAATCAAAAGAGCATTTACATGGACAAGAAACTAAAATTACAATATTCAACATAAGAAATGAAGCAACCCAAAATGGTTATTGGCAGAGGCTGATTTGATATTAAAATATATACTAGAAATTACTGCACCACTAGAAGTCACTTCTGAAAAAGAATTACAGCAACAGTGTGATGCCGTTTAAGCACTAGTTACTTTCATAGTCACAATTCCTATACAGTACTTATGGTTCAAGGACAACCTTGTAGAACCTTGTCCTTGAACCTGACTGATCTCAGCAAATAAAAGGAATCACCATCAAAATGTTATGTTTCCACACAACTGTGCTCGTCTACATAACCATATTTTCCTGTGATACTCTGCATACTAGTGACAGGTCTTGCAGCATTCAGTGTTTTTTTTTGGTAGAGTTCAGTATAAGTTTTGCAGGTAGCACAGATTGATGACATAATATTTTCTAGAATAGGACAGCCCAAGTCACTTATGGTTTTTGTCCATTTAGATAAAACATGTTTTGATAGAGCCAGGTACAAGGTCATGTATCTGGGAACAATGACTACCTGTCAGACCTAAAAAATGTGAGACTACCCTGCAAAGGAAAAGCTTAAAAGAACTGAGATAGATACCAGGAACAGGCAAGGTAGAGACTTCCAGCTGCTGTGGCAAAAAAAGGCTAGCCATGACATGCAATGGAGAGGAGTACGAAGGATTTATGTCTCTCTCTGAACATGGAACTGATGGGTCCACTTACATCACTGAATAAGAAAGGGCTGGAGTATGATCAAGGGCTGGACCATTGAGTGCCCACACTGCTTAAGTGTTAATTCATTCCCCATCACAGTTTTGGCCCACACCAATAAATACCCTCCAAGGTATGGACATAGTTTGAAGGCTAGCAGGAACCATTCCCAAAAGCCAGCAGTTGGGGCACAAAGTTAACCCACTTTTGACCTCCCGAATCCAGCATATTCTTCCAACACTACCTTAGCATCTGCTATCTCAATATCACCCTCAGAATACTTTGCCCAGATATCTTGCACACCTCAGGGCCTGTAACACATGGGCCATGGGAAATCCTGGGCCAAGTGCTGTGTAGAACAGATGTAGGGAGTTTCTGCCACTTGGCATCAGGGCCAGACTCTTGAGATCATTTCTAGAAAGAGGCATGCATTTTTAAAATGCAGAATTTAACAAGGATGATGAAAAGTCAGAACAGTATGAACCCAACGTAAAGGTTAGAAAAATGCTTTACCACGAGAAAGTTAAAATTTCTACTCTTAGGTTATCAGAAAAGATCAAGAAGTGACTTGGTGGTTCTGTGTATGTGCCTCCAAATGGAAGAAGTCCAAGTACTAAAAAATTTAATCTAAACAAGAAATAATAAGTACCTATGGTTGGATGGTAAAGTCAGAAAAAAGTGCCTTTGAAATATGGCATTTGATTTAACAGTGAGGATGACTAACCACATGAGCAGCCTCCAGCAGGGAATAGCGGGTTCTTCCTCTGTCATTTTCTGGTCATTTTCCAGTCATTTTCTATGTTTAATCAAATTCAGGGGCAATGGGTAAAAGTCCTTTTGCAAAAGGTAAAGACTGGGTTCTATCTGTCTGCAACATCAACAAATCCAGGGCAGTTAATTCAGAAAATAAAGAGTTAACTGGGAATATTCTTTACAGCAGAATGGATAAAACTCAAAATAGATCTTGATTAAAGGTTCACTGCTTATATATTAGTACAGCAGATCCTAAAGCAATGTGTAATGCATTCTTGGCATAGTGTACAGCTTAGTAAGCAGTGAACCAGTGGCTATATTCCGTGCTTACTCCATTTTCCAAGTGAATTCAGTAGGTCACTCCAAGATAGAGTGCATTACAGTAATCCAGTCCTGAGCTGACAAAGGTATGTGGCAAGGTTTTATTGGAGTGAAGAGGTTGTGTTTGCCTTTTCAGGCATAGATGGAAATATTATTTGGGACTATAATTGCAAGAATGGCCTCCTGCCACCTCCCAGAGTGCAGTTGCACTCTTTCAGTTTTGATGCTCATATAATATTTGATAGCATTCACACCTGCTCTTCCCAGTTCACCCAAGTTGTCTCAGGTGATCTGTAATACATCTGCAGACAGCTAATCGTCTTGCGGCTGTCTCGCTCACAGGGGCACTCACTTAGTTGGCTCGTTGCACCACCTGGAACCAATGGGACAGATATGTAAAGTTTCATTAACATGCTGTGTGCAGGCCCCCCATGCCATCTACAGACTCCCCCAGTTCCATTTTGAGCTATCATCTCAGTCGTTTCTTTATTGTGCCTGTAATGCAATTCATTCAGAGCTGGAAATAATCCCCAAGCTACAAATAAAGTACTTAACTTTCATATTTTGAGGGAGGGATGCTAATTAGGTAAAAATCTCACACCATTTTATTTATATAGAAAACAAATTTGATTTTGAAACCACTGAAAAGCAATAACCACAGAACTTTATGATGTCACTGTTAAAGAGATGTTTTTCGTGTTTTATTTATGGCCTAATTTCATACAAAACACCTGCAGTGTTGTGGGCATATAGGAATACCAACAAAGTGCAGAGAAATAGATGCCATCTGAAAAAATCATCTGCTCTGTGGTCACCTAGGTCTGGTTCCAATAGACGACATGGGTACTTACAAGTTATGTCGCACACCACCAAACTTTCAATCAGCTGGATCCCAGTGTCCAGTCCAAAAAATGGAGTCAAATGGATTGGCATAGGAAGCCAAAGCAGCTCAAAAGTATGATTTTAAATATCTGTGCGGAGTTGGTGGTGAAAGTGCATTGACAGGTAACAGAAAATTTGAGCACTGGAGTATATCCAAGCCTGCCTTACTTTTGGAGCCAAGATGCCTTCTGAGGGCAGAAATATACATCAGGGCTCATTGTTTCTAGTCCGAATACAAGTTCCACCTTGCCATAGTGACCACACACCTCAGTATATAAAAATATACTAACAACGGTTCAAGCACTGCCTTGCAGAGTGGGGACATACCCACTATGTCCACTTTTCTAGTTGGTTAGGTTTAGGTGGCTCCACCTTCCACAGATGGGATTTTAGGGTAGCCTTTGAGACACAACTGACTTTCTTTGCTGATTTGGGCAGTGCGATCACGGCACCTCAGTCCAGCTCTCTCACCTTCTGGGGCCAGGCAGCTATCAGGGTTTGTAATGTTACACTGGAAATAGCAAGGCAGCCACACCGATTCTCATCCAGATGCCTGTAAAAGTTCCTTCTAGGGTGACTACGCCTCTTTTTAACCAGACCTTGAATTATTTCTGAATAGCAGTACTAAAAATAGATTAGTATCTTGCTGAAGATGATTCTCCCTCACACCCCAGCTCCAGGCCTAGGACCCACTTTCCATTCACCCATTGGCAGCAGAAGGGATCTAAGTGCAGGACATACAGCTCTGCAGGGTGGTTGCACCATATCTCACAGCTCATTTTGGCCATCAGCAACCTCCTTTCATACATATCCCACGCAGTCAGCTTTCTTCTGTGTAAGGTCCAAAACAGCCTGAGTGACGAGGTAAATTTCTCCCAGTTACAGCATGCTGTAACACCTTGGAACCATCCAGTCGTCTTTTGATCCTTAAGGACTTTACTTTTGAAGCTATTTAGATTATTTGGAGCCTGAAAGGTAGACACTGTCTCCAGACACTTGTCTTCTGGAAATGCTTCAAATTCCTTGTCCCTGGAGGGAAAACCCATCCGCATGCGGGGCAATGTTCAGAAGTTTTATTTATATATACATCAGCTTAAATCTCAGTTTCAAGTGGTATGACCTAGCCGCAAAACCTGCCAGCTCCCAGATGTTCTTTGTCTCCTGCTGTATACTTATCTCTCAGAAGACTACCCTGGGTCAGTGGATGCCAGTGATTACCCATATTTCTTTCCTACGTTCAAAGCAATCATTTTAAAGCTGCACGGTCTTTCTCACAAGCCCTTGTCTAGGTCTTGTCTAGGTCATATATTACTACTGGGTATGAAAACTGCAGAGTCTTGCTAGATTGACTATAAAATATCCGCAGGTTGCTGCAGGTTTTTGATTTGTTGCACAGTACTAGATGAAAATCCTTTCAGCTAAATATGAATGAAGACTTGGGGTTTATACAGCAGCCATCCAAGAAGAGAAGGTCGTCATAACTCTACCCTCTGAAAAGAAAATGAGGGCTAAAGGAGTGTAATTAAGAATTTCTTCTGCAAGTAATACAATAGCATTTAGTAAGCTCTGTATTTAAACTGTTGAGGGTAGTGATGGCAACCACCGACACTTATGCCACGTTTGCTGCTGACAGGTATTTGGGGTGGCCCCAGCAGTAATGAGCCCCAGTGCTTTTTAAAAATAAATTTGTCACCAGCTGACAAAAGTGGTGCACTATTAGTGCTTTAGGAGAAAGGGAATGGCTTACAAATCTTTATCTTTGTAAACCCGAGTGAGATTCTGTGCTCTTCTTTTCACGGATTTATCCTCAGAACCAAACACAATGCTTAATGATCATATGAAGATCCATCACGTTGGTATGCATGCACAGGTAACTAGGGCAAAGCTACTCCTTCCTGGTCCACTTGGCAGCACGCTTCAGAGGAGGCAGGAGGACTCCTATCCAGCTGTGGTCTGACCGCCGCCATACAGAGAGAGTGGAGGGTTTCTGGCGGCTCCTGCCTGAGCTGCTCCTCAGGACCCACGGCACCGAGACTTCTGCATGGGCACACGGACTTCTTCTACCAGAGAGATTATTTTTTTTTCCAGTTCTTTACCCCCTACCTTGTCCCAACACTCTTCTTACACATCCAGGCAATCTCCGATACATCACGGAAGAATAAATATTGCAGATTTGGGCTGGATTTATTTTTTGTAGCTGCTGCCACCAGCTGTGTTTGCTGTACAATCTGCTGGTCACAACCACCGCCCCGCTGAGCTATCTCTACCCAGAAACTCCCCCACAGGGCTTCAGTTCTCTTAGAACAGGATCATTAGCAACAGGATTTTCTTATAAGCTTTGCAACAAAAGAGAAATTTCCTTTGCCCTTCTTAACAAAAATAAAATAGCTACAAACTCTGAACCCTTCTAACAATGACTGTCTCATGCTACCGATTAATGCAGGATAGGGCAGATATTAAGGTGTGTTTGCCTCGGTTTGGCTGCCAATAGTTTTCTTAATGTGCAAGCTGCAGCTCTGTTTCTGCCCCTAAATACCTCAATTGCCACTAAAGCATTAGCACACCTTGTCTGGTCTAGTCAGAAGCCTACAGACCCGGTAACAGTTCTCAGGGAGCTCTCTCCCATCCCTGCAAGAAATGCTGCCACCCAGACTCTTCGGTCTTCCAAGGCTTCCAAAAAATAGCTTACACAGAGAGTAGAAAATAGTCAACTTCTCATGTTTATATTCTCCAGAAGGCATTGCCCACACACAGGAAATTCATTTAATTCATGGATCTAGTTGGAAAATAGAGAATAAGTTAGACTATTTTTTTTCTTTTCAGATTTCATTTCTGGAGGGGGGCAAAAGACAAGATGATGATTATTATAGTATTAGTATTCTCACAGCAAAGAAAACTAGGGCATGGTATAACTCCACGGGAGCACATAAAGCCTCTACACACTCCTTCCATATCATGTTTTTTATCTTCACAGTGGCTACATAGAGATATAGGAAGTACAAGTACCACTCAAACATGATAATCTTCTAGAAAGAAATCGAGTAATTGGACTGCTTTGGAAACAAATGACTTGTTAATGATTTTTCAAGTTTCTATTTCAAATTACTAATTGCTCATAGCCAAATGTAAATTCATTAAGTATGACAAATTAACAGAGTTCAGTGATAAACAGCCTTAGGAAATCAGTGAACAAAATCATCACTATCACATAGAAAGCTGTTGGTGAGATCTTCATGCCAAACAGCTTTGAATGTCTTCAACACTAATTTGTCACCTGTGTAGACTACATAACAGTGACAATATCTTCCTGGCTACAGTATACAGACATCATCAGAAGTGTAAGTGACAATGAAGGAATGCCGTTGCCAACAGCAAATCTTTGCAGAGAGAAGTCAGACAGTTCTTACTGCCTGTTAAAAACTCTGCTTCATTTTTAGGAAGATTCTATGTCAATGAGGAAAATTAAGTTAGGTAGCGTGTGATGATGCTGGAGACAGAAAACTCTTCACTCTGTGATTTCCCTTTGACTCTCAGGCATTAACAGAAATGTCAGGAAACGCGAGATAGATGGTCTTTAACAGTTATCCAGCTCTTCTGGAATTGCAAAGTCATGTAGTGGACATCCTTTCTGTCAGAATCCCTCCAGAATTTTGTCAGAAAGATTTATCCAAAAAAATCTGAGACACAGCTTTCATTGTCTTCATTTTCACTCCATAGTAAGTATGGTAGCATCAAGCAATATCAAGTAATATCTATTCTTTTAATTTTCCTATGCCCTTTTTAGGTTTCTTACATGGATAGTGTGGTCTTTTCTCTAAAAAGATATAAGTGAACTATAACCTTCTCATCTGTCCGTGTTACCCATCCTGTGCCATTTCCTTATCCTCAGGAAGAAGGAAGAGTGGAGGCCATTTTACATTTCAGACACTAAGTACTTTGATTCACTGTTTGAGATTCAGATTGGTCACTAAGTAATTCTTCTGCTACGTCAGGGAGTTTGTTTTGGAGCCTCTTGACCTCAAAGGTGCACATTTTCAGATAGATATAAATACATTGATATTATTTGTGTAAATATCTGCACTTGTGTCCGCTGGTGTGTGGTGGGTTGACCCTGGCTGGGGGCCAGGTGCCCACCAGAGCCGCTCTATCACTCTCCTCCTTCATTAGACAGGGGAGAAAAAGTATAACTAAAAGCTTATGGGTTGAGATAAGGACAGGGAGAGATCACTCACTAATTATCGTCATGAGCAAAACAGACTGAACTTAGAGAGGAAATTCATCTAATTTATTACTAAGCAAAACAGAGTAGAGCAATGAGAAATAAAATCAACTCTTAAAACACCTCCCCCCACCCCTCCCATCTTCCCGGGCTCAACTTCACTCCCGGCTTCAACCTCTGCCCCCCCCAGCGGCACAGGGGGACGGGGAGTGGGGGTTACGGTCAGTTCCTCACGCGGTGTTTCTGCCGCTTCTTCATCCTCAGGGGGAGGACTCCTCTCATCGTTCCCCTGCTCCAGCATGGAGCCCTTCTCACAGGAGACAGTGCCTCACAAACTTCTCCAACGTGAGTCTCTCCCACGGGCTACAGTCCTTCACGAACTGCTCCAGCGTGGGTCCCCCACGGGGTCACAAGTCCTGCCAGCAAACCTATTCTGGCGTGGGCTCCTCTCTCCATGGGTCCACAGGTCCTGCCAGGAGCTTGCTCCAGCGTGGGCTTCCCACAGGCCACAGCCTCCTTCAGGTGCCTCCACCTGCTCCGGCGTGGGGTCCTCCATGGGCTGCAGGTGGAATCTCTACACCCCCTCATCCTCCCTCCATGGGCTGCAGGGGGACAGCCTGCTTCACCATGGTCTTCTCCACGGGCTGCAGGGGGATCTCTGCTCCGGCGCCTGGAGCACCTCCTGCCCCTCCTTCTGCACTGACCTGGGTGTCTGCAGATGTTCTTACATCTTCTCACTCCTCTCTCCGGCTGCAACAGCTCTCCCCAACTGTTTTGTTTTCCTTCTTAAATATGTTATCACAGAGGTGCTGATTGGCTTGGCCTTGGCCAGCGGTGGGTCCGCCTTGGAGCCGGCTGGCATTGGCTCTGTCAGACACAGGGGAAGCTTCTAGCAGCTTCTCACAGAAGCCACCCCTGTAGGCCCCCCGCTACCAAAACCTTGCCATTGAAACCCAACACATGGTGCTTGTGGTCCACCTGTATTCCACAAGACTTGGAGTTATTTACCTTTTAAAAGGGTCCATAGAAGGAGCATTAGCAATCAATAAATAGACTCTTTCAAACTTTCTCTTATGGTAAGTGAAAAGTATGTAAAACTCTAAAACGCATTGGAGCAAAGCTTAATCCTTAGACCCTATGCATATATTAACCTCTACAAAGACTTTGATCAAATTCTTAAATGTCACCAGCCCCTGTTCTGTTTCTTCTGGGTCATAGAACATCACACACAACATGAGAATTGACCTTTATTGTTTGCAGGCACGCCTGAGGATATTTACATCATCCAGACACAGCCCAGAGATGCCAGTCTGTGTTCCTTAAAAGATCTAAATAACTCACAGTGGATGGAAAGCATAATTGTATACTCACAGAATAATTTAGGTTAGAAGAAACTTCTGAAGGTCATCTGGTCCACCCCCCACCTCCCCTTCATATCCCCATTCAATTCAAAGCAGGGAAAAATTCAAAGACAGGTCTATCTTCAAGTTAGATCAGGTTGCTCAGGGCCTTGCCTCGGTCAAGTTTTTAATATCTCCAAAGACAGAGGTACCACAAACTGTCTCAACAGTCTGTTCTGATATTCAGCCACCTTCAAAAAAAATTCCTAACATCTAATTGGATTTTCTCCTATTGCTGCTTGTGTCCACTGTCTATCATTCTTAGGCTGTGGACCATCAAGAGTCTGGCTCCATATTCTTTGTAACTTCCCATTAGGCAGGTGAAGGCAGTGATAAGATCTCTTCTTCAGTCTGAACAACACAGACTCTCCTCTCCTCGTACGTCATGTGCTCCAACTCCCTGACTATCTTGTAGTTAGAAGTAGTTAGAGGCTTGTATAGAAACTCCCTTCTTCCTTACCATGCCAGTGAAAACAACAGTCAATGGATGAATTGCTACTAGGATAGAGAACCCATTTGGTTGGACGTGTGAAAGAGAGTACTTATTCCCCAAGAGTCATTGTCTCACAACAGCATTTCGGTACCTGGCACAAGCAGCTTTCCCTCCTCGTCCATCAAAATCAGCCCTCACCTTAACATTATTCATATTCTGTATGAATAGCATATTCATAGAGAAAAGCAAAAAACAGTCTCCTAGTTTTACACCAAAGCCAACGCTTTGATAACTGTGTGTGCACTGTAAGAGCACTCTACCAGTCGTGCACATGCTGCCCATGGAGAATACCAGCTGGATATCTCCAGAAGCATTTTCTTCACAGATTGTGAATGGGAGCTCTAAAGTTTGATTATTCTGTTCATTTTTCATAAATGGGGGTGTCTAGCCATGAACCCCTCAGTGGGCAGCACAAGCAAGATGTGTCAAATTTTGCTCAAGGGACATCAGAGCCAGAATGCCTTTCTAATGCACTGTCAGGTCAATTAATGTCTGCATCCCCAGTGATTTCTAGACTGCTGAGAGCTCTGAGGAAAATCAAATGGGACAGAACAACTAGCTCCTCCAGTGTGGAACTCAAAATTGTCTTGCCCACAAAGCACCTGGCCCCTCAGTGGGTCCTGTGGGGCCCCAAAATATGCTTTCTCTGCTTCTGAATGGAGGTGCAGGGGAGCCAACTCCCATTCAAAGTAATTGTTTCTTGCTTAAAACAAGAGGAACATGAAAACCACTTCACTGACTGCTATTCATACGTCACTGCTGGTGTTGCTCTCCCCTGCCAAGCAGGCACTGCTGGGAAAGAGTCTCCAGTGAGTAAGTGCATGCATACCCCCACATGCAGAGCAAAATGCATACAGAGATAACGCATGTCAAAGACCTCCAATTACTGAACAGGTAAGTAACTTTCCTCTTAGCACACCGCATGATTGAGTCCTAATTGAGCATCACATTCCTCCTGGATGCAAAAGCAAACCATTATGGACAAATGAGTCAAAAAGCCAAAATAAAAATCAGTCAGATAGCTCAAGCACGCCTGACAGAGCTATTTAAAGGATTCTGACCATTAGCTATCACTTCAATTATATCACTTTTCATACTGACATGAAAGGTGGCAGAGGAGCTATTTTCTCAGTCTCTTGCTTCTTCACAAAAGGAGACAAACATCAGGCACAAAATATTCAGAAAACTGTTAGCTATCTTTGTCACTATCACATCTTCATCTGTCTTTAACTTTAGTGTTGGGTTTGGAGGTGAAGAGGGTACATATCTGAACAGCCAAATACTATTTTTAAGACTTTCAAAGAACAGTCTGTGTATGAAAAAGATTTGTCTATGTATGGATGATTACACTGATTTTTAATCTGTGGGCCCCATATAGATTTTGCTGGTGCAATACAAAGATACCCAGGTATTTAAATGCATGTATTGCATCTTTTCAATGTTTGGGTTTATGCCAGCAAGATTGTGATTGGCATAGGTTTTCTTCCTTTGTTGCTATTAAAAAAAGAGTTGTTTCTTGAACCAACGATATCCAGTGGAGTTTGGTGCCTAGTTTTAGAAAAAGGTACAGAACACAATTTGTGCCTGGCTTTGTTTAAAATTAAGCCATTCCTCATTCGTATTGTTATCTGAGTCTTCCTTTTCACATTAAAAAAAAATTCTTCGCAGTAAGGCCTTTCCTTTTAACTAAAAAGAGGGCAAATACAAATAACAAGTCTTAAATCACTTCTCTTATTTGACTCTTGGGTGAAACTCTTCCTTTTTACTAAGGTTATGTTCTCTCTCTCCCAATTTATATTATTTCTTTTCCTCTCAAACAATGAGGTATTGAAGTCTTCTTTTATGAAAATTAAATGTTTATCCTTTTTGTAATTTAGCTCATCAGTACTGTTCAATGGAAACACCAGTGATACAAATTTGAATGACAGTTTTGGGCTATGCACATCTATCTCTTCATCAGGACATGGCCCAGTGTCAACAGCAATCTTCCCACTGCTGTCAGCGACTTTTGGATGAAGTCTTTTAGGGCTAGATGCAAAAAGACTGGATGCATTGTGTGAGCCCAGAGCTGAATCCAAATGTTTGAGTCAGGCACTTAGAGCTACTTGTATCATATCTGGGGACAGTTTTGTGCCTGATTGTGAGATGCAAAACAAATTCCAGAACTTAAACCAGCAGTCTGCAGGCTTGGTCTTGGAAACATATAAAACAGTGCTATATTTTTCAGTTAAGCATTTCTAAGGAAGCAAAGTTACCCAGGGGAAAGTTTAAAAGTTAGCAGTGATTTGTTGGTCGAAAAGGTTTGGGAGCCACTAGCCTAGAGATAGCCAGTCACTGCTTAGGGCAGGCTAACATTTTAGATCTTGACTTTCTTGACATGTTCAGTAATTTATTCATCAGTATCAGGAAGCACCTCCACATATAGCTTGGATCATATATCTATGTATGTTCAGCATAGCTATCACCTTGAACCACAGAGCAGAGGTCCTCTTCCAAAATGGACATCAAAGCGTTACTGGAGGTCATTATCACAGCATTCACCAGCACATGGAAAGTCTGGGTTTAATTCCCTCCCCTGGCTGAAGAGACTCCAACCTCCCATCTTCCTAGAAAGGGCCTTATCCATCACTTGTTGTCCGTCCTGGCACAAGAACATCCTCCCAGCTGAATTCAGTAGCATGCAGGAAAGACATCTAAATGTCCTAGGGCAAAGTGTGGGAGTGTGACTGAGCCTGGCTGTGAAGTGCCGTGATTAGAAATCTCACAACCCTCCCAGGACCCCTTAGCGTGTCGCTGAAATGACTTCTATTCATTTCAACTTACCACTGTACATTGGTTGCTGGTCTCTGTGCCAACAGCTTTGTTTCCATGTGAAGTAAAGAAGTAATGGCTCTTAAGGGCAGATTACACAAACTTTACTACCACCTCTTTTAGATGCAGTATGGAAAAATACATACAGAAAAAGACAAATCTGAATGCTGAGTTTTACTAAAGAGTTTCAGAGGCAACATGAACCCTGAAACAGAGATTGCTCCTCTCTGAACCGGTGCCTCTTTCCTAGTGAGTCTCACCTTGGGGTATTCAGGCAGCTGTTCTTCCTCTCCACTGAAGATTTATTTCTGTTTTTTTCTTCCATATTCCTGGGAAAAGAACCTTTCCGTTTCACATGGCAAGTCCTCCTTAGATTGTCAACATGACGGTCTTTTACTTTTCATTGGTGGAACATCGATCGTTTCAGTGTTGTAATTAAAGGATATTAAATCTTGCCTATAAAGTTTCTTAACTGTTTGGGCTTGGAGGGAAGCTGAAAGATGCTACTAAATTGTGAATGCATCATCAGTGTTGTCTGTTCTATTAGAACTAATGATAGGTAGAAAAGATGCAGAAGTGTAGCATAAAAATTAGATCATCCATTTTTGACAAAGTGTAATTTTATGGTACCTGTCATTTTGGAATGCCTTCAGTTTTGAGGCACACTAAGATGAGGTCATTTAGACTATTATTGATTCTGCCCATCTAATGGCATCACCCATTAGAATTTAAAGCATTTAACCCTCCATGAGGAGCTTTGAACTATAAATGGCTTTCTGTAATAAGGACAGCCTGCTGTTTCATAGCCGTGACACCAGATGTGTGGTCTCTTTCATGGCTGCCTCTAATGACGCAGTAACTTCTCTGATTCTCATGTTGCTTGGAACAGTAGTTTCACTGAAGACAATGAAATTACACTCACGTTAGAGATATACCAAGCATCTTTTTTGTCTATATACTTGAAATCTTTTCAGCTAGATTGGACTGTCTTTTCTGGAGTGATATTAGCTGAGTTTGGACTCACAGTAAGCAAACTAACAAACTCTTGTCCCAGGTAAACAGCAGGTACAGAGTAAGTATTAATACAAGACACCATGTTCCTTCACTAGAGCCCACAGTTAGCCTAATAACACCATACCGAGCTTTTTCAGCAAGTGGCCTTGTTTTTCAGCAAGTCTGAGCACCCAGACTGTTCCAGTGATTTTGCAGGAAGCATCTGCTCATTCCTCCAAAGATCATAAGTGTGGACATAGCAGGCTAACTCAGATGCCCTCTTAAAGTAAACCTGGGCATAATGTTCAAAAATCAAACTGTATATAGAAAAGAAAATCTAGAGCCTAATATTAAGTCCAGTGAAGTCAATGGAAAAATTTGTGTTCATTTTGTTACGTCTTTGGTGAGAGTCACAAGGCAAATTCTGTAGGTGTTCAGAGGATGAAGTCACAGCTTAGAACCAGTTCCAGTCTAAATGTGAAGCCCCAAAGCATAAACAAAAATAACAAATGGGTTCAGTTCACAGATACTTCTTTGCCCTACCACTAGCCCTTTCAATTTAAAATATATCAGCAATTAAATTTTCATCCAATTTTGCCTTAAGTAAGTATGATTTTTATACCATTTACAATTTCCAACTCTCTGTGAACTCCATGGCTGCCCGGAGATACAGGTCTCCTAAGTGTGCCCATCTGTAGTCTGTATCCAGGCTGTAGACCATCTCTTCTAAGTTACTGGAAGAGAAGCACATCCCAGATGCTGTTCGTCAATGTCAGATAAGCATGAGATATGTAAGTTCAGTTCTTCTTTGAACTGCAAAAGGATGTTCTAGCATTTAGTATGCACCTAATTTTTCAGCTGTCAGAGCTTAATGCATTTGCTTAGGTATCGTACCTACTGCCATTTGAAATTACGCAGGTTATGTGAGGCATCTGCATGGGGCTATCACATGTGACACAGGATATGTGTCACAGCAGTGCTTCAGCATGACAGCAGGCATGCACCTTTCTGAAACGACAGCTGAAAGCCAGGTAGCGTTCTCCAGGGCATCTCCAACATCAATGGCAGCCTACATTTGGGCAACTGGACCATATCCGTAACGTTGGGCAAAGGAGTTTCTACATGTATTGGAAATACCAACCTGACCTGTAAGGGTACATTGATACCACTAAATAGGAAGATGGCTAGGATATGATCCTGGCATCTTGAGGCTATACAATGGAAACTGTGCCTTGTTCATGTTGCTGAGAACTAATTTCCACAGAAGCAAACCACCTGCATCCACAGACTACACCATTTGGTCTTGGATCTCCTGTGGGTCTCACATTGTGTTGCTGTAGTTTTAGAAAATACTGTTGGGGGGGGGTGGGGGGGTGGGGGGGGGTGTTTCCAGTTCAAACAATCTGAAATGAGAGCTGTGCTGCACTCCATCAGTGCTGTAGCATGAAACTGAGCATATATGTCATGCACCTTTGAACATGGCATGCTGGTATACGGTTGTGGAAGAGAAGGCAAAGCCTGCCAGGATGGCATTAGAGAGCTGCACAGGGCAGAGGGCATCACAAATACACAGTCTCATGTGCATTGCCTGCTGGGAGCAGTCCCTGGAATGAACTCTTCTCCAACCCACACCAGGGAAATCTGACGGAGAAAGCACTTGGAGTGGTCCAACACAGTGCCAGGGAACAAGCTAACGATTTAGCACCATGAACCATTCGAGGTCCCATGCTTGTGCCTTCTCCCACTTTTATTTAGCAATGTAGATCTACCTTCAGTGTGTAGCGGTTAGTATTACTGATGCTAGGGTTAAAAATGTATGCCTTTACAAATATACTTACATTTATAACTTTTCAAATATAGGAGAAATGTAAAATAGAGTGTGTTTGAAATTTTTATATTATTTTGTGCTACAATGACTGTGTCCAGCTTGGACAAAAGGACTCAGATGAGCCATTCTGCTCGGTCTTCCTGAAACTTCGCATGCTAGCTCCCTTAGCACACCATATAAAGCACCACGTTCAATAGCATTCCTGCCTAAGACGTGAGATCAGTATATTCCCTGATGTAACCTACATCCCACGGAGAGTAGATGGTCTGTGAATAATGTGCATGCCTCCAAAAGCAAGAGTCAATGAGAATTAAGCACTTAATACTGACTAAAATCTGCTCCTGGCTACAATAAAGCTAATCCAAATCAGTACTGCGATGCACTACTAGTTTAAGTTTCAGTGGCTTTCCTGTTGTGGGGAGTGAGAGGGCTCTGGGGACGCAAATGATCAGGACATTGATTTAATATCAGTTCTGATTTAAGTTTCTTGGAACAAAGTGGGTTATGCTGACTCTGAGCCTGTGTGTGTCGTTGTTTGTATTCTAGATAAACAAAATAATGGCTTGTTAGAAAGACATTAACACTTTTGTTTTGACTTCTTGGGGCAGGAGGAGAGGGCAATATGCCTTACATCTGCTGTTATTTTTAAAATTTTAAGCATTGAAAATCATAGGTAATTTATGTATGATGTATTTCCATATCAGCTCAAAATACACTTCATGAATATTGCTGCTGGTAGAGGAGCCATGCTTCATATGGTGTTGCTGTTCATAAACAAGTTTTGTTTTTACAAGTGGATACACGGATCATTTTGTGACTACTATACTGCAAGCTCCCGTCAGCAAACCTGAGTATTTGTGGCTTTCACAGTATCATTACTTTTGCATGTGAAGCATCTCATCCACAAATGGCTGCAGGACTTCAGACTGCAATGTCAGTTTTTTGCACATGTTATGAGGAAATATCTCCTGCATTTTCTAGGATGCTTTAATTCCCAAGTGTGGACTACTATTTTTTTCAGTAGTATTTTTTCTTTGCTGAGGTAAACACCTAGAAATCATCTGTCTACTGAGAGAAAGTAGGTTAGCTTGCTGTCCCTAAGGATGACAACCAGAGCTATCTGCTCCCGGTACTGTATTGGCAAAATTCTGTCTGTGATGAAAATAAAGTTGGTCAGAGCTGTAATTCAGGCTACCGCTCGCTGTGCTCAAGCAAGACCAGCTTTTGGTGTTTGGAGTCAAATTAATGTGAGAAGGAGTCACTTCAGCATGCTGTGAACTTAGTCTGCACAAAATAATTTTGTTATTCATTGTATAGGACTACATGTATCTGTTGTACATTCATCAAAAGGAAGTTAAGTTATATTCCTAGAGTTATCAGGCATGTCTGTCTGTCTGTAGTTGAATGTATTTTCATTTTGCCTGTTGGGCTCACTTTACTTGTCCCTGTGCGTTGTTTGCTCCCTCCCCATCATTATAACCTCTTGTTTCTCTTTCTGGTAAGAGTAATGTGTAGATTTTTCATAGATCTCTGGTATCCTTAGGGGGTTTTATTCGGTCTATTTTTCTGGGATTTTTTTTTTTTTTTGGTGCTTTCTACCTGCTGAATTCCTTTTGAATTTCAGAGAAAAATAAGATCCTAACACTGATACCTGCTGTTGTCTGATTTTGAAGGAAAGATGAAATCATCTACAAACTGCGCCTAGAATCTGAACCCAGCCTAGGCAGCATCACTGAATCTAATTTGTCAGGTCTTTAAAAAAAATGAAATTAAAGAGGTTTCATTTGAATTGGTTTTGCAATGCAGATATATTTCAGAAAGTTATTCCAAAGCAGTAACTGTGACAACCATGGTGGTTTGGAAAATCAGTTAACAGAAATAACACCAAAAATTTTTATGAATACAGCGTGATCATCCAATGGTCTGATATGAGAAGAGACACTTAAAAAATGTATTTTGTGCACAAAGGTTTGTGCTGCTCCTGGAAGTAGGATTTTCAGTGCCTGCATCTTCAAGCCATATTCAAGGGCACCTTGATTTAAACTGTAACCGGTGCCCCAGAGTATAGTCACAGGGTTATTTCTGTTCTTCAGGGAGAAAATCAGGCTGCTAGTGCACATGTCCTTCATGGCAGAATATCTGTCTAGAGAGGGGAAAGCAGATGTATGTGTAAGGCTAAAAATCCCAAATATAGCCTCTAATAGGTGTGATAATTATTTTCAGGAAAAAGTGATAAGATGCAGTTTAAATCCATGGGGCACATTGTTCCAATGAATGTGTAGTGTATTTATTAGGGTACTCACAGGATTTATAGCTGCTCCAAAGAAGTACATCTGCTCTATGACTACAGGCAACATTAGTTTCTAGGGAAAGTTTCTTGAAACTTTTTTTAATATGCTTTAACCTCTTGCATGCTGCCTTGATATATCTAAAAGTGAGCTGCTCCACTTAGCCTTCACTGGCAAAGGCTGGGTGACAGCTTCCAGCTGCTCTGGATGCTCAGGCTGAGGGTAACTCCTCTGGCTTGAATTCCAGCTCGACTGTCAAGACTCAAGTACACACCATCAAAACCTGTTTAATTCCCGGTTTCTGGGAAAGGAAATCAATGTATAAAGACTGGATGGGAATCACAGGTCTCCAGTAGTACCTGATTTAGACATCCAGGGGTTGCAGGACACACCATGGCATGCAGCAGCAGTTAAGTGTAGGGGGGGGTATATGTCTATGTACATATACAGAATGACCTGCTGGTCCTGAGAAATGGATATGCTAAAAGAAAAGCCCAACAAAGCCCATGCCTACATTGCACATTTGGCTTAGCCCTATATGCACTCAGTGCTTTCACCCAGCAAATGCCCTGCCCCGTAGCTGTGCTCACGCTGGCAGGCTCACAGTTTGGAGGTGCCGAGGAAGAGTCTCTTAAACCACTTCCCTTCTCTGTGTGCCCACACGAGTTCACTGCCAGTCAGGTGTTGAGCCAACCTGTCTAACACCTCGCAGGGACACAGCGGGAGCACACGCAGGTGGATGGGTATGAGCAGGAGACAGCACCCACCATCTGAAGGATAGCTGGTGGAAGCTGTTCCTGTTCCCCAACTCTCGTGCCCAGCTGCAGTGAGGGGCACCATCCCCCAGACTCACAGAGCGTCAAGTCTCACCCAGTGGGGCTGGCTCCCCTGCAAGCGTTTACAGACCGAAGTTGGAGGTACCATAACCCTGGGAGATGGTTAGGAAGCTGGACCACAACCTCAGCATATTTTTTCACTGTGTTTCATGGCAAGTTACTGCTGTGGCAAAGAAAGGTGAACCTCATCACCCCTCCCCGTAGCTGCTGAATTCATATGACCAATGCTGCATCACCATTCCTCCTCGTAAGTGCCCATTTGTGGCTGAAGATGTGAACTAGAGAGAATGTAACTACTTGCTTGATATTTAGGGCAGCGTAGTCAACAACTGTTAGTTCTGCTGGCAAATGACCAGTAGGTCAGGCTGTTACTCAGAAATATCACAGGACGATGTTGCCATTCAGAGTGCTGACTAAGGGAGAGGAGGAATGCCAAACGAATGAGCAATCATCACGGTGTTTTGCTTAGGATGGAAATCTCAATTAGGATTCTATACTTCTCCTGCTTCTTGATCTTCCTTGTGGCAATCTTTTTACACAACAGTAAGATGTTAACAGTGCAGAATAAAAGGCATGCTAATAAGTATAATTTTCCTTTTTTTTTTTTTTTCTTCTTGAACACTATATTTGCCTCATGTTCTTTCTTCCATAGCACATAAGAATTAAATAAAGAAAAAATGGTGCTGGGCTGTTTCTTTCCACAGGGCTTTTTAGTTTTTTTCAAGCCACCTCTCTCTGACCATTTGTACATTTGAAAGCCACAGTAAATTTGCTTCCTTTCCTCCACAAACACCAGGTCGCCTCTAGGAACCTGCTGTTCTTGTATGCAAAGATTTAAGAGCAGAGGATAACAGCAGAACAGTCTGTCCGAAACCCATTCTCACCTTTTTTTTTTTTTTATCCCAAATGTTATCTCACTCATTATAAAAGACTTCTGTTCCTCTACTTCTTTTTTTTTTACTTTTTTTTTTTTTTTTCCAAAATTCCCTGTGTCTACTGTTATTGGCTTTGATGGACAGATGAAGTATGATAGCCTGAGACACACTTGACAGAATATGACTTTGGCCTGCATAAATTACTGTCAGGGAATTTTCAGGGAAGTACTGAAGTAAATTTGCAGTGACTAAAAAATGAGTTATAAATTATAGCATAATCACTGTTGCTGAACAATTTGATGGGTAAAACAATTAACTGAGTTTATACTTTAGGTGAGTCCTCATAATTTTCCCTTATAGTTTAAGTTCTCAAACTACTCTGACCCCATTGGAGGAAAAGATTTTAGAAGGGGGCATTTTCCCACTCCCCTGCCAAAAATCATATTTCTTTTCTGTCAACACTGTTTCTTTCCTCTCACAGGCAATTCAGAGATGGCAGGTTTTAGTCTTTCCTCACATACCCATATCAACTCCTGGGGCTGGGGGGGGCTGTAGCTAGGACCCTTCCACCCTATACCAGCATATGCCTGGTCCTTTTCTACTCCGTGTCACCAAATCCAGGCTTTTCAAATGACATTCTTGAAATACTCCAATTAAGAGGGTAAGAAATGAAAGCGTTTGTGAAGCTCAGGATCCCTATGGGATGCTCCTGAAAATATACTTCAGGCAGTGGCCTATATTTTATGCATTCAGTATCAGCAGTAGCTTTGACTCTGCGAGGGTAATCTCTTCTGTCTGGTGAAGAGCCCCTGACTGGAAAATATCACTGGTTTTATAGCTAAAATAGACAGAAAATGTGAATGTTTCTATTATTATCTTGATCTCATTTGTGACACTGCTCTTTGTGAGGCTGTATTTTTTCCATTTTGAGGCTTTTTCTACCCTGTAAAGAAGTTTGGGTTTAGTTTTTACAGGCAAAACTGCAAATTTTCTAGATTTTTCACCCCATGTCTTGTGAAACCACTTTTCTTAAAATCTGCAGTCCTCGCTATTATAGTAAAACAAATCCAAATTTCTAGCCTTTTTGACTATTACTAAATCCCCTAAAACATGAATTCTAAATCTTCTAGATTTTGGAGGCAAATAAACTGCAGTACTAGTTACTTTTATAACACCATTATTTTCACGACAGACTCGTGACCGTGGGAACACAGCTTGTGGTCCCCGAACGCCTGGCGCAGCCTTGCATGAATCCTTGCTGAAACGCAGCAGCAGGCTAAGGTGGGGAAGGCACTTTGAAAAAGAAAGAAACAAATAACTAACCAGTGTGCAGCTGCCTCAATCCTGAGGGTGCTGGCGCAGAAGCTAGGCTGCTTTTAAGCTGCCTGTGCACAAGGAGCGTGCATCAATCTTCTGTCCAGCCACTCGCTTCCATCAAAAGGGGTAGCGGGCAGGACGCTGCCTGCCAGCTGTAGGCAGCTCCGCAGCCAGCAACGCTCAGTTATACCTGTTTGTGCTCACAGACAGCTGGGAAGAGGAGAGGATCCTCACAGGCAGGGGATTGCCCGGGCTTTGAGGCCATCAGGAGCAGCAGCCTCCTCCAGCTCTTCCCAGCTCTGTCTCGCTGGTCTTCCCGTCTGGCCCTGGGTTGGTGTATGCCCTTCGTTCTTGGGAGACAAAATCAACTTTATATACACAGCTGCCTGACTCAGTGCCTCTTCACTTGGCAGCATCCAGAAAGTGGTGTGTGCCCCTCAGCAGTGTGGTGACATAGAGCACCCAGATGCCAGCAGCACGCTTGCGGTGGCAGGGAGATGGATGGCAACCTGCAAAGCCTGCCCAAGAGCCACAATAAATCCTTGAGCCGGAACACCAACTCTAGTTGCGTGCTGTGTTTACCTGCTTGATTTAAATACAGCTTGAACTGTGTTATATTGTCATGACTGTTAGGTAGACATATCCCTGGAGGAGTAGGGAGGCTTATTACCTAAAGCAATACCCAAGGAGGGAAAATAGACTTTTCATTATAAAGAAATGCTAGAGATGTAGGAGTAATACTTTGATTATCCAGTGACTCCCTGCTTGATTTCAAGTAATTTTCTTTGCATACAATTACATTTCATATATATAGAGAGAGGTATTCCTTTCTGCTCTCCTTCATCTATTTGGAATGAAAACTCTTAGGGACAGACACCTTCTCATTTAGATTCACACAGTATGCCTCAAGTGCTTGCCACTGTGCCCATTCTTATTCATACAAAATTTCTCAGTCAGTGTTTGCTCTTTAAATTGTCCAGATTAGATTCCACAAATGGTCTTGCAGAGTGTATTGAATTTATGGCAGCGGTGAGCAGTGCACCTTGAATTTATACTGCTCACCGAGTCACAAGGCTCAGACTCCAGATTCCAGATATAAGCATGTCCTAGCACTTTTAGTTTCAAATTGAACCAAAAACTAGAAGGGGTCTATTTCCTGATTCAGGATTAGACTGAACACCAATCTTGCAAGAATATCTAAAATCATGACTTTCTACCCGGCCATGGCAGAAAACAGGTAATCGATTAGTCTCCTTAGATTTTTGCTGCTTTAGGATAAAATCTTATCAGAGTACCTCATTGCTTTGCTGTACTTCAAACTGGACTTAAATTTTATCCCTCTTTTGGAGTGATCCTTAAGCACTAGTGGTAGCTTGACCCAAACCCAGCCTCTCTGTCTCCTGAGTGCCTGGCAGCCCTGAGGAAGCTGTGTGCAGTTGTTCTGTTAGGATCCCATAATTGGAGTACTTAACCCTATCATGAAAGGACAAGAGAGTGCAACTCCACATCAGCAGAGGATAACCCACCCTCTCCTCAGTAGGAAGGCCATGAAAGTCATTAGTATATTGACGTAGTAGATTTACAGTACAAGGCGCTCTCTGACTCAGATTGTTTTCCTGATAAGCACTTTTCCTGCTGACCCTAATTGCTTTGCCAGAAACATCCTTTGATAAACTTTTCTGCCTCTGAAAATATTGTTTTCCTTCTAAATCCTTTGTGATTTTTATTTTGTACTTAGATGTTTTAACAAATCATATTTGCATGTGATATAGCACCAATTTGTTGAATCTTCTCTCGTCTCTGAAGCAACTCTGAAAATGAAATTGTGCATCTTCCTTGGAGAGTCTGGAAAGAAAATTTGGCAAAAAATAAGTAGAGAACTCCATATCACCACAATCAGTACCTGAACGCAATGCCACAAAGCCTCTACACTGACTTTTAATTCTTTCCCGACTGTAGATATTCACCACTTGCAATAATGCAGATTTGTATATTTGGATTAAATTAATCCAGAATGCAAATATCCAGGCCATTGAAAGCAAGCTCTAGTTTCAGTTAAGCTGAATGACTGGTAACCAGAAGCACGAGGGGAGGAAAACCTACCAAGCGTTAATTCTGGATGAAATGAAAACATCATATTGGCGGAAGCAGGAGCTTGCATACTGTGCCTGCAAGTTTGGGGTGTTCCGGTGAAACATCCTCACAGGTTACGATGCGGGGAAACGCGTTTTGCCAGCTCTGGCTCCTCGCAACAGCCCTCCCTTGGGCTGAGCCCGCGGGGCCTGACATCCCCCTGGGATGAGAGGGTTTGAACACCGACACGGGTCCCCCGGGTCGGGCTGCCCGGGCTGCACAGCCCACACCCGGGCTGCCTGCGCCTGCCTGCCTGCCTGCCTGCCTGCCTGCCGCCGCTCCCCGCAGCATCTCCTTCTCACCCCCGCCCTTGGCTCATCGCTCCCTTTCTCCCTCCTTTCCCTTCCCTTTTTTAAGGCGGAGAGGCGGCCGACACCTGCTGACGAGCCTGCAAACCTGCACCCGGAGAGGGGTGGGAAGGCTCGGTACCTGCCCGGTGCCCCGAGGGGCTCCCCGGGGAGGTCCCTGCTCGCACCGCCCGGCGCTCCGGGCTCAGGGCAGGCAGGGGTTTACACAAGGCGTGCTCGGAGGCGGAGGAAAGTTACTCGGCAAGGTGCGGGGAGTCCTGCTGACACGGTGTAGCGGGAAGGGGATTTGTATGCATTCCTCTCGTAAGAGCGTACGTGGAAAAAGAGGGAATGGATTTCCAATAATCTTAAAATTAGGGTTTAATGGGCCAATAAAGGTGCTGTAGTCTGATTAACTAATTAATTAATCACTCTGAAGGATAAAAACACCAGTCATGGAAGAGCAGGTGCCTTTACACCTAAACTCCCTCAAAAAAGAGGTAGCTGAGCTCACTCTGGACAATGCCAAAATATCACTGAAGTCTATAGGGAAAACTGTACTGGTTTGCATATTGTATGGAAGATATCTCAAATATTTTATGACAGTGTACACTAATTTCAAAATCTGAAGGCGGATCCTTCATCAAAACTCTCTCTTGCATACTCTGGCTCTACATATTTCTTTGCTTTCCGTATTTTCAGCCACCTTAGCACAGCTTTTTCTCCACGGCTCTGTCTACTCTGGGCAAACTGCCGGATGTGCCACTCATGGTTGAAGGAGAGGAAGGTCAGAAGCCCAGAAGTTGCTGCCAGGGTAGCCATCATCTCATTGCTGGATCTTGAGTTATTTCAAGGCGTTGAGAGCTTCTTCAGTTTGGAAGGCAATGGAGCTATGTCAAGAAGTAACCACTAGAAGAAATTAAGTTAAATGTGAGGCTACTTCAAGTATGAAGTACAATTATCCTTCTTGCTCTGTAATGAAAGGACGTATCCCAGCTCTTGCTGCCCTTAGAAATCATATGCTTCTCACAGCTGCTGGGAGGCTTGAACTGCTTGTCTGTTATAACACATGCAGTTCCGCATAAACCCTTGAGTTTTAAGAGAAGAAATTGCCACCTCACTTCTGGTACCAGATGAACATTTCCAGGACAAATGAAAGTCTGTATAAGCTTGAAATAACTCTATCAGTAATTGTTTACATTAGCTATTAACATTTTTGCTTGCAGAGATGAAGGACTGTTCACAAAGAATCAGTGCTTAATGGCTAAGCCTTGCCACAGAAAAGCCTCTGGCATTTTATCTTTAAGATTTCAGCATATTTCTAGTGCTACTTTTATACTTATCTGCAATAAAAAGCTGATTCCTCTGAGTGCTTTGGATTTGCTTGAATCAGATTTATAGACCAGCTTTTTAGCACTGCTCCCAAGTATTACAGGAAAGGGGAAAGCTACTTCACGTTCCTACAGATTTCCATTTCAGGGCGCTGTCATTTCCAGTAGCTTCCACTTTCCAAAAGCAATGTTTTTATTTACTGGGGAGCCAAGTGCAGTGAACTTGGTCTGACATACCTGCTTAAGGAGGCGGACTGGTTGTGTAAATCAGGCCAAGAGCAAGGGCCGGGGTAAATGGGCACATTTATGGAAAGGAGTAAAAGTTTAGCCCAGGTTGCTCCACCGCTCCTCCCTTTCCTCTCTCCCCAGCCAAAATGAATGTTGAATGTGGGAAGAGTTTACCTGTAAGCAATAATGTCAGCGTTTGCTCGTTTGTTTTTTAAAATTGTGTCCATTTGATGATGCAGTGCTAAGCTCTCTGCAGAGCTGTGGAGACTGCTGGAGGTAGGGTCTCCATGAGAAGATTAAGACACAAAATATGACAGTGCCATAAGGCACATGTTCGCTTTGCTCATATTATTTTTGAGCACGGGGCCGTCTGCCCCTTACAGGGGCAAGGGTACCTGCCCCTGGAGCCAGCTAACGTGCAATGTTGTGGCACAAGCGTTGCCAGGCCACAGATGGCAAGGAGACTTCTGCAAGCGCATGTCAGCATTCATGCAGATCTGTAAATTATTTTCCTTAAAAAACATGCAATAGGCAACCCTGATCACTTTAAAAATGCCCGTTTCAGATAAAAGCTGAATGAAACAAAATGCAACTGGGTCATCCAAGACAGCAGACCGGGCAGTCACAACCTGTAGGAAACTTGCCCAGGTCGCTGCAGGCAACTCAAATGGCACTAGAAACTTAATTGAGTCAATGCCAGGTTGCTGTGGACTGTACTGCAAAGGTAGATACCTAAGTGTAGGAGTATTAGTATGGGAGCTGAATCCACCCTAACTCTCTAAAGTTATATATCTGTTAGTCTGAGAATTCAGTAGGGCTAATAGTCATTCTTCATTGTTATTAAAGGCCTTAACATTTTTTTTGTCAAAGACGTAGACAGCCCTTAGAGACAATGAGAGCAAAAAATCCTTTCATTTCACTTTAAAATACTCTGGTGAGAAAAATCTTGCTTTGGAAAGTCGCCTAGCTCATTTGTTTTATTTCACAAATTACCCAAGCGCCCATTTGTGCTTTATAACTGGGATTCGGTGTTAGTTCTTGATTAGAAGAGCTGTCATCTGCTTTTCTGTGCAGAAACATGAATCATGAGCAGGCAGTTATCAGTAGAGCTCCGGACCATTTAAAGTCACAAAGTCAAATTAAAAAAAAAAAAAAAAAAAAAAAAGAGGTAGAAAAACAAAAAGCATTTGTTGTGCAAGAAGGCCTGGGTGAAATTCTCAGAACTTATCTGCACTGAGAAAGTATCAATAACCGTAAAATTTCACAGCCCCCTTTTTAGAACCGCAGCCTTAACGTTTTGTAGGGGAAATAAAGCTTTGGTTAACCTTGGCACTGGCAGACCTCATTAAAATAACAGCCTGTCACTTTCGAGTTTAAAATAACAGGGTTGTCAGTTTTATATTCAGCGGAACAATCTATGGTCTTATTCTCTGGGAAACACTGCGGGTGTGCATGGGGGGGGGGGGGCTGGCAGCAGCGCAAAGGCTGAGCAACACTGCCATCTCGAGGACCCCCAGATGGGGGGGGGGACACACACACTGATGCTCATATCCCGCTGAATCCATGCCGTACGCACTTCACTTTCTAAAAGGCTGAAAAATAATCCACGATAAAGCACGTGGTGGTTCGGCAACTGCTTGGCATTTAAATTTATTTTGTGAGAAAGTGTGGAAATGTATAATGTATGAAAAAATAATCTCCGTATAGAGCAAATAAAGTTCTGCTTCGCTTGTTCCAAATCAAAGCAGGTCGTCCTAACTGAGGTACCTCATGTGCATTGAAATTTTGGGCACCTAATGAGCTGTTCTGAGCAAAAATATGCACCCAGGCTCCCTATATCTAATCAGTGGAGAAATGAAGGTAACTTAAAAAAAAAACCTCTGAGAGAGAGATCCTCTTTAGCTAAATTCAAATACCTGGATGAGATAGAGGGAGCCTATTTCAGTTGCTTATACATCAGTGTCTTTGAGACATCTATATGAAGCTGGCAGATGTAGCAAAAGACATACGGGAGACATATCTTTCTCAAGAGGCAGCCCCTAAAACTTAGGGGTCTGAGTTAACTGCTTTTCATTAAGCCCAGTTTACAAGGAAAACTGTGTGTCAATTAAAACACCCAGCTGTCCTAAACTAGCCTGCTTGTGACATATGACTCTTGCCCTGACTGTGACATCCACACGTAGCAGAGACATAAACGTAACAACCAGTTAGAGACAGTATAGAATACGTGCTCGATGACCTAGTCCTTTCAAACAAATTGTTGCCCATTAGTCCTGGAATGCTTTCAGATTAAATCCCTAATGGACATAAATACTGATCCATGTATGGAAGTCCAGCGCAGTTTTCTGCTGGTATAAACACAAATATAAAGACAAATCAGATCGTGATGATCGGTTTGTTCTTCCCACCTGGCCATGCCCATGATGAAGGGCATGGTCTTCACGATCCCACACGCAGCTCAGGTGGTCGAGTGCCGTATCCATAAATCTGTTGTCAAGCTGCCTGTCATTGTAAAAGGTCTACGTCATTTTTAATAAAGACTGCAAGGGTGCTGGGTGCGTGGCTGGGTGTGTTAGACACATCTAGGGGAAAGCAAGCAGCAGGCTGTAGAAAACTGTCTGGTTTTTCACCTGGAAATAATGTAGCATGAAGAAGTGACATTAGTTAAATGTTGCTTGTGAATTAAAGGGCCAACAAGTATGTGACTAAGGAAATTACACAGACACGAACGTTTCATGTCTTTTCTATCAGACAAAACCCCAGGTCTCTTTGTACTTGCTGTCTGCAGCTGCTCTATTGGTGCCGCACACCGGTAGGAGACACTTTACATATCTGGCCTGAAGTCCCTGAAATTACAGCACCTTGTCACAAGCATCCACTTGAAACGCCTTCCAAGTGGCTATGCTGCCACACACCCACCCACGGTAGGTCACCCAGAGTGGCACCCGGGGACACCAGAGAAGCAACGTCCAGTGAGCAGCCGCAGCCAGAAACATTCATACATTTTTCCAGGGCATAAAGGCTTACCTCTCAATGAGACTTTGCATTGAGATGTTTCCGAGCATCCCCAGGGAGAAGGTATCGACAGAAAGGCAAGCTGAATAGTGTGCTTGCATTTCAAAAGGAAAATCTTCCTAAATTGCAGAATAAATAAAAAAATTTAAAAAGCAATGCAAAAACAACAGGAAGAAGAAAAGAAGGGTAATGAGAACCATTTCTTCTTAACATAAGCTAGGCTCCATATTATTTTATTTCATTTATTGCATTGAACCTGGGTCAGTTTTGGATGCATTCCACCATCTTTGAGCACTATTTTAGCGTCTTCTGCTATTCCTTTATCTGCAAGAGCAGGAATTATAGTGGTGGGGATGATAAATCTGGAAGGACTATGAGATGGACTTGCCAGCGAGGAGGACGAAAAAAGGGCATTTACTTTTTAAAAATTATTTTAAGGTGCCCACCTTTTATAATTTGCTTTTTAGCCCCCACTGTTTCTGGGCACACATTATCCCACCGCCAGAGAAGTACATTTCCATCAGAAATTAGGCCAAAGTGGATTCCATGGGCAATTGGCTACCCATTTTAAAACAAGTGTCTTTGATCTTTCATGCCTTATAAAACATAGTCATCTCACTTTTAGTTCTGCATGGTATCTTCAATGCTTTTTTGAATTTTCCTGGTGAGTTTTTCAATTTATTCAGATGTCCTGAATTAAAACAAGGAATGCTAAGTTCTGATTCCTGCTAAAATGATGGACTTGCTTTTTAGCTCACCTCATTACTTGGGAGTGCAAGGTGAGTAAAGACGACAGAAATGTTGGTCAGCTTTATTTACCTGCTTAGAACTGAGCCCATGCTGCTAGGACTGGAACTCAGCTCACGGGTGCTGTTCCAAGTCTTGCTGAGGAATGGCATGACATACGTCACTGCCCGGTCACACAAGAAGTCAGTGGCAGAAATAAGAAATGAACTGTGTTTCTCAATGCAGGACATGTAACTATACCGTTTCCATAACTCTGGATATGAATTTCTCTTTGGAAATGATGCAAATATTTAACTTTTCTCACCTACACAGTAATGCCTTTCTTCTGTTAGCAATTATAGATGAAGGCCAGGCTATTTTAATATTCATTTCTATATATCCCCCAAAAAATTGAAAATGTAACTCTGTGCATGGCTCTTGCTATAGAAAGAAAGTATTGCAATTCAAAACATATTTAGTACCTTCAAAGAAGCTGAACAAAAGTAGTTCAATATAATATCAGGGCTACATCAGGAAGATAGCTAGGGTAAGTCACGATAACTACAGCTAGAGAGATCCAGCTGTCTTAATTTGAATAAATCTCTGCTAGACAAAGTGGAAAGGAAATATGTAAAATATCAAAATTACATACATCTCGTGTTTCAATGTTAGAATGTTCCACAGAAGTCTAACCGAGCTTGAAAGTTAATCTTTAATTCAAAGAATAGGAAATACCAAGGAATCATTTACAAGGCCACAGGTCACTAAGGGAATGCAGTAGTCTGACTTTGTAAATCACAAGCAAGCAATGCTAACTGAATCCTTAGTGGTTTTTATCTCGTCTTCAAGGGACTGTACATCTGTTACATATTTTTTAAATGCTGGTGGTGATCAAAACGATGTATGGTGGAACATGCGTAACTGTGGGGACTAGTAAGAGACTTTCTGCGGTCATGCTTGAGGAGATCCCAGAATTGAAGCCACCGAAACACCTAGGCAAAAGTTTTACATATCATAGCAGGCATTCCATCACCTAATTCTATGCTGCATTTAAAGTTAGATTAAAACTTGTTGCCTGCCCAAAGGTTCATCATGCAGAAGTGAACGCGGCCATCAGGCTGCTCCTCTGAAAGAGGAGGTGAATCAACTAGTGCTCGCAATTCCTCTTCCAAGGCCATCAGAAACCACACTGCACTTCCAGAAAACCAGTTTCAGGGTGAGGTTCAAGGAACTGCTTAGGTAGATGTGTAAACTCCACTGCCAAAAGCTGAGAGGGTTAACAGAGGTCCGGTCACACAGCAGGAAAAAGCAAGACTTCGCAGGCTGAGTCCACAAATTGTTTAAAGCTCAGTGGTGAAATAATGCAATGGGGAGGGGAGGACAGCTATGAAGGGAAATATCTGAGAGGGATAAAAAGTGTTAAAATGCACCTGAATTGGAGGCATCTAGAGAGGGCTGCAAATGGTAACCTGCCCCTAAGCTGTAGTCATTTTTGCTATTGCTGCTTTTTGTGAGTCATGTAAATGTCTCCCTTCCCCCAGGTTCTAAAACGGGAATGACGCCTCAGGGGGATGTCTGTGAGATTTAATTAGCTGTCATTTACCAACAATCCAGGGCAAAGTAAGACCATCTTACTTCACCAGATGCACTTCTGAAAAAAAAAAATAACCTTTATTGTTAGGAAATTTAATATTTTGTTGTCTATATTCAGTACACATATAGAGTATGTAAACATCATTTAATATCTTCAGAAGTGACTGGGGAATGGGAGTCCTCATTTTGATTTTCAGGGAGTATCTGGAGAGCCTCTGCAACATGTGAGCTGTGAGAACCTTTCTTGATTCTTTTGCTGACTTCTAAGAAAATTCAAGGTTTGTACTCCAAATTACAGCCCTTACAAGGGCCGGGGAGGAAATCACTTTCCAGTGGGTGTTGACTCCCACCTGTGGTTTAAAACAGAAGTCTGCAGTCCTAGAGCACCAGCTCTAATGTGACTACAGTAGAAATCTGAATATAACTCTAAACATCTGAGTTTTGAATAGCTTAAAATAACTTCCAGATAGTGACAAAGTTACTGCTCTGAAAACTAATTACTCACCACCGATATCAATCAGATTGCTTGTGTAGTTATCCAGGCACAGACAATAAATCAGAAAATCTGTTCCCTTGGCTTTCATGTTCCCCAAGCTTATATGAATGGACCGTCCTCCCTACAAACTCTTTTCCCTACATTTTCTATAGGATTTCTCTATCTGACTTACTGTACTGTGGCCTAAGAGGAGTTTACACACCTCTCCGTGAACACTGGGCAGTTTAAGCAAGTTGGTTGTGGTGGTTAGCTGTACCAGTGGAGACCCTGGGGTTTTTACCCTCAGCATGGGTGGAAGGAGAAGAAGAGGGGCTGCTGTCCGCCAAAGACCCTGGTCCCATGGCCCAAAGACATGAGAAAGGGCAGGCATCCGCAGACCATCCCCACTGCTGCTGAAGGCTTGCCCACGGTCTGTAAACTGGAATATAATTTTTGGCTTGACAGGGCTCCCCTATTGAGACTTGAAAGGCTTGCAAATGCTGCTAGTATCTCATATGAAAACAAAGCAACTAGGGCTTGGCAAGGGGTGTGGAGGAGATTTATAAGGTGTCTGTCATGGCAAGAAACACTGTCAACAGCTCATGCAGCCAAATACTGTCCTATTTATTTCTTACGGATGAAAATGTGGACGGTGCTTCTGAAATAACATCCTTGGCTGTTTCTATCTCCTGGCTTATAAAGTGACATTCCACAGAGTTTAAGCACGGCAAAGCAGCATGGGCCATTTGCTCAGAGAGCTATCATGTCTTCAGAACAAAAGATAAAAGAGATAAATAGCCAAGTACAATATTGTACCTCAACAACCTAAAAGCCAATCTCAAAACTGAATGGAAGAATGGAGAGCTTTTATTTCTTGGGGTTTTTTTAAAGAATAAAGCTCGGCGATTTCCTTTGAAACCTATTCAACAAGCTCCCCTAAATCCTATTACAACTTAATGTGAAATGCATCTGTTTCCATAAGAACAACAGTGACACCATTCATCCTTTGTAGTCTGTCCTTTGTTGTGTTTTCTATCTATTCTTGTAGATTTTTCCGCTTTAGTAAACCAAACGCAAAACAAGAACTGATAACGTTTTAGCCAGAGCATTTATTTATTAAGTTGTTGCTGGAAATTCAGTTTGTTCCTGCTTGCTGCCTGAATCATGCCAAATTAAATTATTGTTCAAGGAGTTCATAACGTAAAGAAACTGTATTGATACTGTTGCAACATTTCTTGAATGTGAAGTCTGTATCCAGCTACAGATATTCATCTACACCTAACAGCAAAGACGTCTCTGCATGCATGTATATACACAAACTTCTTGCTGTTACTGAGATCCAAATGTACTGCAATGTATTCAGCCTGTGTATCTTAAATCAGTTCAACATCAGCTCTGCACTGCATAATTTTCTTAGAACCTGCACATGTACCTCTAAATACAATATTTACCTAAGGCATGACCAAGTTAGTGGGTGAGGCATTTTATCTGATGTACACTGTTTTACTGAATTTACATTCAGCAGACTGTGAGGCATATTAATTCTCAGAAAGATGTATATTTAGAAAACCTTAGACAAATGGAGACTAGAAAGAGCAAGGTGTAACACGCTTTTATTAACCTCTCGCCTGTTGAAAAAGGTGACTTTGATTATTTGTACTCTTCAAAGCCAAACGCTGAGTGCTTTGCTCATAAACAGAGGAATTTAAGTTTTAGCACCTTCAGCCCTTTTAACCTTCACCATCATCACCATTACAGAATTAAACAACCTATTATTTAACACGATAGTTAGCATGGTTGATGTTTTTAACCTGTTTTCCCTCTCGTTGTCTCTTAATCAGGTAACAGACATTAAAGAAAAGCTAAAGCTCTCTAAAAAGTTCTGGTCAACATTACCCTACACAATCTGCAAGGATGAGCGAGTGACAGCCGGTCCGTCAATCGAGGAGGACTGCTGGAACGGCCACACCAAGGCGAGGTGAGGTGGACCCCTCTCCACCGCACTCGGTCCAAATCCCCATCTGTCCTGAAGCAATCACAAAACTGAGGGTATTTCGCAAAACTGTTTATAAGAGTGAAACAGAAATGGGGAGAATGAGTAATTGTCCACGTACAGCTTGTAGCTGAGATTACTTATTGTCAAGGTGCCATTAAAGCCGGAGCATGAGTCGGGATAAATGCGCACAGCGTGTCAGCATGTGAACACAGAAAATGTTCATTGGTTCAGCTCCAGAAGGATAATTTATACCGAGATTTCAAAGAGCTCTTTAGCTCCATTTAGCATCCCTGTGTTGGGACTGACAGCTTGTGAAGCAATTGCACTCTTGGGATATCATACTGGGATGAAACAGAAATTGGAATTTCGGCTCTATTTGGTATTGGCTGGCAAAGCTTAGGGCTATTTGCTGGGGGAAAAAAAAAAAAAAAGACAAATAGCCAGCAGAAAATAAATGTAACACTCCTACTTATCCTCTGTTGAAGGCTTGACCTTATGTTACTTCATCAGAGACGCTATGGTCATCTGCCCTTGTTTGTGATGAGTTTTCCATGAGTTTTAATTTTGAAGTTTGCTTGGCTCTGGCTGTGGCAGGGCTGGAGCTGGCAGATGAGCAGGTGCCTCCAAAGGTCCCAGCGTGGATTCATCAGCTGACAGAGGAGAGGCTCTGATTATCCCTGCTGAGAGAGGGAGGAATTGCCTCAAGGACCACGCTGGGGGCAGTCAGGTTTCAGGTCTGCAGTGGTAACCTGTGCTTCTGGGGAGACAGGAGGAGTGGAGAGGTTTGAGTGTCTGTTGAGTGCTGAATCTGGAGAGCAATGATACTTTCTGGCACTCAGGGACTGGAGTCTTTATTTTCCTTTTACCTGATGATACATATGAAACCAGAATACAAAACTGAGCCAATAAACAAACAAACAAAAAAAACAAACAAACAAAAAAAAAAAAGGCAAACAAGGGGGAAAAAACAGTGAGACAAACACATAAGATATAAAAACTCAGTGAAGATAAGACAACGTAGGAAAAAAATTACAAACCTGTTAAATGCCATTTTGCATGGATGGATGGATGGATGGATGGGTGGATGGACAGATACATAGATAGATTGCACCCACCCCATCATCTAATCATTTTTATAAGGAGCACACTTTACAGGGGGAGGTTTGGCACTGAACGCACACCCTTTTTCCTAGCCTTACTACATAATGCTCAAAAGAATTCATTTTACAGAGGAGAGCAGAGGGCTGTTTGGGATGCTGCTAGCCCATTCAACCCACTTTGAGATGCACGTGAACCAAACAGCACGAGTCACTGCTCAGTTCCTAAGTCCCAGATCCAGAGAAAGCCCCTGAGGACTCTGAGAAAGACAGCTAGACAGGACTCGTCACAAAGGAACAGTCTGAAGAGAGAAATAAAAGCATGATTTTCTCTTCCTCTATTATATCTCTTCTTGTCGATGGGCTTTGTAAGATATGACCCCAGGCCGGTGTGCTGCAGCAGTTAAATGGAGTTTCCAGGCCTCCCAGTCGGATGCCATGCATCACATCAGGATGCATGCATTAATAAGAGATATATGCTACTCTTTCTACAAAAGAGCAGTCAAACCTGCTAATATCTCTCCTGGTTTCCATGACCAAGACTAGTGTTTGTACCACGTCTGGCCGACATGTTTCAGCTCTCTTCTGCTCCTGCACTGAGGGGTCTGGAAAACTTCTGCATTTGTTGGGAGTTACGGAGGTGCATTTTACGTACACATGTAGTTTTTCACCCTCCTTCTGAAGTTTTTATCTTATAAGAAGCCTGGTTATTTTCATGATGCCTTCTGAGATTCATGTTCTGGAGCCATTGAGAAAAACTATCCTCTGCTCATAATCTTGATTAATTTAACACAGACATTTCAGTGGATGTGGAATCACAGCTTCGAAGCATCACCTGAAAATACAGTCTCAGCAGGCCCAACCACTGCTCCTCTGTCCAGTTTCTGTTTCATATCCATTCACAGAGGAAATGTATAGTCATAGTCTTAATAACAGAATTCAATAAATGCTTCAGGTGGAGAGAATAGTAATAAATCAGAGAGATACCATAGAATGCCATGGCCTGTATATGAAATAATATTGAAAATAATATTGAAAATAATATTGAAAATAACTACCTTTAGATGGAAAAATCTCATCTTGACCAGAGAACAAGGACATTTACTGCAGCATAAAGAAAAAACATAATTTTTTCCGTATCTGATATCAAATGCTAGTTTGCAAGAACAAGGGTGGCAAAATCTGGCCAATATGCATGTATACATATTTGTGTTCACTGTGTCACCCATCATAAGCACCCCTCTGCTATATGAAGAGTTGCATTTTGAATTCCAGAGAATATGACAACAGCTCATGATAGAAAAAAAAGGAAATGTAGCCACTTCCTGTTTTCCTAGACATTAATACTACAAGTGAGAAGACAACATGGCGTTGGCTGTTGTTGGGAAAGGAGATTGCTGTTGGGTTTTGGTCAGATCCTGCGGTGGTATAAAGAATTAGAAACTTTGATTTGCCAGATAGACATTGTGCCTCATGTTTCATTTTACACATCACCTTTTGATGCTGCTTTTACAGGCCAAAAGAGTTACAAACCCGAGATCACAGAAAATGAGGCTTTCTCCTGAGAGAGGCATTACACCAAGGTCACTTGTGGTTATTACAGTCCCCAGATATCACTTTGCTACCATGATTAATTTACAGTGACACCAGGTTGCCAAATGAAGGTCGCCAATTTGCGAATAATCATAGGGTAACAGAGTCATCCATTTGGTGTTCTGGAAGGGTGCACTTGGCTCGTTGCTGATCCTGTACAAAGAATGATTTTAATCAGGTCACGTCAGATAGAAACCAAGTGCTGTGGAAATATGAAAACATTTATTAGGAGGATGAATCTCTTTTTTTGAAAAATCCGTATTAAAAAAATAAAAATCACTACTTCAGACAAAGTGTCTTTTAGATAGATGCCCAACAGGACTTCTCCATCATATCTTGACCATAATTTTATGTTTAAAGAACAAATGTCTTCTTCCAGATGCACAAAGACATTTTTAAAGATATTTAGGATCTAAAAACATCATTAAGACCAAACTTTAAAAGTATAGCTTTTCTCATGTATGCAGATAAATTCTTAACAACAGCTGATAACCTCTTCACTAATACCTATTTTCCAGAAATTAAGGAATTATCCCAGGAATGATGGAATTCAGGCTTTAGGAGTTAAACCAAATCCCAGGTATTAGCCCTTGAATAAGTGGCTTTTACTGAAATGAGAACAGTAACCAAATCTGCAATCACTCTGATGGTCAGAGGAAGAACCTTGAATTGCTCCAACCAACTCAGCCAACTCGTTTCATGCAACCCATGTGAGACATTGTGCTCACGTGCTATCATCCTGGTGCTCATCATCACCAGGACTATAGACCTACTAATATGTCTTAGCTCTGGAAGGCTGTCATCGACAAAAGAGATGAGAACTGCGTTCCTTTCCATGAGGAAGCTATGGCTCCTCTGAGTACAATGAAGAAGAAATAGAATTATATGAGACAAACAGTAGGTATAAACAGAAAAAAATATGAGAAAAGTAAGGAATAAAAGGAAAAATTAACAATGCAATTTTCAATGTCTAGCTGAAAACTACAAGGTATTTCACCAAAACAAACACGGGATAGTCTCAGCTGGCCTGAAATCTTCTTCTGCCACACGTAGGTGAGTGCCTACTTCACTGGTAGAGAGCCTTTAACTCCTGGTGAAATTCAGATGGGTAGAAAGACTCACCAGATCAGTGCCTGCCCGGGGCAAGTTGCTCATTGCTGACCAGAAAGGCTTGAGAATGAGTTGAATGTCCTTTACCTGGAGGTAGGCAAAAATAACCATTTAGCACCACTAGTGAGAGTGTGAATAAATCACTTCTTGGTAAATGCGAAAACTGCCTATTCTTAATTGATGGCTCTAGTTTATTTTTTCAGCTTCTTCCTTCCAACAAGCTGGCAGATGAGCCATTTTCTCCCTTTCCTTCTATTTCCTCAAGCTTTTCTCCAAGATGGAGCGAAAAAAAAGAAAAAAACAAAACTGAAAATATCCTATTGGGATTACCTCCTGAGCAAACAGAATCAGATGAGGTGATCTAGTTAGCCAAACAAGCCAATTTTCCACTGCACTTATCTTTCTGGACCAGATGTGACTGCCTACCCCCAGTCCAGCCTGAGTAAGCCTGTGCTGTGTTTTGTACTCTATTGCCTACAATTCTGTGCACCTGGAAAAACTCCAGTACTGCCTAGGTGGGATGCAGTACAGTTGTATTGTAAGCAGCTGCTGCAGCAGCAAAATATGGAGAATGCTGACCTTTAAGGCAGATGTCTTTTAAAAACCAGAAGATTCCTCCTTTTTTTTGTTGGTGGTTTTTTGTTTTGTTTTTTTTTTCCATAGCTACAGCCTTTATATAAATGACCTGAAAGATTCATCAGTCATTTTTAGACTTGAAAAGGAAGTAGACACCCTGAAACATTAACTGGATATTAAAAAAAAAAAAAAAGTGGTTTTAAATAGGCTTTGTGGTACTTGGCTATGATATGCCAAAAGACATCTTTGTTGTGTCTGCTGAGACAAGCAAGAACTGTGGAAAGGCTAAGAGGAACAGAAAGCATTAATATTTTAGAAAACAATGTAAATTACACTAAAATCCTGACATAGCTGAGCAAGGAGCAAACAGCAGAAAACAAACAGTATTGTTCAGCTTCTCTATGCTCAGAGGGCTCTGAAAGCTGATTATTTTTTTTTTGCTAGGAGGAGGCAAAGAACAGACACTGATTCAGGTTGGCACTTCTTTTCGTTTATAATGGGCATACAGTTCTTGTAATGGCCAGGCGTACAAAGAGATCATTAAGATGAGCAGAAGCAGCAGCAAAGCTAAAAATTCACAGGGGTGTCTCCACTTACAGAACTGCAGCAAAAGCAGCTATGTTCAACAACTTTGCCCAGACAGCAACAAATCTTCTGTCAAAAAGTGGTCCCAAGACATGGCTTCCTTAACCCTACCCCACACACATCAAAATGCTTTTGTGAGAACATGTGCCAGGCTGCCTCTCAGAGGCTGTCACTCATGAAACACCTTGGGCGGCATGTTCCCGTATCTGTACCAGTTGTTTAAAGAAAGGAAAACAATTCAAAGATATTTACATTCAGTATAGGTTTTTCTGCCTTCCCCCCACCCTGAGGAAGCAGGTGAACCTAGTTGAGTAATGAGGGCAGAATTCAGCTTCACATTCGAACGTGTAAATTCATGCACATAAATCCAGATGGCTGTGGGTGAGACAACAGGGAGTCATTTGTGTCGCCCAAGCGAGGGTAGTGTCATTTGACTCTCCAGCATGCCTGAGATGAGTATGGCATAGGACACTACTCCCCATCTGGACCAGAGGCTGGGCTAGAACTGCTTGAGCATTTTAAAAATCACCAGGTGCCTTAGGAAAGCCCCAATATCCTGTCACTGTAGTCAATGAGGCAGTTTTCCATGCCTAAACCCACTTATCTACTGCTATGTGAGATGGTCTAAATAGTCAAGACACCTTCATGGAGCTGGCAAATCAGACACTGGACCTACGGGATATTCAAACCCTACTGGAGTGGCAGCAGGACACCAAGCAGCATAAGCCCTGGTGGATAAAGTGGCACTCAAGATTCAATTCAGCTGCCTAAAGAAAGACACCTAATATAATTTTAGATGCCCCAGATGTCTGAGACCTCCCCCTCAAGCCTGTAGACATGATGCAGAAAGCCACACCTTTCAGGGCTAGTAACGAGAGGAGGAGGAATAACCAAGACCATTCAAATAGCACCAGATGTCTGTCTGTGCAATTAAATCCCAGCAGATGAAATCTAATGAAGTAGTCATTTGGCCAAAGGCATGTGGGACTCCAACAGCTGCCCCTGCTCCACTGACGAATAAACTCCTGACTAGTTTTGACTAGATCTTGTGTTGAATAGATCTGGCAAGAGTGGGACTCTGCTCATACACAGACATCTGCATTTAGACATACAAGTTTTGGTATCTGTATAAACCTAAAGATGAATTCTCAGCCTCCCTAATTCTTTTGTTCTTATGCCCTAAATGCCAAGAGGCACATTCGCCTGGGAATTTAAGTATCCACCTAACCTTTGGGCAATTATAAGGTAATGGACTTCTTGTGACCCACGTCCGGTATGGGTCCCTTACACATCTAGGTGAGGTGCACTGGACTGTTCTCCTGAGAGGTTAAGCCCCTCCACGCCAGGAAAGCTTTGAGGAACACCAGATCCTGAGGCAGATACTGCGGGATGTGTGACAGTCTGACTAATCATTTCTTACGTCTGAATGGGCTGGCCCATTTAAAGTTAGATGGTCTTCAGAAGGACATCAGATCCACACTGATCACAGGGCAGAATATGAACCTCGATAAAAATCACACACCAGAGCACTCTCTAACTGCTTTAAATCTCCAAACTAACTCATATTGTCTCCATATAAAAAGCTCACTAAGAAGTCAGTACATTCTTCTTTTATTATTGACGATAAGACAAGACAAAATCAAACATAAATCAGTCAAAGAAAGCCTGTGAACTGCCGTTCAGAGCTAGCCATAGCTTCTCACGGATGACTTGCAATAAAGAGCAGCTAACCCTTTATAAACAAGGAAAGCAATCCACATGAACACTCAGTGATTTCAAATCACTTCCAGCTGCTAACAGCTCTGGTCATTGTCATGGACAAGATACTGGGCAAGATGGACATCCTCTCTGGGCCAGTAGGGCAATTCTTATGTTCTCACTTTTTTTAATCAACTGCACCTTGAAATCGCTGATTTACTTCTGGGCTGAGTAATTTATCTACAGCAGCCATTTCATTTGTAGAGACGTGTGACAGATGGAGGTGCTGTTCCTTTGCAGCCCAGAGCTTCCCTGCGTGCCAAGGTCTCCATTCTGCTGCCTCCAGGCAGCTCTGCAGAATTATTTCCAATTTCTATCTTTGGTGATTCATAACACTGCAGTCTGCAGTCCTCCATACTAGGGGAGGTGGCTCTGTATTCTCACCGTAGTCAAGCCTGTACCACGGGAGTCTGGACGGGATCCCTACAGCATTGCTGTTTCTCATTACGGTACTAGCGAAACAACAGGACACACAGTTTGAGGCTGGGTATTATTGGCAGTCAGGTTTTGTTCTTATATGTTCACACTCCCCCAGGATTATTCTCATGTAAGCTTTCACAGGCCACTGATGACAAATGGGTCTCATCTTGCAAAGCAAGGACCTATTATGATGAGACTAAACTCTTCCCTGGTGCAGCAAAGCAGTCATCATTTTGTGAACCTCCAGAAGCAATACAAAACTTATCTTCCCTTAACCATGACTTCAGCAGAGAAAGTCCTTTCTTCTCCCTTACTTTCACACATATCTTTAAGGGATCTATTTCTTTTCCAGACCAATATGAATGTCACACTGGCACCAACGCCCCATTTGAATATTGATAGAGAATTGAACCGGCACAAGTGAGAGTGAAGGAAAATACTTTTATATTATATTCGGTACCAGGCATCATGAGAGTTTGCCATTAGTAAGCTAGACTGTGCTGTCGTTACTGGCTGAGCACATACCCACACGAGGAGTCCCACAAACATCAGTAGGATAGCCTGGTATGCACACTAATTACAAAATAGATCATATCCTGATAAAGAATATGAACAAAGGGTAGATCTGCCCCAAGTCCCTTGCAGTCTAAATCTGAGATAAAGATAGTAGGTAAGTAAAGACAGATGAGAGAAGGAAGCAGTGATACACTATTTTGTCAGGATACCATGCCAGCACAGACAAATAATGCCAGCCCTTTATCAGTCTTGCAGCTCTAAAACACACAGATAATTTTTAACAGAGATTCAAAACAGGACAAAAGGTAGCTTTACAGATGCCTGTAAGGACAGTTTTCTGAGGACAAAAAGCAGCAGGGGACAAAGTGTGTGTATTAACAAAAGATGGTGAAGACTTGTACTGTAGGATTATTGGAGGGGTGGGCTGGCTTTTGTAGGGGAGAGATACCTGCAAAAGCACACGTGCTGCCTGTGAGCAGCCTAAGACTGCATTTGCCAAGGTCAGAGAAGTAATCTGCCGTAATCAAGAACTGATAAGCTAAGAGCCTGAATAAAAAAAATTCAGATGTGTGAATGCATAGGAAATGCCATATCAAAGCACGTGGGAGATGCAAGTAGAGCTTATTTGTAAGGAAAAAGGACCAAATCAAAGAGAATACTGGGGTTTGGTAAACTCACAACACCATTTATGGGCCTGGATGTCGGATAGGCTGGAGATGTTGTTCACAGTGGTCAGAAAAAGGATGCAAAGAAGAACTGGAGAAGAAAATTAATGAAGTGCTTCCTTTAAACAAGGAGAGCCATAATGCCTCAAGATAGCCTTCTAAACTATCTCAGAACAACAAATATGCTATATATTACAAAGGAGTTCATAATTTTTAAGCAGAAAAAAATAAAACCAGAAGAATGCACTGTTAGACGCTTGATTTAGTGTGCAACTGTTCATATCAGTAGAGGATCTGAACATGCAGTGACTTACTGCTGGCTGGTGAACCTCTTCCATAGTTCACAGAGCCAGTGCACTTGCTGGGGAGTATGTGGAGAGTTAAGAGGTTGGATAGCTTAAATCCCTTGTGCTCTCCATGCAGCTGAGCTACTAAAAAGAGCCTTTAGAGTCTGTAAAATTAAAAACCGTATTTTTAAAATGGTTTCCCTGGAGCTGTTTAAGAACTGAGTAATCATTATCAGTGTCAAATTGCTTTGCACAGCATTTACTGCACAGTCTTTTATTTCTGAAACTTATTGCATTTGAAACTAATCATTCAACCTGTTATATAGATACTTGCCTGAGATTATGAACGATGGTTTGACCAACCAGATCAACAATCCAGAAGTAGATGTGGATATCACAAGGCCAGACACCTTCATTCGACAGCAAATCATGGCCTTGCGTGTCATGACTAACAAACTGAAGAATGCATATAATGGAAATGATGTCAACTTCCAGGATACAAGTAAGCAACCATTAACTGTCATTAAATAAGTATATTTTTGGAACACATTTATAAATCAGTTCCATTGGAACAACCTTCTTTGCTCTGTGCTGCTGACAACATAAAAAAAACCCAACCCTTTTTCTGTCCCATGAAATTCCATTTGTATATTCTTTTTCTTCTCTCGCTTATCTCTGTGTCAAATGCATCAAGACACTGAGGGCCTTCCATAATGCCAACAGTCCATTCCTTTTTCAGAAGGGCATTTAAGCCCCTCATTAAATCATAGTGGCTTTCATTTGGATGCTTTACTGAATGAAAGTTAGCACCACCAACACTTTCCTGTCCCCAGGGTGTTCCTCCACACCGGGGTGCCAGGTGGAACGGCAACGGAGAAAAGGGACAAACGGTGTAACACGTGGCCCTCATGCTGTTTCTCTTGCTCCTTTGTGCCAGGTGATGAAACCAGCGGCTCAGGCAGTGGAAGTGGCTGTACAGATGACATCTGTCCCACCGAGTTTGATTTCATCACCACCGAAGCACCACCGGTCGACTCTGACAGGAGGGAGGTGGAGGCTTCATCCACACGGCCTGGCTGGTCACTGCAGACGTTGCTTATCGTCTTCATCAGTCTCGTAGTGCAGAGACAGTGGAGATAATCCTGGATCTGGTGGGAGAAACTGTGTTTTAGCTACAGAAACAGTCAACTTTCTTCTTTTCTTATACTCTTAGACAATGGACCATGCCACAAACACTTGCAGTTTTCTACAAGAAGAGAGCAGTACTGCAACCTGCTTCCCTTTTTTGTTTTCCCAAAGAGTACCAGGTGCCAGACTGAACTGCTTCCTGCTTTTTTCAGATATCTCTGAAGATAATATCCACTCTTGAGAGAATTCTTTCTCAAACCTTTATTACAGGAGACTTTCTGAGCTTCATTTCCTTTTATGCTGCAAAAGTAAAAAAGGATCTTACAGTGTGTGTTTTCCCTAACGAGAAAAAAGACGGGGGGAAGAAACCATGAAAACAATTTTCTTACTGAATCCGGCCTGACTCAAGGCTGCTGCATTTCAATAGAATATCAATGAAACAAAAAAAGACAAGAAAGGAACAAAACAAATGCAACCGTTCCTCACTGACAGCCAGGTTTCCTTTAGGAACTTCTGTAGGATGATTCAGGTCATCAGAATGATCATTGCTATAGGGAGGAAGTCTGGATTTTTTTTCCAACACAAAAATATGTCTCAACGGTGAATGTCTTGCACTCCATCTGCCAACCACATCAGATTGGTATGAAGGTAGAGAAGCTGAAAAATAAGTTTATCTTTTAGTATGATAGTAACTCCACTAGCTTCAGAATATAATGTTACAGGTGTTTAGGATTTAAATCTTAATGCCCAGTAAAAAAATTGAGTAGTAGCACGATTTCACCTAGCTTCTTTTAGTATTTATCCATGTTATACAATTGGCACAGATTTCCACTTAGCTCACCATCAGCCATGGTGGTAATGCTAAACAACGCTCCTGACAAATCTCCCCTCAAGGGTCCGGACAGAAAATAATCTCTTGTGATATAATCTCTTTCCTTTTGTCACTGTTCTGACATCGATTAGGACTTTCTGCTACTATGTTCATTATCCTACCAAGACGGCAATTCTCTAATGGACTAGCAGCGACTGGATCAATAGAGTGTTTCACACCTAACCACATCTTTCATATCAGTTAATTTCAGTGTCACAAGGATTACTTCTACAAAATTTCAGAACAAATAAATATATAGTACTGACATGGAAATTTCTTTCACTTTTTTAGTCTTAGTATGATCATCTATTTTTATATATAAAAATATATATAAATCACAGATTTTAACTTCTTAATTACAAGCTCAGGGTTGACACTTCTTTGTAAGAAAAAAATGTTTGGTCAACCAGCTCTTCTTTTTTTGTGCTGCTCTGAAAAGTAACCCTTTAATAACTGGTGAGCACGAAAATCAAAGAAGAGAATTTTTTACATATCCAGTTGTCCATTTCTTAACAGGTTTGCAGGGTGGGGGAGAAAACCTCTCTCATATGTGTGTATTTGGGGGGGGGCATGTGAGTTTGCGTGATAGGCCTAGAGAAGGACACGGATGTTATTTGTGATGGCAATTGTACTCTCAGATTCTTCAAGGATACATTGCTTTAATAATCATTGCCTAAATGACCATAGTCCTGGATAGAGTTTCCCTAATTTGCATATGGTCATAAGACTCAAGATGGAAGCTGCTTAAATCCTGGACAAATAAGTGTCAACAATTTGACATCAAAACCTTCCCTCTTCCATCAGCCACAGACAAAGGGCTTCCATGACAATTCTGCATGGTGTTGAAATTATACGCCAGAAATTTATTTCCTGATTCTTACAGTGACTCTGGAAATGGTACAGACAAATTGTGGAAACACTGTAAAACCAGCGAACCACATTACAATATAACAGCAGAGCAGGTAGATCATATCCATTGCAATCTCTTTTTCTTGTCAAATTGTAATTAGCTATCGATTTAGGCATGAAATTAAAGTAGAAAACACACAGCACGTTAGGATAAAGTATACTTAAGCACTTTTACCAAAAAGTATTTACAAACTATCTATATAGTACGTCTAATAACAAAAAGCAGAGGTTTTGAGCCACGTGTATTCCATTCTTTTTTTTTTTTCCCCCCCATTTGTTGGTTTACTTCTAAGTATAATGATGGGCACAAAGCATAATGGGCACTTCTGGGCCCAGCCTAGTGTGCAGGAGTTGCTGGCTAGGTGTTGAGATCACACATGTCTTACAGCAGCTGTAGCAATACTTCCTGCTGCTCTGATGGTCCACTCTAGAGCAGATCTCGTCATTCAGCACTCAATGCCTTCAGGAAGTTAAACAGCAGAGTTTAAGCCAATTCTCACAGGTTTGTCATTGGCCCTGGTGCTGCAGGTACCAAGCAGAGGATCTTTTCTTTGATTTTTTTTTCCTGAACTTGCATATGCAGCTTTCTACAAGGAGACCCCTTTAAAACTCTCCCCTGGTCCATCTCTTTCTACCCATATACACACCCTTATCATGCTTCTCCTCCTCAGCTACCTTGTTTCAGGACAAGTTGAATGTCGTTTTGATTTATGCCGTTGTGCGTTGAATAGTATCAGTGGTAACTGATACTATTTCCACCTGATTATTCTGGGTCTGAAAGCTTATTGACAAGTAACGAAGTCCAAGTCCTCTGAGGCAGGTCCTCTAATGTGCCTGCTCCACACTGCTGGTTAAGGAGCTGATGGACTCCTAGGGTCTTTGCGTTAGCCTCGGCCCACATTTAGGTGATCTGATGACTGGTTTCAGCTGGTGCAGCCTAACTGGGTGTCCAGGGTGCTCTCAGCTATTTGTAGACCTCCATGGACTCGTAGGCAAGGAATAAGAGGGATCCCTAAGAACTAGGGGGTTTGCTGAAGGCTGTTCTCACTTAGGGAGGGACCCTGCTCTGCCTGGACTGGATCTTACAAACTGCTTGTGAAACAACAAACCAGACTCCAAGCTTTGCCAAAATGTGATTGTCTTCGGTGAGTTCTGCCATAAATTTGTGTCTTCCATATTATTTCTCCTCTTATTTTCCTACTATGCATGGTGATACCTTGTCAGGAGATGGAGGTGCCTTTGCGTGAGGTATTAGGCATTACATTTCTTTGATAGTCCCTAAAGGTTGAATACTCTCTTCATACATTGCATTTTTCTGAGATTAAGAGAGCTATTAAATCTACAGAGCAAATGAAATTGGGAATGAAGGAAAGAAAAGAAAGACCATTCATGTTCATAAATGCAAGAATCTACATAATTTCCAATGCTTCTATTTGCACATCCTTTACATACGTTAACTCTTCTTCCAAGGTAATTTTTTGGTGTGCCACAACTCAAATATTTCTCTTCTGTTAGCAGCCAGTAAAATAAAAAAATATTATAAAGAAGAAAACTACCTGTTAAAGAAAGAGGACCTAAGTCCTAGGGAAAAAAATCCTTTGATTGTGTAAACCCTTTATGCTCTGCAATCCAGAAGTTCTTGCCACTTTATGTCCTTTTACAGTGGAGGCTCTTAAAAAAAAAATAGATGCAATGAATAACACAACCAATGCTGTAGACCCCTGTGAGGTTTTTCATTTTAATATTAATTGCATTAATTTTACATTGTCCCCAAATTTTAGTATTCCCTCTACTGCAGATTTTTCTACTGATGACTCAGTACACACTACTGTAACTGCAGTAACTACCTGAACTCTGGCTAAACCTAGGAATTTAAAAAAGACAGTCAGAAAGAATCAAAAAGAGAGAGTAGAGATTTCCTGCTAAAGAGGACGAGCAGAGGAGCCTGTGCCTCAAGGTTCTGGTAAGGGCTGATCTATCCCAGTTCCCTAAGAGGCATCGCAGAGCTCAGTCCATGGAAAGCTCCCAAAATCTGAGCCTCACTCATACAAATTATCCCAGTTCTCTGGGATTTTTAGGAAGGACGATTCCCATAGCTGTGTGAACCAGTTTGAGCTGCTTCCATGCAAAATGACTGTGAGCTAGACTTGGGAGATGGACTGTGCATGCAGTGTCTCAGCAGGCAGCAGCTGCCTTCAGTTTACTAACCAACCCTGAATCATTATCAAATGTAACTATACTTATTCACTGAGACTTTTTTAATACTTTAACATGAAAAATAAATTACAGCACTGATGCAAGTTCTGGGTTTTGTTTTTAATTTGCTTCCAAAGATAATCCATTAAAACTGTATAGAGAAAATATTTGAATGATTCTGCTGGGAAAATCAGGTTTCTGCAGATTTCATTATGGAAACAAATGTCTGAACGAACTTCAGATATTAAGAAGAAATCCACATTTCAAAGACCACAAAGCTATATTTCCTATATTTCCTATATTAACCCATAAATTTTCAAACCTGCTGGATGAGAATGAATAAACAACAGTGGAACATCACATAGAACTGCAAAAATCCTAATTTCCAAGGGAAAATCAACAGTCAAAGGCTAAGACTTAGCTGTGGGCCTGAGATTATGTTGTCAAAAGGCAATAGGCACAGCAATGCATACTTCCAAGAAAATTAGGGCAGGTGACGCACTGAACAGGGATCATTTTAACATGTGTACCTTATTTTTATAGAACAATGATAAAGATCAAGGCACCATGGTAATAGGGAGCATGAAAGATAAACAATATGATAATAACCATTTTTTCATCTGTTAAAAAGTATAGGATACCTAATGGAGAACCAAGAACTTTGAACCTGATTTTTAAAACAAACTTCTAACACCAGGCAAGAGAGATGGTCTCAGATTAGGTCAGTCAGAACATTTTCCAACAGTCTATCCCATTCAAATCTGCTGACCGATGACTTGAGAGTAATTTGCCAATGTAACATGAAGTGTTCACTTACTCACTGCTTTTTCTACTAAACTGACTACATAGTTTACAGTTCTGGTTGTGCATCACATGTGTTCGTATAACAACCTTGTGCATTGCACCTGTGTGAAATCCCGTCCCCATGACAAAGCAACTGAGAGCTTTGTCATCAACACAGATTTTTAGTATAATCAGGGGAAAAAAAGTAAGCCCTTTTTTCTGGAAGCTGTTTGTATTTGATTTCTTTCTGACTCTCAATAAAACAGCAACACTGTCCATAAAAGAGGTGACATTAGCATCCTTGCCTGTAAGTTTCCAAACTTTACTCCAAAGCAGTTGCAGCCTTTCTCCCCGGCTTCCCCACAGCTGAGATCTCTGGACTGTCCAGAAGTTGAAGAAAGTCACATAGATTTGTCCATAGCTTAAAGTCTATACAGTTCAATCAAACTATTTCAAGAAAATGGGTCAGTATTTCAATCATCAGCTTTATTTTTAATTAGGTAGCATTGATACTTAACGGTGTAACATGCATGAAAGGCTTTCGTCTCATGGTACACTGGAAAAAAAATCTCTTCTTGCATTTCCTTCTTTATTCTGGCACCAGGAAATCTGTGAGTCTTAATACTTTAAGCACTAATCAGCATCCAGTGGCGTAGTTTGTTTATCAAACTAAGAACAGCTGCATTACCAAAAGAAATTTTCTTTTTTCTTGAGAGGGATTAGCGAAAGGGAGTATCCATTCATCATTAGCAAAAAAAAAGAGGTACAGACTGGCAACTATTTACTTTAGATATAGTGAGGTGCCATCTGTCAGCATCTCTGAAAACTTTTTAAAGCCCAATTCCCAGGGAAGACAAATCTACTTCCTCTAAAATAGAAACCAGTATGATTGTCTTCCCTGAAAAAATACAAAGTATATGGCTTTCAGCTCCAAGCATTGGGGAAGTTGAAAAGAAATTTACCTTGTTTGAAGTGAGAGGCTAGACATTTAGACATTTCTGGTGTTCTAAGCCCCTCCAGGGCTCTGCCGAGCTCCCACACAGAGCACCTGAAGCAAGGAGCTTCCTGGGCATGTTGTCCCTGCCGATGGTGGAGTTTGTTCTTCCAAGATGGTTAGAGAGACAACTGAGGAACGAGTGAGGGGAGCAGCGACTTCTCAGCGAGACCCAGCAGATATATGACCACGGGTGCTTAACAACAAAATAATCATGGGAGGGACAGCTGGTGCTCCTCACTACTGTCCGGCTCCTCCTTTTGACCTACTGGCTGTGAATTTTCTGTGTGATCTAATTATAACTATATACTTGTGTACATAGCAAAGGCTCAATATTGTTTCACAAGTCAGTGGCATTTCTGTACTCTGCTGCAAGGTTTCTCGTTCTCTTCTTAGTTTCCAGGTATGCTGGATAACTCCGTATTTTTCAGTGTGTGAAGAAGAGCTCACTACCTAAAACAGACTTCTGTGTGTCAGCAGTCCTTTTTCCTAAACTATGCATTATTTAAGTACAAAAGTCCTTCACATCTCTCACAGAAATTACTTGATTCCTCTACATCTAGTGAGATTCCTCACATCTAGTGAGTTTTCTTGTCAAGCCTGAAGAGGTCACTCACGGGGGCTTTGGAGAAAGCCCAAACTCCAGTCATTCAGCCAAGGTTTCGTAGAGGTCTCCCATGTTCCACTAAATACCCAAAACGCCAGGTTACAGGTGGGCTGCGCTCTTTCTCCCTCACCTCAAAGTACCATCTCCTCACTCCTCACCTCAAAGCACCATCCTGGGCCTGAAAAATCTTTCAAAATGAATGTTTCATCAAAGCTAGTGTATTCTAGAAAAAAAAAAAAAAAAATTATTTTTGGCAAATCCATGTTTCCTGATGATAAACATTTCTAACTAAAGCTTCCTGTCTGGCTCTCCTCCTCCTGTGTGCCACACGTCCTGTCTGCCTTTGAGTCACCAGTGTCCCTGTGACCGTTCTCCTCTCCAGGCTGAACTGTCTTTTCAGTCATTTTTAGCTCACTGGATTTTCTATCTCCCTTCCCCAGATCTCTGTGCCGTTCATAGCACTTAATGCTTCTCTTTTCAGACAGAAGGTGTAGCAACAAAGAGGTTTGGTCCACATATTTTTGCTTTTTTCAGTCTTTATCAGACCCCACCTTTAGCTTTTATTCTCTATTCTAAACATGTTCTGCCAGGTGTATGTTCTTGATCATCTGACATAAATCCTGATGACTCTTTTTTCAGTCTAGTGTGTTATTCGAGTTATAGACTACATTTTGGCTCATTCATTCAGTTGCAGCAAAATCCTGTTTATTCCTTGTAACTATGGCATGCAGTTTGTGTTTTGTTATCATCTGCTGTGCTGATGAGCCAGCAAGGCCAATGGCAAAGAATTTGTGGATTTTCTATAGCAAGATTAACTGAACAGGTAAAAATATCAGGAAACAATTCATATCAGTTCTGCGATTGATTGTTTTGAGGTTTGGTGTTGGATTATTTTTTTTCCTTTTATTTTAACATTCTGGCCTTCAGTTGATTTTCTTTCACATTGGCTATGTGTATATTACATCATATGCATGTAACATAATTACAGATGCACCGTTTCAGTCTTTAGCTAACGCAGACTAAATTTGAGTAGGCGGTCAATCTTAGTCTGCTTGTAAGACCTACAGAGTGATGATCATTTTTAAAAACCTGCCCAAAGAGGAGTTGGAGGAGTTCAGACTTCAGGTTTATACTATTAGTTGAGTTTGACGCTGCAAGAATATTTTGTAAATAATTTGTGAATATGTGCCTGTGCTTGAGGGGAGAGAAGGGAGCACTTGCATCTCCAAAATATTCTGAAGCTTCTTTTCAATTTTGACCTAATCTGAGCACAAATTTACAAATGACAACTTTGCATTTAGATGTTCAGGGATATCAAACTACATAAATTCATGGACATTTATATACCGACTCCTCCCAGGTTACTTCGCTTTGTTGGTGAGCAATATCATTTAATTTCCACTAGCAATTTTGTTACATTTAGTAAATTCAAAGAAAGGGTGTTGTTTAAGTAGGTCAGATGTCTTGATTTGGGTACCAATTGACATTTATACTTGCTTGTTAAATTTTTACGACTCCAGACGTATGAACATTGCTTGAAAGCATGCAAATTGTTAGCTCCGGTTTTGATGCTGTATTTCTAGATTAGTATTTAACATAGTTAAATGTGAATTGATAGAGGTGATATTTGAATGCAAGTCCAGTTTAGGATAAAATTGGTTTTAGGCAGACATAGGGTTGGGTCGAAAAAAATCTCATTAAACATTAAACCTGCTTTTCTACAGATTCAATTTTAACATTTCAGCCTAATCTGATACACACACACACACACACAAAACCACAAAAAAAACCAAGCAACCAACCTACAGATCCTGTTTATAGATCATACCTGTAACTAAATGGTATAGCTTCAGTTTTGGGAGAGTTCCAGTCAAAATGAAAGTTAAAGAAAAATCCCAAGTTGTCCCATCTCCAAATGCTACTTACAAAGATACAGTATTTAGTAGCATATGGCAATGTGTGTATATATATATCTATCTCAGTGTAGCAAGGCAGAGTTTGAACTTTTAAGGAAAGATTCTTTATGGCTTTGTAACTTCAGAGAAGTAATGTACCATGAACAGAAACAGAAAAATAGATACAAACATTTGATACATTTGTGAAATAGTTTTCAAAGGTCCCAATATTTTTTGTGTAAAATGCCTTAAATCACTTTCTGTAGGGCTAATGCAATTGAATTTGTTTCTGTATATAGCCTTTTGTAATAATTACTTCGGATGCAACACTAGACTTTTCTTTCCACTACAATCATACACAGCCTTATGATTACTGACTACAACAGACAGACTATGAACGCTCTGCTTTATTAGCTGCAAATGCACTTTCGGTCCACTTGTATACCTAGAGCTTGGAAGCAAGAAGAGGTGACGGTGACAGTGCCAAGAGCACCGAGACCCTCCTGATGGGCAATCCCTACGTTCTCTCAGGCTTGAAATCCTTTCCCACCCACTCCTTTTCCTCTCACCCCACCTGTCTTCATGAAAACTGGCTGTGTCTTAGGGCCTCGGGTCATCCCACCTAGCAGCAGGCACCTCAGGGAGCATGTTGCTTGGCAGGGTTGTCTTTCTAGGTCTTCTAGGCACAGGCAGCCTGAGATGACAAGGCTTGTCATTTAGGCACCTCACTTAAGTGCCTGGAGGTAGACACCACTGGTGAGACTGGAGGAATCCAGGCTTCGCCCAGACTGTCTCCTGTCCTTCTCCTTGCCAGCACAATGGTGCCTCTTCTTCATGCCAGTGCTGGAGTGAGGAGCCTGGAGAGGGATTCCATTTGGGGTAGTCATAGTATGATGACTTTGTTTCTGGGCCAAACCAACCGTGATGTAACTAGACATACAACCAATGTGCATTCATTTTTCTGAATGCTGCCCAATGCTGTTATGTTTATATTCTTCCTTTCAACCTGTCAATTACTCTAGCTACGAACACGCAACGCAACTGCCTTCAATGCGCATATGCACAAGGGATGGAGCCCAACAGATCACTCCTGAAATCCCAGATGCCTTTCCAAGGCTCATGACAGCAGTACACAGGGCTCAAGCCAGCCCAGAGAGTCAGCAAGGAGTAAGGTGCACATCGACAAAGGACAGAAAGCAGATTAATACAGTGCCTCAAGAGTCAGAACTGCGATAAAGATACCCTTCAGGTTTAATCATTAATGCACTTAGTCGTTTGTCAGTCTCAGCCCTTACTGCATCAATGAAAGGAAAATACATATTTTTCTAAGAGGTCAGTAGAAAAAGCAAGGTTAATATACACAGGATAATGCTGACAAACCGTTAACACATGTCTCACAAAACAGCTGGTTGTTATGACAGAAAATTACTTTTTAAAAGCTGAAAATATTTAAGTGTATCTTCCTCTGTATCCCCCATCATCACTTGGGACTCCATAATGAGAAAATCTTTTCTCTTTCCCCAGCGTACTTTTTGGGGGTTGGTACTTGAAATGTGGCAGAAACCAAAAGTCCTAGCTGTAAAGGATCCACTCAGTGTCTGATTTTCTAGGTCTCCTGCTCTTCCACTTTGTTTTCCTTTTTGCATTTCTGAGAATGGCACACTCCCATAGCATACGTGAGCATGCATCTCTCTCCCTGTATACACCTTTATTTACACATATACACACATATATATCTCTATAAATACATCCACAAGTCAGTAAATTTCAAGTGCATATGCTGTAGAAGAGTATTGGAAGGACTCCATTTACCGCAATACTTGACACAGACCTAACGAGGAGAGTCCCAGGCAGGGACTTCTGCTTTAGAGATGATTATAGCTTGTGTCTCTGTAAGTGTTGATGCAATTTTCTGAAATAACTGTGGAAAAGAGTGAATCTGCAGATATTAATTGGCAACATCTGCTGGTACTAGTAAGGAAAATGTTAAAAAAAAAGACAACTATCCAGATAAAAACAACCACTTAGATGGTATCTCATTCACAGTATTTTGGGGCTTTACTGTTATGAATTTCATTATTTCTTGTTTTTTATTTGAACACAAAAAACTTATAAAAGGTCACTGAGCTTTTCAGAACCCCTACCTCCTTCCTTTCAGGCTACAATAATTGTTAAATGATGACTTTTCTATCTTTATGAAAATATCTTCTTCAAAAAATGAATTGGGTGAAATGCTGATGATCAAAATTGTCATCCTATATGGTGGGTTTTTTTTAAAAAATGAAATTCATAACTCATGGAAAGTGGCTAATGGTATCATCTGACCCACCTTAACTGACTTACAGATTTATAATCATACTGCCACTGTCCATCACCCAAGAATGGCATGACACAACAATACCCAATGGATTACTCCTGCAGCCACTGGGTCTTTTTCATCACATCTTTCCCTTCCACACACTTTCCTCCAGAAAGTTTTGATTAGTAGAAATTCATTCAGATTTCCCTGTGGATAAAAAGAAGGGAAGTGTTTGACATTTTCGAGACAATATCTCAGACGGTACTGTTCGGCCCATTGGTTTTCCATTTCCCCTTGAGTCTTTACTAAGTCCAGCGCACAACAGTTAATGTGGTTTTCACAAAACAGTGATCAGTAATGTAAATACCATTTCTTCCCTCAAGACTTATAATGAATTCTGTGTTTCTTAAGCTTGTTTCTTTCACAATTTGTCATGTCAAGTATGTTAAAGATGATATTTGGAAATCACAGAACAGTTAAACCATAAACTGCTGTGTTCCTGTCCATTAGTAAGAAAAGTTTGACTGCAGGGATATTTTGTTGAAGGGTTATATTAACAGTCATCTACATATAAATATATATATATATATATTTGTAGCGCTGCGCCTGCTTCTTTCATGTACCTTAAAATTACTACCAGATAATGAATGACCTCCTATTAAACTCATTTTTTGTAACACATCTTCCTGAAATATAGGCATTAGAAGACCTTGCTGCTCAGCCAAGGCAATTTTGCCTGGTGCAATATTATGTTAGTAGACAAAGGCATTTGAAAAAGGCCATACATTTTATTTTCTAAATCAATACTTTCTTTTGCTGCCTACTGAAAAATCCTTTTTTAGTGCTTACAATACATTTGAGAGTTAGGATAGGATTGTAATATTCAGGAACAGACTGAGACAATAACTAGCAGTCTTAAAGATTAATTTTATTTGCCCTGCCTTTTGCCTGCAAACGTTATCCACATAATGCTTTTCAGACAGATTGTACCTTGTTAGTTTCCCTGCTTCATAGTATACATATATTAATGAATACGTATGTTCATTGACGACAGTGTAAGGCAAGTTATTTCTCTCATAGTGTTATTCTACTGTTTATTCACGTGCATATTTTAAATTTGCAATGGCTTGTTGGAAAGTCTGATTGATTGATGCTGATTACTAGCCAAAGTTTTGCTCTGGTTAAGACACCATTACATAAAATTCTGATCATTACATGAAAGTTTAATTCTGATTATTAGATCTTAAGGATATTCTTTTCAAAATCACAGCAAACTCTTTATCGGTGAATCTCCACCCAAAAAAAAATGTGTTAAAAATGTTAGAAAACACAGTTTTTCCAGTTGTCTTTATAATGAGAAATAAAGAGACTTTTCTCAGTTAAACAAGAAGATATATTGACCTTTATATTAATCTTGCCGTAATGGGACTGGTAAAGCATTAGAATATAGAATCCACAATTAACTAACTCTCTGTGCAGAGAGCACAATATCTCAGCTAAAAAAAGGTCAGATTGCTTGTCAGGAAAGTCTTACTGATGCAACACACAACGTCATATGCAGACCATCTACTATGGGTATCCAGTCGCAGCAACTACTGTGGCATGCAACGTCAAGCAAGCGATGAGGGGGTCAAACTATCTGCCACCCAATGCCATGACATCTTGACCGTCTGTGTTATCAACAGACAGAAATAGGGAAAAATATTCTTTCCACCTGCTGTAGGTGCATATATTATATGTTGCTCCTACATCTCTCTGTTGACAGTACAGAGGGTCCTTGGTCTGGCATCACGGTATAATAAGCCGTGTGAATGATCCATCACTGTCTTCAGCTTAGAAACCGCTATAGACCTGCACGGTGCCATAGTAGGTGGTTTGCGCACAGCCCGTTAATCTGAGTATTAAAGACAGGTGATCAGAAGTAGTCATTTTTGGTGAGGTAACTATTCCCAAGGTGTACGGATAAGGACTCCCCAGTGTAACTTCTTTCAATCCAAAGTTTAAAAGTGTTACAGCAATCTGGACGATATAATTTACGCTGCGTGAGGACTATGCAATGGAGGATCAGAAACGCCTTCCCCAGCCTCTCTCATCCTCCTTCCGCTGAAGCTAGTGAGAGTTTGCCATCGGCTCCAGTACCAGGAGAAGCATACCTAACAAGTTTGATACTAACCATTTAAATTTGCGCTTGTATCCTCGGTGTCTATCTCTCAAACAGCACTGATGACGCTTACTTTATTAGTTCATAATTACAACAGTAATAAAGTGTGGGGCGGTCTTTTACACTGTTGCTTAATATTCAGTACTGTATGTACATATATATACTTGACACCTCAGTGAAGACTTTGACATGCCTTATTCATTCTAGTTATTTTTATGGTATTGGTTTTGTTAGATTGCTTTACCATATAAAGAATAAAACTATAACTGCTCTGACTTAAAACTGTCCAATTCATTTTTATCCAAGGTGTGTTGAACAAATCTAAATCATGTTCATCAGTTCTTCTCATTCTCATCACCCTTCACTCACAACATGAAGGCAATGTATATTGGTGGTTTGAAAACAGGGATTTGATATTCTCTGATGGACTACAATAAATATCTGAAGTAAGAACCTGCCTCGTGTCTTGTGGTTTCTTGGCTGCAAAATGAAAAGTGCTCTCTGCAGGCCAGCAATGTTAATCCCGTGATTGTCAGCTACTAGCGAATCATGAGGTAAAATGAATCTTTAAAATAATTTATGAGGAGTTCATTCTACAGCATTCTTTTACAGCTATATTTATGTGTCAACCATGTTCCCCTAAAACCTGTCAGAGAAGTGAAGAACATTGTGGAAGTGTCAAAAGTCATGACATCTAAGGATGAAATTTCAGGCAGGAGTTATTTATTTATTCTCTCACAAAAGGTGAGAGCTTTCTGTGACTATACGTAAGATGGTTTTAAAAATAACTCAAATGTTATTTTGACTTACTTTTTAGTTCTAAGTCAATCAGATTGGGAGCTAATTTAATGGTAGCATTTTATTGCAATTGTTGAACACTTTTTCTTTTTACGTAAGACTGCCCGTGATACAGGAGTCTTAAAATGTAAATCAGTCTTGTTCTTTAAGAAATGTGGGATCTGGCAAATTAGACGGGTATGTTTCTCCATTTTAATTTGACTTATTCTAATTCCTGCAGTGGAGTCTACGATTTCATACTAGGTTTTTAAACTGTCAATACAGCCTCCTTAAAATTCTTCTGTTGATTCGGTTCTAAATTTAAGTGTTTTGTTCAGCTGCCTGCATATCGCTGTCTGGTGTCATTTGAAACAGCCGAGGCTAGCCAAGACATCTGACCAGAGCCAGCAAACATGACACAGGACCTGCAGAGGCCCTGCACCCTTCCAAACTGGCAGCTGGACATCCAGGTGGGATGGTCTCGAAAACCTTAAGTGAAACTAAAGGCCTAAGTTTAGGCAAGAGAATCAATTTCCTAAGTTTGGGTGAGCTGAATCCCACTCTAACCTGGTACAAACCTAGATTTCGGTGAACTGAATCTCACCGTGAGGAGGGTTTTGTTGTCTAAATAGAGGCAGGGTTGGGAATGTACTCACTTTAGAGGAGACTGCTGTGATCCCCATTCTAGACCACAACACTGAGTTTTCAAACAAAAAAAAATATATTTTGCAGTTTTCAGCCTCTGAAGAATGATTTCCAGTTTCTAATAATTTTGCAGTATTCCTTACTTACTTAACACAAGGCAAAGCTTGCTGTGCATGTTTCATGCCCTGCAAGGAGGAAAAAACAATTTCTTATTGTAGAAGAGCTTAGTTTAAAATTCATCAGTTTAAAATTCTGCTACTTGCCTGAAGAGACATTACCTGCAACGGTGCATAGAGTCTTCTGCGAATCATGGAAAATCTGACAATTAATAACTCCTTTTAATTATTATTCTTTTCTCAGGCACTTACCACAAAGTTCTATTAATTAATGGTGCCTTGTTTTAAATCCTGCTGGAACAGAATGAAAATGTGACTTGCTAGAGATCTGATTCAGTTAAATATCCAGAATCTAGCTGCCTATTCAAACACCACTGAAACCCTTTAGTCTAGAAATACTATGATGACCATTTTTTCTGCCAAATTTGTGATATTTGTTCCATGACTATATGAAACATTGCAAGTCTATTATGATTTTTTTTGTCTCATCAGAATGCAAATAAAATTCAAGGAGAATGAAATGTGAGAATGTATTAAAAAAAGTGAAAATATAACTAGCCAACTGTCTGAAAGCAACAGATGGTTTTATTTGAATGGTAAGTACAGGTTCTGGTCTGTTCTTTTACCTTTGAGAGATGATATTTGAAAACCAGCCTGGTCTGTTCTTTTACCTTTTAAAGATGATATTTGAAAGCCAGCCTTAGCATTGCAATGATATTGATATACTAAATTCTGGGGCTTTGCTAAATTTATTAGCACACTCTTGTTTTAATTCACTATTAAACGTAATATATTTGCACCTGTGAAATGCATATCCATTCACTTGAATGTTTGGGTAGTATAGATGGCAAACATTAATAAATCCAATTGACTGTTGTCACTAATCCAGGAAAAACTGTGACCTAAGAAAATGTTTTCTGATGCATTGCTAAGCTCAGACATACTGGAGAGTCATCAAATACAGATGCCAAGCTAATATAAAAAATGTGCAGGTGTCAAGTATTTGCAATATGATGTAAATGTAAAATAAAACTCCCCTGGAATTGGGATCTGCATGAAGAATAATACTGTCTTATAAGCAGAGAGATGGTAGCCCGTTCTTGTGCAGCTGCACGTGATGGATGGCGCTTACTTCTGAGATCAGCTTCACCCATACAGCCCACACAGCCCGGGGCTCTGGGGACGGGGCAATGAGAGAGCATTAAAAAGATCAGGGGCTTGGAGAAGGGACTAGTTTACTACAATAATCCAGTCTTAATGCTTGTAATTACCGCAAATAAATTATTTGATCAGATGGTGAGTATGGGAGAGAGGGGAGAGGAAAACAGGAGAAGTCCAGGAGCCACAGAATTAAGAGGAGAAATTTGAGCTGAGTATCAGTAAAAACGTCCTTAAAGTGAAACAGATAATAATGCCAAGTATGGCCTCTGATTTTGATTTTTGAGATGAAGTTTCTCTTTCTTGGCTTTTTTTTTTTTTTTTCTGTTTAATGGTTTTCTTCAGTAATGTATTTATTCAGTTTTGGCACAGACATTAACTAATGCAAATCGATCAATAAGATTATGTAAGTATAGAAACTCCTCACAAACTCTTCATTAGATGTTAAAAATTTCCACCTTTTAACCATAACCCTGACTATACTTAACTGAGAGTACATACAATACAAATGATTAATACATGGGAGAACTATTTATGCTACACATTTTATAATGCTTTTGAAAAAATACAGCTAAGTTTAAGCCTCATTCTACCTTCTTCCACTGTTATGAATATTAATAGATAAGTTAGAGGAGTGTGAAATAGATATATTTGTAAAGCAAGGCAGAAAGGACCAAAAGGAAAAGGCAAGCAACGTGGAAGAGAGGAGGGAGACTGGAGGAGTCTCCAGAGGAACCAGCAGAGATGAAATCTCTGGGCATCTCACTGCAGGAAACATACAGCTGGGACAATCCTGCACTGCAATGGAAACACACTAGAAATTCAGATAGGCTTTTTTTTTTTTCTTTTCAAAATTGTTGTGAAGCTTGGAAAACTTTGTTTCCCAATTCAGTAATTTTTGCTGCATGTGTAGTTACAGTACCATGAAATATTGAAATATCTGAAACAATTTCAGAACTTGTTAACTGTGCCACAGTCACAGATGAACACTAAGGGATTTCTATTCTAGAGCAAACTGCTCTGCTGCACACTCCATGAAACGTGGAAAGAAAAAAGTCTGGCATTCCCTGGCCGCAAAATGAATTTACTGGAACTTCTCAGGCAAAGGCAATATTCCAAGTAGTCATTTTTTTTGTTCAAGAAATTCCCATTCACTTTGGTCTGGAAAACCTACCTTTACCTTGCTTCCAAATGAAATAAATCGTGGAATATTAAAGAAAAGTAGAGGGTGCAATTTCGTGCAGTGCTACTAGAGATGTGCTTTCCAGATAGCAGCTATACTGGTATTGAATGACTGACAGCAACTAAGGCAAAAATGAGCATGAGACAGGCTGTTGTGATGAGCTGACACAAATTCATCCGTCTGAACAACACAATTAAGTATACATCAGAAAAACATGACTAGGTAATCCCCAGACCAAGCTAAAAAATTTAGATACAGGCAAGACTGAAATGAAAAGTACCACTTTTTTCCTCCCTTTTCAGTTTTCAGTAGAAATATACCTTTTATCTCTCTGTTCTTCTGTCCTAGCACAGCCACCAGGGTATACTTCTTTCTTACCAGCAGACAAACACAGCGCAAATAAACACTGAGCTCTGTCATTTCTCTCTCCATGTGTCACATTCCTGATCGGGTATTTTTAGCTGGGAGGTTACATTTAAAACCAATAAATTCTACATTAAAAACGAATGTTTTCATTGTTTTTGCAAAATCATGAGACTTATTCTAAGCTTACACATGGAAAGTGTTGGAGGGAAAACAAAAGGAGGTAGGAAAGAGTGTACTTGGCCTGAATAAAAGGATGATTTTTCCTTCTGTTAAAAATCCAGCTTTTGCTTTTCCCGGGAAAGATTGTGCTTTGCCTTCACAAGTGGTATTTTTTGAAGCTCTGAGCTGAATTCTAAATCCATAGGGTTTGGCACACTGAGTAGGTGTGCACATCTGCAGAAGAAGCAGGCTTTCTACATCTCGTCAAATCTCCCGTCTCCAGGCACGGGGAGGAGATGCAGCCTCCTTGGGATGAGACACAAATCTGAACAGTCTTAGAGCTGCTCTAAATGAAGCCATTTGTTCGCATCTCTGCCGGACAGCTACGCCAAGGGAACCGGCGAGAGCATAGCATGCCAAGCAAGACTGCACCTGCTAACCACGAAGCCAGTCATTGACGTAGGTCCTCAGGACTGTAAGTAAATGTGATGTGCATCTGCCAGGGTTGAGCGCACCGGCTCTCCTCGCGATGCTTTTGCCATGCGCAGCCAAGCAGAGCGATGCAGAGAGAAGCAGCTCTTTGGCGAAGTCTCCCCACCCTGAGCAGCCGCTGACCATGGGATGGTAAGACACAGAAGCATGAAAGGAAGTGGAAGAATTTGTTGATAAAAGCCAGGCTGGAGTTTGAAAGTCCCCAGTTAAAATGAAAAAGAAACCCAGAGAAGAATGTTTAATAGGCACCTCAGGCTCTAGCTCAAATTGGTGGCAACCAGCCCAAAAGAAGCCTGTCATCAGCCTTATTCCTGACAACAACTTCTACTGAACACATTTAACATGTTTAGTAGCTTTTCAGTTAACTCAAGCAGAGGTGGCAACTGTGAAACTGTTACAGATATTTGAGCAATAATGCTTCCACATAAAAAATGAAGCTGCTGAAAGATGTTTTCAAGCAAAAAGCACCATAAAAAAAACCCAAAAAACCCCCAAAAAAACAGTGAAACCTCAGGAGACCTTCTTCTAAGGCAGAAATTTAAAAAATGGCTAAGAGACTGGATGGACCAAACCCTCAGAGATGGATGGCAAGGAAACAGGCCTGGAAGCAGCCTGGGATGCAGCAATGAAATCACCAAGTGAAGGAAGCCGCAAGAAGGGACTTTGTGGCCACATCACTGCACATTTAAGCACCTGTCTCCCAGACATCAATCCACACAATGCAATTCACCATGTCCAAAACAGACAGCTGAGCTCTTTGCTACATGACCAGAGAAAATCAGGAACCACAGAAGGAGACCCACCACAGACATAACCGCATTGCTGAAAAGGGAGTTTTTAATCTACTCAGTGAGAAAGCCTGAGGGCAGAGATACGGGTTGAGAAGACTTCATCTGAGCTGGACATCAAGTAACCGCCTCCTTTATTCAGGCACTTGGAAGTGCTGCCAAGGGCAATGGTTGGAGGCATCCATCCTGCCTGTTGAAACTGAGTTTCCAGGGGTCAGGCCAGAGACAGCAAGGCGGTGAAGGGAGGAGAGACTAACATCTGCTGTGGAAGAGACCTGACTGCTTAGTCCCTCTCTACTGTTTAGCTTGGTATGTTCAGGTTTCTCACTCTCATTGCCCAGTGCACCCTGCTCTGGGTGATCCTGCTTTAGCAGGGGGTTGGACTAGATGATCTCCAGAGGTCCCTTACACCCCCTGCCGTGCTGTGATTCTGTGACTTACTAGCATAGTTGCTATCTGCAAATCCCATCTGTCCTGGCATAAGGGTGGCCTCAGGACCTTTTGAAGGGGGAAACACATGGAGACGGTAACATCACCATGAGTGCAGACATAATCAGTGAAGAAGATCAGGACAGGCGAAGTGAACCAGACCTGCAGTCACTGCAGTTAGGTGCATACCTGCAGCCCTAATAAGTGATAGGTTGAGGGTCACATTTTCTTCTCGTTTCTTCCTTGGAGGGCACCCCTGCTAGTATTGGAGCATGATTTTGGATCTACACAATGCAATGGCTTATACATTGGCTTAACCTGAAACAGTGCAGAGAGAACGTTTGATATCCGTGGTCTTTCAGCTTCTAGGAGAGGAGATGGATGCCCCCTCACAAGAAGAGAGAGCTGGTGCATAAACTGGTACCACTTCTTCTGGCCACCCAGGTCTTGGAAAGCCTAGTTTTAGCAAAGAGCTTTGGTTAATGAGTATCTCCCCATAGCTGTGTCCCAGCTATGGGGGCACTGAAGTAGAGCAGGATCATAGGTGCAGCTCTGTTCGTACCCTGACTTTCTCTCGGCAGCGGTGTGCAGGGCACTTAGCTGGCTGCATACGCTGCACAAAGGGCCCAAACAGGTACTTCAGGAAACTAAGTTTCCTTCCTGGTTGCCATCAGCCTACTTGCCTGGTTCTGTAAGTGTGCATCTTCATTATTAAATTTAGCTGATAGCCTTTGAATCTCCTTCTCTTCTTTCTCTTTTCTTCCCACCACAAGCACAGACACATGACGACTCTTCCCAAAAGCAGAGTAAAAAACACAGTTAACAGAAGCAGATCAGTAATGGCATTGTAATTTCCAATTTTACAATAGTAGCCATGAGATGTGGTTGCTTTACACTGCTCTTTCCTAAATCTGGGGCAGAATCAGAACAGATTCCTCTTCAAACATTCAGCTAAACAGTCAGCAATGAGATTTAATTTAATTCAATTCAGAAAAGAGGTCCTCACTAATTCCTTCAGACAATTTTCATGATAATCATTTGCACAAAGGCATAGGCCATGACTGACAGAGATGATGTGGCTGCCACCAGCTTACTACAGAGTCAAAAAATTAGGCACCTGATCCACTGGATGACTCAGAAAGAGGCATTAGCTGCCCACAGATCCAGTACAGCCAATTGAGACAGCAATTAACTAGTGACTAGAGAGAATTAAACTCCTCAGAAAGATAATCCACACAAAAGCCCTACACACAGAGCTGGAAGCTGCATAGGTCTAGCTAATAAAAAGGCTGAGAAAGGGATGTTTTTGAACACTTCTCCCTCGTGGGAGCTTAAACATCTCATTTGCAGCTGCATGTTACACGCTCCTGTGTGATTCAGAGCCTTTTGTCAGAAGAAAGCAGCAATTCAGCAGGAATTCTTTTAAAGGGGGAGGATGGTGATGATTACACCCATCTCAGCTTGAAGTCATTCAGGAGTGCACCTCCCATCCACCAGCAAAGTGTCTTGAGTAAAAAGCGACCAGAAAGATGGATGTGCTGGTCCCTCAGCCTTCCTCCCTGGGCTGGGCTGGGTGACTGCTCAGTTATGAATGCGAGAGGGGAGAAAGTGATGGGCAGAGGTGGTCCATGGCACCAGCTGAGGTCATGCTTTCCACTGATTTGTAGGACCAAAATCCCAGGGTGTCCTGGGCTTGGTGCAGATTGGGGATGGCGTGTTTTCAGCATTGTTTCCCTCAGCTTAGGAGCCTACTGAAGCCATTGCCTCCAGTCATGGGACAGAAGAGTCAGTCCCTCTCCATCCCACCCCGGCAGTAATAGCTTCAGTACAATTTATGCAACAAGAGATGGCAGGTATTTACTAACATAAGCGTAAGCAATAAAAAATACCTTTTCTGTAGCATGGGATGAATTACATTAAAAGATGTAAAATCAACCTTTACAATCAGATTTGCTACAGGATTTCCTCCCTCTGTTTTGTAATGTGCCTATGCTCAACTTCCTTTCCTTTTAAGCATTTCATACTAAGTTTACAGGCACTTCTTCCTTTCACCAAGGACACACCTTTCCTTGGTTGCTAGAGACCAAGACTGCACTTTTAAAAAAGGGAGAAAACAGCTTTCGGTGTTTCCAGGTAATTTTCCAGTAAGCCACGAGAGGGCAGGTTGTGTTCTCTGTACGGCCAGATTTTTTGCAAGGAACTGTTAAGATCAGGCAGTTTTAAAGCCCTAATTATCAAACTAAGGGCCAGCGAGTGCAAAGAGTAACGCAGGGATCTTTGACCCTAGCATTTTTTATGTGCATAGTATCAATCTAATGCCCTTATTGCTTTTCTTCTGGAAAGGAAAATACCTTTCCACTCAATTTGCAAGCAAGAACTGACCAACTTTTCCTTGTTTTACTCACCTGCTCTTAGGCAAAATCAGTTCTGACAAGTTAGCTGCTATGCTACATTTTTTGTATTTCTCCCTGGGCTCTCTCCTTCCTCTCCCACCGCCACTGTCACTTGCCCATAACCAGGGCAGCTTGCAAAACAAACACCTGGGACAGCAGTATCCAAACCTCCAAGGTGGTGAAGCTAGCTAGGCACACACTATGCCCCGTGACCCCGAGGAAAAACCTCATTCGCCCCTGGAAACAGCAGAGTAGACTGTCTCCTAAACTTTGGCATTCACTTCACGTGAAGGACAAAAAGGTGTCAATCCCCATCCGACAGCATCTCTCTCAATCAGTATTGAGCATGAACTGGTCCATGTTCTGGGTTGTTCAGCCTGGAGAGGAGAAGGCTCCAGGGAGATCTTATTGCCACCTTTCAGTACTCAAAGGGGGCTTATAAGAAAGACGGGGACAGAGTTTTTAGTAGGGACTGTTGCAATAGAACAAGGGGTAATGGTTTTAATCTAAAAGAAGGTAGATTTAGGCTAGATATAAGGAAGAAATTTTTTACAATGAGGGTGGTGAAACACTGGAACAGGTTGCCCAGAGAGGTGGAAGATGCCCCATCCCTAGAAACATTCAAGGTCAGGTTGGACACGGCTCTGAGCAACCTGATCTCTAGTTAAAGATGTCCCTGCTCATTGCAGGGAGGGGCAGACTAGATGACTTTTAAAGGTCCCTTCCAACCCAAACTATTCTATGATTCTGTGTGAAGACTCACAGTCTTGTAGTGCTGGAAAGTGGCTGACATCTCCTCCTTGAGAGGGGCACATGGAGACCTCAGACCTAGCTACAAACTGACACATGTCCATGCTAGGTCTCTGGAGACCTCATCTGGTGTCCTCAGCACCAAGTAACACTGGTCCCTACACGGTAAAAGCCCCCAAAAGGCAAACTGAATTGGGAGCTAGGGTACTGGGATGAGCGGCTGTATAAAAAAGTGCTCCAATCATTGACATCTTGGGCATGAGCAGGAACAAGTGCACTGAGACCCTCCCAAGACATCACAGAACAGCAGAAACAGCAGTAGATAGTTGTCTGCCTGATGCAGCAAGGGCTATCTGAGTGTGTGGTGAGCAAATCATAACTTTTCTTTGCCCCCAGAAAGTCCGCGTTTTAGAGGTAAGTTTTGTGAGTTACACATATTCAAAGCTAACTATATGTGAAGAGCTAATGAGATCTTCTTTCTAGTCTGCATGGCTAGTATCGAGCAGGCCTAGAAGAAATACCAGAAATTGTTACTAACTGGAATTTTTTTATTCAAGGCTACAAAAGCAGAGTTTATCTAAGACTCAGGACCTTACAAAATTTTAGGAGAAACTGAGTTTGGAGGTTTACCTACTGCTAACATCAGCTTGATTGGAAATAACATACAGAATTGATCATGCTTCTGAAATAAACTGTAACCAGGGGGGTCCTATAGTATTTTGTCATACATGATGAAACATTCTGAACCTTAAAAAAAGACTATGTTATTCAGAATATTTATTGATAACTGTAAAATACTGTGTTGTTCAAATATATATGTAGAGTTAATAACTTTCAGCATATCTTAGAGCTGCTAAATGAAATAAAAAACACACTGAGGCGAAAATTATCTTGGTTATTCAAGTTGATTTTCTTCTATTTGGATTCTCAGCTGCCTAAATCTATAGAGGATGACTTACAAGTGTCACACACTCCAGATGATGGTTGGTAATAAGAAAAGTCTGGCCTGTCTTGGGCCTTGCACAGATGTACCCAGAGACTTCATATATTACAATTCACAAGATAACAGGAAAACCCAAATGAGAACAATGTAGTCAGCTGCCAAAGGAGCGTGTGATAAACTCTCAGCTAAGATCTCAACAAAGCAATCATTTCCTACGAGAATAAGCAAAGAAACAAAGTGAGGGCATTACGCCTCTTCCATGTACTTTTTGGGGCTGAAGCTCACATTCATCAGTGGTTCAAAGCCTCTTCTCTGCCTTCGGTGCTGGAAAAGTACAAGCAGCAGAACCAGCGTGGCCAGAGCTGTAAGTGCTCCTCCAACTGTGGATCCAACCATGACAGCCCACACTTGGGTTTCTTCAAGTGAATCTGGAAATACAAAATGTCTGAAGTGAGGACAGCACGTAATTTCACTTCTCAAATCACATGGAAGAAAGAAAATATCCCACAGCCTGATAATTATGATTGCTTCTGTGCCTTAGAGACCCACTGGCCACAGGGGAAGCTGGTAATGCACCATGTAACCAACACACATACCAGAGCCAGAGATGCCTCCTGTCAGACAAGTCTACAGCTGAATTTAAACTTCAACCTTTCATACACATTAAAGTACTGAGAATGGGAAAGATTAACACTAACAAGACAAAAAGGCCATTCTCTTATCTAATTTGGCCAAAATTATGAATGATTTAAGCAATTCTTTCTATAATGACATTTCAGCGTTGCTGTTTACAAGCTATTTGGGTCAACAGAAAACTCTCCAATTTTCCTAGAGACCACAAAGCAATCTATTGTCAAACTTTTAACTGAAAACATTGTTTAGTGTGGTTCTGCTGACCAGCTCCTGATAGCATCCTCTGATTTTGAACCACTTCTGGGGAACCACTTCTCTCTTCTAAGATAATGTTGCCCATTCTTATAATAACCCTGGTCCACTTGGCTGAGTAACTTGGTGTTTTCATTTATGCTTTAAGAAGCAAAAATTGCCTGCTGTCATGTTCTGAAAAATGCTACATATACTGAGATGGCAATAATTACATTTGACTAAATATTCACAAAAAACTCTCAAAAGGACTTAGGGTATTTAGAAGTTAGTTAGACATATGGGCTTAAGGAGACAGATGGCTCAAGGAAATGTCACACTGACTATAAAAGCGACTGTTGTGTGCCCCAATCTGCAGTCTCTGTCAACAAAAGAGTTGAGGGCAATCATGCGCAAGTTCAGTAAGATCCCAAAATGAATTGTTTACCACTTTACCATCTCTCAAGTAAGAGCCAACAATGTATTACATGTTGATTTCTAATGTGGTTACGTGACGTAGAATTAGCAAGTTACATATTTAGATAGAAGGGTTTGAATGTAAAAACTTTATTGTCTGAACACAGACCATGCAGACAGGGATAGATATGTTCCTTCACAGTGAGCTAACCATTTATTCACGTGGGAATTGAGAAGCAGCAGAATCACAAGCTGCCGTTTTTCCTCTCTGGGTACTTCATGCCCAAGGGGAAGCAGCATTTCCAAAGCAGGAAGGGGGACAGTAATCCAAAGGGAGGAAAACTTAAACTCCACAAAAGGGGAAGTTTAAATTGTCAGAGGAAATTCTGGGGACACCCCTGAGAAAAGCATTGCAGAAGCAGCTAGCATGCCTCCACGAGTCAGGGCTCCCCTGCACAAATGCAGCCTGAGGACAAGGGTTTCAATCTTTTGCAGTCCATAGACCTTTAAACAGTCTCCACAGATTAAAACCACAAATACATGGTAAGCATTTAGAAGAAATTTCTGGCCACATAGGTTAGATAAGCACCTACTGCCTCTCAAAGGAATACTGAGGGGGAGAAAGAAACTGCTCAGATTTACTCTTCGGTAAAGCATCTGAAGCACGGTTTTCAGGCACTCCTTATACTTGTGCCTTTTACAAGCATTTGTAAGTCATGTTGCAAATTTGGATTTTGTGCATAAATACTTTGCTTTCTTGGTTTTTTGCCTTTATTTTATTTGTGTCAAAGGTAATTTCAAACAAATAAACAAACCCTAAGGCATATCATGCCTATGTGCACAGAAAATCTTTAAAATTGGGGGTTTATAACAGAAAACACCTAGGTACATCTCTCCAGGATGCAAAGATTAATGGAGTTCATCTCTAATGAGATTCACAGCGCAGTATTATTCAGGGCCCTGTGCAAAATAAGTATTTTCTAATGACCGGCGTTAGCCAGATGGGCTCCCTGGCAGAGTGCCTGACCTCTGACAGGTTAAAGGATCCTGTAACAGGCATAAACAGCACTGGGAGCGGGACCCAAAATCAAAGACTCCTCAGCTCTAAAGGAGCATGTCATCAATGCCGGAGCAGTTCAACTCGATGCATTTTGCAGCAGAGCAAACTAAGGATGTGCACACTTGTAGTTACTACAGCTTACACGGTGAGTTGTAACTACGTGTGCTACAATATGTGATTGCTAGTGAGCAGGTGAATAGACCCAAGTGTTTTGTGAAAGATGCCTTATTTTCCATACGCCTGTGTTGTTGAAAGCGTGAGCTCCCATCTCTTGGCCTGGAACAGCCTCCACACCTCTGAGACATACCTGGCAGGTCAATGGCATAGGTGTAGCCGAGCTGCTCCGCCGTTTGGAAGAGCTCGTCGTTGGTCACAGGAGGGAAAAAAGGGACCATGTTATACAGTCTGTTGTGGCCGATGGGGGCCAGCTCCTCCGGCCAGGCGTTGTCAGGGGGGTTAAACCGCTTCATCCACTCGTCAAAGATGGCATCGGTAAAGGAGTGAAGAACCTGCAAATCCAGGCATGGGCATGCACACTTACTAGGCTCTTTCTGAATTCAACAGCATTTAAAACACTTTCGCCTAAGGCAGCAGCAGCTTTTGAGAGAGAAGAGGGTAATCTAATTTAGGTGGGATTTACAGAATGGGAAACCAGGAAAGCTCATGAGAATAGAGTAAATTGACCTCCTGCATGGGACATTTTGCTGCATATGTCCTTGTTGCTGCTTGTTCATAAGAAGCTCTTTCTCTGGACAGTGTAATATCAGCTGGCAGTGAATGGGCAGGTCCATCCTCTTGGGTGAGGGCCTACTGAGCTCATGAATGTATCTCTAAAACATATTTTACTCTCTCTCGTCTTTGAAGGGGTGTGGAAAATTGCAAGAAATTTGATTCCTTCATGCTCATTTGATAATGTGCCTCCAATTCCACAGCTCCAGGTACCCATGAATTTGCTCAGGTCTTGCCCAGTGAGTCTATAGGTCTATGAAGCACTAATACAGGAAAGCTGTTTCCCAGTTGAGTTCAGACAACTGTTACAAATGTCTGGGGCAGTTCAAATTAATTTCTGATGCACTTATGGTTTTTAATTATCACCCTGGAAAAAACTTAGAAAATATCTCATGGAAAACAATCTTGCATATAAAATTACAGCACACTGAAGTGAAGATTACATTGTGTAAGAAAGGAATTCATGTAGGAATTCAAGAACTATTTAGGAAATAAGCTGGAGAACCAGTACGTAAGCATTTGGGCTAATTTTTCCAACAAAAGACTACAAACTTAAACTTAAGAAAGAAATTAATTGTATTAGAATTTCTCTATACAAACACTGTGGTTTAATCTAACAAAGAAGAAAAGAAATTGGTGTAAAATTATTAGGAGAGAAAGATGCGTAAGCAGAGTCAACTGTTAGCTTTTTATTTGCACGTTGGTGTTTGTGCTGCTCATTGCAATGCAGCACTGTACCAATTCCCCAAGAGACCCTGACATTAGATTCCTTTTAGCCTGTGAAGTTTTAAACAAAGAAACAAACTACTCAGTCTACTGCTCTAAAAATAACTAACCCCACTTTCTGCTTATCTTGTTGCTGTAAAATTGTCTGATATAAGCTATTAAATTTAGATACCACCTAATGAAAGGATTCAGGGCAACATGACTTGAAGAGCTATTGCAGCTCTTCTCCCTAGAAACTTATTTATATTTCACAAATCACCCTGAGATTTCTTTCCTCTTTATTTGACCATTACGCGGGCACGGCAATGTTCAAGAAAAGAGAAAAACAAAATCTCCTTTTCTATTTAAAGGACTTATTTTTAGGGAATTCACTTCTGTTTTGCAAATCTCTGGTGAGACAGCTGCCTTTCAGCCACTGCCACTCACGCTGGGGAAAAAAGACATACCACAAAGATGGGATCATTGGCGGCTGCATGAGGGAGAACGCTGGTCCCATTCAGGAAAGAGTGAGCCAAATTATGAAGGCTCAGCATTGGTGAATTAAGGGCTCCACCTGGTTTATCAAAGCCCTCCAGCGCATTCCTGTGGATGGGTAAAAGCAGCATCAAGTAAACACATTTTGCTGACAAACACACACGTAAAGAAAACCCATGACCCAGCCAGCTCCGGAGGAGCCAAAGGACAAACCTGAAACTGAAACTGGAATTGCGGAAAAAGGGGGGGCTATCGAACTCCTGCAGGGAAAGGCACCTCCTGACGTCCTCTGCGGTGGGCAGCTGCTCGCTGGACCCCCCGGGCGGCCTCCGCCGCAGTGGCCCTTCATCACTCCCGTTGCACAGTGTGACCAGGCGGTTGTAGTCATCCAAGCTGAGCATGAAACAGAAAGAGGCACAAGTTAGAAGAAGGGGGTGATGCCTGGCTCGTTGGCATTTTCACGGTTCATTCCCCGTGGCCTGGGAGCTGAAGTTATCGCAGGACAGCCACTGTGCCATGGCTTCTACTGGCTCTGCAGCCTCTGTGGACCATCAGTCATTTGGACCACAACTTGCCAAGCTCATCCTCCACAGAGAGAGGATGCTTTAGAAAAGGCAAGAACTCCCTTCACACCTACTCCCCTCCCGAGGGCTTTGGAAGAACAGTTTTTGCCAGACAATCTAAAAGAGCCTTTTGAATCTTCAAGTGAAAAACTTTAAGTACTGGATAAGGACTAGTTTTTTAACTCTTAACAAAGAGGAAAATAAACGGGAGGTCCCGCTGTGGGGTGGGCTTAGAAAATGCAAGGAACAACAGAAAACAGGACTTCACTTTCCATCTCTCGTTCCCTTTAGAAGAAAAGCACTGCAATGCATTACATCCTCTTTTTCAGGGCCTGGAGGACATCCTGCTGTTGCAGGGTTTGCCTACTAGCTAATGGGGAGCAAGTCCTTTATATCAGGGAGAGAAAGAGGGAAGGAGGAGGAGAAAAACAGTGTAACAGTTGTGGAAAAAAGTTCCATGCTATTCAGTATAAAATGAGACAGCATTTTCAGAAACTCCTGAAGTAAACAAAAGCCCTTCTTTGTTTAGCCTTGGCAAGGCAAAAGTTTAGTCACTTCAGTTAAAGAAAAAACAAAACCTTATTTATCTCAGAGAAAAAGTAGGGGCAAGATTTAAAGCCAACTGGTGCTTAAAGCTAGAATTTCAAGCAGTTCTTTAGGTACCCAGAGAAAAGCCCTGAGCTCTTGATACCTCCATCTGACTGACTGCACGCTGCCCCAGAGCTGACAGAAGAGCATTTTATGAATATTGTAACCAGCGGCATCTTATGTCGTAGTGTCCAAATCTTGCGCGTCAAAGCCCTGCCCTCACCCGAATCAGTATACACCTACAGAGAGCTGGCAGCAAGCTCCTGGCTGTCTCTGTGTTGCTTTCCATGTGAAATCTCAGCCACTTCAAAGTCAATCCCCAAACTGCACTAAACATATCAGGGTTAAGATCCCACCTAATGCAAGGGAACAGATTTTTCAGCCTATCTCTAGCTTCCTCTATGCCAAAACAGTTCTCTGTTTCTGCTGCCAAAATCAGGCGGGTGTTTGTTACAGAGAACCAGCAGGCATTTCTTCTTTAAAAAGGTACTTGCCAATGTGCAAACTCTTCAGACTTTTGGCAGCCTTAGATTCACTGAATCAACTAAAACCCTGTACGAACAGAATTGTCTTAAAAAAATATACTTCCATAATACCAGAGGGGAAAGTTTACACAGCACCATGTACACACAAACCTTGATGGTGATTCCCAGTTTGAAAAAAAGATGTCTTGGCTCTTTCCTGCCACTCACTCACACTGAGAGAGCAGCCAGTGCTCTCAGTACTGAATGAAAGCAAGGTTTGATCGGTATGCAAGCTTGCCCTCGATATTGTCGTACCTGTTGCAAACTATTTGCCACTGGGAGAACCTGGAGCTCAAGCTGATCAGCCCCGGGTCATCTGGCCGCGATGCTCCGAAGAGCTGGTCCGTGCAGACGTCGCACTCGTTTCTACCCGTGGCGAAGTTCCAGTAGGGCAGCGCGAAGGAGTCGTTGCCCATCAGTCGCTGCAACGGACAGAAACACGTTAGCAGGGAATCACCTTTAAAGGAAAGAGAAAGAAAGGGACTCCTGCAAGTTGTTTCATTGGGTATTCACTGGGTATTTCACTGGATATTCTGCTTTCTGTTCTGCATTTCAACTACACACACTTCACAGAGCTTCTCCAACTCCTTTCAAAAGTTTGGAGCATTAAGTCGGTCCTAGCAAAGACATTGTCACTAGTTATTCTACTGTTGGCCTCCACCGCTTTTGGCCATGTTAGGCTTTCTACCAACTCAGAGACTGAGCAGGAGCAGAGGTTAATCGAGCATCAAGCAATTAAGAGGCTTTCTGAGCAATGTAAGTGGGTGATGGGTAAAATCGTGCATGTGGTTTGCTTTTGCTCCAGAAAGGCTAGCCCTGGGGAAGAATCTGAACTTATATTAATAGAGAAATACAGTGCATTTGCTTGTGTTTGCTTGTTAGATATGAATTCAAGCAAGCAAGATTATCTGCAAGGTTGAAATACAGTAACATTGCCAATGCAGAAGCAATGCAAATGGAAATGAGTCAATGCTTCGGCAACTGACTGCCGGGCACGTTAACATGTATTTCTTTAAAAGATGTATTGCTAAACATACTCATGCATTAAATGTATAACGTGGCGGATTTAAAGGGGAGTAATATTTAGAGTTTCTTTCGTTAGGAGGGTGTCTTCAACATCAGCAGATAATATCTGTTACCAAGTTTTACATGAGGCTGTTGCTTTGATTTTACGAATAAATACTATTAATTCACATCTTCTGTCCTCTGTGTGGAGATGAAGAAAAAATCTCCATAATAACCTTCACAACGTTGTTCACAATGAGGAACTGTTCAGTCCTCAGTATCTTGAAAGCACTAATTTCACTTTAAACAAAAAAGGATCAGTGAGAAAACACTCCTGGGAGTTTGGGTTAGAATCTATCCTAGGAAATAGCTTACCCTTGCCTGGCTCAACAAAGTCACATAGCAAAAGAGAGAAGCTGCATGAGGAAAGGGAAAGGCTGTTCAGCTAACCTGCAAGTCTCTCTCCAGCAGCAGCAAATGGTACCTATGCCAAGTAACAAAGGCAGGTCCTTGATGGGAGAAATCGATACCTGTGAAGGGACGGCCAGGTCCTACAAAGGAAAGATAAAATAAGCACTTAGGCAACAAATGAGACTCGAGAGAAACAGAGCACCTTCTATGGCCTGGGGTGGAGTTAAATGAAAACCTGCAGCTCTGCATCTTTCAAAAGAGCACACATATCAGAAGCTACACCACTTACACGGGACAAGTGAAACAAACTGTTCTGTGAGTATTCACTTCAAAGCTTCTCGAAACTTCACATTGGTTTTAAGTAGCAGTCTTATTGTCTAAACTGTTAGCTCCTTGCTAATATGTACCACATTATGTCATTCTCTTGCTCAGCGGCAGGACTTACACCATGTATCTGTCACGAGAACTTCAGCATTTTCCTTAACCTGCCAACAGTAATTCAACATATCCTTTGTCAATTATCTTCAAATTGTGCTTTTTATTTCCTGTATTGTGCTTTTCTTATTACACGTGAGAACTAAGACACTCAAAGGCTAGGGACTTCAAACCACATATGGATTTGCCTTATCACTGAAGCAAGCTTCAACCCAGATATGAATTTGTCACTGCAGCAGCACTGGAAATTGCCTCTTTCCCTTTCCACATGACTATCCTGTCCCGTGAAGGAACTTTGCTCTCGCTAGGTCAAAGACCGCTTCTTTCAGCCCTGCAAAATGGAACCGTGTCAGAAGGGGAGACAGACTGAAGAAAACCCACTGCAGGGTAGCAGATACATCTGGCAAGGAGGTAGAGATGGACTGTTCAGCTTGCCATACTGCTGCCTCCTCCTGCAAGAGTTGGGCTTTGCAAAATGGGTACTTCTGTCTAGAAGAGCAATGAAGACTAGGAATCATTTGGGATTTGGGAGAAAGCGTGGGGTTAGTTACCCAAACCTCCAACCTGGTTTGGTTTTAAAAGCTGGCTGTGGTTAGTCAGGCAAATCCCATCCTTAGTGACTTGCTGGAAGCCACAAAAAGCGATAGCACCCTGGTCCCCAACGCCTCTGCATGGTCTCTGCCTTCACCACTGCAAAGTCCCTTTCCCACTACTGCTGCATCTACCTTGTCCTGTGGACTAGGAACATCGTTTTGAAGTCAGTCACTGCCTGACCACACTTCACTCAATGGTGGAGCCTGCGAACTGCCTCCCTGTCAGAGAGAAGATGCACCAGGACTGCAGCTGGTGTCCTCCAGCCACCATAGGGTGTTTGGTCGTGGGCACTGGACCACAGCAGGTCTGAAGCAGACCTCCCTCAACTGCGAGTGGCCACCGGCTCCTCAGCACCAACTGTTTCACTCCACAGATCTGCTCCTACTGGGACTCTCTGCTTGATGAAGTAACGCAGCTGTGCTAAGCATCCTTGCCTGTGTTCAGCAATGACACTTTTCACCCTTTCCGTTACCTGCAGAGCCCCTTGGATAAGAAAAGCACTAACCTAATAGCGTGTCTCTGACTGAGTAGTAATGGAGCCAAACGAAGTAGTTATAAATACTACAGTTGGCAATTTGCGGTTCCTCTCCGGTGGGGCCAAGCAGACTTAACCAGTGCTGAGTTGCAATTACATAGTCTGGGTGAATGGTTGTCTTCGCACGGTCTAGAGCATCGAAGAACTGCTCTCTTTCCTCTGCCGTCAGGGAGTGGACATCCTTCCTGACAACTGGTGGCTTCCTCACGTTGCAGTTGGGGCCGGTCCAGCCAAATTTGCAGTCACCACAGTTATAGCCAGCAAAGTTTCCTGAATCAAGAGGGAGACAGCAGTCATGACATTATGAATTAAGGAAAACTAACAGTGAAATGCAGAAGAATTAAGAATTAACGCTCTTTTTCCCCAGAGACACCAGTTCCTGGAAGGGATAGCAGCTGAGCAGACTGGCAGCTTTGCCAATTGCCTAACCAGAAGGATGGCTCACTTCCCAGAGCCACACCAGGGCCAAGAATCACACTCAGCTGGTTGGGGAGGTGAAGTGCTGCGTAATGAGCTTTCGTCCCAAGGCGCTAAGAACTCCGCGAAGCCCTCGAGCACGTGAGGAGCCTCACCGAACAGAGGGCTGAGTGCTTCAGGTTAAGCGTGTGATGAAGTGCTTTGCTCGATTGGCTCTCAAGTACTCCCAGACTTCCAGGATCAAACCCAAAAAAAGATTGGATCACGTGGATCCTTAAGCACAGGAAAAAAAAAATCCCCAAACAAAACAGTTCTCTTTCTTAAGGACACAACTTAGGAAAAGCTAACGACTGTCAACAGTGTATGTGGGACCCAACACAATCCAGGACAAGCACCAGGGGTGCTGCACGTCACAGTTTAAGCATTGTTGTGGCAATAAAAGCCTGAGAAACACTGCAGTACTGTCATTGCCCGCTGGCATTGTTCCTAAGACAAGTAATCGGGTCTGCTCTAGGTTATTAGCTCAGACCCTCTAACGTGATGGAAGAGCCCAGGAAAGCAGAGCTTGCTTTAAGCACGGTCTCTCGCCTGCTGTGGCAGACCCCCAGCAGCAGCAGAAAGGTCCTGCTGCAGCTCGCTTTGCCTTTGCCAGGGGAGGCAGGGAACCCCCGACCGTTCCCGCAGCGCACAGCGGTGTAGGATGGTGGGCATCGCGGCCAGGCTGCAGAGGAAGTGGAGGGGCAACCAGGGCTCCCCTGGGATCTCCACTCAGTTCTCCAAAATCTGCACTGAGATTCCCTAACACCGCCCTCCCTCCAAACCCACATGCACACTCATTCCACAAGAACCTTCCAAAAAGCCACAAAATCTCACTGTTCCCCTCACATATCAGCACTGCTAGATCCAGGACAGGCTTCGGGCTAATACCAAGATGGGGGAATGGCTTATTAAGTGTTCCTGGATGGGCAAATATCCCTGGGCTACAGGGTTGAGTCTATAAGCAAAACAACAGTTAACACTAAAGTAAGACTTCAGATTGTCAAGGGCTACGGGGCTTATTACCAATTTCAATGATCCTCAAGGTTATGAGGGCTGCTACCAAGAAGGCTGTGTAGCTTATGGATAGCTATAGGATAAGGGCTGCTGAGCTCTAAACCTTTGACACAGACTCCTGTGAGACCTACCAAGAGGACATGAGGTCTCTTAACTGTAGATTTGGAGCACTTACGGTTACTCAGGAGGCTCTGAGATCTATAGGTTTACATGCTATCATGAAGCTTAGGACCAGTGCTAAGGTTAGGGACCACAACTGAAGATTTCAACAAGGTTTTGGATCGTGCACAGCCCAATGGCATACCATGAGGACAGTTTCCAGGTGTATGGCTTACGTTTCATCCCAATGCAGGCAGGAGCAGCTGGGCTCAGCTGCCATGTTCCAGTTAGGACAGATGGCACCAGAAACTAGCTGTCTCCATCAGTTTGGGGGGGTGGTGACTTAAGCCAGAAAAAGCAAGTAGTTTATAGTTTTATAAAAGAAAGAAGATTGCATGGGTATGTTATTATGATGAGGGCAGAGATTAAGATGGCAGGGGAGCAACATGGAAGGTCGATTTTATCACGATATCTTGAGAGTCCCATCTGAAGAGCATGATTGCAGTTGTGATTTTGGCATACTCCACTATCTGTACGCTTGCTCATTCTTGACAACTCAGCCTAGCTATTAGGGCCTCGTCACATACTCCTGCCTGTACAGGCTAGGTGACAAATCATCAGGAATATCTTGCAACATTGCCTAATAGGGCCACGTGTATTGCACAAGTTTCAGTACATGGATCATGAACTTCTGGAAGGCAGCTGTTGTCTTGTCACACCCAAACATATGATTCAATCCTTTCCAAGAGAAGGGGGGCAAAGCAGGAATTAACCATGAGACCAGGACAAGATCTGTCAACAACCTTTCTTGAGATTGGTGGTCACGCTTCCAGTAATTCAAATGTCCCATCAATTCACAGCGTTAGATAAGCATCATATTGAAATATAGCACTAACAGAATGAAAGTTAGTGCAGAACCAGGTTTGTCCTGTCTGGTCTTGATACTGAACAAGACTCCACCAGTCACTTGTTGAGGCTCTGATGGTGTCTATTCCTTTCTCAGTGAGAGCCATTTGAATCTATGCAGCTCCTGATGCCCAAAATCATTTTATCGCACAATATCCATAATTGAGGTACATTCTATGCGGCTCCTCAGGCTATGAAAAGAAATTTGCAAAAGGCTGAAATAATAAGTCATCTTCTCAGGGAAAAAAGCTTTTCTCCACCTGTATGGGGTTTGGAGCCAGGTGGACCAATGACTCCTCACCTGTTTCCCTTGGGCAGGTGCTAATTATATCCAAGTGATGCTCTGCAGGATTGTCTCCTTTAACCACATAATCCAGGAATAATCCAAGGGGTCAATTCTTTCCACCACTTCACTAGACACTTTTCAATGAGACATGAGCTTTTACTGAGTAAGAAGGAAGACCGCAGTGAAGAAACTGGCAAACAGGAGGAGCTGATTTCCAGGCAAAGCGGTATTTCACACTGCAGCATTTCTGCTGATTGCGTTGAACATTTTTGTAACGTCCTCAGGCCTATTTGGCAATGTTCTCTTGTCAGAAATGCACACAACAACACTTCATGAAATCGAAAGTTGCTTTTTGTCATTTCCTTTCAATAAACTCCATGCATCACAGGACTGTCGTTATGCAGCAGCTGAAATGGTGAGAAGCTGATGGAGGTCTGTGGGATTTCCCACATTGCAAACAGGAATGACTGCAGTACTCAGACACAGATTTTTTATGTCCCACCCAAACCACTTTTTCAGCATTTGTTTCTAAAGCACTCTACCAGGTCACTGGTCTGGAAATGATACATCGCTGTTCTCAGAAAGTTCATTTACTGCCTTGCGGACTTCTCACATGATAGCACTGTGAAATGTATGTCCCAGTCTCTTACAACTTAACTTCAATGTCTGCTGTGCTGGTGATGTTGGACTTCAATGGTACAGCTCCAGGAGAGCAGGAAAAGTAATTTCATATTATCAGGATATAGCGCAGTAGACATTTTCAGTAAGACAGCGAGACCCTTTTAAGATTTTTTTGAACACAGGGGCCATAGAAACATGCAAGGATTTAGCATTTAGCATTTTTTTTGCCTTCAGTGACTAACACTTAGAAACTCTATGTACTACCTCTCTGAAGTTATGCCAGGGACAACTGAAGTTATTCTCACCTCTTGTGGTTCCTACAGAACATAGTGTGGGAGGTTGTTCTGGCACACAGATGGGGTCCAGATGCTCCCTGCTTCTACCATGTCTTTCAGGAATGACAACTGTACTGTCATTGGGAAAAAAAAAAAAATCATCTGGGGTGTCTTCCCCACTAACCCTTTTGTCTAGAGATGGGATCACATGGGTCAGGACCTGTCTTCTGTGCCTAATCTCACCATCACTAATGGTGCTCTTTCCCAGTCAAGTTAGGTGAATCTAGCTGTTTCTGTAGGCACTATTGCCATGCTACTTCTCCCATTGGGTCAATCCATGGGCATGACACTGATAAAATGACATGTCTTATGACATGACACGACACTTGGTATGTGTTCATACACTTCACTGGTGTATGTTAACACCAATTATCATGTACCGCAGTAGCTCCTCCTCAACCCCAGTGATTGCCTGCGCTCACGGACAGGGATTTTTCTACCTCTGAACAGTCATAGAACATGGTTGCCATTCAGACACTGAGCGTAACACAAATTAGTAACTCCATCAACTCAGTATCTTTTCTTCAGTAAGAAGGAACCCATCCAACACTCACCATCTTCTGCCTTGTTTCACTGTGCAAAGATGAAATCTGAGCAGCTGCCATGGCTCTTCCTTCCAGAGAGACCAGCTTAATACACATCATTTATCAGATGGGGAGAAATGACTCCTTTTCAGACTTATTTAGCCATTGCATTAAAACAGGAGTTACATTAGATTTGAAACACGAGCATACTGCAGTATCCCAAGGGTAGCATCAGGATTGCTACCATGTGAGACAAATGGTTAGGTCTTCTGTCTCTTCTAGCTCTTTATCTGGACATACTCTTAGGATGCAGGGTGTGGAAGATCTTCACCTAGCACAGACTCTAACAGGGTCATAAAGATATGGTTATAATTTAGTATTATTCTACAGCCACGTTGCCCTTCAATAAGTAAATGAAGTGTATTTTATAACTACTTCAAAAGCTCATTTTTGCCTAATGACAGGGCCATGATATCAGCTACATGGCCTAACTGGCAGTTTGCTTACAGCTAAAGAATGGCTTTCCATGATGGGGTTACAACATTAGTGGACAAGGGAAGAGCAACTGATGTCATCTACCTGGACTTGTGCAAGGCATTTGACACTGACCCACACAACATCCTTGTCTCCAAATTGGAGAGACATGGATTCGATGGATGGACCACTCGGTGGATAAGGAATTGGCTGGATGGTTGCACTCAAAGAGTTGTGGTCAACGGCTCAATGTCCAAGTGGAGAACAGTGACGAGTCGCATTCCTCAGGGGTCAGTACTGGGACCGGCACTGTTCAACATCTTTGTTGGTGACATGGACAGCGGGATTGAGTGCACCCTCAGCAAGTTTGCTGATGACACCAAGCTGTGTGGTGTGGTCAACACGCTGGAGGGAAGGGATGCCATCCAGAGGGACCTTGACAGGCTGCAGAGGTGGGCCTGTGTGAACTGCATGAAGTTCAACAAGGCCAAGTGCAAGGTCCTGCACGTGTGTTGGTGCAATCCCAAGCACCGCTACAGGTTGGGCGGGGAGTGGATTGAGAGCAGCCCCGAGGAGAAGGACTTGGGGGTGCTGGTGGACAAGAACCTCAACACGAGCCAGCAGTGTGCACTTGCAGCCCAGAAAGCCAACCGTGTCCTGGGCTGCATCAAAAAAGGTGTGACCAGCAGGTCGAGGGAGGTGATTTCTGCCCCTCTACTCCGCTGTTGTGAGACCCCACCTGGAGTACTGCATCCAGCTCTGGGGGCCCCAGTACAAGAGAGACATTGAGCTGTTGGAGAGAGTCCAGAGGAGGGCCATGAAGCTGACTGGAGGGCTGGAGCACCTCTCCTGTGAGGACAGGCTGAGAGAGTTGGGATTGTTCAGCCTGGAGAAGAGAAGGCTCTGGGGAGATCTAATTGCGGCCTTCCAGTACCTGAAGGAGGCCTACAGGAAAGCTGGAGAGGGACTGTTTATCAGGGAGTGTAGTGACAGGACAAGGGGTAATGGGTTTAAGCTGAAGGAGGGTCAATTTAGATTAGATGTTAGAAAGAAATTCTTGACTGTGAGAGTGGTGAGGCACTGGAACAGGTTGCCCAGAGGGGTTGTGGATGCCCCCTCCCTGGAAGTGTTCAAGGCCAGGTTGGATGGGGCTTTGGGCAACGTGGTCTAGTGGAGGGTGTCCCTGCCCATGGCAGGGGGGTTGGAACTAGATGATCTTTGAGGTCCCTTCCAAACCATTCTATGATTCTATGCTTCTATGAATAGAATTTAAACCTTTTGTCCCCAGCTTGATTATATATTGCACAGGAATGCGAAAAGATTTTTTTTTTCTTAAAACACTTCTTCTATGGAAAAAGAAATAGAGTAACAGTTCAGCACATGTCAACCTTAGAAAGTGGCAGAAAAAATAAAATAACAATAATTATGTTTAACTCCTCAGTGAACTCAAACTACGTCATTGTTTAATCACTGTCACAGTCTGTGCTAGCAAACACATGACTGACTGCAGTGGTTTTTTCACAATAATCTTCTGTATTGAGTTTTTTAAATGCTATACCAGATCTGTATCCCATTAGTACAATTCTACCCTTTAGAACTCAAAATAGCATTTAGTTCATAAATCTAAAAGAGTACTCTTCTAAACTAAATTTAACTGTCTCATTGAAATACTCCTTTGTTGTGTAATTAACTACAAGTGCCAATTTTCAGGGTCTACTAGACTAGTACGTCCAACATTTTGTCTAATTCAATATATACAGCTTATTGAAATACAAATGACCGTATTCCCCTTCACATAGTACAGCACACTGTCAAGAACTCTCATCAAGTCATTTCAGTTTAAGAACTTACATAAATTGAACTAAATTAGGTGCACCCAAATCAATTGTAGAACACATAAAATGGATTCAAAACTGAAATTAGACAGGAACTAAAAACTCTTTGCTACCTCCCAGCTACATTCATGCCATAACCACATCTTTTTTCTAGAGATTATATTTTTGCTGCCACCAACACACTGCGTAAAACATGCAGCAAGCAGCATCCTGACAACAGACTTATAATTGTCTTTTTGACCATGGCTCTTTATACAAAAAGTGGGAAGTAAAGCCGGATCTTTCTTGGTTGTTGCGCTGGGTTTTTTCAGAAATGTTCAGCATCCAGGCCTGGATGGATATGATTTTAAGACATTTTTATCCCAGTGAACAGCTACAACAGACAGCCAAATGTTCAGAGCTCCTTTTATCCTTAGCTATTAACTTGTTAGCAGAAAGCTCAAATGGATTAATTTATTGTGAGAACTCTAGAATGCCCCTTTAGAAAATCCTGACCCCTGTTCCTCACAGCTCCTCCAGGTTTCCTACTGCACAGCCATCAGCTATGTCATACGTTTAAATGGCACTGTCTAACCACATATAATCAGCTACATGGCAGTTAAGGTTCCTATTTATGCCCTGTCTAAATTAAACAGTGCCAAGACGGCACTGGAACACGACCGTTTATATTGTTAAAATGCTAGAGCAAGCCTTGGCACAGGTTGGAGTTTGCACAAGCCAGGAACCATTGCACAAAACATTCATTTGGAAAATAAGATACCATAGCAGTACAGATGCGCACTCTTCCACATCTCTTTGAATGAGCATATTTAATTTACTAGCATAGGTACCACAGCCCTAGATGCCTAACAAAGACCACATGTTACACTACTTAAAAATCTGGTGTGCAGACAGCCAATCAGTGCATAAAACAGAGTAAAAAAAAAATTAAATAAAATACTAATAGACACAGACACACAATCATCAGCACTGTAAAAACATCAAATCTAATTCAAATCCCATGCAGCTGTGAACTTCTTAGCATTCTCCCAGAAATGCCTTTGCATGCAGCATCAAGCAGACCACAGCAGAGTAGATCCCAGGAAACCTTTCTGAAAATCATCCTTAAGGATGTCTGCCACCTTAATGGTTTATCACTGGTATATTTAGATAACAAAGGCTGCAAGGAGAGAGAGGAATACAAGAAGTGAAAAAAAACCCAACAGAATAGAAATACAGAGAAACCAGATTTAAAGAGGGGAGGAGAGCAGAAACACCACTACCTTCTGGTCACATAACTTGGGACCCAGCCCTGCAAATATCAAATACTAGTGTTTACCTCTACTTGGATAAGCAAACTAATGTCTGCCTATACAGACCATGTCTGTCTACACTGCTCTTCTATTTACTCCCAGGTTTTGATGCCCTAATTACTCAGGTTGCATAAATATCAGTGTATGCCCATGTACTTCAGTGCTCTTCTGACTTAGGGTATGTGTCTCTAGGTGATTCCTGACTTTAGTTTTGGAGGTATATAAGAACCTTTAAAATGAAAAAAAAAAAAAAAAAAAAAAAAAAAAACACAAAACCAAAACACCAAAACAAAAACCAAAAACCAAAACAACCCACACAAAAAACCTACATCCATCTTTTTTTTGTAAAGTGTCTGGAAAAGTACTTCCATGCAAGTATTTGAAATCCAGTCAAAGGAAGAGATAAAAAATTATTTACACTCCAAAGCCTGTTGTTATTATTTTGAGGAGCTTCAGTAACACCATCTATCCATTTAAGTCATCTGCCGCTACCTCTCTGCTTTCAGTTGATAACAGCATTGCCAAACTTAACCTCGTGGGCTGAAATTTTCTGCCACGCTTCTCTCTCAGATTGATCTGGGCTTTTTTGATAGTGAAAGCTTTTCAACAAAACAGTTCAGCTAGTTCTAAGAATCACGTTGAAGGAAAGCAGGCTATTCTTCCCATGTTAGAAAATTCAAACAACTTTGTGTTTCCAACAAGAAACCCCAGGCTGCATTTGAAACCTGCCTAGCAGGTGACTTTGGTGCTTGAGACAAGCCTTGTGCCTGACTGCTGGTACCATCTCCTGGGCTGAGGCTGCGGTTCCTGCTCGTTTTACCCCTCCTTCAACCAGGGCTGCTGCTGAAAAAGGGTCCTGTCGCCTTCTCCTGCCCTGACCTCACCTTCCCATTCCCTCCCTCCTGACGGTACTAGTGAACCGGTCTTATAAAAACTTGATCCTTTTGGCCAGGTTAGCCTTCAAGCACCCTGATTGCCTTCACCTCCAGCATATGAACATGGAAGTCCAGGTAAAGTCATGGGTGGGAAGGAGCGGCTGGAGATGGGGAGGGAAAGGACAGGATGGCCTCCTTGGTGGTTGTACAGACCCCCTTTGGATCAAAGCGAGTTGTAGACTTAGTTAAAGACCCTGGGAAAGACCACAGCCAGACATCCACCCATTTTCAGTGCATGGGGTTATACTGTGCTGCAAAGTACTACTCCAAGAGGAATAAATCTGATCAATGCACATTGATCCAGGTTCACTGAGCCATGATTAGCTGTGACAGAGGCTTGAATGCAGCACTGAAACATCCAAAACTCTGCAGAGAAAGGTGATGGGTGGCTACAGGGACCAGGGCAGGAGAGGAAAACCCAAAAGTTTGCATGAGAAAAAACACTTTCAACTCTGTTGCTCCAAAAAACTGCTGATAGTATCATGAACATGACAGTATTTTTAGGAAACTGATACTATTTGAAGTCTGCTTGATGCCTTGTGCCACCAGGAATGTTTCTCGCCTTCGGAGCAATGTTAGCAGACCCATCCATTCCCCTCCTCACCCTAGCACCCCTCTCACCTGTGCACCGACAGCTCTGGTTGAAGAACTTGAGGGGCCACCGTTCCCGATCATCCACATTTCGAAGGGTGTAGGGGCCACTCCAGGGCTGAGTGTCCGCCTGCACCCCCTGACACCATCCCCTGCCCTGCAGGGACCCACAGACATTGCCTGGCTCCGTCCCCAAGGCCGGGCAGCAGCGCTTCAAGCGAAGGGCATCCACCGTCATGCAGGCGCGGGGGAACTGCGCCTGTGCCCGGGGGGGACAGCAGCTCAGGTAGCCCAGCCCGGCCCAGAAAAGCCACCCCAGGGCTCCCATTACGGTTGGGTGCAAGCTCTGCCTCTCCACTGGACCCGTGCGAGCGGAGCAGGGAGATCTCCGTCGTGGGACAAGCTGGCCTCGCCGCGGCTCCATGCCCCTGCCGACTGGGATAATCCCTTTCGATGCTGAGGATGCCGGTGTCGCGTGTTTGTTTAATCCCAGTCTCTAATTGCCTTGAATGCGGTTCAAAAGACAGGCGCTTTGGCTCTGCGGTGCCTGCCCAGCAGCCACGGCTTTGAGCAGAGTTTATATAGAGGTTGGGAGAAGCCCTCATTATAGGGATTAGCACGGCACAAATCCTCGTGTTTTGCACATGACATCAAGGGCAGAAAAGATGCCAGCATGAGAGCAAGTTCTGCAGGCTCTGGCAGCTTGTCAGGAGGGTGAATGTCTCAGATTTATTTCTCCAAGTCTTTTATGAGCTCTGAGAAATTGATGGCCTTGTTTTAGCTGAGGTGTCTGGAGAAACAGGCTTATTCTTTTAATCAAAACCCTGTAAATAGATGATAAATAGAAGAGGAAACCTCTTTTCAGTTCATTCACTGCAAGATAAGACTTTCCACTAAAGCAGCAGCAGTAGAAAATAAACTGGAAGTACAGAGGATATAGGTGCAGCATTAACAAAAAGTAATAAACCAGGTAATAACAGTTTGGGATGGAGACTCCACCTGCTGACTGCATAGCTCCAGCACTTGTACTGTAAACATATCAGTGGCAAGTGGAGAAGGGTTCCCTTCTTAATAGCCTTTTCACATGCAAAATAAATTATTTAACTGTTTTTAAAGGGTGAGTGGTCCTTGTTTGCTCTCTAATCCTTTCCCCATCATTACATCAGAGGTTGTTTTGGGGCTGGTCTGGCTGCTAGACCTTCAGAACTGTCAGCGCTGAACATTTATTACCCACCTGACAGTCTGTAAGATCAATACACATACCGGACATGCAGACAAGTGGTTTTGTTCAGGACATCGACAAAAGTTACTTTAAAAAGCTGCTAGCATGCAGCAGTTCTTGCCCACAATGCAGATCCTGTGTGCTAGAGGAATAACATGAATAAATCAAAATAAAGTAGTGATAAGTCATGAGAGGGGTCTGGAGCAATAGCTCTTAATTCAGCTTCACCATACTGAATAAAAACTGGCAATGCCTCATGCTTCACTGAAAGCTTTCTCCACCTCCCCCCTTCCACATTGTTTAGCCATATTTGCAAGTACGTACAATGAAAACAGCTGTGGTTGTGTCTGTACTACTCAATATTTCCATGAATGTTCAACCACACCATTCTGGCACAAGAAGTCTATTATCTGTGCAGCAAACTTACGACCATCATGCAGCATCCACGCTGCAGACGCTGTCATCAGCACTTTCAGGTTCTCCAATCTTTATATAAAAAATTTATTACTTGCCAGACAAACTAAAATATGATCCTACTTAATTTTTGGAAGTACAAAGCCCATTAGCAATACCACGTAGTCTGAAATGGGTTTCAATTCATGTCACTTAGGATTCAATTTACCTGGAACTGCTTTTGCCTGTTGTTCTCAATGTAACATGTGAAAAAGCCAGAAAGTAAGACTAGTTGCTGGAAAAATGTGTTGAAGAAGCTCAGGAGTTGTAAATGGAGGCACTAATTCAAAACCACTCTGAACAACGCACCTCTCTATACTACTCAGCGCCTGAACACACCTCTCTGGCGTAGAAGAGACCAGTCTTTGAATCTAGGTTAGGAAGTGTCTTGAACCACAGTTGCCAACATGCCATCTGAGAGCAATTAAAGTGAACATACGTTCATCTGCACCAAAAAAAAAAAAAAAAAAAAAAAAAAAAAAAAATCAAAAAACATGGCTAGGATTCAGCTAGCTGATTAAACCCCTGACCTGAAGTTTCTATACACAAAATATGCATCCCAGCAGCCATTATAATCAAAGCTGGCTCAGTTCAGACAGCCATAGGAAGATGCCTACTGCCATTTGAGATCCTATGTGAGACAGAAAGAGTAAGCACAGAAAAAGGCGAGGTACTGAGGCAGGCAAGGCAAGGCAAGGCAAAGAAAAGTGCTTCTAACGCAGTACATGAGGAAGGAGAAATCTGTCATTTTGAGAGAAGTTAAAGTGTGAAGGAAAGGAATAGCGGATAGATGATAACATGGAGACCACTTAGTGAGCAGCGGAAAGAAAACTGTGAGTGGAAGAGTGGCACATACATAGCTTTTATTATGATTACTCTCCTCCATCACCACTACACAATTTTACAAAACCAGGAGTAGCTACAGCATGCAGTACTAGTACAGATGTAGCCTCTGGTCCTCAGTAATGCATCAACATTTTGGGAGTGCCCTCCCTGGCCGGGGGGGGAGCACCTGGACGGACAGAAAAAGGACGGACAGATCCCACATCCTGGCATCACATGTCGGTGCCCGCGTCAGGCTTGCCAGCATTGGCGGCCACACGCCGCTGCATGACACGCCGAGCCACGGAAGACACCGAGGAAAATTACAAAAAGACAGTTGTGTTTCAATTAGTCATTGGGAAAACAGCAGGCACTGTCCATTTCTTAGTACCTCACTGTCAAGAAGTTCCCACAGCTTCCCCGCGGCCATTGTGCTTAAAGAAAGGAGCCGCTGTTAGGGCCGCACAATATCAGCACTATACCGGTTTACAAAATAGCACGCTGAATGACTTTTTATTTACTACGGGGTTTTACTATCTCTTGAAAAATGAGCAGGGCTGTGCATTGGCACTACCGCCCAGAACCGCTTGCCTGCAGCTATCAAAGGACTTTTCAGGCAGCGAATCTGAGCACATGAGCAGCGGACGAAGCCCCCTTCATCCAACCGGTAACCGCGCTGCCTTGTCCACACTTCTGAGCTACCAGCTCAGGCTGCCACACCTGAAGCTGTGTTAAATTTATTAGTTAAATGATTTAGGCTTTACTGTGAACGTACAGGAAAACAGTGTTTCAGCTACCTTGTAGCCTGGATTTGTGCCCAGGTTCACCCCCAATAGCAAACTTCTCAGCCTACCATCAAAGGGCGGCAAACAAATAAACCCATATGGATGCCAACGCATTTTGGGGATTAATGCCTGGGTTTTTGGGGTTTTTTTGCAAGAGAAGAAATAAAGAAAAAGAATACTCAAAGGTACAGGCAAAGAAACCACTAAACACAACTCACCCGAGCAATACAGAATTCCTGAGCAGTAAAGTAGGCAGCGGGTTCACATTTTTTTTTCTCAATGACAGTATTGTTTCTCAGGCTCCTTGTACTGTACTCGAGCACAGATTAGCAACAAGCCAGAAAAGTATTTAGCCTTTGGAATTTTGGAAAGAATTTTGGCCAAAAGACAACATTCTACATATACCTTTATGTGGGAATCAACATATCAATAGAAAGAATAAATCACATGATAATTCATTACAACAGGTGATAACCCTGGAGATAGTAGGAAAAAAGATAATTCTATAAGATTTGTCTTGCAGACAAGTAAAAGATCAAGGTCAAAGTGAAAAGTAAAGAGACATGAAAAGCAACACCCAAGTAAGTGCTCCACAGACAAAAAAATTTTCAAATGCGAAAAAAAAATTGAAAAAAAAGACATCATATGATAAGAAGCAAACTCACCAAGTCAAGTGAATCCATGGTATCTCAAGCTGAGCACCCAAAAGAGATGAGCACTTCTGGAAATTTTGGCCATTGGGAATATTTTTTTTTCTTTTCTTTGAAGAAAATATTACACCTCTGATTCTTTGTTCTGCCAAACCACCTTTACATTAGTTCAGGGATATTTACATTGTCATAAATCTCACCTGAGAAAGAGCAGATTCTACCTGTGTGGAGCAAGTCTAGACAAAAAGGACTTTGCAAGAAACTCAAATTATAATACCTTAGTACATTTTTCATTGCTCCAAAGATCATGTAACATACCTATAACTTATGCATGATATGAAACTGGCCATAATCAGAATGTTTTGAATGGAAATGAAACCATGCTAATCTTTACCCAAAGCTTACAACAAATCCACCTTTTAGTTTGTATTTTAATTGACAGATAAATATTTTGGCTGCTGATTTTAACTTTTCTGAATTTATGTGCTCCAGAGTTCATAGAGTAAGAAGCATGATCTAAGGCATATTTTTCCAACAGTGCCACCAGGAATGTATTACTTGAATACTTATGAAGGTTTCTCACTGGAAAATGTGTGAAGTAAAGCCATCGTACAAGATGAAAGTAAATTCAAGACTAAAATACCTTCATAATGCATCTATCATGTATGCATTTATCTAGGAGCTACATGTCTTTATGTTCCCATTACAGCCAGTAGACATCTTAATCATTATAGTCAATGGAGCCTAAAGAGTAATTCACTCAGAAGAGAGAGATCTCAAAGACATAAATTACCTAGGAGATTCAGGAAACCTAGAACATGCTAGATGGCAAACAGAAGAGAGAACTGTTGAGTGCCCCAGCGGAGGTAAAGATTTCAGCGTGACATTATGCATCACCAGGCACCAGAGACTCCACAAGTAAGTGAGCCACTTTAAGTGACCCAACAAAAGAAAAAGCTTTCAGCTGAAAAAAAAGCCCCTCCTAAATACTAAAAACACTCACCAAACAGAAATCCATGGGAAGAAAGGCTTCCCTACATCTCCTGATCTTGGTTTTATTTGACTGTTTCAGTTACCCAGGTGCAACCAGATCTACACAAAATCTTATAAGCTATTAGACCTGGAAAAAAAACCAACTCAACACTTGCAGAAACAACCTTTGTTCCCTTAGGCTTACATCTCAAAGCAGTACATCTCAGAAAAATAGCTTCTCTAATATTTAAAAATTTTCAAATCCTTTGAACTGCAATAAGGTGTGACCTAGGAAGAAAAGAGTAACTGCCACTCCCTCCTATGTTCAATCACTGCCCATGTAGGTGTCTTTATGCTTGCAAGATGATTTTTCATTTCTAGTAAGTCTGATGATAATTCTTCAACCTTTTATATCCTCGTACTTAGGCTTTTGTATTCCTGTCTCTGTACTGTAACTGTTTTTCCTTTTTATTTTGCTACTTAACTGCTCATCTCTGCTCTCTCCCATCCTCCTGAAGAGTAGATGCCCTTGAATCTTTTCTCCCTAATTTTCTTTCTCCTCCCATCCCATTCTGTTTTGTCCTTCTCACAGAGGCTCTTATTCATTTATGTCTTCTCTCCTCCTCCCTACAACACAAGACACTGCCCTTTCACCACCTTATGTTTTGTCTTCCTCTGCTGTAGCCGGGAGAATGAGGTCAAAGTCTGGGCATGCAGAGCAGTGCTGGAGATCTCATGATCCTACCCTTGCACAAAATCCCTCTTCATATGAACAGTCTCATCAGCTCCTGCCTTCTCATATTTAAGTTATTTATGCTTATTATTTATTTATTTAAGTTAAAGATGTCCTTTCTAATTTGTGGACTTTTTTTCCTGACAACGAATTTACATGCTACAACATATTCACATACTATTAGAACAGAAGAGCAACTCACAGACGAGTAATCTGGCCAGGTCTCACAGAAAATACACAACAAGACTGCAGCCAGGAATTCAACCCCAATTAAAGACAGTTTCACGGTCTCACGTGAGTTTCCTCTGTCATGCTCGTAGCCCACCAGTCTGCACGCTGGATTAGTCGAGCTTTCTTTGTGTCGCCAATCCCACTTGTCAATCTTTCCATGGCTTTACCTGCAGGCTTCCTTGTGACAAAGGATGAAATTTATCTCATCTGATGTTAGAAATCTATTGATTACAAATATCTACACTTAAGTGGTCACTCAGGGTTTTCTTTATAGGATCTTCTCTTAATGCAGAGAAATAGATGGTTTTAGGGTACAATTCACTCGGCCTGTTTTCTGTACCCACATTAGGAGGGGATGAACTGCATCGCACAAAAGTCTAACTTTCTCCATTTATTTATTGTAATGGAAGCCTAGGTTTCACTGGTAGGTACTCAATACACGAGAGGTCTACGTTTAGGCAGGTGAATCCCACCTGGATTCCTCACTGATGCCTCACTGGGCGTTGCGGTCCGGCTGAACTTACCTCCCACAAGTCTGGAGCTGCCTGCAATGGGAAATCCTCATTACTTAAAGACATCCACTTCCAAAGCTCCAAATTTGATGGCACTTGTCTTCTCACCTCTCCAAGGACACATGCTAGCTGAAGCATGTACTATATACAACTTGTTTAGAAAGGTCCTGTAATCATACACTGCTTTAGTACAGCGGATGCCCGTGTTAACTCTGCTAGATCTTTCCACAGCCTTAAACAAATATTATTTAGAAATTGCTACCATATTTTTATATTTTTTTTTTATTCATTTCTGTCCGAGACAATGCATGAGCACTTCCATTTCCTTTCTAAGATCTTTCTTCCATCCTATTCCCTCATTTAACATGTCTGAGAAACCCTTTCAAAGATCACGAAGCAGTGGCTAATGAGACTCTGTACCATGTCACTTTCTACCTAAACAAGCATACTTTTTCTGGTGTCCATAAAACGTAGGAACACAGATGAAAGTTTAAGCTACTGACAGTTTAAATAAACACAATGCTGACTGGCAGATGAAACCATCCTGAGTAAGCAACAGCAATTATCTCAGCATCTTCAGCTGGCAAAGGATGTGTAAATAATGTCAAAGAGACCTGCCACTCAAGAGCCTCTCTGTATCTGCCTCTGCACCAATGCTGTGGTGACCACCTGTCCAAAGGCTGCCCAAAGATGACTTTATCTCCAAAGTTATTTCATCAGCTTGAGCCTGGGCTAACTATAAAGGCAGTCATAGAATCTAAAGTATGATTCTTTCAAGGAATCCAGGCATATGGAAAGTAAGAGAGCTAAGTCTCAGTTATCCTGTGGTTCCCCAAAAGTCTATGAAAGGAAAGAAGCACCTCCATGGGATGGCTCATCCCATTCTCAGACAGGCACCTTGACAAGGTCAGACAGCCTCTCTCTGTCCTAATTTCTCTGCCTTGACCTTAAAAGGAGGGAAGGTTGACTAGTTCAAACTTAGACCGACACTGAACTTTTAAATGTCTAAAGTGAAGTGAGATGAGCCCCACACCAAATGGCTGTGGTAGGAGAGGACCTGATTTACATAGAGTAGATTCATGCTGGTTGACAAAAGCAAAGTGAGATGCAAGCTGGTTTAATATCTTAGTTTTGGCACATGTGGAGCTTTACAGATGTTGTGGAAAGCCTGTAAGGAGCCCGCAGCCTGGCCAGCATGCAGGTTGCCTCTGTGGCTCATCATTCAGCACCCGGTCAGGAAGGCATGAGCCGAAGATCTCATATGCAGCATGGGACAGGTAGGACAGAACTCTCACCTCGACAATTCAGCAATGCAACAAATTGTCCCAATCACAGGGAAAGAAATATGAGAAGAAAATCCAGACCTAGCTCTGTACCACACTGGGAAAAAAAAATAAATCTAAAAAATAGTACAAACACACTATTTGAAATAATATCAGAAATCTCTAAAGCCTTGACTTTACATTAACCTTTCTAGAGCCAGTTCCAGAAGATACTCTTCTCACAATTTTTATTCAAAATACTAACGCTACTACTTATCCCAATGGAAAATATGAAATGGAACAAAAGATATTCATTCCTCATGTCATGTGGGCTAAATCCCAAGAACATTGTTGGGCAAAGTAATGAATGCTCCCTTGCTTTAAGCAAGTAGATGTATGTGCATCCAAACAAAAATACAATGTTTCCCCAAAGGTTCACTGAGGAATAAAGATAGCATTGATAACCATAGCAGTACTGAAGGTTTAGATTTCACTTAACTGCCCCGAATCTGTCTTGTTAGCTGTACCATAAATTCTATATTTCTACATTACAATGGAATATGAGTTCTATATTCCTACAAAAGCACAAAGCACGATATACTGGTGCTATACTGCTGGGGAGGGAAAAAACAAACAAACAAACAACAAAAACCCCAAAACTCCCAAGGAACTGGCTCAGAAAAAGCCTCCTTATACAGGGTTCCAGTGCTGAAGTTAAAAAGGATAAAGCTCTCCTAACTTGCTCACTCACATGGGAAAAAAAAAAAAAAAAAGAAAAAAAAAAAGACTTGAATGTAGAGTGCTAGATTCTAGAAATGGATAATCGGCTGAAAATTTTGTTTTTCTTTTCAAATGCCTTTCTTTCCCAGAAAGTTCAAAACTACAATTCTAGTTCTTCTACAGGACCAGAAACCAGATAGACAACAACCAAGATTTGTTATTAAAAATATACATATATCGTAAAAACTAAATTTGAGTTCTGACTTATGTTTTCTAAATCCCTTGCATTGATCATACTGCACATCTAAATGAGGTTTACCAGATGTGCAGGAGACAAAGCCAGAAATCTTCTAGTCAAGAGACAGAAACAAATCTTTCTTATCAACAAACCAAATTTTTAATCCAAAGAGAAAGGAATTTTACTACGTGTAAGACTGAGTAACATTTATTCACTGCTGAGAGGCAGACGGGACAGTAACAAACATCAGGTGCAGAAACTGCCCGCAGGGACGAGGAGGGGACTCGTGGGGACATGAAGGAAGACAAGGAGCATCTCCTCCGAGGAACACCTGAACTTGTTAAAACCCTCAGAAAGCCTACGGAAAACACCAGGCACGGCAAGTTAGTCCCACCGCTGTCAGAACCACCAAATAGAGGCATTTCAAAGTAAAGCTTTAAGCTTCTTCATTATTTGTCGTGTCCTGTGGTTGCAAGTTGTTGCAGCTTGCAGCAGAGGTAGGACGTGTGGTACACCTCTTGCTGAGCCGCTCCTTCCGCTCCAGTTTTCATTCACTTAAAGCAGTGACTCAGCAGCCAAGGATGCTCATGGAAAAAGAACGTGAACCAAATCCACCAGATTTCAAATATCTTAGTAAGGCTGAAGCAACATTGTAAAATGTGATTTTTTTCCTCTGAATCCCTGTGAGGTATCAACTTCAGTATATGACAGTCATTTAAAAAAACATATGTAATTATATCTGTAGTGACAGAGAAGTTTCCCAGTTGCAGAGAAGGAGCCTCGTGACTAAAACTTAATGGCTTAGTTAGACAGACATGAAAGTAGCCTGGATCTGCTTCCTAGCAGGGGGTTCATCTTGAGGAAACAAGCTAATAGAAAAATAAATGGAAATGGAGATGCTTGCTGGCAAGAAGAAACCTAGAAAGCAGCAATGCTAAAAAAAAAGATGGTGCAAAGAAGATAAAGCTGAACAAAAAATCCCTGAATATTGTGTGACATAAAAGCAATAAAGCAACAACACTCGGGATTATTTTCCCAGAACCTGCCAAATCATATTAGAAACCTGCATCAAGCCTGCAAAATCAATCAGACAGAAGTTTAAAAATACCAGAATTAAGGTTATCTCTTAATTTTATCCTCTCCTTCCACATAAGACCCGAGGCCTTATGCAGTGCGTGCTATCCAAATCCCATACCGAACAAAAATGAGATTTTCTTCTTAGTGTCCCCATGGCTATCACCCTTAGTATTTCAGTGCTCCACAAAATTTCCATTTAAAATCACAAAACCTCTGAGAAAGGAATTGCTATTTCAGGTAATATTGTCCTTAGCTTAAAAAAAGGAATTTCAGAGACTACCACAGCACGTAACTGCCATACATCCATGTGCCTGAGCGCTCCCACTAAAAATCAGACACTTTGAGAGGGCAAGAGTGACCCGCACCTTTCCTGGCCCTCGGGGAACTCAATGGCAGAAGGGATCCAACCTCTGGGGCAGCACTGAGAGGGTACGGCCAGATCGCTGCCTGAAAGCAGTCTTGGGGTCACATCCTGCCCCCCCCCAGCTGGGAGGCCCTGGCTGGCGGATGTCTGCACCACACGGGGCTGGTCCCTCCGTAGCAAACCTTGGAAAGAGTTGGCTGTCGGGGCAGTAACGCACAAGTTGAGCAGAGAGTCAGAGGTTCAACATCCAAGCTTGCTCCATGACTCTTATTCAGCAGTATGCAAATGGACAAAAAGTAAAAGGTCTTTCTTTCTTTTGCCTCTTTGATTACACATCTGCAGGAAATGAACACCTTCCTAATTCATTCCCAAAGCACCATTAAAGTCTTTGATGAAAAATTAACAGCTTTTGGGGAAAAAAAGTATTTATTTCTGGTATCACCTGCACAAATGCACAGAACAGAAGTCACAGGCAATCTTCATTTTAACATTTCCTTCTCTCCCTGAGTACTCAAGCATGCAGTCTTAATATTCTTTCAAAAGCTTAAAAAATCTTTAGGAAAAATAGTCATATAAGCAGTTATATTATCCCTTACCTGTCTTATTAGTAGGCGTCTAAGTAACACTTCTCCTGTTTGTACTAATAGGATATTCATCAGCAGTGAGTGCTCCTTCTACCAGACAAGCAATTCAACAGCAATGCTTGATGTGATGCTGTGATTAAAAAATTACCAGCGCTACCTTTTCATGAGTAGATGAAAGATGCGGAAGAGAGGTAAGGAGCTGATTTACTGCTGTGTTTTGCACTGACGACACCAATACTAAAAGACCTTTTTCTGTGTATTGTTCTGCTGTCAGTATATTAAAAAGGTAACAAAAAACCTACCTGAAAGCAGAAGAAAGTCTCTTAAAATGAGAGACTCAAAGAATTTGATTTCTTTGGTTTATCAAAACAAAGCTGGGTACTGACTTGCCTGCTTCATGATGACCAAATGCCAGGTACTGAGAAGATCTTTGATCTAACACAGAAAAGGCTTCACAGAAATACTAGCTACAATTCAACAGAGGACAGATCCAAATTAAAGTAAGGAATATATATGGAACAGTTGCAACAAACTACCAAGAGAACTAATGCATTTTCTGCCTCTTCATGTCTTCAAACCAAAAATATATGCCCTCCTTAAAAATATGCTTGGGAAACATCCGAATTTTTTTTCTCCCAACTTAAAAGAAAGCATCAGGGGGAAATACATGAATGGTGAAGACTAGATGACATTAATTACCACTGTTTCTGGCCTTGAAGCTATTCCTTAGCCTTTCTGTGAACGAGAAGTAGTTTCAGCTGTTGACAGCAGAGGAATAACGAGGTCCAAGAATTTTGACCTCTGCTCCAGATTTTGGTGAGAAGTAATCTCTAATCCTTCTGTCTTTGCCTCTGCACCCGTCCTCCTGACAGCCTCTCTCCCTCCCTGCCCCTACTCTCCCACACCATCCTCCTCCTCTCCGCACAGTTTCACTTTCTCTTCTAGCATCCCTCCCTTCCTCTATAGCGGGAGGTGGTGGAGGGCAGAGAATGAAGGGCCAGCTTTTTGCTTTCAGTTCTTCCATCATAAATAAAAACCTTAAACTTAAAAAGAGTTGAAAAGGGAAACTGGAAGGCAAACTCTCCCAGATGTGCATTTCTGGTTGCCAGGGAGGACGCAGGCACAGCCAGCGCTGGGTAGGCGCGAGCTCCACGGCACTCGTCTGATTGCATGGCTTGCTTTGCAGCGTGTCACAGACTCACAGATTGGTGGGGGTTGGAAGGCACCTCTGGAGATCACCTAGTCCAACCCCCCTGCTAGAGCAGGATCACCCAGAGCAGGTTGCCCAGGATGGCGTCCAGGCGGGTTTTGAACGTCTCCAGAGAAGGGGACTGCACAACCTCTCTGGGCAGCCTGTTCCAGTGCTCGGTCACCCTCACAGTAAAGAAGTTTTTCCTCATATTCAGGTGGAACTTCCTGTGTTCCGGTTTGTGCCTGTTGCCCCTTGTCCTGTCGCTGGGCTCCACTGAAAAGAGTCTGGCCCCTTCCTCTTGATACCCGCCCTTTAGATATTTGTAAGCGTTGATGAGATCCCCTCTCAGTTTTCTCCAGGCTCCTCGATTCTGCAGCGTAATGCACTGGAAGGGAGAGGGAGGATGGGGATGTTTGACAGCTCACTGCCCCCCACCTCCTTGGCAAATCCTCTCTGCATGTGATTTTCACACTCACGCCACGCGTACAAAGTGCAGGCTCACCGATTGCGGCCGTTTCGCCGGGCTACTATAGACTGTATAGGAGGCTCTGCGGAGCTGTACCTGTGCACCCATGCCGTCGCCTGGCAAGCGTCAACGCACGCACTTAGCAGAGGTAAAATGGCATCGTTTCCCTGAACCTCACCATTGGGAACATCGGGTTTTTTTTTTTAAAAAAAAAAGCAGCCAACGGAGGAAGACAACAGGGAATTTCAGGCCCAGCAGAGCAATCCTGGTGGGGCCACTGACGGAGCGCACCGCTGCCGGCTCGACACGGATAGTCATGAATGACGTGAACGCTCACAACCTATATATCATGAGCGACACGATCGCTATCACCTCCACATCGCAGCTCCCCCCGGCCGGGCTGGGGCCAGGCCGGCAGCCGGGCACTCCGCAGAAGGCTCGGGCGCAGCTCGGGCAGAACAGGCCGGGCCGGGGCGGGCCGAGCCGGCGGCAGCAGCAGCAGCTCCCCGCCCCCGCCGGAAAAAGGAAGAAAATATGTTTGCCGAAACCCGGGATCGAACCAGGGACCTTTAGATCTTCAGTCTAACGCTCTCCCAACTGAGCTATTTCGGCTCCTGTGTAAGGCCTCCCCCAGTGATAGCAGTGGCCTGTTCCTCTCCACCCCGCACCTGGCCGGCAACTGCTTGTGGTGATTTACATAAAACTGATGTTTATTTGTATGACGTTGCTGGTCACCGTGAATACCGCAAATGAACTGATGACGGGTCTTTGGAAATAAAATTGTGCCTTAAGGCAAAGACAAATGCAGCAATAACACAAAACTATATGTATACGTCTATGCACAATACATAACCTACATGAATTTAGTATCAGGATAAAGGTGCTTTGGCTGTGGCTCCCTGGAGTATTTGGGGGTAACAGAAACTAGAATAGTCTATGGGATTCAGGAGTGTTAAAGGGGCAGGTTTTTTGCTTCATTTTTCAGGGATTTTATTTTGAGGTCTGACAAATTTTGTATAGAGCTGTTGTACCACAGACAGACATGAAAAGAAAGGGCACCTCCGTCCTCATTTTTCCATGGTCTTGCTCAGACATGAACCTTCCACCGGAGAAGGTCCATGTGCCTGCATAAATCACAAATCCTAGTTAAGCACAGTTATAAGAAAAAGTAGTTTATTCTCACATGGCAAATTAGACATTTATTTCAACAGGCAACTGTTATCACACTCCTGTGGCTATAGGTCAAAGGCAGAGCACGCACCCGAGAGCACACGTGGCACTGGTGCTGGACACTCACGTCTCAACTTTGTGTTAATTTGCACATCCCACGGCTCTTGAAAAAGCTACCTGCAAGAGCATCCCTATTCAGGCTCCCTGCGTGGGGAGAAATGCTGCTTTGCACAATTATCCACTGCTGCTCCCTCCTATTAGTTAAAAATAATAATAAAAAAAAAAGCTAAACCATCACGCTTTCTTCCACAGTAACAGAGGAGTTCAACAAATCCCTCCTTTTTCAAGTGTGAAAGCAGCAGCCTTTTCCCAAAGCAACCCTGTGAATATTGGGTGACACACCCCCTCATGTTTCCCTTTACTTTCAGAGTATATTTTTCCCCTCAAGTTGTCCCACTTTTGGAAAGACTTTTGTGACCAACCATTGTTCTTCAGGAGCTGACATATTTTCAGAAGTCAAAATGCTGAGGACTAGACCGGCAGTTTAGTGACTGAAAACAAAAACTCTTTAACAAAAAATTTCAGTTAGGGAAAGGTTAAAAAAAAAAAAAAAAACCCACAACACAGCATTGTACTAAAGAGATGTGCTAACAACATACTGATACAAAATCTCATATCCTCATGATTTTCCATTGCCACTGGCAATGATTGTTTTGCTGAGAAGTGATGAACGTAGTCACTTAATGAGCATGTCTCCTACTGAGACAACCAACAGAATCTTGTGATCCTCGGTGCAGATAAACTCCAAATGTGTGATGACATGTGTAGAAATCAAAACACTATTGACTTTAGATTTTTCATGCATTACCACAAAAATCAGAGCTACTATGGGCAGATGGGCAATTCTATTTTTTAATATTTTTAAAAACCTTTGTTTTGCCAGGTAAAATGGCAATGGAAATAAAAACTAAAGGTAATGCAAGACAAAATGAAACAAAAAAAAAAGGAAGATTCAGTCTCAGACATAGTATATTTAATAAAACAGCCACTTTCCCCCGAAAAAACATCGAGGTTTTTGTATGTTCCTCTTACTGAAAAATAGAAACATATTAGCATTCAATAGCTACTTAAAGCGCATAAGAACACAGTTTTAGCATAACAGAGCATTCCGATTCCAGCCAAAGCTATTCACAACTTTCTTCTAGTGGGAAACCAAATTTGTGCTATTTTGTACCCCTCCAGAATAGGGATTGGAGTAAAGAATGAAACAAACAAAACGAAACCAAAAACCAAACCATCCAAAACTGCAGAACTGACAGCTATCCCCAAACGATTTCCCAAGTGTGAGCGTCTCATCCACGATGGGAGCTGGATAGAAGCCCTGCGCCAAAGGCCAGCCCTATCTCCTTTAGAAAGCTTTAGCAATTTAAACGGCGTGCACTTTTACTCCATTTATTCTCTTTTTGGTGTAACCTCACTTTGTTCTGTGGCACAAACCCTCAGAAGAGTAGACCGAAAGATTGCAGTGTTCACGGTATTTTACATCACTACCTTTGCCTTCTGCAGAAATGAGTCTTCGCATCTTCCAAGTAAAACCAGTGACATATAAAACTTAAAAGCATTACACTTCTCCACATTAACAATTTGCTAGTTGATTCTTTCTACTTTTCTTCCTACAGAAGCCAGAAGGTTAATGGCAAAATAATGTGTTTTCTTTAACAGTAAAAACACTTCTCCCTGTGAAAGCAATGCTCCTACCAGAGCACTCGCCTGTTAAGGCAACCTGATCTACAGCATCAAAGTAGCTCAAAGCAAAAGCCTCCCAGATTAGTTTTTTTAATATATATTTCTATATTTTTAAAGTGTGCATGTGTATATCTTTATATATATAAGAAGTAGGAACACAGAGCAAAAAAATCTCAAAACAGAAGGATTAAATGTTAAAAAACATTTGAACTAGAACAGTTTCCACTAAAAATTAATAGAAGCTTTTGAAAAATCACCTCCCAGTAATATCACTTCTTTGGACAGCCATATAAATTTCAAAGCTCTCATCTTCAGCATCTAAGCACTCCAAACAACTTTCAAAAGATCTATTCAAAGAAACCAATCATGCACCCCCGATTTCTTCTGTGCATTTCTGATTTGGTAACACTATCACAAGTTAATTGATTTTTAAATGTTTCAAAGATATTGTACCTATCTGTAAGGTTAAAAATAGTAACAATCATCTCTATTCCTAAAATTAGACACATCACATAACCAATACTCCAGCACAAGCAGATGTGAAAGAACACGCTCTTTCACGCAGCTCACCCAGTGCAGCTGCCACACTAAGCATAAATACAGCTAAAGCAGATCTTTGCAATACTTCAGCCATTTCTGGTTTTGGCTTTTGTAAAATACAAAACAGTAAGGTGGATAAGTAACACATACTGTAAGGAAACTGTATCTCAAGAAAATATAAAAATTAAGAAAAATATTTGAATGTTACCTGCAGTGTGTTTAATAAAAAAATTTAAGCAATTCATCAGTAGAAGCTTAACCTTAAACATCTGGCAAGCCCAATATTCTAACAGACTAGCACGTTAAGTCCTGCAACTTTTGTCCTTCCCAAATGGAGGTTTTGACCACTAAATCAAGCATCAGAAACCTCCAGAAATACAAGTGCAATGCAATTCTAGTACAGTATTATTATCCCACTTTGTCACAGAAAACTCACCTTCAATAACATGTTCCCAGACTTTTGAATGCACACTTGGTGCTAAGTTAAGCCTAGAAGCTTATTGTTTAGCCTCCTTTTAAGATGATTCTTACCAACCAAAAGTAGCGTTTTTATCAAGAGCACCATGCAACACACAAGAGGCACGATGACATTGGGAGCACCGTGGGCCTAACTACCTGTAGCTATCCGGGTCAGAACTACTACATTTTTAGTGTTCGTTTACTACCCAAACTCTAACAGGGGCAAACCTAAAGCAAATGCCCCAAGCTCCATTCTTCCTGCACCTAGGGCGATGATAAAAGGACTTCTGCACATGCGCGTGTTTTGAGAGTTAACTCCTAATTTCTGAGAGATGTGAGGAGTTGCATCAGTTGCCAAGTACACCGCAGCATCCCAGCCCGAGCTTCTGCAGCTCTACCCAGGGGCAACAGGAGGGTCTGGGACTGTGTCAAGTACAGAAGCTTAAGTGATAAAACGAAGAAGAGTTTTCCCTTCTATGTCTGCCACCTCAAAGCGAAAAAAGCGAAGATAGTTCTTCCTGTATCCTGAAAAAACTGGCAAATATAAAAACCCACCACCTAATTAAGTAAACATGTTGAAAAAGACAAACCAGTTACATCATAACTTTTATTACTAAATCAAACTTTGAAAAAGATTCATCAACATATTTCTAAAACTGAAGCTTCCTCCCAAACTTTACATTAAAACTCAAATATTGTTTCATCTTTAAAATGTTTGTCACAAAAAACAAAAAAAAAAAAAAAGAGTGAAACACTGCATTGAATAAGGTGTGCCAACTCACAATTCACAGGAAAAGAAGTCTTTAAAATTTATCTCCATAAATAGCCTTCATATCACAGGAAATAACATCATTGGAATGTTAACTGTGTTACAGCATTTCAAGGTCATTACCATTACAGTTAAGAAAAGGAAGTTAACATGTAAGAGACAGTAATACAGTAAAAAGATGACATCTAAAACAGAGCAAAGTTTAAGAAAATGCTTCTGGAAATCTCAGCAGGAACACTCGCTACTTCTTGGCACCTTTCCCCTCTCCCACTCTTAAAAAAGGGCATTTAAATTTATAGAGTAGGTAACAGTGTAATGAGTCACCTACAGAAGGTAATACTGCACCAACAGAGAAAAGGACTGAACCATATGCGTGCTGTATATAGCTTTTATCAACTGATTTATACTCTCCAGGTAATACAGCATTTTCCCCTTGATTAAAAATAAAATACAACTCTTTAAACTGACAAAAATAATATATTACACTGTAAAAAACAGACTAATACAGATGAACGACTCAAGAAGTAAAACAAATTTCATTGCAAGTTCCAAAAGCTGTAACCGCAATTAATTATTCCAAATTAATAAGGCAGATTTGACATGAGTTACACTAATTTATAGCATTATAAATATTTTTCACCCTGTACAGTTCTCTATAATCAATACCTACTGAGAATATAATATTGCACCAAAAGCTGAAATTAACAGGTTCAACTTATAAAGTGCTGAAACCCTTCCAAAGTTGTGCTGTACTGTAGTTCTGTATTCATCATGGTTCATGTATCTTGAACACATTAAGAGTTCAGTGTGGCCACTTGATTGCAGGCTTTGAAGACACGTACGAGGTAGAATAAGCTCCTTTAGGTTCTCCATCACCCTATGGACCACTGAGCTGTGCAAATGGCTCTGTCACAGGAAAGGGCTCCAAAGCTTTCTCTGAGTTTTTCCAGTTGTGAAAGTTTTCTTTGTACCATTCAACTAGTAAGAAGAGAATGTTGATGAGTCAAGTTGACCAGAGATAACAGGGAAATTCAAATATTCTACAGATACCATATGACTAACAACATGCTTATAGTTCATCCTGCAAAACTTTAACTTATACTATCAAAAAAAAACCCTAGTTTAGATTTTACAGATTCTTTATGCAAGATTTAGCATTAAAAAGTAATTAATTCTAGTACCTGATGTTACTTTATTGTGATTAACTCTTTTTTTTTTAAACAGGCAAATTCACTACCAAAAAAGCAGACAATTTGCTGTAAAATTAAACTGTTAAATTCATTCCCTTTAGCTTCTCATTAACTAACCTACATACCCATTTTCCCCCCTTTCCTTCCTCCCATTACTTCTAAATCAATTACTGTAAAAGGCATCAGTCCTACTTGTTTTCTTTATTCCTTCTTTCCAAGGCACTTTTGGTCTCCATCCCAAGCTGTGCATTTTTTCTGAACTCATAGGGTACCTCAGATCATTGGTAGGTCTGGTGAAGTATAAAATGCACATGGAAAACAATTTGATTAGATTTTCTCATTAATTAGATATGCAGTACACTCACATTGTCTTCAAACTAACATTAAGCTTCAATTTTGAAAACTCCCATCAACAGGAACAGATTATATTGCCTTCAAAAAATACACAGCAGTTGAGTGCAGCTACAACAATACAGTTCAGTTTGTACAGTCAATTACTTGGAATTGACTAGAATAAATATGAATTAATATCTTATTGGCACAAAAATGAATGCAAAACTCAAATCACTGCCAATGCAACTGTGCAATCAGTGCATTTATAGAATTTATAAAATGGTTTGGGCTGGAAGATCATCTTAAAGATGATATTCTTAAAGATCATCTAGTTCCAACCACCCTGCCACAGGCAGGGACACCCTCCACTAGACCACATTGCCCAAAGCCCCATCCAGCCTGGCCTTGAACACTTCCAGGGAGGGGGCATCCACAACCTCTCTGGGCAACCTGTTCCAGTGCCTCACCACTCTCACAGTAAAGAATTTCTTTCTAACCTCTAATCTAAATCGACGCTCCTTCAGCTTAAACCCATTACCCCTTGTCCTGTCACCATACTCCCCAATAAACAGTCCCTCACCAGCTTTCCTGTAGGCCCCTTCAGGTACTGGAAGGCTGCTATAAGGTCTCCCTGGAGCCTTCTCTTCTCCAGGCTGAACAACCCCAACTCTCTCAGCCTGTCTTCGCAGGACAGGTGCTCCAGCCCTCTGATCAGCTTCATGGCCCTCCTCTGGACTCGCTCCAACAGCTCCATGTCTCTCCTGTACTGGGGCCCCCAGAGCTGGATGCAGTACTCCAGGTGGGGTCTCACAACAACGGAGTAGAGGGGCAGGATCACCTCCCTCGACCTGCTGGTCACACCTCTTTTGATGCAGCCCAGGACACGGTTGGCTTTCTGGGCTGCAAGCGCACACTGCCGGCTCGTGTTGAGGTTCTCATCAATCAATACCCCCAAGTCCTTCTCCTCGGGGCTGCTCTCAATCCATTCCTCACCCAGCCTATAGCTGTGCTTGGGATTGCGCTGACCCACGTGCAGGACCTTGCACTTGGCCTTGTTGAACTTCATGCAGTTTGCACAGACCCACCTCTCCAGCCTGTCAAGGTCCCTCTAGACGGCATCCCTTCCCTCCAGCGTGTCAACCCCACCACACAGCTTTGCAACTGTTTAGACAGTCACTACGCAAGCTAGTGTTTTCCAATATCAGCATTCACATTTTTCATCCTGAAAGGCCACAAATTTTCATTCACATACTTCAGATCCAAAATACATAGACTCCCAAAGCATTGCCACTAGAGGGCTTCATTAGCTACACAAACTTAGTAATATTGAATATGTAGAATATCAGGCTGCAAGTTTCAACACAGAAAGAGATTCCCTACGTTTAAACACAGCACAAATTTTCAACCCCACAATCTGGCAGTTAGGTAGCCTAGTCTAGCAGTCCTGCATTATCGGCACTAGCATACTGAATAGTTAAGCTACATGTGCAGACAGAAACCAGCTACTTATCACCATTACTAAACCATGCTAATCTCAAGCAGAAGCAGAACTAATTTTTCCATGGAAAGTAACCCCCACAACCTTTAAGTCGCTCATTACAGAATTAAATAATCATTATGTAGGTATCCTAAGAATCTTTTATAAGGCCTCAACATTCTTTGAAATATGTATTCCTAACAGGCTTGTTTTCCCAAGCCCATTTATGTTTAAACACTAGTGGACATGGCCCAATACACATGAAGAAACATCTCAGTCTGAATTACACCAAGACCTAGTGAACACTCACATCACGTGAGCCAAAGGCAATTTGTTCAAAGTCCTGCCATACACTCAGATAGGATTCTGAAGAACACTTCCTTTTAAAAACAAAAATTAGTACATTCAAAGACACTTCAGTTGCCATGATAACAATCCAAATGTGAACAGAAAGTGAGAATTCTAAAGGCCATAATAATACTTAACTGCTATCAGCAGATACGTCATTTCTAATCACTCTGGAGAAAGAGAGTGATATCTAAAGTAAGCAGAGACTCATTGTTGCTGCAGAAAAGAAACGGAGATAAAAGAACAGAGCCAAACCAAGCCTGAAATTAAGGACGGAAACACACAGCAAAAGTGTATTTATAAAAAGCTATCCATTTTTGCCGCTACCCTAACTTTGGCACCTCAAGAGTTTTACATCTACTTTTGAGATTGCAGTTTCAGCTTAAGATAGGAATTTAAAATTAAGGACACTCTGCGAGTGCGTATTTCTGCCTGTGGAGAGTGGGTCATACCTATAAAGCACATCCAAGTCTGAACATTTTGGCACTAACATCTAAAGCCAAATGAGAGACGATGGGATTCATCTCACTCAAGTGATGTTGAATACAAAGTACTGAATAAACTATCTAAACGACCCTTAAGAGAAGACTTAGCCACTCTGTAAAACTTGTCCTTTTCCCAGAGCAGACTTCAGCAGTGAGAAGTCTGAAGAAAGTTTGGAGACAGACAAATGAGCACTATACACTCCCCTTCAAGACATATACTCTGACCTAATGATCCAAGTAGTAAATAGAAATCTTGGTTTTCTATACAGCGTTCTGTACAGATCAGAGATGTCAAATCCACTAGCAAAAAAAAAAAAAAATTTAAGAAACCAAACCAGCTCTTACTCCCTCAAAAGTTTTCTCTCCTGCAGAGCAGAAACACTTTCAGAAAAAACTATTTCCCAAGAGACCCAGAAGCCTTCAGGATAAAGCTATCCTGCATGTCCTTTGCTATTTTCTTACCTGTCTTTGACATAATCCATCCAGTGCTCCATTTCGGATTCCGAACTGGTCTTCTTTATCTGTCAGGAAAAGAAACAAAAATTACCCCCACAAATCTTGCATTGTCTTAACATACATTAAAAAATAGATTTTTAACAAGATTTAAGTCTGTTTAAAAAAAAAAAAAAAACCACAAAACCAAAAAAAACACCACAAACTACCAGAAATGGTCTTTTGTGTAAATTGAGTTTTCAAACTACTGAAATTCTCAAAGCTACCTAGAATGATTCCAATACTTCTCCTTCATCCGAGCACTAACTATTCATAATCAAATTGTTAGATTTTAACAGTGTGACATTCTCAGATCAAAACTGAGCCAACCAGCATGAAAAAACCCTACCAAGTGGCATTTAATCATTATGCCAATTACATCCCAGTCAGGATAACTGATGCAGCAGTGCAACGCATGATAGCCTGTACTGCAAACTTGCACAGTACAGCTGCCACAGGAAGTGTAGCACATTGTTCTGCTACAACTATCTAAGACCCACCACAAGCCTAAGCTCCCTCAGAGCTACAAAAGGTTTATAGTAAAATTGTTCATATGTGCAATGACTGGTAAAGACAAACATCATAACTGTGTACTCACTAAATGGATTAACTCCTTAGCAAGCTGGGTAATAGACATCTCAAAGTTAGTCCCAATGTTATAAATTTCACCTGGCTTCCCCTCCTTGAGGACAGTAAGAAATGCTTCTACCACATCAGTTGCATAAAGGAAATTCCTTCTTTGAAGTCCAGAACCATGAATACAGCTTAAAACCAAGAAAAGGCAAGAAATTTTTGTTAATCCTTACATAGAAGCATTCAACTTATTAGACTGTGGTTTAAGCAGTGTTGCTGTTAACTATTACCTGAAGGTACTTTAAGTAGGTGACATGCAAATAATTCTTTAGTTTTGAAAGAAATCCTATTGTTAAAATAAGCAATTCATAACTTCTATGAAATTATCATTTTACGAGCTATACCATGTATTTGTAACTGTAATTAAAGTTTTATAGCACAAATACCACAAACAAAAAAGCATATTACATACCATTTTCTGTTCTGTTGCAACAAAGATATGAACTTTGGAATAACCTAAGGAATTGAACAACAACAAGAAAAATTACTCTGCTATTTTAGAAGCTGTTATTCTGCAAAAAACATGGAGCTTCACCAGTAAGTACCATTAAGAATTTTAATAAGATCCTTTAAATACTTTTAAGTTTTCTTAAGTCAAATCAAAGAATGTATCAAGCCTAGAAACTGCAAGGATTTAGTCTGGGGGTTTTTTTAACCTCAGTTGTGTTACAAAGGTTATCTTTCTGGTCGACTATTACAAATCAGTAGTTACCAATGTACAAAAGAAAGCGGTTCCATTACTTTTTGCACACAGAAGCACACTAGAGCCTATCTAGGGATGACTATTGCAAACATTTTAGAACATGGTTTAAACATCCAGCAAGCTGCAGTAAATCTACAGTCAAAAAGTAAGAGTCATTAAAATAATTAAATTCAGAAGAGAACCAATAGAGAATTTGAAGATAAGTGAACATAGATCAAGCGAAAGCCACTAGCTTGCAGCATAAAGATTTACAACATTATGTTCAGCTACAAACTTAGATCCATTTACAGTGTCGCAGAAACTCCAAACAGTTGCCTCTGCTATTAAAGGTTTTAAACTGAACCCGTTAGAAAACAAAATTAAAATATTTGGAATAGCTAAGTTACTATTCTCATCATAGGGGCAGACATACTATGTGAAACTAAAGATTCATCTAGCCTAATATTGTATTCTTAGCAGTAACTAAAATACTTGAGGAAGAATATATAAAAGCTGAAAGCAAGTAAATAGTGATGCACTTCCTGAATATACTCCTAACATCGTGCAACCTGTAGTCAGACATTTCCCAAGTCACAGATCAGTGAAAAACGTATTTTCAAAACCACTGCTTATCCACTTGCAATAATGTAGGGTTGTTTTTTTTAAAAAAAAAAAAAAAACCAAACACAACACATATAAAGTATTCAAATTAAAAACTATCTCACTGGAACTGCAAAACATACCTACGTTTCACACAAGCTCCGAACTCCAAAGAGCACATATGATTATTGCTATCATTCCATCAGTGTATTTCCATTCACTAGCATAGCAGATCTTGGTGCTGCCTACAAAGGCAACTCCCTCTCACTAATAACCATTTTAAATAGTTACTCCACAAGGTGTGTATGGGCACACACAGAGAACAAGTCGCTTTGTGCTACTTCTCACCATATATCTGATTGCTACAGCTTCATCTTACTTATTTTCTGTACAGGTTGGAACACCTCTTTCTATACCAGACATACTACTCTCTCGCAATTTACTTTTTGAAATGTTTACCTTCGCTACTAAACATTCCTAATTACAGCACATGACATGTGAGTTAATGTAATATGTAGGGGAACCCTGCCAGACACAGGGCAGTTAAATATCTTCCGAAAAGCAGAAAAATTACAACACAAAGTCATGATAGTAAGATTCATGTAGATATCTAGAAATCTAATCCATGCTTTACTGCCAACCAAAACACACAAGACATGTTAGCATGAGATCAAAATATATAATCACAGGGAAGCATGGACAAATATACTTGCAAGACAGTGGTTTTTTTTTCAAAAGTCAGTCCATTCTTATGAGAAAAAACTAACACCACTGCAACCCTAAATTATGGTATACTGAAGCTCAGGGTAAAGCATAGGTTTAACTTACTTTTTCTGGATACTGGTGTGGTCCATAAACATTACTGCTCCGTGTGATAACAACTGGAAACTTAAGAGTATTAAACATGCATGTAATTACATAAGAAAATATATACCAGTAGAAATCTGTAGGCTTCTTGCTGATCAATAGACTGACACACCCACAATGCTTATTCAAAAATCTGCAAGCCCTTACAAACATTAATGAATTAAGCTATCCATACTTTTGTCAACTACGCAAGGACCTCCAGCCTTCTCAGTCTGTTAGAAGCACCACAAGTGACAAATGTTTATGATCTCTCAGGCTTGCTATGGAACCATGATAGGACATTACATACATGTATCTGGTTGACTGAAGAATGGCTTACTACTACTTATGCCAAGAACATGTTTCACGGTCATTAACAGCTTATTCAAGTCAACTTTATGTCAAAAACAACAAAAGACTAAAGTATTCAAAATATCAAATATTTTTGCTTAAACAAATCTGAATAATGGGGGGGGTTTCTTTTTCCTTGCTTTCACTATAAGCCTAGTCCCAGTAAGATTGGAACTTCACATATTCTACTTCTGTATAAACGATTTCCTTCAAGCTTAATACTGGGGTTTTTTTAAATTGCTAAAGTTCTCTTTGACCATTTTATCAAAGAACATTTTTAGACATTACAGTTCAGATTTCAAAATAAACCCTGACATGTGACCTCTCCCCACTGTCATAGAATCATAGAATGGTTTGGAAGGGACCTCAAAGATCATCTAGTTCCAACCCCTCTGCCATGGGCAGGGACACCCTCCACTAGACCATGTTGCCCAAAGCCCCATCCAACCTGGCCTTGAACACTTCCAGGGAGGGGGCATCCACAACCCCTCTGGGCAACCTGTTCCAGTGCCTCACCACTCTCACAGTCAAGAATTTCTTTCTAACATCTAATCTAAATTGACCCTCCTTCAGCTTAAACCCATTCCCCCTTGTCCTGTCACTACACTCCCTGATAAACAGTCCCTCTCCAGCTTTCCTGTAGGCCCCTTCAGGTACTGGAAGGCTGCAATTAGATCTCCCCAGAGCCTTCTCTTCTCCAGGCTGAACAATCCCAACTCTCTCAGCCTGTCCTCACAGGAGAGGTGCTCCAGCCCTCTGATCAGCTTCATGGCCCTCCTCTGGACTTGCTCCAACAGCTCAATGTCTCTCTTGTACTGGGGTCCCCAGAGCTGGATGCAGTACTCCAGGTGGGGTCTCACAAGAGCAGAGTAGAGGGGCAGGATCACCTCCCTCGACCTGCTGGTCACACCTCTTTTGATGCAGCCCAGGACACGGTTGGCTTTCTGGGCTGCAAGCACACACTGCTGGCTCATGTTGAGGTTCTTGTCCACCAGCACCCCCAAGTCCTTCTCCTCGGGGCTGTTCTCAATCCATTCCTCACCCAGCCTATAGTTGTGCTTGGGATTGCCCCCACCCACGTGCAGGACCTTGCACTTGGCCTTGTTGAACTTCATGAGGTTCACACAGGGCCACCTCTCCAGCCTGTCAAGGTCCCTCTGGATGGCATCCCTTCCCTCCAGCATGTCAACCCCACCACACAGCTTGGTGTCATCAGCAAACTTGCTGAGGGTGCACTCAATCCCGCAGTCCATGTCACCAACAAAGATGTTAAACAGTGCCGGTCCCAGTACTGACCCCTGAGGAACACTGTCTTGCAGTGTATGTCCACCAATAAGTGGTGGACATCCTCTGACACATCCAAATACAAGACTAGCAATCAAAAAAGAGGTGGCACTGTGTGGACTAGTACTGATTTTTTTCTTTTTTAATACATAGTACAGGCTTAACACTTAAGTACAGGCTTCAGAGTCTTGAAGCCTGTGCATCAACTTACTTGGTACCTTTCCCAGTAAGACTGAACAAAACACTCTGCAGCTGCTTTAGAGGAGGCATAGGGATTTGTTGGACGTTTTGGTGAAGATTCATCAAATTCCTAAAATGAAAAAAGAGTTGCATTACTCAATTTCTTTTGCCCAGATTAAGACTTAAAGTTACAAAAGCTGCACTTGCAACCAAAGTAAAAATCCTTACATATGCAAGCACAACAGTCTGAGAAAGTCACTCTTCCACTTACAGCAGAAGGCCGATTACAAAAGACAGTCTATTTATCAAACACAGGAGGCAGCCAGAATACCAGCAGTAATATTTTTACACTTCTATCAGAGTACCTCACAGTAACAGGTCTGTAGGTTTTTATCTTGTAAAATAATCACTGTTGTCACAGGGAGGTTCAGTCCTTTTCAGGCTCATATTGCCTCAGAGCACCACAGCTAGCAAATCAGTCGTTCAGTCCTAAATAAAAGGAGTCCATTCTCCCTTTTCTATAAACTTTATTTCTATAAGAAAAGTAGAATTTCAGCCGAAAGCCCTCCAAAGTAGCAATTCTGACCTGTTCCAGAACAGGTAGTTTCACGGCTACCCTGGCATTTCTATCTACTTCTCACTTGGAAAAAAAGAAAAGATACAGTAATGAACCAAAGACGGGAGGGATTCTACACTGCCTGAGGTGCAATTCATAACAATCACCTTAACACATGATCAAAAGACTTACTGTTCTTGTCTGACCTTTGCCTCTGAAATTAATTAACCCTGATTTACTTTTTCACCTTCCTGTCCCCCCCAAAAAACCCACTCTCTTCAAGAACTTCTACTATGATTCACAAAGACAAAAAAAGAAAGAAAAAAGATTAAACGAAAGTGCTCTTTTCAAGATCCAGAGGCAGAGAAAGTTCATTTCAAGTTGTCTCAGCCAAACCATTGGTCTACATGCAGGAAAACAACATCCCTGGATACCATAAAAGTCTACAGGTTGAAATTGTATTGAAGGAACTGATAAAGACATTGCAACAATAATAAAGTGCACATTACTTTTCTGAAATACATTAGTATTTTCATGGATTATGGCACAAAACTCCTTAGCCATTATTTATGGCTTTAGAAAGATGAGTATGAGTAAATTGTCCTTTTACTCAGCTAAATTACATTTCCTGAACTGATGCCAGGCATAAACTGGCAAGAATCAAGAAGATTTCCATATAGTCAAGACAGACAGAGGGGGCAACAAGACAGAAAGAGGAAAAAAAGAAGAAAAAAAAAATCAGGATAATTTTGATACTTGGCTTTCTAGAAACAACCCGTGCTTGTTTACAAGTTCCAGTATTGTCAGAAATAGCTCAAAAGCCATACATTCACAGAAGCCAAGGAAAGTGAGACTCATTTTGGTTTTACTATTAAAAGTAAGTAAAGGTAGAAAAACCCTCATGCACTTTCAAACTCACCTCATCAATGCTACCTCCATATACTTCATCTGTACTGACATAGACAAATTTCTCCACATTGGCTTCATGTGCAGCAGCAACCAGTACATTAGTGCCATATACATTCACATAGGTGAATTCAAGGGCATGCCAAAATGAAAGATCTAGATTAAAACAAAAATACAGACAATTCTGATTAAATTTGGGCAAGATGTGGCTTCCTATTGAACCATATAGAGGTTGCAACATAGACTGGGACTATCACTAGTTCTTTGATTGTCAGTGCAGAAAGTGTCTTCATTTAATGATGACTTTGCCATCTGAGTATGGTAGGGATAATTCTCATTAACGCTGTTATTGAAGAGTGGTAATCTGAAATAGGCACTTTTAAGTGTAATTCATTGTCTCTCTTTAGAATCCAGGCAGGATTCTGAAGGGAGCTATGCCTAATTCTTTAGCTTCCATACTGCAAGGGTGGAACCAATCAAGTAAAAACTTAAGACTATGTACAAACTCTTTTTCCATTGTCTTCATGGCTCCACCAGTACACTGACAGTTACATGTCTGTCTAAATGGAACTTAAAAATTAAATGAAAAAAAAAAAAGAAAAAGGCATTACTATCTATGTACAATCAAAACAGACAACAGTCAGATGAAGCACTTTTTACATTCAGGCTGTGAACTCCTTTAAGTTCAAGTTAAAAAGGTCACCGGACCATGAATCATGTAGTTTGCAGAGACAAACTGTATCCTTGTTTTATATGAAGGGAAAAGACAAAAAATATCAGTATATATTTCAAACACATATACTCATAGAAAATAATACCAAAACATGCAACAATGCTCACCTACATGTGTTTGGGCTGCAAAATGAAGGACTATATCTATTTTCTCAGTTTTGAAGAGCTGTTTTATAAAATCAGGTTCACAAATATCTCCCTAAACAGGACAAAAAAATTAACAAATTATTTTTGATAGAAAATAGTAAGTTTTCATTCAAGCACAGGTTACAAAAAGCACTACCAATTGAGTTTAGGGCAATTTGTCAATGCTGTAGCTAAAATAAGACGAGATAGAAGTTTCACACATTTTGAGCAATAGCCTCAACAAAACTTATTTCAGGATTTAACAGTAGAAACAATATTGCCCCCAAAATATACACAACAGAAGTACAGCATGTAGCTTGAATGCTGAGGTTGAAATGACAAGTTCCCGCAGCAAGGAAGAGTTACTGGAGTCTCGCTAACCGAGAGTGACACCTAGTGGCACTATAAAAGGTGAAGTGGATTTCCCCTTCTGTCAAAATAGATGGTTGCATGCCTTACGAGGATTTTAGGTTTTTATTGTTTGTTCTGGTGGGTTTTTTTAAATTTATATATTTAGAAAAGAGTAAGACATCAACACACAGGTCATTCTTTAGTTTGACACAGAAGGAACAGCAGCTTTTAAAGGTAAATACAAGCTGGCAAAATACAAGCTGAGAAAAAGCTTTTATCTGCTGGCTCAACTTAACAATAGTACCTGAGAAGGGGTGTCTTGGGGAGAAAGACTTCTGTATTTTCAATAACAAGGCAATTAACTAAACTGCCTATGTTTTAAGAAGTTCTCATGCAAGAACTCTGAACAACAGACTTAAAGAAGTATTGTATGTCAGAAATGGGAGGAAGATGAACTGATTTTCCTAGTCCTCATCCCTAAACAGAACTGAAACACTCCAATAAATACTTCAGGTTCATACACTATTTTGAACTAAATGGTTACTATTCAATATTTTTTAACACTGAAATTCAAAGTTGATACATCTGTGCTAAGCAACAACAGAAATTGTAATAAAACTGTATCTTTCCATACAGCCCCTTATACACATTTTCTAAACTTTTACTTCTCTACCTTCCAAAACAGGTTTCTTTTCTACAGCAACACCACAGCATTTATCCTTCCTGTTCTCTCCTACGGCCAGTAATAGCGTTACAGTTCTAATCATAGGGCTTGTCCATCAGAGAGTATTTTTTCCAGTGCAGTTTCTCCTATCAGTGTAAACTGCTTGGCTGCATACCAGCTGCATAAAAAACCTCTTCCTTCTCCACCAAAAAAAAACAACAAAAAACCGCCACCAAACCACCAAACCAAAAAGTTGGAATGAATTATCCTGTTGTAAATTTTGTAAGAATACATTCCTACTCTAGTTCAGAAGCAGTATAGCTACACTATTCCTTGTTACTAATCCCCTGTTTCACGTAGGGAACTGGCTGTTAACAGGATGCCTTCTACAACTCTGTGCTATCCCCAGCAATTACATGTTAATATATACCCAGGTAATGAGGCTTTTCTACAGCATTCATACATTGCATACTGGAAACTGTCAAAAACATTAGGAAAAATAACCAAAAATCCAGTTTCGGCATGCTGAAACTGGGTACATTTGCTTAGTAGACATCCCCCTTCTCCTCATGCAATTTTTATCCCAACAGCTCAGAGAAAATTGATTGCTGAAAAAAAGAGGTAGATTCACAAAAATGTAAACAGCCATGAGGGTCACCAAACAAGTGAAGACAAGTTCAATTCCCAACCTTGCCTGAATCTAAGAGATACGTTTAACTTACATCTACTATCTCTGACAAAGTTGCCCCAAATTTAATTTTCTATTTCAGAAAATTAAACTATATGCATTCTCTTACGTCCTGCAACCTCAGGTAGCCCAGCTAGACAGAGCAACCAGCATCAGTAATAACTTTCTGGGGAAGGGAGGGGAAGAACTTCATCATACAAACCCAGCAGTCAGAATGTTTATCTGAACAAAAAATCAAAACCCATTCCCTGCCTGAAGATAAACCTGTGGAAACAGTAAACTAATTTAATTGGCAGAATTTTAAAAAGAAAACGCATACCTTGAATGTTTCCACAAGACCCTGTTCCAAAACAACTACAAACTACACAGCATCAACAGCAGCAAAAGCAAGAATATAGCCTGGTGTCTAGAGCTAACAGAACAAGAAAGAGCGTGCTGCACACCATGAAATACAACAAGTGGCAGTGTTTGAAGTTGCAAAATCTAAGATAGCATCAGAGAAGCACAGAAGAGCTGGATCTGAGTCCACCTTGTCCATACTACCTATCAAAAGTGAAACAATCATCCCTAAAACCACTTATCTCCATAAGCGGGCTTTTACCTATTCTGTACCTTTATTATTCAATAAAATATATCAACTTTCAAAAGACTACTTCACGTAAGAGACAGAACATACTGCATATTGTCACAGACTTCTGTGGGCGAAAGTCTACTAATAAGGTAAACAGATGAAGTAAATGCTCTTATGCCCATGTGATTGTACCATACACTGGCACATTACATACACTGACTCATCCTTCACTATAGATTAGTAGAAGTAATTTCAACTTTACCATAAATGAAAGCAGTGGCTTATAGTTTGGGGAGCTTTGGAGACCACAATACCTTGACACGAAGGCATAAAAATTAGTAAAAAGTCGAGTTTCCTAGAAGAGAAGGCTTTATCACCTGGATAAACTTGTAGTTTTCTTTTCCAGAGATGGTTTCAAGATTCTTCAAGCTTGCACAGTAGTCGAGCTAAAGAGAAATAGCCACACAATATCATTAAGTGGGCTTCGTGAAAGTAAAGCAGCTAATTCAGATCCTAAATACTAAAAAGTTTGAGAACAAAGTAAAAACTTCTTTCAAAAGAAAAGCTATTTTTTACTCTGAAAGGTATCCTAACTGCAAAAATTCTTAAGTAGAAGTTTAGAACTTGAAAAGCTTTTTTTTTTTTTAAATAATTATTTGTGGTGGGCACAAGACTGTAAGCATGAACAGCAGCTTTTTTTTTTGTGTAGGAACAAATGGACAGTTGAACAAAAATTTAACCGATAACACTAATCCATATCAACTTCAACATACTATAGATTGCATTAAAAATCACTTTTAAAAGTTTTCCGTATCAAGAAAGAAAACAAGCTACTTACTTTATCTAGATTTATAATCAGATAGTTTGGATAGTTTTTCACAAGAGAGACAACTACATGTGAAGCTCTGTAGGATAGAGGAAAAACATATTTTATAGTTATTGATAATGCCTATAACTACATATTGTTAAGAAACTAAAAATCAGATTAAAAGTTCATGCTATAACAAAAGAAAGCAGCACCGCTCACAGCCACATTAAAATAAAAACAAACCAAAAAAACCTGTTATATGTTACATTCAATTGTCACTCTAAAGTACTTTTATACTCTTTAAGTTTATACACTGGGTATAACGGAGAACAGCCAACTGTCCTAACTCCCAATAGTGACTCTCAACACTCAACTCTCCGACACTGCTGCTAGGTGTAAGAAGAAATGACAGCCTGATTGTCAGGTGGCATTTCTCTTTGGTACAGCCTCATGTACAAGACGCTCACCCTGAGAGTTCAGGTTTCACAGGACTTATTCGCACGTCCAGCCCCCCAAGCTGGGGATGCTCACAGAAATCCAATCCTCTCACCGCATCGCACTCCGAGCACCCTGACAGGCTCAAGCTTAAGACGGACCTGAACCTTCTCTGCCTGGAGCAGAGCCCACCGCACTGGGGAGCGGGAGTGAGAAACAGTCGTTGGCTCAAAGCACAGCCACCCCATCCCCGCCCCGGTTGAGGCTGAGCACCGGCTCCCACCGTCAGCGCCGGGAGGTCCCTTCACCGATCACCTTCTTGCCAACCGTGGGCGGAGAACAGCCGGGCAGCAACGCAGCTCGCTCCCCAGCGCTTACCACCTCAAACTCACCGACACAGGAGAGCCACAGGCAGCCTCCAAGGCGAACCTGGTCCTGCAGAAACGCCTGTGCCTGAGCGAAGGCGGCCCGCCGCACCCAGCCGCCTCTGAACCGGCCTCGGACATGCCCAAGGGAGGCGGCAACGCGGGAAGCCTCCCGCCCCGGCCTGCCGCTCTTCCCCGCCCGCCGCACCAGTCGCCGTGTCCCACCCGCGCCCCCAGAAAGAAGGCCGGCGGCCCCTGCCCGGCCCAGCGGAGAGGCGAGGCCGCGCCCGGGGCACGGCGGCCGCCACTCACATGAACCCCGCACCGCCCGTCACCAGCAGCCGCTTCTCGAACACCGGCGGCCCCGACATCGTCCGCGCTTTACGGCGGCAGCCCTCATCCCCCGCTGTCTTGCGCCGCGGCCTCAGGAATGCGCATGCGCACCCCGGGACCCAGGCAGTAGTTCTCCCGGGGGTTTCACAGCCAGGGCCGTAGCGACTACACGTAGAGCCTGCGTGAAAAAAACGCCTTCCCCTCTCCCCATGCGCCCGAACAATAGAGCTCGCCGCCTCTGAAGCGAGCGGTACACGCATGCAGTGCGAAGGAGTCAAGGCTTTGCATCCGCCTTTACCGGCGAACGTCGCCTTTTACGACGCTGCTCCTCAACTTACGGCCGAACCCAGCAACGGACACGTCGTAGCTGGGGAGGCGATGACCAGCGGGGCACGGTGGCAGGGGAGGGACCGGCTGTTTCGGCTCTGCCCCCCAGGGTGGGCGCGCCCCCTCGCGCTCGGCTCTCATTGGTTCTCCTTCCGCTCCTGCCCTCCCGTTCGCCTGTCCCGCGCCCGCTTGTAACCCGGCGGGGGGGGGGGTTGTCACGTGACGCGGCGGCGCGAGCCGGGGCGGGGGTGGCGGGGGGGGGGGGGGGCAGAGTGGTGGTGGCGGCGGCCGCCGCCGGCGGGGCCCGAGGATGAGGTGGCGGCTGCTGTGGCTCCTGTGTGCCGCCGGCTGGTGGGGCGCCGGGGGCAAGACGCTGCGGGGAGGCTTCGCCAGCGTCGCCGCCCGGTTAGAGCCGTGGCGGCCCGTGGCGCGGTTCCAGTTCCACGGTGGGTGCCCGAGGAAGGGGAGGGGAGGGGAAGGAAGCCGGGGAGAGAGCGAGCGGCTCCGCGGCACGGCCGCGCCGTCCCTGTCCGCCGTCCTGAAACGGGGGGTGAGAGGGGGAAGAGGAGCCGTTGGGGCGCGTCAGAGTGGCGCGCGGCGGGGAGCCGTTAGGGCGGCGGCCTGAGGGGCGCGGGGGGCGGCGGCGGGCAGCGGGGTCAGCCCGGCCTCCGCCGGGACGTGCAACAGGTCTGATCCGCTCTGCGGGCGGTGAGGAGCCTGGAGCGGCGCCGGAGGGGTGATGGGAAGCTCGGCCTGAAGTGGGGCCCCGTTGGACCGAGGCGGGGCCGCACCAGGGCAGTGGGAAGAGGAGTTGGTAGCGGCCGGTCGTACTACATAAACAGCGTCGGTGTTCGTCAGGGGATGGCGAAGTGCCGTTGCGGGTACTCAGTGCTGGGCCTCCCGTCCGTGTCCCGCAGCCTGACGTGGCGGGAGTATCTGGGAGCGCAGAGGCATTTTAACTTTCGCAAGCATTGCTCCTTCCCTCTTGGAACTCCACCACATGAGAGCAACGCTTAACATTGCACGTGGCTGTGTCACATCACTGACGTTTTTTAGTGTCAGCATGCATCAGAATGTAAATTCTCACTTGATTATTCCCTTTTTTTTTTTTTCTCCCTGTGTTACTAACACCTTGGTAGTAATAATTCCTGACTGTTAGTTCAGAGGCCTAGCAATGGGCTCGAATCTTGTTAGAATGGCCACTGCAGAAATACAGGTTGGAAATGACCCTCCTTGGTACAGAAGTTTTACCTTGCAAAAAGAGATACACACAAGCGTGATGAGTGCCATATACAGTGAGGCTGTGCTCGTCAGCATGCTTTTCCTACATGCTCTGCATTTTGGTAATTTCCTTTCTCAGTTAGCTTCATGGCAGAAGAGTTCTGCAGAATGCTTCGAAAGACAACCATGAAGATAATACACAGGATTCCTCCCAGACTGGAGGAGTAGTGTGAGAGGAAAACAAAAATGTTTGCAGGAAAAGAAATCTAATGGGATGAAGGAAGATGTGACATAAGCCAAGAAGAGTTGGAATGTGACCTTCCAGCGATGAATGAGAGATGATAGATAGGGTGGGGATAGCTTTTGGAGTGACTTGAAAGCATTTAATTATCACTGTCCTAGAAGATAATTGTAGAAGTGCTCTAAATAGATGTAAAGAGGAAAAAAAATTGCACTGCTTTAGTCCAAGTAAAGAACACTAAGATTCAAGATGAGTGGTTTAGGTATTCAAGTATAACTTATTCTACAAGTTGACGTTGCATATTTCCTTAGAAATATTCCTCTTCCTGCATGAATATCCACAACCTTCTGTTAATTTTTCAAAATATTTAATAGCAACTTAGGTAAACTGTAGTCCATGTAACATTTTACAGATCTCAGGAAATCACCTTTTTTGAGGTTTTATTGCAGGACTGCACTCTTGCAGCTGGCTTAAACAGGCAAACCTTCCTGGCAAAGCCTTATTTGAAGCTGGTAATAGTCTATTGACTCACATCCAGCTGGTGCTTAGGTTAGGTGGGAAAGAAGATTGATTTGACAATTTAAAAAACATACAAAGCTTGCTTAAATTTGAATGCATTTGTACTTTTGCAGTACAGATTGATTTTTCATCTCCGTTAAATCCTGTCTTTTTTTTAGGATACTGTGACATTAAAAAAGTCTATGACAATATATAATGAAAGAATTTATCAAAATAAGTTTGATGATTGTAGAATTTATCCAGACAAGGTAAATTGTGTCAAATGAACTAGATCTAAAGTGGCTAAAATATTTCTCTATGTCAAGATGCAGCCTATAGGTAGACTGACACATTAGAGAATGCTTTTGAAGTTTGATTTTCTTTGTACCAATTTGATGTCGGTCATCTATAATTAAGTATTTTGGCTCTAATCAGTCCATAACATAAAGGTCCATTTACATAAGTTCTTCTGGTATTAGACTCAAGAGCTACCCTGTGATGCTCATAACTGGGCTTCAAAGGTCACAAAATACTAGACTTTGAACCAGCTATTGAGACTAATTGAGGCACTGTCTTTACCTTAACTTGAAAAAATAAAATTCGGAGTGGAAGGAAGGAAAAAAAAAAAAAGACTATCTGGAAGTCTGTTAAAAAAAAAAAGGGGAGGGAAGGCTGTAGTAGAGAAGGTTAATGACATTAGGGTTATGGTGAAAGTTTAAGTACCATAGTAGAGAATCATACGTGTAGTATTGTGTTAATGAGTTGTAAAGAAAATGTTTATGAATGTAAAGACTTTTATGGAAAGTAATGGTAAAAGTTTAAGAAATAAAGTGAAGCTTTAGTGCTGCTACTTATCAAAAATGTATGCCATGCTAGCTTTTTGTTTGTAACTGACATCAAAGCAGAGTAGTTGATTTTATTTTTTAAATATCAAGGTGACCGTGCCATTCTGTGTGTCAGAATCAAGAATGTAGCAGTAGCTGTGACAAAAGAAGCTAGACTTCACCTGTTTCAAGCACAGGAATGGCAGAAGCTGCAGAACAGTATCCAAGATCACAGCTGTACAGAGATGTTCTCTAAAGCTCAGCTGACAAGTGAGTTACTACTTTTTTCCTTTATGGATTTTTATCTGTGTATTTAGAAACCTGTTAAGATATCTGTATATTTAGAATATTTATTTCAGTGAATTTGGACTTTGTATCAGCTTAAGTAAAAGCAGGACTTTGGCCTTCTGTAATTAAAAATTATTACAAGGAAATGTAATTGCTTTCTTTGCATCACTTCAGAAGACTTTGTTTGCGAATTATGATTTAGTATACTGCTGAAAAATCACAGAATCATAGAATGAACAGACCCTGACAAATAATGAGTTTAATGCAAACAGCCAAACTTTATGACAAGTTCTAGTCTCATGCTCTCAGTTATATACAAGTCAGAAGGAATACACTTTTGGCTGAAGTTTTCGTTTACTCATTCAATACAGACATTTTCTTTAACTCAGATTGGAATAAAAGTCTTTTTTTTTTATCTCAAACTTTTCCATAAAAAAGACTGAATATGTGAAAGAATTTACAAAGAATACCATCATAAGATGAGATTGGAGAACTTGGAGAATGTAAATGTTTGGAACAGTCAAATGTACGGTTTGAATTGTGACATTTATTGCAGTGGAATGAAAAAAATTAGAGGCAAACTGATGGTGCCTGCTGCAGTTACCTCTAAACTTCTGAAGTGAATGTTTGCAAGGTGGGAGTATGGTGCCCAATTACAGAGTAAAAGGGTGACTTTGTACATGAAAAGCTTTTTTCTCTGTTCTTTTATTTTTTTTCTTTCAGAACCTCGTAATCACTAGCTTTCTCTTTTTTTTTTTTTTTTTTCTTTCTGTCTGTGAGGTCATCTGCAAAAATTAATCTGGGTCATGCTGCCATACTTTATAACTTGCCTGTATTATCATTTAATGTTCTTTCACCCTTTAATTTTGTAATTTGGTATTCGTCACTGAATCTCACATTCAAATGTTCTTTATATTTGAGCTGAGAATTATACCAGTACAGAATATGTAGGTTATCTTGTTGTCTTTTGTTTATGGAGGAACATTTCTTATTTGTCAGGAGGCTCCCGTTCTCCAGTTCAATGGAAATAGCATTTTTCAAAGATGAGAAAACAAAAATAAAATTGTATTTTCATGATAGCACAAATCTGTCATACTTCGATGTACAAAACATGTTAGAAAAATTTTAATACAGTATCAGAAATGAGCTAATCAGGATAAAGCTTAACTTGAGTATCCACCTGTGAGTATCCATCTAAATGTAAAAGAACAGTAAAACACTGAAGCATTCTGTTATGCAACTGAAAGACAAACATACTGAAATAATAATTTTTGCACCATTTCTTGATTGTAATATTACAAAACCTACTTAAAGCATAATTTCTCCTTTAAGAAATTAAGTTAATACTAGAAACTTCATTCAAATTATCTTAAGTGAATACAGCTTCTTTTTTAAGTACATTTCCTCTGTGTGTCCAGAATCCCTAGAGTAACAAATCGATCTCCTGGAACATTGTCATAACGAAATCTTACGCAGATGTTATTTCTAAGGATGTAGTTCCCTTACACTTGATCTGAGCTGAACATGAAGGGCTGCTGAAATGATTAGCAGTTGGTCCGTCCCTCCTGTCTGTCCCAGCAATGTACTCGCTGTTTTCTACTATGTTTAGGAATCACATGACCACAGGGTGAGTTGGATCTGTTTGCTGATCTTGGGCAAAATCAATTATATTTTTATTTTATCTTACTTCGTTTCCTGTGTGTTAGCTTGCAGATTTGATGGAAAACTGAGTAAATGCACTCTGTGTGATCCTTAGTCTTGGTGCAAATAACACTGTGTCAGAACTCAGCTGAAAGTGCAGATGAGGAGTAAAGCCACTGTGTCAGCTGCATTTTGCCTGTCATTTGGATTAAGCACCATATGAAATTCTCAAACTGTGTTTTTAAAACTACCAGTTTTTTGAAGGGAGCTGTTTCGCTTTGTGTATTTGATTGATGAGATATGTAGCTGCAGGGTGGAATGCATATTTACTATTAGCTACACAAGGCAGATTGCCTATATTAGAACACTCTTTATTTCTGGTTCATGTATTGTTGGAATTTGTACTTCGTGACAATTGCTGCAAAGAGATGTATCATATGTTTCTTCCTGGATCCTGATGTTGATCAGTTCATGCCTTCAGAGAATGGAAAGTAACTTCTTGAAATTGAAGCAAGTTTCTTTAAATTACATAAATGTTTTTCACAGGTAGGCTTTAAGTTAGAAATTATTTCTAAATTTTATCTACAAAATGTTTAGGGATAATGCTAAGGGTTGTTTAAACCTTTTTCATATACAAAGGCCTTCGCATAAAAAACAGAAATAGTTTGTTTTGCAGAATTTTAATGAAATTTTTCCTCTTTCTTCATCCTTAGCCATTGTCATCTTAAACTATTAGGGTGAATTAATCTACAGTCCAGTCATTATATTGTTATTTCTTCTACAGAGGTGCCTTTCATGTATGTTTGAGCTGATTAGCACTCAAGTTTAGTAATCAGTGTAACAGTATTTACTATTCTTACAGTTTCACCCAAACATACAGAGCCACAGATTTCATTTTCAGCAAGTGTTTATTTTGGAGAGACTGTGCATTCATTAATAGTTACTTGTAGAAAAAATAGTGGTAAGATCAATGAGCAGATGAAACTTCAGTCTCTTACATAGTTGGATTTAAATGTAAACTGATTTGAAATACACAGTTTTATTAGACAATGGTCTCTCTGCCCTTAGCTGTCAATTAAAATTAAGTCTATTGCAGTTTGGGGCAGATGCAGTAAAATATGCTAAGTTGCACCTTGAAAGTATGCACGCTATTGTTTATCAATCTTGCATGTGGCAGTTCCTGTTCAGTGCTCTAAATGTCTTTGAAAACAGTAGAATAAATTTCATAAAGATATTTTTCATGTTGCAGAAGTATCTGTTGGCTAATACAAAATAGCTAGTCCCATCAATACGGTACTAAAGGACGGAAAGGTGCAGAGCATAGGAGACAGTTTGTAGTTACTGGCTTCTGGCAGAAGGGATCCCTCCCAGCCAACCCAAAAGCTGAGAGGCAGAACGCGGTACATGTCCTCACCAACCTTTGTCTGCACCTATTTGAAACAAAAGGTGAGGTTGGAAGTCTGGCCCCTGGTGTTATGGCTAGCTTTCAAGACAAAGACTGTTTTGTACTGTGTGTAGTTTGTAACCTGTATATGATGTCGTGGATTTAAATTTTATCTTCAGTCAGAGACAAATTTTCTAAAACCAAACTAATCGAGTATTTACTCGTTTGTTTGTTTGTTTGTTTTCTTCCAAAGTGACTGTGAACCACACAGAGCAAAATCTGACAGTGTCCCAGATTCCTTATCCGGAAACATGGTATGTGTTTTATGTAGACAAGTTTACCTGCGAGGAGAATTATTCTGAATCCGAGGATATTCAGTTTGAAATGATGTTACTAAACCCAGATGCAGAAGGGAATCCATTAGATCACTTTAGCGCAGGGGAATCTGGTAAGATTTTTTTTCTTAAAATTAGATTTTTTTAATTTAAGGATCTGATCACCCACACAAATCAGTAGTTACTATGCTTGGAAGAGTGTGGCACTGGGGAATGGATAGCAGGGTCTCTTAAATTTCAGATTCTACTTTCTCACAGAGAGTAAACTTTTCATTTTCTGGCATTACAAAAAATCCTTCCCTTTCTCTGAACTGACTTTCCAAAACTTGCCTAACTGGAATCATAGATGCACAAGAAAAGATACTGTTGGCATCTTTGCTGATAGGTATTTTTCCCCTGTTGAAATTGTAAGCTTCTGCTTGGATGTGAATTTAATTCCTGATTTTTAATGAATTTGCTTATTTAATTTGTGAAATTCCTTAGCTGTGTAGAATTTGATTCTAAATGATACGAGTACATGCACAATATAACATTTTGCCAGTATAATTTCAGTTCAATGTTTAGGTCTTTACTCACAGGCCACAGATTAGATGAGATATTTGTCAGTCCTGATTTTATTTAAGAAATGTCATTTTGAGTCTTTAAACCTGCAAAGAAAAACTTTTAGAAGTGACTCCAGACAGCAGCTGAAGAAACACCAACATAAAATTGTATGCTTTGGACAATGCAAACCAACCTCATCTACGCTTCATTGCAGTGCTTAGCTTCACTGTGCTGGGAGGCTTCATCGTGTCACTAACCTAGATCTGTTGCAAGGGAAGCGCCCAACAGGCTTAGTCTGCCTTCGTATAGAGATTTAACCTACATACCCAGGATGAGCCTAATTGCTATGCTCAGAATCGCGTGCCCTACTGTCATCCTTGGTCTCAAGGGGATACAGAGGGAACAAAGGCAGCTCCCTTTTTGAAGGAAAGAGAATATTCAGCAAAAGGTTTAGCAGAATCTGTAAGAAAGTAGCACTGTTAATCATCTGTTTTTCAAGGCTTTTAAGTTGACCTACCTGTCTCTTTAACTTCTTAATTGTGCTACAAACTTAGTTGGCAGTTTCTATTGGGTGAATTTTGTATCCAGAAGTGAATTCTAGCTTAAGTCACTTACTCTTAAAAAGCAGTAGTAGCATTCTTTTGCTAAATCAAGGGGCAGAGCCACTGTAAGATATTATGTGGCCCTTAAAAGTGGTGTACAGACCTCCTAGAGAGGCATCTCAGCTCTATATTCATTCTATAGGAAGACTTTGAGCACTTGGAAGCAGAACTCCGAGCAGCTGCATGGCGAGCAAGGTGTATGAATGTGTTGGATGCACATATTTAGATCTAACAAGTAGGAAGCAGGATGAGCTTTACATGCCATGTCTTCCATGGTTGCAATGGAACACCTCTGTTTATTCAGAATTAAAACCTGCAACGCTGCCATGAATCCTGAAATTACATGCTTGTGTCTGCTGTCAAAGAACTGATCAGGATTTCTTTTCTATCTTTTTTTTTTTTAATGCATATTTGGGGAATCATTGTCCTTTTTCCATAGAAATGTGCAGCATAGAACATTAGGGCATCAAAGAAAACATCCAGCTTCATTTCTTTCACTTGGGCAACTAAAAACTACATAGTGCCAGAAAGTTCTAGTTAGGTCACCCTTCGCTTTAGTTACTAAAGTTGTGGCCTGACACAGGAGATCTCAAAATTAAATGGATTTTAAGGAAAGCATAGGAAAGAACTTGAGACTGTAACCTTGTGATTGTTTGCCTTAAGAGAGGAGGAGGCCTGGCTTCTGACCCCTAGCAAGTAATCTTTTATTATTTTATATGGTAGAGTTTTTTACAGAAGACGTGGTACCTGTGGAATGTAGGATTTCTAAGGGCAGCTGACCAGGTAGACAGTATTTTGAACATCTTTGAAGTTAGGTATTTCAAATTAAGGTACATATGTTTTATTTTCTCTGTCAACTCTAGGTTACTTGAAAGTCAGGAAACTACTCTTCTGGGGTTTTTTATAGTTGTATTTCAGTGCAACTTTCTCTTAAATCCTTTTGGTCTCAAGCCAATCATCCACAATCTGTCTTTGGTTGGAAGGAGCTTTCTATCCTAAATGTTTTGGTGTTTGTTAAAAGCTGATTAAAAGTTGATTTTCCTAAAGAGTTTTCCATGTGTGCCCACTTGTCATGGTGAGAAATAATTTATCTGCACAATCCTTGCCAACTTCAGTGGGTGTCTTTTGAAACAGAAAGATAGAGTGAAAGGAAGAATAAGAGATTTGATCTAAAATGCATATTTTTGTTAGTCATAAATCATGCTTTTGTACAAGTATATAAGAGAAGCAGCGTGGCCTTGAAATTTTTGTTTTATGAGTCTTCATTACCATGTGTTCTTTTTCTCCCATTTCACTGTATGTGTGTCCGAGCTGATTAGTTTTAGCCATAGAAGTTATAGTACCAGCAACTGTTCAGAACTCATCCCGTTCTAATGTTTTTCAATTTAGCTATTGAAATGTGTATAATTGCTCTGTTTCTAATCTCTGGGTGGAGCTGGTTGAAGTTTCTAGCAGAATTTTTTTGTTGCTGGAGGAAAAATGTTGATCAGAATCTGATTCTGTGGGCAGCACTTGGTTTCATGGAAGGTTGGAGAAGAAAAACATAATTTTTCGTAAGAAATTTCCGTTTACTCATTTTTGCTTATAGCTCACCGGCTTTGACCCTTTGGGAGCTCATATGATGGGTTCCAAAGCTTCCGAGCAACAGAAAAGATTTCTGGGATCCAGGTTTTCAGCGAAGCATTTTACCAGACTGCTGCCAAACTGAAATTAAAGGACTTCTGTTTTGTAAATAATATGAAAAACTTTGGGCATTTTTTAAGATTGGTGCAAAAAAAATCCACTTTATGAACTTGCTGTTGTTCTCTGTGCTATTTTTTTATCTAAAAGTTTTTTGTCTTGATCAACCATGCTTCTTGGACTAAATGCTTTATGTGGAGGAACAGTGACACCCAGTGGTAAAAATTGAAGCAAAAGAAAGAGCTAAAAATGAGTAATTTATTAAATATGTTTCTGACTGATCAAATGGGTTACAGTTATTTTCGGTTTATCAGAAAACTGTATGCCACTTTATACTATTTCAGTAATTGCTGCAAAGCCATTTGTATTTGAACATAATCTCTCCTACACTCAGAAAAGGTATTGTTGAATAAAAATTATTTTGTCAGATCAAATAATAATCAGTATTCTGAAAAAAATCACTGACTTTCTTGGATAAAATAGGCTAGGATTTACTCATTTTATCTCTACTACCACTTTTGGGTGACAGTTACTAAGTATTTCCCAGTGTTTATGTAAAAAGACTTTTTTTTTTTTAGTTATTTACTGCTAGTAGCACCATTCCTTTATAAAAACTAACCCGTATTTCCTTTTCCACAGGATTACATGAATTCTTTTTCCTGCTTGTCCTAGCATACTTCGTAACTGCTTGCATATATGCACAGTCCCTGTGGCAAACAATTAAGAAGCGTGGACCTATGCATACTGTACTAAAGGTGTTGACAATTGCATTACTGTTGCAGGCTGGTTCCGCTTTTGCCAACTACCTGCATTTCTCAAGGTATCGTTGCTTATTTTTGCTTTCAGTCTTAAGACTTGAACATTATGTTGTAAAGATCAGTACATGATCTTTCCTGTGGTGATTGTGACAAAACATAGCACTGATATTTTAGAACTACATCATTGCCTAAATGTACTTTTAAGAGAGAACACACATTTAAGTCTCATTCACTTAAAAATACCATCTTTTATTCATTTATCAGTTATTCTAAAGATGGAATAGGAGCACCTTTTGTGGGCAGTCTGGCAGAATGTGAGTATACTTGTCTACTGTTTCTTACATATTCCTACACATTAATCTGTATAATACATTAGTGAATGCTGTTGTTGGACTGTATTAAGATCTTGGACCGTATCACCAGATTTTTAATGTAAAATACTAAAAGTTGCTTTTCTGAAAAATTGGGTTTATTCAAGATGCTTAAAATAAGTGTATTTGAAGTTATACAATTGTGATATTGTGTAGGATTTTTTAAAATACTTTCTTGTTTGAAGAGTAGTGAAGCTTTTTAGGAAACGTAATCATATTTTACGGAGTGTGTCATTTCACTAGAAAATTTAACATTGATTATAATGAAAAAGTGAGTGCTTCATAGCACAATTGATATGATTGGAGTGATGCAAACAATGCTTATGTAAAGAATTGACATAAACAAAACATTTTTCTACATTCTGTATAGATATTCTGAGTTCTCACTGGAACTGAATTCCTATAACATCCCTTCCCAAAATGCACTAATTTACTCCTGCTGGATTCTTCAAGGTTAAACATCGTTGATAGTTTTTTCTGTAGTTCACATCTGAAGCATTGGGGGGTTCTTTCTAAGCAAATATATTGCCTTTTGATTGGCTTGAAGCACCCCAAAAAAGTAGTGCTGTGGTAGTGAGATAGCATAGGAGAAAAACAGCCTACACAGAAAAATTTCCCTTCCTAGAGTTCATTTAGAAGCTTGCAGTTGGAATTAGCAGCCTCTTGATGGCACTTGGCACCACAGTAATTGCCTCTTTCTTGTTTTAACCATTTGAGTTAGCAGCTCCTTGCAGCCTATCCAGCAACTGCATTATTAAACTTTCCCTCTCGTCTCCTGAAATTAAATTGAGAATATGGAGGTAGTCCTAACTCTTCCACAGTGAGAAACCCAATATTGACTACACAGCCAGAGCTTCAAAGCTGCATGTTAGATTTTCTGTGTATGTATTACAGTGAAGAGCCCACTTTTATTTGCTTAAAGCAAAGGTTATTAAGAATAAAATAATATTTTTAGAATCAATGGCTGAATTCAGCTAAGAGAGTTTTCCTTTCCTACTGTTTTTAAGATTCATGGTTCCCAAACCAGTAAAAGAAGGGAAATAATAGAAATGTGGAAATCTTCAGTGTCAATTACAATTCTGAAGAATGGCTGATAGCAAGTAGTATAGTTTGAAGATGGAAGGTGCTACCATTTTTCCTATATCAGAACAGAAATCTGAGTTAAAAGTAAATGGCAAAATTTCAGTTGACCTCAGTGGGGCCAGAATTTTATTCTAGAAACCTGTTCAGATACTATCCCAAGCAATTACTCTATTCCTACCATCATTTAGTCTTTACCATGTATAAAGACCTGACCCTCAGTCTAATTTATCGCCTGAGTTAATCACATCAATCACACAAATAATGCTGGCACTCAAAAGCATCACAAATAGTGATCTTTTAACTTTTGATAAGATCTAAATGTGAAATGTCAAAGAATATTATTATGCCTGTCGAACAGCCAAAAAAGATGAATAGTGATGAAGTCAGACAAATGTGGTATCAGCTCAGTAGCACGTGGCTTTACATTGACCCTGGATATCATAGGATTATTGTAATTTTAGAAATTTCTCTCAACCTTCTTACTTTCTGGCAAGGTGTATAGAATCATAGAATCATTTAGGTTGGAAAATCATTTAGGTTGGAAAAGACCTTTAAAATCATCAAGTCCAACTGTAAACCTAGCACTGCCAAGTCCACCGCTAAACCGTGTCCCTAAGCACCACATCTACACGTCTTTTAAATACCTCCAGGGATGGTGACTCAACCACTTCCCTGGGCACAGGGAACACAACTCTTTGGGCCCGGAGGTACAGCCAGTTTTTTACCCAGCGAACAGTACACCCATCCAAGCCATGAGCAGCCAGTTTGTCCAGCAGAATGCTGTGGGAAATGGTGTCAAAGACTTTACTGAAGACTAGGTAGACAACATCCACAGCCTTTCCCTCATCCACTAAGCAGATCACCTTGTCATAGAAGGAGCTCAGGTTAGGCAGGCAGGACCCGCCTTTCATAAACCCGTGCTGACTGGGCCTGATCACCTGGTTGTCCTGTACATGCCGTGTGATGGCACTCAAGGTGATCGGCTCCATAACCCCCCCTGCACCGAGGTCAGACTGACAGGCCTGTAGTTCCCCACATCTTCCTTCTGGCAGACAAGCATCACATTTGCTAGCCTCTATTCAACTGGGACCTCCCTGGTTAGCCAGGACTGCTGATAAATGATGGGAAGTGGCTTAATGAGCACTTCCGCCAGCTCCCTCAGTACCTTTGGGTGGATCCCATCTGGCCCCATAGACCTGTGTGTGTCTAAGCGGTGCAGCAGGTCGCTAACCATTTCCCCTTGGGTTATGGGGGCTTCGTTCTGCTCCCCATCCCTGTCTTCCACCTCAGGGGGCCGGGTACCCTGAGAACAGCTGGTCTTACTATTAAAGACTGAGGCAAAGGCGGCATTAAGTATCTCAGCCTTTTCCTCATCCTTTGTCACTATGTTTCCCCCTGCATCCAATAAAGGATGGAGATTCTCCTTAGCTATCCTTTTGTTGTTCATGTATTTATAGAAACATTGTTTATTGTCTTTTACAGCAGTAGCCAGACTAAGTTCTAGGTAGGCTTTGGCCCTTCTGATTTTCTCCTTGCATAGCCTAATGACATCTTTGTAGTCCTCCTGAGTTGCCTGCCCCTTCTTCCAGAGGCCATAAACTCTCCTTTGTTTCCTGAGTTCCAGTCAAAGCTCTCTGTTCGGCCAGGCTGGTCTTTTTCCCCGCCAGCTCATCTTTCAGCACATGGGGATGAGATGTCAAAGATTAAAGCTGGTACTGAATTTTTGTTTTATACCATTTTGTCTGGGAATCCACTTGAACTGTGGCCACACCGAAGCAGAGCAATATCTAATATCCAAGATGTGATTGAGAGATGATGTCTGGCTATAACTTATAGGGCAAGTTATCTTGGGAGTGGCAGAAAATAAAATAGTCCCTAGAACATCCAGATTTGTTCAGTCATTTCTGTAGCTTGGATCTATGACACTGGTTTGACATGCCTTGAGTTCACCTAACATTTTTTTCTAGTGAGTGCTATGTATCCATAGCTGGCATTGTAAAATAATTCCAAGATCATTTTGCCCAAAATCAGTGTCAGTTCATTTTATTAAAGAATGAGCAAGTTTGTATTTACTAAAAGCTCTTGACATTTCTTAAACAGCAAAGGTGTCTGAATACATTAAGAAGCATTTAAGCATATAAACTGTGAGAATACCAAATACATCCCAGAAATAATGTGTTGAAGTCTGGTTTATATCCATATTTTGCTAGTATTTCTGAGTGTTAGGGTAATACTGTAGCTGATCTTCATTTGACACACTCCCTTGTGTGCATTTTAATCTCTGTACAGTGGAAACGTTTTCTGTGCCAATATTTTTAGTCAATGTGGAAGTACATTTATAATACTGCCCAGTTATATAAAAACAGAAGTTTGCTTTTGTGACATAGAAATATTTTTCTTGTACCTGATAGTGTAAGTGAAAATTACAAATAAGGAGCAAATTTAATTTAACTAAAATAGTAATCACGTGAAAAAGAAAGCATTCTTGTGTATAGTGCCCAATCTCTAGTTTCTGAACCAAATTTGCAATTTACATAATATAAGAATCAATTTTTCTTGTACGTCTCTGCTACGCCAGTACAATGAGCCAGTTTACTCTCAAGTCCAAACTTCAACTTAAAAATTCCTTGGTAAGTTTCAGTCAAAAACTTACCAGATCTAAAGCTAACAATCACCCAGAAAGAAATCTGGTTCTTTCTACTGTCAGTGGTACTTCAGCAAGGCTAACAAGTAAAGGCTTTAATATATTCTAGCTTGAAGGTTTTTTTATTCAGATACATCTTCAAACACGGGTTTGAGACACTGATTAAGAATGTAATTTTATGGAGTATGTGTTAATTGTTCCCAAACAGAGCAAAAAAATGGACATAGTGAAATGAGGCAAAGGTAGTTTGCATTTAATAAAATGAAATACAGGCAAGTTGTTGCTCCAAATGAAGTTTGTGTTAAGTTATTCATTATATTTTCTCCTTTAAGTATCTGAGAGTGGAATTTGTCCTAAATATTCGTGCTTTCTATTGCAAGCTACTGCATCCTTAAGACAAAGTGCAATTAATTTAAAGTACAATGCAACTATCTGATCTTCGAACAAAAGTTTTTCAGAGCAAAGAAAGGAGTTCATTTCATCATGTTTCATATTTGCAGTGTGATTAACATGCATATGATTTTAGTTCTTTAGAATTTGTAAGTCTATTTATGCAGATGGACTCCTGAGCCCAGACTTCTTTCACACAGGAGTGGGATTTGGAAGGATGTGGCACTGTGCCCATGTAGTTGCAGAACTGCAGCATAACTAGGGGAAAGCTGATAGTCATCTGTTTGGTCACTGGAAACTACTCAAAATATCCACATTTTGTGGCAAAGCAAGCTCAGCTAATCAAACCATCGTTAAAATTATGACTAAAGGTGATACAGAGGCATAAATGTCCATTCTTCATTTGTGGGTATGTGGAACATTTCTCTTTGCTTTAGAAAAACTTTGTGTTGTGACTCTATTGTTCTTTTGTTTTCAATAGTGTGTGACATAATCTCACAGATACAAATGCTGTATTTATTGTTGAGTTTGTGTATGGGTTGGACAATAGGCAGAATGAAGAAATCTCATGGCAGACCTCTTCAGTGGGATTCCACTCCAGCATCTACTGGCATTGCTGTAGTAGTAGTTGTTACACAGGTTTGTATTTTCTGTTAATTCTTATACTGAAATATACAGCTGCTATTAAGTATGACAGAACTGTGAATGAATTAATTTCAATGTTTTATGAGGGAGGGAATATCAAGACTGGAAAAAAAACCTCACAGAATAATGTGCACCCAGTATGTCTAATAGGTAACAACACCTTCTCTTTACTTTAACAATTAAAGGTGTAGCTCCACAGTATGTTTTTGTTCAGCAGCAAAACCACTTAAGAAGTTCCCACAGTTTTCCAAACTTCTGGTTCCGCCAATTGTTTGTATCATTATACTATAAACCAGATCAGTGGAATGATCTATATTGGGAGGGAAAAAAAAAAGAAAAAAAAAAGATTTCAGCACAGTAATTTTACTGGTTTGATTTATAATGTGGTCCTATAAATAATTGTAATCAGTACAGCAGTATAACTGAGGGGTTGTGAATGATATTGCAGGGGGTGACAACAAGCAGCATGAGAGGAAAGATGAGAAAAGCTGCTGTGACCAAAAAAATTTAAATCCTCAGTGTCTTCCTCTTAGAACCACTCAAATAGGATGTCTAGTGGTCTTTTCAATCAATGTAAGGGAATTCTCGAAAGGTTCATGTGCAGGATTGGTCTTGCAAATAAACAAATGGTCTGACACATAATTTCATTCAAATATTTTCCATTAGTCTAAATTAGAAAGTCAAGTAAACCAGTAACTTAAAAGTAAATTGTAATGGAGATCATCCAACCCTGGTGGTGCCTTTTGTAAACAAATTTTTTTAAATCACAGCATAAAGACAAGAGAATCTGAAAGTTATTGAGAAAGAGAAGAGCAGGGAGAAGCTGGAGACAGTAATGAGGAAGAGAATATACTGAAGATGTTGTGCCATTTGAGTAGTATCTGTAATTAGTGCTGCTTCCAAACTAAATAAGTGGACTGCTAAAACATTAAGAGTAGCTGGGAGCTGGCATTTCTTGTTAATTAAGAATATAGGTAATTAAGAATATAAACCAAAGGCTATTAAGGTCAATGGGATTGTTGAAATTTAAAGATAGGTTTATTCCACCTTACTTTGACACTCATCTAGCACCAGAAGTTTTACATACTGGCAGTAAAGAGGACTTCTAAAGTATTTAATTTTATTCATGCCTCTCCACTTGTACATAAATATGGGTGTATTAGTACTCTGTCACTTGAGACTGGAAAGTTTTTTGCTGTTGTTTCCTTTTTACTATACTTAGAAAAGACACTCAGTATCATCAGCCTGGACTTTTTTTGGTTGTTACTTGAGGTAAAAATAGGGGCAGGTATCACACATATGTGATGTATATGGACCGGTACTGGTCCATTATATGTTTGTGTTGGCTCTCTGAGCACCACAGGAGCATTGGCACAGAGTTGACTGTCTTACTTTTCACCACGAAGGCACAGCTCTACCGAATCTCTCCTCCTGGTACCGTTGGGAATGTCAGGTTTGGCAGGAGGAGCATAGGAACAGAGTGTGTCTGGGTGGTTTTGCACTCCGATCTCAGTGTCTAACTGTCTCCAGCAAAAGTTCCCTGACACCAAGAGTATCCTTGCACCTTCTGAAGAGGATGTTTTCCATCTCAATAGTTCAGTAAAAACAAAATATACCTTCTTCCAGATTGCTTCCCCTTAATACAGAATGTGACTGTGAGCTTAGGGAAACAGGATCCAAACTCTATCGCCTCTATCAAAAGTGGTGAGCTCAAGACTTCGTTCTCTGGATTAGTCTGTTGTTCACTGGTCTATCTAGATTGATGTGAATGTTGGACCTGCTGTAACAGGGCAATCAATGAGCACTTTTAATGATTAAAAACCTAGAATAATCTCCTTTCTATCCTGCTCTTTCCCAGAGATTTTTATGGGAGAGCCAGCTTCCTCCCATGCCAGAGGTTGGACGGACTTACGTGGATAATCAGAGATGTTCTGAGGACTTGTTGTGGAGGGTGCTGGAAACCACATGCATTACCCTAACACAGCAGATCGAGGTTGAACCGTATTAGTTTTATTGATGTGCTACACTACCTGTCTTCACCTCATCTTCAGGGAAGTCAAGCAAGTGAACAGCCTGTGAAAACATGTTATTCTTCAACTTAACTTAGTTTTGACCAGCAAACTATCTGACCCTGTTTGCCTGCTACCACTTCAAATTACTCCACAAATTTTCAGGGTGTTTTTTTTCCTCCTCTTTGTACTGATGCTATGGATTCTTTTCTTTTTGTTCTTTCAGAAATGCCAGCAATTTTTGGGGCTGTGTTTACAGGTTACCATCAGTGCAGGGTGGACACAGCCTTCTAGTCAGCAAATCTCTTGTGGTCTTTGCGGCTGCAAAGAGGTAGCATCTCAAACGAGGGACAAGTCTGCCATTCAGCATCTCCCTTTGCCGTAACTTGTTATTTCAGGTTCAGAACAAAAGATTCCCAGGCCACGCTGTATGCATTAACAATTCCACTCTCTGCTGTTGAGACGCAAACCTTGTTCAAAACTTTACTGTTGGCAGGCCTTTCCCATCACATAGACCTGAGCAGTTTCAGCATTCAGCGCTGATCGGAGTAGAGGCAATGAGTCTGGAAAGAGAGCTGATCACTTTGCACCTGACCAAAATGACATAGAATCTTACTGCGTTAGACATCATGCTTCACAGGGGTTCTTAGGTACACCCCCAAGGTGTGCTCAGAATGAGCTCTGCCTCTGACCTTAGATGTCAACTATTTTTTACTGTACTGGCATTGCATGACATCAGATACCCAAGAACTAGATATGGTTAGAAGCAGCTAGTTTATCCACTTTGTCTTGCTGCTACTTTTAATTTCCCTTTTGCTTCCCCCTTCCCCTTGCCTCTCAGATGATCTGTCCCATGAGAATGTGCCTTTACTGGAGATTAATACATTATCTTGGCTTGCCATAAAGTCATTGTTGGCATAGGGAAGGGGAGGAGGGGTTCTACCATAACAGTTTCCTCATGGCAAAAAAGAAGAGTGTCTGGTTCTTCATTGTATGGATCTGGAGGTTCAGCTCGTATATCTGGAACATCAGGGTGATGTCCGTGGCAGACATTCTTCTAGCATTTTAAGAGGAAGACCAGTACTGGACAGTGGTTGTTGTCCACTGTGAACCAAGATAGGTCAGAAGTATGTGCAGGTGAAGTCAGGCATTTCGAACAGTGCATTATGCAAACAAGGAGATGGTCATTCTCCTTTACTTTATGAAGAAGCAATTGTGACTTTAATGTTGGACATAACTACTGTGAGTCAGCTCTTCGGCTACCAAGCTCATCCAGTTCTTTCGTTTACAGCCTAAGCAGAGTTGTTCTTCTGGATAAAAATTAGGATTTTACCACGACCACCACCCCGATTTATTCTCAGAGCTCAAATATAGTTCTGCTCACTGCCAATGAAAAAATGTCTCTGGTATCCACTTCAGCAGGTTGGTGTCTAGGTGTTTTTTTCAGCTTGTTTCTGATATTGCAGCTGAGTGAGCTGATATATGCCTTTCTGTGGTCAGAGTAAGGGACTTCAGGGCTTATTTACCTTAATTTCTCAGGCATAGCCAGCCAAAGAGATTTTGACTTCAAGATCATGCTTGTCTATGAAGGCTCTTCCTTCATGGAGAACACATTGCCTAATCCATTGTAACCTAGAAACACTCCATAGCACAGACTTCTCTTCTATGGGATCCTGCTTTTCTCTGGTGAGTGAGAACAGTCCCAGCTCGTAGTAAGAGCAATGACACATATTCACCTTGTCCAAGTTTCCAGTGTGTTGCACTGATGGTTCCGTCTCTGCCTCTAATGCCTCTGCCTTCTGCTTATTTTGGAATAATCAAATGAAACTGAAGGAAGCTGAACTTCTGTGATCTTACATTGCTGTCACTACACACAGTCTTTGATCAACTGATTCCTGTGTTGTTTACACAGTTTACACTCTTTAAAGGGCTAGTCCCTGCTGTCAGACACTATTTTCTCATGAGGATTTGAACTTTGTTGTCATGATTCCTTTACTCCAGCTCTTTGTCATCTTCTCATGAAAGTGGCTTCTTTCATTGCTGTTACTATTGGTGTAGGTTAAGGAAAAATAAAACCCTCATGAGCTCTGTTCTTTAAGGTTAAGCTATCCCTGGGATCTGCCTAAAGTTTTGTCTTAAAGCAGTATCGCAGTTCTATCTCCATCAGCCTGTATTTTTTCCCCCCAGATGCATGATTTTGTCAGGAGGATTCTATACGTAGGTGGAGGGGTTTTTTTAAATTTTCTCAGACAGTGTATGTCCAGTCCAGGGAAGTTAAATACTTTGGCTGTTCCCAAGTGTGAATGTCAAAGCGGAAAATGCTCTGTACAAGACTGCAGTGATTTTGTATCTGATAGAACCCTTGTTTGTTGCCTAGACACATTCTATCTGGACAGAAATAACTTTTGTGATGGGAATTCATCTATTTCATGACAAAACTAGTGCTGTAGGCACACCTTTACCAAACACTGTCTTATTTCAGTCTTACTCCTTGACAGAATTCTCAGTCAAGTAATTTAATCATCTGAAGACTTTTGCTTGGAGTTACCCAGAAATGGAGTGTTATGATGGAAACATTTGAAGCACATTGGTCAGATTGTTTACTAGTAATCGGTGATGTTCAAGATGTGCATGCTTCACGTCCCTCTCCCATCCTTTCATTTTCCATCCAGGTAGATGAGGAATGACTGAAATGACAGCATCTAATCAAGGCCTAGATAAGGGAGGGGAAAAGCAAGAGAGTATTCTATAAGGGTATTCTAAGCGAAAATGATCCTGTCTTGACTGATGAGACTCAAGGACACCCACCTTTAGAAGGCACAGGTGGATTACACATTTTAAAAAAAGAAAAGTTAATTTCAGTAGCCTTTTTGTCTTTATGTAGTTAATGTAGTGAGAGAGCATTTGAATGTGTTCAGAAAGGAATCTGACTAATTTAGATTTCTAAATTGAGACATACAATGTCTGCTTCTGAAGGCCTTCAGAGCTACCTCACTCATATAAATCAAATTTGCCTACCTTTCTTCAGAAAGCCTGCTTCATTAGACACCAGAAACCTAAGTGCACGTTGGATGTGTGCAGTAGCTGGACTGGATTCCAGGGTATATTCAAGTCTTAAAATGCCATTCAGCTGCTGGATGATGCTGGGAGAGTCAAAACTTTATGGGTATTCTAATTTATAACGTTAACATTCCCAAAGTCTTAAAAAGCTATTCTTCAGCAAGACCCAATTTCTATGCAACAAGTAGGCACCTGCCTTCTACCCAAATAAGATTCAGAAACTAGGCACTTCTTAGTCTGTTTTTCCTTAACAAATCTATCAATATTCTTTCTCACAGTGCTCCTACAAAATGAGATTCTGCAGCAAATGGATACAGTGCTGTGAGTTAAGGAGGATTACTGTCTTTCATGTTATCTGTTGGCTAGAGCATTTGTCCAGATGTTGGAAGGGCGTTTGGAACCTGTGACGCTCCCTTTCCTAGATCCTAGGAGGTTTCCAAGCCGGTTGCTTGCAGAGTCAGGCTCGCTCGCAGTTTCTGACCTAGCTGATGTTGAATTCTTTTCTCCACAATGGCACAGCTTCAATAGAAGGGGTGGAGAGTGGCCCACCCAAGAACAGCCTATAGCCTGGCAGTTGGGGCACTCTCCAAGGAGGTGGGAGATGTGAGCTGGATATCCTTTAGGCAAAGAAGGGAATTGTGGGAGATCCAGGTTCAACCTGGGTGAACGCTTGAGCCTTCAGGCTATTGTATAAAAGGGGCAGCAGCACCACCCTCTTACTTCCCCATCTGTAAAAAGAAAAGTGAATCCTGTTAGGATTTTGAAAGAAAAGGCGTAGTCGCCTGCCTTTGAAACAAGCTTTACAGGTTGTGGATCCCAAGTGGAAGGAGACACCTCCCCGTAGCTCGGTGGAATCATTTCAGTGGGCTTCCTGCTGAGTAGGCTGACTGTTTGACTAGATGATTATTTGATTATTTTGGATCGTATACTAAGGTGTCACATTCTTTCTACCCAAATTAGAGGAAACTAACTTGTCAAACTTTCTAGAAGTTACAGAATGCAAGAAGTGGGAGTCTGTTCCTGCCAGTTGCACTTGGAGAGGCTAGGGGGTTTTGTGTAACATGGCGATCTCCAGCGAGCAGAGCGGAGCATGACCAGTTGTGTAGATAATTTAATCTGTGATGGGAAGATTAATTGAGGTTTAGTGAAACCTTGTTTATTCTAAATGTACTTTGTTCCTTTCCAGAGCTTTTTATTAATTTGGGAGCAATTTGAAGATACGAATCACCACAGTTACCATTCACACCATGGCTTAGCAAGCGGACTGCTTATTGGCCTCAGAGTTTGCCTAGCTTTGTCACTGGCTGCTGGTCTTTACCAGATCATCACAGTGGAGAGAAGCACACTGAAAAGGGAGTTCTACATCACCTTTGCCAAAGTATGGGTTACATCAGGGAAACTAATCCCTTCTGCTATAAATATAATTGTGGTATGCAGTTGACTGAAGCACTAAACTCTTTTCCTTCATAAGAAAGCTAATGTTTAAGTGTCTGATTTGATTAAATTGCACCCTGTCATCATACTCTGAGTAGTCATTTTAATTTGACAAGGAGTATAGAGCTTTTTTAAACAGAAATCCCACCTTTCATTGTGTGGTTTTCATTTTGTTGATTGAAAATTAAACAATGGGTTCATAAAATAGACAGAAATGTAAATGCAGTTCCTCTAACTGTCATCTCTTTCTTCTAAACTGGCATGTAGTCATTTTATAACTTACACTCATCTTCTCTTTCAGGCCTGCATTCTCTGGTTTTTGTGCCACCCATGTCTTGCAACCATTTCTGTAATATTCAGAGAATATCAAAGAGAAAAGGTATGTACAGGCAAGATAAAAGAGTTGGAATTTGAATAGTAGTTGTTCTTCATGTTCAGTGTTTGTTAGCAAACTCATGCTCTTAGGCTGTTAATCTTATGACCCCAAAGCAACTTGAAAAGTCTTAGTCACACAGCTCTCATTGATGCTAATGTGAGTCATATTTTACAAAGGCATACAGGGTTTGAATCATCTAAGGGTAATCATTCCTAGGGTAAGGGCGGGGGGAGGGATTGTTAAGTCAAAGGAAAATGTGGAGGGGGTGTTTTGTTTTATTGTTTGCTTGTTTGTTTTTTAATTAAAAACACCTTGGGTATTCTTTTAACAAAGCTAGTAGAAAGATAAATCAATGGAATTTTTTTTGTTGTTTGCTTTTTAGTCTTCATCCTTTAAAAGCTTTATGTGGCTATATAGGTCAGGGAACCTATAGCTAAACTGTATTTTTTAGATTAAGAAATCTGTCCCATTACATAGTTTGGTTTGTAAGCTCTAAACAGTTAAAAACAAAGGTTGACTCTCTGGGTTCTCTGTTGCTTAAACGTATTGGGAACTAGAGAACTAGTGTGTGGAACTTGCCATGTTCAGATAAAGTGCACTACTATTCTCAGGTGATTGACTACCTCATTCCAGGGTAGAGTTTGCTTCTTTTCTTTAGGGTTATAACCATCTGTGCATTTTGGGAAATTGAGCTTTTATTTGTGTAGAGGATATGTAAGGGAAAGAAAAAGATTCCACTAAAAATACATAGTAAATGAAATACCATGTTTGATTTAAAAAAAAAAAAAAAACAAAAACAAACCGTAGGGAGAAGAGAAGACTCTTCTAGAGCTACTAATGAAGGACACTTTGTTGGTTGATGAAAACATCATCAGGGCAGGGGGACGGTCTTTAGAGGTAGGATCTGTAAAGGAAATTTTTGAACTATTTTGAGATTTTTAGCTTACTGAAGGGAGATTGCAGTTGCTCTGCTCTTGCGTTTGGGCAAGTGTAACTATTGTGTGCAGCTGCAGTTCCTACGTTACATTAATTTAGCTGTATTTCCTTCTTTAAATGCACTTCAATATAATAAAGAAATGCATGATCAATAGATACCATATTTGCTTAAGAAAAAACATCCATTTTAAAAGACTCTCTTGTACATGAACTTAGACTTTTGTTTTCTCAGGATCACCATTATGTATTTGATAAATACTGCCTTACCCATCTTTTACAGATGAAGAGACTTGCACTGAAAAGAGGTCTGCCTAAGTGAGACTGATAAATCACTATCCTCATAGCTCCGTGATTGCGCTAGTGCAAAGTGTTTTCAGGCTTTTTTTTTTCCCCCGCTCTGTTTGTTGTAAGAATAGAATATCTAAACATCACCTCTGCTTGTGAAACTGCATGGGTGGTGAATTGCAAGTCTGAAATTCCCCTGAACAGAGACCGCCAGAAGGGTTATGTGACTTGCCCAGGGCTAACTACTGATTTAAAAACACCCAGGTGTGAGAGTCTGAATCCTGGACTTGAGATTCATGTTCAAATCTTTTGTAACTGCAGCAGTACTAAAAGGTTTAAAATGAAACCTCAAGCACTTATACAGTATGCTGATAGAAATTTATTTTGGGTTGTTTGGTGTTGGATTTTTTTCACTTACTTTTTCCTTTTCTCTCTTTTTTGTCTCTAGATTATTACCATAGGTGTTATCCTCTGTCAATGCATCTCCATGGTTATCCTCTACAGACTTTTTCTATCTCATAGTCTATATTGGGAAGTATCTTCACTATCATCAGTGACATTGCCACTAACAGTATCCTCTGGACATAAAAATCGACATCACTTCTGAGATGTTTAGGAAGAATAGATTATGTAATAAATGTGCAATAATGACCTAAATATACAGGTATTTTTGTCACAGGCGTGTGATACATTGGTTTCACTGGAAAACTGAGTGATAGTATCGGAGCACTTCACAGACCTTTGGTCTGACAAGATCCCTAGATTAATCTATTACAAGTATTGCGGGGTGGAAAAATCCATAATTTGAATAATTTTATAAATATCGTTTATGTGTAGCACGTGGTGCCGTGCTGTATCACAGAAAAGTACAATGATTCTTTTCTCTCCCATTCACAGCCACAAAAAATGTCCTTACTTTATATCAATACTAGGTTTGAGGATCTTATAAAATGCAGTTCTTAAAACATCTACAAGCTCAAACAAGTCTGAAATAGGCCAGTTGTGAAATTGGTGTGATGCGTAACGATGAGTACAAGGGGTTTTTTTATTTTCATGCTTTAGAGAAAATGCATTTTATGTATAAGTATAAAAAAAGGGCAAACAAAAGGAGAGTCCTCTAGAAAACACGTCATGTTTACAGCTGACTGCAAGAAACTCTCGTTTATTATTGGTGTAAAAGAAAAGCCTTTTTTGCAACTAATGGTCATACTGGCTAAAATTTTAATGGGAATGAAAATAGGGTTTATATGTGCCTTTTTTTTGAAATAAGTGTAACTAAATTTTCATCCAGTAATGAAGGTCTAAACAGTGTTTGAGGCTTAGAAGACATAGCAACATAAAGGTAATTAAAACGGCAGGCTCGCATCTTTTACAGAAAAAAAAAAAAAGGCAAAGAAAATGGTATGGGTGATGTGGTACTAGAATTTTAATCCTGATATAATTCATTTCTGTTACATTGAGGATTCAATCATAATTAAGCCATATACACAGATTAAATTAACAGAAGCATTTCAAATAAATGTTGGTTTCAGTCATCAACTACCCATGAATTCCTGCCCAAGGATACTTAATCAGGATTAAATTTTCTATGAATAATTGAAAAACAAAATACTCACTGGATTTGTTATAATCCATGTTGGCACTGGGTTCTAAGTAGTTGCCATCTTCCATCCATTGTAATAAAGCCATACTACTTTGTGATGCCCTAGCATTCAGAAAGCCAGTGTAAATATATACTTTATTGAAGTGCCTATTTATTGAGTATGATTAAATCATGCTGACTTTTTTTTTTTCCTTCATAATAAGAACATACCTATTGGCATTGTGACTGAAATCTTTCTTTTTGGATTTAGTTTGGTATTTGTCAAATTTTAGACTTCTTTTCATACATGTGTGTTTCTTCACAACACGGATTTTATTTTCTAGTAAACGAATGTTTGTTTCTTCTTAACAATGTGTATTTAATTATGTCTCTATGAAAATACGAAGACGCCAGGGTTCTAGCTTTAAAATAGCCCTAACTTTTCCATTCACGTTTGCCTCAGTTGCAAGCATATTTGAAACATAAGTCTATTCCATTTTAGTTTAGAGGCAAAACTAGACATTTGCCTTTGACTAAGGCAAAATGGCAACATGACAAAGTTGCTCATTAAATCATCTCCTTTCTTATTGTTTGTAATTCAGATCAAGAATGGCAGGTTGAGGCTGGAAAAGATGAGATATTATGATTTCACACAATCTTCAGAATGATTAAAAGATTAATTCTTACATTCCTCTGATAACCACACAAAAATATTATTGGTTAAAACTTCAGTCTTTATTTCCCTGCTTATCTCTGTACTTTTCATCTTCTCAAGAAAAAAGCGTCCTGTTTTTGATAAGGCTCCAATAATGCAGTAGAAGAGTTCTATCTGTCCTCATGTATAAGACATGAAATTCACACATAAAATAGAATTTTCTGATAGACACAAGAACTACTTTACAGTTTATGATCCGTCATGACAAAAGTTTTAATCTATGCAGAAGAAACTGTATGTGACTTTCAAAGGAGCCACTCTCTTTATTCTCCAGAAGTATTTTCTTACTTCCTGTAGTCCCTCTGACTTCAATCTGTCAGTATTAAGGTAAATGGTATCTTAATTTCACCTTATAAATATACCTTACAACAATTCATAAAATGAATTCATAGTTAATCTGAGTGTAAATGTGAAGCATAAGATGTTGTCTCTTAATCTTTTCCAGATTGTCGTATAAGTCAACAGGTAACATCTTCTCTTAGTTTGGCATCGAATCTGACAATTTGAAAATAAAATTTTAATTTTGCTATTAATGTAAGTCTAGCAATTAAGTATCACTTTCTCATGGTAAGCGGTACAAAGGACATGCATTTCTGCCCAGGTCTATCAGCATTCTTTCCTAACTAACACTCACCAGTTTTACGTTATTAAATCATTAATGTGTACTGTAGCAATAGGTCAGTAGGACATAATATTCAAGATGTCAGATAATTCAGAACAGAATATCTTTGGGGAGAGTCTTCAAGTCTGACTAATTTACAAACCTTCATACTTACCTGTACTCTAGCTTGAAGCTTACTGCCCCTGGATCATGCCCAAAGAGTGGTTTGAGTATGTGAAAGCCTCTCTCTTCATCCTTTACTCACATCTTCTGCGAGACAAGCTGGTAAGGCCTTGCCTTTCTCCTGCTTACGCACGCAGTTACCCATTTTATCAATTTGGTTTTATAACCTCATCTGGAACGAATAGCTTCCAGCCTTCTTTCGGTTGTCTTTGATCAGTGCATCCTGACTGGAAAACTTCATCTTTCTCTTTTTCTAAAACGTGCTTTCCGTCACAAAAAAAAAAGTTTTCTGTTGCAAACTGGGGCTCTTGCATACACCTGAGGAACTCACAATGCCCCCTATGTCAGCTATGCATTAGGTGACAGCAGCGCACAAAACCACTCCTTCGGTATGCCTGTGGCCCCGGTGTGCAAGTGGCCTGGGTTTGTGCCTGCTGAAAGCCGCTGCATACCCGGGGAATTCTCGGGGAGAGCTACGGCAGCTGCTGGGCCTGACGTGTGTTCCCCCCACAGGCAGCACTGCCATTGCTGACCACCATGAACAGAACTGGTTAGCTGAGGTCAAATGGTGACGCCTCGCTTGTGAGTTTGCCTGCATTGCACGGTTCTGATGCAGTTACAGAGTATACAAATTCTATCACCTGTGCGTTTCAGTGCCCAGAACAGGTAAGTATGTATTGGGCATGACTGCAAACTGCAGTTGGTTGTGCTCTGAAGAAATCCACTTCTATGTGTGAGAGGGCATCTCCTTGCCAGCCATTGCCTTTTCTACTGGCACAGATGCCATTTTGCGTCAATTATGATTTATTGGTTGGGAGGGAGGATCCCGGTTCAGGAGGAATGAAGGTGAGATCACCAACTCGGTCTATGAGACCCCCCGCAAGCTGTGAGGACGGATTGTCTTGCGTTGCTCCTGACCAGCAATGTGGAGGCTGGAGCAGTTGAAGGGCTCATCAGAAGTCCCCTAAGTTATTCGCTCCTCTTCTCTGTAGACTGTGTTTATTGTACATTTATTTAAAGTGCTTCAGGTAGGAAAATGAATATTTACAATTAATTATATGTAAATGGCAGTGGAAAGGCTTGATTGGAAAAATATCAAGTTTCTAATACATATTACTGTACTAAGACCTCCCACACAAGACAAACATTTATAGTCAGATCTAATGAATATTCCTTTCTGGGTCCTGTGCCAATGGAGAGCCATGGAAGTATCAAAGCCTTTTTGTTTGCATCTCGATCCTCTACAGAACTGGAAGAATATTTTATTTGATTTGGCTCTAGTGTATTCTGTGCAATGTTACCTTTCTAGTTGATACTTACTAGAGCATACAATAAATGTTTACTGGGCTGGCCAAAGCTGATGTTATGCTGTACCTTTTAACTCTTTGCCTGTGACTATGCAATGTACAAAGGGCAAGTGATCCTTGCAAGTGTCAACCATTAAAAGATAAAATCTTGAGCTGTTTTTCCAGGGATAATTCTTTTCTAACCACACTGATACAACTAGACCGTGATTTTTCCAGTGAACAGTAAGTTCCGATTCCAGTTTTTCTTAAACCATTATTTTCTGCAAATCTTTTTACCCGTCTTGCGAATTCCATCTCTCCCATTGTGCTGTCTCTCCCCTCCCCTCTCCCCCTCTCTCACACATATGATTTTGAGTCTAGTGGGTGTCATTTCTTTCTCTATCTCTCCATCTGTTCCCACGATCAACACTCACAGTCCAGCCCCTACTTTGCATCTAGTATGCGTATTCTCTGTATCCTTGGTCTGTTTTGATTTCACGCTTTTCCTGTCTCTCCTTTGCCCTCTCTACTGCGTCTTTAGTCTCCCTAGCCATCAGAGACCTGAGGGTGTGGTTTGACATCGCGGCTAATTTGGGCTAACTGTTAGCTGCCAAAAAAATAGTGTCCCTGGTGCTTCCCTTGAACTGACACTGGCTGTCACCTAGCAGTTTAAGTGAGATGGAGTCAAGGAGTTAAACTGGTAAAAAATTCATCCTGTAGCAGCAGCAGAAGAAAAAACAAATGAGTTCTCAGTGGTTTTAGCTCACCAAACTAGGTCATCAGGATTTGGTGATTACCAGTGGCACTGCTGGGGATGGGGTAGAAAAGGCGTGTTGAAGAGGGGCAAGATCCCCTTTAGAAGGGCAGCTGCAAGGTCAGTCAGTCTTTTGCAAGCTACCAGCTTGTAACTTCTCTGTCTCTCTCTCCTGTATGTCTTCTGCTGTATTTTGCACGCTGAGAATCGGCCTGACCGCTTAACAGCTCTCTTCCAGCAGTAGTGTCGGGGGGGGGCTGGTCCAGCACAAGGAAAACTGTTTGGCTGCTTTAAAGTATTTTAAAAAGAACAGGGTCAGCTGTGCCTTTGCAACCTTACAAAAGGGGCCGGGAGGCGTCAGGAGCAGACCCTCGTTTGAGGAAGGAGTTTTGAGGGGAGACAAGACGAGCACCATGAAAACAGCCATGCCTTGAGTGGGGGCCAGTTTTTTCAACAGATGGCAGCACTGCTGTAGAGGGCAACCAAAGAAAAAATCACACGGCTTTTCACCGGGTCTGCCTGTGGGTAGGGAGAGACTCAGTCTGAACAACTGCAACCCAAGGAGCAAAGGTTTCCAGCAGCGAGGACTCTGGAAGGCTACTTTATCAGTGGGTTTGCTGATCTGCTGAGACTTGCGACTTTGCGAGGCTGTGGTAGGGTGGTGAGGATCTGTCTCGCCTCTTGGTCAAACGCTGACGAGTTTGCCCAGGCTGGCAAGTGAGTTTGGCTTTCACTGCTGCTGCAACAACAACCCCCCAACAAATGTGATTCGTGGAGGCCACAAATGAGCAATCTCAGGAGTCTGTCTTTTTTTTTTTTATATAGTAGGTAGAGCTGAAAGACTGCACGTGGGCCGCGTTAGAGTGGATACTTTTTGCCTAGTTTCTGACCCTTTGAGCCTCTTATAAAACAATGGCATTGTTTTCAAATCAAATTTTATAAATGGAACACTGGAGTTGTTAAGAAGAGATCAAAATTTACATAAGACTTCTATTTAACCTATTACCTATGAAAATTTACTTCAGGCTGAAACTTGTTTTCCAAAGTTTACAGCATACAAAACAAATGGGTTTTAAAATTTCCTTACTTATGAGTACCTTAAATTGTGTTTTCTAAAAGGGAAAAAAAAAAAAAGAAAATCTTGGAACCCTACCAGTTCAATTTGCATTTTGGCTCTGATGAAACTCAAAATAGATTAGATTAAAAAAGGAAATTTGGCAAGTGATTACTCAATTACATGATTTTACTGCTTTGGTATTTTGAAAATAAAAATGAACAGATCTGTTTTACTTTGAAAAGTGCCTGGTGCACGTGTGCTGTAACCACTTTCCAGAAACCATATGGAAGGTTCCCTACACCGCGTATGGCAATGCTACCCAGAGCTCCGATACGTATGCCTGCGATAGACGACACTAGTTACACAGGATCCAGTCGGGTCAGGGATTTTAACGTATACATTCAGATAATACCCTACCGAAGCAACGCAGGGTCATGAGTTTGGTGTGTAAAACACGGGAAGTTCACAGTGATGGGGCCGCATTGCTCCTTTTTCATAAAAAGGAAATAAAATTGCTTGGAGCTAGTCCTGAGCCGGGAAGTTGGGGAAGGAGTACAATTTATATGGATCTATATTCTGCAAGATATAAAGGTGAGCAGTATCAACAGATACTTTTAAAATATTTCATCATCTAGAGCTATGGATATTTGATCTTCTCTGTGCCTTCCTCATTACCCTTCATTCCCATGTAGTCATGTCTCCAGTGCCTCCCTGGTGGCTGCTCATCCCTAGCCTTCATGCCGAGGGGAGGAAGCCTCTGCTGTCTCCTGGAAGACCAAGCAAGTGGTGACAAACTCCCTTGAGTAAGTTAGCATTGATCCTCCATGTGGTGAGGGATGGGATAGGACTGTGCCTTAAAGTGAGAATCATCAGGGTCATCTATTATTTCTGTCACCCTGGTTTTGTTAGCGAAGTGGCAGTGGGAGGGAGCATCTGTCCCTGATGCATCCATCCCCTTGGAGTACCTGGGGCTGGATTCGTGGCTTTCAGTTCTCTGATAAATGCAATAGTTCTGCAAATGTACGTTCAGTACCGTGATCTGGTCACTCACCTGCCCTTTCCTATAGAGCCACTGTGGTTCTTGAAAGTTTCTCCACATGCACGCGTGCAGCTGTCCCTTCAGCGCAAAGCACCACAATCTGCGTCTGTTCCTCCAGTGCAAAGCCAGCTTGCGTGGTGGTGAATTCAATCAAGGAAACAGCAACTTCACATGAGAGGAACCTTAGTGCCGTCCCTGCCCTGACAACTGTAGCTCTTCCGGTTGGTTTTACCAGGGATTAAGACTCTGAAACATTAATCTTGGCGGTGTGATGGTGGTGCAGACCCAAAGTCCGGATGCAGGAAGAGCAGAATATGCCGAGGAGTTGTTAGAAATGAATAAATGCCTTTTGAAACAGTGATGTGGAGGTGATGGATTACAGGATTTCACTTGGCTATGGAGCCTGTGGAGCTCCAGCAAGCTGGCCTTGTCTGAGGAAGGGTCACTGCCCAGATGTCCCTCACACAGTGCTTGTTGCAGAGGGGCAAGCCATCTGCTGTCGCAGCGGGGAGACCCCACTTCTATCCCCCTCAAACTATTCTAAGAGTTACATTGTACATGAGCCTTGTTTGCCCTCTGTACATCTTGGTTTCATCCTGCTGCCTCTTACAAGTGGTTTTGGCTACAGCATTCCCGATAGTTGGCAGACCTGTTTCTGAGAAGTCTATGAGATGAACCTTTGCTGTCCAAAATAAAGTTCTTCTCAAGATCGTCTTAATTTCCCTCCTGTCTTCACTTTTCTCCCGTTTAAATGCAAAGTGATGGATGGCCTTCAGAAATCTCTACTGCCAAGCTGTTGCCACTGATGTCATCGGCGCATGAGGGTCGTTGCTGCTTCTCCTCAAGAAGAATTGAATACGTTTGACTTTTTCCCTCCCTCCTACGTTTTGTGGGAACAAGGGATGAGGTCAGACCCTGGTGTCCATCCCTCCAGGGCAGCAAGCTCTGCTGGCACGCAGTCGATATAGCCTGAGTCACTCTGGGGCTGACAGACGGACAAAGCACGAAGCCTTTACCCAACGACAGGAGAGGAGCTGACAGCTGCCATCAGCCCCATGTATTTCTGCAAGGGGGTAACTGCCATGCACTTACCAGAAGAGTTGACCACCTTCAAAGGAGAAAAAAAAAAAAAAAAAAAAAAAAAAAAAAAAAAAAAAGAGAGAGAGAGTTTTCTGCCACTGAGTTTGTGATGTGTAGACTGTGAGGTTCAATTTCTTATCTCTGAGGTCTGTTACCAGAGACCAAAACGTGCAGCGGTGTGTATATACGGATCGCGCCGTTGTGACTTTGTCATGTCATGCGACAACACGTTTCTTTGTTGGGGGATGCAGCAAGACTGGGGCTTCTGTTCTGGAGATGAAAATAGGATGATAGGACTGGAGCGGGGGGAAATCACTTCCCGGGCACCATATCCCAGTGAAATTGTTGCAATTCATGTATTATTCAAAGTCTAGATTTTGCAGCTAAGTCTTAAATTAACCTTGAAGTTATCAGAAAAGTCTCCTCTTCCCTATCGAGCATGCGGTTATCCCAAGCAAGTGCCCTCACCATGTACACATCTCACCCCCCAGCCATGGCTGTTACACGTGCTAGAGAAAGGTAGTGCCAGCAGTGTCTTAAGTGGTGCTCTATGCGTTTATTCAGGTTAATTCATGGAGTAGGCCTGTGACAGTGCAGGGCTGCTGAGGTTCTACACCTCTCCTCGGCGTTTGGGGTGATAACGGCAGGTTTCTCTGCGAGGGGAGGCGGGTGCCGTGCCCCGTTGGCGCTCAGGCCCGCGCCGCGGTGGCAGCGCTTCCTCTCCGGGGGGTGGAAGTTTCCCCGCTGGGGAAGGGGGCTCAGGGGAGGAGGGGGCAGACCTCGCCGGGACACCTCGGGGGCCGGGGCCGCTCCGGCTCCCCCTTGCCGGGGAACGCGGAGGGGTTGACCGCCCGGGAGCGGCGGGCCGGTGCCGCCAGGGGGGGCCCTTGGGCCGCTCCGCGCCGCCCCGGGAGAAGGGCTGCCAGCCGTCCCGGCCCCGCGGCCGCCAGGCGGGAGGCCGCGCTCCGGCGGGCCCGCAGCCCGGCCAGCGAGGGGCCGGCACGGCACCGCACGGGTCTCTCTCTCTCCCTGCTCGTCGCGCACCCAGGTGACCTCAGAAGTAGCGTCTCTGCCCGCTACCCGCCTGCCGAAGCGATCGCTGCAGGAGGCGGCCGGGCAGGGCAGGCGGGGAGCGAGCCCAGCCCCTCGGCGCAGCCCGCGCCCCGCTCCGCGGCGCTGCCTCCCGGGCTCCCTACCCACCCGCCAAGCGCCGGGCGGGGGGGGGGGGGGAGGCGGATTTTCCCTCGCATTACTTAGCGTGCCGAAGAGGGTCCGAAGAGGCCAAAGCGGCAGCGGCAATCAGCGGGGGACGAGCCCCCGAACGAACGGCAATGCCCGCGCTGCCGCCGCTTCTCTCGCCCGGGCCGGAGCGGGCTGAGCCTCCGCCGGCGGCGTGCAGCGGGACACGGGCACGGCCGGGCTGGGCGAGCAGCCTCTTCGGGTTCCTTTCCCTTTGCTTTGGGGTTCTGGTGTGGGGTTTTGGTTTTTTTTTTTTTTTTTTCCCCCAGCCTACAATTGTTTTAATGCACCTGAGCCGCTATTTCAGACGCTCGGGAAAACCCAGAGAGTGGCTGATACCGAGTCCCAGCGAATGAGATGAGGAAGGGAGCCGGAGAAGTTTAGGAAGAAAAGAGTGAAATAAATAAAAAAAAAAATTAAAAAACCCCCACGAGTCTTAAGAAAAATCCTGAATGTCTGAACGTGTGTGTGTTTTCCTTCCTGCCAAAGCAGGATGTCAAATACTGTCCTTTTCCCCTCTTTTTTAAAGCAGGCTAAAAGGAAAATTCTTCACAGAATCTTAAAGAACTTTTTGACACAACAGCTGCAAAATCTATTTTCTAAACAAAGATTTATACATATTTATATGAGCTTAATCCAGATTTTTTTTTAATAAATCATTCTCAGAACTGCAGAGGTAAACTATATGTAAATACCTCAAGTAATAGGCTTGTAGTGCAAATCACATCATTTTATCTTCAATTTTGCATTCGTTTTTCTGGCTTAAAGGTGCATCAGAGATATGCATTTTAGCATATTCAGAACACGGGGCGTGAAATTAAATGTTTGACAGAGTGAGAAAAATATACAGACTTTGGAGATGCCTTAAAAATAGTAATTTATGCAGATCTAGAGGAGTGAAATCATTTGCAATGGAGTGACCCTCTCTCCAGGAATTTTTTGCTCAGTGTTCTTCTCTAATCTCCTGCTGTATCTTCATTTTTCATTGAACTAGCCAGTTTTCTGCGAAGCAGTCTTGTAGATAAGGGAAGTGCTAAAAGAAGAAGAAAGAAGAAGCTCAGTGGGTCCGTTTCCATTGCACTTTTACCCAAGGCAATGGGCAGAATTTAACGGATTCCTTCCAACATATGTTTTTGCCAGATAAGTAAACAGTGTGTGTCGGAAATGAAAAAGCATTTGCAATTTAATGACATTACAGCTCTCAGCTTAGGCTGGCGTGCTGCGAGGCGAAAAGCAGAAAGAGAGAGGAGAGTAGAAAGAGAAAAAGAACAAAGTTCATCTTCCCTTTTGTGCATTTTTATCAAGGAAAATATTACTTCTTTCCCCCTCTTGTTCTCTTTTCTTTTTCTCTTTGCTTTTTTGTCTCACTCATTTACATTTTTTTCTTTTCTCTCCTTTTCTCTCCTCTGTTCACTTTTACCTTTTTCTTCCACTGCCACCGACTCGTTTCCTTTCACCACCCCCCCTCCCATTGTGTCGCCTTATTCATCTATTTGGCCCATTCAGTTTTTACCTATAAGGAGCTGTTTATCCAACAATGTATCTTCTTTTTTTTTTTTTTCCCTTTTTTTTTTTTTTTTCTTTGCCGTGTTGTACTCCCAGCGCTAGAGCTCACAGTCAACAGGATTGTTGGAGGGATTATAACGTTTCATTTCAAAGCGCGACAAATCTGCTCGCCTCCCCTCCGTCCCCGTTCTCCCCAGGCTCGCCGGTCCCTCGCAGATGCGCGGCACCCTCGGGGCCGGGATCCCCCCCCACACCACCGTACCCCTCCCCGGGACCCCCCGTCGGGGCCGCCTCGCTCCGTAGGGGCGGTGGGGGAGCAGGGGGAGCCCCCGGGGCCGGGGCAGGAGGGTGCCGGGCTGGACGACCCTCCGCTCCCACCGTCGGACGAGCCTTCCTCGTGTGTGTGTCCGTGTGTCCGTGTGTCCGTGTGTCCCCGTGTCCCCGTGTCCCCGATTTGCCCAGTCATTAGGTGTCGAGGAGAGCGCAGCAAAGTCTCTGGCTCCCACCCCAGGGTTACCCTGGAGGTTGGGTGTAATTGAAAAATACCTCCAGTCCGTGGCAAGTCCCGTCACACAGGCACATATCTGAAAAGATGTTTAAAGAAAAAAAAAACGTACTTTGTCCAAAGACCCTTGCACGGGTTGTTTTTTGGCTGGTTGTTGTGGGGTGGGGGGGTTTTTTACCATGAAATTACATCTTCCACATCTCCCAGATCCGGTACTTGGTAAGTAAAAAGGGAAATCTGTTTGGACATAAGGAGGTAAAGTAGCTAGAGGTGGTAATTTAATCAACTGAGGATATATTTCAATGTTTTTTCTGGTCTTCTAGGCATTAGCACTTTAAATTCATTATGTCTGTTTGACAGATATATGCAGCCTTAAGGATCTAAAAATGAAATCCAAGAAGTATAGCCTGCTAGAGGACATATATTGAAGTTAAGAGATTAAAACGGTCTAACCATTGCAAACAGAATGGAACATCTCGCATTTCTCATTCCTTATAAGCATGACTATTTTGCAGATGTTAAATACGGTCTGCTCTAATTATGAACGAGGGGAGGGGGGGGCCCCGCTCGAGAGCCGAGGCTTTCTAACTTTTACATTGATGAAGTGGATATTAGAAAGACAATATTAGCTCCTGTGCGGTCTCGGGCTCGGGAAGTTTTACATGGGGGATTTTCTCTATCAATAATTTAATAAGGAGGGTGCAGCAGCAGCAGCAGTCTCTCCTACATGCTTTAAAGACTCAAGAATCGTGCCTGAATTTCCTATAAGGCAAATAACAAAAGAGCCAAATGAGAAGAGCGAGTCTTTTTTTCCGTCTAACTGGGACACTGAGGACTCTGTGTCATTACAGTAATTTAGCAATGTTAATGATCTGTAATATTAATACATCATACTTGAAAATGGGGAAGAGTTGTCATAATTAAATGCATTAAGCCACAATTAAAAAGTCATCTAAGCAGTTGTAAAGATACCAGGGACGATAAGGCTGTTCATTACGCTGCAAACCTCCCTGCCCGTGGAAGCCCCTCCCTGGCAGGGCTGGGGGCAGCAGCCCCGGCCCCGGCGCAGGGGTGTCAGCGCTTCCTACGGGGGGGGGGGGGGGGGCTGTATCAGCGAGCCCTTTCGCGGATCTGCTCTATTTCTTCGCGGGGGGGGGGGGGGGGGGGGGGGGGGGGGGAAATGGACAGTCTCGTCCCGGACACACGTGTCCGCACACGCGGGTCTTTTCAAATCACCTTTCTCAGTCGTACCGAAATGCACCTTTTTGATTTTTTTTTTGCCCCACCGCGAAGCCAGTGCAACGTTTAAGCGCAAACCCAGGCCTAGGCTGCCCCTCACCCGGCGGCTGAGAGCCCCAGCCGTTCCCTCCCCCCTGCCACGGACACGCAGGGCCGGGGTCAGAGCCGGGCGGGACCCACGGTACACGGGGAGCAGCCGTCGGGGCGGCTCCTGGCCGGCCCCCCGCCCAGCCCGGCTCCCCGGCCCCGGTGGGCTCAGCCCCCTCCGTCCCGCCACCACCGGCATCTTCCCCATCTTCCCTGGGCCGTGGGACTGAGTCCTCCAGCTGTGGGAGTGGATCCCCGAGCCACGGGGCTGTCTCTGCCCGTGCTCTGCTGCGCACAGCCGCCTTCCCAAGAAGCCGCTACGTGCCCGGTAGCATTTCCGTGAAACCATGTGGACATCTGGGTTTGGGGTGTGAGCAGACACAGGCTGATAATGTGGGCTGTCAGGCCTGGCCCTCATGCTGCCCAGATGCTGCCAGCCATCCCACAGGGGGGCAACAGCCCCACACACGTCCTCATGGACATGTGGAAACTCGTGGAAACCTCACCCCCAGCCTAGTCCTGTCCAAATGATCCAGCTTCAAAACAATCCAGTACAAAAAAAAAATGTTCACGCTCAACCAGATCACTGCTGATAGCCATAGCGTTTTTTCTTCCATCCCTGGCAGATTTTTCATCCCGTGGACACACATGGTGATTTTCAGGCTGGTTTCCTAATGGAGAAAAGGTTGTACCACCAGGCGCTGTGGTTATGTAGGGCTCTCTGGTGGTGCCCTCCTGAAAACTGCTTATCTCTTTGGCCAAATTCAGGCAAGTCTGGCTGAGGGAAGATGGTCTCACAGCCTTTTATTATGGAAATGGGCAGCTGGGTATAGGAGGAAAACCCAGTCTGGTAATTCCAGAGGGAAAGACTCCAAGACAAGCTCAATCCTATGAATTAGACATAAGAGATGATGAGCGTCCCAACCCAAGGAAAAGTTTCAGGCAGTTCTTGAAAGTTAATTCCAAAAATTAGGCCTATTTCCAGCCAATATCCACAGCTCCATGCAAATGTAGGCTTGCTTAGCCTGGAACTGCCTGGGGAGCTACAGCACGTGGACAGCGTTACCTATACGGGGTCCCGAGGGGAGCGCTGTGCATTTCAACTGCTTATGTCTTTCCCGCTCCTGTTGATGTCAATGATGATTGTGATTGCTAAAAATAATAGCAGTGCAAATAGGAGGGACGGAAGTAATGACAAATAAATGGATAGGAGTAAAGAATACAAAGAAAAAGTAACACAGTTTGCTCAGTCTTCAGATACGATATTTAGGTAATATCGAACCTTATGTATTCTGTTTTGTGTTGCTGTTATATTCAAACATAGCCTAGAAATATCCATGAGATTAGTATTCTAGTTGGATACTACTATTTACACCAACATACTAATGAAAATCATTGACATATGTATATCTATGCATATACAAATCCAATGTTCATGTATGGCGCATGTGTGTTTCCTCGGAGGTCCCTGCCTTCCATGGGAATGTTGCTCCTTTGAGTAGCAGCAGGATGACGAGAGCTCACTACTGCGATCTTTACTGTTAAGACAGTCTTTGTTTGGATTTGTTAAAAATCTACAGGTAGAAAATGGATATATCCTACAGAACCACCAAGGTGCAAGTTGTGATAGACCAAGCGGAGCAAGGAAAACAATAATGTCAAAGTGATGGAATATTTGCTTTATCTCCCCTTCTCCTCCAGCAGCTGTCGATGCTGTACATATTCCCAAAATGTGTGATAGGATCACAGCTGTGTTACTACACAGCCACCCATTCAGATCAGAGCTGAATCTATTTCTATTGTGTATTGGCCCATCAGAAGAATCTCATGCACCCTCGGATTCCTGTCTCACTGCTTTCTTGAGTTTGCCTAAAGCCCGTGCTTGATCCAAGGATTTACATCCAAACAGTCTGATGCAAAATAACCTTGGACTTCAGTTGGCACTTAGGTTCATGGTCAGAATTCCTTTAAATCACTCAAAATAATCTTGACTTAAGTTAGGAAGGACCTGTTACCTGTTACCCTTGGAAATGGGAATGGACCTTTCATGGTCTGTGGCCAGCACTGCATCTCAGAACCTCATCCGGAGTCCACTTGTCCAAACATGCTACAAACATGTTTCATACCGTGTCTTCATAGAGAAGGTGAAAGTTTGCCCCACAGAGCTTGTGTGCTGTCCTGGGGAAGACCTGTCCCCAGTGTGGAATCATGGAAGATATCTCTGGTGGACCTTCCCTGGAATTCAGCCCTGAAAACACTGACCTGAAGCCAGGCTCCCTGTAAATGGTCTTTATGATCCTCCCCACTGTCTGCCACTCCCAGGGCTGGGATTCAGAGCCCAAGCTCTAGTGTGATGTCTTGGGGTCCATAGTCCTGGGCCAGTTTGGGTGCTGGAAATGTCTTATAGCCACATGTTCTGGGAGCTTCCACAGATGCCTGGTGACAGTGCCTTGAAGAATAACCATCAAAGAATAATAGTTACCTCATCAACTGCAAGATGCATGGTATATATTTTATTTGGAAACGTTACATTTTGGTGTTCTAAAAGGAATTGATTTCTCTAAAAATGCCCAGGCCATGGAAAAGCATTTTTTACGGAAACGAAAGGTATATATAAACAAAATAAATTGTGTTTGTGTGTATTTTAAGTGTTGATGAATGAAAACCGTGTTCTTTAGCCAGCTCTGCTGTGCATGCAGCCTGAGTTATGTTCCCAGGACTGGAGAGTGAACAAGCCCAGTGTGTGATATAAGACAGCAGATAATGCAACATGCAAACAGCATGAGGAAAGGGTGAAGTCATCACTCATATCAGAATAAGTGGCCATCCAGCCCACCAACTGCCTTAATTTTGTTGAGTGTTTTGCTGGTGCAATTGGAGAGGTCAACTTTAAGGAGAGATTAGGAGGAAGACACTGTACAACTAAACTCGGAGGAAGCTCTTTACATGTACGACTGGGAAAAGCTGGAGACGCTTGTGAGGGAAGCTGAATCAAGGGACCATGAAGATGGTATCAAAAGCACAAGAAAGGTAGAAGCACATATAGCACCACTGTAGTTAAGGAATAAGATGGGGTAAGACGTGCAGGTGTCAATGCTACTACAACACTTGTGTTGAAACTGTTGAAAACTATGCAGAGAAAAGGGGCTCAGAGCAGGAAAGCATGGCAGGAGGTGGTGACGTGGGTGAAGGAGAACCATGCACTATTATAAAAGGATATAGAGCAGGTAAACAAAAAGATATTTGTCAAAGGAATTTACACTAATCTAAATGATGTAAGACTTGAGCAGAGTTTGGTTTGAAGGACAGTAAGGGAAGGTCAAGGCTCAGAGGTGTTGATAGGAATATTATAATAGCAAGGGAGAAGTGTGGGGGAAAAAATGCTCGAAGCCTGCAAAACTAGGTGTTCACTCTGAGCTGTGCTGAATTAATGCTGGTATGTTAAAACCCATGAAGGTGAGACAGTGTGAAATCAACTACAAAGGCAGAACCTGAGCTAAGAGGGTTATTCTGTGCTGCCACAGTGAAGGTGATAGATGAAGCCATCTTCCCTAGAGTCACCAGGAAAGGGACAGGTAAGGGAAAGAGAGGGTGAAAGAGGCAAATCTTTGGGTCTTGGCTAAAAGACAGCATGAGCAGTTTTTATTTTGAGCTAGAAGAGACATACTTGGAAAAGATGGCCTAAAAAAATATAGCCCAAAAGAAATGAACGCTGAAGAGCATAGCTGCAGGTGCCAAAGGCAGCTGAGAGTTTGAAGAGGACAAGAACAAACCATGGGCCAGAACATGAAAGTCCTGGATGGAAAACCTTGAGCAAGCAAGCACAGATGGCATGTCCAAGGGAGGAGGCTGGTTGAAATGTCTTCTGCCATCAACAGGAGGTGTTTAACGAGGTGGGATATTGGCTCATCTTGGAGCTGCAACTACTATTAGTTTGCTACTAGATGTTCAGCTGTATCAGAACTTTGTGGTGTGCTTCCAGGTGACAGGCGTATTTGTCAGAAGTATTATAATACCTAGCTAAGGCGGACTTGCTCTGAAGTTATCATTACTTCTCCACAGCTGATCATAAATAAATATTTTAGTAGGTGACTTAAGTCCCCTCCTTTCAATTTGCAGAAAGGTAGCACAGGACAGAATTAGTGTTTTAACTGTGGGGTTTGGAGACTGACAAAAACTTCATCAGTCATGTGGAAGCAATACCTACAAAACCAGTGCCTCATAAAGAGCACCCTTTCCCCAAAACCTCACAATCTTATACCTGAATCCTTCAAAAGAGAGAGATCTTTTTCCTCTTTACAAGCTAGAGGTGAAATATTCTGCTTATTTAGAGAGAATGAGCCTTGGGTACATCTTATTTGTTGTCATAAAAATTGCTGTTGAGGATTTCAGAGCAAATAAATCAGAAAAACTGTACATACATCTTCAGCAATTGTTTTGATTAGTAGTCTTTAAATAATGTGTCCTAGTCGGTCATCCAGGAGTTAAGTTTGTCATTAGCTCATGTCAAAAAGAAGAGCATTCTCAAGCATATTTATGAGATGTAAATGAAAGACTAAATTTTCATGTAATCCGCTATCCTCTTCAACTTTTCACTTTATTAAGCAGAAAGGAACTTTTACATGAATTTAAAAAAATGTTCCTATAAGTGATCCAGGTGCAACTTCAAGAAGGAGCATGTTTTCATCAGGATTTATGACTCTCTGAAGAGTTTGGAGCCCAGAAACTAATTAATTTATTGCAAAGCATCAACGAAAAAAAAAAAAAAAAAAAGGTTGGGTAAAAGCCTGGTCGTAGTGAAATCCGTGGTATAAATGTCATTCTCCTTAATATGGTCTGGATTTTCCCCAATGTCTTTTATCTGTGACCAATATAAACCTGATGCAGTTGCTCTCCGATTACTTTTACATTTGGGACTTTTTGTGTTTAAATTGCTGTGATTATTTTCAAAATACAGTAAAATATCAATATTAATATTGCTGGTTTTTAATAAAATAATCTGGATGTGACAATATCATTTGATTTGTGCAGGCATGTATGAATGGACATTGTTTATACAAATTGTTTTGGTAAATACTGGCCAGCAATACTGGTTCCCGGACTATTTGAATGCCAGCTTGCTAATTGTTAAATTTAGCTGATGAGATGCAAGAGCAAGTATTATTTATCCTGTACGCAGAATATTCAGGCTATAAAAACACATTTCAAACATACCTTTATTCTTCAGTAATTACAGCAACAAGGTCAAGAAAGGCTGGTCAAGAAATGACCATAGCCCAACTACCAGTCGCACTTGGGCAATTACAACAGGTTTTAATGAAATGTCATTGCCCAGTGACACCTAAGAGCACGCATTCAAGAAATTGGCTCATCGGTACACGAAAATCAGGGGCCAAAGACGGCGACGGAGTCCCACGGGACTGACCGTGCGCTTGCACAAACCACGCTGGATGCCCACACCGGGATTTGCAAAGGAGGCTCCCAAGAAAAAGATGTGTCCATCTCCTGTAGTCGTCCCGAGGTTGTAGATAGGCATCTTTTGGAAGTTGAACATCAGAGCCTGAAATCACTTGTTTCATCCAAATCTTAGGTTTCCACTGGAGCTCGGCATGCTGAACGTCCACCTTTTACCCCCTAAGTATCTAATATGAGATATTAAGTAAAGCACCCACTGAACAGAATCCCAGGACACTCCTCCAACCCCTCTAAAGCTTTTCCACTTCCTATCTCTAGGGTTCTCACCCTCCGGCCCACAAAGTGCCCGGGCCAGAGCAGAGCCCTCACCTCCCCTGCCCCATGGACAGGTAGGTCAGACCTGGAGCAGGAGGTGGAAATCCTTCCTGGCGAGGCACGGAGAGGAGCTGGAGACCCATCTCCTGGGCGAGAGGTACTCTGCCAGGCAGGAGCAAAGGCAGGAACACAGGGGCTACCGGGTGAGGCTCGGCGTTGCCTGATTTGGGGTCCCGGGTGCCTGTAGGCGGGCGAGAGGCTGGCGGTGCGGGGTCAGGTCTGCGGGGAGCCCCAGCAGGTCCCGGGAGCCGCAGCCTGGCTGTCGTAGAGGGGGTTTCCTGACCCTCTCTCCCGGTTTTAGGCTGCCACGCTGACTTCAGCTATTAAAATCGTCAACGGGTCACGAGGGGGAGCGAGCCCACGGGTGTGCGTCCTCCCTTCCAGGACTGGGTTTTGGGTGGGGATTTTTTCTGAGAAAACAAGTCAAACCCATCCTGGTTGCAGCCCCCGAAGGAGAGGGGGTTCGTCGGTTCCAGCTCGGGACAGCGCAGCACCCCCAGAGGGATGCTCAGCACCCCGGCACGGCCCCGTGAAGGTGGGACCCCGCGCTGCTGATGTACCCCCGAGACTCCCCGCTGTCCCCACAGCGGGTGGAGCTGGGCAAAGACCCACGGAGCTCTGTCCTCGGCTTCCCCTGACACCCCCCCCCTCCCCCCAAATTCCCGGGTCCGGGGTGGCCTTCGCGGGGCGGGGGCTGGCACGGAGATACGGGGGAGACAGAGGGAAGCGCCGGGGCGCCGCGACAGCATCGGCCCGCGTCGGGGGTGGTGCACGGCCGGCGGCGGTACCGGCAGCCGCCGCGGGAGGCCGGGACGGTCGTGCGAGGGCGAGCAGCAGCGCCGGGGGACGGACTCCGGCTGCCGCAGCCCGGGTAGCCGCTCTGCCAGAGCCGGGGAAGCCCCGGGGGGGAGGTCCGGCTGCCGACCCCGTCTGGGCGGGAGACCGGCCCGCAGCCGCCCCGCCGGGCTGCCCGGGGAAGGGCAGAGGGGGATGTGCCGGGCCCTGCCGTGCCGCGGGGTTATTATTTCACCTGCTCCCGAGCAAACGGTGCCGGGAACTGCGGCGGGGAGCGACGCGCCGGTCCCGGAGCCCGTGCCCAGCCCCGGCGGGGCGGGCAGCCGGCAGCCTCCCCCCCGCGACGCCCACCCGGGGGCATGGGTACGTACCCCAGCCCAAGTCTGCTGCTCGCCCCCCCCCCCCTCAGGTGGCATGGGATTGCGTGGGATCTCCTCAGCAGGTGTGAAACGGCAGGACAAGGAGTGGTGACTCCTTCCCGGTGATGGGGACTTTGCCTAGCGTGAGCCAGCTGACGGGTGTCTGCGCCTCGTCATGCTGAAATGTCTGAACATAGGAAGAAACAGGATCGGCGCTACCGATTAACTCACGAAGTATGTTGAAAATGCGGTGTCACTTGTCTTAAGAAGGGTTTGGGTTTGTCTGCGGTGCTAATTGATTTCTGTTCAGGCTGATCCCTCTTAAAAACATGAACAGATTTAATGGTTCTTACTCCCGAGCTCTATGCTATAGAGATAATTTGGGTTATTAAGACGCATTAATAAACAGTTAATAGACACCCTTTTTTTTTTTTTTTTTTTCCGGAGCCGTAAGCTCTTCTTCAGTCCGAAATAAATGAGCAGGCTCTACCGAAGCTCTCCCACACTCGGGATCAGCACTTACTGCCCACGCGTGTCGAAAATACAACTAGGGAAGTGGAGGTGGCTTCTCCCGTACAGCCCAGGGAAGCCCTTCGCCAGCGTCGCACGGGAGTAAGACCGACTGCAGCATCTAAACAAAGGAGCGGTGACTAATTTGGTCTCTGACTCCGCCGATGAGAAAATAGCTCCCAACAAGTGCACCGAGCCCGGCTTCAGCCCCTGAGCAAAAGAGGGCGAGTCAAATTCCTCGAGTCAAAGTCTGGGATGTGCTAGAAAGCCGTCTCGCTGTTAAGGTCAGGAGGATGAATTCATATTGTAAGGAACCTGAATGAGAGCTGGGTTAGATAACTTGTCATTTCCCTGGCTCCAGCCTCCACTCCCGCCTCCTTCCCCTCCAAAAAAAAAAAAAAAAAAAAAAAAAGACTTATAAGAATTTGGTCTGGCCTTCCTCTACCTTCTATCTGGTACGTCTCATATTTCATTTCTGGCAGCCAAAGAAATCTTAATAAAAAGAACGTGTAGAAGCATTTCCAGGGGAATAATTTGATCAGGAATCATTGCTGGTTTTGGAATTAGTCCTAAAACTTATTAAAAGTTGAACAATCCCAGCACATAGTCTTCTCTTCCATGGATCTTTTTCGGTGTTAATAGCCTTTTTTTTTTTTTTTTTTTTTTTTTTCCCGCTTCCCCCTGCTGCTCCGGGTGGATACCATCGATAGGAGTGCGCGAGTGGGGGTGGTGTTGTTTTACCCTCCCCCAGCTGTTTGATGGTATTTAGCAGGCTGCTGCCGTTTTGCCCCAGCAGCAGCAGCCACCGGGCTCCCTCCCTTTTATCTCGTTATCGCGGGTGCCCAACGCTCCTGCGAGCAGGTGGGAACCGCCATTCCCGGCGGGGAAGCGGCTCCCTCCCGGGCCGGGCCGGGCCGGGCCGGGCTAGCTGCCCCCCGCCCCACGCACACTCGCTCTCCCCGGGGAAGACCGAAAGCCGGCGGACAGCCCAGCGCCGCGCCTGCCCTCTCCCCCGACGGCCTCGGCCCGGCCTCGCTCCCCGACGGGGTCCCCGGTGTGTCGTGTCCCCCCCCCCGACGCTGGCGGGTGCCCGGCGGGAGGAGGGCGCTGGAGACGGGCTGCCCTGCCCCTGCCCCCCGGTGCCCTTCCCGGGGCTGCTCTGGCTGCTGGGGGGGCTGGGGAGGGGGGTCCGGCTGTCGGGGCCGGAGCGCGGGGCGTCGTGCCAGGCTGTGTGTTTTACCAACACCTTCAGGATCTCAA